>NC_089232.1:147500-1347500 GCF_963924675.1 Phocoena phocoena | reverse complement strand
AAAAAAATAGTAGATAGATTTAACTGTAAGATAACATAAGATTGTCATGGACAGAAATGACTTCTCTTTATAAAAGCTAAGCCCATTCAGCCCCAATCAATTAGCCAGGATTGAAGATGTTGGAATTTAGGCAACTTAAAGCTGAAAACGAAGTGGGTAAATCCAAATATGCTTTAGTAGTGGAACCACACCTGTAATGCACACACTTTCTTGGTCTTGGTTGGGTACAGAAAATAGAAAAATGCAGTAGGAATGTCGAGACATAACCGTTTCTTTCTGTGGTTTTTAAGCCAGTATTTGTTCCTGGGATCTCTTCCTTTTGACTTTAAGCTGAACTGTCAGCCCGTGTATTAATTTCAGCTAATTTCTTGTACAAAAATAAGGTGAGGCTGGAGTCCATCTGGAGGAAACTTATTGAAATTTGTGGACCCGGAAGTGACCACTTTTGTGACGTTTACTCTCTCCCCTTCCCCTGTACAAAATTTTGCTCACAGACCATTGACAGGCATGCAGGTTGTTTCTGAGCCATTTCCAAGAGTGAGACAAGCACAGAACTCAGATTGATACAATACTCGGGTGTCCATGACCAGCCACTAATTACCTCTGTGCTGGCCTGAGATGTCCCTGCTCTGTCTCGGAATAACGCCATTCGACGTGAGCAGTCATCTCTGCTTTGGCTACTGTATTCTTGGTGTCCATTAGTTTGCTGTTTCACTAAACAGGGGGTGAAAGGAATTTGGTACAAGCTGTTATTGGAGGGATGACAGCTCTGGCAGACCTTGACAAATTTGCTAATAAAAGTAAAACTATTGGAAGTTATTTAACTTTCCTGTTTAGAATAGAGAATAGAGCCTGACACATAGTAGCTGCTGAATAATTTTCACTAAATGAATGGATAAATGCATGATTATTGTAAAATCGGTGCTCCTTTATCCTTAAACGTTACTTTTTTTCCAGTGGACTAGTTGATTAACTGTTTCGGCAGCCATTTGGACCAGCACTGATGCCGAATGAGAGAGACAGACCCTTTGATTGCCCATTATTTGAGGAATGAAATGGATCCAAGTAGCTTTTCTCTGCAAAGTTTCAGTTGGCTGCTTTTGCAGAATTTGCATGTGAGAAAATATGAAAGGATTTTGACTGACTGCTCAGATTCCTTTAATTATAGGTTCACAATATCTTTTAATATTTTAAAAGAGAGGAAGACGGGGTGTCATGGTACAGCCACGGCTAAGACATGACTAAGGCAACTAAATTATTTTCACGGGAGAGGAAGTCCTGGTGACATTCACCATGACGTTTTTTTCCCTTCGCCCTTTCCTCTAGTGTAGAGCCCGATGCTTGCCTCCTGATTAAGGGACTGAAAATAGAGGAACGTCTTCCCCTCGTGACCCAGCTGCCTGGATTGCACCGTTTCCATCACTTTCTTTTCCCTCCACATCAGCCACCCTCAGCTCTTTACGTGCTCACCAGACTACCTCACTCTTCCCATGTTGCCACTGGCATCACTTCCCAAGGAGCTGGTTTTGACCCTGGGATCTGTCATCACGGCTCTCCTAGCACAGGTTCGTCTACTTCAAAGCATCTCTCAGGGGTCCTTTGACATTTTTTCATATCTATGTGATTATCAGGTTCTTTGTTTCCTCACGAGGCCACAGTCTTCAAGGACCAAGCACTACTCTTCTCATCGTTATTCCAGCTCAGTGCCTGGCCCAGAGCTGGCACTGATAAATATTGACTGATTGAACAGATTAGTGAAGAAACTAACATTTGAAGGAGAGGTGCCATGATCTCCACCACGGCACAGGCGAAAAAGAAATGTGATGGCTCCAGTGGAACATTCCTTGCACAACAAGGATTAGCTGGTAAAAGGTGTGGATTCCAGAAATCTCCTTCCCCTCAAATGTATCTATAGAAAAGTCTCCATTAGAGACCTTTTTTTTTGGTTCAGGCTAAGACACTATTAGTCTACGATTCAAACGCTTCTGGAAAGGTTGACTGGCTACTAGCTGTTATCACTTAGATGTGAGTCAGTTATAATTTTTAGTACTTGGGCTCAGTACGCAGGAGGCTTTACTCAACTTACTGGATTGGAGCAATAAGGGCAGAGCAAGTTTGGAAATTGAGAACATTTGTTTTGCTACAAATAAGCCACAAAATGACACTGAAGCTTCCCTCAAATGTGTGAGGATCTCTGTGTTCCTAGGTGACTGGGCTTTAGGGTCCACGTAGGTCAGAGGAGACAGGAATTTGACACACAGAAAAATGGGGATTTAGAAAGGAAACTTCACCCAGAGAGCCAGGAACTTTGATAAGCTACACCTTCTGTGAAAAAATAGACGAGAAAGAAATCTTCTTGCCAATGTGGGGAGATTCAAATGGCATTAATCCATCTGGGTTGGCTCTGGCGAGAAAAATCTACCTGAAAATCCACTTATAACCACAACTACTTTATGTGGTTTTAAATTTTGAGCTGACGTGCCTTCTAATCACAGCATGTTCCTGGGTTGGAAGGGTGCAAAACCTCAGTAGATTTGCATGCCCAACTCAAAATGACACTTCACAGATAGTGGGCAGAAGATGATGAACTCTTAATCAAATCTCTCTCTCTCTCTCTCTCTCTCTCTCACACACACACACACACACACACACTTGTGCACACAAAAGGAAACAAACCACCATGAGTGAGAAAAGAAATAACAAACAGTCGTGGAGTCAGATCTTCACTAGCTAAGAGATTCAGCCTTCGGAACTCTGTGATACTAAATGAAAGAAGTAGGATTAAATGTTTGAAGCTATAAAAGAGAAAATAGTGTATATAAGAAAGGCACAATTTATTCTCACAAATAACCAAGCCAACTCGGTAAAGATTTAAATACAACTTCTGGAAACAGAACTTTTCCATCGGAATAAAATCCCCAATGGATGAGTACACCTAAAATCAGACATAGATGATAAAAGAAGTAGTAAACTGAAAGTTAGATGTGAAGCACTTCCCCATAAAGCAGGTTAGAGAGACAGAGAGAGAAAGTATGAGAGAGAAATGGAAAATAAAATGCGTAGGTTTGATATACGTCTAAATGGAATTCTAGATAAAGAAAATGGAAAGAATAACGGAGAGGAAGCACTTAAAAGATAAAAGCAGGGAAAAAAACCCTAATCTTCAGACCCAGAAAGTCTAATGACTCCAGATAAAAATAAATCCACACAAGGAAGACAGAGAGAGAATAAAAGAACAAGGGAGAGAAGACAGATCACCACAAAGGAAAGGCTTTGCTGCTCTTCTCATCAGATATTGGAAGATGCTTGAGATGATGGAGAGATAGTATCTTCAATTGGGCTGAGAGAAAGCAGCCGTCAACCTCAAATTCTATTCACAGTAAGTTTTGCAAGAATGGTGAAATACAGACATTTTTAGACAAATGAAAACAGATCATCAAAAGACTTTCTCTAAAGGACTTTGTAAAGAAAGTATTTCAGGAGAACAGTGTGCAACGCTGGACAAACAAAAGGTCGATTTTACAAGACGGAATGTAGACACCAAAGACCGTAGTAAATTCTTATTGTACAATTACTATGTACCAGGCAATTGTCTAAGCGCTTCACATGTGTTAGTGCATTTGATCCTCACTATGTGCTATGAGTCAGTGGAGAAAGGTCATCTGTTCAACAGGTGGTCCTGGAACAACTGGACATCTGTACAGACAATAAATAAGTATGCCTTGACCCTTACCTCATGCCATATGCCAAAATTAACTAAAAAGGATCATATGCCTACACATAAGAGTTAAACTGCAATAGTGGAAATAATACAACAAATCTTTGTAACTTTGTGGTATGTAAAGATTTCATAGACAACACTTAAAAGTCATGAATGATAAAAGAAAAACAATAAAATAAACCTTATCAAAATTAAAACATTTATTCTTTGAAAGACACTATATTTTAAAAAATGAAAGGCAAGCCAGAGACTGAGAGAAAATATTTGCAATATATATCGTCTCAGGAAGGACTTGTATCCAGGATACATAAAGAGCTCTCACAACTCAATAATAAGAAGACAAGCAACTCCATAAAAAAATAGGCAAGAGATTTGAACATTCAAAGATATTTGAACGCCAAGTGGACTCGTTAATATATGCTCAGTAGCATCAGGAAAACACAGATAGAAACCCAAATGTGATACCACTCTAATTCCGTAGAATGGCTAAAATTAAAATTCCAAGTGTGAGCATAGATACAGAGAAACGGGAGCGCTCACGTGTTGGTGGGGGGCGCATGAAAGGTACAGTCATCTTGCAATCATCAGTTTGGCAATCTCTTTTAAGTTAACCATAGACTGGCAATATGACCCAGCAGGTTATGAGTTTTTACTGAAAAGAAATGGGAACATGTGTCCATGCAGAGACTTTTACATGAACGTTCATAGCAGCTTGATTCATAATAGCCCCAAACTGGAAACACCCCAAATATCCATCAGCAGGTGACTGGATGAGCAAATTACTGTGCATCCATACTACTGAATTCTGCTTAGCAATGAAAAGGAAAAGCTATTGTTATAAGCAGAAACGTGGATAACCCTCAAAAACATTACAGTGATATGGTGTATAAAAGAAGTCAAACAAAAATGTGTATGTACGGTATGAAGAATGAGTTCCATTTATATGAAGTCTAGGAAGGAAATCTAACGTGGAGTTTCAGAAAAAGCAGATCGGTTGGTCACCTGGGGCCAAGGATGGGGTGGAGTTTGCCCGGGGAGGGCCTCAAAGGTAGAGGCTTATGGGGATTCTCTGTATCTTGATGGGCTGGTGATTACATGGCTGTGCATAATTGTCAAGACTCAAACTGTGCGCTTAAACTGTACGTAAATTATACCTCAGTGAAATTTATTTTAAAAAATAAACATGTCCTCTGTGGTGACCTAAATGGGAAGGCAATCCAAAAGAGAGGGGATTATATGTGTACACAGAGCTGATTCACTTTGCTGTACAGCAGAAACTAACACAACATTGTAAAGCAACTATACTCCAATAAAAATTAATTTAAAAAATAAAAATAAACAAGAGAGAACTAAAATACTGGTCAACAATAAATGTAAGGGGAAAAGGGTTTGACCAAAGTTAAAACGTCCTAAAATACATCTAACTGTTCTAGAGCAGGTTGGAGATACTGATTAGACTTGAAATAGCTATGAGATTTTTTTTGTTTGTTTGTTTGTTTTTTGTGGTACGTGGGCCTCCCACTGTTGTGCGCAGGCTCAGCGGCCATGGCTCACGGGCCCAGCCGCTCCGCAGCATGTGGGATCTTCCCAAACTGGGGCACGAACCTGCGTCTCTTGCATCGGCAGGCAGACTCTCAACCACTGCGCCACCAGGGAAGCCCAGCTATGAGATTTTGATGATAAAGATTTCCATGATAATCACTGAGATAGAAATAGAGTGTGTACGTTTTCAAAAGAGTGAATATGGGTGAATGGGTGTGTGTGTCGGGGGTAGGGATGAAATAAAAACGAAACACAAAATCAATCCTATAAAATAGGGAAAAGAAGAAGAAAAAGAGGCTTGCCCCCTTGCCTGTGATGTAAATGATACATTTTATGCATTTGATTCCGTTTTATGTTAGTCCTCTAGGATTTACATGTTTTCCTAGGTGATTTTATCTCTGGTTTCCCCAACACCTTACCCACCTAATTCGCAAATATATCCATGCCAATGCAAAAACTTACCATTTCCTTTTGCATCCTGGAGAAAAAGATATCCTTCTCTCTGTTTAAGATTGAGCCTTTCACATCCCTGTTGCCTGCTCAAACTTCCTTTTCTTATCCTATGAAGTATTTTCTCTTACTTCCATCACTGTATCTCCTGGATCCATCTCTCTCTCTCTCTGTCTCTCTCCGTCTCTCTCTTTCACATACACATACACATATGTACGGTTTGTGATTTTATATATATATACACATGTATATATGTGTATATATTTATATATAGATATGTACAGACTGCAGCTCCCTGTCTAATTCATGACCATCCATCATGACTATGAGACTCTCATGCCCATGATTTCCCTCAAACTGCTCTGAGATCAGTGGTGACACCCTAGGTAATAAATCCCACAGATAATTTTCACTGCTTACTATACTGTATGTGAAATTTGGTTCTATTTGCCACTCCTGTCCTGTTGTTGGTTTTCTCTTCTCTCAACCATCTGTCATATGTGTCCAGGTCACTAGACAGCTGATAAATTAGAATTTCTTGAATGGAAGATGGCTTGCTTTCTCTCCCCTTTTCCTTTATTCTTAACCTACTAAACCCTCCTTCCTCCAGGAAGCCTTCCAGACCATTTCTGGCTGGGTTTCTGAAATATCTGTGTTCCTAAAGCAACTTCTGCATTACGTGTCTTCTGCTGTAGGAATGTGAGTTCCTTGAGGACAGGTGGCATACACTTTCTATCTTACACCAGATATTCAGCCCATTGTTACAGGGCCCTCTGTAGGAGGACCTCAGTGTATATTTGGTGGATGAATGAAGATGAAGATGGGAACTATCTATAGTCATTATTGTTAATATTCCCCTTTATTTCCTTTTGGGCTAAGGCATGAATGGCTGGCATGATATCTAGGAGTCAGGGTCTGGGAAAAATAGAAAGAAAGGGGACTTCTGAACAGAGGACAGATGCTAAAGGAAATTGACTACCCTTTAACTAAGCGTGGTTTAAAACTAGAAGTTCTCACTCTCTTTGGGATACTCAAGACATCCCAGGTTGTCGCCCTTTAGTTTCCAAGACAGAAATAAATAATGGCATATTGGTACATTTTTAACAACTGGCTCTCCGCAGTAAAGAAAAATAAAACAAAGAAGAGCCTTAATATGTAGCATTTGCCTGTAGTAGAAATAGCCCATCATAGCTGAATTTAAACTATGTGATGTCAACTAGCTTTCAAAATTCCTAAAAATTTGAAAATTGGCTTGTGTGAGCTGGTACAAGCTGCCTTTAGCACACCTCTGGGTATAAATAATGTATGTACAAAGGTATTGGCCTCCTAGTTGTATAAAGCCTTTCAATTCATAGTATTTTGTACAGATTTCCTGGAAGACACGGAAATATTATTACTGATGTTTAATAAATGAGGAAATTAAAACTCAGAGAATTTAATGACTTATGGTATCAAGAAGGATGATTTTAGCAGCCAATAACAGAAACCCCTTACATCAGTTGACTTAAAAATAAGGAGTTTAATATCTTTTGTAAAGGGGACACCAAAGGGAAAATCAGGTCTCAGAACTGTGTGTGCCCCTCGTGATGAGTCTAAACACCTTCCTCGTTCCCTCTCTCCTCTGACGTTCTTGGTGTTGGCTGGACCCTCTGCCTTGATGTTCAGGCTGGTTCAGTCAGTCCAGCTGGACTTGACAATGGCCAGTGTAAGGGCGAAGACATCTCCTCCTGGCCCATGACTTAGGGTCAAGGAACCTTTCCCAGAAACTCCCCCTGAGATTGACCTCATTTCTCACTGACCACAGCTGGGTCATATGTCCAAGGCCAGAACACTTGAGGGCAAGAGAATGGGATAGCTTGGCTGACTCAGATAAACGGATACGCCCCTAGCGCTGGGAGTGAGTAATTGTCCTCTGGGATCCGTTGGAGAAAGCCAGAGATCCAAACACATTTGGTGTCTGTTAGGGAGGAAACGACGGGCAATGGATAAGCAACTACTGGCAGTGTCCATAGCGTTGCCAAGTTCACAGTCTAGCTGGTGGTAAAGCCTGCAGTCTACCGCCATAATCAAGCACCACCCTCCCAAACATGACATCCAGTTTCTTTATAAAGATGTAGATAAAAAACATCTTTCTTTGTGCTCCTCTGACATTTTTGTATGCAATTATCTCTGTTTATTATTCCAGCAAAATTATATGGAGTTGCCTACTATATTTCATGTTCTAGGTGTAGGTGCATGCCTCTGTGTATTTCTTGTATGAGCATATATATAAACTCTGTGTTACTGGGTGACAACACTGTTTATACTCCCAATTTGTGCTCACACAGTGCCTTGCAAGGAAAAGGCACAAACACTATATATATATGTATATATACACAAATATATATATAGTATATATATAAACTAATATGTACATAATATATACACATTTGAAAAAGAAAACTTCCAGGCTTCTCTTCCACAGGAGTCTTTCAACAACTTTCCAATATTATTCACCGTTCAGTAGAGACAAACTTTAAAAGTTAGAGCCCTGAAAGAGAATTTTTTCTAAAAATTATTGCAAGCATTGGAAAATAAAGAGTTACAGCCCAAAAGATCTTGCAACTATAACTATAGAGCTCACTGCAGTGATTACTATAATGTGCAGTGTGGCGGAGTTACAGTTGCCATGGGAACCTTAAATTTGATTTTCTGGGGTTTTGTGTATACAAAATCTCAACTGTATTGCTGCCTCCATGTATTGTCTTTTTCATTTGTTATACACATACTTGGGTCCAAAGTAGGTCACCTGAACTAAACACAGAAATGTTGATTGCTTTCTTCAAAGATTTCTTTAATATCTCAGCAGTATCAGAGTTAATTCAGAAAGTGCATGTATAAAAAATTATTTTTGATCTTACTTCAGACGTAATAGATTAATCTCTTCCATCCCAGCTTACACCATTCTTTGGAATACAAACTTCCTCTGTATTTTCAGCTTTTGATCTATTTACTTTTAAAAAGTTTATGTGAGTTGGTGCTGTTTCAGGTGGATAACAGATGATGTAGTCCTATCGATGTTTTGTTGTTTGTCTTTTGCTTTCTAATAATTCCTTTATACACTATTTCTGACTAGATTATCTCTCAGCTTCAGTCTTCTAATAGAATGGAGCTCATCTCCTTGCCTGGGAGGGAATGCTTTACCAACACCCATGATGCAATGACCATAGTTCAACCATCCTGCTTTTTCTGTTGCTTCTTTCTATAAGTTCTTTGGAACATTGAGAACTCATATCTCTATGACTTTAACGAAGAGAAGGTTTGAATTCCTGCAGATACAAAGTCCCGGCAGACTCTAGATTTAGCCTTTACTCCCTGTTGTAGGTCTGTCTTGACATAGCAGGAAACGCTAGCTTTCTCATTAACTATAGGAGTGCACAAAATGTTCCAAGTTTATTTGTCTACAGTGAATCAGAGCATTGCTTTCATCGGATTTACCCCCGTGGGAAGTCAACAAGAATTTCCCACACCACCGCTTTGCCAGGGCTAACAGCAGCCGCTAATGTTATCTAGCTATTGCTTCGACATCTCGTATTTTGGATAAGGAATGTTCATACTTGTTTGCTGAATAAGTTTGGACGCTGTGCTGTTTTACCTTGACGACTTCACATTGTCACAATGTTCCCATTTCTTTTTTTTTCTTTTTTTTTTTTTTTCGCGCTATGCGGGCCTTTCACCGTTGCTGCCTCTCCCGTTGCAGAGCACAGGCTCCGGACGCGCAGGCTCAACGGCCATGGCTCACGGGCCCAGCCGCTCCGCGGCATGTGTGATCCTCCCGGACTGGGGCACGAACCCGTGTCCCCTGCATCGGCAGGCGGACTCTCAACCACTGCGCCACCAGGGAAGCCCTGTTCCCATTTCTTTAATGTAGGTAGATAAAAATCTTAATTCTACCACTCTCAGCAGAGCTCTGGAGTGGTTAATTGAAACGTTGCTTGACAGAAAGCATTTTTTAATAATTGTTGCATTTTTAAATAAAAACAGAAAAGAAAATGACAGTGTGTTGATGCCAGTTTCGATAAGGGATGAGCAGGCATTGTGATGTATTGCACTAGCTACAATAAATCAAAACTTCAGAGACAAGATGGCATATTTAACAAACTCGTCATTCTGTAATGGCGAGGCAGGTGATGGATGACTCACCACAAACTAGCAAAAGACAAGGGCAACATTCATGGCATCAGCATGCCTGCGGGCAGATCAATGGTGTCAGCAATCTCCATCTGCGTGTGTGTAATTCACCTGAATAATCTTCAGAATCCTAAACCCTTCGAATTAGTGTAAAACAGAGAGCTGAGGAAAGAAGGCAGGGTAAATTAAAGAACGGGAACAACGCACCATCAACCGGAACGACCAGCAAACCTTTACTGATGAGCTTTCGGAGAACTGGGTGCCATGTGAGTAGAAAATATCCCCAAGGTTTAATTTGGGGGATGTCTGTCAGTGAAACAATGACTTGTAGAGAGACGTGACAAATGGCCTTGCCTGAGTTCGTGCTAAATGGCAAAAACAAAATTACATGAAGGAAACATGTACATGGTGGACAAGACTCAGTCCACCAAAGCACATAGAAATCGTGGATAAAATACAATAACAATACAAAACTATATGTCAACCACTCATTTAATTCTCCCAAAAAGTCTATGATGAAAATAACAGTGAAATACACTATACTCCTACTAGAAGAGCTAAAATCCCCCCAGAAAACCTATTGCTAGAGAGGACGGGGAACAACAGGAACTTATATTCCTTGATGGTAGGAATGCAGTAGGGTACAGTCACTTCAGAAGGCAGTCTCTTACAAAGGTAAGTGTTGTATAATCATACAATCCAACAATTATGCTCCTAGGTATTTATCCAACTGATTATCCAACTGTGAACGTATGTCCACACAAAATTCTCCATGCAAATACTTATAGCAGCCATAATCATAAGCATCAAAAATTCGAAGCAGACAAAATGCCCTTGAGTAACTGAACAAGCAGAATCTGTACAATGGAACATCATTTAGCTTTAAAAAGGATACACTGTCGGGCTTCCCTGGTGGCGCAGTGGTTGAGAGTCCGCCTGCCGATGCAGGGGACGCGGGTTCGTGCCCCCGTCCGGGAAGATCCCACGTGCTGCGGAGCGGCTGGGCCCGTGAGCCATGGCCGCTGAGCCTGCGCGTCCGGAGCCTGTGCTCTGCAACGGGAGAGGCCACAACAGTGAGAGGCCCGCGTACCGCAAAAAAAAAAAAAAAAAAAAAAAAGGATACAATGTCAACCCATGAGACAAAGTGGAGGAATCTTAAATTCACATCATTCTAAGTGAAAGAAGCAAACAAGTCTGAGGAGGAGACATACTGTGTGTTTCCAACTACGTGAAATTTCATAAAACCAAAACCATGGAGATGGAAAACAGATCAGCGCTTGTCAAGGCAAAGTGTTGAATACATGAAGCACAGGGGATTTCCTTTTTCTTTGTGATTTTACTTAACTACGTAAATAAATAAATCATGTTTATTTTAATTAAAATAGTTTTGGGTTACAGGAAGAATGGCAAATATAATACAGAAGAGACCTAATATACCCACACCCTACTACTGACATCTTACTTACGTATGGTATATTTATCCCAACTAATGAACCAATATTGATGCACTATTATTAACTAAAGCCCATACTCTATTCAGATTACCTTATGCTTACCTAATGTTCTTCTTCTGTCCAAGAATCCCATCTAGGCACCACATTACATTACACACGACCTCAGTCAGCAGATCAAGGTCAACGCCAACAGTGACGTCATGCTGATAGCGTGTACTCTTGATGTGATGAAATGAAATGGACTTCACCCCTGTGGTCTTCCTTCCCCAGACCCCAATCTAATGATGAGAAAGACATCCAACAAAACCCAAACTGAGGGACAGTCTACAGAATACTTGGCCCGTACTCCTCAAAACTGTCAAGGTCATCCAACACAAGGAACATCTCAGAAACTGTCACAGCCCAGCGGAGCTTCAGGAGACATAAAACTAAACATTACACAGTCCTCTGGGTGGGATCCTGAGACCGAGAAAGGATATTAGGTTAAAACTAAAGGAAATCTGGATGAAATATGGTCTTTGGTTAATAACAGTGCATCTGTACCGGTTCATCAGCGGTGGTAAATGTACCATTCTAATGTAAGGTGTTAACACTTAAGGAAAATGGATGTGAGGTGTCAGGGAACTCTCTGTACTGTCTTTGCAATGATCTGTCATTGTAACCCCACAATGAAAATACTTAAGTGCAGAGATATTTTTATGTTGTCCAAAATATTACATGTGAATGTCAGCAACAAGAATCCAGCAGAGGAATGATGAGAGTCAGAGTCTGAAGTTCAGCTACAACTGTGTATAGTATTTTTATATATGCCAATGTTAAAAAAGAAAAAAGATATTTTTAGGTGCCAGAAACAAGAAGGAAAGGAGTCGATCAAGAATCTAGGTGGGAACTGACCTCACAGGAGCCCACGGGCCTGACTCAGGGCCCACAGGGGAGGCCGTGTGGCTTTGTCTGTACAGCATGTAGCAAGAAGAGAGAATCTTGCAGAAATCCCGGAGGCTGGGAGAACTGACCCATCTGTGCAAAATGCAGATCCCATTTCCAAGGCAGCTGCCCCGTCCACGCTGCTTCCTTAGAACAGTTCTCACAGCATAGCACGCCCCCCAGACTCTTCCCTGCTGAGAATTCTGCCCCAGCAAAGGCTTCAAGAAATCTGGGTCCAGGTCTCAGAGCGAAACCCTTCTTCTTTATCTGAGGCAGGGCACTCTAAGAACTAAAAAACAGTCCTTGAGTGTATACTTTGAAATACGTGTTGGGCCGAAGGTCACAGACCCATCTTTTTCACAAGGCCTGATAGCGAACTGACACTTCACCTTAGATGATGGAGTACCAGGCAGCACATCTGTTGTGTACTTGGACCTTGGCTGCTTCAGAAAGACTCTCATTATTTTTGTGTGTGTGTGGTACGCGGGCCTCTCACTGCTGTGGCCTCTCCCGTTGCGGAGCACAGGCTCCGGACGCACAGGCTCAGCGGCCATGGCTCACGGGCCCAGCCTTTCTGCGGCATGTGGGATCCTCCTGGACCGGGGCACGAACCCGTGTCCCCTGCATCGGCAGGTGGACTCTCAACCACTGTGCCACCAGGGAAGCCCAAGACTCTCATTTTTAACACGTTGTTCATCCAGGCAACACGTGGATGACTATTTACACTGGGAAAAGCTAAGCTAGTGGGGAACACATCTGGGGTTGAAGGGTCCACATTCCTCACCGGGCCTCACTGGAAGATGTCCCTGATGCCGACCTTTCTACGGACTCCAAATCCAACAGATTGACTCCTTTCCTTTCTGCTCATGGCCTTGCCCTTATGTCAACATGTACATTAAAGCCATTTTGATCATCTCCAGGAGTGTCTCTGTCCTTAGTTCTTACCCCTCCTGCTCTATAAGTGGAAGGAAAGAAATGGTCCCACCAAAACCTAGCCTGTCATCACCTCAGGTAACGCAGGTAAGCCCCTCTGCTGCTCTTCTGTTGTGACGCCACGTCATGTCATCCTCCCAGTTCAGCACTTAACAGAAGCACCAGGACCATCAACCCCTTTCTCCCTTGCAGGGTGTTCAGACTTCAGGGTGCTGGGGAGTCCCACGAATAGCTTGTTTCATCAGCAGATTGTTAGGTGATGCCCAGACCTGTGAGTCAATCCTTGGTGGTTCGATCAAAGGCGTCGCGTCTCCACAAGCTCCCAGGTGACTGGGACCTGAGGCCTCCTTGAGGGCCCTTATTCTCTCCCGAGTGTGTTCGTTCTCTGTCTTTAGAACCTTCTTCACCTCTCCGTTATGGACCGCACCTCATTTTCTGTTCAAAGCTCATCTCTGCAACTAATTTTTCTCAACAAATAAGAGTCAAAGAATACGCTTTTCGGTGGCTCAGTTTTCCGAATTGTGAAATGGCTTATTAAGTCGTACTTGCTTTATCTACGAGAGGTACTGTGAAGACAGTACTAATACTTACAAAGCATCTGAAGTCTCGAATATGAAAAGTACTTTATGAAATATTGATGACCCCTCTGCTCCACTGTGAAGTCAAGACATTTTCCACCTGTGTGTTCCCAGAAGTATTATTTCTGAAGAGATATGTTTTTCCTGGCAATAATTATAAATGCCTATCACATTCATGAGCAAACTCTGTTCAGCAATTGGCTCCAGTGTTTCCCAAGCAGCTCAGCATAAAACAAAAGGACTTGAGGGCTTCCCTGGTGGCGCAGTGGTTGAGAGTCCACCTGGTGATGCAGGGGACGCGGGTTCGTGCCCCGGTCCCGGAAGATCCCACATGCCGCGGAGTGGCTGGGCCCGTGAGCCATGGCCGCTAAGCTTGTGAGTCCAGAGCCTGCGAGTCCGGAGCCTGTGCTCCGCAACGGGAGAGGCCACGGTGGTGAGAGGCCCGTGTACCGCAAAAAAAAAAAAAAAAAGGACTTGGATATAAAAGCTAATACAACTCTACACCAGTCAGAACCATTCTCACATCATTCTGGACAGAGATTAATTAATCAATTTTTAAAGTATTTTTTTGTTCCAGTAAGGAGCAAATGTGTCTTCTTATGTACAAAAACAAAGTGTCCTGAAGTACAGCCAGGCAGTAGAAAGGGTGGTATTTTGCAGACAATGGGCTTAGAGGAAGTAACTTTGAAAGAAGGCAAAATATATTAAACCAATATTTCCCAAATGACGTTAATGCCACAGATTATAATGAGGTATTAGACAGTAAACAGAGCAGTATTTCATAGGAAAACAAGTTTGGGAAGCACAGGGTCAGATCCAGTGAAATGGGAGGCTTTGCAGAACACCCCAGAACCTGTGACACAGATTGGGTGCGTTGTGACCCTCTGAGAGTGGGGAGTGTATGTCACATGGTCTGCCCATATTGCCTGTTTAACACCTCTGCATAAGATGTTCCTTGAATGAAGGAAGTTTGGAAATGCTGCTTTAGTTCCACCTCTACCTGATTCAAAGACTTTCCATAATTTAGCACAAGGTGCTGCTTCCTCAGGGCCCTGTATCGCCTTCTGCCAGGAAAAATTCCATAATACCCTTTGTGTTCAGTGACCGCACGGTGAGCGCGCCCTGGAGATATCCAATGCTGCCCTTCACCGCTGCTCGACAGGAAAAGCCATGATGTGGGTTGGAGATCCACAGTGGACACCCCGGGGGCGAGAAACTTCCCATAACACACCCATTTCCATGCCCTTAATCTCATGCTTCCCAAACCTACTCAATGGTGTATGCACTTTTCTCCGTAACGCCCACAAGGACTCATGAAACATTAATGTTGCGTCATTGGCCGCACTTGGGAGAACACCCTCGTTGGGGGTCAGACCTGAGAATCTCAACCACTAGAACAGCAACACCCTTGGAAGCATAACTGAGAGCCTTCAAGTGGTGACTAAGGTTAAAAATAGCAGCAAGGCAAAGAACACATGATGTGACATCGGAGTTAGTTTCACTAAGTTAAGAAAAAAGGAATCTCTCTGGCACGAAAGGAATATAAAATTGATTCACTTCGGGGAAGGCTGAGACAGCAGAAGTCCCATGGATAAAAATGAGCATCATGGGCTTCCCTGGTGGCGCAGTGGTTGGGAGTCCGCCTGCCGATGCAGGGGACACGGGTTCGTGCCCCGGTCCGGGAAGCTCCCACGTGCCGCGGAGCAACTAAGCCCATGTGCCACAACTACTGAGCCTGTGCTCTAAAAAAGAACAGGAGGGAGGGTGTGGAGAGGTGGCAGGAGGAGAAGAAGGAAAAGCAAGACACAGCAGAGGCGATGGAGGGCAGAAGGGAAAGCGAGTAGGAGAGGAGATAGTAGGCTAAGCTGTTGGGAAGAGCAACGGCCAGACATGGCAGTGGAGGAAGAGAGCAGTGCCCATGAAAGGAAAAGCACTGAAATTCACCAGCTAACTAACTAACAGCCATCTGCTACCACAGCTCTACGTGATGGGAGCAAGCAGCACTGATACTTGCCATCCCCCCCATCCCCCCACCGCATCACTGGGCTGTACTGGGTGATGAAGCTCCCCCTTCCCCTGGGATGTCCCAGTCTCAGCGCTGAAAGTCCTGTATCCACGGAAACAATGCAGGAGAAGTCCCATCAGGACGGCTGGACACCCTAGTCAGCACTGACTCAAGAGCACAGTGCAATCAGGGCCAGTCGGTAAAGCATCCCCATAGCAGGGCTTATGGCCATCACTGCTTCACCCTAACCACACATGCGACTGAGAAACCCCAGAACCTGCGGTGGTGGTAAGTGAAGGTCTTTCCTCTTCAACAGTCCATGAAGGAGGCACATTGCAGCCCGGCTTAGTCCAGGAATTGATGTTCATCGTGATGCTTTTACGTCCATTGAAAGGTCAACTTCCTCTCTGTGCTCTGTGGTACAGGGTGATGTGTTTTGGTCAACAAAAATGCTGAAGATGGAAGTTTCCATGCTCATAACGTCTTTATCTTCAGGTGTAGGAAAGTTAATCTACGAGAATGGGTGAATTTTCGGATGACGTTGCATAAGACGTGTTATTCCTTGAATATATGTTGTCCACATATATTGATGCACTTTCCAACTCACCTTTCTAGTTAGGTTTTAAGACTGGACAGCAAGACTGATTTGCATTCCTTGAACACTCAACAATTCAGATTTGGGGCAGATGGTTAACAAACGTGCTTAGTGATACGGGGAAGCTAGGCTAGGATGACCATGTGCCCGGATAAGGCACCAAAGGGAATCACTTTCCCTGTGTCCTGGACCAAGAAAAGGTTGATGTGTAAGATTTGAACATGCCCTGCCAAGCCTGAAAGCAATTAGGAGAAAAGGGCGCCATGGGCTGAAGGATGAGACTTGTGTCTTGGGTCACTGGTCACAAGGCAGAAAGCACTGCCTGTCCTTCCCATGAGGAATGGCACTGGGATCCTGCCTCTTCTCCCACCTGCGATCTGGCAGTGCTGCCATAAGGGAGGAATCCGAGCCTAGGGAACCTCCGGAGGCTGCTTCATCCTGAAGGGTAGAGAGAGGAGCCCTTGGCAGGTGAATGGAATAGCAGTCGTAGAATGGCCAGCTGCGCACATTCCGGTTTCCAGAAGTGAGCCCTCGGGCATTGGAGCACAGCAAGAGCACGGTGCATGAGAAAAGGTAAATATTAGACACCCGCTGGGGTCTCAGTATTCCCCAGCCAGCCCCGCATTCACCATTCTGCTTCCCGTTCATCATTCCTCGGCTTTTTCCCAGGGATTGATCTGGAGGGAAAATTCTAAGGGAATAGAAGAGGTGGCCAGCAATTTAGGTAGTCCCACTGGCCCAGAAATTAACTTTCAGTGAAACCCTGAATGACACACTTCTCACATTCTGTATAAAAATAATATTTAATGTTTTTAAATTTAAATTATATTGTGAAATCTATTCCATGAATTATAAATAGCTTATTTCTTAAACAATTAAAATTAGACCACTACCAAAATTATAAAAATGAAAGTCTAAGTCATCCACAACCCCACTACTCATAAATCACCACTGTATCCGTAACACAGGATAATGTATGGTTCTTTTACATTAATTGTGGCGTTGTTTACAGATTATGCAATTACCACAGTTTTGTAGAACATTTAGAGAAATCAGCAAAACAATAAAGAGAATATAAAGCCGCCATAATAACCCTATCGCACAGAGATAATATTCTCAAGATTTTGTTTATATTGTTTTAGTCAACGACTCATAGATACACCCTCTACGTTCTTTCGTTTTACAAAATTAGAGTTATATTTTCTACTTTTTGTAATTAGCTTCTTTTTACTTATCAAACTATTAGATGGTTTAGTCTTCTTTAGAAAGTTTGCATGTATCCAAGACTTTAATTGGCTTTATTTTTTATTACTTTCATAAAAATACTCAATTTTTCCCAGAGTAGTAGAAAATAGTTGCAATATTCATGACTCTATAGTGATTTCCAGTGTTAGCGACAATTTTTAGCAATTATCTTCTTTCCTCTAGCGTGTATTGGTACCTGCTATTTTGGGTAGTAGGTTTAGACTACAGTCTGGGCGCCAGTATCACGAGGGGCTGATGGAGTGTCCCTAACAGGGGGAGGGCTGGGTGGGTTGTGTGACAAAGGACCCTGAGAGTAGGACCTGGGGAGAGAGGATTCCAACATCAATGGCTGAAACCAAATCTTCTACTAAAGAGGCTCTATGTGTTTTAAAGGCTCATAAAGGAAAAAAAAGGGATTTTTTTTCCCTACTCAAAATAATTTCTTCAAACACGTTTCTTGACCTGGCGTGGGGGAAGGAGACATCAAAGCTGCCCATACAGATACCACCTTGGCCTCTCACCTTCTCCAGAGCCACCTAGGCGAAGAGATGGCATGAGCAGACAGGTGTTGTGGACAGAACCTCTGGCGGTAGTGTGTCAAATGGTGGTGCAGGGTACTAACGGCAGGAGGTCGCTCAGGAGGCTGGTTTGTTACAGTCTAGGCAAGGGTAGATGGGGAATCGACCAGGCAGCACAAATGAGAGTGAAGAAGTTTCGGATGTTGAATGGACAGGGCTGATGGCTGACTACGTGCATATCAAGAGTCATATAAAGAGAAGAACTGGGTAGATGGTAGTATCATTAATCAAGATAGGAAGCAAAATATTTTTGTTCCTGGAGATAGAAGTGGTGAAATATAATGGGTTAAATTTTATGCCAAAAGGTGGTAGAACAATACATTTGATACAAGTGATTAGAGCTAGAGATTCAGCTTTAGGAGTCACTGGTATGTAGGTGGCATTTGAAGTCATGAAGCAGGTGAGATAACTGGGGAATTGGAGAAAAAGACTGGTGATGGAATCCTGGAGATAAGAATTACGTTCCAGGAAGATCACGGGGTCAAAAACTGTCACAAGAGACAAATAATCTTAAAAGGAAAACATAACGATTATAAATATATCTACACCCAACATCAGACTGTCTAAATATATAAACCAAACCTTGACAGATCTGAAAGGAGAAATAGACAGCAATACAGTAATATTAAGAGACTTCAATACACTACTTTAAATATTGGATAGATCCTCCAGACATAAAATCAATAAGGAAACAACAGGCTTGAACAATACTTTAGACCAATGGACCAACAAGACATACACAGAACATTCCACCCAACAGCAGCATGACACACATTCTTCTCAGATGCACACAGAACATCCTCCAGGTTGGATTATATGCTAGGTCACCAAACAAGTCTTATCAAATGTAAGATTGAAGTCATTTCAAGTATCTTTTTCAACCACAATGGAATCAAACTAGAAATCAGTAATAAAAGGAAAATGAGAAAACTCGCAAATATATGGAAATCAAGCAAGGCACTCTTCAACAACCGCTGCAAAGAAGAAGTCTAAAGGGAAATGAGAAAATATCTTGAGACAAATAAAGGTGAAACACAATGTACCAAACTTACGTGATGCGGTAAAAACAGTACTAAGGGGGAAGTTTATGGTGATAAACGTCTAAATTTAAGAAGAAGAAAGATCTCAAATAAACAGTCTAAATTTACACCTCAAGAGACTAGAAAAGGAACCAACTAAGCCCAAAGTTAGTAGAAGAAAGCAAATTATAAAAATTAGATAGGAAATAAAAGAACTAGAAAATAGACAATATTGAGTTGATTTTTCACAAAAAAATCAATAAAATCATCAAACCTTTAGCTAGACTACTGAAGAAAAAGAGAGAAGACTCAAATAAATATAATCAGAAGTGAAAGAGGACACCTTGGAACTGATGCCACAGAAACTTAAAACAGCTCATAAAGGACTATTATACAACGACAAATCGGACAACCTAGAAAAAATGGATAAAGTCCTAGAAATATACAACCTATCAAGATCGACTCAAAAAGAAATAGAAAGCCTAAGCTTTGAAGTCATTGGCACAACTCATTCCAAGGGTACCGTACCTTCTAAGATTTTAAGACTTGTTTCTCAGACAAATGTGTCCTAAGATACATATTTTTAAAAATCCAGTTTGGAATATTTCTAGTTCTACATTAAGGCTGTTTCATATCTAGAAGTTTTCTGTCCTTGTCAGTAAATTACAGAGTCCACCTAGGAGAGGTCAGTGACGTTCTTACGGCATTGGGTCTGAACTGGATCAAAGTTAAACCTGTGTTTTCCATTACGGAGCCTATTCGAGGTCCAGCTCTCGTTAATGTTTTAAAATCTCTTCTGATCATATACCCCTAAAATGTTCATCCGAATAACCAGGGTCTTTTAGGATATTTATGTGGGTTCTCCCTGTCTAGCTGTGTTCCTCTTATCTCTGAACACAGGCCCGAGACGGTCCCGTTGGTGCTGCTAACTCGGGCTGCTTTGTCTAGTCCTACGGATGCGTAGACTGGCTTCTCTCCAAAAGCTACTGCAGCAAAACTCTGGCTGGGAGGAGGCGAGTGGGTAAGAGAAAGCTGGGGTGGGATGTCCCTGGCAGTGCCAGAGGATGAGGCAAATAAACGGAACCGTGGATGAAGTGCAGCTTTCTGGGACAGGCTCTCCAGCTGTCCCCCGATGAGGTCCTGCGCTGTTGACTCCCGGCCACAGCCCTGCATTTAAATCCTACTGACGCCCACACTGCTGAGAGGAAAAGCAGCACAGGCTCACCAGCACACTCTCCGAGAACAGGACCCATTGGAGCTCTTCCTTCCTCAGCAGATGCTGAGCTGGGATGCAACATCTGGCTTCACGAAGAAAGCTTGCGTCTCTACTTTAGATTGAAATGGTATCCCTGAGTAGCTCACGACTCACCTTGACCTTCGTGTCCACGCATGGTGTACAGGTTCCTGCTGCAGGCACAGTGGCCTCAAATGTTAAAGTTGCCTCGAATGACTGAAAATAAATAAATTCCCTAAAATGTGAACAGAGGGAGTGTGGGTGGGCAGTTTGTCCTTGAAGATTTTGTGGGAGGATGTTAGGGAATTTTAGGGATTGATTTGGAAGGTGACAGAGACTTTCTCATTGACTTATGTAACTGCAGCCTGGCGGTGTCGAAATTAGCAAGTGAAAGAAAGGGGAAACCTGAATCTTAAATCTTATCGCCATTTCTGTAGGTAAAAAACAGTCGAATATTGTCAATTTCATATGGCTCAACTCAGTGTAAGAGTTATATAGGTTATAGACACTAGTGATCTAAGTTAGATCTAAATTTAAGGAAGTCTCCATTAAGCCCAGGGATGTGAAATGGTGAGAAGTGACGAAAAAAAAAAAAAAAAATAGAGCCCCCAGCTAGTTCAAAACAGCTCTTGCTTTGGCAATGGTGGCAGAAAAGAGAAAACTCAAGGAAACCCTCGAGGTATGGTTGTCAGGGAATTCTCTTTGTAAAAGTGGTGTGAAGTCATTAGAATTATAGCGTCTTAGGAGACTAGGAATTTGCCTTCAACTTTTAATAAACAAGAGGATTTTGCATTGGAATTCATGCCAATTTGGGGAGTACGGAGGTTCACGCGGAAGCATCTGATCATCGAGGACCTCGTGTTGCTGAGGGTGGCGTCTCTGCTCCGCTCTCTCATCAGCGTCCCCACGTCTACGGACCCTGCTTTGCTGGCAGAGCCCAGGGCAAATGAGAGGGTGAGCAGGTGAGCTTGGCAAAGGCACACGGCACCGAGTGGGCCGAGAGGACCCTGACATGGGCTGCACAGTGGGAACCTCTCACTCAGTATCGATTCACAGCCCTCTACCTTCGCGCTGTCACCAGCTTTCTGCCTGTCAGAGCCTTTTAACCTCTGCCTTCCCTCTGTGTCCCATCCCCTGCAGCTTACCCACAACTCACTGCTGGCTCTGACAGTTTTTGTTTTGCGTTGTCTTGTTTTGTGTTTAAGCCGAAAGCAGCCTCGATATCCACAAAGTTAGCTTTTATTCCTGTCTATCCTTGCATATATAATGGGCTTAAGTCAAAATAAGGTTTCTTTTTCCTTTGTTTTTTTCATGAACTGGTTATTGACTTTAAACATCTTGGAAAATATTTCCTAAGTAAGCATCAGGGTAGACCAAACAATAAACATGTTGGCATGTTCCTGTGGCATTTCTTTCATCTTTGGGACCTAGTGGGAACGGTGGCCACCACTCAGTCTGGAGTCTCGGCTAGCTGCGAACGGGTGAAGCATTTCCTCCCTGTAAGCCTGTTTTCTCTTAGGTAAATGGGAATGATAATAGGTAACTTCATTGAGGAATAGTTGGAAGTACTCATTGATAGATTGCAATAAACATCACTCAATAAATGCTCCTGTCATTATCATTATTCTTCTTACTAATCCTGATACCCAAAGAGTCCCCCTGTAAAGTCCACTTCATCTACTGCTCTATAATTACTGTTCTGTGGATTTCTGCTCTCAGTACAATACCTTTCAGAGGTAGAGGACTAGAGATTTTCTGTGATTTATTGACACTAGGGTTTGTTAAGTGGGGTAGCAACAAAGCACAGAGGGCAATGAAATATCTCACTTTCTCCAAACCTTTCAAACGAACACTTTAAAACTATGGAATATTCAATACTACCCATCTCTCCAGAAAGCAGTACCTAAGGGTTGGTTTTGGTCCCTGATATTTTTAATTTTTAATGATAAAGGATTCTGCTAAGACTGTGAATTCATTACCTTGTGGCATTTTTTTCAGTAGTTGTCTTGCTGGAACTCATAAGGACAAAACCCTCTAATGTTAAGAGTTGAAATGGAAACAGCAAAATGATTTTCCTTGGTCGGCTCTCTACGTGGGTGGCAAGAACACCAGTCACTTTGGGAAAAGCCAGTAATGCCCCTTAGGATCTATAGCGAGGGCAGGACAGAGGAAAACGAGCTTCAGTATCTGAACACTCCCTGGAGTCACAGGTGGAATACAATGACTGGGCCACAGACCCTGAGGGTGGGGCCCACATCCTCCACCAGCGTTTAGGACACCCGGACTCTGCAGTCCTTAAACTCTAAAACAGAATAATGTGGGCTCTTCAGTTCTGCACTTTGGTTTGTTTGTTTTTTTTAAAAAAGGTGCTCCAGGGACTGTGTGTTGACTGGTACGTCCTACTCCTTGCCTAGCTGTTTTCTCCTCGTCATCCGGCCTCGATGAGCTAGGAACGTGCATTGACTTTTGCAGCCTGAGACCCTGTGCCCTGACCCCCCGCGTCTCTGGTCACCTCTGGGTCTGTTTGGCCAGCTCAGCCCCAGAAGTCTCAGTAAGAAGGTGGAGGCTAAATGTGTCTAAAACGTCAGTGGCTTTTGGTAAGGGATAGTCAGTGGAGTCTCATGGGCTTGAATTATTTAGCAGAATCCCCTCTGTTTTCTCCAGCATGAGGCATTTGAATTTCACCCCTCACATCCTTCAGGCTTATTTCGGTCATGTAGTTTCTATTATAATGCTTTTTGCCAAGGTGACTCTTCACCCTTCCCCCATGCAGGGGAGCATGGTCCCAATTTTAGAAATCCCTGAAGTAAAGCCTATTTGAGTAACCTTTCAAGAGTAACCTTTCCTGTAAGGAAAGAACTTTAAATGCTATTGATCTTTCCTCTGAAATTCAGGGTGTCTCCTGCACATTTTAAATATGTTAATTTATTCACCAAATATTTACTGAGTAACCGCAAAAAAATTTAAGTCCTTGAATTCATTTTCAGCCTGTTTCCTTTTGCTGCCTAAATCTCAGTATGTTAATTAGGGCTGTCAGATTTAGCAAATGAAATACCAGGAGTCCAGATAAATTTGGTTTTCAAATAAATAACAAATAAAAGTTAATTATACGTGAGTCCCATGCAATATTTGTGACAGATTGATACTAAACAGTTTTCTAAAATTCAAATTTAACTGGGCATTCTGTATTTTATCAGACAACCTATGTTTTATCTGATCAGCTTAATACCCAAAGCTAAGTGCTAACGTTTTTCTAGACTAAATCTTAATCTAATTTTCAATCCGAAAATAATTCTCACTTGAACCCCCTTCACCTTCCCACTAACCTAGATTTAAAATTGTCTCCTTTCTGGCCCTGTAATTATCTCTCATCTGAAATTCAAATGTGACAGATACATTTTCATACACATTGTCCTAAGAATGTGAGTCAACATAGAAAAAAACGAATTCAACCTGTTCATTTAAAATATGTTCAGTTTCTGAGTACCTTCCTTCAAGACCTGTTTGTTTCTAATTTGGCCTTTCTCTAGTTGTTGTGTGTGGTAAGAGCCAAAGCACATCAGAGTGAAAAATGGATAGAGAAAAAGGTGAAGTTGGAAGTGAGACAGATTTGTATGGTACTTTCATCCATCCATCACTAATGTTCTGTGAGACTTGCTGATGGTCTGATTACGGTGAACCCAGGGACAAGGTGAGTTATGAGCATCAGTGGGAAAAGGCAAATTAGAACGGACAAGCTGATTTAAGCATTTCAGGAATATGAAATTAGCTAGTACAATAAACTGCAAGAAAGTTGTGGTAAGTTTTTCCTCTTTGGTTTATAAAGCTTAGGAGTGGAGGTATGGAACTCGCTTCTCGTTCAGTGGCCCTCAGAGTCATTTGCTGCTATATCTCCCTATAGTGTGTGATAAACATGGCTTATATTTAACCAAAAGGAGCCTCGTTGTCAAGGGCATCATCTTCAAAAACACTTGGAACACCTGGGAATGATGAAATAAAAATTACTTCCACTGACTTATTTTAGTGGAAGAAAGTATCCTCTTTAGAACATTCAAGGGGAGCTTCTGAGACACCCACTCTGTTTAGAGGCACGTCCATAAACAGTTGTAAAGGGTCGGATGTCACAGAGCGGTGGGTGTGCAGAACTTGCTACACTTGCCCAGCGGCCATCACCATGCCCTGGGTTCTCATTCCCGAGTCTCCTCTCGATGTTTCATGACCTCATTTAAGGCAGACCTTCTCTCTGATCTTTCAGAATATTATACAAAATGAACAGCATGGCCTAGAAAATCTTTGTAATGGTCAAGACACGCCCTCATCAGCGAGAGGCTGCGAAAAGACAAGAAAATAACTTTATCAGTGAGGCACCCAGGCTGTCAACGACACGCTTCGGCAAGACCTCATTATTGTATTCTTTTCCTGAAAAATTAACAAAAAATAGTTCACTATCTTCTCGTTCTTATTTTGATCTCTTAATTAAGCAGAGAGATGTACTAGGTATGAGAGACATGCCTAAAGGTTCTCTCCAAAATCTGTTCACAGCATGGTAGCACTCAGAAGGCTGGTGTAAACGAATACCTGAAAATGGGCAAGATGGTCCTAAACTTTGCACCTGATATCTTTTGAAGGGTGAGTCAGGAAGAAGTTGCTAGAAAAATTGCCAGTATCTTATTGAGTATATTACTAAAACAGTAGCTTTATCTAATATATTCATAACTTAGTGGAAAATTTTTCTTTAAAGAATGACTGGATAAAGAAGATGTGAGATAGATAGATAGATAAAATGGAATATTGCTCAGCATAAAAAGAACGAAATAATGCCATTTGCAGCATGGATGGGCCTAGAGATGATCACACTAAATAAAGTAAGTCAGAGAAAGACAAATATCGTATGATATCACTTACACATGGAATCTAAAAACATGATACAGATAGGCTCATCTACAAAACAGAAATAGACTCACACAGGTAGAAAACAAACTTATGGTTACCACATGGGATAGTGGGGGAAGGGAAGCTAAATTAGGAGTTTGGGATTAACATATATATGCTACTACATGTAAAATAGGTAGACAGCAGGGTCCTGCTGGAGAGCACAAGGAACTCTACTCAATATCTTGTAATAACCTATGCGGGAAAAGAACCTGGGAAGTATATATATATACATATATATATATATATGTATGTGTATATAACTGAAACACTTTGCTGTATACCTGAAACTAACACAGCATTGTAAATTAACGCTACTTCAAAAACTATACTTTAAAAAGCCGACTCTATTACTAAGGTCTGAGGATTCCAGCCTCTGACAAAATCTGTAGTTGTTTTCCTGCTGTTAAGGCAATAACAAACAGGGGCTGGTGGACAGATAAAAAGTGTACCACGAGCTTGTCTACCTTTATCCCATGTTACTGTGTAATTTCATGCCTAAAGCATCTCAAGGTGGATTCTTCTCAAGGGGGCCAGATTATGTGACCTGATTTGAATGTCAGTCTCAAGGTTTTAACAGTTTTTCCTACTAGAAATATCTCAAACCTTAGTTAAATATCGCACATCTTCATGTAGCCCAATTCAATTTAATTCAATACAAAAATTGCGTGCTTCCTACCGGGGAGGGCACAGCCGGGTGACGTGAGGAAGCAGTGAGCTCATAGTAGGGCTGGCAAAACGTGTAAGAAGATGTACAAGGGTAACGTGAGTGGGTATAATTAAGTCACAGTGTGCTCTGGGGCGGGAGGTGCAGGGATGGGGTTATGTCCCATAAGCTTCTGTTATGGAATATTTTTGGAGAAGGTGAGTTCTCAGGTGATCTTTAAAGGACGACCTCTCTCGTATGAGAATGCAGGAGGCGGAGTTCTAGGAGGAGAGACCAGGTGCTGAGGCTGGGGGACAGCTGCTCTCCACGCTCCTCGGCCTATGGGTGAAAAATTGCTGCAATGAACTCTTCAAAATCAGCCTCCATATCTTATTCTTTAGCCCCAAACCTCACAGGCGGTAGGTGCCCAATATGTTTTTTTAAGGGGAATGAAGTCGTAATCAGAGTCCCCAGTCCTACCACGGACAGTGAAATTATCCTGAAATTTCTTTGAAGACTTCAAGATTCCTTTCCCAAGTGAAGGAAGGCCGTCCTTTTGATTCTTATCAGCTATGCGTCTTTAGTTAGAGATTAATCGGCCTGCATCGCAGAGCGAGGGCGGTGTTTCGGCGATGTGTTGAAAAACCAGGCAATCTCCCTCCCGTGTGTCCTTTACTTTCACACAAAACACTTCACTTCTGACACTCTGGTCACCAAACGTGCGGGATTTTTCCCACACCAAGCAATTCTGTGACATGAGCTGGAGGTCCTACAGTTTAACTCAATTTAATTCAATTCAGACACTACCTGGAGACAGAGTCACACCCACAGGTTAAGGCTCAGTCCCTCAAAACTGCTCTCACCCACTTCAGATGGAGCTTCTGTCCCCGTGAGGCTGGGCCGCAACATCCTCCTAGTACAGGGTGTGTCTGCCAACCTGAACCGCATACTTCTGGGAATTTTAAGAAGGCTTTATCACGTAGGCATGGTCAGTCACTGCTCCACTTTCAGCCTCTCTCTCCGCTCAAGAGAATGGGTGGGGCTGAAAATTGCGAGCTTCTAATCATGTCTTGGTCTTTCCAGTGATCAGCCCCGCAGAAGCCCACCCAGAGTCTCCTCATTAGGACAAAAGACACTCTATCTCCCAGGAAATTCCAAGGGTTTCAGGCGCCCTGTGGCAGGAACTGGGGTCAAAGACCAAATAGTAAAACAAAAGATGCTCACAGTGATTTTATCGCTTAGGCAATTATGAGGGCTTCGGGAGCTCCCGTGCCAGGAACTGGGGCAGAGACCAATACATGTTTTCTACCTCACAGGTGATTTGCTTTATTATTCTCTTACCTACACAAAAACCTTGCATCATAGGCATTTAAATCTCCGTTTTACAAATCAGGAACCCACAGCTCAGAGGTGTGAAGTAAGTGCCCTTGACCACAGAGCTCACAAGCGACCAGCACAAGAGGTGATCAGGGTCTGTTCTGGTAGCTCTCTGTACCCTCCTCAGGCATGTGGTCCAGCACGCGGCTGACCAAGGGGCGTCTGGGGATTTGATCATCCTGGCAGCTACTGTTGGGAGCTGTTGGTGAGAATGGCCCAGGAGAGAAGAGCAGGTGGTCTAACTCAGGGTCGGGTGCACTGGTGGGCTCTCAGCAGCCATGATGTGGACGAATTCATGGCCTGTCAAAGCAGAGGTGAAATGGAGCAGCACGCTATGGTCCCTCCCCCACCCCATGTCCTCTGCCTGTCTTTTGCTGTAGAAAAACTTTAGCCGAAGAGTAAGTTTAATCAGAGAAGTGAGAAAACGCAGAAGCAAAAGGAAACCGTCAAACAGGACAAAATAATAACAGTGTAGTCATTAAGCAAAGCCAAGGACCTTTAGTTCCTCCTCAAGGGCTCTAGATAATATTCTGAGCCATGTCCTGTGAGCTGTCTTGTAGATACTGAAACCTCCAGCCGGTGGAAGAAGTGAACTACGTGATGACCAGACTGTAGCCGTGACATAAGCTGTCACAATTCTGAGAACTGGCCCCAAAGAAATGGGAAAAAACCGACCCTGGAACTGAAGATGAACGGAACCTGAAACAATCAAGAGGATGCAGGTCAGACCACCGAGGACCAAGTTCGGGATGCCTGTCAGAGCCGCCTGTGCTGTTTCTGCACGGAGCCCCCTCCCTCTGTCTATACACCCCTGAAACTTCCCTTTAAAAGCCCTTAGCCACTGATTGTCAAGGCGGGAGTCGGCCTTTGGACATGAGTCTGCCTTCTCCCCAGGCTGCTGGCCTTGGAAATAAAGCAAATTCTCCTTTGCACCAACCTTGCCTCTTGAGTCTTGGCTTTTGAGCAGCGAGCAGCCGGACCCCACTTTCAGTAACAGAGGGACCAGGAGGAAGGTTTGAAAGGCAAGCCCAGCCTCTCCCTGTTCTGCTTGGTCTTCAAGCCACACACACATAACAGGTAAATTACACCAAGGAAGGAAAAAGTCCTAGAGATTCTGGGGGCCCCTGCATGTTTCTGATGAGGCTCTGATCTCACACTTGAGTTCTCCTGTCCTACACGGTGTAAGTCAGTCTTAATCCTTTTCCTCCTCACGTGCTAAATGGAGTATAAAATAGCTGGGACTGTGGTTACCTTTCAGCATAACAATGCATGGGATAATGTTTTGTAAGGTGAATTCTTCAGAAAACGTACGGTGTTACTAATTATAACAAGAAACTTGTCTGAACTAAATGACATCAACACCAGGAAGCATGTCACCATACTGACAGTTTTGGGGGGAAAGGCACAGTTTTCAGTGTCCTCCACATGACCAATTCATTTTGAAAATGAATACGTTTTTTCATGCAGGAAATGTCTCTCATCCTGGAGAGACTAACAGTATATATTCAGTAATGCTGAAGGCAAAAGAATTTTATTCAATTTTCTCCCCTTTATAGATCTAACAACTAGCAAACCGTGAGAACACTACTGGATTGAAACTAAGATTTCACCAAGGTGCAAGGATTTTAATACCTTCACTTTGGGGTTTCTTCCTCATCTACACCTCAAAAAATCTCTAGTTCTGCTTCTCAAGACATGACTACACCCTACAGGAGTCTTTGAGGACCACCTTCAGAGCCTCTGTTGCCTTGGATTTTAACCAAGTTAGAATTCATGACCCTTAGAGCCACTGAGGATCTTCTGCCAGTCAATGCAAAATACATTTAGATAATGACTCTCCCGTTCTGATGCCGGTTGGCTCTTCATGTGAGATGCAGTTACTGTGTTTACTTCTCCGTGTGATGAGAACCGTTAGTGGCAGGATGCAGTCATTAAGGAGGGATATTATGGGAATTTTGAAGTGATTTTCTGTGGCTGTTTTTTCACTATGACTTTGCACACGCAGGGCAGCCTTATCGACCCTCCCCCAACAGGAATTATCATAGGCAAGTTCCAACTTCAATCTGACAATGTGTTTCTCAGTTTTCAATTTTCCAGGTACAGATTCTTCCAATAAAATTTCCATCCTTCTCTGAGAAGTTTGCTTTAAACTGGCTAGTATACCATTAACTCCGTCTCAGGGTAATAGGTACCATTTATTGGCAAAATGGAACTCTCACATCAAACACTTGGCAGGAAAGAATCAAAGGAGAGGAGGAAAAAAAGAAAAAAAAGAATCAAAGGAGACAAGTGTAAGATATGTCTGGTGGGTGATTAATTTTTTTTCGTAGCCTTAGTAATGACATCGTTGCAGGGGTACGTGGAGAAAATTAACAACTTTGTTTTCTTGCACAATGAGACCTTGAACAGCTCCCCTCCCAAAACTACTCTTGAGAACAACAAAAGGACTTTGGTTTTTTACTCCCCGAGATGGATGACAGTGGAAAAGACTTCTAAAGAATCATCACCTGATAAAACTTAAATTTATCGAAATCCTGAACTCACACTGCATTTACACACACGTCGTGGAGAGTACGCACAAAATCACCCAGCTGAATAACAGTTTTCGTGCTTAATTAATTAGTTAACTCATTAACACATCCCTGCATCCAACAAGTATTTACCGATAGCTTATTTTGAGCAGCTATCTACAATGGCAGATGTGAGTGAGGAAGGTGTTTCTTGTCTACAAGAACTTACAGTCTAGCTGGAGACTGGCATAGAAACAATCACCATCTTTTAGTACAGTGGCATCTCAGTGGGTGATGCAAAGGACGTATTATGAGGCATACTGACTACGTTTGCCTATTGAAGGAATTACAAATCTATATCATCAAAGTTTATATCAAGACCCAGAAAAGACGATCAGAACCCAAGGATTCCTCTTCAGTGAGTCATTCTTCTTTCTCAACCTCTTCCTTCTCTTTCTGTCTTTGTGATTCAGTTAACTCTTCAAGGGCATGGGTAAAAATCGTGGCCCATTTGCCCTTTTGCTACAACTCAGTTCCCATTTACTACTATTTATTTTGTAAGCTTTGTGGGATATCTTTTTACTCCCAGGAAGCTCTTTCTTACATATATAACACGAATATTTCCTGCTGCAGTTAAGTCTTATCATTTTCTTATTCTTTTTAACTAACATAAATTTACCGCCATATTTCTCAAGACAGAATCTCTGGTCTTTACTTTTCATTTTTTCCATTCTGGCTGAACTGTAACCTCCCATTCTACTTCCCCCACCCCCGTGCTTTTACACTCGAAAACTTCTATTTGACCTGGAGCATTTAAATATTATCCCCTGTGTTACATTTCCCAGACACTTCATAGCGATCAGTGGCTCTCTATTCGGCATTTTTAAAAATCCCCAACAAGGAATTGCCAAGTTGTATTGTTATATTCATATTTAAAAGTCTAGCTTCTCCACTGGGCTGTGATTTTCTCAAGGGAAGTAACCTTGTTAAATTCATTTGTTATCCCCAGCACATAGGAGGTGCTCAATGAGTATTTTGTAGAATAAACCTATGGTCCTCTATTGGTGTATCTCATTATCCGGCTCCATGTTCCCAAATCTCTACTACCACAACTCACTTCATTTGCATTCACTTTTCTATTAAACTAGAACTTTTCAGATAGCGTTTCAGAAACCTTGGGTGGTTCTCCATTACCTTCAATAGAAAATGCAAATTGCTCAGCGTGTTACAGAATTGTCTCCACCAGCTCATGCTACTTCGCAGTCCTACCCCTCACCCTTCCCAGCCCCAGATTCAATAAAGTAATCTCTGCCCCAAGCCTGTTACGCCCTTCTATGTCTCTCAGTGCTGCCCAGGCTGTTTTTTAATATCTTCAGTGCCAGCTTCCTCTACCTGAACCTCCTCCACAGCCAAGCTAAATGCCATCTCCACCAAGCAACACCCCTTCTGCACCCTTGATAGAGCACACGGCTTCTCCCATCTTACCTCCTTAGCATTTCATACACAGTTTTCTATAGTACGTATGTTATGATGTTTGTTACGTTTCCAAACATGTTTGTTATGTGCTGTTTATGGAGTTCTGTCTTCATCACTGGTCTGTGAGCTCTTTGGTGTCAAAGACAGTTCTTACTCATCTTTGATCCTTGGTACAACATACATTTGCAGAAAAATAATATGTATCTAGGACACGTGTATCATTCAACTGATTAGCCAATGATGATAATTGTAGAAATGATAATGAATCTGTAAATAAATACTTGCCTTAAAAATTAAAGTACTGCTAAAAATTGTGTGTCCCCAAGCTTTATTTTTCCAAAAAGACATCAGAAATATTCTGGCAGATTCTTTTCTCTATGATTGAAAATGCACCCTTCCTCTTTCCTTAGATAGAAGGAAAAATAAAAAGGAAAGAAGGGTGGTTGCAGCACACCTGTGTCGGCAAGCTGTCAAACCCTCCACCCCTGACATGAATTGGATCATCCTCTGAATGGGGGGAACTGATGGAAAATGCAACGCGAGGAGATGCCTGGGAAGAACAAATTCTACCCTGCGCATCAACAGTGATGAAAGTGACACCTCAAGAGTTATCTTTTATTCCATACAAACAGATGGCTTCAGACACACGCTACCTACAGCCAGTTCCTGTTGCTCACCTCTGAGTATTTAGGGCAGCTTGACATTTGCTGCCCCTAGAATAATGAAGATAGACATATTAGATCGCAAGAACGCTGTAACTGACAATGAGAAAGTTCTTTGCACCCTACAAAGGGCTAAAGGAGAATTTACTACTTTATATCTAAAAAAAAAAATCCTGCGGGGCCTTAAAGTGTTATAACGTGTGTACTGCACTGTGTACGTGCTCCCCGCCGTCGCAGGGCCCCCTGTGAGATGCGCTTCCCACGTCCCATCAGCAACACGCGTGTCTCTCCACAGTTTGATCAGACATGATGGGGCGGGCGGGTAGGGCACGGCCAATCATATTCACACGTCATATGATATACATTACAGAAAACGGCAGGAAACGGAAGGCAGCCTTGCAATCAGTTCTCATCCAGATGAGAACAAGCACATTTCGAGACAATGAGGTTGAGAGAAGGGCGACCTCCACTAAAAACTCTGTCCAGCAAACCTCCCGGCGCACAGCGCAGAGGACCAGACTACACACTCAAAAGCAGAAATATAGATCAATGGAACAGGCCAGACATACACCCTGCCGACGCCGTCTGGAACTGAAGAGCTCTTTGGGGGCATCTCCGGGAGGAAGTGGGTGATCGCCTCTCACAGCGGAACCAGCGGTAGCTTTTACCAGGCGATGCTGCTTCTCGCGGTTAAGTTGAAAAGAGAACTTTCAACTTAATTCATCTCTCCCTGGAGCCGGGGATTCTATACACGGGAAGTGGGGGGGTGCTGTCTGGGTGGGGGCTGGGGGCTGGGCCGGCAGGGCTGTGGCTGGGGACAGGGAAGGAGTGTCTATCAATCTCAGGGGGCTTCTGGAAAGAGCAGGTGAAACCCTGAAATAGTCGACGTGCTTCCAGGCTGTGTATCTGAGGGGAGCAAAGGTTCATGTGCTGCAGAATCCCTGGGGGTCGGGGGTGGGTGGAGAGGGCGCTGTTAAAATGAGGACCGGACGCAGCAGGTCTGGGGAGGGCCCAGGACTCTGTATTCCTAACATGCTCCCAGGTGCGACCTCGCTGCCCATCTGGACACCCGTTGAGGAGCAGAGCATCACGGAGCGCCTGTCACCACGCAGACGCTGTGCAGCAGTTCGCTCCGCCACTTGCTGGAAACCTGTCCATGGATGAGCCACTTGAATTCCCTCAGCTATAAAATGACACGGAAACAACTACATGAAGTGCTTTCACTAGGATTCAAATGAAGTAACACGACGCTCCCTGGCTGTGTGCGCTTGAGAACGTCGGGTACCCACCCTCAAGCTCCGCCCTTCACCTGAAAAGGGGGCACCTTTGTGCACCTGCCGTGATGGAGGGTCCAGGTGGGCACACCAGGCACCTAGGACCCCGCCTGGCACACAGTGGGTGCCAAAGAGACTCGGGCTCTTTACTTGTGATCAGGCACTGAGCCTGTGTCTCTGAATATGAAAATACCCATGCTGCGGGGACGACATGTGGCTGAGACATTCAGGCCACGGGGTTTAAAGCAAAGTCATCGCATTTGCTTCCTTTCCTTCGGTTCTTTTCCAAAGTGTTTACAGCAACTTGGGAGAATGCCCTTCATTTTACCCGGAGGAAAGTTTTGTTTTTAAAATCAGCAGCAAAACAGTACCCAAGACAGTATGGTGCTGGCACAAAAACAGAAATATAGATCAATGGAACAGGATAGAAAGCCCAGAGATAAACCCATGCACGTATGGTCACCTTATTTTTGATAAAGGAGGCAAGAGTACACAATGGAGAAAAGACAGCCTCTTCAATAAGTGGTGCTGGGAAAACTGGACAGCTACATGTAAAAGAATGAAATTGGAACACTCCCTAACACCATACACAAAAATAAACTCCAAATGGATTAAAGACCTAAATGTAAGGCCAGACACTATAAAACTCTTAGAGGAAAACATAGGCAGAACACTCTGACATAAATCACAGCAAGATCCATTTTGACCCACCTCCTAGAGAAATGGAAATAAAAACAAAAATCAACAAATGGGACCTAATGAAACTTAAAAGCTTTTTCACAGCAAAGGACACCATAAACAAGATGAAAGACAACCCTCAGAATGGGAGAAAGTATTTGCAAACAAAGCAACTGACAAAGGATTAATCTCCAAAATATACAAGCAGCTCATGCAGCTCAATAATAGAAAAACAAACAACCCAATCCAAAAATGCGCAGAAGACCTAAATAGACATTTCTCCAAAGATATACAGATGGTCAACAAACACATGAAAGGATGCTCAACATCACTAATCATTAGAGAAATGCAAATCAAAACTACAATGAGGGGCTTCCCTGGTGGCGCAGTGGTTGGGAGTCCGCCTTCCGATGCAGGGTACACGGGTTCGTGCCCCGGTCCGGGAAGATCCCACATGCCACGGAGCGGCTGGGCCCGTGAGCCATGGCCACTGAGCCTGCGCGTCCAGAGCCTGTGCTCCGCAACGGGAGAGGCCACAACAGTGAGAGCCCCGCGTACCGCAAAAAAAAAAAAAAAATACAATGTGATATCACCTCACACCAGTCAGAATGGCCATCATCAAAAAATCTACAAACAATAAATGTTGGAGAGGGTGTGGAGAAAAGGGAACCCTCTCGCACTGTTGGTGGGAATGTAAATTGATACAGCCACTATGGAGAACAGTATGGAGGTTCCTTAAAAAACTAAAAGTGGAACTACCATATGACCCAGCAATCCCACTACTGCGAATATACCCTGAGAAAACCATAAATCAAAAAGAATCATGTACCACAGTGCTCACTGCAGCACTATTTACAATAGCCCAGACATGGAAGCCACCTAAGTGTCCATCATCAGATGAATGGATAGAGAAGATGTGGCACGTACATACAATGGAATATTACTCAGCCATAAAAAGAAATGAAATTGAGTTATTCGCAGTGAGGAGGATAGACCTAGAGTCTGTCATACAGAGTGAAGTAAGTCAGAAAGAGGAAAAAGCAAATACCGTATGCTAACACATATATATGGAATCTTAAAAAAAAAAAAAGATTCTGAAGAACCTAGGGACAGGACAGGAATAAAGACGCAGATGTAGAGAATGGACTTGAGGACATGGGGAGGGGGAAGGGTAAGCTGTGACAAAGTGAGAGAGTGGCATGGACATATATACACTACCAAACGTAAAATAGCTAGTGGGAAGCAGCCGCATAGCACAGGGAGATGAGCTCGGTGCTTTGTGACCACCTAGAGGGGTGGGATAGGTAGGGTGGGAGGGAGACGCAAGAGGGAGGGGATATGGTGATATATGTATAAGTATAGCTGATTCACTTTGTTATACAGCAGAAGCTAACACACCACTGTAAAGCAATTATACTCCAATAAAGATGTTAAAAAAATGAAAATTTAAAAAATAAAATAAAATCAGCAGCAAAAACTATTCCTATGTTGCACGAGGATTGCTCAGCGTCTGCCACGCATGTTGCTGCATTTCAGTGTTCTGTTATTTTATGCTCCTTTTCACTGATGTGCACCAATAAACAACACTAGCAAAAGACCCACCTGCAGTTGCCCTAAATACTCACGTAAAACTGAAATTTTTTGAAGGAAAAAAATGCCCTGCTAAGGAGAAGATAGCTGACATTGGAAATACATTTTGGGTTTTCATTTATAAAGCAGTGACCCGTTACTTTTATCTCAAAAATTCATTCATGACACAGGGTACTCCACTTATTGCCAGAACAGAGTGACTTACAGGAAGCCCTTGACCCTTCATCTGTAAAAAGTGACTGTAAGAGCTCTCTTACTCCCCTGAAGTGCCTCCGTGTTTTCATCATCAGGGTCTACTGGTGTCAGTGCTGGAAGCCCTCTGGAGAGGGTCATGTAGAGGGAGGGAAGGCTGATTAATATCAGTTTTGTTTTTAAATTAGTGGTCACCTAACAGACCAGGACAAGGTGGAAGCTCTAAGTATAGCATGGGGTCTTCTGCACTCCACTAATTGTTGCTGATTGTTTTACTGTTTTCAGAAATTCTCTGAGACCTAAACTGCTCTACAAGCTAATCTAGTCAAATTGCGGCACCTTTAAGGGATTAACTTCTAAGGTCCATTTTTAATATTTGTTCTGACTCTAGGAGGGCTCTTTATTCTCTAGTTCTATCCTCCGAAGTAGCCAGTGCACAATCTAGGTTGTACCGTCTTCAGTCTACCAACAACCCCTCGTGTGTCTTTCACCACAGCCTCCAGTGTTCTTGACAGTGCTTTAGGTTCTAACTTCTCCACACTCTGTTGTAAATGAGATCAATTCTGATGGGCAAAGATTCTATTTGTTTTCTGGGCTGATTCTCCCTGGCGCCCTTAAGACAAAGTCCAAGCCAAGAGTCTGGAGTTGGTGCGAGGACAATGGCAGACTTCTCTCTGAGTGACGCCCCTGTTGTAGGAGCTGTAGTTCAGTGGCCGAGAGTGCGAGGGAGCAACGGCTTGAGATCCTCTCATCTTGTCTCCTGGAACACCACCGCATAAGCCAGGGGAAGTGCAGCTTGGCCCCAGCACTCAAGGTAGAGCCTCTGTCCAACGAGTGGGGCAGGGCAGAGGAAGGATGCCCTTATCCCTCAACTGTACTTTCCCTGAAGTGAGATTCAGCAAAGGTGGCTGGGGACAGGATGAGAAGAGTTAAAGTTCTACTCCTTCTGGGAAGAAAGCCCTCCAAACTGGATCTGGGAGGAGAGAGAAGCCTGGGTTCCTGACTACAGCAGTCTGGAATGGAGTCTCTGTATCACTGATTTCTAATAACTAATTTTCACCAATTTTACTGGAGAGTTAGTCAGCAAAGCACATCACACTGTCAGGCTGGATGGAATTTGATCCCTGGTCTGATTTATTTATAAAATATATTTATTCAATCACAAGATTCAAATTTCTACACTAAATATCTCATTCCTCTAATATTTCCCCCCAAACACTCCCTAACATTTTCCCTTAAACAGTCACTTTCCAACTGAATTTAAGAATAGATTGTTGAACAGAATAGATTATAATGTGGTAAGCTGTTATCGATTAGTAACTGATAAATAGCTATCTACTTATTGTCCCGCTGGGATAGTAGCAGGTGCACTGGAACATGGGTCCAAATAAATGAGACATTAAATATTTGTCCTTGGAGAAATCTTTAACAAATTTCCTGATCTCAGTTCCTTTAACTCTAAAATAATGGAGTTAAATATCTATAACATTCTTTCCATAGCTTTAATTTCCATATTCTGAGTGGATTTTATGGTAATTTTTATTTCCGTTAAAAATTATTTCTAAATCCTGAAAAAGAACGTTAAAGGTCTTAGGTCAGCCGTTGTAAGAATCGGTAGAGTGGAGTAATACAGGATGTTAGCATGAGAAGTTAGAAAATAATGAGAATAAGTGTAGGAGGAGAAGTTGTAAGAAGCCCACGGAGCAAGATGTATTGGCTTACAGTCTGGAATATACTTCACAGTCTGTAAGGAGAATTAGTTTGACAAGACTGAAAGCAATCATCTTGTCGTCAGTTATGTGAGCCTGGAGTAAACAAAATCATCAAAGGTACTTCGAATGTTATTAGTGAGGAGACTTTACACATTTCTTTGTATTTGTAAGAATGGAAGGATATTTTTCTAAATCTCAGGGACGCATCAAATAGAAGAAGGCTCATTTTATAAACCGATCATCAAATCTCTCGACGTCTATACAAAATTAGGCATAATTAAGACCAGATTAATGTTGGTACTTAATGGCAGTGAGAAATTAGCTTTCCACAGTCTCCTCCATAGAACGAAACAGGAGTGGCGGTCAGATAAATACAAGCTCTTATGAGAGCTTGTTTAAGAATGAGATTTAAAATCTCTCACCACAGGGAAATAAAAGTCTATATCTACCTTTGTTAGCCATAAGAAGAAACTAAGTTATGTCTACATGAATAATTAATCACATTGAAAATGTGGGTTCTAAATTCAAGTTCCCCCACATCCCTAGATACTTGGGGAAATTTGAAAAAAAATAGGTATCTGTTTTTATAGAATTATTCAGACAATTATTTTAGCCACTTTTCCTGGTACGAAGCAACATAGGATTCTGTATATAATAAAATGAATAATGTCACTAGATAGGTTAACCATGACAATAAGCCTTAAATACTATATTTTCTATGGTCAGTAACACAAACATATGAAATTTTAAGATTCAACATTTTTCCCCTAATCATTCTTCCACGTCTGAAAAAAAAAAGCACATTAAAAAAAAAATTTGGATCAGAAACAAAAGGAGACATTTAGTTGTAACATTTGTCAAGCTTATTATTTCTTAATCAAAAATCTTGTCCTGTATTTTTTTTTCAGTATCTGATTGTGAATTTTTGCCAGAAAAGTGATAGTAATTATGAGAGTGTATAAGTGGCTGGCTAAAGAAAAACTTCAGTTATTATTCCCAACACAGCACTTCAAGTAGCTCAGAGATGCTTTTAATTTGAATGCCCTCAGAAGAAATTCATAAATATCTGTTTCTATCTAAATGGAAGTCTTAAATCTCTCATAATAATCACATTTGTGTTCTCATAGCCCCTTTCTTCAAAGGAGTGTGAAGAGACATCACGGACTCCGTTAACCCCCAGTAGCAGTTTTTCTCTTTTCCCCAGACCACATTCAGCAATGTCCACGTGGGTGGCCAACAAGCTCGGGCAAGGAGGGTTAAGTGATCCCTGCAAAGTCCACATAAGTCAGGAAAGACCTGAACTGGACGGCTCTGGGTCCCAGAGCACCTTCTGTAAAGGACAAACAGCTTATCATTCCTTTCCCACAGCAGTAAGACTGTCGTCCATGTATTTAAGAGAGGAATGAAAATTTAAAATACAAAACATGTTTCTTTAAAGTCTAACAGTAGCTACTGTGATGGTTAATGACAAGTGTCAGCTTGGCCATGGCACACAGATATGTTGTCAAACACCAGTCTAGAAGTTCCTGGGAAGGTCTCTTTTAGATTTTGTATTTTTTAGCCCTCACAATTGCATAACTCAGTTCTTAAAGTCTCTCTCTCTGCACAACTGGGGCAGAAGTAACTAAGAATGATAGAGCATTGTTTCAAATTGTTCCAATCTTGTTGCTGGGTTTGGTCACAGAGGTCATGCTATTGGTGACATTCCTGGAGTCTGCTTTAGGGTTGTCAAAGTAGCCAATGTCTCTCTTTTGGCCTTATCCAAAGGCAAGAGGAAAGACCAATGTCATAAGCTTTTGATGGTGAAAGCATGACAGTGATCAATTTTCATATGCCAAATAAAAAATTCCCAGCTTCTGAGAAGGACAGCTTGGTTTCCCACTTGGGTGAAACCTTGTTTTTAACTTCCTTTGAAATGGGAACATATGGCTAAAGTCTGAATAGGCAGGATTATTGGAGATTAAAGTAAACAAAAAGAAAAGACAGCCAACTGACTAAAATCGGGAAGGGCCAAAAATAAATCGAGAAGCAACGCCTCTGAATAAAGGGAAAGAGAGAATTTTATAACAAGAATTATTATGGTTTATAGAAACCTATTTGCATAAAATAGACTATTTCCACCTGAGATACGTCTTGAGTTAGAAGAGAGAGCTGATTGCTGCCCATAGTATGTTGGGAAACCTCTGCAGGGAGGGTAACCTCTGATTTGCAGCATTCGTCAATGTCTATGGCATAAATACTTTCACCGTGGCCAATTTCAAGGTGCAGACTCCAGTTTCTAAACACAGAGTTGGTTAGTGACGCACACAGTCTACATCCACAAGCAATCACGTTTAGGAGACAGTCTCAGAGGCCCCTCTGGGTGCAGCCCTATGTCCAAGCTAACACTACGTGGCTGACCAGAAAATAGGAGAAAACGCTCACATTGTAACACTGTCTTATCTCCCATTCTCTAAAGCAGATGGCTGACTCAGTTTACGAGCTCCAGTGATAAAGGAAAAAATACTCACTTCTTCTTTGGGAAAAAATGGAGGCAAAGGTCTTAGCTCTACTGCTGTATACAGAGGACAGCAAACCACATGCAGTGAAAAGTGTCTGCTTTTTAACTTCCCTTGAAGTTCTGTTCAGATGCAAAATGAAAAAGCAAGGAAGAGTAAAATTTTTTTTTTTTTTTTTTTGGCTGTATTGGGTCTTCGTTGCTGCGTGCAGGCTTTCCCTAGCTGCGGCGAGCGGGGGGCCACTCTTCGTTGCGGTGCGCGGGCTTCTCATTGCGGTGGCTTCTCTTGTTGCGAAGCACGGGCTCTAGGTGCGCGGGCTTCAGTAGTTGTGGCACGCGGGCTCTAGAGCACAGGCTCAGTAGTTGTGGCTCATGGGCTTAGTTGCTCCACAGCATGTGGGATCTTCCTGGACCAGGGCTCGAACCCATGTCCCCTGAATTGGCAGGCGGAATCTCAACCACTGCGCCACCAGGGAAGTCCAGGAAGAGTGAATCTGATAAGCTAAGACTAAAGTCCAATACTGAGGCAGTTAACACTTCCTGCAGGGCATTATAAGCAAGCTTTCCTAAATTGCTATATTGTCCTTTGCTTCTGGAATTTTATCCAGAATTTTATCCATATCTATGTAACATGTCATTTTCTAATGGAGAACTTCTTCGTATTGGTATCACTTAATTTTTCCAGGGGAATAGTGGTCTATAGTGAGGTATCTTAATGGATTTACCCTGTTAAACAGCCTGTTCACAACAGAGAGTTGAGTTTTTTTTTTCATTTTTCAAAAACTGGTTTGTGTATTACAAATTATTTTTAAAATAGAACAAATCAAATTATACTTATGAAATATGGTCATAGACTTTAGTATCTTGTTTTAGCTTCCTTTGAAAAATCAAATTTCTTGATGCTTTTGATGACACAGAAATGGAGAAAAGTCACCTTTCAGTGCTTTCAGTAAAGGGAAAACAGAGGTTGGTTCCTGACTGTTTACACCGGTGATGTGACGTACAGGTGTGCCTGTTTCCTTTGAGCACCCTTCCTCTCACGGAACCAGACCCATCTCTCCCTCCACCTGCAGCTTCCCTTCTTCTCTTTCAACAGCTATTTTCTCACCTGCACCCAAACAATGAGCCATTTCTCACCTCCATAGGGGAAAAGTCAAGTTCTCAGATATCTGGTTGGACATTTTGGACACCAACTCAGAGTGCTTTACAAATACAGGTTAAAAAAGAGACAACGGGTCCAAAATGGAGTCACTTGTGCTAAGCCCACATCACAACTGAAACTCAATACCTAAGCTAATTGCAGTTTAAACCTCCCCCAGGAATGCAGTCTTAACCACCAGTCTGGAAGTTTCTGGTCAGCACCAGTGAGGTGATAGGCCACATGGCCCCTCCCTTCCCCCAGAGCCAGGGAGGTAAACCCCCTCTCTTTTTCCCTCCCCTCCTGCCTACACAAGCTACAGCTCTGTGAGCTCCTCTCTACTTGCTACATGGGATGATGCCCGAGTCGTGAATTGTTCCAAAAAGCCAATTGGATCTTTAAAATTTACTCGGTTGAATAAAAGAGGGGTTGTCACTGAACTCAGAGAATGTAAGACTAGTGTCCGGGACAAGATGTTCTTTAAAGCAGAAGACTTCAATTTAAACAGAGCACTTAGTGAATTATCAGCCTGATTTTATGGACTTCTCAGAAAAAGAAATGGCTTGCACACAAGGTAAGAATAGCTTCTTATGCTATAGGCTTTTACATCAAGAGGAACACTTTAAATTTCCTACTGGCACATCTGACTAAAAAAAAGAAAAAAACAGAAACCAACCAGCCATGAAAATACATCTCACCATTTCTTCTTGGCTCAAAGCCTCAAGGTATTAAAGTCTATTTCTGTTAGAGAGCTTGCTTCATTAAGCAACTTTTCTACAACATCATTTTTTTAAAACACGCTGGGTAACCTTTTTCGTTGAAGCGGTGATAGGGTGTGGACAAGGTGGGGACAGCCTGCACAACAGAGAAGGAGCAAAAGGGGAAACACTGACACTCCCTTAAAAGCAGCAGGAATTGGCCAGGAAAAAGAAAACCCTGTAGTTCTTGCTAACATAATACATTTAGAGGCTCTTCCCTGGTAATTAACAAAAATAAGCGTGTATATGGGGGAACTGGAACTCCTTTCATTCTCAGCTACCTTTAGCCCTTCTATAGAAAGGACACTTTGCGCAGTTTTCATTCTCTGTTTCAGTTGGTTAGTCAGCCTTTGAAGGAAATTGGTTTAAATAACTACCAGTCTGTTAACAAAGACACAATATATTTCCTTAAATCAAACTCTTAAATTTTGCCACTGTTCTCACTGCTTCCTGTCTGACACCTATCTTACTGTTCCCATCACTAGGCAGCAAGCTGTCACTCAAACCACACAGCATATTCCCGGATCTAACAGAATTCCCCAAGGTTTTTAAATATTCGATGTGGCTCTTATCTCAAAGAACAAGACGAAGTTTTAAATATGCAAGATGTGAGTAATTAAATATATTTACGTACAACTAAATAGCGCACAACACAGTCCAGCTGTTTACCGCAAAGTAAATTTGGAAAGGTCTCCTCTCCAAACAGGAAAGGGAACCGTCACAGAGTCATGGACTTTGACAAAAAGGAGAGACAGTACAAGCCAAGAGTTAGAACTGGGAGCAAAATAAGGCCTGTATTTAGGCATAGAAATTATACAGACTGGTGGAAGGGTGTGAGAGAACTCAGAGGCCAGAAAGAAGATTTTATAAAATTTCTCTTTAAAACACACAGGTTAGATTATATTTTGTTAAAGGATGATTTTCAAAAAGAAGTGAAGTCATGATTCATATAAAATGAACACATATCACATGTTTTATTTAATTCAATAATGAAGGGATTGATAAAATGTTGCATCCAGTTCAAAGGATCATAAAGAATAAGAGAAAATGGAGTAAAGGGATGTTGCAGTAAATTGGGTAGATACAAAAGGAGCCTTTTCACGATGGGGAAGGAAGAAGAATGAATCTGTATGTTTATGGACAAGAGGTTGCATTGCTATCAGTCACCTACAGCTTACAGAGTTGTAAAATAATTCAAAGGCAATAAAAGGCTAGAACCAGTTTTAGGAAAACCTGCACAGTTTTCCATTGAAACACAAGTTCCTCCCTAAAACTCAGCAGCTCATTTACCTATAGCAGAGGGTGGTCCTCGGTAGGCTATCAGCTACATTATCAATTTTGGTGTTAAGGCTTGATATGGACGGAAATTTTTGTCCCTAAAAGTTAGTATTTTGAAGCCTAATCATTGTGATGATATTTGGAGGTGAGGTCTTTGGGAGGTAATTGGGTCATAAGGATGGAGCCCTTATGAACGGGATTGGTACCTTTATAAAAAAAGGATACTTGGGACCCCTCTCTCTGCTCTCTGCCTGTGAGGGTACAAGACGTCAGCAGTGTAAACCCGGAAAAGGGTCCCCATCCGAGCCCAACCATGCTGGCACACTGACGTCAGACTTCCAGCCTCCAGAACTGTGAGAAATGAATGTCTGTTGTTGACAAGCCACTGAGTCTATGGTACTTTGTTATGGGAGCCCCAACTGACTAAGACACAGCTCATCTAGAATCACCAAACTCATCGCATGTTTAAGAATGAAACCTAGTCATGGTGAACAGGTTAGAAGGATGCTGAAAGGTGAGTGACTGATGGACGTTGCTAGGAGAAGGCTGGAGACCCTCAGGAGTAGAATGGGGTTTGGGTCAGACAGCCCTGGAATTGAATTCCAGGTCATCTGTTTTCCACCTACCCTGAGTTTGGGTAAGTTGTATAAAAATGGAATGGAATGAAATCCATGGAGGTTTCCAAATTTCTATATAGCAGAAGCGTAAGAAAGACAATTCGTAAGCTCCACACTTGATGTGAACTCTGTGTGTGTGTGTGTGTGTGTGTGTGTGTGTGTGTGTGTGTGTGTGTGTGTTTAGATTACAGTTACCTAGATTATTTAGGAGTTTGTTGAGATGGATGGAGATTGGGGGAGAGGGGAATGTCAAATGGCCGGGAAGGATCACATGGTAAATACTCCATGATTGTCTTGTAGTAGATGTGCTCTTATCTAAGACGATATTGATCGTCAGTTGAAGCAATAAATTAATGTTAGTTAAAGCAGGGAATCTTTAAATATGATACACTCACAACTTTAGACATTTTGTTTTATGACAATATACTACTTTACATTCATTTCCGAACTTATGTTGTGGTGTCAAGACTTATTCTTTAAGTGTCACTGCTGATCAAAATGGTATAAACCTAAAGTGGAATGAGGATTTTAAAGACCTGTTCACTAAATAAAGGTGCCTTCAAAATGTTATAATTTTTCTCTCCAAACATTTACTGCTGTCATGTTCACAGAGTGAATGTAAGTTTGGGGGTTCTGAAAATGATATAATTGTGTGATCTGTTTATGAAAAATAATACAAATTTGTGAAAAAAAAGTTAGGTAAGAAAGTGAATATTTATTTAGAAGGAGAAAAGTAATCACAACGAAATAAAATTTTTCAAAGAACTAATAACTACCGCAAAATCACACAATTGTCCAAATATAATTTTGTAATAATCAACTGTTTGACATAACTCTATTCTTGGTTCCCTTTTAGGCTGCCTAATTTTGACTGCTTTTCTTTATGACAAAACCATCGTAATGTCACTGATTACAAAGAGAACAGAAAGATCACTTTATCTTTCCTCTAGAATTACTGATGGAAACTTTGTTTTTATTATTGAGCTTTTAGCTTTACAGTTCATTACTGGTAATGACATAAACATTTTAGGTTTGCTATCAAATTCAGATGGATTGTTTGAGTTTTCTGGAATAGTGATTAATCTTAATATTCTCTGAATTGACAACACACATTAACCAGATTTTTGGTATGCTCTTGTTATTGTGGGGTTTTGTGAGTTTTGCCAGGTCCAAGGATTTGGAAGACTTTCTACAGACCAGCTGCTGGCTGGTGAGTCCATACAACGACTGTACTGCTCTTCTGGGAAGCCACTCTTACAGCAGGATACTTCGCAATAACAAAAGAAATCTGACTTCAAGCCACACAGATATACTGCATGAAACCCAAGTGAATGCACCCCCAGCTCACTCAGCAACCCCTTAGCCGCAACTTGGTATCTGCCCATCCCAACACCCCGCAGTTACAGGCGAAGCATCCCTGAAGGTAAAGTGGAGAGGAACACACAGGCCTTCATCAATTGAAATTGAAATCTTTTACTTTCACAAATTTTACAAAAACACATTGGTTGGGCCTCCCCTGGACTTGAAAGGAGACTGTGCAGAGGAGACCCCTAAAACCTACAGTTTGTTCCCTGCATGCTATGTTCCTCTGCCCATTCCTAATTTAGAAGCAATATTTTCAGGCAACTTTCTTTCATCTATTCTTTCCAAGGTGTTATAGTTTGTTTCCAGAGAAAAAAATTCTTCTATTTTGTTAAATTTCATCTGTTTATGTAATACCTAATGAGATTATTGATACATACAAATGGTAACCTGTATTACAGGCACACGGTAGTTTGGGGACAAATATATCCAATTCCGTGTGTAAACAGTGGTTATACATTGAATAGAATACTTAAATAGTCAACAGTAAAAAAGTATGCACTTCTGATACACGTGGCAACACAGGTGATTCTTAAACTAATTACGCTGAGTGAGAGAAGCCGGACAAAAAGAAGTACAGGTTACATGGTTCTGTTTATGTAAAACTGTAGAACATACAAACTACAGTCAGAGAAAGCAGACAGTGGTGACCTAGGAGCCCGGGAGTATGTGGGGCGGGGGTCACAGGCAGGAGAGAGGATACCTCTGAGTGTGGTTGATATGTTCTCACTATCTTAACTGTGCTGAGAGCTTCTCAGGTTTATCTATGTGTCAAAACCTATTAAACTGGGCTCTCCCCTTCTGAGATGGACCACATTCTGCCCATGGAGTGTGCTTCTCTGCTTTCATTTTACTGTGGCTTCATTCTTTCCTGCACGCAGCCAAGGACCCTCCCTTGGCAGCCCAACCCAGGAATCGCCGAGACCTGGGATGTGACCATCCTCTCGCAACCCATTTTCCTGCAACCTCTTTGCAGGTGATATTATTAAATCTGCTTCTTACCTTAAAAAAGTTATTCAACTGTCCTCTTTAAAAATATGCGATTTTACGTCAATTATACCTCAATAAAACTGATCTTTTAAAATGTTTGTCCTGTTTGCTGACGGGGGACAGCAATCGTGCACCAAAAACACGGCGATCCCTGAAAAACACGTTCCAGAAGGAAGCAGGGGAGAAGGCCTGGGTGTGGATCTGAGGGGCTGTTCCAGAGGCCCATCTAGGTAAGGACAAGAGTGTCACTGTGGAGACCTGTACTGTGGCATAGGGCTTAACACCTGGCAAGTTCCCTGGGAAAAGGGTCTCATACACTCCTGGGTGGCTCAGTAGGGGAAGAAGCAATAGCCCATATTCCGTAGAGACCATGGAAAACTGTGGAAGAAGGAGTCAAAGTGCTCCAAAAAGTAGGCACGCTGTAACGGATCTACGGTGTAAGTTCAGAACACCTAGCAGGTGACTTTCTTCCTAGATAGTTCCCAGAGGCAACAAGACACGTGCAGGTGAGTGAGTCACCAACACCGTCCACTGCGAGCTCAAGGGTAGTTCTCCCCGTAGGACGCGGTGATGAGAGGAGAAGCTGTGACAGAGCTGGGCTCCCCGGTAACATGGAGATGATAGAATCGCTCACGTGGTTATTTCTGTATCCTGTTATAACTGTAAACGGACAAATACAAGAACGAGGACTGCTGAGGGCACGGATATCCAGACTCAGACGTCTCAGGAGTGAAAGCTTGGGTCCACGAGGCGGGACACGCTGATCAACTAGCCAGAGAAGGGAACCCAGAACAGGTGGCAGAGGAATTTGATAAAGAATACGCATTACGGCCTCAGGAGTGCAGTAATGGTCCCAGCAATCCTCTTCGTTTAAGTTTTCCAAAAGTGATGACAAACCAGAGTCCTAAAGAGGCAGGATCTGGATGACATAAACTCAATGTCAGATGGAAGTGGATCAAAGTGATGCAAGTTTTGGACCATAGTAGGTGCTCTTGGTAGCCCATCCAGGTAAGCTTTGGGGGCTGGCTGCTGCTAATAGCTCTGGGAAGCCCTCTTCTGCTGACTAGGAGCCACCTCACTGGTGACGTTTCTGTCCCCTCCCTCATCCCTAAAGAAGCCACTTGCCAGTGCTTGACCTTGACTCAAGGTTGGACCAATTCTGCACAGCCTTTCGGAGGCTAAGTGGGAGGCTTGTCTCCAGCTAACAGCATATCCTCCTAACATTTATTCTTCCTCTCTTGCTTCTCTCACTCCCCCTGTCCAAAATTGCTTACTCAAGAATTCCGGCCTCGGATTCTGTTTGTAAGAAATGGGAAGTAAGACAATGGGTTTCTGCGCTGTAGTTACGTTTCAATTCTTAATTTCTTTAGAATGGTCTTAGCTCTGCTCATCAGTCTTAGGGAGGGTTATGTGATCGAATCTGTAGAGTAACAAAAGTGCCGAAGATCAGGCGGGTACTAGGGAAGCACCAAATCAAAAAAGGAACAGAACTTCCATGCCATGTTAAACCAGGGGAATAAGTTTGTAGGAAACTCTGTTTTCGTTGGTGATAATATAGTTTCATGAGAATGAGGTAAGATAATTTACATTTAGAAATCTTTTCGTAGAGCAAGTGCTTTTGTAAATGCTAAGTGAGTAGAAGAATAGCATAAACTTTTCATCCCTGAGTATCATTTCCTCCCGAAGGGAACATACAGGCTATCGCGTCATCGCGTGGCATGCTTTAATCACTCAACTGTGTGCACAATCTGGTGTGTCTCGAGGGAACCAGATCTCACAGCGCCTGCCATTTACGTGTTATTCAAAAGGATTATTCCTTTTTCAAATAATCTGTTTAAAAAATTACTAGTGAGGTGTGAAAAACACTCCATTGTTATCCACTTGGGCAATGCCGTTTGCACATGACACTCTGTACTATAATAGCAAACTTCCTGGATGGATAAAGATCTCTGTAAAGTCCATCAATTTTTACCTTTCCTTAAAAAGTAAAAATTAGACATAAACCAAATGTCCAATTAAGGGAGGCTTGTCTAATAAGTTATGGCAAATTCAATACAATAAAGTATTTCATGGCCACTAAAGTCAGGTTATGGAAAAATATGTAATGACGTGGAGACACTATGTATTGAGTGGGAAAAGCAGGTTACATAATAATGTATAAACCCCGAGTTCTTTTACATATAAAAATAAAATATAAGGTATGTATATATGTACAGTTATATATGTGTGTGTTTATATACATGCTCATATATATGCACACATACATATACCTGCATTCACACATATTTGTATATATTAAATAAACATGAAATATATATTTACAAATGTAAGTATTATATATTCAACAAATCTCTGCATTTTTGAAGAGACTTGTGTTTCTCCCTGCTCCCTTCTTTCCCACAACCAACTGGTCCAATCCCTTGTCTTTCTTTAGCACTACCCTGTGTCTAATTAAGTCATAAAATATTATGGGGAAAATTCCTAGGGATTAACTGGTGTAACTCTCTAGTCAAAGCCACATACGTGACATGGGCAGTTTAACCTTCAGGGAACGATTCTGGTAACAAGGAGCGCAAAGCTTCATTTCGTGGCAGAATCAGCTTCTTGCGAGGTCTTCTTTGGGAGGTTTCCTTTCCCCTAAGAGCTCTATTATTATTATTATTACCAGAAATTTTATTTCTCATGATTACCTTCAACTGGTCCCCAAATTTTGCACTCAGCAGTACGACAGCTTCCAAGAACATTTCTTGAAATGTTGGAAAATATACGACATTGAAACATCTTTTCTTTTGGCTAAAAATCTTTCTCTTCTCCAATGTGTCCTAATGAATCTCTCTGTCTTCAGCTGAACTAAATATAAAGCTGGGTTTGAAAACTCATGGCGACAAGGGACGTAAGTTAACGGCTAGAAGGGTTGTTAGGAAGTTATTTCATATATGTTTTCCATGATAAAAGGCCCAAACTGGCATGGAAGCAGCAGAAAGCAGGAAAGAAGGATCTGTGAGGCTAAACCTAATTAATAATTTTGATAATGAAGAAATAGATTATTAATAGATGCCCTTAATAAAGAAAGTTATATTTAGAGGAAAACTTTCAGAACTAGGGTGATAGTACCCCAAAGTTATTTTCCTAGTCAGCATTCAGAGACCTGATCTAGTTAAGGCTTAAGAAAAAGTGTTTGCGAAGGATTCCACTTCTAGGTAGCACAGAGTGGGTTGCACAAGACGAGGTCACCTCTGCAAACTTTAGGGAAAAAACAGATAATTTACAGAAATTGCCTAATTTTAAAGGCTTGGGATAGTGATGGGATTGAAGAAAACTAGATGAAATACAAAAACTAGATGAAATACAATAGAGGAGAAGCCTTCCCAGAGGAGCTGTGAGTGAGATGCTGCTAGCTTTCCTGCCATCCGGGGCCATTTGCCAGTGGTAGACAGGAGCTGTATGAATCAGGCAGGTCCCGAAAAGCCCCAGGTCGGGGGAAAGGAAACAAACAAAACTTGAAGCAGCTAAATGGGACTGGAGGGAAAAAAAGGAAACTTGAATAGCCTCGAACACGTATTTCATTTTGTTCAAGGGATGTCTGCTGAATTCTGTGCCTGCCCTGGAGGCTACAGAGAGAATGCAGGGGTTTCTCAACTAGCATTGTAATTCAGCCTTTTGCAGGATGAGATTCTGAGTTTGATTTTCAATAATCCCAGCCCGGCAGCTACAGGAGAGGAAGGTCTCTTTCAGGGTAGTCACAGACGCTTTCAGGTCATTTTTGTGGTACTTGAGCTGGGTATTCAAATACCTCACCCCACTGCTTTCTTTCCCCACATTGTCCAGTGACCTTAGGAGTAACTAGCCAACCTCATTATACTTTCTAATTTGGTAAAAATGTTCAAAAGTGTCATATACATGTTCACTGACATTCTTATTTCCTGTGGCTGTCTGACTAAGAGTCTCCAACAGTGATACTTTGTATCTCTGTTGCCAGACCATGCCATGAGCTATCGGGTGTTCTCATTACTACTGGAAATAGACCCATTAGTGTCTTTAAATCTAATCAGATTCCAGAAACCCCAGAACCAATTTAGAAAATTTATTCTTAAAATTCTGTATATATAAGCGCAAAAGCTTATATGCTACTAATATATCGTGAAATGAAATTACGCGGAAGCAGAAGGACAGCAAAGATGACTGAGACAGAGAAGGAGGGAGAGCAAATATAAGGCAACGCTACCGGCTGATCATTGCTTGACACCAAGAATAACTGATTGCGAATCTCGTGGGACAGTCTTGCAAGACACCTTATGAATTTCAGCATTGCAGGAAAGTCAGTAGAGCAGGAAGAGAAAAGAAGTTCCACCTCCTGTCCCAGGTTCCCCTTTGTCAAAAGTGTGCCCTGATCTCCAGCAGTAACTCCTAAGACATTACTAGGTTATTATTTTTCATAATATACATTACATAATAATCTCCCAACTAGCACAAAGTTACAAGATGGTGGAATCGTCCACGTGCTTTTGTTACGCCAAATAAATGAATATGATGGGAAGGAAAGTCCATTGCAAAACATGCAGTAAAGATGCCAAATAAACTTGCAAGTGACGTGTCATAATCATTACCGATATGAGTAAAACTTTGTGCAAAATAATTAGAAAGGGACACAGGGGAAAACTTATTTACAGATTAGATGAGTGTAATCATGAATTTCCATGTGAGTACAAAGGAAGTATACTCTTTATTCATATTATTTTGACAGTTTTCATCACAGAACACAAAAATGTTCTTTTTCCAAATTAAAACTAATTAAAAACTCTCTAAAGAACAATGTGTAGCAACGAAACTCAGCAGAACCAGAGCTACTCAGCAAAAGTGCTCACGTAGTTGAAAAGGAGAAGTTACAAAACGTATTCTGATTTCGATAACGTAACTCATCGCAAAAATCATTCTAAGCTTATTTTTAATTTAATAATATTTCTGTGCTGCCAGATATTATCTTTATTAACTAGCCGTGTTTGCCTTTAGACTAAGCTTCAAATTTCTTTGTAGATGTGACAAATTATTAGAAGACTCTGTCGTCAAGGATGGGTAGATTCATCATTGATTCATACAGCAAATATGCGTGTACCTACTATGCTCCCAGGACCGGAAGATATAAGCAAATGAAGACAAGTATGTTTTCAATAGAGCAAAAGCTGCAAGAGTGAATGGAAGGAAGGGAGAGAGGAGAGAATTAAAGAATTAATGAGAGTCAAGTTTCCTGAAATAAAGGGGTTTTGACCTGGTAGGTGAGGGTAACATGGCTGAGGCCTAATCCATCCTCCCTCTAAGAGTCCTGAAGGCAATTCTGATTTGTTTCGCAGCCACTTCAGAACAATACTTTCAGGCAAATTCCCACTCAGGGGCTTCCCTGGTGGCGCAGTGGTTGAGAGTCTGCCTGCCGATGCAGGGGACACGGGTTCGTGCCCCGGTCCGGGAAGATCCCACATGCCGCGGAGCAGCTAGGCCCGTGAGCCATGGCTGCTGAGCCTGCGCATCCGGAGCCTGTGCTCCGCAGCAGGAGAGACCACAACAGTGAGAGGCCCGCGTACCGCAAAAAAAAAAAAAAAAAAAAAAAAAAAAATTCCCACTCAGGTTGCGCTTTTATGTAGCCATTAATCATCACGCTGTAGGCAGATTTGAACCTGACCGCATAAAGGCAGAAGGGAAGAATCAGCTCAGGTAAAGGAAGACTGAGGAAAACTTAAGAGCAGTGAAATTCTGAAATGCTGTCCTGAGAAGGAGCTGCCTATTAAAGAAAAGGAAAGCAAGGTTTTTGCTGTGTCGTTTCACTGTTTTTTTAAAATTTTTACTGGAATACAGTTGATTTACAATGTTGTGTTAGTTTCAGGGGTACAGCAAAGTGAATCAGTTATGCATATACATATATCCACTCTCTTCTAGATTCTTTTCCCATACAGGTCACTACAGAGTATTGAGTAGAGTTCCGTGTACTGTACAGTAGGTCCTCATTAGTTATCTTTTTCTATATGGCAGTGTGTATACGTCAGTCCCCATCTCCCAATTTATCCCCCCCCTCCGGTTAAACCCTGGTCACCATGAGTTTGTTTTCTACATCTGTGACTCTCTTTCTGTTTTGTAGATAAGTTCATTTGTACCCTTTTTTAGATTCCACATATAAGTGATATCGTATGATATTTGTCTACCTCTGTCTGACTTACGTCACTCAGTATGACAATCTCTAGGTCCATCCATGTTTAGCTGTTTCTTGAAGCATCCTGACAGAGCATGATCGGCTCCAAGGACTGTGCTAAGCCAGCAGGGAAGATAGAAAAAAGGCACTCAATATTGGTAATTCCTGAGAATGACAGTTACCTGTTCCTACATAAAAGAAAGCCTTTCTATAGCATATGGTTATGCTGTCACCAGTGTATAAAAACAATTAATTAGATCATCAGCTTTTATTTTATGATGCAGTGATTTACAAACTCACGTTAGATCCAGCTGAAGTACAGAATGAAAGGATGTGGCCTGCAGCTCCTAAGACGGAACCAATGAACCCTCCTGCTGCAGGCCCTTCCCCATGTAACCCCCTCCTCTGAGTGCCTGACTTCTCACTCATATACCATCTCGGTGTTTAGGGGACATTCCTTCCATGATTAGATCACCAGAGCCTGACTTCCCTCCCTGGTGCCCTGAGGGGCTCCCTCCGCTAGCCTGAACTCTACGCTCAGGGGCAGGCGGGCTCCTTCCGGGTGGCTCTGCAGCCTGTCTGACCCCCACCACCCCTGCCTTGTTTCCCTGGCAGGCAGCATTGCCTTTACTTCAAGCTGCAATGAGTTTTTCTCTTGTGTCCCTGACAGGCCATTCACGCCACATTTTTTGATGCATTTTCTCATGTTCCTACCTGGTGACCTTGTCTTAGCTCCTGGTAAGACATTTCTGTCTCTCAGTTGACTCAGGGCTCTGCCGAGGCCCCAGGGAAGTTTACCGATTGTCTTCCATCCCTGGCTTCTTGGGAAGCTCTGGGGCTTTGGTGGCTGCTCTGTACCTTGGCGGCTAGACTATCACATTTGTGAGCCTGCGGTCTGCAGAGTGGACGGCAAGTCCCCTGCCCTCCTAGGTTCTCCGAAGCACTGAGCAGCGCTCTATTTTGCTGTTCAGCTCTCTCCTGTCAAGATATGAGCATAGGAGGGTACCTAACCCTACTGCTTCCAACTGCATTCTTCTCCCCCAAAATGCTCTCCTGCACCCCTGGATGGATTATTCAGCGGTGGACTGGTTTTGTCTGTGTGTGTGTGTGTGTGTGTGTGTGTGTGTGTGTGAGACCTGTGGGGTGTCTGTCCTACACATTTGCATTGTGTCTCCAGTCTATTCTCACCCACTGTAAGTCCTATTTTGAACGTAGACACTAAGCATCAAAGCAAGGCTTCTTTCTTAGAGCTTTATTACATTGGTCCCTTTTCAGCTGGCTACCAGACGTGAGAAGACTGGCTTCACTTTGAGGGGCAACAACAGCAAATAAAATAACATTTCCAGATCCGTCCACAGGCGGTTACTTTATACGCACCACCACAGTTACAGTACAGAAGGAGAGGGGAGGCATGTAAGTCGGGCAAGTGTTATTGTAAATAATGCATATTATTGATTTATTTGTATATTTATTTCTACACCATATTTTGTTCTCATAAAGGATATGAGAAGCAACTGGATCCTGTAAACTGTGTTACATGAGAAGGATGAATAAATACTACGAGGGATGAAAGGAGGGAGCACACATGCTAAAGGCCCAGGAGGACAAGGCTGGGGTCAGGGCAGACGGGGGTGGGAAGTGAAGAGACAGTTTCACACAGAATTTCTGCCACTACCTGGGCTGTTTGACCGACGAGAACTCCCTTGATGAATCCTGAAGTCTTGTGTCTCCATCCAACCGTAGACAGACCTCGGAGATCCAGCAACAGCAATCACAGAACGATGAATATAAAGTTTTCTCCTTCAAAGGGAGCCTCGATACTCAATAAAACTTCACCATAATTCTTGAACTAGAAAACTCCCTCTCTCTCTCCTAAGCCTGACCACATGGTCAGAATTATTTCTGCTACCAAAGAAGGAGGAAGGGGAGCAGCGGGGGGGAACCCCAGCCTCAGGCTGATATCACCTGGACTTTTCAACACTAAGCACGACTCCTGGATCCACACGGGTCTTGTCCTCCAGCCCCAGTACAATGGGAACTGACACTTAGGCTCATGTCTAGGACGTCCCCTGTAATCTGGTTCACACCCACTGCCATGTCCGGAAATCATTCTATCTACTCTCCATCCCTTCTTCTTGGTATTTATCCTGCTTGATGTTATTCATGATTCCTGGATCTCTGGTTTGGTGTCTGTCATTGATTTTGGAAAATTCTTGGCCATTATTACTGCAAATGTCTCTTTTCTTCCACACTTTCTTTCATCTCTTTCTGGTATTACAATTATATATTTGTTGTACCTTTTGAAAGTGCTCTACAGTTCTTGAGTGCGTGGTTCCATTTTTATTCATTCTTTTTCCCCTTTCCGTCTCATCTGGGGACATTCTTATTGACCTATCTTCAAGCTTTTTTTCTCTCATTAATTTCTAGCATTTCCTTTTGATTCTGTCTTAGGACTTCTACCTCTCTGCTTGATGCTATCCATCTGGTCTTACATGTTGTCTAATTTTTCCATTAGAGTCCTTGATATATTCATCATAGTTATTCTAAAATTCCCTGCATGATAATTTGTTTCATGTCTGAGTTCGGTTCTAATGCTTGTTCTGTCTCTTTAGTCTCCGCTTTTACTTGCATTTTATCATGCCTTCTGCTTTTGTTGCCGTTGTTGTGAAAAGCGAGATAGAAACTGAGATGAACAGTCCTCTGTTACGAGGTTTTATGTTAATCTGGATAAGAGTTGGGCTGTACTTAATGTATTTTTAGTTGTAGGTGCCAGAGTCTTCAAATTCCTTAAGCATCTTGTTTTCATCTCCTGTGTCGTTTGGGGGCTTCTGTAAGAAGGCCTCCTTAGCTGAGTCTGTGCATCTAGCAGCTTTTTCAGCTGTAATCCACTCTTATATTGGAGAATTGTGGATGGGGTGATAATGGGTGGGGAGGGGAATTGTTCTATAATATTATGAATGAATCTCAGATTTTAATTGGTCCCGTGAGCTTCACAAGTGTCTCTCACCCTCCCCCTGAGATGAGAAAGGGAAGGAAGAGAGGTCTGGAGTCAGAAATGCCATCCCCCGGGCAGATGAGGCTCCAGTGAGGTCTTTTCCCAAAAGTAGGTCCTTGTTGTGGAGAACTCTTCCTCCTCCTGCCAAAGCCTGGAGGGGATCTTACTCAGCCCTTCACCATGAAAATCTGATAAGTTCCCGGAGGTAGAATCCACGCAAGTGTGGGAGACCCCCAAGATGGGGGCCTGTGAGCTTCTCACTTCCCGAGTCCACACACAGGCCCGGCAATTCAGCAAAACAACCGTGGAAGCATTCTTACCAGTTTATGGGTCCAACAGCTTCTGTTCCAGGTAAGTAGATCTTGACTGTGACTCTGGATTCAACTATCTCTCCAGACTTGGGGCGGGGGGTGCGGAGGTTGACTGCCCTGAGATCTTAATTCTTGTTGGATCCAAGAAAGTCGTTGCTTTCTAATTCGTTTCATTTTTTCTTATTGTAAGGGTAGGAGTGACAACTTCTAAGCTCTCAATATGTCAGAACTGCAGCAGGAAATCTTTTTTTAATTTCAATATATTGTTCTCAATTGGCTACTTTGCAATAAGACTTAAATGTTCTCAAGTCTCTTTCAACTTAAAATAAAATGACACGCAACCCCTTCATCTCCTAACCTCCCCAATTACTTCATTCTTTTCTCCCGTTTTCTGTCAAATCTCTTGAAATAATTGGCAAAAAGTCCTGTTGCCTCCTCTTTTCACTCACGCCTCAGCTCTCTGAACACCCATCTCTGCTCTCATTATCCCGTCAAACTTGCCGAGAGCTGCCTTGTTGATAACTCAAAGGACCATGTTTTTTAATCTCTCAGGAGATTTGAATCATTATTTCTCTCTCATTAAAACGTTTTCTTCCCATAATGTCCATTACCACAATTGCAGCTTTTCCTCTTGCTTTTTCGGTTACCTGCATCTCATTTTAAGGAATTTCTACTTTGTTCCAGTCCTTTTACCATTTCTATTCTTCTGGGTTCTATCCTAGTCTCTCTTCTCTTCTTATTCTGCTGCCTTTCCTACACAACCCATTCACTCCTATTGCTACAACTGCCATCGGTACGACGGTAATTCCTGAATCTCTGCGGCCACTCGAGAACGTTCTCCTGAGCTTCCATTCCACTTCTCCTTGGATATCTGCTTGGATGCCCCATAAGCTTTATAAAGTCATTGTACCCACATAAATGTCATGTCTGGTGCTTCCTTTTTCAGTAAATGGCACTGCCATGCACTGTCTTGCCAAAAAAGTATACTGTAGCATGACTTATTATAATATATATTACAGTATTATTTATGTATGATACAGTACACAATTTTACGATAGTGTAATGTGTTACAATTTTATAGTTATAGTATAACATATTTTATATAGATAAATAGATAGAAATGCTCTCTCTTATTCTCTCAACTAACCTAAAACCAAACACCAAACATTGGTTATTAACAGCTCTCAAACCTGTCCACTCTTTCCATCATCAATTCTGTGAACCTACTTCCAGCCTCTGCAACCAACCTGTATTCCTAACTCCAGGGTTGCCTCTCTCCAATCCGTTTGGAAAATTTCACTGTCAACGTGGACTTTTTAAAACGGAAATCTGCATATGTCATTCCCTTTCTTAAATTCTTTAATGCTTCATTTTATTAGCAAAAAGAGCAAACTCCTTAACTTGGCTTACAAAGACCAATGAAATCTGGCTTCTGCTTAATGAGCTCTTTTCAAGGTTCCTGCCTGAGCCCCTCAACCGGCGAGTGGATGGGACCAGCTAAAGGTCCATTCACCTGGCACACTCAGTTTTCTCTTTTGTCAGGGCTTAGCTCAGCTACCACTTCTAAGAGGAAATCTTCACCAGCCATCCTTCCAAGTCTGGTTTTGATGCTGCCCTTATGTGTTTTCACAGCATCTGTATTTCCTATATTATGTTATATTTCAATTGACAGTTAACTTACCTTTATTCCCGTACAATAGATTTGTAACTTGGCTGGTCACACGCGTTTCAGCTTTTGTCAGTGCGCCTTCCTGTTATGCAAAGGCTTGAAAGCTAAAATCTACACTTCTCATACTTCCTTGTGGCCAGGTGTTTTGGATACGTTTAGGTTCCCCAGGTAGATGTACCTGCATAGGGACCACAAGTCAGAACAGTGGGAAGGTGAGTGCTGGGACATGAGGCGCACAACTGGCTCTGGAGCCACACCTGGGACTCAGGTAAGGTTGTATCATCCTGGAGGCTGCCGGAGCGGTTTCACGCCCCCCCGATCCCTGCTTGTGGCAGAGGCAGAGGCTCCACTGGCAAGGCAGTCTGGGGAATTTTTCTAGTAGTAAAATTCTGGAGGCTCAGTCTGGAGCGTTCATCATTTCATCATCTCAACTCTCTTACAAGCATCTAATTTATGTATTAAATCTGCTTCTGCCTGAACCTCTAAGTGGTATATATTATCCATCCCAGAGGTCTTCAAACATCCTCTTCCTGTTCATCTCATAAAAAGCTCTCAGTACATAGCTGTTGACTGACGGGTAGACATACATCAAAGATGTTATAACCCTTCTCTGGATCATTTCTGGAGAATTTTTTTGATATTTCAATAAAGTAACAAAGAATACCAGAATAAATGTGATGATCATATCTCATGATAGCCAGAATAATTACTCTCATCACCTAAATAAAACTCATAGTAGTAAAAGAATACATAGTCTTATTCTACAGGAGATCATCAGAAGCTGTGTGTTCACGAAGTTACTGTGGCACGTTGGTTATTTTGGAAACGCATCTTAATACCTCGGCGTGATTTCATTTCCATCAAATGTTAAAGCGCCACATTTTCTGCTGTGTATGCACTGGCACATTTTAACTATTTGAATAAAAATATTATTCAGTTTATTCGATTTTGAAAAAAGCAGTACGCTATTTGTACCATTTTTGCTTGTTGATCTAAATGTCTAAACCTATGAGAGATGGTAAACAAACCTGCATCAGAACAGGCATTAAATTCCTGTATTGCGAGCAAAGGAAAGAGTATAAGAAAAATCTCAGTCCACGTACCTCTGGGAGCAAAGCGTCTACGCAAACCATCCAGACAGCGGTCTTCCATCTGAGTTCCGTCCCAGACAAGTCTCGCCTCTGGCCAGGCAACAGTTGCTCAGTCACATTGATGTGTGGCCACAGGTCAACTGTATTTCTGTAAGAAGAACATTTGAGCAACAGATTAAAACACCCAGGGAAACGCTGAGATGAGGTTAATTAGAAATATTGAAGTAAGGCAAGGGTTCTTTGATAGCAAGTTTGGGCAAAGGCGGAGAAGGGAAGCTTCTGTGTGGAAGGGATAATTGAAGGCTGAACCTCAGTTTGGGAACAGTTATGTCTCAGAGCAGTAGACCGGTTAGCAACTTTTTTTTTTTTAATTTTAAAATCCAGACACAAGCTTTTGCTAGATAGAAACTTTTTCAAGTGTGACAGGATCAGAAGTCCTGGAAAAATATCCAGTGTTTAAAACTGGTTCCCAACTCAGTGGGTTTAAAATGTTCATCACTCTTCCCCATGACGCACTCTCCCTTCCTCCAGTGATGCAAACTGGATGTCCCCAGGTCACTTGTATTAGTTAATGGAGGCTAGTCTGTTAATAAACAGACTCAAAATGCAAATGGCTCAAATACGATAGAATTTTATTTTCCCCTCATCTAACCCCCATAGGCTGCTGACCCTGGTGGGCAGCTGGTTCTCTTCCAGGCATTCAGGCCACCCCCACAATACGGATCTCCCTGGACCGATAGGCTTATGTCACAATGAGCGCATCGTACATGGAAAATAGCCTACGGCGAAATGCATTTAATACACCTGACCTATCAAACATCGCAGCTTAGGGCTTCCCTGGTGGCGCAGTGGTTGAGAGTCTGCCTGCCGATGCAGGGGATACGGGTTCGTGTCCCAGTCCGGGAAGATCCCACATGCCGCGGAGCGGCTGGGCCCGTGAGCCATGGCCACTGAGCCTGCGCGTCCGGAGCCTGTGCTCCGCAAGGGGAGAGGCCACAACAGTGAGAGGTCCGCGTACCGCAAAAAAAAAAAAAAATCACAGCTTAGTCTCAGTTACCTTCAACGTGCTCAGAGCACTTACCTTAGCCTATAGTTGGGCAAAATCATCTAACACAAAGGCTATTTTATAATACAGTGTTGAGCGTCTCATGCGATTTATTGACTACTGTACTGACAGTGAAAAGCAGAGTGGTAGCCTTGGTCCATAGCCATCGTTCACCCTTGTGACAGCAGGGCTTCCCAGCATCACGAGAGAGGATTGTACCATGTATCACTAGTCTGGGAAAAGATCAAAATTCAAAGGACAGTTTCTACTAAATGCATATCGCTTTCACACCATTGTAAGGTTAAAAAATTGTAAAGTCAAGCCACTGTATGTTGGGGACATCCATCTGAAATGGCTATTGGTCCTCTGCATCCAGCTAGCAGAAGGGAAAGGAAAACGTCAGGGGGGGGTCTTCTGATCTCTCCTAAGTCCCCCCCAGAATGGATCTTCTTTGATATCCTAGGCAAAATCAGGTGTCATAGTTCATGTCCTCCAGAGTAATTTTTTAAAATAAGATGCCCTTTTGCAGAGAAAATGTCATTACTTTCCAACATTTTCAGAAAACAAAACCTAATAACAACAATTTAAATTGACATATACACATGGCTATATCTAAAATAGATAACCAACAAGGACCTACTGGATAGCACAGGGAACTCTGCTCAATATCCTGTAACAATCTAATTGGGAAATGAATTTGAAAAAGAATAGATACATATACATATACATGTATATGTATAACTGAATCACTCTGTTGTACACCTGCACTTAACACAGCATTGTTAATCAACTATGCTCCAATGTGAAATAAAAAGTTAGAAAATAAAACAAAATAAAATCTTCACATGGACACGCTAGCTTTCTTAATCAGTAAGCAAAGACCTATGGGTTCTTTCACGCTTTCAGTCATTCAAGCGAGGACAAGCCTGCTGTAGCATTTCTTTTATTTATGAAAAGTAAAAAATTACTTTCATTTATACTCATGCACCTGTACACAGTTCCCTTATTTGTAATCTCTTCCATTAGTGGGGTACAGCTGTTACAGCTGATGAATAACATTGATACATTATTATCAACCAAAGTCCAGGGTCTACTCTAGGCTTCACTCTTTGTGTTGTATGTTCTATGGTTTTTGACAACTGCATAATATCAGGTACCTGCCATTACAGGATCATACAGAATAGCTTCACTGTGCTAAAAATACCCTGTGCTCTATCTATATACCCCTCCCACCCCCCTTCTCCAAACCCTGGCAACCACTGAACTTTTTACTGTTTCCATAGCTTTGTCCTTTCCAGAGTGTCATATAGTTGGAATCGTACACTATAGCTTTTTCAGACTGGCTTCTTTCACTAAGAAACTTGCATTTAAGTTTCTTTTGAGTCTTTTCCTGCCTTGATAGCTTCTTTTCATTGCTGAATTGTATTCCATTATATGGATGTGCCACACTTTGTTCATCCATTTACCTACTGAAGGGCATATCAGTTACTTTCCGTTTTGAACAATTATTAATAAAACCACAATAAACTTTTAAGTGCAGGTTTTTTGTGTGGACAGAAGTTCTTGACTCATCTGAGTCAATACCAAGGACTGTGATTGCTGACTCATAGAGCAAGAGTGCCCTTCCTTTTGTAATAAATCAGCAAACGGCCTTCCAAAGTCACTGCTCCACTTTGCATTCCCTGTGGCAACAAATAAGACTTCCTGTTGTTCCACACCGTCACCAGCTTTGGGTTGTCAGGGTTTTTCGGCTTCTAGCCATTCTAATAGACATGTACTGGCCCCAGTGAACACCAGTTGGTTGGGACTTGTTGAAATCCTTTCGTTGGAGGTCAGGCCTTGTTAAGAACGGAAAGCTCTTGTCACCTTTCAAAGTGACTACCCCACCCCTACTGCGCACCGAGAGCAGAGGGGATTTGTCTTTAATCCTCATCGGAACCCCATGGGGCTCTTGGCGATACAACATCCAGACGTGTAGTGTCTCCCCGCAATGCTGTGTGGGCCCCCTGGGCTTTTTAACTCTCAGGTCTGTCCACAATGAGACTACAGCAACTCACCGGTTATGGCTTAAGTTTGCATACCCTGGTTCTGGCTGTTTTGTTTTTGCGGTACGCATGCCTCTCACTGTTGTGGCCTCTCCCGTTGTGGAGCACAGGCTCTGGACGCGCAGGCTCAGCGGCCATGGCTCACGGACCCAGCCGCTCCGTGGCATGTGGGATCTTCCCGGACCGGGGCGCGAACACGTGTCCCCTGCATCGGCAGGCGGACTCTCAACCGCTGCGCCACCAGGGAAGCCCCAATTATGTGATATCTTGGAAAAGGCTGTAGCAGTGGGCTTCTGCTCCAGTAAGTTACAATTCGCTATCATCACCTGTCTCTCCTACGTTGGGGATGGTGGTCTCCCTTGTGTTCTCAATTTTGTGATGGACCTCAGAAGAGCTGATGATTTTCAGTTCATATTTTTTTTAAGGTTGTGAGAACAGGAATGACTTCCAAGCTCCTTATATATCGTGTCCAAAATGAATGATTTATTTCTCCCTTTCTTTTTTACCTGCATGTTGTTCATATAATATCCAGAAAATAAATATTTTAAAAGGGTGATTAGAGGGCTTCCCTGGTGCTCCGCAACGGGAGAGGCCACAGCAATGAGAGGCCCGCGTACCACACCAAAAAAAAAAAAAAAAAAAGGGTGGTTAGAAATATATCATTGCTTACCCAGATCACTAATTCCTCAATATTACGAAAGCCTCAGAGCCTATGTCATGTAAAAATATGTATTATTAATTTTTTCATGGTTAAAATTCTCTGTTGACCTCTGTGAATATTTTCCTGGCATTAAACACTGACAGAAATAATCATATATGCCTTGGGCATTTAGTTAACTGCCCAATACACAGTTTGGGGGCTTTAAAATTTTATATTCATGTTGCAAATCATCCCTCTTTTTTGGTTATGGGTCCCCAGATCTCTCGTGTCCCCGGATGCAGAAGCTTTGTTGTGGTCTTTCCTATGCTTTGTGGTAAGATATTACCTCACTATCCAGAAAACAAAGCCTGGACATGTGCAAACTGAAACTACATCGGCTTTTTATTACCCTAAAAAATTTTAACTTACTCTCCAACTTATTGCATACTATAATCCAGGGTTTTCTACTTTTTAAGCAGCATAACTGCTTCTCAAGATTCTTTCTGCTAGTGAGTATCTATTTTGGTACTTGAATTCTCAAGGTGTTCTAAGATACATTTTTTCGAGGCTAAACATCATTTCATTCTTCCTGGAAACATACATAAATTCTCCGAGCTCCACTTTGCCACTGAGGTCTCAAATAAGAAGGTGAAAGCCTCCCAGCTGTGATATCATCATGGCTTTTTGTCCTCTTTCCAAATGTGGTTATAGGGTACAGCTAAAACCACCTTTTAGTAACCGCAGACTTTGCGCCACTCAAACATATAAAGTGTACTTGTGTTATTATTAAGAACACAGATTGGTCAGTAAGAAGGAAGTCTACTTGTGTTATTATTAAGAACACAGATTGGTTAGTAAGAAGGAAGTCTATTTGTGTTATTATTAAGAACACAGATGATTGGTCAGTAAGAAGGAAGTCTACTTGTGTTATTATTAAGAACACAGATGATTGGTTAGTAAGAGGGAAGTCTTTTCTGAAATCACTGAAGCTGACGGTCGCTCTCAGTCTGCAGTCTCATGCTTCCACATCTGCTAGAGCGAACAGGTAACAGGCCAGAGAGGAGAGTACAATAGCTACGCGCAACCAACCTTCTCAGCCCAAACCATACGGCCTCTGTGGAGAAACACTTGCTCCAGAGCCTTTGCAAAAGGACCACTCTTCTCAACTCACAAAGAAGGGAGTAAGTCCAGCAGGTCTTGAGAACCAGCAAGGGGAGTTAGTCACAAAGCTTCCTGGGCCCTGGGAATCTGGCCAGTTCCCAGGGATCCGCGAACACTCTGAGACTTATGATTAGAAATACAAGCATTTAACTTAATAGCCAGAGCTGCACATTCGCACGTAAGCTGGTGATTATCAGCTTGCGGCTTGGCGAAAAAGCAGGATTCCTTGGGGCGACACTCTGAAGTCTCACCCGTGGAGTGGATGCACCACCCGGGACCTTCCCAGTTGGGATTCCAGATTGCTGTTCCAGGGACTTCTCAGCATTGCTTGCACCCGGATGAAGTTCTCCTAAATTGGTGATGTATGCGCTATCTCTTTATACGTTCCTTGTTTTCCCAACCTGGTGATGCAAATTCTCCCAGGCTGGTGATGTTGCTTTTTCTCTCAATCTGGTGACGAATTTTCTCTCAAACTCGTGACATACGTGGCAGTGTAAGTGCTCCCAAATTGATGTGTATGCGTATATATATATATGTAGCTTGTCCTTAGACTGTAACCTACTGCTAATATAATAAATTTCCTTACTTCTTGCAAGAAAGGAAAAAAAAGGACCTCTTTCTTGGTGCTTCCCCCTGTGGCTTTTCAACAAAGAACTTAGGCCTTTAGGGAGGGGGAGGGGCACAGGTAAGCAGCCTTGTGGTTCATTCGTTTATGCATTCATCACTTCTCCACTCCACTGAGTCTTGCTCTGCCCCAGGCTATTTTATACAATGACGGGTAGACAGCAAATACCGTGTTTGCTGAGCAGCAGCTCGGAGACTGGCATATGCACAAAAGCAAACACTCAGGAAAGAGGGGCTATCGTGGAGGTGAACCAAGCAAACACTTAGGAAAGAGGGGCTATCGTGGAGGCGAACCCAAGGGGCTATGGGAGAATGCAGTGGGAGCACCTGACCTCGCCATTAGTGAGGGGGAAAACAGTCTTCACCTAAGAGACAGCATCTCAAACGACTGATGATGTAATACCCAGATGACGAAGGGGATTGCATTTCGGGCAAAGGGAGACACATGAGCAAAGGCTGGAAGATTACACATAGTTTGGGATGGCTTCAGCATGATCGGGGTACAGGGAAGTGTGTGTATTTAAGATAAAAGACATTTGGGGCTTCCCTGGTGGCACAGTGGTTGAGAGTCTGCCTGCCGAGGCAGGGGACACGTGCCCCGGCCCGGGAAGATCCCACATGCCGCGGAGCGGCTGGGCCCGTGAGCCATGGCCGCTGAGCCTGCGCGTCCGGAGCCTGTGCTCCGCAACGGGAGAGGCCACAACAGTGAGAGGCCCGCATACGGCAAAAAAATAAATAAATAAAATAAAATAAAAGACATTTGAACATGCTTATATATGTATGTGGGAAGTAGCAAAGGACAGGGGTCAGCAAAGAGGGAAGAATCCACTGGAATGGATGAAGGCTCTTAGCAAATTGGGAGCAGATGTATTTAACATAGGCTTCAAGTTAAGACAGTGAACAGATGTACAAGGATTTTGTCAGCTTCCACTAAGAAATATTTTGATGGGTTTTCAGCTAGTGATAAAATCAAAGATCTTCAGTCAAATAAGATTCGTAGAAAAGTAAAATTTTATCATGCACAGCGTTAAATATCTGCAGAATAATGGACCACGTGGTGCATCTGTGGCAAATCCAATGGATAGTTCAGCGCCTTCAGCCATCAGTGCCTCGAGTTCTAGCATCAACGAAAGTAGGCTGTGTGCGTTATATAGGGTTGATGGTCGGCAAGGAACAAACGGTAGGAAACTGTGGAGAAGTGGTGAGAAGATCAACAACGTTACTCTGGCCATGAGTACAGGGCTCACCTACAACCCAGAGGAGGAGAGGCAAATGAAACCTGGACAGGGCTTACCTGGTTGGGGTACACGGAATTGAAATGGGGAAGACGGAGACACACAAGTGCAGAGCAGGCAAGTGAAAGATGAGGTCACGGAAGAGATTGTGGAAATTCAGAACGGGAATATGGAGTAGCTCCAAAAGACTCAAAAGGTGATGACTTTTAAGGTGCTTTCCCAAAGGAGTTTCCCCCAAATTACTGAGGATGACAACTTGACGTCAGAGAAAATATGACGACGTTAAGGCACTAAATGCAAAAAAAGAGACTAGCAAAGCCTTCACACTTTGTTTTCGAAATGCAGATTCCTGGTTCTCCAGTTAAAATAGTTCCTCTCCACAAGGTCTTCTACACCCTCCACAAACGCTGGCCTCCTGAGTCTTCAAAACACAGATCAAAACAAAAACAATGTCCATCGACAGAGGAATGGATAAAGAAGATACGGTGCATCCATACAATGGAATATTACTCAGCCATAAAAAAGAACAAAATAATACCATTTGCAGCAACATGGATGGACCTGGAGATGATCATACTAAGTGAAGTAAGTCAGACAGAGAAAGACACATATCACATGATATCACTTATATGTGGAATCTAGTTTTTAAAATATGATACAAATGAACTTATTTACAAAACAGAAACACACTCACAGATTTCAAAAACAAACTTATGGTTACCAAAGGGGAAACGTCGGGGGCGGGATAAATTAGGAGCTTGGGATTAACACACACATACTACTATATATAAAATTGATAGCCAACAAGGAACTACTATACAACACAGGGGTTTCTACTCAGTATTCTGTAATAAATATGGGTAAAGAATATGAAGAAGAATGAATATATATATATATATATATGTATACTGAATCACTTTTCTGTACACCTGAAAGTAACACAATATTGTAAGTCAACTCTACTGCAATAAATTCTTTTTAAAAAGAGTACAATACTAGTATGTGCCTGCCTGTTTTGTCTCCTTTCAATGTGATGTTCAAACTCTCTCCCCTTAATACTCAGCCTCCAACCTGCTTTAACACCAGAAGTAAATGTTGTCTCTACCTAGAAATCTTTCCTAAACCCACAGTTCCACCCCAGCTGAACTATTCCCATCTCCTCTTGCTACTGGGCACCCTATGCATACCTCTAGCAGCCCGTGTGCCACATAACACTCAGTTATGACCACCCTTCCGTGCAAGGGTCTCTCCCACGGAATGCAAGGACCTTGAGAAAGGGAGCAAAATCTTACCTTTGTATCCCTAGTACCTGGCACTTACTTGGTAAATATTTGCTGACCTGAACTAGATGATATACCCCAACGCTCTTTTACATTTGTGGGTTTCCATCTTTTCTCCTAAAAAAAAAAAAATAGCTAATGTGTATTGACCACATTACATGCCAAACACGCTATATTTAGTGTATCATTTAATGCAGTCATTCTATAAGTTACACATCATTATTGCCACATTATTGATGAAGAAAACAAGTTGTTTAAATCATATTTATAGCATTAAATGCCTTGTATGTAATCACAGGGGTTGCTACTCTAGAGACATTTGTGTGTATTCACTGCTCATGGGTCTATTATCTGAGGGGGGACCACTGGTCACCAGTAAGCATAGCTCCCAAGAAGACAGTGATTGTTTCCTGGGGAGGGGAGGGCTGAGATGTAGCCTCAAGGAAATACAGGAACATTTCAGTAAAAGGTTGTGTAGTTTAGGAAATGCCATCCAGGTGGCTTTGAAACCGCCTGACCATGGGGGTGAAGTCTTGCCCACCTCCTCACTGAGAATCACTGTTCATGTTTAGACTCGTATCACCAATGTTGTAAATATGAAGGGTAGAAAAAGCCTAGCCCATCACATGAATTTCAAGAGGAACTTTGGTGATTGGTGTTGGTAGAACAGAAGCCTTAGCTCTCTGACTGGAAAATGTGTCACCCTCTCTTCCTATTTCCTGAGTTGGGGAACATTAGAAAATGGGCCTGAGAAGCCATTGTTTGGTGGATTTACCCCCTGAAGACGGAGGTGGGTGGATGTAGGTAAGGCTGGGCCACAGATACAAAGGCAGACATGTGCATTGCACACGGAACTCATAACTGCCACTTTCCATTCTGAAGGGCAGAATAAGGAAGGTAAGATGGAGACCCCAACTCTCAGCCTTAAGTCACTCGGCCATCACTCAACAGAGAAGACCACGCAACAGTCCTGGAGTGACGCTGCTTCCTTTTCTGTGAAGGCTTTCCAGTGAAGCTCTGAAATTGCACTGATGATAAGAAAAGATTCATTGAAGAAAACAAAATCTATTTGAGAAAAACACTTCCAGATTTCTAAGTGAAGTAGAGTCAAAGTGCCATATTGAACACTGTTTGCCCCTCTTCCCCTAAAATACTACTAAGTGTTGATAAAGGAAACACACACACACACACACACACACACACACACACACACGACAAACAACAGTCAAGCACTGAAAATGTTCACATCTCTGTCTTGGAAACATGACGAAACAGACGTCTCCCATGTTCAAAGAGCTAATACTTGAACTCCCCACCGTGACTTGCAAGGTCTAGAGAAACCTTCACAGCTAAACACATCCTTCCTCCTGCCCCACAAAACCCGTCACAGGCACAGTGTTTATTTTTTGCCCTCACAGCACTATCTTCTCCAATTAAGAAATAGGTGCTGTTTTTATTATCTTTTTTCAGGCTGTCTGTGATGAGAGCTTGATTACGCTAATCAACGTTCCTGAACTTGCAGGCAAGCAAGTGCCCTCCGTTAAAATGTACGAGTGCTGCAGACAACTGAATGGGGTTAACCTGGCACGTCGTTTTGCTGTGTGTGTGCACGCAGGCGCGCAGGGGAAACCAGCAGCTCTGCGGTCAGGGCAGAAAGAGACAACTTCTACTTTAACGTGATTTCCCCATCTTGAGCATCTGGCTTCCGGATGTTCCTGCTGTAGCTTCCTGAGATCTGTTTCATTTTTCCTGCCCCTTGTTTTCGTTTCTCTTACCTCCTGCTGTCCCTGGCTCTTTCAGGAAACCCCGACGAGCACACGGGCATAAGTGACCACAGCATAAAAATCTCAGGTGATTACTTGGTGCTGAACAGACAGCTGCCTGATGCGGAAGCAGACACCTTCACGGAGCGTGTCTGCTCTGTTCTAGCCTCGGGCAAATCCATCTCGCGCGCTCTTTTTATTTCATGCATATTGCTTCTAGGTCTGTTTTGCAGAGACATCGCTGCAGCTCCCCGCGGAGCAGGCAAGGGCAAGAGGATGTGCAGCTTCACGAGTCCAGCAGCCCAGCGCGATGCAGCCAGTGAAAAAACACGCCGCCTCGGAGGTCTGGGCTTTCTCCAGGCAGCGTGCCCTAATGTCCTGTCTTCTGAGCATGCCCAGTGACCGGCACACAGTGGGGTCCCAGGGGCCGGGTGGGGGGCTCCGGCTGAGCTAGCAGAAGCAGAGCCGGTTCATTAAGAAGCATGACACGCAGCATTGACCTCGTGAGGACGGAGGCGATGGAAGTGTTGCAGCATCAGAGAGCGTTTGCCCTCGGCTCCAGCCTTTAGTCCATTAGGAAGTCGCTGTCTTCCCTGTTTCTGATCCAATGTTCCTTTCAAAGGCCCCTCTGACACCGGTGCGTGAGAGCAGCTGTGGTTGTCTAAGTAACAGGTCCCAGAGACCTTGGTTCTCCTGGTGGCCCCGGGACGCTCTGGGACACGGCAATCGTGTCAGGAGGGGACACTCGGCTGCCCTGTGAGACCCGGCTCCTCCTCCTGCCGTAGTCAACCTCCATGTGAGGTGTTCACTCTTGTCTCAGCGAATAGAAACTCAGAGGTGTCGGTGGAGAGAGCAGTTGCACCACGTGGGACTTGCGTGTATCCATCTCTCCAAATATTCCACACTAATTAACTAGCCCTGAGCCAGTCCTGTGGTAACAAAGTAAGTCTGATGAACTGTCAGGAAGACAAGAACTGGGCTTCTGGTCTTAATTTTATCCTCTGGAAACATTTGCAGTGACGTTATCTTACTGAGGAGTTATTCTAGTGCATATAAGGATATTTTCTCCATCCCAAATGTATAAAGTAGCTCCGGATTTCAGGTTGAATAGGCTTTTCTTGAAATGGTAGAATTGACAGGGTCGGTGACCTGTATCTGGCAACTTCCAAAGCAGGCAGACATCCTACTCCCTGTGAAAGCGGGCTGCAAATTCTCTGTCTGTTTTCGTTTTAAATAGTGATTTTCCCTTACCTCATCGTACTGAAATCCAGGACCTGGAATCGTAGCGCCTCTTGCGGCTACGTGGGCGGGGCCGGAGCGCGAGGGCAGAGGGCGTGGTCCAGGCGCCGTGGTGCGCATGCTCCGAGGGCCCCTTGCGCCTGTTCATTGCCGCCCCAGTCTGCTCGACGGCAACTGTTTACACCTCGGTCTTATAGTCTCTTAGTGTTTTTGGTTCTTCCACCAAACTGCTCTTTCCTGAGAATTTTCCCGCCTTATTTTATTCTAGAGCCCCAGCATATGGACACTTCCTGTCACACAATAAGCGCTTAATTATTCCTTGATTTATGAATGCTTAATAAAAATCAAGCCTAAATTTACAGAACCACTAAACCAGCTGGGAACAGTCCTAACCTAGCCCACATCTGACTAATGAGGAAATGTAGTGGCTTGCCTAATAAATACGTTTCTGGAGCAGCAAAAACTTTCCTGTCCATCTCCCGCCCATCGAAACCCAATCGGCTTTGTTGTCACGAACGTCCAGAGTCTGACAATATCTCATCAGACCCTCCACTATCACCCAGCTCTGGGCCATTACCCTTCCTTACATGAATTATTGCAATAGATCTCTGTTCCCACCTTAGATCTCTTACAACCATAGGCCTCGAAACACCCTTTAAAAATTGTCACATTAAATTAATCCTCTGCTCAAAGCCCCCAAATTCCTCCCCAGCTCCTTCAGAGTAAGAGGTAAAATCCTTACAATGACCTGAATGATCCGGCCCCTCCTCCGCCTCTCTGTCCCCTCTGCTGCCATGTCCCTCCTTCATCCTGCTCAGCTGTGCTGGCCTCTGCTTTTACTCAGATACACCAAGCATCCTCCCGCCTCAAGACCTTTGCACTGTTTTTATCTTCTGCGTGGACATTCTGCCCAAGATATTGGAATGATCTACTCCGTCGCTTCCTCCTGATCTTACTCAAATATCCCCATCCCGCAGGTCTTCCCTTTCAACCTTTGAAAATGTCACACACCCGGGCTGCCACTACAGTGCAGGGCCCCTGGCAACCTCTTTTGATGGGGTTCCTGGACACGGAGACAGCTGGGCTCACCCAAAGTTGGCGTGTCAGCACCATTTTAACAGCCCGCTATCATGCAGTCCCGTGAAAGACATGTTGCCTGGCCAGTGACAATAATCTGTTTGCCAGGCGACCTCCTAGAATCAGAAGCTGGACACAAGGTTCTGAGATGACCCCGTAAGTGTCGTCCCAGAGGGCATCTGGCTCACCCTATGCAAGAGATAGTCTCCCAAGGGGGAGGAATGGGACACGGTCTCTTTTCAAATTTGAAATGCCTTAACCCGATGGCACTGCCAGCCGTAGCTTGTCCCGGACACTTCAGTGACTTAGACATTTTAACGAAGGTGCTCTAAAATACAGGCACTTCACTAGCCCAGTTCTAAAGGTGGTGTTCTCTCTCTCTCTCTCTCACACACACACACCCCATGCATACCCCACACTCACATGCATATGCTCCACACAACATACCACACCCACGCTCATGCACACCACACTACGTACCACACACTACACACACGCCACCACCAGCACCCACACATACGCACACATCACACACGACTCCCTCACTAACAGGTGCGCCCCACACACTATGTGTGCATATATCCAACCACCCCTACATATGCACGTGTACACAGCACACACTACACGTCACACACACGTGCTTTTCATCTACAGTGATAGACCCTGAACACAGGCGCGTGGCTGTATTTTATCCGATGTCCTTCTGTCCCACTGACTGGGCAGTATCGTCCACAGTCTGATTTCGGAGAATCCATGGCCTGAGCTGTAACTGAGCCTCACGGTGGAGAATCCAGGCCTTTGCCGTCCCATTGAACATGTGCTTTTAGCTAGGCCTGTCTCTCAGCACCTGTTCCCACAGATCTTGCCCCTTGCTTGGGTCTCAGTTCATCCCCAGGCTCACTCCACCTGCCATGAATACTCAACCTTGATGCAATAGAAACTCTGAACCATTTCAATGCCAAACTCTTTCCTTGAAGCTGGTTAGTTCTCCCAAATTCTGTTACATTTAATGATGACTCACAGCTAAAAATACAGCTAAATTAACATCTGTTACTACCCTTCAAAGGAACTCTAATTAAACCAAAATATATTTTGGCTATGTGGATAAAATTTAAGTAAGTGAGGGCTTCCCTGGTGGCGCAGTGGTTGAGAGTCCGCCTGCCGATGCAGGGGACGCGGGTTCGTGCCCCGGTCTGGGAGGATCCCACATGCCGCGGAGGGGCTGGGCCCGTGAGCCATGGCCGCTGAGCCTGCGTGTCCAGAGCCTGTGCTCCGCGGCGGGAGAGGCCACAGTAGTGAGAGGCCCGCGTACCACAAAAAAAAAAAAAAAAAAAAAAAATTTAAGTAAGTGAGGTTTTATGTGTCATGTCTTCTTGAAGAAGTATGTTCCCCTTAATTCTAGAGATTTCTGAGACAGAAGCATGTGCTGTACGGTGAAATGCCAGAAATGGGATTGATTAGCAGAGAAATCAATGCACACAAATGCACCTAAGATTCGTGTGTCCTTATGTCTTCAACTATTATAAAGAAACCTTATCCCAGGGGAAAAATTATTGAAGAAAGAACTGGATATATGGAACTGTTGTTCCGTGGCAGAAAGTTAATAGACGGGCAGGCAGGTGTCTATCAGCTGTGACAAGCAGTGTGAAAGTACTGTGAATTTTTGAGAGTGTTCTTTTTTTTATTTTACCAGCCAGAAATTTGTTCTGGAGGGGTGATGGGGGATAGGATATCCCTCACTATCACAGGAGAAATGGACATGAAGGCAGCGTCGCGAGTTTCGTCAGCAGTCATAGGAGACTGCACAAGCTTAATGCATTATTCACTAGGAAGTTATGAAATCACAGAGGGAACAGATATGTAAATTCATAGTACAGGATAGTCAGCTTCTTAAATGAAAGCAGATGGAAGACTTTTCGGTTGCATTAAAAACTCATGGTGCCAAAATGCAAACCAAGAGAAGATTCTGCAGGCACTTGGCTTGGGAGTGTTTTAGTTTTAACAGTATAATTTAAGACAATATTTGTATGTCACGGGGACAAGAGGGGCCATAGAAAGAGCAGGAGCTAAGCAGAAAGGGAAGCCTGGGTGTCCTTCAGCAATTTCTTTAGACTCCCTAAGCTTCAATCTCCTCATGTGTAAACTAAGAAAGGAAGACCTACTTTGTAAAATGAGACCTATTGTGAAGGCTTTGGTACATTTAGGAACACAGTGACTGACAAGAAGTGGGCACGAAGTGGGCACTCAAAAAATGTTAGCTGGTTTTCCCGTCTTCTTGGAAAATTTCGGTCAGTGAAACACTCTGAGGGTGTCAGTGCAAATGTCACCCTAGGCCCGGGACCTTGTAGGCAGGCTCCCTAGACTCCGACTTACCAGAGGCTGCTGTCGGGAAGGAAAAACTTTTCCTCCACACTCTTGGGTTATTGCTTGGGAGCCTGCAAATTAAACTAAGAAAAGAGATGAACAGGAGAAAAGGCACACAATTATTGATATTTACGTGCCTGGGAGTTCAGAGAAAAGAAGTGAAGCTCAAAGAAGTGGCTGTATTCAGGGTCTTATATACCATTTTGACAAAAAAAAGTGGGGGGGATTGGGCTTTACGGGATGATAAATCATATGGAAGTGACTAGGAAATATATGGGAGAACTGATGAAGGATACAAATTATTTTCGTAAGATCTGTTTATATAAACCACATCCTCTGGGCTTCCCTGGTGGCGCAGTGGTTGAGAGTCCGCCTGCCGATGCAGGGGACGCGGGTTCGTGCCCCGGTCCGGGAAGATCCCACGTGCCGCGGAGCGGCTGGGCCCGTGAGCCATGGCCGCTGAGCCTGCGCGTCCGGAGCCTGTGCTCCGCAACGGGAGAGGCCGCAACAGTGCGAGGCCAAGGGAAAGTTACGCATCGGGCAGATGAGGGCAGGCAGAGGACTCTTCCTGCATCTGTTGATTCTCAGTTATCTTCAGCTCAAAATAATCTTCACTCCAAAGTGGTGGCATATTTTGGGATAGCACATTCTGATCCCCTTCATGTTCAACAGTTAAGTTTTATATATATAAGTTATATATATATAACAGTTGAGATATATATATATATATCACTTTGAATAATAGATGTATACCCAGGAAGAACTTTGTTTTGAAGCTGTATCCTAAGACATTTCCAGGTTTCTTATTTCTGAGAGGCATCTCTCAATTGTTTTCAAACACAATTCAAAGGAGGCTCTTAGAAGATCAGTCGCTCAGAATTTTTGTCCAACCTAATAGCGGTTAAATGAATTTCCAGGTCAGCTGTTCTTAGAGCAAGACTCCTGTGTACGTCTCTGGGACCTGCTGTGCATTTATTCATTGTATTCATCGTTAAGATATTCTGGGGTGGTCCAGGACCAGACTAGACCTCCAGTAGTAATGAATAGTAATACTGTGGTAAAGAGTATAGTCCTCTATATAAATATGGAAAGAATTCTTGCCATTTTAGAGTTTGATTAACCTTTCAGAACAGATTGGGTCCAGTTATTTTACTAAGAGGGAATTTGCTATATAAATTTTAAGTGTTTACACAATTATAAACAGCAAGAAATTGCAACTCAGAAATTCTGGGATTCTGGGTTCATCAGGGTCACAGAAAGGATTTAACCCACTAAACATGACTAAAAAAGGCAAGACTTCCCAGAGTCTGGGTCCCTCATCAACAGTCCCGTTCTGGAAACACCCTTCAGTCCTGAAACCAGGTGAGGCTGACAGTGTTTTTCTGTGGTTAAGTTCCTTCTGCTCCTTCCAGCCCATAAATTCAAGGTAATTAGCTTTTCTAAACCACAACGCTAAGGGAATAAGTGGTTCCAGTGAACCCTGGTGTATCGCTGTGATTCGAGGACTCATCTCTGTGATGGTGATCTGGTCCCCCTTTAAGAGTCCTCTGTTTTGTCTACCATTTCCCCTGCACGATGCATAAGAATACATGTAGCTCTATGAAGAAATTAACTCCTTGAGTTTTAAAAGTTGGATATTGTTGAAATATAACTCTTAAAAATTGTGCATCGCTGTATTATGCACCTGTAACTTTATTGTGTTGTACATCAACTACACTTCAGTAAAAAGCTGGATGTTATCGGAATCCAGGCAGAGAAGGTAAGGTGTACGTTTAAAAGCTGATATATTTCCAAACAGTTTGACTGGACTCCAAACTAACATTACACATAATCAATATGCTACCATCTCCCATAACTCTTGCTCTTCCTGGCCCTTCCTGAGGGCCACCAGCTGCAGTGAACTATGGTCAACTGCAGGGTGGTTTTGTGACAATAACAAATGAGGAGAAGGAGACCACACAGTGTGTCTCCACTTGAGGCTTGGGGTTTTTAGCAACACGCATGCCTGGTTGGATTCTGCAGCCTCCAGAGGCAGGGACAGACATGAGTGCCTCGGACAGATGCTGGCTTGTGAGCTCCACAGCACCTCTGCTCCTGCAGTCCTTCAGTTTGTGCAGATTTTCATTTCTTCCCCAGAGCATCTCAAAAACTATAACTGCATTCAATATTGTGGATGACGCACGTGAGTTTCAAAAAGGTGCTTATAGCTTTGTTTAATTTCTTAATAAACAAAACCGATGGCACCACGCCTAAGACAAGCTCAGTCAGTAATTAAACGTCTATCTCATGTCCACGTCTACTATAGAATTGCTTTGCTATTACTCATACCTCTTTAAAAAGCTGCAAATAAGACCCTTGCCCCTGTCCAGAACTCCTTTGATTTGCAAACGCGCTTACAGACCTTAGTCTGTAAAAGAAGATTCACTCTCCTCTCTCCACACACACTCAAAACAGTACTCACCCCGCGTCAGGTTCTGAGAGGTGGGGTTACTGTTACCTGCAGGTCATTCCTTGTTGTCTTGGAAATGTGTTTTCTTTGACTTAGTGTTCCCAGTGGGCAATGAATGACCTTAATCTCTGATGGAAAAGGCACAGCAGGTATCACTCATGTGATTGACTATTTCTGAATACATAATATAAATCCAGTATCTACTACAGAAGAGAAGAGATTGCTAGACAGACAGAAAGCTTCGGGTAGCAAAGCTTCAGACGTCTGATAACAATCCTGTAATATCTTCACATCCCCTTAAAATTTAGACCAAAATATTTATAAAATTTATTTCGATTATCTCAGTTATAGACTGAACTGTGTCCTCACAAAATTCATGTGTTGAAGCCCTAATCTTTGAACACTGGGCTCTGACAGAGGTAATTAAAATTAAATGTAGTCATAAGGATGTGGCCCTAATCTCGTAAGATAGGTGTCCTCATAAGAAGAGGACACGGAGAAAATGCCACAGGAGGACACAGCAAAAGGCAATCATTTGCAGGCCAAAGAGGGAGGCCTCAGGAGAAACCAACCCTGCTGGCACCTTGATCTTGGGCCTCCACTCTCCGGAACTGTGAGAAAATAAATTTCTGTTGTTTAAGCTGCCCAATCTCTGATATTGTGTTATGGAAACCCTAGCAAACTAATACGGAGTCCATGTAGGCTTTTAATTGATTTTTTTTAATTCTCAGGTTTGATTAAAACAACAAAAAAAAACCCCTCTGACTTATAAAGACATTTTAAAAAACCTTTAAATGAATAATTTAAAGGTTTAGCCAGTGAATAATATTTTTAATTCTTAATGATTAATAATTCCAGATTAGTAATAACACCATGATGAGAAAATAGAGTTTCATGTTCATTTATTACTTTGCTCTTAATACCAACAGGCTTACAATGTAAAATTCATGTTCAACTTTCATTTATCTGTGTGCCAGTGGAAAATGGCAACGGTAACTGTACACAACAGTGTATTTATCTCTCGTAATACCATCCTGTCCTCAACTGTCATCTCTGGATGGCTTTTCAGTGAGCTGACAATGCACTATACAGCTTTGAGATTAAGCTAAATGTTATAAATAAACAGAAAAAATGACTTAGTAATAGTCCTCCGTCGATAGCAATACCTAGCGAATGTGGAAAGCAATAAATTCCGCCAAAGAGATAAGCCTATGATCACAGAAAACAACTGCCAAAAATCAGTACTTTGAGGTGAAGAGAGACCCAGACTTACTGTGTAGCCCCATTAAAATGCAGATATTATACTGAATAGACTTTCCATTTATCTACCCACTTCCCTTAGGTTTGGAACAGAGAAATAAAATCTCTGCTAGCCTTGGTTAGGTTTAAGGAGAGAGGCAGAAGACAAAGCTACGGGTTTTCACAGGGAGAGGGCTCATATCAGAGACCTCCTCTTACAACTGAGACCCCTGAAAGGCTCTTTGTCCTGCTGGTAGATGGAGGGAAATATACTCTACTTCCAGAATAAGATTATAAAAGATGTTCCTTTCCTGAGCTCCACTCTGGATAGAAGAGAGGAAGAGGGAGAGAGAAAAATGCCCTCTCTGGTAATTCCTGACAACAAGCTCGGCCTCATAGGCTGTAAGGCTGGAATAAATACTGCCTATGAGGTTCTAAATAACTCTAGCCACAAATTTAATTTAAGTTAGGTTTGCAGTACCTCTAGGTGGCTAAGTGGCTGACAGAAGCGAACCATTTCTGAGAAGACACTCCCTGAACCTGGGTCCAAAATAATTCCCACAAATGGTACATGTAAGAAAATCAGTGTATGGAAAAAAATCACAAAACACTTGAGGAGCTAAGAATGGTGAGCAAACGTCAGGAAAATACCTTACACAGAATTAGAATAAAATATTTTTCAGATATTAGAATCAACAGATTAAAAAATATGTATATTTAATCATATTTTTCAAAAATGTAACAGGATGGGCTTCCCTGGTGGCACAGTGGTTGAGAGTCCGCCTGCCGATGCAGGGGACGCGGGTTCGTGCCCCGGTCCGGGAGGATCCCACGTGCCGCGGAGCGGCTGGGCCCGTGAGCCATGGCCGCTGAGCCTGCGCGTCCGGAGCCTGTGCTCCGCAACGGGAGAGGCCACAACAGTGAGAGGCCCGCGTACCGCAAAAAAAAAAAAAAAAAAAAAAAAAAAAAAATATATATATATATATATATAACAGGATGTGGCTAGGAAGATTTGAGGAAGGATTAATTAGAGCTTTTCGAAATAAAAATTCTAATACATAAACGCAATGGAAAAAAATACAACACTTTGTAAATGGCAAGAAAGAAAATTAGTGAGCTGTAATATGTATCTGAAGGAATATTGCAGAATGCAACAGAGAGAGACTAAAAATGGAAATATAGAAATATGAGACAGACAAGCAGATATGGGGGCTCGGTGGATGGATCTAACATTGTAATCCTATTAGAATAGGATTCTACAAGTGAGGAAGGAGAGAATAGGGCAAAATAAATAATGGGTGAGAATTTTTCAAAACTGTTAAGAGGCTCCAGTTCACAGGTTTAGAAAGTCCCTCATGCAAAAACAAACAAACAAACAAAAATCCATTCCTAAACACAACATACGAAAAGAAGAAGAAACTATTCATATGGCCACTGACTTCTCAAAGCAGCAGTGAATGCCAGGAGACAATGAAATAATACATATGAAGTAATGAGAGAAATTAACTGTCAACCTGGAATTACTATCATGTGTGAATTAATATGACTCAAAAACATATACTACTTAGCAAAAGAATGAGGGATATTAAATATGAAAGAAGCTCATTAAAGAAACATCTAAAGGATATACCTCAGGAAGAATGAAAATGACATTCCATGGAAGGTCTGAGATACAGAAAGGAATCAAAAGCAAAGAAATGTTAAAGTGTTAAACACATGGGTACATTTGATATAAACTGACCATAAAACAATAACCGTGTTCAAAGAGTGGGGGTTAAAAACAGCTGAAGTACAATACCAGATATCAATAGCAGTGTGGACCGAGAGAAGGATCTAATCATCTTGAGAATATATATTTTTCAGTTGGGCAGAGACACTGTTAAAATTATTAAAATTTATAAAGCAACTCCCAAAAGAATAGAAACAGGGAATACAACTTCCAAAGTGACAAAGGGAAAAGAAATGTGAATAAAATGATGCAGTCCTGAAAGTATGCCAGAGATGAGAAATCATACAGATGATATTAAAAGAGAGAAAAAGAAACCACCCATACTATTACAGAAATTTAATCTGTATATCTTATAAACCGCATTAGATATTCTTTGACAAAATGTGTCCATTATAATATAAAGATAATTAGATGTGAAGTTTAACATTCCAGCATAATAAAAGGATGGAAATAGTCAAATCAAGTACAAAATTAATCAGAAGAAAGATGGTGTCTACACTAACATCAGATAAAATAGATTTTCAAAAAAATAATTTAAGAAAATATGTTCTGATAGAATTTTCGAATCACTAGGATGATAAAAATTAGTATATATATAAGCGTTGACATAGCTACAAGACTGTCATATCCACCATTTGAACAGAAGATGTTCATGCATTTACATAAGTACATGAAGGTTTTATCAGACAAAAACTTGGTGAGGTACAGGAGATTTGAACTATACCATTAGAAACCTTGATCTAGCATCTGGTAGAGATGCAGAGTTCTACGTCTAAAAATGGGGAAGTTTATGTCCATTTCAACTGTCCTCTACTCCTCAGTCTGCATGGTGATGACCACACACTTCATCTAATTCTTAAATGTAGAAACCCAGGAATCCACCCAGATTCACCTCCTCACCCACATCTAGCCAATCACCATATTCTGTCAACTGCACCTGCCCAGTCAGCACACTTCCCTCTATTTTTACAGCCACAAACTTCCTTAAACACTGTGACATCTGCACCTTGAAGATGCTGAAGCTCATGTGATGGTGATGACAGGGATGAGCAGAGCTTGTGTGGCTCGTACATGCCAAGTACTTTCCACATACGAACTCGTTCGGTCCTCACAATGGCTCAGCTGGGTAGATGTGTCATTTTCTCCACTTTCCAGGTGAGAAAACCGGAGCACAATGTTAGATATTTAAGTGCTTAGTGGTGAAACCAGGAGTAAGTCCAGGTGACCTGGCAGTAGAGTCTGTGCTCTTTCTTACACCTCACTGTAACTTATCCCATCAAAGTATTTTTCACCTAAGCCTAGAACACAAAAAACATTTTCTCTTGCCCGCAGGCTGAAAATTCAAATTCCTTAATAAGGCACGAAAGGTAGCTCCATCCTCTAGCCTGATCCCTTGACCATCCTGCATCACACTCTACTTATTTTAGATACTTTCGTTTCTTTGAACACTTCTGTGTGCATTCTTGCCTCAAATGGACCACTGCACATCCCTTTCCATCTACTTCTTCACCAATTTTGCTTGGCTAATTTCTACCCATTCTTCATGTAGCTGTTAGTGAGGCATTCTGCCTCTGGGACGACTCTCTGCCCTCTCCCAGGATAATTCTAAGTATCCTTCCAGTGAACTCCTGTTGCATCTTTTATTCTCTGCTTGAGAACAACAATTCTCTCCTCTAATTGATTGTAAGTTACTTGAAGGCAGAAAACACTCGCTGTTCAATTTGTATCCCCCATGTATTTTGGCATACAGAACGCACTCAGTTAGGTGTCAACAATTCTCAACATGAGGTCATTGTACGAACTTCAGGAATTCAACCAATTTCCATGAAATTTTATGTCAAATGTTGTAAACATGTGGATGTGTACTTTGGGGTGGGGGCGGGTATGGGAAATAATTTCATTTTTTAAAAAATTGGGGGGAGTATAGTTGACGTACAATGTTGTGTTAGTTTCAGGTGTACAGTCACGTGAATCAGTTATACATATACATATATCCACTCTTTTTCAGATTCTTTTCCCATATAGGTCATTACAGAGTACTGAGTGGAGTTCCCTGTGTTATACAGGAAGTCCTTGTTGATTATCTGTTTTATATATAACAGTATGTATATCCCAATCTCCCAATTTATCCCTCCCCTCGCTTACACTCCTGGTCACCATAAGTTTGTTTTCTCCATCTGTGACTCTATTTCTGGTTTGTAAATAAGTTCATTTTTACCCTTCTTTTAGATTCCACATATAAGCAATCTCATATGGTAGTCGTCCTTCTCTGCCTGACTTACTTCACTCAGTACAACAATCTATAGGTCCATGTAGGTTGCTGTAAATGACATTATTTCATTCTTTTTCATGGCTGAGTAATATTCCACCGTGTATATATGTACCACATCTTCTTTATCCATTCTCTGTCGATGGACATTTAGGTTGCTTCCATGTCTTGGTTATGTAAGCAGGACTTCCTAAATGAAGCTCCAAATGCACAGATCATAAAGCAAAAAAAAGGACTTCCAAAAGAATAAATTTCAAGGGAAAATTTATCATCTTTCATAATGGAGAGCCAGTAGACACTGTCTAAAGTTGATAAATCAAGAATCAAGGTAAATCAAGAAATCTATGACTTGCCACTGAGCTAGGGTGTGTCTGTAGGAGAAATAAATCGGAAGTCCTCCAAAAGCACCTTTACAGAACCTGTCTCCTGGAGGAAGCCCATAACTTCACAACATGTCCCAGGATCTGCCCATCCCATAAGGTCAGCAGGTGGCACCTTACTACCCCTTAGGTGGCAAGCTGGATATATTTTCTGATTCCATGGTTCCATTCATATTAAGGAATTGAGGGCTGCAAATAGGAAACCCAAATTAATAGTTCCTATATAAATTAAATGTCATTATTGAGCCTGTCCAGGATATGAAATCATTTCAGTCCATCAAGTGTTCTAATTAATGGAGAGCAATAACAAGTCAGATGTGACTATCCAGCGATGAAATGGATTTGTGTGAGTGGTTGGTGGAATTTGCCTTTTCACTTTATAATTGCAATTGATTTTCAGATTTCAAAGAAGCAGAATAGGATAAAAGACATGCTACTGAGTGAAATTTAACCTTTGATGATTTGAGAAGATCTCACAGACTCTGGGGTCAGTGCTGGCAGCATTCATCATCACTCCTGCAGCTATGCAGGTAATAATGATTTCTGGCTGAAGGGTCAGTTTTTACTCTGCTCATTTAAGACAGAGTAAAAACTGAGTCAGGAAGAGAAGAGAAAAGTGTTTAAAAATTTAGTGGGTGAATTCAAGGAGAATAAAGGGAATTCGTATTCACTGGCTGTGACGGCTCAATTGTTTTCTGTTCTATAACACGCATTAACTTTCCACCCTCCTTCTGCGGCCTCGTAACGGATTTATTATTACTTTTTTAATGATAAAAGTGTTCAGACCAAGTGTTTCATTAAAAGGACAAGCCTGAGCGGGTCCCGAGCACAAAGCCTTCAGTTCTATGAAGTAGAAAGTTAATGTTCACAGAAATTCGCGTGTCCTCTGTATTCAACAGAAGGACAATAACACATTAGTCGTTTTCCACCCTCATCGGGATTGGGGTGAATAGGAAATAGGAGGGAAATAAGAGAAGCAAGGACTATCCTTTCAAGGCAATCTGTCGGGGTCTTGAAGCAAGCATTAGGCTCCGTCTAGCATTCATCAGCCTTCTCAAGCACCTGGTGATTAATTCTGCACAATAAGAGAAGCGTCAAACAAACCCAAGACTGGAAACACATTTGAATCAGAAACCCGGAGCCCACAAAGGACTCCAGCTGTCTTCAGTAACTCAAGACCTTTCTTCCTAACTGCCTGCCAGTCATCTCCAAGAGGCTGTTACATTTATCAAGACAACAAAGTATATTTATCATGTTCTTCCCAAATGCGGTCCTCCTCTTTTCTACCTCATTTCACCCCTTGAGGAGGAATTCATCAACTCATCCTCTGAGCTACTTCTATACCTAGTTTAATGTACGGATGCCTCGATGATCACCTTTTACCTATAAGAAACGTAGGGTACAGTGGCCCATTAGTATCTGCCAAGACAGTGAGCAGACTGAGCTCTCTGAGAGCAGGGACCGTCATTCATTACTGCATCCACAGCATTTTGCATAGTACAGACCTCAGAAAATAGTTCAAAATAAGAAGAGCTAAGATGCAATGAACATTATATGCCAGACACCGTTCTAAGTATTGACTCACCTATTCTTTATAACAGCCCTTTGAAAGAGGCACACGATTTTCCCAATTGCACAGGTGAAGAAACCGAAGCACAGAAAGTTTAAGTCGCTTTTCTGGGGTCACATACGTAGTGATGGTAGGAGCCATGATTCAGATCTAGGGAGTCTGTCCCCAGTCTGCCTGAACTCTTCATAATGTTTTATCGGTGTCTTCCAATGTTTCCCTGTTATTAAACTTTCTCTCTCTCTCTCTCTCTTTCTCCGTCCCTCTCTCTTTCTCTCTCTCTCTCTCTCAGAAGAGAAAGTATACTCAACACCTTGAGGAGTTACCACCAATTGGCCTCCACCAGTTGGTCCTGTCAGCTGAGGGTCTCAGCTCCCTTCCAAACTAAGTGTTGGCCCATCAACAGGGTGAGCTTACTTTGCCTAAATCCTGACTGATTATCCTAACAATACCTTACTTCATAACCAATACTGGAGCTTTTCCTGCACCTGCCTTAATGCAGACACTGTGATGTAATCCTATATATCATAGGATTTGAATAAACATATTGAATTAAATCTCACTTTTGGCAACAGGAAAACATGATATCTTGAAAACTTATCTGTCTATAAAACACATAAAATGCTGGAAAATGTAACGATAAACACAAAGCAAAATAAAAACTTTAAACCCTAAACTGAACCAAGAAGGAATTAAGAAAAATTTCCCCACATGTACCAAAAAAATCACAGCACATCTCCTTACCCAGATTCACCGTTCTGTAGCTCACAGCCATCACAGACAGGTTTTTTGAATAGGCAACAAAATTCAAAATCTACTAGGATTGGAAGAAAAGAAACAAGACTATCATCCTGTTTTCTTATAAAATAGCCAAGAGAATTACTAGGGAGCACATAGACGTAATAAGGGAATTTAGCAATTTTGCTGGATATACAATATATAGATTAAAAATCAATGACATTTCTATACATCAACAACAAAATGTAGTTTTTAAAAGGTACCTTTTAAAATAATATTCCATATATATATGGAATGAATTTTCAAGAGAAGTATATAACCCAGTTGGATAAAATTTCAGAGTCTTTTTTAAATAAATTAAAGCCTGCCTAAATAAATGGAGCAAAATGCCATATCTAGAAATTGAAAGGTGTCTTAAAATTGTCAGTTGTCCTCAAATTCGTGTAAAAAACTCAATGTAAACCCAATTAAAATTCCAAGAGAGTTTTTCTTGAACTTCCTGAAACTTAACATACTAATTTCAAAATGTATGTGAATGAACACACAGTTCTGGGACGGTCCCGCAGGTGTAATCTCTTATAGAAAAGTGACAGTAAGTAGGACAGGAGAGTGCATTTGCAGGAACGGGTGGAAACACAGGAACTGATGGAGGGACTGGAAACACACGCGGACTTTTATGACTCTCGTCACGTGGCAGAGCGGGCCTGCCCGTTGTGGAGAGAAGGTGGAACATTTCATGACAGTGCCCAGCAGCTGTTTATAAACACAGCCAAACGAAGGAGAGCATCCCTCGCTGACAAAATAAACTAAGATGAGTTTCATGTGAAGCGTCAGACCTGAAGGTTTCGAAAGAAAATGAAGGATTAACACTGCCGTCATCTCGAGTCGATTTTTAAAACAAGATGCAGCATCATTTAAAAATGGATAAATTTGATCACACAAAAATCATCCCTTCTGCTTATCACAACACAGCATAAAGCATGTGTGACAGAGACAGAGAGAGACAGAGAAGTGACAAAGAGGGGAGACACTGGCTGCAATACATGTGTGTCACATAGTCTCGGCAAAGATTCAGTGTCTGGTGTGCATTTTTTTTTTTTTTTTTTTCTTTTGCGGTACGCGGGCCTCTCACTGCTGTGGCCTCTCCCGTTGCGGAGCACAGGCTCCGGACGCGCAGGCTCAGCGGCCATGGCTCACGGGCCCAGCCGCTCCGCGGCACGTGGGATCCTCCTGGACCGGGGCACGAACCCGTGTCCCCTGCCTCGGCAGGTAGACTCTCAACCACTGCGCCACCAGGGAAGCCCCTGGTGTGCATTTTTTAAATCTACAAAACAATAGAGAAACAACAGCGACAGGAAACTGGACAACATTAGCAGGAGAGGAAACCTTAGAAATGAACTTAAAAATTTTAACTTTTACCATCTCTCAATTAATCAGGGAAGTGAAACTAAATTCCAAGGAGATATAATTTCGTACTCATCAGATGGGTAAAAATTAAATGAAATAGTCTGATAATAACAAGAGTCCATAAGACTGTAAAGCGATAGAGACCCTTGCACGCAGCATAGTATAAATTGGACAAACATTTTGCAGAGGAATTTTGTCTAAAAATATTAAGGTCAACAGTGAACATGCCTTCCAGGTCTGGGAAGATGCCAAAAATAAATTCACAAGCGTACAGAGCATGTAGTGGAATTATAGAAGGGATGCTATAGGCATTTTTTAAGCAGTGGAAACATCAAATATCATTTAAGTGGGGAATAAATAAGTTCTGACAGTTTTGTAGAGTGATGTATCACACAGCAGTGGAAAAGAAGACACAGTTACACACCGACCAACTTGGAAGAATCTCACAAATAAAACGTTGAGAGGATACAAAGCTTTAGAAGATACATAGGTGAAGGGTCCTTATGGAAACCTGCAGCTAATGTTATTCTTAAAGGTCAAATACCAAACCTTTCCCTTTAAGGTTGGGGACAGGGCAAGAATATCTACTTTTACCATTTCTATTCGAAATGTACCATGGGTCCCGTCCAGGGCAATTAAGAGAGAGGGGTGGGGGGAAGGAGGAAGAAGGGGAGGGAGAGAGAGAGAAACAGATGGACAGAGAGATTGAGAAAAGGAGAGAGAAAAACAAAAAGAAAGAGAAACAGACAAGTGGGAAGATTGGAAAGTAAAGAGTAAAGCTTTTGTATGTGCAGGTTACATGATTTTGTATATAGAAAATCTGAGGGAATATACAAATACCAGAACAAACAGATGGATTTAGCAAGGTCTCAGGTTAAAAGATCAATATATAAAATATTAATTATATTTCTAGCAGCAATAAACAATTAGAGAATGAGGTTTGAAACCTCAGAATTGTTAGTAGCATTATAAAGAACCCCTAGGAATACATTTAACAAAAGATGGACAACACTTCTAGACAACATTGCTGAAAGAAATTTTAAAAGGCCCAAATAAATGGAGCTATAAATCATGTTGGTGCATTGAAAAGCTCTATATTGTTAAAATATCAGTTCTCTTCCAGAATGATCTAGAGATTCAATGTAACTCCAAAAAAATTATATCAGTCTTTTTTAAAAACTAGAAATTGGCAGGCTAATTTCAGAATTTATATGGGAATACAAATGACCTCAAGTAGCAAGACAGTCATGAAGTTAAACAAAATTAGAGCATTTGCGCTCCCTGACTTCAAGGCTAACTCTAAAGCAGCAGTAATAAAGATCGTGTGCTATTTGCAGAAGTATATCAGCGGAAATGAGAAGAATCTAGAAATAAACTCACATGTGTCGTAGGTTATTCTGAGAACAAAAAAATGGTGCCAACGTAATTCAATGAGAAAAAGAAAGCCTTCTCAATAAATGGTCCTGGAAAAACTAGAGAGCCAGGGCTTCCCTGGTGGCGCAGTGGTTGAGAGTCCGCCCGCCGATGCAGGGGACGCGGGTTCGTGCCCCGGTCCGGGGAGGAGCGGCTGGGCCCGTGAGCCATGGCCGCTGAGCCTGCGCGTCCGGAGCCTGTGCTCCGCAACGGGAGAGGCCACGACAGTGAGAGGCCCGCGTGCCAAAAAAAAAAAAAAAAATCAATTGTGTGCATATAATTTATATATAATATAATGCTTATAATTATAAATTGTTATATATGTAATTCATATACATGTTTATATGACATATATTATATATGAATTAATAATATGTATATATAATATATTGTACATTTATATTACATATATATGTATTAGCAATAAACATGTGGGCACCAAACTTTTAAAAACGCTCTTTATAACCACTCAAAAATCAATAAATGAATTATTTACATGTAAACCTAACAAACATGTATAGAACTTATGTGCTAAAAACCACACTGATGAAAGAAGTCCAAGAAGGACTAAATAAATTGAGGGATATACCGTGTTCAAAAATTGGAAGATTCAACATGGTAAAGAAGCCACTTCTTGACAAATTGATGTACAAACTTAACACAATTCCTATCAAAATCCCAGAAAGATTTTTTTGTAGATATAGGCAAAATTATTCTAAAATCTCTATGAAGGGGCAAAGGAGCTAGAATGGCTAACATAATTCTGAAAAAGAAGAATAAAGTGGAAGTATTCAGTCTACCTGGTTTTAAGACTTATTACATGGTTATAATAATATCTATGGAATTGGCAGAGGTATAGACACATAGATTAATGGGATAGAACAGAGAACCCAGAAAACAGGTCTACACAAATAAATCCAAAAGATTTTCCAAAAAAGTGCAAACGCCATTTAACAGAAGAATACAGACTTTTCAACAAATGGGGCTGGAGCAATTGGACAAAAATTTTAAAAAGAATCTTGACCTATGACTCACACTTTATCCAATAATTAACCCAAAGTGCACAAATAAATCATGGATTTAAAGGTAAAACGAAAAACTATAAAACTCTTAGAAAACAACGTAGGAGAAAATCTTTGAAAACTAGGAGTAGGTGAAGAATTCTTAGACTTGACATTAAAGCCATCATCAATCAACAGACAATTTGATAAAATGGACCTCATCAAAATTCAAAATCTCACATTGTAAAAGACACTATGAAGAAAATGAAAAGACAAGCTATCAAGTGGGAGAAAATATTCCCCAGCTACATATCAAAGGACTGGTATCTAGAATATTTGTATCTATAGATACAGGTAAACATGTACATATCTCAAAACAGAGCAGTTGAAAAACAAGCAATCCAGTTAAAACATGGACAACATCCATGAAGAGACATTTCAGTAAAGGGATATACAGATGTCAACTAGCTCTTAAAAGGTACTTAACGTCCCTAGCCATTAGATAATGCAGCAAGATATTCTTACACACCTATTAGAATGGCTAAAACAAAAATAGAACAGCAAATGCTGGCGAACACGTGGATAAACTCAATCCCTCACAGACTGCTGACTTCCAGAGTGATTCACCATTTTATATTCCTGCCAGCAGCCTGTGAGGGATTGAGTTTATCCACGTGTTCACGAGCATTTGCTGTTCTATTTTTATTTTAGCCATTACAGCAGCTTCCATTCAGGGAAGCTGTGTAAAGGATACCCATGATCTCTCTATATCTTATAATTGTATGTGAATCTACAGTTTTCTCAAAATAAAAAATGTGATTAAAAAAAAGTAAAGTGCTTCATAACTGGTCTCCCCCCACTAAACTAAAACTCCATGAATAACTGTCTTCCTTTATATTATCTCACCACTCTAGCTGCCAACTAATAATGTGTCAAATGCATCAATAAAGTGTATTACTATTATTGTGTTTGCTTAAAAAATTGAGTGAAAAAATTTGCACACACATACATATATATATACATATGGCTCTTAGCACTTGAAAACTATTCAAAGTTAATCACAATTAGATAAATGCAGAATAATACAACACAGACACCTTGAAATGATGATAGGAACCCATGAAAAAGTCTGACGATACATCCTGTGGGTGTGGCTGTGAAGAATTACACCTTCTGTACATCGCTGGGTAGAAATGCAAACAAGCACAACCCTTGGGGAGAGGAATTTGGCAATATTTAGTCAAACTATAAATATACTTACGTTTTGATCCAGCAGTATGACTTCTAGGAATGTACACTGAAGACGCATCTTCAGCAATATGAAAATAAACATGCACAAATTATTCATTGTGGCAGTGTTTGTACTTGCAAAATATTTGAAAGAGACTAGATGCCCGTACATTGGAGAATGATTAAATAAACTCTGGCACATCCACAAAACAGAGTACCAGTACCATGCAACTGTAAAGAACTGTGGAAGATCTACGCAGTCATAGAGATTTCTTTGATATGTTGATAAATGAAAAAAGGAAAAGTCCAAAAGAGTATCTGTGTTGTACCACATTTCACGTAAGAGAGATGGGGTATACAAAAACGTATATGTGTCGCCTCATTGTGTGCAAAAGAAGTACAGGAAGGATAAACAGAAATTAGTGAGACTGGTTACCTGCAGAGGGAGGAAACGGCCATAAGATAATAGGAATGATGGGGCAGTGACATTTCTCTTAATACAGCTTCTTCTCTTAATAGCTCTGACTTTTAGAACAAGGGTAAAGCTTCATATACACTCAAAATAATAAATTAAAATTAACTAGGATGTGAATGGAACTCAAATTTAATACCATCTGTAACAAATGAATCTGTTTTAGAAAAAAATTGCTCAATTACATAATCGCAATGTAGGGCGTAGAAAAGAAACGAACTAGCCTAAGTGACTATGGAAAACACCATTTTGATTGTATACTCTAAGACTTACGACAAAAAGGAATATACACAAATATTTTATTCTAGTTAATAAACATATTTCTCAAAGCATTAGTTTTACATGCATACTAGTACTGAACTATGCAAATATGGAAAAGAAAACCAGGTATCTTGTTGTTGTAGAAAAAAGTCACAGTACTGAAATACTAAAATATAAACAACCGCTGAAAGGGGGGAGACTATAATGACAGTGTGGTGTTGGGTTAGAATCAGAGGTACCGGTATGAATTTATGGCTTTAATACATGTGCAGAGATATCAAAACTGGAATAGATTGACATGTGTGTACAGGGATCCCCAGCTTTTCAAAAGTTCACTTTATGCCACTTTGCTTTCACAAAAGACGTACACTAGTACCTGTTTTCACTAAGGGAAAGAAGAGGATATCACTTTTATGAAAACAGGTAATTGCTTCTTTAATTGCTTCTTTACTTTGTGCCTTTTCGGCTTACAAAAGTTTTCTTGGGAATGAGGAAAACCTGTACCACACCCTTTGTATCCACAGCTACAGATGCAAAACCCAGGAACACAGAGGGCTGACTGTATTTACTGTACTACACCATTTGTATAAGGGACTCCTGGAACCAATCCCCCACGGATACCGAGAGACGACTGTACATGTGTGTGTTACAAAAACTACATACTCTTCCTAGTTGTGTGCCCTGGGGACACCTAAAGGCAGTGACACCCCAGAAGCAGTGAATGTACCCAGAACCCAGATCTTGGTTTCTAAATAAGATTCTCGCATAAAGGAAAGCAGGGCTCCTTGGAGAAATGACTGGTTCTGGACGAGGAAAATACAAAATGAGCCCAAACATCTTGTGGTTCCAGAAAGTAAGGAAATGCTCAGCAAATAACAAGGACATGTTGAAAGGACACAGAAACAACTTGAAGGAACCCTCAGTGTCCAATGCTGGGACAATCTGAGCAGCAAAGTAAATAGAGTATTCGATTATAATCCTCAGATGGAATAAATGTCCACATTCAGTATTGATATAAATAAATATTTGAGGAAGAAAGGACAGCTCATCCTCACAGCAGAATTTCAATTAATAAATGTAGAACGACTGGAAGGAGTAGAAGTATCCCCGTGACGTCAGTACTGCAATAGCAATTACTGCAGACAAAAATCATCCATAAATACTAACATCAGTGAGTGAAAGTACAATGAGAAACAGAGTAGCTGCCTAGCCTCAAACTATCTCCTGCAAAATACTGATTCATTACGAAGGGAAAGATGGTGACTTTACAGTGGAGAAGGCCTGAAGATACCACCCTAACAGCAATGAAGATGAATGTTAACATCACTGGCGGTGAGATGCTGAGCTTCCATTCCACACCCCTTGGAAATGCGTTGGGGAGGGCACATTGTTTCTGATGTATTGCTGCCAAAAGGATATGACTTGAATCTAACTGTGAGGAGACATCAGACGTATCCGAATTGGGTGACATTCTGCAGAGTAGTTGAACGTACTCTTCAAAAGTGGAAGGTCATTCAAAAAAACGTGAAGAACACAGATTTGTTCAGACCAAGGGGACCAGGCGCTTGCATGTAATGATGTGCGATCCCAGACTGGACCCCAGCTCAGACAAAAAGGGCACCAGTGGGACGACTGATGAACTTCGTAGAAGGTTCTGTAGATTAAGGCCAAGTTAATTTCTAGTTTCCATACTTGTGCTATGGTTAGATAAGAGGTTAGCATCGGGGGAAACCGGGTGAAGGTTGTATGGAAACTCTTCACTATTTTTCCAACATTTCTGTAATTCTAAAATGATCCTTTTCAAAGATTTTATTTAAAACAAACGATTTGCGTGAAAATGGCCCATTAAACAATCTCAGCTAAAGTAACCCAGGGCAAATACTAGGTTAAGCCTTTGGCTTTCCCATGCAAGTCCATGAGCATTCTTAAGGGACCCTTCACAAAGAACTGAGAGTAAGGTACAAGGAAACAGGAAAATCACTAAAGAAGATGTGTGTGTATTCCGACATGGCTGTTAGCATAGGGAAGAAGGCAAGTATACTGGGTACCTTCTACGTTTTTTAGAGAAATGCTCTCCAGACAAAGGACGACTCTGCACTGAAAAGCCTGTGATTACGTGAAATTCTGCTCTAACTTCTCACCAGCAGCAGGGCCTGGAGCGCTGTGGCGCGGGCCCAGGAAGCCAGGCGCCCACTTCGGATGTAGCCAAGGAGGATGGATGGTGGGAGGTGAGCACAGGGGCAGAGCTGAGCCGCGTGGAGGAGACGCGGGGCTGGTCCATCCGCAGCCGTTCCTGCTCTTGCCCTGCGAACTGCTCACTGACGGCCAGCATCACAGAGGCTCCTGGAGAGGTGAGCATGTCGGGAGAAGCCACAATCACAAATGTCAGTGTCCTGACACAGTGAAGCTGTGCCTCTCGGCCATGTCATAGCACAGCCTGTGTTACCGGCGAGGCTCCTGGCTCCACCATCCCCCAGGACTGAGCATCTCCACGGGGTCGTCTGCATCCGGGCAGCAGTGGGAAAGGTTCCTGGGAGACGCCTGAATGGCTCAGGCCCGGGACAGGTGAACCGGACCTCTCCAACGTGACACTGACCAGAACTGTCACTCGGCCCACCTGGCTGTGGGAACACCTGGGAAGCATCATCTAAGAGCCCCATTTGCTGAGCTTCTTCCTGCATCTCACACACATGGACCCTGGGGGTTTTCCCATCCACGCTTCTCGTCCTGACGTTATTCACTCAAAATCTCAAATGTAACTTTTTTCATTCGAAATTATATTATAGAGATATTCATATTAACACAGAGAGATCTGGTTCATTCATTTAAACTGTTATAATGTATTTCGTGGTATGAATAAATAATCCTTTATAGGTGAGAATATGGTTATTTTCAATTTTTTAGCTATTATTAGCAAGGCTGCGATGAGCATCCTTTATATGTCTCTGTGTGCCCATACAGGAACATTTTGTTTATTGAAATGAATTTATACACAAGAAAGGGTACGAATGCATACATATGTACTTAAAATATTATAAATGCATGGTAACCTCATATACTAATATTATAAATGGTAACCTCATATACTAATATTATAAATGCATGGTAACATATACTAATAGCACTTTGAGTAGAAAGGGAGGAATAAAGGAAGGAGGTAAAGTGGGAGGCTAAACTAAAATTTTTTCATTATACATCATTTATTTATTTTTAAATTTTTATTTTCTATTGGAGTATAGTGGATTAACAATGTTGTGTTAGTTTCAGGTATACAGCAAAGTGATTCAGTTCTACATATACATGTATCTAAACTAAACGAAATATGCCAGAATGCTGACATGTGTTTGATCTGAGTGGTGGATAACTAAGCAGGTTTAAAACAATTGACTAATGAGAAAACTCTTCTGCCATCTGAACGCTGACCATTTTAACCACAGCGCATCCTCTAATCCCATCAGAGCAGCTCCGCTCAGCCCCGGCGCCGTCTCTCTCCTCGCCAAAGTCCAAGGTCTGTATTTCACACTTCATTTGCGAATTGACCTTGCAGCCTCTGGCTTGACCTTCAGGGCCAGCAAGACCGGGCTAGAAGGAGTGCAGGGTGCTATTAACCAGCCAGGTTTTTAAATCCGGTGCCCGGAAACAAGCTTAAAGGAGGCATTTCCCAGCCCGTAACGTGCAGTTTTTGACGCACGCAGCTGGGTCACACAAATTGAAATGTTCCGGGATTTGGTTAATTGGGGGAGCTACAGGTATAATTTAATTGTGCGCTCAATTTTCTAGCCTTTATTTCTGGAAGGCAAGAAAATAAATAAATTCGAGCGCAGATTGCAGAGTAAACCTCCTGTGATAATTTTACCCCATCACTTAATTATGAACCTTTCCGCACAGCTTCCTCTTTGTCAGCCTCAAAACCCTGAGCTTCATTAGGGCAGCAACGAGAGTTTTCTTTTCTTTATAATTAAGTTTACTTTTCGATTTAGAACTGATCATGCTGACGGACGCTTTAATTCACTTGGAGTTCTACATTTCACTTTGCATTTTATCTCCTTCTTGCTTCCGGGAGCTTGTACATAAGAAAATTGTCCAGGGACGGATAGGCCACACAAAAATGCTTAGGGGACTGCCAATGAATTAGGCTTGGCTGGGAGCTATTTCCCTGTAGTCACCAGCTTCCCCTCCTCCATGGGCACTAGCGGATTGTTCTCAGAGGCTACGGTATTCCTGTCACTTATTTTCTTCTGAAGCCATGTATTATATTAGAATCTCCATGTACATTACCAGAAATCCGTACACCGACCCTGCCTGTGGCTGTCAGCGTCCCCGTTTGAGAGGCAGGACATCGAGACCCCTTCCGTCCAGTGCCCAGTAGAAGCGGAACAGAAACACGGGTCTGTCTGACTCCAGACCTCAGACCTGTCACGGGTTCTCATTGCTCAGGCTGTTTAGTTTGGAAGCTGACGTCGCTTCTACAGTGAGAACCAGTGGTCATAACTGGCCAATTCCGCTCAGTTGAGAAGCTGGTAGTGGTAGGGCCATCATTTGAAATTGCTTGCCTCCCAACCTGAAGGTAAATGGAAACATTTATAAGTTCCTAGTTGAGCTTCGCCTTATGTCGGATGCCTTTGAGCTGAAGCCAGAAGAAAGCTCGGTGACCTTCCAAGGTGAATGGCCTCCTTTAAGGGCGCCTGCGTTCGCAGCACTAATGGTGTGTTGCCAGGGTTTTCTCTCCATTGTAAAGTTCAAAATGATGTAACCATACGCCCACCTAGGCTTCTGAATGTACACCTTTACACTGAAACTTAGATCTTTCGGCTGCATCTGTATTTTCTCTCCCTTGTGCCAGGCTGTGGGATGCCTATCAGCAAACCCGTCCCCTGGTGGCACCCCAGGGGTGATTACTGTGTGTTATTTCTCCAATTAGGACTTAATGTTTCCTTAAGTGATTTATTCTGTTAGTTCTGGATGAGTTCCTTTTGTTTTTTATACTTTCTCATTACTGATTTGTATTTTTGCCAGCCTCCTTTAAAGGAGTATAAAACAGAGCTGCCATTAGGCAAATTATTGGTAGACATTATTCAAATTGTATCTTAGTTCGTATATTTTAATTTACAAAGATTCATGAGGCAGTTTTCATTGCATGGCTGAAATATCCCTGAATATTTGCAAAGCCAAATTCCTTTACCTGTCTAGAGAGCTGTCTAAAGGAAGGGGCTCTGACATCCCAACTGTGCATCCCCTCTGAGCTGTGTTGGCACTTCTGGACTTTTTAATGGCCCCTTATGGTGCGCAAAGAGGATGCGTTACTCCTAAAAGTAAAATGGACACATTGTCCCCTGGTTCTCCAATGCCGCGCCACAGAGTTGAAAAGCTTGATCACCTGAGACGCTCAACACCCCTCCTCTGTTCTTGGAACCACCATTTGTAGCGGAAAACTCTGCCTTTGCATCATTGCACCTCACAGAAATGAAACAAATGGATTTTAATACAGCCACCTTCTATCATAGGTAGGTGGAGAGTTTTTGCCAGCCTGGAAAACTGCGCCTCTCCGTATTCACAGATCGATTTGAGCAGGTCAGCTCCCGCTGTTTTGGACATTCACACCAATTCTCTACTCTTCAGATTCTGTAAGATGAAGAATAACTTGAGAAAACTCTGTCAATCTCAAATTGATCATAATAAGACTCAGAAATGTCGCAGCTTTTCTTATCATCCTGCATTAGGTATTCCTGATTATACATGGCAGGAAACCCCAGGAATTGTTACCATATTCAGAAGTCCCAGCATAAGATATGTCAAGATGCTACATTGTTTATATAAAAATTCACTGATGGCTGTGTCGGGAACATAGATCTCCTGCTCATACGTCAATGGGCTTTTTCTCAAGGCAAGTGCAACCGTACTGAACTTGCAAAGAAGGATACGAAGTATGGAATAGGTAGAATCCTACCTAGAGATACGATTTCAACAATAGAACTTGACTTCAAGCCAAAAGCCCACGTCACTCTGTGCAAAGAAGGAAAGGCAACCCAAGACTCTCAACCTGAACCAGATCTGTATACAGAGGATTGAGGTCTGGCGCCTGACAGCAGCAGGCTGTAGGAAGAACTTCTACATGTGGTCGTGTTCAACGTCAGCGTCGTGGTCCAGGCTGGTGTTTCCCATATAAAGTGAGAGACACAAGAGCCAGGTACAGGGCTTCCCTGGTGGCGCAGTGGTTACGAATCCGCCTGCCAATGCAGGGGACACGGGTTCGAGCTCTGGTCCGGGAAGATCCCACATGCCGCGGAGTAACTAAGCCCGTGCGCCACAACTACTGAAGCCCGCGCGCTCTAGGGCCCACATGCGGCAACTGCTGAACCCGTGTGCTGCAACTACGGAAGCCCATGCGCCTAGAGCCTGTGCTCCGCAGCGAGAGCAGCCACCGTCGTGAGAAGCCCACGCGCCGCAGTGAAGACCCAACACGGCCAAAAATGAATGAATGAATTAATTAAAGGGGAATAAAAGGAGGAAAGTAAAACGGTAAAGTATCCAATAAAAACAAAACTTCGTTAGCAGCAACGAGCAAGGACGTTAGATATAACCTCATACTATCACTTAAAAAAAATCGTATCCAAAGAAAGAAGCAAGATTCCAGCATGCAATGTCTCTGGACAGCCTAGAAGCTCTCCACTTCCCTCTGATGCTCCCTGACACAAGCAGAATGAGGAGAGAAGCGGAAAAAATCTGGAGAAATTGCACTAATCATCCTCAATCCAGGGAGAACTGGACTAAAATGGTGAGTAAGATTACAGGCACATGTCAGTGAAACCCTGGAAGACAGAGGTCTCTCTAATCTCCTCAGTGCAACAGCAAAGATACAAGGAATTAAAACCCAGCAAGGCTAGTCGTCTTCAGGGCTTCATATTGAATCTGAGAATCATCTGAAGGCCAGAGTTATTCCATCGTTGGAATAGAGTCACCTCTAACTAGCAGCATTAACCCCGTGGGAAAGAAATTAACCAGCTTCAGAGGGAGGAGGGCTCAGAGCCAAGATCAAAGCTGTACACAGCCCCGCTGAGCTCTCCTGGGCTCTGCCCTAGTGGGTTACAGAGGAGCAGATACAGCCCAGGGACACAGCTCTGTACTATGGCGCAGAGCGGAAGAAAACACGCCTTAGAGCGTGGTCGCCAATGCTATGACCATCAAAGTATTAGATACAAAGTCTGAAAGGACATCTCTTATGAGCTGGGGGATGGATAGAAACCATAGCAACTATAAGGGCACTGCAGTTGGAAGGAAGGAGGGAAGGGGGGAAGGGGGGAAGGGGGAAAGGAGGGAAGGAGGGAAGGAGGGAAGGGGGGAAGGGGGGAAGGGGGGAAGGGGGGAAGGAGGGAAGGGGGGAAGAAATGCTGATACATGGCACTGTTTGCCTATGCAAATCCCACACTGAAAACTTTGATTTGGAAGAACTCCTTGATCTGCTTCTTTATATAATCAAATTAAATGGTGTGGATTTTCATATAAATACGGATTTTCACACTTACATATTTTATACTGCTTGTGGAAGAGGCATCTGACATTCGCACCACTCAAAGGTCAGCAGTATTTACCCGCAAAAAATGCCTTATTTTATTTTTAGAGTGCCATTATTTCAGAAGATAGCTGTCATACAGCCCTGCCCAAATTCCTTCCATGAATTCTATGGATAATCAACATTTCTGGTGTACTAAAATTAATTCTGGATTTGGAAACATTTCAGAAACTGTACTATATACCCAGTTAACTGGCATAATCTGTCATCATTTCCTTCAAGACAAATAATCAGGAAAACTTAACCAAGACGCCACATTGATGTTTTTCAGGATTCTTTCCGGGGATAAACATCTCCGACTTTGACAGACTCCTTTTCAAGGTGGTACCAAGACTACCTCAAAGTTCAGCCGCAACAATCATGGTTTTGTACCAGTTCATCGAAATGGGATTCGCTGTACTTCATCATTCCCCACAGTGGGTCCTTACTGACTGCAGCTCATTTTAGGGCATCAGTGGTTAGGTTCCACTGCCATCCTGCCCCCTCACCTTCGAGAAAATAGCCAAGATGACAGGACCACACAGACTGCTCAGAACTCGCGCAAGCACGCTGCAGAAGAGAGGGACCGGTCAGCCTTGATAGGTTTCTCATCACTCAGTTGTCATTCCGTGTTTGTCCACCATATAGTCCTGTTGACTTATCAACGGAGTGATTTCTAAAGACTTGCCTTTAAACTCTTGAACCAGCTAAAGGCTTAAAGAGAATGAGAACATATTCTTAATGGTTTTTGTGTGTTCGCCTGTATCTACTCACTTCACCCTTTTAGTACAAGATTTAGTGCTTTCCAAAACTGGATCACCACTTTTCTGCCCTCAGGTGTCTGGAGTGACAGTGACTTCGTGGTGTCTCCATGGCAGTCACCTCGAGTTATTCTCCAGTAGGAGAACGGAGAACAGAAAAGACATTCACTACTTCTCATCTAATGCCATCCAGCATAAAGATTTTTTTCTAAACTTTCCAAGGATTTGTCAAAAGTACAAAATAAGGGAAACAATGACTTTTTGTCAGAGGGCTACAATACTTTAAGAGAGGCGTATTAACCAGGGCCAGAGCGGGAAACAGGTAACATACTCAAATTAGGATTATTCGAGGTAGGTTGAATAAGAAACTAATTGCAATGGTGTGAGCGGGAAGCAGGTATAGCTCTAGAGATGTGCAGTAGCTTTTGAAACTAGTAACCACGGAAATGTAACCACAAGCTCATCTCAAAGGGCTGAGAGGATGGAGAAGTTACTGGAAATCAGATGAGCATATGTGGAGAGAGTTTTCAGAGAGTCCCATCTTGAGAGAGGCAGTGACCTCCGTGGAAAGACGCATCAGCCCCAGGCAGCCCTGCAGGGTTGGACCTGGGGAAATAGACATCCTGTCCCCACTCTCTTTATCCTCTGATCTGCTGACTCTCCATAGGTTGGATGGACTAGAACCTGGAAGGGAGCCCAGGGATGTGGTGCATCCAGTGAGCCTTCCAGAGTGACAGGGAGGGCCAGTGGGTGGAGGGCGGGTCTGCAGAGGCTAAAAAAGGGGGCTTTGCAAGTACATACAGTGTAGAGGCAGCCTTGCAAATGGGCAGCGTTGAGGATTGAGCAGACGGTGACAGGATGCGTGGCAGAGATCAGGGCTCGGTCCTTTGGAGTCCCTGCCACCGCCTGAGTTTTGGGTGCAATTACACTCAGATAACAGCATATAATAAAGAATCGTATTAACAAAAACCTGTTCAATCTCTCTGTCTATGATTTACTGAGACCTGCTCAAAATAAAATTCAGGTCGCCACTTGGAAATTAAGTTGGTGCTGTCTGCAGCCAGGGACAGAACTAGGGATGTGCCCCTGACTCATTAAGTTCTAATGAGGCAGTGTGAATTGCAGACTGATTAGGGCCCAGGTCTAGGTCAAAGCAAGGTCAACAAGAAGATGTCAATTATTGTGGGTGTATATTTATATCTCTACCTACATATCCGTAATATTTCTACAGCTAGATTTATTAAATATTCTATCTTTGTTTCCCTTTGCTCTCTCTTTATGATATCATTGAGATAGAACAGCTTACTGTCTTGAAGAAATAAATGATCATCCCTCACATATATTTATTCACACTTATTACATTTTTAGGCTGTTTGTGTGTGTGTGTGCTTTTTTTCCCTTTTGGGGATCAAAACGATATAATAAGCGTTTGGTGTTATTTTAGACTCTAAGCTCCTAGGAGACGGAACCATAGCAGACCTCTCCCACCTGTATCACCAGCGACAGAGCACTTTTGCACTCACTACACAGAGCTCTCAAAGATGCCAACAGATACCTACAGGCTGACTTGTTTACCAAAACTCTCCATATACATTTAAGATATCCTGTCAGTTTGGGTTCCCAAATCCATCACTTAACGTGATCTCTGACTTCTATCTGAGGGGGGCAAGACAGTGTATCAACCTGTTTATCTTTACTCTAAATCTAGTCCGTAGGAAATGAACACATCCAAGAACATGCTCTGAATACAAATCAAACTCCCAGAGGTTTAATATCCAGATTTCGTCCTGTTGTTTGTATTGTTTAGGAATAAATGCAGGTGTAATAAATCAGATTGTGAAAGAAACAAAAAAATATCCAACATTAGTAAAGTGCTGTTATCTTGGCCTGAGACATAGGAAGACTAGGTTCTAGCTTTTGATTTTTCGGTAATTAGCCGTCTTGCCCTGTGAAAATCATTTAACTAGTCTGGGAGTCTGACTTTCTGATGCTAATTGAGGGGAGTGGGTGGATGGGTTAGTAGATGAGCTTTAATGTTATTTTCAGCTCCAAAGTTATACTTGTAACATAAATTAAATGGCAATAAGAGAAATGCATGCAAAATGCGTGCTATTTCTTAAAGAGACATTAAGAAATAGCAAAAAATACTTAAGTCATCAGATGTTGATAATTATAGGATGCCATCCAGAGTCCTAGAAGAGTCCGTTGACAGTGAAAGCTCAGGAAATACCTGCCTTGTCGAGTGAATGGGTAAGATCCTTCCTGATGGATGTCAAAAATCAAGCAATGAAAAAAGCATTGGGTAATGGGTGAGCCTGAAATTAAACCCAAGATAGTGGTGGAAAAGATGACTAATGATGTGAATGTCTCCAGTTTTTGTCAGGGAAATGCCATGGCATCCTTGCTAAATAGGTAGTGCAAGCCCGGCACTTAAGCCCACGAGCTAGGCTGGAAAAAACAGACCTGCTGCACCCACACCCAGTCGATTCAGAAAGGTTCTGGGAAGGATGTGGGATAGTGGATTGGATGTGCAGAGGGGGCTTCAAGACACCTCATTTTGTTCAGAAAAAAGCTCCACTTCTTTAGAGAGAGAAAAATGTCGTTATCCAAAAATGAAACACTTATACATCCAGAACCTGCATGATTTAACCACAGATCAAAACTTTAGACAAAAAAAACAGATCCTACAGTATTTATCTTTCTCTGTTTGACTTATTTCATTTAGCATAATGCCTTCAAGGTCCATCCATGTTGTAGCAAATGGCAAGATTTCCCTTCTGTTTATGGAGGAATAACATTCCATTGTATATATCTATAACTATGGCTATATATCTACATTTTCTTTATCTGTTCATCCATTGATGGACATCTGGGCCATTTCCACGACTTGGCTTTTGTAAATAATCCTGCAGTGAACATGGGGGTGCAGATATCTTTTCAAATTAGTGTCTTCGTTTCCTTCCGATAAATAACCAGTAGTGGAATTGATGGATGATAGGGTAGTCCTACTCTGCTCTTTTTGAGGAATTTCCATACTGGTGAAATGTGTGAAGGTGGTCAAAAGGTACAAACTTCCAGTCATAAAATAAGTCCTGGGGATGTAGTGCATGGCGTGATGACTATAGTTAATAATACTCTACATCTGAAAATTGCCAAGAGAGTAAATCTTAAAAGTTCTCCTTGCAAGGATAAAAACTGTAACTCTGTGTGGTGATGGGTGTTAGCTGGACTTACCGTGGTGATCGTTTTACAGTGTATACAAGTACCAGATCACCGTATTGTACACCTGAAACTAACATAAGATTATGTGTCAATTACACATCAGTAAAAACAGAAACAGATCAACCACCAAAATAAGTGAAGATCCATATATGGTTTTCTAGAAATCCATGAAGGGTATGTAGTTTCAGAGTCTACAGAGGCCCCAAATTGTCCTTTATTTCCCCACCCTCTCCTCCCACACTCTGACATTCCTTTGCTTTACAAATTAAGCTCCAGGAGCGCTTCTTTTCTCTCTCTTTCCAACTTACTCCCTTTCTCTCTATTCCTCAGTTACGTGGCTCAGAGTAACTTTTGTTAGGCATGAAGGGGTATCTCCCATTTAGGAGGTGGGGGGAGAAGGGGCACCGGGGTGGAACTTCAAGATTCCCTTTGGTGGGGTGGGCTAGTGGAGGATGGAAGACTGAACACCATTCTCTGACCTTTAGGTTTTGAGTATCCCAGCAGGAAACTTAATTCAGCCCAAATGGTTCAAACAAACAGACACTAATAAAACAATCAGATACTAGACAGGGACACATGAGTAGGTTCAAGGAAAAACAAGGGATATTGGGGCACCCGGGGACCAGCAGTTACCCTCCCTGGAGCTGTGGGAGCTGGAGCGGGGAGTGAGGGCTGCCCAGCAGGGGAGGTAACCAAGGAAAGACCGAGCTGCTGGCAGAGACACAGGCTCGGTGCAAAGAGGTGTGAAGAGGAGGGAGCCGCCACCATTCTCAGGCCCTTGCTTCCCGGTGGCCAGCTGGCAGGACAATCCAGGCAGGGTCAGCCACCAGGACCCAGAGCAGGGAGGGCGGAGTGAGGGGCACACAGAGGTGGAGGTAGAGAGAATTACCCGCCCAGATGTTTCCCCTCTCAGCCATTACTGCTCCGCCACAAATCCTGCCCACCTCGGTCACAACGAACACTCTCCTGTATAGTAGAATCCTTGTTCTTTTCCTCCATCCCCTTCCTGTGATCCTGGGCCCAGATCTCAGTCTGGGCTTGAGGTCAAGCACCAAGAGAACTCCTCTGACGGCAAGTGCAGGAGGCACTGCATATGCATACTGGCCTGGGGACCACGTACGTGACGGTCACCACCTCCTGGTCCCACCAGCTGTCCAGTGGTCCTGCAGTCAGAGTCCAGGGGAGTCCCCAGGTATTGCTTTTTTATAAGATTCTGTTTTTCAGCATGCTACTTTGTGGCAAGGGGAGTTTGCAAGGCCCTGAATCAACTCCTTTGTCCTTTAGGGTTTAGGGGGACAGAGCTTAGAGCTCAGACAGTGTGGAATTTCCATCAGGTTGAGGAGGAATTCAGGCCTGCAGCTCAAGGGAGCTCAGAGCGCACAGGACCTCTAGCTTGAGACTCACATCAACACTCTTTCACCTTACTGCGTGTGCAGAGATTTGAGGGAGCTGGTCTGGGTTCCCCAAGCATTATTCGCAATAATATTTCTCTGGAGAAAAATAAATTTCTGGTTCAAAGCAAATGACGTTTTGGAATCACCTCCCACTAGATTTAAAGTTGGCCATCACATGTTCTAAAATAAATAAGGTGAAAATTTTAATCTGAATTAGGGAAGAAACGAGGGAGAATGTTTAGGGTTAGTGAATCCGTTTACTTGCCAAATTCTACTTTGAAAATCTTAACGTGGGCTCGAATTCACTAACACTTGATTCCTGAAAAGCATGAATTTTACTTAAAAATTCACTTCGAATTTTAAAAATGTCTCTCCTTTTATTGTGTCTGTATCCAGTGTTTTACAGCTAAAAACAACTCTGTGCTTCAGCTCTCGGAGCCTTTTCTGAAGCATCACGGCTGTAGCGACCCTGGACCGGCTATTCTTCTCCAGTCACAGGGATGCTCTTGTCAGCCTTAGCTGGTCTGAAAGGGCCTCGTGGGAATTCCCGCCAGGAACGTCCATTAGCGTTTCCACCTGCTACATTCTCCACCTCTGAAATTATTTAAGGGTTTTTTCCCCTTTATTTTGTTATGTCTTGTTTTTAAACCTAGATCATCTTATCCTGAGTGAGTATCTCAGCCACCTTACTTTCCTCTTAGGTCTTCAACAACTGCTTCTCGTGTCATGGCCAGATCCCTTCCCCCCGCCGCTGACCCCAATGTGGATGACCCAGAGCTCTCCCCTCCCTTCCCCCCTTTCACCCCTCCACCCCACGCCCACAGACCCTCCCTGCTTCTTGGCCTCTGGCCTTGGGCTTCTTTGTTTCACCCCCATCTTTCCCACGTTCTGGAGATGTCTTCTGTCATAGTTTCCTAGGGCTGCTATAACAAACGGCCACAAACGTGGTGGTCTAAAAGAATGCCAGTTTGTTCTCTTACAGTGCTGGGGACTAGAAATCTGAAGTCAGTCTCCCTGGGTCAAAAGTCCCTCCTGAGACCCCCTGGGGAACCTGTGTCCTCGCCTTTCCAGATGCAGAGCTGCACTCCCCGTATTGGGGGCCCCTTCTCCGCCACAGCTGCCCACAGCTCAGCATCTTTACGTCTCCCTCTGCGGGGTTGGCCTCACTGCCGTCTCTCTTCTGTGTGTCCCTTCTCCCTTTGCTCTGTCTTACAAGGACCCATAACAGCCCACCCTGACCACTGGGGATAAACCCGGGATCTCCAGATCTCACACTTAATGACATCTGCGAATCTTTTTATTAAACCATATAAAGTAACGTTTACAGGTTCTAGGGCTTAGGACGTGGACATCTCTGGGCTGTTTTGCCAGCCTTCCCTGAGGGCAGTTTTGAGCATCTCAAGTTCAATGCGCATGACCGATGTCACTACAGTCTCATCTTGTGAAGACAGTACTTCTATGAGGCCTTTCTGCCTCCCGGCTTGAGACCTGGGTCAGCCTCTCCTCCCCCCTCCCCTTCTTCTGCGCGACGCTCACGTCCAGACCCACAATCACACCTACCTGCTACAGCCCCTGCTCCCGCTGCTACCAACTTAGCGCAGGCCCTGCTTCTGCATTCTTGGCCCGCTGCAGTAAACTCTCCCCGACCCTGCTGCGGACATCCCTCCTCCCAGGGGACGCCACTGCTGGAAAAAACATCCCTCGATCACCATTCCAATCACGGCACAAAACAACCAACCTGCTGCGGCCTCAGGGTCCTCGTTCTGCCAGACGAGGCTCAAATCTCCGAGTCTGGTACCCAACCTTCCCATCCCATCCTTTAACCTGTTACAAACCTATCCTTCTGGCTAAACCCTATCGCCAAACCAAAGTGGAATTGCCATTTTCCAATCTTTGTCCATCCAAATCCTCCATTCCTGATGCCCCCTCCTCCTGGAAGCCTCCCCTGATTACTAAGCAAGCAACGCTTTCTCCTTCCTCTGAACAACCTGGTTCTTATTCACACATTGCTCATATTGCTCTGCACTAGAGTTATTTGTGTCGCGTTTTTTTCTTAGGTGGTTTCAGGCTCTGTGGACAATGTTATGATATCAGACTTCCACTGTTGCTTTGTAGAATGCTGGCTTACACGTAGTAAATGTTTATGAAAACTCTTGTTAAGTAAACCAGTGAATTAGAAAATGATTGGTTTCCCCTTTGGCTCTTTCTAACTGAGTCTTAGCCCTGTTGACTGCTCTGGCCACCTTGGTGCCAGGTCACTTGTAGCCATAAAGCCAAGAGATGCTGTGCTTAGAATTTCTTTGAATATGACCTTGAGCTTAGCTGGAAAACAGAGTGAGGACACTTACAGCGGCCTCGCTTCAGCCGTCGAGGTCTGGGGGGAGCTTCCAGTTACTGGTAGTCCCTGCAGTGTCCTCAAAGTGCATGACTCCCCAGAAACGGCCTTTGCTAAAATGGAACATGAAAAATTACTTTTCCATTTGCTGAACTTCAGCACACCATCAGCAGCAATTATAGTCACTTATGTGTGATGACACAGACGCTGAATAGCTGTTCTTTGTAAATGAAAGCATATGACCAGGAAAGAGGGCCATTACGCAGAATTATACTCTGGGCTTCATGTTAAATCCAAAATCAAATTACAGTTTAATCAACAATTTCATAGTAATTGCAGCATTTTTAAAAAGGAGTGACACAATTATTTAGGCAGAGTGATGGAGAGGATTAATAAATCCAATGTGTAATTTGGGGGAAGAAAGAAAAGAAGAAAAACTGCTTCTCTTTCCTTCTAATTCAGAAGTGTTCAAAGCAGCAGTAATATTTGAGTATGACCCTCCCATCCCCCTGGTTGCCTCTCATGGTAGGAAAAACAATTAGTCATTTGACATGGAACTTTAAAACAAGTTGACACCTTATTATACACAAATGAAGATGGTGTAGTGTTTAGTGCAAAGTCAAGGACAATGGGATTTGCCTTTGGGGAAGCCCAGACCTCTTCCGTCCGATGGTCATTCCCCCCACGTGGCAGCTGAGCACGTGAAAGGTGGCCAGTCCGAAAGGAGATCTACTGTGAATATAAAATGCACACTCGACTTTGAAGACATGGTATAAAAAAAAAAGTAAAATATCTCATTAATTCTTTTTTTGTATTACTACCCTTGAAATTATAATATTTGGGATGTATTGGGTTATGTAAAACATATTTTTAAAATTAATTTTACCTATTTCTTCTTGCTGTCTTAATGTGGTTCATGTTATATTTCTGCTGGCCTGGACCACATAGCTCGTTGAAACTATCCTCAACAGACAATTCTTGGTCTTACGGAATTATGAATTCATGAAGTGCCTCAAAAACCCATTGGAATGGCCAAAAATGAACATCATGAAATGAGAAATAGAAATCAGATTCGTGAGCTGTTTGTGTATTTTGGAAAATTTTATATATATATATATATATATATATATATATATATATATATATATATCTGAGTCACTTTGCTGTACAGAAGAAATTAACACAACAATGTAAATCAACTGGACTTCAATAAAATTTTTTTAAAAAGAAATCAGATTACAGTCAAGTAAAACCGACCATGTCTCCAAGCTTGGTTACATCCTTGAAGAACGTTTCCCAGATTCTGTAGCACATCCTCCCACTTGATCCTCACAGACTCACTAGCTGGTGATCTCACCCCAAAACACAGGTGTGATCACTGAGGCTTACCAAGGAGGACTGGCTGAGGGCCACATCGTCAGGGGCAAAGCTGGGCTCCAAACCCAAACCTCTGTCTCTGAGTTCTTTGTAACTGGGACTAAAATTTCATCACATGCTGTTTTCATCAAGATTCTCCATTAAAGCAGAACCAATGGGACCAGAGAAGAGCAAAGCACAGAGGTGTTTAAGGATGCGGTGGCTCCCCAAACAGAATGCATTTCTCACAAAATGCATATATATGTATGTGTGTGTGTGTATGTGCATTTCTGCTGGCCTGGACCACGTGCTCTTCATTTAAACCATCCCCGACATACAATTCTTGGTCTCACTGAATTATAAATATATGCACATATACATACACACACATTTACATATACAGTGTGTGTGTATGTAATGGTAAACTGTTAAGATGATGGTTAAGGTGATATACATATTAAATCTCTGAGGTGGCAAAAAAAATCTTAAACGATAACAGGGAATTCCCTGGCGGTCCAGCGGTCAGCACTCAGCACTTTCACTGCCATGGGCCCAGGTTCAATCCCTGGTCCAGGAACTAAGATCCCCACAAGCTGCACAGGGCGGCCAAAAAAGAACAAAAAACATTTTTTAAAAATAACAACAAAAGCAAAACAAAACAAAAGCTCCAGTGCAACAAAAGCTAGACGGTGTAATTTTTTTCTTTGACAAGAAGAGGTGCTTTCAGAAAGTAAAACTAATATCGATTCTTAAATTTTCTTTTAGTGGTTAGAGAGTAAAAAGTGAAAAGAAGAAAGCTCTAGCGAAGACGATTGGCTTCTGTAAGTCTTAATGAGTTGCTCTACTGCAGCCCTAACCAGGTCATTATTCCAACAGGCTTTAGAAACTATCACTCAACTGGATTGAGTTATTTGGCTGGTGGCAAATACGTTAAACCATCTAAGACAGAGCCTTTACTGTCATTCTGATTCCAGAATTCTCTTCTACCATTTGTCATTCACTGTTGCCAGTCTAGAGGCGTAAACTAGGAGTCTTCTGCTCCATCCAGCAGTGAGTTCATTCAGCCGAGAGGTGACATTTTTTCAGCATCGAAACAGAGGCAGACATATCTGGAAACTGCTGAGAGGGGATATTCAGAAGTGCCAAAACAGAGCTGTGCTAGTGTCTCAGGGTTTTTTTTGAAAGTCTGACTAGGGATCAGGTGTGTTTGTAATAACTTGTTATACGTGAGACTCTGCAATCTCTTCACAAATTATCAAGAGACAACTTTCAGCCTCTGCTATAAGCAGGGCAGGTTACTCTGCCGAGAGCCGTAGGATTTCAAAGCCTTCCCATTTCTCTCCCTGGAAAACATAGTCATCAATCTGGATCCTACTCAAATGTGCCAGAAAAGAACTGCTTTCTTCCCAGCCTTTTCCACTCACAGCCCTTTGCACACGCCTTAAACAGAGCACCGCCATTCTGCAGCATGATATCACTTACAGGGAAAGTCTCCTCTTTGTTATGTAGGTATTCCCAGATCTTGGAGTTTCTGGTTTTCTCAATATTTAGATACAGTTGAATTCTGTGAGGTTTTTTTTATTAATTGGAGAATAAAAAATTTTTAAATGGGTAGGGAGATCAGAATATGTGAAGGAAATTTTCACATCATATAGCATCTAGAAAAAAATGTTATTTCTTTTCTTTAGGAATATTAATGTTTAGCGGAGAAATAGGAGAATGTGCTGTCCTTCCTTCAGAAGTTATAGTCACTAACAAAACAATGATAAATTAACAGCTAAGACATAGAATAGTTGCTACAAGTTTACAATGTGGCTTATTTTAGGGCAATTCCTTGTAACCACCTTATGAAGCAGGTGTAATTATCCCCATTTAACAGATAATAAGCAAAGGCTCAAAACTCTCATGGCAAGTGTGGAGTCACTGGGCTTTGAACACAAGCCACCACATGGCTTAAGCCCCACGTGTGGGAAAGGCTCAATCCACGTTTTGGATGAATTGCAGAACGAGAGCATGGGAGACCTTGAGCTGCATGGGGAACTAAATGTTTGTGATTCATTCTCTCCTTTTGACGTGGGAGCAACACACCAGCAGGAAGGAAAGAAGGTGACCTCATCACATTTCCTGGGACAAGGCTAATGACGGATCTTCCAACAAATGAATTAACCGTGTTTGCTAGCTGAAGAGTCCTTGTCTGCGGGGTGCTTCCATCAGGAGGTACCTGGCTGTGTAGGATCATGCATGGTAAGGTGAGTTTAGGAGCTGTAGCTCCCTTTAAAATGTAACTCTCTGAATATCCCTGAATATAAGTAGCTATGCAGCTGCCTGAAAAGACTTCAGCATAACATGAACATGTATTCCGTGTGAGTGACGTGAATTCACACATCCCTTGGAGACCTCATATGTCAGTCTGAGTCAGAGCAGGATATAGCTCTGCAAAAACAAAACAGTAAGAGAAGGTGCTCTGAAGGTCCCGGACTCCATCCTTCATCTACGTTTTGCATTTACTTGAGTTCTTGATATTATTCGTGAGGCTTGACACTGGAAGAGCTCTGGTTCGTGTGAGTCTGATCGACATGAGCCATGAGCTGCCTGTCGTCTAAGCCACGCAGCATCTACAACGCGCTACGCAGCATTGGGTATGCTGTTGACGTTGACATATGGGTGTGTCTAATGGAAACAGGTCTGCTAAATAAAAGATATCTTTAGCTACTTCCATGTAGACTATGAGTTGTCAACTGTGACTGAACATTAGAATCATTTTGGAAGTTTTTGAAGAAATAAACAATCGTTGAGCCCTACCCCAGAGCATCTGTGCTAGTCACTCCCCAGGCTCTGTCCTCTTCTTCTTGCACAGACGTCACGGTCAGAATATGCTGAACAACTGGGAATACACTTCCCTGACTTCTTTGGCAACCAGGTGAGCGCAGCCAGCCCGTGGAACGTGGACAGAAGTGACACGCGTCACCTCGGTCCAGGTGAGCGCAGCCAGCCTGTGGAACGTGGACAGAAGTGACGCGCGTCACCTCGGTCCAGGTGAGCGCAGCCAGCCCGTGGAACGTGGACAGCAGTGATGCGTGTCACCTCGGTCCAGGTGAGCACAGCCAGCCCGTGGAACGTGGACAGAAGTGACGCGCGTCACCTCGGTCCAGGTGAGCGCAGCCAGCCCGTGGAACGTGGACAGCAGTGACGCGCGTCACCTCGGTCCAGGTGAGCGCAGCCAGCCAGTGGAACGTGGACAGAAGTGACGCGTGTCACCTCGGTCCCTTCACGCACTGTACCTCATCTAAGCAACCTTTACTTTGGCTGACCAGTACCTGGACATAGGCGTCTAGTCTTGATCATGCAGGTGATTAAAGAAGCTTCATCCGAAACCGTAACTGCTAGCCACACGTGGCTATCTAGATGTAAATGAACTAAATTAAAATTAGGGATTAAATCAAGCTAACAACTTGGCTCTTCTGTCACACTCGCCATAGTTCAAGCACTAAGGCGAGTGGCCACCATAACTGGAGAACACGAATACAGCATCTTTCCACCAGGGCAGAAAGTTCTCTGCGTATCACTGCTCTAGGAGGTGGATTAGCCACGTGATAAAGAGCCTGGATCCATGGATCTCCATGTGCAGCGACCCCCCGCCCAGGATGATCTAGACCTTTGAGCTGCCGTGTGAATGAAATAAACTTTATTAAGCCACAAAATTGGGGGCCTATTGGTTATAGCACTTTCGCCCACCTTAATGTTTAAACCTGTATAAGCTCATTTTCTAGGGACAATGTCTATACTTCAATATCAAAAAAATACAAGCGGGATGAAGCTAGTGTACAGTTAAGATGGGGCACTGCAGATGTATTCTTTACCTTTTCCTGCTTTTTATCACCAGCACCTAACACGGGGCTCTACAGGTGAGGTGGTGCATACTTAGGGGTGTGATAATGATGGTAGTCACCACGAGTAATGCAGGACTTACCTGTCTGTGTCATAGGGCTACCTGCATCTCTTCAGTTTCCTCTGCATCTCCCTCTGTGATTCCCACCAGTGTCAGCGGAGCCCCCTCTCTTAGGCTGCGTCACGCTGCAGTTGATTTTGATTTACCTGACATTTCCTCACGCACAAAAACTCCTTTGAAGTCTTTATAACCACAGAATGCAATTTTAATAAATCCTCTCTTTATGGCAAACTTGCCCCGCGAACATCAATGGCTTTCTTCAATGCATGTGAGAGAAGTGATTCAGCAAGTTGGCAGAGCGGCAGCTCCAAGCTCTTACCCCCACGAAGCATCAAAAGACAAAAAGAAATTGGCAGAAACAACTTTTCAGAACTCCAGGAAACAGCACCGTTTGCAGCAACCAAGAAAAATACGAAAATGGTAGGAGAGCTTAGTGACATTTTTACCTACCTTTCCCCACTCCCTACAGTGCGTCCCTATTACTACACAGTGCGAGGATTTACATGTGCATCCTGGGGGGAGGTGCCTAATACAGCTCCTAGCATATAACATGTCCTCAGTAAGTAACTGATGGATTAAATAACACATAAATGCGAAAATATTGACTAAACTACAGATACACCCATTCTGAGTCTCAAAGGAGCAGCGAATACACGTCAAATCAGCTCATGCTGTCATCCGGTTCCCTCCCTCCTTCCCTCCCTTTCCTCTCTCTGTATCACTCTCTCTCCTCTCTCTCTGTCTCTGTCTCTCTCTGACTCTGTCTCTCTGTATCCGTCTCTCTCTGTCTCTCTCTGTCTCTCTCTGTCTGTCTCTCTCTCTCACACACACACACACACACACATTTTATTCCTTGCCTAATTCTTCCAATTCCATTCCGAGTACGACAATGGTAGAATCACAGGAAAAATTAGAAAAGCATAGTTGGACATGGAATAAAATTCTGAAAGAGCAGCCTTGTCAAAAAAGGAGCATTTTAGAAGCTCAAGACAGAAGATGATTAATGTCCGAAGACCAAAAGTCATATTACGGTGGAGATGACAGCACCTGAAACCTCACGTGTGACCAGAAAACACAAGAGAAAATGGGAACGGTGTAAGAGCAGTGACTACAAACTTAGAAAGGAAAACCAGGAAGGTTTAGAAGCTATGACACTTAGGGTCAAGGGGAAAGTCTATTCCACTGTATTTAGTACTCGACCCGTGAAATGAAGGCACTTATAATATCAGACAAAACTAACAAATAGCACTGAGAGATATAAAGTGAATAGAAGGGGTTAGATGAGATACTATTATATCCTCATAAAATTCCAGCAAGGTACCGAGCTCATAATAAAACTCAATCAATATTTGATGATTGACTGACATTTCAGTTCATGAATCCTGAAAAAGTGATGAAGACATTTATTCAGGGCCCAAGGAAAGGACAAGTAAAAGCTCTTGGGGAGAAACCATGACTTATGCTGTCACTGGGTGCAATAACTGTGTGGAAATCGAGAAAGGAAAATTGTGGAGGGGAAGGAAGAGGACAGAAAGCCACCCCGGGAGTCCCGGGATGGGACAGGGGCAGTGTTAGCATCCTGGAGAAGGAGGCGAGAACTTGATGATTCTGACCAAGGAAAAATACTGAATAGAGTTAAGGCTGGTGTTGTTTCAACAATGAAACATAGTCACAATTATAACACATGTAAGCATAATTGCCAGTGAACTACATTTCAGGAAGTTTAGGAAGGAGGCTGATGGACAGGCAAAGGATGTTATCGGACATCCTGCTTTATTTCTGAAGACTTTGAAACGTATGAGTTAATATTCTAAAAAGAGAATAAGCAGATTGAGAGCAAAATAGGCTTCTTTTTCAGCTTTTTAAATAATAACTAATTCATCTTTGCAATAAAAATCTTTCCTTCCACAGATTCAGAAACACTGCTGAATATAGATTATAATGAATTGGGAGAAAATACAAATGTATCAGCATAATTAATAGCAGTAACAAAAATATTAAATTAGAGCCTTTTCTAAGGAATGTAGAAGACAGATTAATATTGGAATTCTAAGGATTTCTATTTCTTCCTTTTTTTTTTTTTTTTTTGCAGAGTTTGGGTTCTTTGTTTAAGAAGTATTACTGTTTATGGCAAAAAGAAAGAATGTTAAACGCTTGGGGATAACATTATGCTTCTGTAACATGGTGCATGCCTGATGTAGAGCAGAATCAGGATATCCTGAAATTGTATCCAAAGAATAATCTTTCTTATAAAATATATTTTGTATATATTTTTGAAAAACTATCAATGTAAGTACAAAGTCATCCTGCAGTTATTAATATGTCACTACCATAGTTTTGCTTTAGTTCTTGTTCTTTAGGAAGCTGTGTTGTCAAAATCGGTTAAGGAGTCACGTGCTCCAGTTTCACTTACAGTTGCAGGAAGCCTGAGCTGACCTGAGGTCTGGGGTTAACAACGAGATTAATTTACTTGCACCGGAGCTCCGTGGAAGGTCTTATCACCCAGCAAGCTCTGGAAGATGTCAGTTTAGTAAACCAGACCGAAATGCTGGGGATGCCGCATGTGTGCGCTTTAATAATTTAGGGGACAGACAGGAAAATCACAAACGAAGCAAAATCCAAGGAATCCAAAATCCATCTCAGTGGCTGTCAGACCGTTGTTCCGGGGATGGTAAGTAAGCATTATTTTGCAGAAGCAAAAAGAGTAAATATCAATCAACTGCCTGCTAGTAGAACTGAGGGTGTCATGGAACCTTATGACAGGTAACGTCTTCATCCGTACTCCACTTTTACACACTCAACTCTTTTTCTTTTTTTTTTTGAAGTATACTTGACTTACAATGTTGTGCTAGCTTCAGGTATACAGCCCAGTGATTCAGTTATATTTGTTTTCAGATTCTTTTCCATTATAGCTTATTACAAGATATTGAATATAGTTCCCTGTGCTATACAGTAAATCCTTGTTGTTTATCTGTTTCATATATAATAGTGTGTATCTCTTAAACCCATACTCCTAATTTATCCCTCCCTTCCTCTTTCCCCTTTGGTAACCATAAGTTTGTTTTCTATGTCTGTTAGTCTGTTTCTGCTTCGTAAATAAATTCATTTGTGTTATGTTTTTAGAGTCCACATGTAAGTAATATCACATAATAGTCGTCTTCCTCCATCTGACTTACTTCACTCAGTATGACAATCTCTAGGTCCATCCATGTTGCTGCAAATGGCAATATTTCATTCTTTTTAAAAAATTTTTACTTTATTTATTTTTAATAGATCTTTACTGGAGTAGAATTGCTTCATAATACCCTGTTAGTTTCTGTTGCACACCAAAGTGAATCAGCCATATGCATACACATGTCCCCATATCCCCTCCCTCTTGCGTCTCCCTCACACCCTCCCTATCCCACCCCTCTAGGTGGTCACAAAGCACCGAGCTGACCTCCCTGTGCTATGCAGCTGCTTCCCCCTAGCTATCTAGTTTACATTTGGTACTGTATATACGTCGATGCTACTCTCACTTCGCCCCAGCTTACCCTTCCTCCACCCCGTGTCCTCAAGTCCATTCTCTATGTCTACCTCTTTATTCCTGCCCTGCAACTAGGTTCATCAGAACCTTTTTTTTTAGATTCCATATATATGCATTAGCAAACGGTATTTGTTTTTCTCTTTCTGACTTACTTCACTCTGTATGACAGACTCTAGGTTCATCCACCTGACTGCAAATAACTCAATTTCATTTATTTTTATGGCTGAGTAATATTCCATTGTATGCATGTGCCACATCTCCTTTATCCATTCATCCGTCGATGGACACTTAGGTTGCTTCCATGTCCTGGCTATTGTAAATAATGCTGCAATGAACACTGTGGTACATGTCTTTTTGAATTATGATTTTCTCAACTCTTTCTTAAATAAACCCGTCAAAAAGGCTGTGAGGCATCTAGGGGAATGGAAACAATCTCACTGAACCAGACTGTTCTTTTATGAAACATTTTGAATCTTGTTTCATGATTTATCCTCTTTGCCTCGTGTCTCTATGTCTCTTCCAAATCCCTGTTTATAGCTTTTTGTCTTAAACCACTTAAAATTACATCTCTACTTTGTCAAAAAGCAATATCAAACGTTGGTGAGGGTTTAAGACTGTATTTTCTGAAGAGATAAGATAGTAGCCATTCAAGGTCAGGCCTCAAAATTCCTGGTACTTCTACCCATGACCTAGGGGACATCTCTCCTGAAGGTTCTGTGATGCACCATCTGGATTCATTAAGAAACAGTTTCCATTTTCCAAGTTATGAACAAAGAGCTAAAATTGCCTCTTTTCTAACGAATCCCAAGTAATTTTTCATGCTTTAGCTGTTGCATTTACTCATAAAATTGCAGGATATGTCAAAGAACTGACTCTGCATATTTCATACCATAATAAAACAAACCTGTTCACTATAATAGGCCATTTTTATGAACCCAGGATGTAGCCAAAGGAACAGAAAAATGCAGCAAAACAAAGAAGGTCACTGGAGGTTCAATGATATCTCCAGGACCTGGGAACAATCTTGCCTACCATCTTTGTAAAAAGACGTGCTGATCGCAGACACATCGCTAGAAAGAGTCTAAAAAATTGTCAAAAATGATTTGGAAAATATTTTCTTTGAAAAGTCCTTTGCTATATGGGTTGAAATCCATTTTTTCACCGTGGTTAAGACTTTCGGGTTCTTAGACCTGGTGCCACGCCCCACTCAGTGCCTTCCTGGTTTAACTCCCAAGACTCTGACTGACCACACGTGGAACCTGTCTATTCGGAGGGATACAGGACAGGAAGCGCAGCCCACCAGGCACCCTCCTCGGTGGGGCAGTCGTCACAGCAGTCCACTTAACCCTCTGGAATCTGCTCTCCCCGGCTCTCCAGGTGATGGCTCACCTGTTAGAAAACAGGACTCACCTCACATTGACCGAGCACAGGGCATTCCAGCCTAGAAGACTCAAGCTGCACGGGAGCCAACACTTTTGTAACAATTCCATTGGCGTAACCTCCAGGGTCTCTGCAAGAAATGTGCCCAGTTACGAGTGTACAGTAGGGAAGCCCAACACTGATTTCCCATAAGGCATTTATAGTCCAAGTGCAATTTGCCAGTCGGGGGTCATTTGGACCCCAAGAAATGTTGCTTGTAATGCATGATCCAATTGCATCTGGTTGCTGGGAGAACAAGAGAGGGAGTTAATCGGTGGCCAAATTCTCATCCAAAAGAGCAAAAGATTTCCTTAAACTTTTACGCAAGTTGGCATTTCCCAAAAGAAAGTTCTGTGAAGCGATTGCTTCCCTCGTGAGGTATGCATCATGGAAGGAAAGAAGGTGAGAAAGAGAGAGAGAAAGACAAAGACTTGTTGGCAAACACCCTCTAAGATTCGTATATTAGTGCAAATTTTGCACTCTTAGAGGAATTTCCCTGCATGTGTGATTTCCCCTACATATTATATGCACATTGCATGCCGCTAATCTCCAGGATGCCTTACATTGTTTATTTAGCAAAAAAAAAAAAAGTAAGAGTCCTCCCCTGCCCAGTGCCACTTTACTAAAACTAATGAGTGATGATACTGCAAATGAACTTAAGGGATCATAGAGGATTTTTAAATAAGAAAGACTTTCTTGATTCTTCTGCGTTAGCACAGGTTATGTCAACGATCCTTGCTCGCTCTTGAAATTTTCTTGGATTCAAGCCTCTACCTTGATTTGAATTCTGCACGGAAAAGTTGAGAACCCCAATGAGCCAATCGGGGAGAGGCAACAGAACTGAAAGAAACGGAAAGAAACCATTTTGGTTTGCGTTTTGGTTTTACCACATGAGATTGCACTGAAATCGAACTTAATATGCATTAGAGTGACTGCCTGGGACCCAGAGCAGTTTCAAACTCTATAAGACAGAAAATCTAAAGTAGACGAAATAAACAAATATGCACGTTCAGAATATAAAATGGTGACAAGAAATGCAACTCTTTTAGGCACAAGTTCCAAAGCCAACATCTCTACAAAAGTGTATACAGTATTTTCTCAGTAATTGTATACATACTGCTCTCAGTATAGATTTTTTACATGTTGTTTATTTGGTTGTTAAACCAGATAAGCCCATAAAAATATATGCATGAGGACATGAATTTGTGAAGAAAATGAATTTCTGTGCATAAATGACGCCAAGGCATTAAAGATGTCTTCAGCTTCTTCACAAATGCCCCTTTTATTTTTTCAATAGGAATTCAATGAACGAATAAGTTAAACAGAGACGATGACTCCTTGTAGTATATTAAATTGAATGACTGATTCCAGGAAGGTTAGTGTTGATACTTTTTAGGTGTGATCACCAGCAGTCAGCTGTGAATAAGAACTCCATAAAGAGCAGAGCTGGGGACAACAGGACACATACCTTCCATCTGATGGACCAATACAAAAGTAGTTTAAGACTGCATATTTCTAACCTTGATCAGTGAGAAATCCTGAGTCTTGGCACAAATATAAACATGGGCCATAAATTAGCCATAAAAAGGGCGTTACACTTTCAGGATCTGGGGCCCTGTCTAAATTTACAAGCTGTTTGCAGAGCCTCTGAGACTAATGGATGGATAAAATATTCCAGCCAACTAGTAAAGTAAGTATTATGCATGACTGAAAAGGACTGTAGCTGACTGCTCTGATTAATCAAGGGTAAATTACTGTCAATGCATGTAATAAATGTCACGGGCTGTTTTTCACTGAGAGGAAGCCAGGGCAGTCTATGGGCTCCACTGTTTTGAGAGCTATGGATGAAACAGTGATTAATTAACCATCAGGAAGTTTTATAATTCCACAATACTTTCTGGCTAAAACAGAACAGCCTTTTAACCCACTGCCTAGGAAGGGAGCCACTCTGCCCCACCCAAATCCTCATGGGCTAGGGGAAGAGTTTTCATCAACTTCTCAGCTCTGGTTCTGTTCTGAAGTCACTTATAATATGATCATGATTAAAGAAGGAGAAAACTGAGTAGTAGCTTGCCCTATTCACAGCAAGTTCAGAAGTCATCGTGACACCCACTGCCTGCGGAAGCAGAACAAATCTGCCTGATGAAGCCTGAGTCATGTACCTCCTGGGTGTGGCTGGGCCTCTGAGCAGGTGAGCTCAGAATAAGTGAAGGAGGCGTGTGCGGAATGCCAGGTAGTCAGGGCCCAGGAGCCAGACTGAGGCATGGCCAGGTGTGGGGAGAGCCCAGGGGAGCCAGGCTGGCTTAGGAGAGGTCAGAGACGGACAGAGTCAGTGCAGACGGCTGGCTGAGCAGAGACCTGTCCAACAAGCAAACACCAGGGCCAGGTCAGGGATCAGTCCAGACAGAGATGCATATTAAGATGCAGAGTCTTAATATACAGTTTTCAGAGACTCTTAACCCTAAATTAGGGTCCAGGTGTATTCAAGTCTGCCCTCTGAAGTGTGATGGAAAGCAACACAGGGGCTACATTCACTGGGTTGCCAAGGGTCTCTCTGAGGACAAGACCTGTGAGCTGAGACCTGAAAGATGAGATGGATCTACAGGAAAGTGGGAGCAGCAAGGACAAGGTGGATTGGAGTTCCAAGGAAGAGCGACTGCAAAAGCATCTACAGAACAATAGGGCCAGTGAGTTCAAGGTAAGTTTGGTACAGAAAAAACCTCGGGTCCAGTCACCCAACAGCAGCAAAGCCAGTCTACTGATGCCAGTTGTGGTGGAGGAAAGTGCAGCATTTATTTGCAGGGCACCAAGCAAGGAGAATGGGCAACTAATGCTCAAAAGACCTGAACCCCCAGTGGCTATCAGGCAAAGGATTTTTAAAGGCAACTTTAGGGATGAGGGTCACAGGGTGTGTGATCAGCTCGTGAACATTCTTATAATTGGTTGGTGGTGACGTAACTGGGAGGTATTTTGGGAATCTCAATGCTCAATCTTCTCCTTCCAAGCAGTCTGGGGTCTTCATGGTTGTGGTCAGCAGTTTCTATCCGGTGGAGTCCTGGTTTCTATAAAACCGAAGGGTACGCATCAGATTGTTATCTGTGTCCCTTCAGAGGATCTAGGAGCCCTGTGACTGTTTTATCGATAGACTATTGTTTAAGCGGTTATTAATTTTCTTGCCTGACTGCTTTTCCTTTGTTTCTGCATCTTCTCACTTCTTTAATTATTCACTGTTTCAGTCTGCTCTTTGGAACTCAGGAAAGGTCTAGGAGATGAAGCTTTTTCTACAAACAAGAAGCAGGGGACCCAGAGGGGTTTGTATCTGGGATGACCCTGCCCGTTCCTGCTCGGTTTCGAGGATGAATAGGAATTGGAAAGAAAACAGATTCAGTGAGGACCACTAAGACCTAGAGCAGAGGACAGGAAGCCAGGGGAGAATTTATTTCCTTTCTTCTCATCCTTCCCGAGACCTCACACATAGGAGATGTGATGGATGGGGGAGTATTCAGCACCTTTTGACTTCAGTCACAAATCTGTGGCAAAGTAAGAAATGCCATGTTCGTTTTTATATCATTTCTCTTATAAATAATTAACAGTAATTTGATATAATTTGAGATCACATCATGCCACCAAGCTAAACACCACCAAGCCCCAGAGAGAGAATATGATGACATTGGCTTCTGGAATGTTATCACTCATTTTCCCCCTGTCTCCCTTCCTCTGATCTCTTTAGAGGAACGTGACATGCACATTTTTCAAGCACCTGCACCGGCGTCTTTTGCCAAATACTCCAACTAGCATTTTCCATAGTCCCTAGAAAAATACTTTGGTTCACTGATCAGGTGAATTCCTTTTCCTTCAAATTTGTCCTGGATACGTTTTAAGCCGTCTATCTGAAATTACTCTATATGCCAAAGTGGAAATAAAAATGGTGTTGCTAGAAAACATGTTTTCGACTTTGCCTTCCAGAGAGGGTATCCTTTCCTGTATCTATATTGTTAGTTTCCATTCTGTTTGTAAATCTGCTAAATGCTCACTAAGTCAGTTCTCTGTCCTTATGTTTATTAAGCTCAGTTTTTCCCTTTGCGTACGTGAGAGTCCCAGCTGTTTGCGCTTGTTTGCAGAAGTGTCTAAGGCTAGAGTGTCATTAGCCAGAGAGAGGAAATCACAGGAAGTTCAGCATGGAAGGGGCTCTTATATGTTCATCGCAACCCATACTCTAATTTTATTAAAGAGAAAAGTAGACTCTGAGGGGGCAAGTGGTTCCCTCAAGGCTTTACTCTGAGGTGGAGGCGTCGCAGACTCCAGATCCAACCCTCTCTCCTCTTCACCGTGAGAGAACGACAGGTGGTTACACAGCAGACGGTCTGCAGGCTGGGGGTGTGTGGGGAGGCAGAGGGACGAGGTGGAGGGGGTCTGTGCATACTCTGAAGACAGGTCTTCACTTCTGAGCGCCTTGGCAAAGCCATCAGACACAGGGGCAGGTCGAGAGGTCAGCTTCGTAGAAACGCAGAGTCATCTCCTGGACTTTACAAAACAGCTCGGTCCTTACACTAGTCTGCTCTCCATGCTCTTTTCTGCTTATTACTCTGGGGTAAGCATCCTCCCGGAAGGTACCACAGGAGAAACCTGACATTTTTAAGATCCCGATTTTATCTGATGACAAGTAATTTAAAACATTACTACTAATACAGACATGGGGTATTTTAGGGAAAAGAATACTACATTCAACTGAATTTTTAAGATGAAAAATGAGACTGCCAAATAATCCCCGACTTGAAGAGGGTCTCTTTGAGCTACTTCTCTTATACCCCCAGAGGGTATGGATTCATCCTCCTGTGTAAGAGTTTGAAGACTGAGGGGAAATATTCTGACCAAACAAGTAATATTCTAAATCACATTTTATGATGAACCTTTTTGGATCTCAAAATTATAAAACCGTAGGAATGCAAGAGTCCACACACTTTTTAAGCCCTAGTGAAAAACAGGTTTTTTGCACTTGCTTCAGATTTTCCTCTGGAGGTGTCAATTCTGACATTTTATAACAGCCGAGAGAGAGACCTTCCAGCCTCCAGTCTGGCAGCAGATCTCTCACCCCACCGTCAGCCTAGACCACAGAAATGTCACACATGTGAGGAGTCAGTTTTTTTTTCAATTTTTTAAGACGCATTTATTCCTACAGAAAATAAACAACAAAATTTTGAGAGAGCTTTTTTGATCCAAGTTAAGTGATTGTATCTTTAATTTATCCATATGATTCTAAAATAATATTAAGTTCGTACTAGGTACCAGGCAATGGCTAGAAGTTGCATTACTGTTCGTGCAAGTTCGCGTGCCAGACACATAGTGAGGCCGAACAAACCAAAACGTCGGAGTGCGGGCAGAGAAGGGTTTATTGCAGGGCCACGCAAGGAGACGAGGTGGCGCTTGCCCTGAAAAGCCCCGAACTCCCCGAAGGGTTTCAGCAAAGCCTTTTTAAAGGCCAGGAGTTGGGGGTGGGGGGGGTGGGTCGCAGGGTACGTGATCAGCCCGTGCACGATTCTCTGATTGGCTGACGGTGAGGCAGCAGGGTGACGTCACAGGGGATCACAGTATCAGTCCTGAGGCTCCAGGAGGCTGGGGGCTGTGTGCTCATGGTCATCAAGTAGTTCTTCCATTTGAGGGGGGCGGCAGTTCGCATCTGCAAACAGCTCACGAGTGTTAACGGCATCAACTACTGTTATCCGGGTACTACAGAGAGGAGCTAACGCAGACGATGTGGGGAAGGCCCCAGAGGGTCCTGCTCGGTTACAAGACCACATCTCTTCCCTGAGGCTTTGAATTCTTGTAACCGGGCAGAGGTTTTCCTATGAATGACTCTGAACCCAGGTAGCAATCCAACTTATTGGAATGCGCTCCATTTTCCTATCCTGCTGTCTCCTGAGAAGAAGACTCAAGTAATTTGACCATGGGAGGGAAGAAGGAGAAAGCCCATCCTCACAAGACACTGTCCTTAAGAAAATATGACAAAAGTCTTCTATTCTGGGGTCCCCTTGGAAAAACAATAGGTGACCTATATATACAGTAAAAAAAAAAAAAAAAAATGCATGGAAAACATACCACTGAGGGAAAAAACATAGAGTGGAACCTTTTCTACTAGGTCAACATGCTTATGGCTTGGTTTCAATGGAGGCGTGTCCAGAGTTTAGCTCAGCTGCTCCGTGGTGCTGCTGCCTCAGCATCCGCTCTGTACGGCCAGGCAGGGGCCTTGGGGGGGCTTAGATGGACACCAACCCCTGGAGCCAGCACGTGCCCTAGGTGACAGCCCACAGGGTCACGAGCAGGTGTATGTTCCTGACATGACTCCCCAGCCGCCCTTGTGATGAGCAGTCTCCCTGCCTCTCAGGGTCCTCCCCTTATGTGCCCTTTAGATAAGACCCCTATGGCTCTTACCAAAATCCTGCTCTTTTGGCTTGAATTGACCCATCTGGCCTTAGCCCAGGAACCACAAAACTCTCCACTCACTGTCCTAATAAAGGCAAGTACCTTAGTCCTGCTCCTCTCTCTCTCTCTCTCCCTCTCTCTCTCTCTCTCTCCCTCTCTCTCTCTCTCTCTCCCTCTCTCTCTCTCCCATTCTCTCACCCTCTCTCTCTCTCCCTCTCTCTCTCTCCCACTCTCTCACCCTCTCTCTCTCTCCCACTCTCTCTCTCTCTCTCTCTCTCTCTCTCCTCCCTCTGGACCTTCCTTTGGCCCCCTGAGATGTTCCTTGTGCTCACCCAGGACCTATGAGTCATAAGCATCTCTGTTTCCACTTCTCTTGTGCTGTTGAGCGAGGCTCTCCGTCCAGCACCCTGTCCTCCACTTCACACATGTTAACGAAGTCAAAACAGCATGGATTTCAGGTATTTCCCTGAATGTAAAGCTATTAAAGGGAAATGCCAAAAACAGGGAAAATACAGGTATGAAATGTATTTTTCACTCCATCAAAGGGGTGGTTCAGAGCAGGTGGACGCCATCAGAACAAGGAGTGTATGAATGAGCAAATCTAAGGACTGGGTGACACTAAATGAAAGATCTTCTACTGACCATGGGCACACCAAGAGTGAAGCTTCTATAATTTTTTTAAACCCTGACCACTAGCAGTGAGACAAAAGCAGAAGAACATCCAATCCTGTCACCTCCCCCGATCCCTGCATTTAATTAATTGTCTCATTATCATCAGAGATGATGAGGAAAATATTATTAATAAAGGGATATTGGAAAAGATGTGAATTTTTTTTGGTAAATGGACTAGGTCAAACAATCTCATCTTTATAAACACACCCATGTATCTTACCTAATAATGCAATGATCTATCCAAGGCACAATTCAGTCAGTTTTCTTTATGAATGAGGACTTGACTCCCTAGCTACAGTAAATCCAGCTTCAGTCAGCCAAAGGATCAAATTCATTACCTGAAATTCCTTTTTTAACATTTTTATTGGCGTATAACTGCTTTACAATGCTGTGTTAGTTGCTGCTGTATAACAAAGTGAATCAGCTATATGTATACATACATCCCCATATCCCCTCCCTCTTGCATCTCCCTCCCACCCTCCCTATCCCACCCCTCTAGGTGGTCACAAAGCACCGAGCTGATCTCCCTGTGTGATGCCACTGCTTCCCACGAGCTCTCTATTTCACATTTGGCATTACCTGAAATTTTTACAGAAAAAAAAAAAAACATACGGCCCTCTCATTTGTTCCTCTTTGATAATTTTCAACAAACATTTATTGAGCACCCACTATGTGCCTGGCTGTTGTACTAGGTGCTGGAGCTACAAAAATAATCAGATCCAGTCTCTACCCACAAGGAGAAAAACATATGAAGAATAAATCCTACCATAATATGATGTGTTATAATTAATGAACAGAGGGCATGAAGGGACACCTAACTCTAAATGAGGAAAGGAATGGTCACAGGAACATCACTGAAGGACAGCCCTTGACCTGAGACTTACGGTATAACTTGAACTTGCCAGAAAAAGAAAAAAGTGTGTGCAAAGATATATAGATGTGAAAGCACGTGCTTTATTCTGGGACCGGCAAATAAGTTAGCCCAACCAAAATACGGTGGACTTAGAGAGGAAAGTACCAAATGATGACGATGAAGATTAGGATAATAATAATAAGTTGGAGAAGCAGTAGGTAGTGAAAACCTTTGGGTGCGATGCATAAGCACGTTTCTGTGGCTGATGGGAAGCTGATGAATTAGATGTGGTCAAATTTTCATTTTTATAATGGTCACCACGGCAGCTGCATGGATGATGAAGTGGAAGGGAAGAAACTGGAGGAGGGTAGACTTTAAAAGGCCCGTGGGATCCTCCAGAGAAAGAGACGGTGCCGGCGGGAAGGAAAGCAGCAACCGGAAGGTGGAGTGAAGAAGCAGACGTGAGATGCCTGGAGGAGATGGAACCAGCCAGGCTGGCTTCTCAGCTGACTTGTACAAGAAAAGAGGAGAAACAATGAGGGCGACGTGAGGAAACAATACAGACAGTATAGACTTTTTAGACCTGAAAAACAATATGACCACAAGGCGTTAACATTGGCTACATGGCAAAGAGGTAACTGAGGAAAATATCGAGACTTATATTGATTTATTAGGAAATAAGTGAGGTTGAATTAGAATTGAACAAAAGTTTAAACTTAAAAATTTAGGAGAAAAAACTTTAAATCAAGTAGAAAACATAATTTAAAAAAATAAGAGTAGATAATTAAAGAAATAGCAATTTTCTTAAAAGCAGAAATAGGTATTCAAAGCAAAAGTTGGTCCTTTGAAATAAATAATAATTGTTACCATTTATACAGGGCTTTCCCAGGAACTATTCGCGGCATTATATTTATTAACAGAATTAGTCTTTTAACAGACCTACAAAATAAATGCCATTTTTATAACTTTCTTAAAAATGAGGAAACCAAGGCATATGGAGTTAAAGTGAGTTGCCCAAGATCACAGAGCTAGTAAAAAAATTAATAAAGTAGAAACACTTTGGCAAGTGTGATCAGGAAAATAAAAAATAAAAAGATATAAATAAAGAAAATATCAGGAAGTGGGGCACAGCCTCAAATATAATAGGGATTTAAGAATTAACAAGAGAAGTCTATGTACAACTTAACCATAAATTTTAAATATTAAGTTAATTTGAAAAAATTTAGGCAATAAGGACCCAAATAGATTAATAAAAGTAGAGGAAATTAAAGTGTTAATCAAAGATTTACCATTACCATCCAAAAGGCACTGTTCTAGGGACTTCCCTGGTGGTCCAGTGGTTAAGGCTCCTCACTTCCACTGCAGGGGGCGTGCAGCCCTCCTTCTGCAGGGTGGTGTTGGCCAGACCCAGAGGAAGCTGAACACACATGCCCACTGCACCTGAGGGGGGGGGGGGCGTACAGAGGACCAGGATTCTCTTAATGTAACATCCAGTGTGTTCAAATTACTTGTGTGACAAGGACTAGTATCTACAATACATAAAGAACTCTCAAAAGCCAACAATCAAAGAATGCAAACACATTGAAAATCTGCTCATCTTACCAAAAACCAGGAAAATTACATGAATGAGAAAAGATGATCAGCTGATGCGAGATGAATCAGAGGATGAGAAGGATGTTAAAGCAACCATAACAAAAATGCTTCAACAAGAAGCCACATCGCGTATGCTTCCAAAGTTAAGTGGTTATGGATTCAGACTACATTATTAGAAACTTAGAATGTGTATTATAATCTCCAGGAAAGGCACCAAGAAAATAAATTTAAAATATACAGGGAAGGAAATGAGAAGGGAATCAAAATGGCACACTAGAAAAAAAAATCGATTTAACACAAAAGAGGACAGTGATGAAGAAATTGAGGAACAAAAAGATGTAAGACAAATAGGAAACAAATAACAAGATGGCAGAAGTCAGCCTTGTGTTAGTCAGGCTTCTCCAGAGAAACAGAACCAGCAAGATACATATATATCTAGAGAGATTCGTTATAAGGAATTGGCTCACGCGATTATACGATTAGACCCAGGAGAGCCCTTGGTGTAAGTTCCAGTCTGAAGGGCCTTAGGATCAAGACTCGAGAAGAACTGATGTTTCAGCTGGAGTCCAAAGACAGGAAAGGGCTGATGTCTTTATTGCAAGGATTATTTTTTCGAGACTTACTTTCTTGTCTGGGTCACTGTAAGACAGGCTGAAGGCTACATAAAATCCAAAATTGAGGGACAGATAACTGGGGTATTTTTTAAAGTCATACAGCTTCTTTTAATTTTTTTTATTTGGAGTAGAGTTGATTAACTCTGTTGTGTTAGTGTCAGGTGTACAGCAAAGTGATTCAGGTCTACATATACATGTATCTATTCTTTTTCAAATTCTTTTCCCATATAGGTCATTACAGGGCATTGAGCAGAGTTCCCTGTGCTGTACAGTAGGTCCTTGTTGGTTATCTATTTTAAATATAGCCGTGTGTACACGTCAATCCCAGACGCCCCATCTATCCCTCTCCCTCCCCGCCCTTCCCCCACTGGTAACCATAAATTCGTTCTCTAAATCTGTGAGCCTGTTTCTGTTTTGTAATTAAGTTCATTTGTGTCATCTTTTTTAGGTTCCACATATAGATGCAGCATCTTAAAAAAATAGCAACACTCTTCCAAAGGGCGTCCACTGACATCCATATGCAGAAAGAAGATGACATTTTCCCCACCTTATCCACTATGTCCCGTCATCACACACTTTTATTCGGAACTCAGCTAATGCAACAAAGCAATTCACTGTTGAAAAGCCCAAAACAAACACACTTCATAAAATACTGCATTGATTTCATCTGAATCCTCTATGCTCCATCTTCTTCCATCACGGCTGAGTCTGTTCAAAGTTGCTCAGGCTGACCTTTTACAGACAGCAATTACTCGGGAAGTAACTCCCTGTGACAATCCATGTCTTTACACATTTCGGAGAAGCGTCATTTTCTCAGGCGAGAGAAAGGTATCCTGTCATCCAGCACGAGCTTCCTATCTGAGATGTGATTTCACAGCCTTTCTTTTGAAATCTGCTAATAGTGGCTGGTCCCCAAGCACAGGACTAAATGGTTTAATTACAGACAGGTGGTGAAAGGACATGATTTTTTTTTTTTTTTTTCTTGTTTCCTTTTCCCAGAATGATTGGTACAATAAGATGTCCTGAAAGAAGTGTATGTCTGCAGGGTCACTGCTGGTTAATTTCCACCCATATGGAAGTTACTTGGATTTGCTTTGATTTCCAATACCTTCCTTCAGGTAAATGCCCGGAGGGAAGAAGGTGCAGACACAGGCATCATCCATATGGCTGTAGGTGTGGTCAGTGATCAGTCTGCCAGCGGACTCTGCCTGCCACCACTGCTGGCCCCCACTCTGACCCTAATCTGCGCCGAAATCATGCTTTATGATAAACAGATTTCAGTCCCATCGTTGTGCTAATTTTTAATCCTATATTTAGCAAAGAACTCTGATCTGTACAAATGAAATGCACGTGCTGAAAGTGGTAATATCTGTACAAGAGAGGATAATAAACTAGCGAGCTGATGTGGGTCCTTTTGTTGCTGGGATGCACACTAGAATGCCCGGTGGCCCATTAGTCTACAGGCTGATGACGATCAAAGACAAGGATGTAGCCAGTTGGCTCCAAATTCCCCCAGCTGTCACAGCTGCCTTCTTGGTCAATTATCTATCCAAGAGAGGTGGGTACCAAGAGCCAAAGCAGCATTGATCTCTCCAACTAATAAGAAGGGAGCCTAGTCTCTACCTAGCCGGGAGAATCAAGAGGACGTCTTACGGATCAGTTGGCTTAGACCAAAAATAGATCAATTGACTTAGTCAAAGACACCAAGGTACGGTGGGAGAATTTCAAGATCAATTTGCTGGCCTCAACATTCTTTTCTTCTCAACTGTGTCTCATCTTGGATGATAGTAACTTGTTTATTTCTCATTTCTTATTTTATATTTGTTATTTTTAAACATACGTATTTTGTAGCTTCTGTCTGTATGACTTTTGAAACTCTGGGGGCACTGTCGTTTTTCTTTAAGATTTTTTTTACATAGACCATATTTTTAAAGGCTTTACTGAATTTGTTACAATATTGCCTCTGTTTTACGTTTTGGTTTTTTGGCCCCGAGGCATGTGGGATCTTAGCTCCCCGACCAGGGATCGAACCCATGTCGCCTGCACTGGAAGGCAAAGTCTTAACAACTAGACCACCAGGGAAGTCCCAGTGTCTCGATATTTGTGGTTTGTGTTGATTCTTACCCATTGTCTCTGTGTCTTCCTATGCTTTGTAATTTTAGTTTGTGAATACATTGTCAGTAGGGTTATGTGTGTGGGAATAGTATACCTCCTGCATTAAGAAGGTATTACTCCAAAGAAATTATACATTTGACTTTGTAGGCACCTCAGCGATGTTTCTGGTCTCTGTTATTTTTCATTTGGGATATTTGGGATTATAAATTAATATAAATTCAAACTTTAAACCCACCTCTATGGGGCACTAGTGATTACAAACTCTCAGGGAGATTATGGATTTTTTCACACCAAACTCTAATCATGATAAACAAGCTTCCACACTTCCTCCCTCACCAACGAGCAATTCATCTGTATTTACGGCTTCCACTAGAGGCTTTCCCTTTCAAGGCCTGGACCAAATGCAGGATTCTCAGTTCCAATCCCCCATCTTGATCAGGTACATGATTTACTTTTTGTGGCCATAAAATGCCTGCTTCCTGGTTATTGAGATTGGTGAAATCTCCAAGGCAACTTGGTTCAGTACCCACCGACCACTGTTAGTTGTAGTTTCTCCTTGCTTTCAGCCTTGGGCAATTTCTCTTACTTTCTTACAAATACACCTCTGCACTTAAAAGTATACTTGCTGAATTTTATCCGGCATTTCTAGGTGTCTTGGTAGCAGGAACGTTTCCGATTACCTAATGGGCCAACTTGCTATATACAGTAGTCCTACCATTCAGACAGACACACACACACAACTGGCCCATACTGTTGCATTTTGACTCTGTGTTTTCTGATGGCAAGCTATCCCAGAAATAATCTCTATTTATCCAGGGACCAATCATCCATCTCATGCCTTGTCTGGACAGTCCCCTCTTTTGTGTATATTCCTACTTTATAGCTCGCTGACGTCTCCTCCAGAGGCACAGCGGGGAAGGGAATTAGACAAGCACTGGCAAGTCCCATTTTAACAGGATCAGTAAAAAGATTTCATGGTAGCAGAGCTCTAACAGGAGTTTTGTGAACAATCTGAGGATCGAGTGGTCTGGTTTCCCTATTTTTAGCTATAACTTACTTAGAAATCACTAAGTCCCTTTCACGAAGATGAGTCTCTCATTGTGTGTGTCTCTCTAAGGATGTTTTGTTCACTGCACCTGTCCAAGAAGAAAAAGCATCTCATCACTGGATCCATTGGAATAGCAAGCAGATTATCTCTGCTTTGGGGGCATGAAGGGGCGGAAGAGCAGCTGTTGCCCCCGGATTGCAGAGACATGCCTGGCATTTAGGAGATGTGCAGAAACAAGAAGATTCCTTTGTATGCTCTTTCTAAAGTGACCGAAGGGGGAAAAAAGTGGCAGGCAGGGCACATGGCAGGTGGTTGCTCTTAGAAAACACCATTAAAAGATTAATATTTCCCTCAGGAGTGGCGAGCTCTGGCCCTACGGGGCCTTGCTCTACCCAGAGAGAATTAGAGGGATTGGAGTTTGTGCTACAGGACAGACAACACTCACCACGGCTCAATCAAGAGCTGAACGGACGTGGTTCCGTCACCCAGTCGACAAAAAGCCGCCTGTGCCACCCCCGCAGGGACGGGTCCAGGTGTCTGAGATGCTCTGATGTGCTTCTCTCCTGACTCCCCCTGGTCCTCACGTCCCTTCCTGTTTGTCTTCTGATCTGAGGTCTTCATCGTGACCCCTCTAAGTCTCTTAAACTCCTCTTGACGCTTTAGGGGTTTTTTATTTTGATTCATTTCCTACTATTCTGTTATTTCTGAAAACAGTGGTTCTCAAACTTCAATGTCCATGACTGAGGTTTTAATTGGGGTTTTGTTGTGTAATTTTTTTCACTGTAAGCTCCCCAGGCAATTTCGATACACATACATGTCTGGAATAGTCTTTAAGAAACATTGCATTTCTATGTGCAGAAAATTAAACTGAAATATCTTTTTTTATTTAAAAAAATCAATAAATTAAGCAGAGCCCATCTTGCCCTAAAATAACCTGGAGATGTCACAGAGAAAATCGTTAAGTGGTGATGAAACCATTGAACAACCATCAGTAGTTTGACGGTCTCCATCTAGAACAACCAGTTGAGCTTTGAGGAGGAACAAATTGTTGTTTTCTCCTCAGTGTTAGCTTGAAGTCAGCCCCCGCGGGGAGGGGGCCGTTTCTAATACAATCACCAATTTCTAATATATTGTGGACACGCCCTTGGCTTGGTGAAGAGTCAGGAATGGGACAGTCTGTCCTTCTGAGGAAATTCCAAGCAGCTTAATTATAATTTCCACTTGCTCTTCAGGAAAATAATTGTGGTATTTGCTCCATGCCTAAATGAGTTGAAGTTGTAAGTAATAAAAACAAAGATCATCAAGGATCGTTGTCATTTGCATCAAGAATTATGTGATATACTTTACCTGCTCTCGGCACCACCCCGGGACAAGCAGCAGTGTTCTTGTTTTATCCATGATGATGACAAACATTTGGAAAAGCCCTCGAAGTTTCACGTCCAGTGCGAAATGCTTTATGTGTGGTAACTCATTTATCCTCTCGACATCCCTGTGGGGGAATTCTATCACCATCTCCACTTTTATAGATGAGAAACCAAGGCCCAGAGAGGTTAAGCAACCTCCCCAGGGTTACAGAGCTAATCTATGGTGGGACGGGATTTCAAACCAGGAGATCCAACCCGAGTTCTACCTCTAACTGCTGGCGTGTTGTCCTCATGGTTACGAGTGGATCAGAGACACCAGCAGGGCTCCTCAAAGCAGAGCGCTGGGCCCCTCCAGAGCCTCTGACCAGCAGGCCTGGATGGCGCCCAAGATTCTGGTCTCTACCAGCTTCCTGAGGATCCCGACATGCTTCTCAGGAACCACACTTTGAGAACCACTGTGCTAGACGACACTGATGATTGGCTTCCCGCCATGTGTCTTGGATGCTGGAGTGAGGAAGCTCCCAGCTGAAAGGTCTTCCGACACTAAGCACCGCGCAGGGTGGGGTCACCATCGCCACAAGATGCCCCTGCTTCGGGCTCCAGCCACGACTCAGGGTTCCCAAGGCCAACCTGGGGTACAAATCCGGGGGTCTCATTACCCCTTTATGTTCAATAAGGCTCCAGGCTGGCCCATGGATCTCAGGAAAGTGCAGTCCTCGTGATCATGGTTTTATTAGAGGGAGAAGGCTATAAACCAGGACCATCCACAGAAAGAGGTGCTTAGGGTGTGGTCTGGAGGGTCCTCATCCCATGGAATCAGGACACGCCATCTCCCAGCACAACCATGTGTCACAACGTGCAGAGGGCTGTTACCCAGGAAGCTCACCAGGCTTCGAGTCCCAGTGGTTCCTGGGGCTCATTGCGTCAGCGTGATTGATTGAACCCCTTCCCTTCCCCTGAGGCTGGGCTGCCATCACCCCAGCGCTCTGCTCACCTGGTCCTCCCAGCACACGTGGCCTCTCCTGAGTGTGCTCCTCACCTCGTAAACCTCCGGGCCCATCATGAATAACAAAGATGCTCCTGCCACTTAAGAAATGTCAAGGACTTAGGGGCCCAGGAACAGAGGACAGAGGCCAGCCAGAGCCCTTAGTACACAGGACAAACCAAAGTCAAACGTTCACAATAAGCTGGTAAGTGTCAGACCAAGTTGCCCAAAGTTAAGACGTGGTAAGTGGTACGTTCGTGACTGAAACCTACCTCTTTCTATGCAATGGTTTTGACTCATAACTGTTACATTTTCTAATTCCTGGTACCTTTTTACTGTGGTAAAAATTCTTCATAAGTTATTAGTAAAGTAGGTGATGTTGGAGGGCTGGGTGGGAGGGGTGATACAGAGCAGGGCCCTGTGGGGCTCCTGGGCACAAAAGCTTTTCTGCCTTCCCCATTTCTTCATTACAGCAAATGGACTTCATTCAGCCTCCACGACCTTCCTCGAGTTCCAACAGACAGGTTCAAACAGATGCTAATCAGGGAAGGGAGGGGATGCAGAGACCAGGGAGGAGCAGTCAGGAAACAATAGCGCAGCCTTGGGGCAGGTCCTGGTTCCCCTCAAGGGATACACACAACAATATCCTTGAGCTGTTTTGCAAACACTGAAACCCTCTCCAGGTGGTAGAAGTTAACTGTCTGCTGCTCACAAGCGTGGAGACACCAGACCCGTTGGAACCAGAAGGTTGATGATGCGACTCCCGATGACCTCACCACCAGCCAATCAGAAGAGTGTCCACGAGCTGACCACGCCCTCTTTGAACCGTTACTATAAAACTCCTCGCGACCCCCTCCAGGTGGCGACACACAGTTTTGAGGGCATTAGCCCGCTGTGGCCCCTTTTGCCTGGCAAAGCAATAAGGTTGTTCTTTTCTACTTCACCCAAAACTGTCTCCGAGATTTAATTCCGTGTCAGGGTACACAGGCCGGATTCAGCTTCAGGGGAAAGGGCAAGCCTTGGGAATTCGCCCTTGGCAAGTCTCCACTGCCAAGACTTAAACTGAATTTTCTTTTTTTCAGTATTTCTTCTCTGTTTACTGCAAAGCATCCGTCTTCCTCCCTGTCTTTTTTCTCTGTCTGGGCAGCTCTAACAAACATTGCACTGGTTAGTACGTCACTGCAATTTTAATTGCCATCATTATCACCAGAAAATATTCTTCCTGCTATATTTCACGCACTGTTATATATACGTGCAGCCCGTCTGTGATCTGTGCTAAGTGGGCCACCAAATGTTGGTGCTATATTCAAGGGCTAATTACAAGTGGCCATATCTCACCATGGCAGCATGCTTTCTCCAGCACAATTATTTTCCCATCCAGGCCATGATAAAACACAGACAAAATATAAGGAGGTAATAAAGGCTTATGTTTATTGAGCACTTACTATGTTCCAAGCTCCGTGCTTTATATACCTTACCTCTGCCAAAGATCACAACCACCTTAGAGGGAAGTACTATTACCGTCCTCACTTTCCAAATAAGGAAACAAGAGCACAGAGAGGTAAGAAAATCATCAGCTTCACATCTGATAAATAGCAGAACCCGGACTTGAATCCACGTGGCTCTGAAACCCCCACCCTTAGCCACTGGTCCACTGTCTCAGTTAATAACATCAAGACCCTTAAGGAAACCCTCAGGCTTCCTTTGCCACCTACAAGCTAATTCTCTTCATATTTAAGTTGCTTTATTTCACTGGTTATATTCTCTGTGATGGGCAGGCATCCATAGTGGGAAAAAAAAAAAAAAAAAAACCACAGTGGAAGGTGAACCCACACAGGGAATCTGTCCATTGATATTCTAGCCACCAGAACACGGACAGATGGGGATTCAAGGTCAGCTCCCTGAAGCCAGTCCATGAGGACAAAGCCTGAGCACCGTCCATCTGGCTAGTGCTACTTCCAAAGGGCCACACGCTGCCTGTGAAGACAGACTTGGTTTTCATTACAAACGACATCACAGACCATGATATTCTGCACAAAGCATGGCTGTCTCAGTCTGCTCGGGCTGCTGTCAGAAAACTCCACAGACCTGGGGGCTCAAACAACAGACACTTATTTCTCACAGTCTGGAGGCTGGAGTCCAGGATCCAGCTGCCTGTTGACTTGGTCCCTGGTGAGACCCTTTCCATGGCTTGGAGATGTTTGTCTTCTTTCTGTGGCCACATGTAGTGAAAGGAGAGAGGTGGGGAGAGAGAGAGGGGGGAGGAGAGAGAGACAGAACGAACTCCCTGATGTCTGTTCTTACAAGGGCACTAATCCCATCGTGGGCACCACCCCCAGGACCTCATCTCGCCCTCGTCACCTCCCAAAGCCCCACACCTCTCCAAACACCATCACACTGGAGGTTAGGGTTTCAACACACGGATTTGTTGGGGACACATTTTGTCCTTAACAAGGTACTTTTATGTAACACTCGTTCAGAGATTTCACTTTCCCGATGAGCTGTGTACACCAGGGATACAGCATGTCTGTCACTAACGATATTAAATTTGGGGTGTTCTCAGCAGCTGCCCTGACAGACCCTGCAACCGAAAGCTGCCAACACCATCCCCACCAGGAGCCAGATGTCAGCAGATCCCCTCCGTTGCACAAGGACGGTCAGACAGTCGTTTAAAAGTTTAGTGCATCTTCATTGAGGAGTTTGATTTGAGGTTTGCTCTAGGAAGTTACTGGAACCTATTCTTCTGTTTTCATGAATATTCTGAAACCTCTGTGAAGTCTGATAAGGATGAACATAAATCATCACTCCCTGACACTCCCTAATGAGTTTACGTCTCATAAAGAAGCTGGACACGGCCATGGAGGAGTTTCATCGGCGGTCGTGCCTGCCGGGTAATTTTTTTTAACAATCCATCTAAATTTGTGTTTATATCATCAAGTCATGATTTCTCTTCCAGCATCAGTGCTTTATTAACTGTTTGCTTTCATCCTCACCACTAAGAATTCACTCTGGCCTGACTGCCCACGCCAGTCCTGAGTTCACCTTATCAAAACGGAAGGAGGTCAAAAAAATGAAATACTGGTCCCATGATAATTAATGTAAAGCTCACATGGAAAGCATTTGCTAATGTGGAAATTCGGCAAATACAGCATGTGTTTTCTTTAAATACAGAAATCTATAGTCAAGGGCTCTAGTCACTTGGTATTAACAGCCTCCAAGTGAGTTTAAGATAACAGAGAGGATTCCATCGCACACCAACTTGGCCATAAAACGGAATCGGATCCGTTCATTCGCTGAAGCTCAGCAGAAAATCTGCATAGTCTTCAGGACTGGGACCGTGGATCCATCACGTGGTCCCACCCAATGCAGCCACAGCCCGTCAGACCCCGCTGCTGTGTCACAGACCAGCCACACAGCTGAAGGTGGATGTGGTATTCAAACCTAGCTGTGTGCTGACCTATGGACACTCCTTTCTAGTGTGTTAATTACAGGTCACTTGTTTCAGCCGCTGTCATAGGCAGCATGTCATTCACTGTAGTCAGAGCCTGCCTTCTGTTCCAGTGTGCAGTTCCAAGTTCACTACTGAGACGGGTCCCTGTGCAGAAAGTGGGTCACAGGCTGGCTGAGTTAGTCATTCTGAGCCATTTCCCTTCTTAATGTTGTATCACTGTATCAAATGATACAAGCGTCTTTTGTATCATTTCCCAGATACAGACGACACAGTCCCCACCCACATTCTTGATAAAGCCAGGTAAGTCTGGGATGGGGATAACTCATCCTGACGGCCGTTAACCCCCTCCAAGAGGCACGTGTGAGGATGTGGTTTGTTCGTATGTGTTACTTAAAAAAAAATTCCGGCTTGCAGCTTCCTGAAATAATAAGCCTTGGGTTTACACATGACACAGAAATAATTGTGTGTTCACCAGGGCTCCTGGCACTTAGACTCCAATATGAAACATCAGTATTTGACACAGAGACATGCAGAGCGAGCTGGGCTTTTTGCTGGCTTCTAGGAGAAGCCTCCAAAGCCTTAGCTCAGGGACAGACTCCATGGGCTCACAGCTGTCCCGGGGTGCAAAGCCCCTGCACAGAGACAGCTGTCCAGCGGAAATGACGTTGATGGTGTGAGCACAGCTGGGGGCAACGGTAGGAGGGAGGTCTGTGCGAGGGAAGGCGCACCAGCAGCCATCTGGGATGCTGAGGCAGTGGCCCGTGCTCTGGGGTCAGGGCTGTTCCTGGGTCTGAGCAGTCACCGGGGCCATGGAACTAGCATCTGGAGGCTTCCCATGCAAACTGGAAGGCCAAGCAGAGTGGCTGGGCCATGTCATCATCATGGCAGATACATCCCCTCCCCCAGGAGTGCTGCCTTCACATGCAGCCCGATCACAGGAAATGTTTCCTTCCTCTGTGAAGTTTAGGTCAGAAAGGAGGAGTCCCCAGAGCTCTGAGTAGCTCGCACACATCGGGACTCCTAGGTTCCCAGGCCACCAGTAGAATGCTGGTGTCTCTCACTGAGGTTCTGGTCTGTGTGTCAGGATGCCGAGTGGCTTCCTTCTTGAAGAAGACTACGAGAGTGGGAAGAAGGGAGAAGGGAGAAGGAAGGCTTGTGGTCCGATGCTGCTCTGAGATGGAAAGGAGGAAGGAAAAGGTGATTCCTGCTGGAAGTTTTGTCTCCTGTGGAGAAGCCTAATCCTTACGGAGCCTCATTGAGGGAAGCTTTAAGGATAAGGGTTTGTTTAATCAGCTACAGGTAAAACCATACCTTACACAGCCAGCTTTAGATACAGATCCGAAAGGAGAGCAAACGAACAAAAAAGCATGTCCCCTGGATGTCCATTCTAAATAATGGGGAAGTCTTGTATTCTGCTTGCAGGAGTGGGCTTAGAACGGTTTGGTGCTGGCTATGTGTAAGAAGGAAAAAATGGTAACTTCAAAACCTCCATTTTTTTATGTTGCTACAAGTAGACAACTCCTTATTTAGCAGAAGACTTATATTTTTAAAAGTGCAAAGTAAGCCCAGAACCTGCCTGGGGCTGCAGGGGAGAGAGTTAAGCCTCTTTGCATGAGAAGGTAACAGGTACATGCGCGTGATGCAGAGACAGGAGCGGGAAGGACATGGTTCGGTAACTTGGGGAACCAAGGAGCAAGGGGAGAGCGGAAACCTCTCCAGGACAGGAGTCACAACTTTCCGTGACCGTGTCAGACTCTATTTCGCATTTTCCAACGATCTTGAAAGAATCCGTTAGCGTCACAGCCTTGGGGTAGAGGTGCTGAGGGAGACGGAGGGGCGTGTCAGCCCCCAGGGAGCAGGGCAGAACCCACCGCTCCCCTAACTTCGTCTCCACCCCCCACTGCTCACCAGGGGCCTCTGCTGGTCCTGGCCTTTATCAGGTTTTCTCCCCACATCTCCTGTCCCAGCTTCCCTGAGCCACCGTGTGCCCAGCAATCCTGCTGGTGAACACATATCTGGAGAAAAACATGGTTCAAAAGGATACATGCACCCCAATGTTCATTGCAGCACTATTTACAATAGCCAAGACATGGAAGCAACCTAAATGTCCATCAACAGAGGAATGGATAAAGAATATGTGGTGCATATACACAATGGAATATTACTCAGCCGTTAAAAAGGATGAAATAACGCCGTCTGCAGCAACATGGATGGACCTAGGGATTATCATACTGAGTGAAGTAAATCAGACAGAGAAAAAAAATAATCATTTATATGCAGAATCTAAAACAATGATACAAATGAACTCACTTACAAAACAGAAACCGACTCACAGACTGAGAGAACCAACCTATGGTCACCAGGAGGGAAAGGGTGGTGGCGGATAGATGGGGAGTTTGGGATTGACATGTACACACGGCTATATCTAAAATGGATAACCAACAAGGACCTCCTGTAGAGCACAGGGAACTCTGCTCAATATTCTGTAACAACCTAAATGGGAAAAGAATTTGAAAAAGAATAGATACATGTATATGTAGAACTGAATCACTTTGCTGTACACCTGACACTAACACAACACTGTTAATCAACTGTGCTCCAATATAAAATAAATAGTTTAAATAAATAAAATTTAAAAATAATAATAGTAAAAGAAAGAAATAGGTCAGCGAAAAGCCAAAACTAGAAGAAGAGCAGTGAGGTTGCCGGGTAGATAATACAAGTGATAATTCAACACAGCTTAAACGCCCTGAAACTGTACGTGTTGTGTATGGGTGGAAACGCAGTGGAATCCATCTGAACATTGAAGGAAAGGTTTATCCCAGCAGTTCAGGCGATTAGGGACCTGTGAGATGCGTGTCTTTTTCTTTTTGTCCTAGACCGAGAGCCTTATCTATCCAGTCTTACACAATCTCATCTAATTCTTAACAAGAATGGCTATTTGCTTTCTTACGTTTTACATATGTATGGTTCTCTATAGTCACATTTATTTAATAACACTGACCCAGCACTTCTTACATGCCAGGCACTGTTCTGAGCACTTAATAGATGCTACTGTGGGCATCCTTTCTCATAACCCTCAGGTAATAACTGTTATCATTCCTGCTTTACAGATGAGAGGACAGATATGAATAACATCTTGGCCTAGAACTCAGGGTAGTAAGTGGCAGAACAGTGCCCCCTCAGGAAGGGTGGCTCCAGACTGCATGCCCTTAAGCACGACGTGAGGACGCCTCTCCTGTCCAATCATCCGAACAGCTTCCAATGTCAAAATGTACCCGGCTTTGAACGCACCCTGCGAGGCTCACAGTCCTGAACAGACTTGGGGTTTCAGGTGACTTGAAGATCCTGACAATAAAGTGCGGACTGAGTGTGGTCTTAGGTCTGCGTTTGTCAGCCGGAAGCCATGGACTGCTTCTTGGCTTAATATGTGATGGAAATTGTTGAGTAAGTGTGATGTCAGTGAATCTGAGAAGGGAACGCCCCTGCCCGCCTGAGCTCTCGCTAGCACCACGTCTGGAAGGCTAACACCAAGGACGCCCTAAAAACTAGCATCTTTACCGTCAGTAAAGGGAGCACATCTATTACGTTAATGGCAGAGCCTAACGTAATGCCACCTAACTCTGAAAAGACTATCAAGTCTCTTAACGAACTGTGTTTCCTCCTGCCGTCAAGTTGTTATAATTACTCAGTATTCGACCAGATGGCAGATAATTTCTTAAGTCAGACCAGGTGTTCAAGAAGCAGATCTAGTCTCAAAGCTGATGATGGCGGTGAAACTAATTTAAAAGCAGTAACAGTGGCACAGTGCTGCTCCCATGAAGACTGGCCACAAAAGAAAAGGAGAGGAAAAACGGATATTTCCTGGAGAGGAGGCTCAATAAAGGCCGGTATGAGAAGGGAGTGTTCCGATGCTGAGTATTAGGTCCATCAACAGTTGCTCTCACAGGTGTACTGTCTACCTGAGGCTTGAAAGGAGAAGCAGCAATGAACACTCAGAAAGGCTCAGAATTAGCACCGGTGGCAGGACAGTGTCAACTCAAATAAATATCAAACTTGGACACAACCGTGATTTTTCTCACATTCCCGTTTCAGGCATAGAAGCCCGGATTTCATGGCCGCAGCTGGAAGTCACAGAGCTTTAATTCATTTTCAAATGAAGAGTTCCCATTAGGCAATCTTCCCAGTTTCCTATCCCAAGTCCCCGAAGAGGGGACCTAACCCATATGTGCATTCCAGAAGAGGCTGGTGTTTTGGAGGCTTTTCTGGAGTGACACAGGGTCTCAGAAAATGTCTCTCCATATTGGCAAACTATGAAGCACTTCATATCTTTGGTAAAGGATCAGTTTAACGAGGCCCAACTCCGTTGCTGGTTCTGTCTCATCTCTGCAGCCTCCAAATATCGTCGGACTTCAAGCCTCATCCTGGCACATTTTCTATCTTCTATCTAAACCCATCCTGCATGATCTCGTCCAGTCTCGTGTTTAAATACCACATATGCTAAGGTCACGGGCTGAATTGTGTCCTCCCAGACTTCATGTGTTGAAGTTCTAACCCCTAGTACCTCAGAATGCAGAGAGGAGGTCTTTAAAGCGGTCATTTAGCTAAAATGAGGTCGCAAGTGTACAGGCATAGAGGAGGACCATGTGAAGACACAGCGACCAGACAGCCATCTGCATGACAAGAAGAGAGACCCTAGAACAACCCAACTCTGCCGACACCTTGATATTAGGCTTCTAGCCTCCAGAATTACGAGAACCTCGCTTCCCATTGTTTAAACTGTCCACACTGAATCACTTTGCTGTACACCTGAAACTAACACAACACTGTAAATCAGCTATACTCCAATTAAAATAATACCCTCATGGCCCTGCCTTCCTTCCTTTTAGGCATTTACATGAAAGTCAGCTTCAAGGGAGGCCCTCTTGAAGGCGTGCACCAACCTACGCTTCGGCCACTCCCTCTCAAAGATACGTCCCACCTGCCATCTCTAGTTTATATTTTCTCCTCTGCACTCACTGCTTTCCCACATACCCTTATTTTATGCATCGTCTTTCTCCCCCACCACAAGTCTAAGTTCCTTTCAGAAGGCACTTCTGTTTGCTTGGTTTATTGCCTTTTCCACAGCATCTAGTACAGTATTTTGCAGGTAGTACGTTGTCAACAGGTACTTGCCGAAGTGAATGGAAAATGGAAAAGGCACCTCCTTTTTCCTTCGTTTACACTTACACCAAATTGGAAGTATGGTCAGATGTGGGTACTGACACTATGCCTACCTGGTACCACTGGCAACACACCATCTGTCTTCTGGGCGTGGCCACTTTATTTTTGATGAAATTCTCTTGGCTTTTAAAATCTAGGCCCTATTGTCCAAAGAAAACTTTGAATACTGTGTGCGATGGGAATTACTCTGGCCTTGGAATTTCTGTCCCTTTTATCAATCATGCACATAGACTCGGCATGTTCCACAGAAGTATGTACCAAAGTATTGTACAATTTAAATCTCTATCACCTAATCACACCAGGAGAGAGTTTGTTCTGTACCGGCGTAACGTGGGTCCCCTTTTTTCTAGTCTTCAAAAACAACTAAATTGCCTGGATCTTCCCCTGAGACCCCTCCACAGCCAGCGCAGTCCTGGCTCGTGGCATCTACATTCCATGAAGACAACGAGAAGGACATAACCTCTGCAGGCTTCAGCTTAGAAGCCTCACAGCACCTCCTCTGCTCATTCTTTGGGTCCCAGCAAGACACAGGCTCAGCTCAGATCCAAGGAGGTGGAGAAACAGACTCCCTCTTGAATGGGACGTGATATGACTGTCTGCCATCTGTCCTAAAGTACGTCTGTCTGCACAATGTTCACATCAGCCCAGAGACCCAATAAGTCCCGTCCCAACTGCAGCATTCGGCTAAGGTGGGGATCTCCGTCCTGCATCAGGTTCGCACGTGGATGAAGCTCCCCAGTGCAGCTCCTAGGATACATCCCATAGTGATCCAGAGACCGTGAACCGAAAGGACAAGTCATCAGCTCTCCACACGTGTACGAGGGGGAGTTGGGGAAAGGAAAACTCGAGCAGACACTCACACTCAAAGTAGGGAGGAAAGAGGCCCAGAGCTGTCGTGAGCCTGTGGAAGTCCTGAAATGCAGCCCAGACAGGGGCCCAGGGCCCACTTCTCTGGGGCAGGGAGTGTTCCTTGAACATACCTGGCTCTGCTCCCTGGGAGGGGTTCCCTAATTCACTGTTCTCCTGTGATCTTTGGCTTCAGCCTCTGAGATGTCCTCCTTGCCTAAAAAATAATAATAATAATCACCTATGCTTGCCTCTGCAGAGTTTCCTCAGTCACTTCCTGCCCACAGAAATTCCAGTCTCTGGAGACCTCTTTTCATTTGTAAGTGCTTCTATCCATTTAGTTCAAGCAATTAGAACTTTCACCAATACATTTCTCTTTATTTTTTCTGAGTTTCTTTTGAATCTTACTGGGGTTGACTCTATGCCCCAAAGACCACATCCATAATTCTTTTCAAGACTAATCTCTCCTATTTGGGGCATGCCAAATAGCCCTATTTGGGGCTATGGCAGGATGGCACCTTTAAGATTCTTAGAAGCCTTTTGTCTAGATTAGCAGGCCTGACTGTCACAGACTTAAATCTCTGTAGGACAATGCTTCACAAAGTAAGGTCTCCTGACCAGCAGCATCACTTAGAACTTGCTGGAAATGCAACGTGTGGACCCCACCTTAAAACGACTAGTTCAGAATCCTCAAGAGACAGCAGGGACCCTGTATTTTCACAAGCCCTCCACAGACAATTTTGACGCATGGTAGAGTTCAAGACCCACTGTTGTACATAAGGGTCTTACAGCCACACCTTGGCCTTGATCCTTATCCAGAGACCACTTCTTACGATGAGAATCATTTGCAGACCAGAGAAACTGGGGATGAAAAACAGTTTTCATCATTTTCCAATTCAGCAAGTATTAGAGACACTGTATTTCCTCTAAATCCTCTTTGCAAGCTGAAAATTTTCCTCTTAGCGTGTCTCTTTCACGCAGTTAACGTATCACATGCGACTAGAAGAACTTAACCAATCTTTCCAACATGCTGCCTGGAGACCTCCATAGCCAGATCCACCCGTTTTATTAGGGACATTTTCTACCATCCAAGTTCTCTCAGGACACGACCGTGCTACAATTAAATGACACGCGCTGGAGCTGGGATCCAGATGGCAGAGCAGGAAGACCCTGAGCTCGCCCCCTGCCGTGGGCACGCCAAAAGTGCAGCTACGCACAGAGCAGCTATCTCTGAGGACGACCTGAACACTAGCAGAAAACATTTCCTCAACTAAAGGTACAAAGAAGGAGCCACAACGAGGTGGGCAGGAGGAATGGAAATGCAGTGGAGTCGGGACCCACACCCCCAGCACGGCAACTCACAAGCAGGAGGTATATCACAACCACAGAGATTTTCCCCAAGGAACGAGGGGTCTAAACCCCACATCAGGCTCCCCTGCACCAGGAAGGTGAACCCCTAAAATGTCAGGATTTGAAAATAGCAGAGTTTATGTGCAGGAGATCTGGGGGGCTGTAGCAAACGAAGACTCCACTCTTAAAGGCGGTGCACAAAATCTCACACACTCTGCGTCCCAGCCCAGAGGCAGCAGTCTGAAACGTGCCCGTGTCAGACCCACTTACTGATCCTGGGGAGCCACCTGGAGAGGCAAGAGGGAGCTGGGACTCCCGCTCAAGGTCAGAGACACCCACTGCAACCATTTTCGGGATCTCCATCTACAGTGTTGACACAGGGGCTGGCCCCACCCACCAGCATTCCCATAGCAACCAGACGAGGGAGGGCTTCTGAGACAGCCAAGCCAGGAGCCACCCCCACCAGTGTGCCTGCAGCAGTGACCCCACCATAACAGAAGGGAGGATGCAGCCCCGGTAGGAAGGCCCTGGAGCATCCAGCTCTGGTGGGGCCAAAGGGAGGCATGCTGCTGGACCCCAGAGAACATCTCCTACGTAAGGTCACTTCTCCAAGATCGGGAGACATACAGACCTACCAAATAAACAGAAATAAACACAGAGAATTAGGCAAGATGAGGACACATGGGAATATGTTCCAAATGGAAGAACAACCAAACCTCAGAAAAAGAACTAGATGAAAAGGAGATAAGCAACCTACCCAATAAATAATTCAAGATAATAATCATAAAGGTGCTTACTCACTTCAGGAAAAGAATGGATGAACACATGAAACGTTCTCCAGGATAGAGTACATGTTAGGTAACAAAACAAGTCTCAGGAAACGTAAGAAAATTGAGATCATATCAACCATCTTTTCTAACCACAACTGTATGAAACTAGAAGTCAATTACAAGAAGAAAACTGAAGATAATACAAACACAGGATGTCTAAACAATATGCTACTAAATAACCAATTGATCACTGAAGAAATCAAAAGGAAAATCAAAAAATACCTTGAGACAAGTGAAAATGGAAACACAACATTCCAAACTCTACAGGCTTCAGCAAAAGCTGTTCTAAGAAGGAAGTTTGTATCGATACAAGCCTACCTCAGGAAACAAGAAAGATTTCAAATAAGCAGTCTAACCTTACACCTAAAGGAACTAGAAAAACAAAAAGCCCAAACTTAGTAGAAGGTAGGAAATTATGAAGATAAGAGCAAAAATAAATGAAATACAGATCTAAAAAGCAATAGAAAAGATCAATGAAACTAAGAGCTGGTTCTTTAAAAACATAAATAAAATTGATAAATCCTTAGCCAGATTCATTAAGAAAAATAGAGAGAGCGCTCAAATAAATATAATCAGAAATGAAAGAGGAGAAGTTACAAGCAACACCACAGAAATACAAAGGATCGTAAGAGATCACTGATAACAATTATATACCAATAAATTGGACAACTTAGAAGAAATGGATAAATTCCTAGAAATGTACAATCTCCCAAGTCTGAATCAGGAAGAAACAAAATCAGAACAGACCAATTACTAGTAGTGAAATTGAATCAGGAATCAAAACACTCCCAGCAAAAAAAAAAGCCCAGGACCAGACAGCTTCACAGGTGAATCTGTCATATCTTCAAAGAAGAGCTAAAACCTGTTCTCCTCAAATTATTTCAAAAAGTCGAAGAGGAATGATCATTCAGATTTGGTCTATGAGGCCAGTATTATCTTGATACCAAAACCAGATAAAGACACTACGAAAAAGAAAATTAGAGATCAATATCCTCGATAAACATAAATTCAAAAATTAAAAAAAGAACTGAAATCAACAATACATTAAAAGAGTCATATACCATGATCCAGTGGGATTTATCCCAGGTTCAAGAATGGTTCAGTGTCTGCAAAACACTCAATATCTGTCACCACATTAACAAAGTGAAAGATGAACATTATATGCTCATCTCAAAAAGCATTTGAAAAAACCCAGCACCCCCTTATGATAAAAGCTCTCAACAAAGGAGCTACAATATATAGAGGGAACATACTTCAACATTATAAAGGCCACATATGACAAACCTACAGCCGACGTTACACTCAAAGGTGAAAAATTAATATACAGAAATCTTGCATTTCTCTACACTAACAACAAACTACGGTAAAAGAGAAATGAAGGAAACAATCGCATTTACAATTGCATCAAAAAGAATAAAATACCTAGGAATAAATTTAACTAAGGAAGTAAAAGTTTTAGAGGTTTTCAATTAAAAAGATATAACGAATAATATATAAAATATAAGATAATATGACAAAATTATATATTTCACTAATATGTAAAAAATCTCTATCTGATTTGGACATTTGATAATATGAAACATTAAAGGAAAAGAATATTAACATAAAATGAATGTTAATAAAAATCATTTAAAATTAAAAGTTAATACCACAAATATTCACTATTTTAAACTTATTCTTAAAATAGACAAAAAAAAAACCCTAATTTTTCTGTAGTTTTGACCTTGTTTCACGACAAATATTCCAGAAGAAAAAAAAAGCGTTTCTTTTGTTTTATTTATTTCTTTTTAAAGATGAAGATATTTTTGTCTACTTGCCCTCATTGGGATTTGCCATTGGAATTGACATTACGCTGCTAATTCAGATTTTAGAGCAGTTTCTGTTGTCACATTGCAGTGTTCCTCATCAGTCCCACCTCCTCTTTGCATTTCTTCTGTTAAAGAACAAAAGCCTTTCCAGATAGTCTAGCACTGGAAAATACCAGCAAACTTGGGTCGCATTTGAATAATACAACATCTGGTCCCCTAGCAAAGTCTGTAGCACAGATTGAGGAGCTGAAAACGCCAATTTAAGGACTCATTTTGCTTTCAGTACTCAATTCTTGGACTATCACTCATAGTATAAAACATACTCTGCATATAAACCTATTACCACTTGTTTTGTTTGTAAGAACGAGTTGCCACCAGTGGCAGACCGGGCTTTGCACGCGTCGGCACTCACAAGCCACGCGCACAGATCAGAGCCTGGCTGCCTCTGTTCCTGAAGCATGGACCTTAACCTTCAACCCCACCTCAGCTGCTGACTTCGTGTCTGTGGATTCTTTAGACCAACTAATTAATTAGCCCCTGTGTTGATGGTTAACTTTTAATTCTCATAGAAGAGTTATACTACTCTCTCCCACTTCCCGCATTTCTTGATTTCTTTTTCCCAGAACTTGGGATTCTGAAAAAAACATGAATTTCCTGAGAAATACTAGGAGGAAATTTCCTCTCAGAAACACTACATTCACTTTACCATATGTCGTTCTATAGAAAACTTGACTTTGTGCTTGAAAACAATTACCTGGATGAGAGGTTTCTTCTTCTTTGTAATGAATTATCCATACGAGCCTATTCTGGAGTAATGTGAAAACCTGTGCTCTTTTGGGTGAGACTGAATACCTGTTATGTCTGGTATTCTATTTTCTCTCCAAGCTGGACCTTGCTTTGCTGCGATGGAGTCGATTTTAGGCCTCAATCTTAAATTACTCAGATATCTGCAAAGGTTCTGTCTCATATTTTATGTTCACATTTTGTTAGCTCTCATGTTCTGAAAATAGATATTTGCCAGTTGGGAAATCTAGCTTCAGTGTCACCAATGGGTAAACGCTAGAGCTGAATATATCTAATCTCTTTTATCAACACTTAAACAAAGAGTCTCAAACGCTCCATTTAAGTCATCACGGAAACATGATTTTTGTACCTGTCCAAGGAGAGAATCTTGCAATATTTGCTTGTTTGTTTTGACTTAAAATAATCCTTTGATATTTTTCCTTTTCTTTCCTTTTTGTGCTCTTTCACTCCATGTTGTTAGTGACTATCTTACCAAGATATCTTCAGGGATTCTTAGAGTTTGTGTCACTGGGAATTCTCCCAAATCCAATCAGTGTGGGCTATATTTCCCTACATTATACAATGTGACACTTTGAGTTATGTAGACACCTACTTGCCCGGGAGCTTGTTCTGACAACCTTCCAGTTTCTAGATCCCAGGAAATTTAGATGCTTCTCCTGATTCTCGCTGCCGAGAACAGCCAAAGGCCAGGAGCAGTGTCTCCTTTATGAGTTGTTCCTGGAGAAAGCACAAAGGAGCAACCCTCTGGATACAAGGAAGGTCAAAACTCAAAGTGTCCTTAGATCTCTGCTTGTTCAAAAGAGCCTTTGAATAGCTTGGTGCAAATGATTACTAAGTCTCTTTGTTCGTGGTGATGTTGGCAATGTTGGAGGGTGGGAGTGGGGTCCCTACAGCTCCAGACAGGATGCAGAATAGCTGGCACTACCAAGGACCACAAATTCTACAATACTGTAAGTCTCTCTAAATATCCACCAACCCCAATCCACAAAGCTACCCACACCCTCACTGACCACAAGTGTCTGCTCTAAATCTGCAGTTGTCTGTATCCGGAATCTGGGCCAGTGCTTACCTCTGCAAGTGGGGATAAGTATGCAGACTTGCCCTGTAGTGTCTGCAGGAAGAGTCAAGCTCTGTCCCTGACACTCCAGCCTACTCTGATACCCTAACGTTCCATCCTGCCCTGCCCAATGCCAGCAGCCTCTGAAGAGGCCATTGGGTTGCTACATTCGTTTTATCATCTTCCTGGTTATTGATTTCCACTTCTCCCTGGAGTGCTATAGGTTGGGTCGTTCTCAGCTTCAGTCTCAGAAGTCCTGTCACCATCTGATCTCAGGGAGCAGCAGCTACTCAGTGACAGTGCCACAGGCTCCATCACTCCGTGTGGTCAAGCCCTACCCTGCGTCTCTAGCCTCAATTCAAGAGGTCCAACTTTCATTTAAAACAAACACGGTAGCCTAGGGGCAGGACAGGAATAAAGATGCAGACGTAGAGAATGGACTTGAGGACACGGGGAGGGGGAAGGGTAAGCTGGGACGAGGTGAGAGAGTGGCATGGACATATATGCACTACCAAATGTAAAATAGCTAGCTAGTGGGAAGCAGCCGCATAGCACAGGGAGATCAGCTCGGTGCTTTGTGACCACCTAGAGGGGTGGGATAAGGAGGGTAGGGGGGAGATGCAAGAGGGAGGGGATATGGGGATATATGTAAACATATAGCTGATTCACTTTGTTATACAGCAGAAACTAACCAATATTGTAAAGCAATTATACTCCAATAAAGATGTTATAAAGTAAATAAAAATAAATAAAATAAAACAACGAACACGGTAAGTTCCAATTAAAGGTCCTAATTTGAACTGTGGGTAGAATACATATGCTATTAGCGTAATGAAAAAAAACAAATGTAGCATAAGCAAAACATGGCCCCATATGATGCAACTAATCAGTGATTCTCTGATATTCCTCTGATTCTATAACTCATAAGATCATATGACATTCCTATGATTCTATGATAACAACCTCTGTGAACAGGATTCAGGGCAGAAGGCTCACTAAATAATTACAAGACGTATTCTATAAAAATAACGTAGAATAAGTGCTGGTACATATAGAGAAGATACATAACTTTTAAAATCAAATTCTTAAATGCATTTTCGTTTGGATTTTCTTCTCCAAACCGTTCTCAAAGATTAAAAGTTTAATATCAACACCACCATTTTCTGGAAGTTGGAAAGGTAATAGCCATTACTAATACCAATCTGTACTCTTCTCTAAATTTATTTAAATTTGGAATTACGCCTGAATTACACACTCCAAGTCCTCAGGTATCATAGCTGCTTCCAGGCCAGCGGGAAGTCTCTACAGCCTGAAGTCTGTCACTATGCCATCTCACAACCCACTTTTTGGCTAGAAAATGTAGGTGACCAGATGCAATGGGTACATTCCCCAATGACTATTGGGAAGCAACATAATATCTTTATCTTATATGCTGTTTACATCCAACATAACATCTACTTCACTATCCATGCTCGGTTTTAGATAGGAGACCTTAAAAATAATCATAATAGGGCTTCTCTGATGGCACAGTGGTTAAGAATCCACCTGCCAATGCCAGGGACACACGTTCGATCCCTGGTCCAGGAAGATCCCACATGCCGCAGAGCAACTAAGCCGATGCACCACAACTACTGAGCCCACGTGCCACAACTACTGAGCCCGAATGCCACAACTACTGAGCCCACACACCTAGAGACCGTGCTCCGCCACAAGAGAAGCCACCACAGTGAGAAGTCCGCGCACCACAACAAAGAGTGGCCCCCGCTGGCCGCAACTAGGGAAAGCCCATGCACAGCAACGAAGACCCAATGCAGCCAAAAATAAATAAATAAAAATAATCATAATAAAAACCTTAACCTACCCTAAGGACTGATAAATGCAAGAACTTTTAGGACAAAGTAGCACAAGGCATACAACTTGAAAATCAGCTTATTTTGTTTCTTGCCTTGTTGATAAAATGAAGTGGCTCTCTTATTATGCATTTTTTTTTATCATTCATCTTGTTTTGGTATTCTGTGGAGTCAGTATTCAAAGAACCAGGATTCTCTTTTCTCTCCTGTGGGGAGAGCATAAAAACCGGGGTGATGTGCTTTAAATAAACGGGAGCTTGGGAATAACCATGACACTGGCCCACACTTGCAAAAGTTGTCTGCCTAAGTCAGGAAATGGGATGAATATTTTTAAATGTGTCATTAAAAGCCCACATGTAAATAATTTCAACAATTATATGGCACCTGTGCCTGGGCTGATTGAAGAAAACAGCAGACACTTGTCACTCAGTCATGCGCCAGCATAATACGTAACCTTCACCACCCCCAGTAGAAAACACACACGTGCACACACACGTGCACACACAGGCACAAGCACGCATGAATGGCCGCCTAGTCAAGAGGGGACATTCACGCCTCCCCGCTCCCTATCAGCAATTTTGTTCCTCTGTGTCTGCCTTATTCGCACTTGAGTCAGCACAGCAGGGGTCTGCAAACAGCACGTCCAGCCTCTTCGCCCTGATGGACCCACTGAAGGACAGAGAGGTTCGTTGTTGCGCGACTAGGGTAAAACTAGGTTCTTTTCAAAATCTAAGCTACACAGATGTAGAAAACAAACTTAGGTTAGCAGGGGGTTCGGGTGTGGGAGGGATACATTGGGAGATTGGGACTGACATATATACACTGCTGTGTATAAAATCGGTAACTAATAAGGACCTACCGCATAGCACAGGGAACTCCACTCGGTACTCTCTAATGACCTATAGGGAAAGAATCTTAAAAAGAGGAGGTATACGTACACGTATAACTCACTCATTTTGATGAACACCTGAAACTAACACAACATTGTACGTCAACTCTGCTCCAATAAAATGTTTAAAATAAATAAATTTAATTTATTTTTTAAAAATAAAAATAAAAAGCTTACCTAACCGTGTTTAACTCTAACCTTGCTTAAAGTCCTTCAGTGGTTCCCTGTTAATTTTCTAAAATTCCAAATCCATGGCCAACCTCTCCAACCTCATTTCACTCAACACTCTCCTGAATTCTCTATGTCTGGCCATAGGAGTATTTATTTTCTATGCCTCAAATGCACTCTCATTCCAAAACGCCTTTCACGTGTTGTTTTCTCGGCCTGGATTACTCTCCTTACGTCTTTGACCACATAATATGTACTCACCTGTAGGTCCCTACCTAAATGTTATTCCCTTAATAGAGCCTTCCCTGTGCCCTTGGTGAGGGTTATGTTCCCCTGCTATAAGCTCTTTTACCCACACTGTCCCCCTATCGTGTTAAGACACATCACACTTGTAATCATTTGTCCCATGTGTGTCCTTCCTGCTAGACCGTTAACAATTGGAAGGCAGGGATGACTGCTGTCTCAAGATAACTGTATCTTCAGTTTCATGGGGCAGTACATAGACATACTACATATTCAATTAAAATTGGATTATTTATTCTTTATCGGTTAATCAAGGCGTCTTGTTTGCAATGATTATTTCTGAATTATGTCGTACTGCTTCTTCAATATAAAATACATTTTACAAGTACCCAACTCCGTAAATGTTTCCTGCTTGTTGCAACTAAAGATGCTTTGAGATGTTTCCTTCAGTAATGACAGTTACCGTACCTAGTGGGAGAAGCCAGGGATTTGAAAGGCAAGCACTAACGCAGGGTCTCACTGTGTCAGTGTAAGAGTTTTCCCCTTTGCATTCTCCCATTCATGGTAGGGATCGAGGCCAATTACAGGGCTTACAGGGCTCTCTCTCCTCATGTCTAAGTCAAATCCTACAAAAAGGCAAAATCTGCCCAGTTACATTGTTGAATTACTATTTAGAAAAGGTTTTCCAGTCTCCTGAGCCCGTTAGCTCTCGATTAAAGCAGATTTCTCATTTGTTTCTATTATTTTTCGTAGTATTTTCTTTGCAGGTCAGCAGCCTACCTTATTCCCAACAAAGAGCCTGCCTGCCTGCCGTTTACTCTGCTGCTAACGTCGCGAAGCAGGGGCGGCTTCCGATCAGCGCCCTCGTACCCCTGAGTTGCCTCACACACTGGCTCGGACAGCACTGACCGCAGCGGCTAAGTTACCAGCGATTCTGGATGCCCAGCTGAAGCGTAAAAGGTGCTCAGCGCCCAGAAAAAAATTTAGATCATATCTACTGTCATCGGCATTCCTCTGGCTTTTACACATTTAAGTATTCATGTTCAAATGACCTGATGCTCTGATACATTGAAGTTTTGTACTCTCATAACCAGCTGGGGAAAAATACACCCCCAAGTAACTTATATTTGCAAAAAGCCTTAAAAAGGTGGACATTATCCTAAAAGTTTGGCCCGTTCATTTGTGGTCACCGGACAGGGAAGCGGCCCACTGAAGCACACGGGACGGCTCATGGTAGGAACAGAAGTGATGAAGGGATGACTTGGGATTTGATGAGTGAAGAGAAGATTCACCAGGAACGATCGTCGCGACTGTCATCATCACTACTGTTATCCCCCCGTCAGGACACCCAAGGCTGAAAGCTGCCACAGCCAGACCCACACTAGGGACTGTCTACACACCCTGTCCCTGACATTGTCATAAAGGCCCAAGGCTCCATATGGCCAAGGGACATTGTAATTTTTTAAATTACACAATATTCCACATATTAATTGAACTCTTTTATATTTTATTAATTTATATTTTTCTAAATTTATATATTATATTTTTCTTAATTTATAGTACGTATATATATATATATATATATATATATTTATATATATCCTCAGTTGTTTACAAGTGATTGTACCTGATTTTTCTAGGCACTGAGTTCCATTTGGCTTAATTTTTTTTTTTACATAAAGATGTGCATTTTATTTAATTTATTTTTTTGGCCGTGCTGCAACGCTTGCGGAATCTCAGTTCCCCGACCAGGGATGGAACCCAGGCCCTCACCGGTGCAAGCGCAGAGCCTCTAACCACTGGCCTGCCAGGGAATTCCCCGTTTGGCTTAATTTTTATTGATTCACAAACATCCTGTCCCAGATTGTTCTGAAACGCGTGCTCGTTAACTAGCGCTATCATACGCAGTGTGGTTAAAAGTGAACAGAGAGACAGAGAGAAATAGAGTTCCGTCCGCAACAGGAATGACGTGGCATGAAGTGAAAATCAAGTAGAGCCACGCTGGGAATCAGTACAAGCCTGTCGTCCTTTCCTGTCACACCAGGGAGCCAACCCTCAAGCTGCATTATTCAGACGCGAAAAGGAAGATCATTAGATTCTTAAAGGACTGATTTCGTTTTAAAATCAGGTTCGGATTGTAGCTCAGCCCAATCAAGAAAAACCCAGTAGGCCTAATTCTTACACATCCCTGGGCGGCCCCATTTCCGCTCCTGTTCCTGAAACGCTCGGTGATTTCAAAAGCCCTGAGCCGCCCTGGGCAAGTGCACAGGGAAGATGGAAGCTGGGCCACATGACTTCTAGGAAATATTAGAAAATTCTGGTGGTTTTCAGCCGGAAGACAAAGTTTCCAGGGGAGCAAAATCTCTTTGATTAAAAGTGTGAAAAGTAAAACTCACACCAACAGACATCAGGACATTATCCTCTGGGACTGTCAAAACTAGATCAATACCAGAGTTAATAGCTCTGTAATATTTTGAACTGGTCCATTCATATCTTTTCTCATTGGTTAACCCCGCACGCTTATCCCCGACAGAGGGCTCAGAACTCAGGCTAAGATGGCTCACCTCTTGGTGCAGTGTCAATGCTGACCCTGACTGGACTAAGTGAACACAGTCGCCAGGCTCGCGTGGACTCAGCCAGGGTCTGCTCTGCACCCACGCATGTGCCAAACGAAGGGAAGAGCTCTGAAGTGGAGGGATCTTCATTGTTTCCTGAAAATAATGTTGGAAGCCAATTGTTGACATGGTATTTCTAGAGGTTTCCCTGGCTTATCTCATCATTCTTGTCATAGAGTATCAAGGGGAGGAGAGAAACTTTTGGTCAAAAGCGCCTTTGCCCATTTTCCTGCCTGAGTTGATTGAAAGCTGCACTGCTCTCCTCCTGCTGTGCGAGAGAGAAGACCTGGATTAACTGAGAGAGAAAACTTGCTTACGTTACCTTTGTTTTCTCAGTTAAGGTTTATCTGGGGGATATTACAGAGATATAATGACTCACCACAAACTGGAGTATTGCATTTAATGAGAATGAATGAGCACCTTGATTTCTATACAATTGAAGGAGAAAAACAGCTCCAATACAATAAAACGTTCTCCAAAATGAATTTTTATGATTCTTTTCAGAGATTTATGACCGCTGGAACACAACTTCTAAGATAAACTCTACATCAAAGATATGAATAAAAACAAATTAAAAATCCTATAAAAATGTACCAGGGTCATTTTGGTTGCAGATGTCTGAAGACCACAGCCCAGTTTCCTCAGGCGCAAAGGAAGCATCAGCTCACGTAACCGCAGAGTCCGGAGGGGACGTCAGGGCACAGCCCAACGCTCCCCTCTCCTCTGAGGTCGGCTCAGTTTCTCCTCTGGTTGTTGCAGATTCTGAGATAGAAGCTCTAGACCTCACATCCTCCCAAGTTCACAGCCAAGGCGGGAAAGAGTCCTTTTCAGAAATCTCTAGGTCTTACTTACGTCTGGCTCACGTACCTCTCCCCACACGAGTCCCTGTGGCCAGGGGACTGCACTGTCCAGGGTCCTGTGCTCCACCCTTAGATCTTGGCTAAGACGCTTCGCTAAAGCCACACGATCTCTGAGTGGAAGACCAGGTACCTTCCCATGGGAAAAGGAAGGTTCGCTTAACAGAAAGAGCAAATGCCTTTTTGTGGGAAATAAAACAGATGCTCACAAAAAAAACACTTTTTCCCTTCTTTGCAGAATTTGGAACACAAATTAAGAGGAAATCTAACAGTACCCACTGCTCCAATACCCAGAAGCATATTCCATCAGTATTTTGAAGTAGTTTTTTACAGATACCTATTTTTTTCCTCCATATAACCTCATCTGTTCTATTTTTAACCAACGGACTTTTTTTTTTTTTTTTACAAACTTATGATCAAAATCCATACGTTCTTGGAAAATGTACATTTTCTTTATTTAACATTATTCTGTGAAGGCCTTTGGGAGAATCAACGTAGTCTTTATGTTAATTCTTCCTGAGCAAAATTTATATCAGATAATCTGATCGTTAAGCCCATTCCGCCCTTAGGACAAAGTAAGTTGGGTGTGAAAATGTGCAGAGGTGCCCCTTTGATAATAGTATATATTTAATATAACTGGGAGCACACTCTTGAAATACGCGCCCCCCCCGGACACGTATCATTATATTATGCTCATTTTTGTATGTGTCTCTGGATAATAGTGAACAGCATCAATCTTAATAGAACCTTGTATTCCTTTGTCTGGATATATTCCATATTTCACTTGGCTGATTTCTACTCTGGTACTACAAATATTACAATTTTAACAATTCTATATAAAACATAACTTCAATTAATATTCTTGCATATAAATGTATCTTTGCATCTCTAATCATTTCCTTAGGATAAATACTTCAAAGCAGAATTACCGGGTAGGACGATCTAAAATGTTGTAGGGCTTTTGATACATATTTGCCAAAATGCCCTCCAGAAAGATGGTTCCATTTACATTCACGGTCCCACTCTTGCTAATGCTTGATTTTAAAATTGTGTTATTTTAAATTTAGAAACAGTGTGTTCACGTCGTTAAGAAATTCAAAGAGCCCCAGTATTTCAAGAAATTCTGCTTTCAGCACATCTGCTAATTAACACTATACAGCCGTGGAATATGTTTGTTTCCTGATACGTCAAATTTGAATTAACGCCTGTGCCATAGATTAAGTAGCTCAGCTCACCTCTACCACCTCCCTCCCCATACCTTCTCACGATTTTTATATTAGTTATAGATTATTCCATTATTGTAAAAATATTATATTATTTTATATTCTATTTATCTGATCTCCATATAATTTGATCTTCTAAAACTAAGAGTTTTAGTTTTAGCCATTGGAGTTTTCTTAAATTGGGGCAGAATCCTTCACTTCTCCACACAGTAAGATAGAAATGTGTTCACAGTACCTCTGCCCCCCTCCCCCCCATATCCAGTCCCTTCACCTCCAGCCCATCGGTCAGTTCACGGCACCAAGCCAGTGTGACATGGATGATTGATATTTAAGGTCTCGCTTCGTCCACAGCAGGGCTTCTCCACCTCAGCACGACTGACACTCTGATCACAGCATCCTTGTTGTAGGGTCTGTGTGGTCCCTGGAGGGCATCCCTGGCCTCTGTCCACCAGACGCTCCCACTCACCCTCCCTGTGTGACGATCCAGCGTGTCTCCCAGCTTGGGTCAGTGTCCCCCGTGGGGGGCTTCACCCCGGGGTGGGGGGGAGAACAGGGGGATCCCAGGAGATCCCGAGTAGGGCTGTCCACGCTGCTGTTTTGACCTCCTGAGAAGAGCAGTGTGATTCCAAGCAGGGCTGCAGCAGTTGGGTTCGGGGGCAGGTACAGGTGACTGACAGGGGGGCAGCCAGGGCTGAGCGGGGGCCCCTCTGCTCGGCCCTTTTCCTTCTTGAGAAAAACTGACCACTTTTTCCCCCAGTCCTGTGTGGATTCTTACCATCTCCCTTCTCTCAAGGGACACCCCACCCCCAGAGCCAGAAAGGGGGTCCTCACATATTTAAGTCCCTTCTAAATCTAGCTGCACCATTTCTTTCCTAATGTTTCGTAGCTTCCGTGCGGATTCAAGTCCTACCTTGTGCATTTTGAATAACTGAAGAGCACTTCTGGAAAATTGTTTTCAGGTTACTCTGAGCTTAGCTCATCGTTGGTGAATTCTCTGTGTCTAATTTTTGCTCTTACTTTAGACTCCGGACTTATGCCCAAGGTGCCTCGTTTTCCGCAGGAGCTTTGCTAGGGGCTGGCGACGGAGCCTTCAGTGCGGGGCAGTTTTGCCTCTCGCCAGGCACTGTGAATGGAAGCAGTTTCCCAGATCAAGTATTTATGGTTGATTTCTTAGCGCACGATTTTCTCACCATGTAAAAAATTCAAGCTTGGATCCCTTAGGCAGAGCACACATTTGGGGATCTTGCTGCTGGAGCTTCTTTCCACGCCCGTGGTCCAAGGCAGATGGCGTGCTGTATGGGACATCGCTGGTGTGGTGAACACAATTTTATTTTCGTTTCCATTCATTTATAAATACCTCTTTTCAGCTCCCTTATTCAAGGACCCTGGTTCTACTTCACATGGAACACAGGGAATGCAGCCCTCATGCCTCTGTAGAATGGACGTGAAGACCCTACCTGGGGATGTAGACCAAATTCCAGTCCTTTTGGTTAATGGACGGTCCACTCCTTCTCAGGCACCTAGAGGTTTCCCTTTCTTCCCTTTAAGCTCAGCGATGCATTTTCTTTTATTTTGTATTATTTTTGCTATTGCTGTGACTTAGCTCCCGTCTGTGTTTAGAATGAAGGTAAGAGGCAGCATTGCACATCGGTCTCGTCTGCCGTCAGGACCCAGTGCTCTGCCTGCATGTGGGGAAGAGCACACCCCCGGCACATAGAGACCAGGTGCGCAAGGCAGGGCTGCACAGGCCTGAAGCAGTGAGGCAGACAAGGAACAGGTAGGTGCCAAGGGCGTCACGTGGCACAAAAATAAACCCACGCCTTTTCTTCCCTCGTAGGGCCAGAGGTCAGTGGAAATTTTTAAGCATTGGCAGTGCGTGACCAGACACCTTTTTGGAAGCAAACTCTGACAGTGTGTAAGCTAATTGATGGCATGGAGTATGAACGTCTAGTGAGGTGAGCCATTTAGAAGGTGGAGGTTGGGGTCAGGCTGAGATAACGCGATATGGAAGCGCATCGATGCAGCGCCAGTCACGATGGGTAGGAGACCAAATTTAGGGAAACTCCCTGAGGTTGCCTACCGTGCTTGGTGATCATAACGGACGAGAAGGGATGGGGCCGGGAGGAGGCTGAGGTTGCTGCGTCATGGGAGGGAGCTCGTGGACACACGAAGGACCAGCAGGGGTGGGTGTGGCACCACACCCAGAAATCCACGTCTTGTGCTCCCGGGAACACGGGGCTCAAAAAGAGTCACGGCTGGAAACATAGGTTTGGGGACATAAGGCAGAACCAAGATGCAAGATGTGGGAATTCCAACAAGTACGGGGCGGGTAGAGAAGGAAGAGTGGGGAGCAGCGATGAAAGTTAACAGACACAGTGCTAGGAGGAGCACCCAGGCGGGACCAGTACCGGCAGGAAGACAGTAGAAAGAAAGGTGGTCAATTCTGCAGAAAAGTGGACAGAGGAGTACTGAAAAGATGAGGTGAGTATTTAAATGTACTGAACTATTTTATTTCTTAAAGGGGGACTATTGAAGAACATATGAGAAATTATTAACATAAGACAAAATCTACATAGTTCTTTTGCGGAAGTGTTTATTATTTTTGTGTACTTCCTATACTTTCTATGTGTATAGAAATATGTAAAATGTCATTATTAAAATTTAATAGAAATGTAAGGTAAAAAGTCGAACTGCTGATTAGATCGGGTGATCCAAAGACATTAGCTACCTTATTAAAATTCTTTCCACATTAGCGGGAGGCAAGCATGTCAGGATGAAGGGGTTTGGCTGTGGAGTAAGTAACCAAGAAGAATAGTTATTCCTACAGAAAGTTTAGAGTGTAGAAATGGTGGAATCGGAACAGTTGCTTGAGGTGGCAATAGGACTGAGGGAAGAGTTTTGAGAACGGGCCACAGAGTTGTGGACTCATAGCAGAAAAACAGAGATTAGAGATTTAGGAGACAGAAGAAACAGTTGATGAAAAATACAGGAGAAGACAGCCATTTTTCAGGTTAATAATTATAGAAAACATTTAAAATGAAGTGTTCAAATCATCAATTACTGCTCTGTAACAATTCAAATCTAGACACCAGTTTTCTTGGACACAGAATACATTTTAAATTGAGATCTCCTACCCAAGCTTTGCAAAGGTAACCTCCAGAGAGTCCACTCTCAGAAAGTGCCTTGAGGTGTCCTGAGCGTGGACTTCAGAGAGCACCTGACAATGTTCCCCAAATCTCAAAATGCCGGAGACAATGGTCAGGGCTCTGATGTCATCAGCAGGTGTGTTGGTTGGTAATCATTGCTTAGCAGAACCTCAGGTAAACACGGACATCGCAAATTCTAATGATCCCAGGGGAAAAGATAAGCAAAACAGATCTTCAAAACTGTCTTCAGCTGTAATTTCATCAGCATATAAATTGTATAATAAATGTGAGATACAGTCAAAGGAATCTATGTTCCATGATATAGTTTCATTAATTTCAAATTTCTTGTATATTTGCTATAAAATTTTAGACTCACTGTAATAGAATTTAGCATCCAGGGAAGATGGTCTTTACCTTCGCCTTTTTTTTTTTTTTTTTTACATCTTTATTGGAGTATAATTGCTTTACAATGGTGTGTTAGTTTCTGCTTTATAACAAAGTGAATCAGTTATACATATACATATGTTCCCATATCCCTTCCCTCTTGAGTCTCCCTCCCTCCCACCCTCCCTATCCCACCCCTCTAGGTGGTCACAAAGCACCGAGCTGATCTCCCTGTGCTATGCGGCTGCTTCCCACTAGCTGTCTACCTTACGTTTGGTAGTGTATATATGTCCATGCCTCTCTCTCACTTTGTCACAGCTTACGCTTCCCCCTCCCCATATCCTCAAGTCCATTCTCTAGTAGGTCTGTGTCTTTATTCCTGTCTTACTCCTAGGTTCTTCATGACATTTTTTTTCCTTAAATTCCCTACATATGTGTTAGCATACGGTATTTGTCACTCTCTTTCTGACTTACTTCACTCTGTATGACAGACTCTAGGTCCATCCAACAAACACATGAAAGAATGTTCAACATCATTAATCGTTAGAGAAATGCAAATCAAAACTACCTTCCCCTTTTAAGCGTTATCATTGAGGAACATTTTTTGAACATCAACTGTATATGAAGCCCCTAGGTTAAGCACGGGAAAGGTTGTGACAACAAAGAGTATCCCCCAAGGAGTTTATCTTCTAGTGAAGGAGCCCAGTGAGTGCACAGCAATGTGAATGAGCGCTAAAAGCCACCAGAGCTGAGTGTGGGCCAAGCGTGGACCTAGCTTGCTAAGATTTCAAAATGGGAATATTGTCCTAATTCTATATTTCACCTCAATAGCAAGTAGGTAATTTTATCTAGATGTAGAAGGAGGAAAAAAGTAAGAATGCACGGGCTTCCTGTAAATTTGCCAATAGTCCTTGAGTGGAAGGGCAGACACCAAGGTCATCGCATGGTGCTCTGGACAGGAGGGGTCTAAATGCCAGCTGACACCTGGGGCGGTTAAGACTTGAAACCAGGGACGTGAAGTTGCGACTCGTGTCCCACGTTGCCCCTTACTCCACGGGAGTTTGGGGAAGGGATTTAATCTCTCCAAGTGACTGCGCCCCCAGCTGTAAAACAGGGCTATGACTCCTACCTCTAGAGTTATTATGAAGATTAAATAGATCATGTATTTTGAAACTGTCTTGTAAATGCAAAGCTTTATGTAAATGTTAATTACACATAAACATTAAAGGAAGTTATAAAGAGAAGAATGTCTTTAAATATGAATAAGGCTAAATACATCTGTAGAGAATACGTATCCTACATGAAAGCGGACTCTCTCTGTATGCTACTCAGAAATAAAAATTTCACTTCTTTAATAAAAGCCATAAAAATTACGCCCTAGGATTCCTTTCAGTCGGTGCCCCAAGAAAGGATGCACGACTTTTGATTTGGTACAATTCCATATAGCAGATGGTGTTTTTAATCTTCAACAGCATTTTCCACTTTAGTTTCAGTTTATCAAGAGGTGGGGAAAGTGGGCTCTTTCCAATATGTTTTACATTTTGATAAACCCAGACATAGCCAGTAAAACTAGAAAGCTTCTAGCAAAGGCAACACATTTTCTCCTGTGAGAGCAAACAAATAAACTGATTACATTGACCAGTTTTTAAAATTAACTCAGAGTGCTAGATTTAACAACAGTTTATGATTATATAGATTATCATTATCCCTTTGCATGCCTTTTTTTCCTCACTGAAAGCCATATGTCTTCAAGTTTCCAGGTATCATTTCTGCACAGAACCAATTAGTTTACTTGTATTTTAGACAAACCCCACCTCATTTGTTTAGGAAAGGTAACAATAGATCAAGCCATCCAACCTTCAACAAGCCACAGTGCCTGAGAGAACAGGATTCAAACCAGGAGGAGAAGGCAACGCTGAATAAATGATGGGCAGTTGTGTGATGGAGCCACAGGCTCTCACCTGAATTAACGGCTAACTCATTTCTGCCGTGTAACGGGCTTGCTTCTTTTTTCAGCGATGACATGTAAGGATTTGTTCCATATTACAATGGAATAATTTAAAGCATCTTAGCAAGAGTCTTTGGAATGCATACATTTGCTTTCCAGGTCATAAAACCAACACGAATAATTTAGGTCAGATTGGAAAGTCTGCAACGCACTGATCACCAGCAAAGCCATACGCTAATCCATATTTTATGGAACATACATATTTAGTGAAATAGGAACAGTATTCCATTCAGAATGAAATGAAGTGCTCTGTAGTTAACAGGAGGAGGGGGGCGACACCACCGCTGCAATTTGTGTTTCATATTCAGCTTCCTGGCAGGGACCCTCACCCCAGGGAGAGGCCACAATTCTTTCCTTCTCCTTTTAAAGCTGCGGGGCAGGGGGCAGCGCTGTGCTCGCTTTCCCACAAGGGTCTTTAAACACACCTGTCGGAGGCTATTTAAAGTCACGCCAGGTGTGTTTGCCTCGCGACCCCAGGGAGAGCGTACAAGAAGCCCACGTGACTTCTCTCTCCAAGGGCCAATTTTGGTTTCTTCTGTAGACAGTTTTGCCAGTGCCTGGGGGTGGGAAGAAAAAGAAGAGATCATTTCACCAAGAACAACTCACTTCTGTGATTCCACAGTGAGACACGCTAAAATACTGAACCTCACCTGAGTTTGGATACAGAGCGACCAGACACACAGTCTCAGAAACTTGACTCAGAGAACCTTCCTCCGTGGTTTTGCCCCAGCACCCAAAATGTTGCCAGTGAAGTTTTAGCCCTCTGGGTAAAAACACATGTGTATCCAGAAAGATCCCACCACATGCAAAACCTCTGAAACAATCGAGTCCCCAGAAAGGAGAAGAGGAGACCTGTAACTGGCAGGTTGCCATATTATTAGACATAGTGAGTGCACCGAAACTGTGTTTATGTTTTGATTCCCAGCAATCTTCATGGCCGAGTACCAACGTCAAAACTTTTAAAATGCCATCCTACAATCTACAAGCAAGAGGAATTTGGAGGACTAGTAGGGAAATGATTTCATTAGGCTGTTTCCAGCGAAAATCAAGGGAAGAGAGAGCAGAAGAAAAATATATGTTATTTGTGAATGCTTTTAATTGACATAGAAACAGAAGACATCAAATCCAATCAGTCATCAACTCCTAGCCAAAGAACGCACTGACTGAATTATCCATCATAAGTCTATCCTCAAGGTGAGGGCACGATGCCTCACTTTGCTTCCCCATTGGATCTGACATTTAGACCCGAGTTGTTTTTAGAGAGCTGCCGGACACTAACCTGAATGGGTACTGGGTTTTCTGTGTGATTTCTGCCTCAGCTCCTTTGAAACCTTTTCCTCTACCCCCCTCTAGTGAGTCAACAGCAACAAAACAGAAGGAACACAAGCAACTCCTTCTGTTAAAACTTTAAATTGGGGAGAAGTGAACACAACGAGCCCCCAGGGCTTGGCAAAGGTCAAAGTATCTTGCAGTTTAAGCTCGTATTTGTTTGTTTGGGCATTAATTCTATTTTGGTGGAGACGGTTTCCGAATACAGATCATCAGATCTTTAAAAGTAATGTCGAAGAAATTGGAAATTTTACCAAGTCCGTCTGTGCTGGTAGAACATCTCTGATCCAGGATCTCAGGACTCGAGACGCTTTATGAGGCAAGAACTAGGCACTTCACACACAGATAACACGTGTTTCAAGAACCCAGGGGGATGTGTCAGAACAGAGATGGGCTGTCGTCTACACCATCTAAATGACCAGCTACATAATCGCGTCCCCTCCTTTCTACCAAGCTCCTCTGAACCCAAGGGAACCTATGAAAACAAAGCCACAGGAGGAGAGGAAGCTGAGCTATGCGCCAGTTAAACTCGACGAGTGGCAGTGAATTTTTGGACCTGACGCCAAGGCAAAAATAAACGTGTGGAGCTACATCAAAAGAAAACGCTTCTGCACAGCAAAAGAAGCGATCAACAAATGAAAAAGTAATCTGTGGAATGGAGAAAATATTTGCAAACCACATATTCGATAAGGGGTTAATATCCAAAAAATAAGGAACCCATACTACCCCATAGCAAAAAATCAAACAATCCAATTAAAAAATGGGCAAAGGACCTGAATAGACATTTTTCCAAAGAGGACATACAAATGGTCAACAGGTACATGAAAAAGTGCTCAACATCACTGATCATCACGGAAATGCAAGTCAAAACCACAGTGAGGGCTTCCCTGGTGGCGCAGTGGTTGAGAGTCCGCCTGCCGACGCAGGGGACATGGGTTCGTGTCCCCGTCCGGGAAGATCCCACATGCCACGGAGCGGCTGGGCCCGTGAGCCATGGCCGCTGAGCCTGCGCGTCCGGAGCCTGTGCTCCGCAACGGGAGAGGCCACAACAGTGAGAGGCCCGCGTACCGCAAAAAAAACAAAAACAAACAAACAAACAAAAAAAACCCACAATGAGACGTCACCTCATACCTGTTAAAATGTCTTTTATCAAAGAGGTAAGGGATAAGTGCTGTTGAGAATGTGGAGAAGGAGAACCCTTGTGCACTACTGGTGGGAATGTAAACTGCAGCCTCTATGGAAAGCAGTATGGTGGTTCCTCGAGAAATTAAAAATAGAGCTACCATATGATCCAGCAACCCCACTTCTGGCTTTATATGCAAAGGAAATGAAATCATTATCTCAAAGAGATATCTGTATTACCAAGTTCATTTCAGCATTATTCACAATATCCAAGGTATGTAAACAACCTAAGTGTCCACTGACAGATGAATGGATAAGGAAAATGTGATATATACATACAGTGGAACAGAAGCCTTAAAGAGGAAAAAAAAATCCTGTCAACCTTTGTGATGAGGGGGATGCAACTGGAGGACATTATGCTAAGTGAAATAAGCCGGACAGAAAACTTTTGATACTGTACAGTATCACTTCCATGTGGAATCTTAAAAAAAAAAAGTTGAACTCGTAGAAACAGAGAGTAAAATGGTGGTTGCCAGGGGCTTGGGGGTGAGGGAAATAGGAAGAGGCTAGTGAAAGGGCACAAACTTTCAGTTATAAGATGAATAAGGTCTGAGGATCTAACGTATAACACGGTGACTATAGTTGATAACACCATATTGTATAACTGAAACTTGCTGAGAGTAGAACTTAAATGTTCTCACCAATAAATTAAAAAGGTAAGTATATGAGGTGATCGATATATGGTAATAACTTGCTGGCGGAAATCCATGCACAGTGTATATTAAATAATCACGTTGTATACTTTAAACACATTATAATATTGTCTATTATACGTCAATAAAGCTGAAAAACAACCCAGCTATCAACCTCACTGTATTTAAGAGCTGCGTTCTCCCACCCAGTTCTGTGTTCTACCCTTCACACCCAAAGTGCAAGCCCTCATGTCTCTGAGTCCCGATCCTGTAATGCTTTAACAGGACTGGGTGGGGAGGGTGGAGAGCCCCAAATATGTCATTTTATTCTTCCAAAATCGTGACTCGTTTTTATTTCTTATGTGGCCTCACCAGCAGAGGGCGCCCTGATACCATTTTTCTTCTCCCCCTGCAAACAAAACAATTTGAACAAGTGGCCAGAAAAATCAGAATCCACTTGATTACGTACTATAGATCATTTATCATCCCTAAGAGCAATCAGAGGTGCTTGTAAGGTCACAGAACATATGCGTGTATCCTTCTAGATACGAAGACAGGCTGTGTGTCATGCAGGACACGCTAACGGGTGGAAGGTAGTTTGTAGCTATTCCAAGGAACCCCTAGCCGGACTTGACAAACATTATTTAATATGAAATTCTTGCAAATGATGTTTCAGGACTAACATCAAAAAGCTTGCTTTTGTAAAGGGTCTGATTTCTTCGCAGGCTAAATTAGCTTAGAATTTAGTCTTCAATCAAGTTGGAGAACCCAGGGCTATTACTTTGCTTTGATCTCTCATCTAGGTTAATCAGTTAAATCATGTTATTTGCCTCCAGCCTACTTTTAATTAGTCAGTTTGAACTTTATAAACGCACAGTGTTTTCACCATGTCTCTTTTGGGGGTAAACTATTCTAAATCCATAAACTACCTTATTTCCTATACTGGTTTTTGTTTCTCAAGGCATTTAATGAGGAATAAAGACTTTACTTACCTAACCCATTTTCCCTAGGAAAACCCTGTGGTCTGTAAACGTTAATTTACTTAAAATTAAGTTTTGTGTTCTGTCTGATACTGTGTAGAAGGATACATGACAAAACCCACAGAACCGTACAACGGAAAGAGTGAGCCCCCGTGTGAATTATGGACTTCAGTTAATAATAGCACATAAATGTTGGTTGATTGGTTCTAACAAATATACCACGATAAAGGAAGATAGTAATAGGGGAAACTGAGCGATGGGAAGAGGGGTAGTTTTTCTACAGAGCTAATCTGCTCTAAAAAATAAAGTCTATGGACAGTCTTAAAGAAGAGAGAGAGGAGGGAGTAGAATAAGTCTCTACCCTTCCCGCTCCAGGGGGAGGAGAAACTCTCTGGTAACGCCTGGCCCTGCTCCATCCTGGGCAGAGCCTCGAGGGGTGGAAGTCCTGGAGAATTTGCAGTCTGCTGACTCTTTTAGAGTTTCTGACTTCGGAGGTTACTCGGGGGGAGGGGATGCACCTAGAATTTGCGTCTCTAACAAGTTCTAAGGTGACGTTTCAAATGTGTCCAGGCAGAAAGGCCACCTCACAGAGACTCCTGTCACATCGAAATAAGGAAGCTACAGGTATCCCGACCTTCCAGCCAGGCACTTACCGTGATTGGAAGGGCCAGGCCTGTCAGCACCAAAACCAAAAGACTGAAGACCAAACCCCAGAGTGGCCCAGGAGCATCTCAGAATCCGTGTGGGGACCAGGGATGCGAGGACCTGACCTCTCCCGCTTCTCCTCACCCCTGGCACTTCACAAATTCCCTAACCAGACACAGTCCTGAGGAAGGGGGCCGGCCTCCGCTGATAAGATTATTGTCACTGCAGCTGAGTGGGGGCTTAAAGTAGAAATAAAGCTCAGTTACAGAAAAAATTCCATTTGTTGCACATACACACAAGATATTGAAGTTTTGGTAAACTCTTTGTTTACCAAAATTAAGATAAAAGGAAAGTAAATCCTGAAAGATCAAGAGAGAAATTCATTCTTCATCATTTGTGGTAAAACATGTATTAAAGTAAATACTTTCAATGATTTCACACTTCCTAGGTTTAAAGAAACATTCTTGTTCAAGCATAGGACTGGTACAAGTGGCTAATTATTTATAAATTTCAGTATGTTTATCAATCTGGAACAATATCATAAAATTCAGGATATGAACCAAAAGACCTTGGAAATTTTTTGATGTTCTCACCATTTATAAATTTTTTGATGTTCTCACCATTTATAAGAATAACCACTGATCACATCTTCACAATTAATTGTAAACAATCAATTGTTTGTTATGCCTCAAGCAAGAATTCTCGTCTCTTCCATTCCGATACTGATGGATAACATAATTCATTAGCCACGACTGTTCGATTTTATCACTACAGCAGAGCAGGAAAAATGGCTACAATAGGAAGCCAATACTGAAAGAGCGATTTTATTCAAAATTGCTGAGGAAGTTTCTGGCACCTTTCACCAGCCAAGCTCATAATCCTGGCAAAACTGTGAAGGTGGGATATAGGAGAGAACTAGAGCTTGAAGGTTTATTTGAACATTTGCAGATGGATTTTACACAGTTGCTTCATTCGAATGGACGTTCTTCGTTCAGTATATTCTTACTATTGTCTATTTTCTGAACGGCTAGATGCTTTTCTCTGTCAGAAGTCAACTGTCTTGTCTAGACTTTGTATTTCTCACATGGGGATTATTCTCCTGTTTGTATAGTGGCAAATTCGACAGAGGAAGTAATGAGAGAGCTTTGAAAGACCCTGCCCGTCACCCAGGAGCTCCACTGCTCTCATCCTCCGTCGTCAGAGGAAATTGGATGAACAAATGGCACCACGGGTAAGCTGCAAAGCTATCCTGAGACTTGCCGTATACTGTTTTCTGCAGGACACCCACGCGTATAACCAGCAGGTACAGGCAGCTTCTCCCGTAGATAAATGACAGGAACCCTTGCATGAGCTTCAGCTCCGAGACCTGGGAACAACACCAGTGCAGACTGTTCTTGAACTCATGGAAAGAGATCCGACCAGGTACTGTTCAGGGGGGAAACAAAGCTGCAGAAAAACTCCAAGGAATCAACCTTTGAGTTCACATTTCTCAGTTAAAAAGACATGACACGGCCATTTCCCGGACTCCATGCCTGTGGGGCATGTAAACTGTGGACCTCTTGGGATTCTCCAGGAGCTTGTTTCAACAAGGAGAAAAACCTTTCCCAAGACTACCTCAGACTGTTAAATGAGAAGGTCTTCTGCTGAAATGAAACTGCTAGGTGGTGTTTCGGGGGCTCCGAGGAGCTCCGGTTCTTTCTGTCTCAGCGCAGAAAGAATTCAATGAGAGGCGGTGACAGATAAGAAGTGATTTATTAGAATAGGATGCCTGTGAGGCTTACAAGGGGCAGGTGAGAAGGTGTCGTACCCCAAGAACTTAGCCGGCTACAGTTTTATAATCAAAGGAAAAGCAGGGAAGGGGTGAAGATGACTTTCTTCCTCATTCTTGAGTAGACATCACGCTTCCATCATCAGCTCCTCCTCCAGGTTGGGTAGGGGAGTTTTCTTGTCCCTCCATGGTCAAGCCGGGAATATCATGGCGCAATGGAAATGAGCAAAAAGGTGGTAACATATACTAAAAATGGTAAATCATCTCAGGTCCAGTATAATGTCACCCTCGCCTTATACTTCTGTTTTTAATGTGCCCAGAGGAGCATGTCCTAGGGGTCATTAATGTACTGAGCTCACTGGGCAGGGTGTGGGTCTCATGCCACAGTTGTTTTATTGTTTGGGGGCATGTTGCATGCTTCTGTTGCGTGGTTTTGTTGCCAAGCCAGCCTGCTTGGTTTCGTGGTGAAGCAAACCTGCTTTCTTGAGTGATCATTAACTTACAGGGGTTTCCCATGCATTTTTCTTGACCTATAATCCCCTAGTGGGATTAACTATTTCATCACCTCCTTTGTCCCTTTACTCTGTCCCTATCAAAAACACTTGGGTCAGGACCTGTGGGTACCAGGAGCCCGTGACTCCATGCCCTGCTTTTTCTCGCTCCCCTCCTTCTTTTCCTCCTCTGTCAGTTCAATATTCTAGATTGTTAATTATCAAGAGTGGAAACTTTAACACCCCTTCCTCTGATTCTAACGCTGTGGTCTCCAGGGCTAATCCCTGCTGTTCTAACAACACCTGACTGATGGGCGGGAAGTACATAAGCTCGGAGACCTTGAAACTGAGCTACTTTCTGGGTGGATCCAGAGCTCAGATGGAGGACGGGTTTGCTTTCCCTGTTGGGACTACAGGAAACAGTTGAGGGTTAGGGGGAGTGTTTCATGGTGCCTGAATTCCATAATTTCTCAGCATCACAGTTACACACACTCCCAATCTTCTCCATTTTTATTGAGTCTGGAAAAGTGAAACCCAGAACACTATACCAATTTCCTCTGAAAACATTTCCAGACTTCATTGAAATCAGACCTCTTCTCAGAAAAGATGATTTCTGCCTTGTGCTCAGGTTAATTTTGAAAAACAAAATCCAATAATCATTATCCGTTTGTGCTTCGGTTGTGTTATCAACCTTCCAGCTGTTTACTCGGTTGAGCTTTTAGGAGATGTAAATTTTGTTGACTTCCAACTGTAAGCTTTTCTTCCCAAAAAATGGGTTGCAAGAAAACAGCTTTAAAGAGATATAGAGAGAGGTCTCTAAAGCTCTGTGGTTTCTATAATAATAAACTTTATTTACTGAGCTCCCATTATGTACCAAGCTCTATACTAAGGGCTATACATTTATTACCTCATTGAATCCTCAAAACATTATTTGATGCAAGGTGAAGGAAATGGGGTTCAAAGGAGTCACATAATTTATCAAGGAATTAGTAGTGTGGACCAGTGAATGAGCTCTTATGTATGTAAGGACCTATGTATGAGGTTCTATGTATGAATAGGGTCTTTGCATGAGATATTAAATATCATTGTTGCTGAAAAACATACTTAAGATCTGTCTTTTTACTAAAACGATGGTCATATGCAATCCAGGCATTATTTTGTCTATTAGGCTGTGAATACGGAAATGTTTTGCTGCATCTCAGGAGACAACCAAAGCCTCAGCAGCAGGTGCAAACACACAGCTTTCATGAAGTTTCCCACTTAATGCAAAACTGGGTAGACCACAGACCACGAGATATTGCCGTAGTCTGACAGGTACCTTAGCTGCTCTCCCTGAGCTGTCCTTAAGGGCCGCTGCTAATTATGCCTGTTTGGGGAACAGTTACACTCCTGCTATGTTGTAAATGAATCTCCTTCCTTAAGGGAACATCCTCTGTGACCTCTCCCCTTCTCTCTAGCCTATGTGTCCCCTCTCAAGTTACGCTAGGGGCTGGCAAACGTTTAAAATAAAGGGCCCGATAGCAAATATCTGAGGCCTCGTGGGCTATGCGATCTCTCTTGCCGGTTCTCACTATTCCCATCTGCATATGAAAGCAGCTATAGATGGTACATAAATCAATGAGCACGAGTGTTTGTGATAGAACTGTGTTTACCAACACGGATAACCATCTGGATGTGGCTTGCAGGTTGTTAATTTGCCAACCCTAATTCTAATCATAATTAAAGGACCTTAAATGAATTAAAGCATATAAAACTCTTAGAACAAGGCCTGGCATACACTAAGTTCTATATGAATTAATAAAATAAAATCAAAACTTGAATACGTGCGATTTCCTAAATACGTCATGCCCTGCACGCCCCATGCGTTTGCTCCTGCATCTTCTTCCTGAAACTTTCTGTCCCCTTCTGTACCCGGATTCCCCTGTGACCTTCAGGACTCGATTCTCCACCTCCAGGACACTGTCTTTGCTTCCCATCCCCAGTAGGAATAGACGTGCCTGCCCGTTTACCTTGTGCCTCGCGCCTGCCCCAATCACGGCGACACACAGCAGCCCCAGCCCGGCGCCGAGCCCCCCGCAGACTGCAAGCTCACCCACACAGGGACTCTGTCCTCCACTTGAGTGCCTCAGTTTCGAACGGGAGAGGCTTGCAAAATTTTTAATCACTGAACAATGAAAATCTTCAAACGAATAAGCTAAAAGTTTTCCATAGGGTCCCGGTAACCAAATTCACGATCTAAACAAAAAAGTCTAAATCTCTTCTCCCAATTTTTTCCCATTCATCGCAGACATGAGGAGAAGAAGGAGGAGATGCGTCCGCTAGGGAAGGACTCTGCTCCGCCTTTAACCTCCAGTAAGTTCTGCAGAAGGAAACGCTTTGAGAACAGACAGGAAAGTACCCAGGAACGACCAAGTAGGAATATAATAAAGGTAAAGATTTTAAAAAGAAGGAAATACCCTAGAAGGGGGTAATATGAACGTACGTGAAGGTGAGGAACTCAGTTAACACTTACTATGTTCATTGCTTAAGACATTCTGTCTTTTAGTTTTTGTCTTAAAATAAGAAGTCTTATCTACGTATGTTTATATTTATTGAACAAATATAAGTGTGTGTGGTGTGTGCGTGTGTGTATGCGTGTGTGTGTGCCTGTGTGTGTGTATGTGTGTATGTGTGTCTCTGTGTGTGTGTGTGTGTGTGTGTGAGATTTGTGGTGGGTGTGAAGAGGATCCAAACATTAATAAAATGCTAAGGTAAGACTTCCCAATATATCTATAATAAGAGGTCAAAAGTAATCGAGTACAAAAGTGCAGTGACTATCTTCTGTTTTCTACAATCCAGCATTCCTTCCCCTTTATTTTGTTAACCAGACACCCTGTTTTCCTCGTTCCCGTAGCTTTGGTGGGACTCCTAGTCATGCTGAGCAACCCACCACGAGACCCGCCCTCGACACCCAAGGTGAGGGGTTTGCTCTCAGCCAGTTCAATCACACACTCTCTCCAGAGGTTTTAAATTTTAATGAATGGACACAAGTTCAGAAAACGATTGGCCTTGAGTATCTCCAAGGAGCACCCTGCAGATGCCCACATTTTATTCTTATTCCCTAGCTATCCAGTCTGACTCTTCCTTTCCACTGATTCTATGACCTACCTTAAATCTTTTTATTTTGACCTAAGTTAGAAGCAGAGTCTGTTGCCTATAAACAAAGCATCCTAAATGACACAATCAGAGAAGTGAGATAAAAAGTTTAAGAGATGAAACGATAAAATGTTTAAGAACATGGAAGAGAGTTATTTTTGGTTAAAAGGATTAGAAAAGATTCCATGGATAAGTTGGCATTTTAGTTAATCCCTGAAAAACAGCTAGGATTTGGATATAAGAAGAAAATAGAAGGAAGAGGATGTCTTAAGTAGGATAATCGTGTGGACAAAGATATACAGGCAGGAAATTTTAGAAGATTGCAAAGGATATTTCAAATAGTTTATAAGACAGAAACTATGAAAAGGATGAAATAAGACTGAAAGATAGAATACCACAATTGGTTAAAAGTCAACTTCTGGGCCAAAAAGGGTCTCTATTTTACAATCGGGTAAGTGATACAAATGGACAATTGGTTGGTCAAGTGTGTCTTGTGACCAGTGCCCACCCTTATTCTAATCTTGTTATAGTAGATGCCTGGAAAGAGAATAGAGCCCTTTGTAGGGGCCACTACATTATCTAAAATATTGTTGTCCTTTTAAGACACCCTTGAAATGATATGGAGAAGACTTTACAATCTTATTGAAGCATGGCTACTTTAGATTCAAATATTCCTGTTAAAAAGAAAGGTTTTTATATGTCAGCAATGCCATAATACCAAATTAGAAGATAAAATAAAACTCTATTCATAATAAGCGAAAATCAGAAAAACTGGGGATAACCCTGCAAGAACCCGCAAGAAGAAAGGTATTTTTAAAAAATGGTAAAAAATTAGTGAAAAAGAGAGAATAGAAATTATAGATATTTCAATATTTCTCTAGTTAATCTGTTAAGCAAAACCTTACCCAAATCCACAATTTTTGTCTTAAGTTGATCTTTAATGTTTCAAGATTTATCTGAAAGAATAAGTAAAATAGTCAAGAATTTTTTTTTTTTTTGGCGGTACGCGGGCCTCTCACTGCTGTGGCCTCTCCCGTTGCGGAGCACAGGCTCCGGACGCGCAGGCTCAGCGGCCATGGCTCACGGGCCCAGCCGCTCTGCGGCACGTGGGATCCTCCCAGACCGGGGCATGAACCCATGTCCCCTGCATCGGCAGGCGGACTCCCAACCACTGCGCCACCAGGGAAGCCCTGAAATAATCCTTCGGGATGCTGGATGCTTTGCACGTATCTTCATCATTTTGTGGTCAGCCAATGCTGAGAATAACACTATATTACATTCCTACCACCCCTAAGATAGGGGTGCAGGGGAAAATAGAGTCTCTTTGATTTCAAATTCCAAATGGATAATTCACAAATTTAGTGTCCACACATTAAAATATTCTTCTCCTGCATTTCTGATATGAAACTCCCATTAGATAATAACTGAATAAATTATTAAGACAGTCATTTCCAAGATACTTACTTACTTGGAGACTGATGATTGGAAGTTATCAGGAAAATGTATGTGACTAAAAACTTTCAAAGAAAAAGTGGCTTTATGACTCTACATCATCTAGAAATGCATCACATTTCTGAAACATTCCAATACATAAATTTAGATACCAAAGTCATGATACAATTAATGCTATAGCATTTTTTTAAGTGGTAAAATCTAAACATCTATTTTAGAAATTCTATCATTTGCAATATTTCAACTACGGTGAAGACTTTTTTGATGGAGTGCCTATTTTTGTTGGTTAGTTCATATTTTGTATTAGAATGAAATGAAATCAAGAATGCAGTTGATTCTGCAGTGTCTAAATTTGATGGAATATTTTTTTTAAGTATAGAGAATTATTTAAAAGTTTTATCTCGTAAAGATAGTTTTATTGAATGGAAGGGGAAAAGTTAAATATCTAGGCTTGAAATATTTACAAATTTTAACATGAAAGAAAGCATTGAGAATATCCTTTTATTCAACAGAATTTTCTCTGTGCTTACTAGATCATTCAAACTGTAAAGAAGACATTTTCTCCATTAAAAATATTATGCTCTAAGGACTTCCCTGGTGGTGCAGTGGTTAAGAATCCGCCTGCCAATGCAGGGGACACGGGTTCGAGTCCTGGTCTGGGAAGATCCCACATGCCGCAGAGCATTTAAGCCCGTGCACCACAACTACCGAGCCTGAGCTCTAGAACTCATGAGCCACAACTACTGAGCCCACGTGCCACAGCTACTGAAGCCCGCACACCTGGAACCCGTGCTACGCAACAAAAGCCACCACAATAAGAAGCCCATGCACCGCAACGAAGAGTAGCCCCTGCTCACCACAACTAGAGAAAGCCCGCGGGCAGCAACGAAGACCCAACGCAGCCAAAACTAAATAAATAAATAAATTTTTAAAATATATTATGTTCTATAGAGAAGAGTAAGTTGCAAATGTCAACATTTTCACAATTAGTGATCATAAAATTCAGTTTTGAAGAAGACTGTAGGCAATCTTTTTTTTATTTAAAAAATAATAAGACTATATAAAAATACATTCTTCAGATAAATACCAATGATTTGGTCTTAGAGACAGAGCTATGAAATTGGTTAAAGTACATGAATAAATAAGTATATGAGTGAATAATTATTCTGCTTATGTTTTTAATGCATCATTGAACATGGATATGATTTTATCTTTTATAATAAAACAAGTTTTACAGTCAATAAATACATACTATAAAATTACATAATTTTAATTACTTAAAATTTTCTATCTCACTTTCAATAGTGTCTGTTAATATTTTAAAATAATTGAATTTCTTAAAAATTAGTTTCAGGGATCAGAAATAAAAGCAAGATGAATCGCTCCACTAGCTCAAAAAATTATTGCAATGAACAGATTTTCTCTCTCTGATTTATTTTAGTTGCATATTCTAAATCTCAATACTCAAAAACAGACTTAAGAATTAACCTAGTTATAGATTCTCACTCTACATTTGAGGAAACTAACAGTTGGATGTATTTTCCAGGTCATCCCAGCAAGTTGATTACACAGTTCAGTGTACCACACTTCCTTTTGACCTATATTACTAATTTGGTGACTGTTTTGCTAATTGTCCTTAAAAATCAATCAATCTGTTGATAAGAAACCAACATGGTCTAATATTTAGTGGATAGCAGTTGTTGGTAACCAAATTTAGAATAGCCCTATTAACAGCATTTTGTAATTTGCAAAAACAAAGAAAATGTCTCTTTTCTAAACAATATCCAGCATCTGAAAACATCTTGATAAAAACTGCAAGCCAGTGAATATAGTTTTTTGGTAAAAGGTAAAGATGAAGAGCTTGAATCTGGGTCTATTACTGACAGTCTTCAATGTTGAACAAGTCTCTTCTGTAGACTCTGTTCTTATCAGTAGAAAAATGCTCCCAGCCGTTGTCAGAGCGCTGTATTGGGAAGATGGTGAGATGCTACTGACAAGGCTTTGTGGCTTCCTCTACTGCTTAATTTCAATGCCATCATGCCACAGACGATTCTTATTCAACAAGCAAGAATATTTTATCACCTGTCATGTTAGCCTGGATCATAGTTAGTCCACAGAACACAAAGCAGTCATTAGAGGGACGCTGTCAACCTCTGAAGGGGAGACTTGCCTTCATTTGGTGCCTTTCCAATAAAATGAAGACTTCTGCAAGTAGTAAAAAGGCAGGTCATTAAGGAAGACTTCAGTCGATGGCCTGCCAGGTTCTTTCTTCTAAAACGTGGTGAGCAAGTTTCAGAGCAAGGTCACACATTGCACAGAAATCAAGTGAGAGATGGTAGGGAGAGGCTGTAATTTTCAGTTACTATGTTACGGTGTCTCAGAGGAGAAGATGGACAGAAGTCGATGCTTTCCCTTTTTGTTAGTATAAACCAATGTTTCCCAAAGAGGCCTTGGGGAACGCCAGTGTCTTAAAATGTTCTCAAAAAAAATTAAAACATAACATTACAGGTTTAGGAAATGCCTTCTCACGACTAGCATATCAAGGGCTCTTAGATATCCTTCCTTAAAGAAATCCCTTCAGACATCATTGGACAAGCAATTCCCAAACATACACGGCCACATATCAATTTGAGGAAAACTGGCATAAGCCTTCACTTCTCATTGTCAAATTTCAACCAATGGGCATCTACTGAACTCTATTTCTTTTCACTGTACTTATATTTATTATTATTATTGCTAATTAAATATTGGTCTGTACGAGTCCCCCTCGATGTGATTACATTCTACCTCATACTGCTTTGGGAAGGTTAAAAGAATTCATGAATATAAAGCAACTGATACATAGTAAGTTCTCTTCTTCTCATTCCTTTTCACCTTTTGTCCTAGGCCTGTAGAAGGAGGAGTGGTCAGAAAGTTGAGTACATGAGCTACTTCATATCGTTTGGGAATCAGGCCATCATCTCATCCAGTGGCTGATTTCAAAATCACACACGTGGATATTCAAGAAGATGTTGAGCCTTAAATGGGTTTTGCAATGTTACTCAGGAAAGAATAAATTGATTAAGGAGTGTCGTCTTTGAGCATTGCTTAAGCAGGCAGCCTTTTCTATAATATTTTATTCAGGTGGTACTTTTAGCTTATTACCCAGACGTCTAATAATAACTTAATTAATGTTACTATGAAACGAAAATAATTTATAGATGAAACTGAGTATAAATGAGAATTACTTGCAGAGATCATTGGCTTGAAGAATAGTACAAAGCAACCAATTCCCAGTGTGGTTAGAAGCAGTCTGGGCAAAAGATTTTACACGGTAAACTAGAAAATCTTGACAAAATTTTTAATATTTCCAATTTCAGACACGAGAAACGGTATTTCAGTGGTGTTATTTTAGGAATTATTAATGTCATCTGCATTCTAAAGAGGAAAGTGCTGTTGGTGGTAAAAAGCACTCAAATTCCAGCGCCCAGTTCCTCCCAGAGGCTCAGAGGACATCAGATTAAATGTTTGCTTTTCTCACGTGATCCTAAATTATTGCAACAGTTTTGCTTTAGTCATTTTTGAACAGGAATGGTTTTTTCGGTTTTATGTTTTTTATTTTTTATTGGAGTAGAGTTGATTTACAATGTTGTGTTAGTTTCAGGTGTACAGCACAGTGATTCATTTATACATACATATACATCTATTTTTTTTCCAGATTCTTTTCCCGTACAGCTTATTACAAAATATCCAGTACAGTTCCCTGTGCTATACAGTAGGTCCCTGTTGGTTATCTACTTTATGTATAGTAGGTGTACGTGTTACTCGCAAACTCCTAATCACTAATGAACTTATATACAAAACAGAAATAGACCCACAGACATAGCAAACAGATTTAATGGTTACCAAAGGGGAAGGGGGGAGGGATAAATTACAAACAGGAATCGTTTTAAGAGAAGAAAGGAAACAAGAATACAGCTGTGTTGTAGGGAAGGCAAATTTCTGATGGCTTCCCTGAGAATCTAACTTCCACCATTGTTACCTAGCGACTAGTCTCAGAACCAAGCTGTGGGATTTCTCTTGATCCCCACTATGTTTCATCCGGGAGCGTCTCTAGCCTCGCCTTCAACCCCCTCAACCTCAGTGTCGAGATGATCACGCTCACAACAGAGCAATCACTTAGGGCTTTAACCGTAAGAGCATCGGCTGAATCCACGGCCACGGAGTCTTACGAACTGATTTCTCTCCTGTGAGCTCTTCCAGGTGGAAGGATTAAGAAATAGAAACCCATCATTCTGTGAATCCCCAGGGTGTATAATGAAAGTGTTGAAGGTTAGTGATGGTAAAGCCTGCCTGGAATTATAGACGTTTACAGTTTTTTCACTTTCTTTCCCAAACAATATGATAATCATGGATTTGACTGATGGTCAAGTAATGACAGACGAATTGATCAATTTTTTCTCCTTTTCTCTGGGTATTATCTTATAATTCTTGCCAGGAATTACTTTTTACTCAATAGAAATAATCTTAACCTCCTCAATAAATCAGTTATCGGGGTTTTTTTTCACATACACTATCAATAAGTTTTGGAAAATTTGTTTGCAGACTTAAATGAAGAGTACCTTTGAATAAGTGAGTTTTGGCCATCATCTAAAGATTAGTATATATTTGGACTAACAATTAATGACACAGGTAGTTCAGCACTAGTTCAGGGGATTATCATACAACACACAACAGGTACATTTTAAAGGATGAAAAATGAATGGGGAAACAATCATCAAGGATTTCCACTGTAGTTGCCTGGACCACGAACTCCTTTATAAAAATATCACGTCTCATTCATTTCTGTGTCCTCAGGTCTTAACGGAGTGCATGAGCTCTCATTAATTCAATGTCCACTGCACTGAATTTAGCTAATGAAACCCACAGCACACATACATACACAAGTGCATATTTATTCAAAATAACGTTCAGGTACAGTGGAGGTCACCACTGAAATATGCAGATAGTACAATTAGTGAGAGGGAAAGAGCGAAACAATTGACCCTCTCTGTCTATCTTTTATCTTCCTACTTTTGGTAGATATTAATTCAATAAACAGTACATTTTTCTCCAAACCCTCACTCTTACTCTAAAATGCAAAGTAAAGATGTAGAATGAAATACAGCGTGACACTTGCCCTTGTTCTCAGGAAAGCAAGAGCAGTCGGTGAGGCCCGTAGCTCCACACTAAAAGGGAGCAGCGACCATTCGACCTGGCCCATCATATCATTCCCTGTGGAAACCCACAAAGCCAGGCCAGCTTGTTAGCTCTCAGGAGAAATCCGAATTTGGGGGGAAATCTGGTTTTAAGGCGTTCAGATATGTCGGAATTCTGTGACTAAAACACAGCAGACCTGCAGACTGAACCTGGCTCATGGAACATCTCCCAGCTCCTGGGAGAGCCAGACAGCTGAGTAAGCAGGAGCTGAAAGTTCAGTGAAAACACGTCACCAATCCCAGTAACGATCGTAACAATAAACCATTATCTCTCTACTAGTAATACAGGTTTAGGTGCACGTGACTAGTATAAATTATTGGGATGCAAAGAGAAAAAGATCCTATCCACCTGCCCAAGATTTTATTCCCCAGATATAATGACCTACTTTGGCGAGGTGGAGAAAAGAAAAGAACAGACAAATGGGTCGAAATTCAAGCTCTCACCTCCTTAGCCACAGCCCACCAGCATTCACTAAGCAAAAGAATCAAGTTACTGAATTGTTTACTTTTTTAAATAAAATACTATCCTTTCTATAATAATGCCATATTTATTTTTATTTGAAATACTTAAGTAGAAAAATTAAAAGAAGAGTGCAATTACAAGTATTAGGCCAAGGATTAGGAAAGCACGGTTAACAGGACTTTCTGCAGTCTATGTGCTACCGTACCTAAAAGAGTACGTAGGGAGCTCTGGGTCAGCAAGGAGAGAGAGAGATGAACAATAATACATCCCTTGCCTTGCTTACTCACAACACCAGCACAGCGTGAACCAGTGCTCGTTCCGAGAAGACCACAAGTGCATAATTACACGTGTCTTTAAATAAAATTTGACTTTTATGACTCAACTTTCATGGCATGCAAAAAAAAAAAAAGGATTAAAAAGCTATTACGGGGACTTCCCTGGTGGCACAGTGGTTAAGACTCCGTGCTCCTAATGCAGGGGGTCCAGGTTCGATCCCTGGTCAAGGAACTAGACCCCACATGCATGCCGCAATTAGGAGTTCACAAGCCACAGCTAATGAGCCAGCAAGCCGCAACTAAGGTCCAGCACAACCAAATGAATAAATAAATATTTAAAAAATATAAAAATATTATTTTAAAAAGTTACTCTTAAAAAAAAAGTTACGCACATAAGCCTGGCGTATAGTTGGTGATCAGTATATATTTGTTGAAAGAACAGATTGTTTTCTTACCATGTTCAGTACAAGAGCGTATACGGGTCTTAGACATTTATAACTAAAATTAATAGGAACACACCACTGGGTCTGCTTATGTAACAATCTAAAAGCCATTAATTATAGACTAACTGCAGCTAATAAAATTCAGTTTGAATATAAACATAAAAATATATACAATAAAGAAATACAGAGAAATTATAGGTTAAATTGCCTTACTATTATTTGGACCAAAGGTGAAATATTTGCATACAGAATAAATGTTCTTTTAATAATCCAGGGTGTCTCTAAAATTATTTTACATTAAGAGTATAGGTAAAATGTTTATCCTTGGGCTTTCCTGGTGGCGCAGTGGTTGGGAGTCCACCTGCCGATGCAGGGGACACGGGTTCGTGCCCTGGTCCGGGAGGATCCCACGTGCCGTGGAGCGGCTCGGCCCGTGAGCCATGGCCGCTGAGCCTGCGCGCCCGGAGCCTGTGCTCCGCAACGAGAGAGGCCACAGCAGTGAGAGGCCTGGGTACGGCAAAAAAAAAAAAAAAGTTTATCCTTAATAAAATTTGGAAATCTATTTGTTTATTTATTTTAAGGAGTTAATCAGTAATATAAATAATTACAGTGTTAATTTCTGTTCATTTTTATATCAAATATCTTCTGAACATCCACATCTATTAAGTTGTTGAATCATGGGTTGGACAGTGGTAAAGATAACGTTCATTTTTGTTTTCTTCCTTACTGAGCAGTAATGTCAGAAGCACTTACTTACAGAATGTGTTTACGTTCAACACGGACAGAGTAAACGATCAAAATAATCAGTTACAAAGTGCAGAACATGACACCCAATGCAGACGATCCTCACCGTGACTAAGGAATGATTAATGTCTCACTGCTATGAATCAGAGAAGATGCACCAAATGGCCCGTTACGCTCACATTCACAGACTCACTGTACAATTGTATTAAATGCTTGCAGAGTTATTCGTCTCTAAAATAGCAAGATAATTATTAGAAAAAAGCTAGCAAAGAGACCTATCTTTAGTTTCTACTTTTTACGATATTTATCCCCTAAAAATCTAGGATTCCACAGTTTTAAACATAATAGTCCCCAAAAGAGAGCATATGTATCTTAGATGACATCAGGCCTGCTTGGTGATACTGGGAATAAAAGAAATTGTCTTATACAACATAGTAAATCAACAGTATTTCAATAAAATTTTTTTAAAAAAAGAAACTGTCTTCCATGGCTAAGGAGTAGGTCTTCATGTCTGCTGGATCAAAGCTGGGCTCTTCACTGCAGTATCAAATTTCTCCTAACAGGAGGGCATGATTTCTCTCTGGAAACAAGAGTGATGGATGAAGAATTGACTTATCTATTTTCCTCTTCACTTCTAAGTAATACTAATAATATTAGTACTGATACTAATAACAATTCATGTGAGTAGCAGGTGGAAAACTAAAGTCCATTCCCAATTATTCATATTAACTGGGTTTCAATTTCCTTAAATGCATAAAATATTTCTTGTGAGTACTTAGTACAGAATCCTTTATGTTAAGAAAGAAAAATATAGAGAGTTCAAGAATCTCCTGGGCTAACACAATTCTGTTTTGTCATTAAAATATGATGCTGAAATTCTGAAACCTCTATACACGTGTACTGGAAGTGAACAACTAAGCAGTGACAGAAGATGATGGAAATCAGGTATCTCACTGTTGGAGTTGGAGGCTGCAGAAAAGTGAGGGGAAGAGGCTCAAATGACCCCTCGGGAGCTGGACTAGATTGGGGGACATCAGTATGAACTGGTGTTTCAAAACACATACAGATGGATGTACCGATACAGACGGACCTACGTAGACTATTTATAGATATGTTCATAAACAGTGGTTAGTATTCATACATATTTCCAAACTCTTTTATCTGAAAGGAGCTAGAAGAAATGATATTCCAGAAACAATGAGCTCACCCATGACCATTGTCCATAAAACAAACTAGGGTTCTTTGGCAAAAGGGCTCATTCTACAGCAGGGGTGGGAGATATACAAAATGAGTTGGGAACATCTTGTAGCTGTAGAAGGTAAAGAAATGCTAACAGACACACACACACACACACAATGGGGGACATCAAAGGGGCACAGTAGACAACTGTAAAGCTAATTCTAAAGCTGGAACAATTTAAGCAACAAAATAATTCGGTTGAGATATACTAATATAAATATAAATATATATATATATGGTAAAATAGACAAATCTTCCATGCAGAAGAATTCCAAGTAATGTATGTAGCTATTCCCCCCCCAAAAGTGGTAGAATATAACTCCTCACCCCTTAAACGTAGGTTCCTATAGCAAATTTTCCAAAGAATATAGTGTGGAAGTGGGGAGAGGAGGGGAGGGGAGAGAGGCTTTTCAGTGGAGATAACGTGACAACACGACCTCAACCGAGTAATTAAGGTCCACACCAGCAGTGGGTTGACAGCATGCATTCTTGATCCGATACGAGAAGAACGGTATTTTACCACTGTGATCTTCCTCCCCCAAACCTGCAACCACAATCTGATCATGAGAAAAACATCAAACAAACGCAACTGAAGCACATTGTATAAGTTACCTGATCAGTGCCCTTTCAGATGGTTGAGGTCATCAAAAACAGGAAAACGTCTGAGACACTGTCACAGCCTAGAGGAATCTAAGGAAACATGGGGACTCGACGTCATACGGTATCCTGGACAGAAAGGGTAGAGACTAAGGGTATCTGAATAAACCATGTGTTTGAGTTAGCAAAAATGTATTTTAGTTCAGAGCGACAACCTTACCACACTAATGTAAAATATCGACAATAGGGGAAGCAATGTGGGATACGTGGGAACTCTTTTATCTATTCACAAGTTTCCTGTCATTTAAAAATATTCTAAAATAAAAATTCATCGAAAAAATATATGACGTTGATTTTTCCCGTATTGGAATCATGGTAACTGTAGATTTTTTTGTTTGGTGTTCTCCTACATGAGAGCTCGCTTTCTCTCCGTGTTGTTGACAATTACAACCTCTTACTGACTGCAATGCTTAAAACTGGCCCGTACTGCCAGCCATTTCCGAAATCCTTACTGACGATACCTAGGATACGGACAGTGAATCTCTATTACGCTTTTAATTATATTTACAACAAGAAACGTGTTAGTTATCAACGTCAAAATCCAGTACCGGCACATCTCAGAGATACTGCAGGTTTGGGTCCAGACCACCTCAATAAAGCAAATATTGCAGTAAAGGCAGTCACACAATTTTTGGGGTTTCCCAGGGCATAAAAGTTATGCTCACTCCATACTGTAATCTATTAGGTGTGCAAAAAACCAATTAAGCATCTAAAAACAATATAGACACCTTATTAAAAATATTTTATTGCTCGGGGCTTCCCTGGTGGCGCAGTGGTTGAGAGTCCGCCTGCCGATGCAGGGGACACGGGTTTGTGCCCCGGTCCGGGAGGATCCCACGTGCCGCGGAGCGGCTGCGCCCGTGAGCCATGGCCGCTGAGCCTGCGCGTCCAGAGCCTGTGCTCCGCGACGGCAGAGGCCACGACAGTGAGAGGCCCGCGTACCGCAAAAAAAAAAAGAAAGAAAGAAAAGGTGATGCTGGTGACATTGCTTTGAGGACCACACTTTGAGTAGCAAGGCCGCAGCCTGTAAGCCCACTGAGGACAGGGCTCTTTTCCTTCAAGTCACGTGACTATATAGCTAGCACCGAGCAGAATTCCTGGTGCATAGTGGGTGCTCACCGTGTGTTTGTGGAATGAATGCTCCCCTCCTCCAGGGAGAACACCCTGTTCTGTTTAAGGCCTTTTGTTTGTGTTTTCCCTGAAATCCGTGTGTATAGATGATACATCTTTCCCAGTGTTTATAAGAAAATACTGGAGGACAGCTTTTGCTTGTTTCCTTCTTTCCTTTCACTAATGAAAAATTGCATAAGAGCAGAGGCTATATAACAGTCTGCATGTTTCTCTGTACTCAGGACAGTGCTTGGAACATAAAAGACACTTAGGAAATGTCTATTAAGTAAATGAATGATTTGGAAAGGCAATCCCTGCTTTTCTATCCACCAAAGCTGCAACTGATCTTCCACTGACATGAATTTCTCTAACTGCATGCGTGATCACGTATTCTCTGGAGCATGGACAGAGAGATGATGCATATTGAAGACAAAAGAGGAATGGCTGTCAGGGAGGGCACGTCCTGGAGCAGAAATTCACAAGCAGCGTCATCCTGGGGTCGGGCGGAGGAGCTCAAAGGACGCGGCAAATGAGCCAATGTCTCCCCAGAAGTAGACTCAGTACAGTACGTCAGCTGCTGTTGTTTTCAACTGGTGCCCTTTGTCATAAAGGACAGCTCCTCTGCCAGGTCAGAATTTGTTTGGCCACCTTCAAGGTCATTGTACCTCCCAGATCTGGCACTGAATCTGGACTCTGGCAAGTCCAGCTTCTTAAAGTGGATTAGGTGGGCCCCACGGAGAGCCCACATCCTGGCTGCATCCCGACGCTTATACCTTAAAGCCCTGGTGATATTCCTCTGAGGACAGCCTCCTATTTCGTCCCTCCCTGGATCTGAGTCTACCTCCTGACCTTAGCAGTGGACACTGCTTCACACACTGCCATTGCCCATGCCGGGCCTGCTACGGTCACACGCTTTCTGCCATCATCACCTGAAGTATATTCTGGTAGGAAAGACGGAAGTTAACCTGTGGCCAATGTCCAGAAGCAGAAACTGAGTTATAACTGCCAAAAACAAAACGAATGAATGAGTGAATGAATGAATCTCTGCGAAAAGCACTTAATTATATGAAATTCCACCTCTGTCTTCCCTCAGTCCGTTTCTCAAAATTGCTTAAATTGATGTAGATGTAAAACTGTAAAAATGGAGTTATATCGACAGGCTATGCAACTGTTTTCCAGAAAAGCCATGAGCTAATCATACAAACCAGACAAGGTAAGCACACACAGGTCCTTCTCCTCTGTCTGAGTTGTTTGACCTCCGTAGGCTTTATCTCAGCCAAGGTGGTTGGATGCTGTCATTGTATATACAGAGAACAAAGAAAACGAGATAAGTGTGAAAGTTCATTTCCAAATCCAGTGTAAGAAAACGGGGGATGATCTGAAATCTTGTGCAGAGAGAGGTGGACAGTAGTGAAGGAACACTCTTATTTATTTGATCTTTTACTAGATTTTCATATATCACTGTTTAATTCACTGACACAGCTGGTGGAACGTGGGACCGAGTGAGAGAGCGGCCAGAGGGGCTGTAGCTCTATGGCATGCTCACGTGCTCTCTCTCGCTCTCTCTCTCTCTCCATCCCCTACACTCACACTCTTACAGAAATACACACAGATATCTGTATCTATCTATATAGATACATAAATATAGCTAGATGTAAATATAGCTACAGATGTGCAACTATACCCGTGGATACATGAGGTAGGTGTTAGATATAGGTGTCTAGGTGTAGATAGATATTTAAAACGTATATAGCAAAATTTTGCAGCTCTGGAATAGCGTACTTCGGTGGGCAAGCAACCTTGTCGGCTCAGCCTTGTCTGGCTTACCTGCTACCTCCATTGCTGCTTTGGACGACTCCTACAGTCTTTCATTCTGATCCCATTTTTAAGAGGAAAGGGTATGAATTTAAAAATGACTCTCGAAACCTTCCCAAAATATCTCCTTCAGAGAACACCTTGCAGGGAAGCCAGAATGAGCCTCCAGCAGAGACCCGGGAGGGAGGCAGCCCCTGAGCACCAGCGAGAGGCCCCTCAAGAAACCGTTCCCGCAGGTCTGGGCAAACAAAACCCCTCGACCGACCCCTCCTCTCTGCACGTCCAGCGGCTGCACCTGGAAACAACTTCCTGAGACCCTCCCCGTCTCCCCACTCCCTGCTTCCAACCAGAGTCGTGGGAAGTAGGCATTGGACATGACCCTGGGGAATCACGCCCTGCTTCCAGGAGGAGGGGGGCGGGAGTGGCAGCGCCGCGCCCGTGTCGTCAGGCCGGGACCCCGCCGGGCCGCTGGCCGGGAGCCCAGAGCCCAGCCCGGCCTGGTGGCTCCGGCGCGTCCCCTGCGCCCTGCGCCCCACGCCCGCCGGCTCGCGGGGCACTTTCCTCTGACGTCCGCCTCCCCGGCTCTGACGATCGCCCGCCTGCCGCCCTTATAAAGGGGTCTGTGGCCAATACCGGATCGATCGCCACTTCGCCGCGCCCACACCTGTCAGCTCCGCGCGCGCCGCGTTCCGGGAGACCCGGGGTGCGGAGTCTCCGGAGCCTGACCCTCCTGGCCCTGCCGCCCTGCGCCCCTGACCACCCCTCCCGTGTCCCGCGCAGCCTCGGCCTCCACGGTTCCCGAGAGGAGCCCGGACCCGCGGAGCGCTTCCCTGCGCGGCGACCTCTCCAGGTAGGAGCGCGTCGGGGCCAGCCCTCCGACGCGGCTCTGGGCCTCCCGCGGGCACGCCCGGCGGGGCGGGTCCCGCGGTCCGGGTCCTCGGGTGCGGGTGCGAGCGCGAGCGGCTGTGAAGTCGGGGCGTAGTAGGGGCGCCGGAGACGCGGGGACACCGGGGGCGCAGGAGGGACACTGGGGCGCGGGAGAGACACCAGGGGCGCGGGAGGGGCAGCGGGGCGCAGGAGGGACACCGAGGGCGCGGGAGGGGCACCGGGGACGCGGGAGGGGCAGCCGTCCCTCCCGGCTCTGGCTGCAAAGGCAAAACCCACCCCACCTCCCCACCCGCCGCCGGGGCTCCCATCGCCTACCCAGAACCCCAGGGGGGCTGGTTCTTTCGGCCTAGGTCTGTCACTCACCTGCGTGAGCAGATATCTGAGTTTTCCCCCAGAAACTTGTTTGTGTGAATTGGGGAGCATGAACAGACGCGGTCACGCGGGGAAGATAAGAGAGAACAAGAGAATTCCAGAAAGTAAAGGCGTTAGAACTTGGCATGTCTCTTCCAAGCGTCTTGTTTTTAGTGCCTCTGACGTTCCATTATGTTTTAGGCATTTCTGTATTTTAAATCGTTCTCTTGTATGTGCCATTAAGGGGGTGGAGGACAGATCGGAGGAACGGAGGACAGTGGATGGGGACAGTTGATCGGGAGGGAGACCCTTTAAACAACGCAACTCTTCCTTCACTGGCTGCAGTAACTTAAACCTCGGGCACTTCACTTGTTGAAAATTGGAGGCCGTGTGGTTCTGAAATGGATTTCCCTAAAGCTGTTATTTTTCCCCCCAGATATTTGCATGTCACATTACTTCTGGAACAACTCCCTGAAGTTGTTTGAAAGGAGGGGTAGGATAATGAATGAATGAATATGGGTCAATTCTCAGAGTAATCTTTTATGATACACTTACACTACTGAGCAATTCTAGATTGAATAAGTACATAGTTCCAAAAAGCAAATACAGACACACTGTTTGTAAGTGTTTTCTCGACTGTTACTGAGTTAAAACACAAGACAAGGTTAATTTTACATTGCACGAATTTATTTAACACAAAATGATTATTCCTTAAACAGCATCTCCAATTTTTTCTGTTTCTTGCAAACCCAAAACAAGGTTCAGTTGTTGAATAGAAATAGATGGAAAGGACACTTGTTGGCAACCACAGGTGAACGTGCGGTTTCAATGTTCTTCTTTAAGTGGTACAGGATGTCAGGAGCCAGCACTTTCCAGGTGGAAGGGCTGATAGCCATCGTGGTGTTCTACCTTCTCATATTGCTGGTTGGAATATGGGCCGCGTGGAGAACCAAGAACAGCGGCAGCTCGGGGGAGCGCAGCGAGGCCATCATTGTGGGCGGCCGCGACATCGGGCTGCTGGTGGGCGGATTCACCATGACAGGTGGGTGCCGACGCGCCTACCCCTGCAGCCATCCCACCCTAGCTGCTCCAGGGACAAAGCAAATCTTGTTCTTTGTCCTTGGGGGATTCTCCGTGTTCACTACTTATATATTTAAAAAATAATGTTTTACATTTATTTAGAACAAAATTAAAACGGTTTCAACTCAGTAGCTCTGGAACTAATGATTTTATAATCAATTACTGGACAGAATATCAGTGAAACAAATCTGGGCTATCTGGGCTGTTGAGCGGGTGGAGGCAGTAAAAACAAAGGGGTGGAGGAACGTGCAGAAGTGCCTTAGCCTTACGAGTTGCGTCTCTGTGCATTAATGTGGTACTAGCAGCATCCCCTCCTGTTCATGGAGACAGGCGTAAAGCTGTGACTTTGACTTGTCTTAATGAATACTAACTAGCCAATGAACACTAACTAGTGATTTTAACTAACTAGTTAAAACTGAATAAATCAACATGGGGGCAGCCCAATTCCAAATTGATGGATGTCCTGTTTGGAAACCTTAGTCTCCCACGTAATGAAATAATTTACTCACAGGAAGACGATCACATGTTATGAATCCACGGCTCTGAGAAAAACATTCCCAGGAACATTGATACGAAATGAAGAAAAGCCAGGGTGTGTCCTAGTAGGAATCCCTCAGTTACCAGCTGCAGCTCTTGCCCATTCAAGCCTCTCTGTGCTGGGAGCCGTCTTTCCTCCTTTGCCCAGAGGCGGTTCTGATTAAGTGGTGGCTTGTTTTTCTTTTGTGTTCTTCTCGGTTGTTGAAAATAATATTGGAAAACAACAATTTAAAATTATATCTGTAACATCACCTGATATGTATTCACTGACAGCACACATCTCATTTTAGACTCAGTAAGTTCTTAAGTGTTAGCGACATAATCCATACGAACAGGAACTCTCAGTGGATTAACATGAGGGGAGTGCTCAGTGGAAAAGTACCCCACTGCAAATCATACGGAGATGATGTCAAATTTCATTCCTGAAGTGCTGGTTAAAATTGATTCACCCTGTTTATCACAAAGTTTTCCAAGCCAGTCTGGGAAGACCGCATCCCTGTTTGGCCATCTGAAACCTATAATGTTGTAGAATAACTGATGGACGATCGATTCTACCTTTCAGATATTCACATCTTGTTTGTTTAACTCTTCACCAGCTGTACATGGTTCCGTTCAATCTTCATGACGTCACTATGGAAGGGCTCTGGTTACGTCAGGACCCAGCCTCCCGTGCTTAGTAAGGGCCAGAGCCAGGGCTACACCCAGGTCTGGCAGCCATGCTGGGAGGGCCCCTGCAGTGACCACACCCAGCCCTCCACAGATCTCTCCCCACTTCTTTGTCAAGGTGCCCAGGGTAAAAACAGCTCTCTTGTACCCTCTGTTTCTAATTTTTTCTACACACACACACATGCAGAAAAGAAATGTTTTGCAAAATATTTTCTGTGATGCACAACATACAAAGTTAGAAAAATACAGAAACATGAAGAATAAAAATCACCCACTTTCCTACCACCTGCAGATGTTTGCTGAAACGTTCACGCAGCTGTTCTTGTTTTTTCTCTTAGTATCCAACTGCTGACGAAGACACACCTTCACACCTTCATTGTCAGTTTTCATTAGAGCACAGACATTTCTTCTTTCCTCTAAAGATCCACATATGATACCGCATCTGAACCGCACTAAAGCATTGTAATTATATTTCCTTCAGATTTCTCCTCTGACAAAGAAAATAAGAAGAAAAGCAAAATAGAAGGATGAAGTTTTTGATTTCACTCAAACTGTTGAAAAGAATAAATGAGCTGTTGTATGCCAAAGTATTTTGTTCATTGTAAATTATGATCATGTTCTATTACTCTGATTTAATAGTACATGTATTATGTCCGTAAAGATAATATTTCAGGATTTATCTTTTATCATTTAGAGTGATTTTTAATCTAACAGGCTATTAAAATGTATAGAAAAATTTTGAATTATTTCTTATAAAGCTGTTCGAGCTCAGCTTTTAAAGACTTTTTTTTTCCCTCAGAACTGAAAAGAGCCCTGATCAATATCATAGTTCAATTAAAATCTGAACCATATTATCTAAACCTTGTCAGATTCATTGATTGTACAAAGAATAAAGATTGAAAATAAAAATGCATATAACTTAAAAGAATTCTTGTTCTCACTCATGAATCTGACATGAAATATACAAACATGCAAAGGACCAGATGGATAAAAATGGAGGGGCTTTAGTCATAATAAGTAACCAAGTCTGCACTTCTATATTATAATATTTGCAATCATTCAGGTACCAGTTTTCTTTCTGGAAAGGGAGAGGAGACCTACACAATGAAAAATGATCGCTAGTAAGTGTTGTGCTTGTAAGACCGTCAGACGTTTACTTAATGCAGCAAAACATTGCTGGTGCGGAGTCAAGGGTCCCAGGTGCCAGGTGGAAGGTGACGTCTCAGGGGCTGTGCCTGTGAGAATCCGCTGCTCCAGGCCCTGGTTACTCGCCCAGTGAGGGGTGGGGGGAGTCTTTAAAATTTCGGCAGGGTTTAGGATGAGAAAAGCACATCATAGCATTTGTTATATATCAACACCACGGAAAAGCTACCGTGAAGACGGGGTGGTTGGTAAATACGCATTTGTCCGCTTGAGGATTTTGTATATAAACTCTCCACTTAAATGTCCTTAAATTTCCTTGGCAGGAAGGTCTTTTCACGTTGACTTTTAAAAATAAGATTAACCCTTGAACGTTCTCTCTGCTTTGCTTTGGATTTGGATTAAACGCCAGATAAATTTTGGCAAGAATATACATGTTATTTATTTTACTTACATTCTAACCGCGAAATTTCAGGGGACTTTCCAGAGTCAAATTTTATTCCCCACTGCATGGTACAGCCCAGAGTTCAGTCTCATATTTGATAAGCTTCATGCCAGCCTCTGTTCCTCATAATTTGACACAAATTCTACCTAGGGATTATTTTAAATGTTTTGACTGTACTCTTAAAAGGATATAAACTGCAAAGATCTGAGTGTTCCAGTAACTTTGGCTTTTCAGCAAGAATCAACTAGTCTAGTGTCTTCTCAGAGAAAATGATAGCGTTTACAGAGCATTCTTGGCCCAAACTTGTTTAATCAAAACGTCTTTTCTTCGGTTCCATGGCCCTCTTCACTTATTACGCTACAGAAATGTTATTAAATAACATCTGAAGAAGACATATTTCTTATTATTCTTTATGAAATATCAAGCATCTCACTGAAAGACCCGGAGCGGAACAAAGAATCGCAGATGGGCATGCAGCCAATGCTGTAAATTCTCCTGAAGGCTGATCTAGCCCTAAGTGTAGGTCGGGTTCTTGGGATGACAGAGAGGGAAAAGGTAATTTAAGCTCACGTTAGGGCACCTGGCACCCACCTCCCTCCCCACTCCCTTAACAGCGTAAGGGAGTGAGTACAACTTCGTTATAATTCAGAATAGATTTGCCCAAATCCTATGCACCCAGCATGCTTACAGGGTGACTCTGCTGGTGAAACGCACACGCACACACACACACCCCTCCCACTCCTCGAGGACAACAGTCATGATCAAGAGAAAGATCGATACAATTAAAACAAAAGGCCCTTGAAATGAAGACACTTGACCCCATGTTATGGAGGCTGGGGGGAAGATCACAGTATTATTGAGGAGTAGTCATATAGTATTGTATACTGTATGTGGTCTCAGACTTTATGATATAATAATATCATTTTAAAATGTCGATGACAATGGATTTAGAAAATATCTGGGGCAACACTGTTCCATGGAAATATGATGTAAGCCGCAAATCTAATCTGAAATCTTCTACATACCAGTTTAAAAAAACATTTAAAAAATAGGTGAATTAACGTAAATAATAGAATTGTTTAACGCAGTACATGGAAAATGTTTTTCTTTTGCCGTGTAACCATTACAAAAACAAAAATGAGGAAGCTTACATTTATTTTTCCATGCTAAGTCTTTGAAATCCGACGTGCCCTTTGCATTCTTCCAACACTTCAGACAAGCCCTGTCTCCGGCGGCTGTGTCACCAGCCACTTGGTGTTCAGGGCCGCCGTGCGGGGCTGAGTGGGTCTCAGGGATGACAGGTATGACACGTCTTCCCCTCACTTCTCACTCTGTTTCAGCCACCTGGGTCGGAGGAGGTTACATCAATGGGACGGCAGAAGCCGTGTACGTTCCGGATTACGGTCTAGCGTGGGCTCAAGCACCAATTGGATACTCCCTTAGCCTGATTCTAGGTAAGCAGAGTTTACACCCGAGTGACTCAGTCAGTAAAGCATATAGATCAGGAGTATAAATAACAAGTGAGGGCTTCCCTGGTGGCGCAGTGGTTGAGAGTCCGCCTGCCGATGCAGGGGACACGGGTTCGTGCCCCGGTCCGGGAGGATCCCGCGTGCCGCGGAGCGGCTGGGCCCGTGAGCCATGGCCGCTGAGCCTGCGCGTCCGGAGCCTGTCCTCCGCAACGGGAGAGGCCACGACAGTGAGAGGCCCGCGTAACGCATAAAAAAAAAAAAAAAAAAAAAAAAAAAAAAAATAACAAGTGAAATAAGTCAAACGGTGTGAACCACTGTTGTGGGAAATGCTACCGGAAATCCCTAAGTAGCTGTTATCAGAAAGCGGTAACATTAACGTTTAGGTGATTGGATCTCTTGATTATGGAATATGTTTTTTCTTTCCAAAATAGTGTGGACGTATCGTTAAAAATGAATCAACTTGAATTGTACCTGCATTTCATTTTGTAAATCAAACTAATAGAACGTCAAGAACATTACATAACAGAGAGCTCCTAAATTTCTTCACTTAGAACACTTTTGTTGGATCCTGTGCTTAATCAAATATCTGAATGCCCTGCTGGGTGGCACAAATACATGAAGACATTTTACGAGTGCACTGCTGGTCCATGTGTCTCAATCCACACGCCGCTTCCATGCCATGTACGGCCGTGGATGCACACGACAATTGTGTTAAGTTTCCAGTTTGTTGCTGAATATTTCTAGGTCCTGTACTCACTGGATTTTGCAGACAGGTTCCTCAGCATGTATCAGTGTTGTAAAAAATTCATTTCCCTTCAGAAATTATATATAGTATAAGGTTGGCAAAGACTATTGTATTAGGGATTTTTCACTTTCTCATTAACGCTTGCTTTAATTTCCTTTAGGTGGTCTGTTCTTTGCCAAACCCATGCGTTCCAAGGGATATGTGACCATGTTAGACCCCTTTCAGCAGATCTATGGAAAGCGCATGGGAGGGCTCCTGTTCATTCCCGCACTGATGGGGGAAATGTTCTGGGCTGCGGCCATTTTCTCCGCCTTAGGTAAGGACCAAAGAACGTCGTTCTGTGCGCATCTCTGGTTGAATGAGCATCAGGTACACAGCTTTACTTTCTTCAGCCACAGGCCAGGCCACCCCCAACCTCCAGCACCTGGATTAATGCCACCACCCCCCTGCTTTTCTCCCATAAGACCCAATCTGATCACATCCCTTTCCTGCTTAAAACCAGGTCTTTGAACCAGGCTAGGAAGGCTTCTTACAACTTGGGCTTTTCCTTCTCCCTTCCTCCAGAATGGCAGTTCTGACCCTTTGCAAGCACACTGCCCTCTGCTTAGGACTCACGCCCCTCTTTCCTTTCTAGCCAACCAGGTAGTTTCTTCAGATCTGCTAGAGATGTCACTTCCTCAGGGCAGTCATCTTGAACCTGCTGGATGCCTTTCCCATGGGCTTCCTGAGGCACCAGGAATTCTGTTTCCATTGAATTTACCACTTGGTATGATTACGTGCCTATTTATCTATTTCCCAATTTCCAATCTCACAAAAGGAACTATCAATTTCTTGAAGGCAGGACTGGTGTCTTATTAACACTTACAGTCCTATCACAAATGAACGAATGAATGAATCACCTATAGCTACATGTTCTTCAAAAGAGAAAAAGGAAAACAACAATCCTTCCTTTCTCAGTGTAATCCCATTACATCTTAGACTGCTGGGTTGTAGACATATTCAGGGATTTGGAAAATGGACTTAGACTCTTTGGGGTCTAACTTACTATCAAGATCCATCAGTGCTGAGGACAGCCTGTCTTTGGTCCTTGGATTCTCAGCCCACTGATAGGACCTAGAAAATGAGAGATTTCAGTGGGAGATCTTCAGGTTCAGTACCCTCCCTGTTCATCAAGGAGAAATCTACACCATCCTACTGAGTGTTGAGTTCCTTCCTGAAGACCAGCAGAGCTGGACGTTCCTTGTCCTTCCTCAGTGAGCCGTGTGTATGTGTGATACCCAGAACACGCTGTGTTACTCTCCATCTCCTCTTACAAATGGAAACAATGGGCTTATGTCTACAGTCAGACTTTAAGTGGACAAAACAAAAGTCAGATAAGATGAATTTCCTTCTCTGTTGTATATTAGACTACAAGCTAGTCTTCTGGTCTCCGTATTATCATCAGATCTGGTCTCTGTAATATCAGGTATTAGTTCACACCACTTTTCATTCCTGTCTCTCTAGACTATTCTAGACAGAATACAAAGTGTTCACTCTCACGGAATAAAGATCAACTTATATAACAGAGCCCTGACGGGAGAACAGAATGAATAATCTATTATTTCTAAAGTATTCTGGAAATTTAATAGCTAAACCGAACCTTGCTGCAATCAGTTATTTTTGTAAATACATGTGTCTACATCTGTGTGTGCCTGTCAACACATACGTAAAATATATTAATGTCTGTCCACACACACATGTCAAACAACATTTATGAAATATTACTGCTATTCTTGAAATATGTGCTCTGGTAAAGAGAATGTGTGTGGATTTTAAATTAACGCCTCTGTTTTCTTCAAAAATAATAGTTGGACGGAACTCAAAGTTAGTGTTTATTAGAAATAACTTGGGACGAGATCTTTCACCACCTTACTGTGAATATGTATAAGTGAGCGTAGCTCACCACTAAAGCTTAGGAGTATCTTAAACTACCTTCTTGGTATAAACAGACAACACCCTTACAGCTTCTTAAAGAAATGTACATTTACACTTTTAATGGCTCAATTCAGATAATTTTTAGAACTTTATTTGCAGTATATTTAGTTTTACGGCTGCATGAGTTAATTAACATTTCACAACAGAGCTGGAAGTATAACTTTGATTTTACTCACGACAAATGATGGGGCGATTCAGAAAATATTTAGAGAAAAGATTCATCCCAACCTTAATAGTGGGACGAAAGTAGGTGACTTCTTTAAAACCACGGAGTTACAGCCAAATGGCAGCATTTACTAGGACCCTAAATCTTTCGGCTCCCCGTCTAGTGATCTTTCTTCTATAATATACAGCCTCCCTACGTGTAGGATTAATAGAAGTTTCACAAAAGGGTGGGAAATTAAACAGCATTCAAAAGAGGTTGGGTAATGATTGGACTTTTCATAATTCATGGGGTATGACTCTAAAATGTTGTTCTTAAAGTAGAGAACTAGACCAAAGATGAATGACAAAGAATTGTGACTGAAGTTTCAACATGTAGTAAATCGTCTCAGGAGAAAAAGACAATAACTTGTTAAATGTCCATACACAACAGTAATTCAGTCAGTTACCCAAAGTCACTTGCAAATAACTGACCGCTTTCCCTTGTCTTCCTCTCCCAATTCCTTACTGGGCATTTCCTTTCCTCAACCGGTTTTTATGCAAGAAAGTAATTCAATTTTGATACCGAAGCCAAAGCACTAAGAAAAAATTTCTTGAAAAATATTTTGCATTGTTATCTTAGATCAAAATATACTGCTCTTTAGATAATGGATTTTTCATCTCGGGTGGGCTGCCTATGCTATTAGCGTGCCATTGAGAAGCGACAGTAGAATGCAAGATTGCAAGTAATGATTCAAAGAAATCACAGATTTGTTGCATGTATGTTAACGTGGCAGGAATATCATTGCTGCGTTTAATAATACGAAATATAAATGATACCACTTTTGAAAAGAACAGGGAAAGGGTGTGTAGGGCAGCAAGTGAATTCTGAACTGGTGGTCCAAGAACTGCAGTGGTCCAGCTGTCCACACCATAACATTCTATTGGAAATGCAGACACCAACAAACATAGTAAACAAAGTCAGAAAGTCAGAAAAGCATAGATTGACTTCTAAGGCAGGGTTACAACTTTGATGATGAAAATTACTTTAAAACGTGATGCTAAAATCTACAGCTCTTCAGTGCACTGGCGTCCTAGAGACAAGACTGGAATTCTCTGGCAAACAAATAAAATAAGTCGTCTTTCCCAAAGTTGAAAAAGTTGCAAGGAACAAGTCACCAATTTTATTATTTTCTCCTACAAGTTTGTTTCAAACCTTGGTACCTTTTACCATGTGTCATCTAGTAAAAGCTGGCTGAGGTCAGAGTTAACGCAAAAGAGCAAATGAATGCTGATTGTGAACTGTGGAGATGGGTGGTTATGCTTGTCCTAAAGCCTTATTTTTCTCATGGATGTGAGTAAATATACTGCATATGTTCAACAGAGTCAGAGTTTCAGGTAGCTGGTGGCATTGCTGCGGGATCTTCTAGTAGTGTTCAGTGTAGTATGTGTCATGGATCTGGAATCAAATCGTGAATTTCAGGTGTCCCCACACAAATAAGTGAGCAAAGCACTAATTTCAGAAAGAAAGGTTTTTAAACGTATGCATATATGTATGTATATATATGTGTGTGTGTGTATGTATGTATATGTATGTATGTAAATGCAGATACGCGTGTGCATATTCCGTTTACTGAGATGGAAGAATTTGAATGTGAGACTTCACCTGGGCTGTTCTCATCCAATCCCTCCAGGAGCCACTATCAGCGTGATCATTAGCGCCGATGTGCGCGTGTCCGTCATCGTCTCCGCCCTTATCGCCACGCTGTACACCCTGGTGGGTGGGCTCTACTCCGTGGCCTACACAGATGTCGTTCAGCTCTTCTGCATTTTCGTGGGACTGGTAAGTGGGGCCGTTCACAGACTTTCCTTCTTCCTTCCTTCCCTTCTTCCTTTCCTTCTCTCTCTTTTCTTCCTTCTTTCCTTCCTTTCTCCTTTTGTGAAAGATAATGTGGTATTTTATACTAACTCAGCAAAAATTAACAGAAATGCTATTTTCCCATCATGCGTAATACACAGTAAGTCGTATACTTTGGGCAATTTTTCATTTCTCTGTGGATCAACTGGATGACAAACCTCTAGTCACGTTGTGAGATTTTGACAGAAAAGTGCCCTCAGTTAAGTCTTAGCAAGGTCTAGGGCTTCCTCTCCTTCATGCCTCCACTTGATGGAAACACATGTGGGATCTCCCTTGAATAACTTCCCTCAGAGTTAAAATTGAAATCTTGACACTAATCTGTATTTGTCTCTTAACCCTTCCTTACATTAGTTTTGGTTAATCCATGAACGTGCTCATGGGACATAGAAATTCTTTTCAATCAAATCTTCTCGGTCACTTTAAGGAATGGATATCTTCTTCCAATTCTAAGGAAACACAAAACGTTTATGTATAAACATATGTCAAGTTCTCAAATTCAGCGTTTTCTTCCCAAAGGTCTCTGGTGGCTGCTCTAACGTGAAATGGCATCGCTAGCACAGAGGTTATGTGCTCCTCTAACTCTCCTAAGTCAGTGTTTCTCGGTGTCCCACAGAGAACATGGTTCTTCCCTGAACACGAGGAACACTGAGCTGTGCCATCTACGAGAAAAAACTAATAAACTAAATCTTGCACGTCCCAGACAGTCACACGGCCTAACGCTCTCCCGCGCTCTGGTTGCAGTGGATCAGCGTCCCCTTCGCTCTGTCACATTCTGCGGTTGCTGACATCGGGTTCACGGCCGTGCACACCAAGTACCAGAAGCCCTGGCTGGGGACCATTGAGCCGTTTGAAGTCTACACGTGGCTCGATAGCTTTCTGTTGTTGGTAAGTGATGCTCTTACCCGAGGAATGCACTCTCACTTGTCCTAAAGTCAAACGCGCTTCCAAGACTTTAGTGTTTATATGTAACACTGAAATGCGCGCTCCTGTCCGTTTCTGGGTTGACTGCTTCCTGCTGGAAGAAGGATGGGGGCACCGACAAGTGTCAAAGCGATCACTTCCCTGGGGCTATGTGTGGTGTGTCCACACTGTGCTGAATACCACGCCCTACTGCCGGATACCTCCCCCAACCTGAGAGCCACACCATCTAAAAATTCCATTTTGTATCCTGGACTAAGGCATTAAAATCCAACTTCTTCTGAAATAAGTAACTCATTCAGTCTCTAATTAAATTTGTGGTGTCATAAGGCCTTAAGTGCATGAGATACGTAGGGAAGGGAGGTGTCACCCAGGACAGATGCCCAGAAAGAAGGCTGGGAGGTCAGGCAGCTGGGAATGTGCAGAACCTGTGGGTGAAGGTGGTGGCCTTGAGGGGTGGGCATGGAAGAAATCAAGGCAGATCACAGACTGAGGGGGAGGGAGTACCAGAGAACCTCTCCCTCAGAGATCTGGTGACTCTGTGATTTTGCTAGAGGGGTTATGTATTTTTAAAAAAAAACAATGTATTTGATTTCAAAGTAAGCAACAGATTGATTGTTATCAAATTAAGGGGAAATTGTTTACGTTTGTTCCCTTTTTAGAAGATTCACAATATTTTGTGATTTCATTTTGTGTCTCTGGCATTTTGTTAAATTTTAACACTGAAAGTAGGTGTGCCTGCCCCCATGAAGAACTTACTGGTAAGAACACAGGGAAACATGTAAACTGATGTTTCCAGTGGCGGGGAGGAGGGCTTTTTCCCCAACGATTGTTAAGAAATGCTGAAATTTTTCGGGCATGGTTTAAAATTATGAATCGAATGGAGAAGGCGATTAAATATTATATGTATGTATAATTTTACCTTCATGGCTGGTGTATTTTATGGTTATATGGGAGAGATGGTGAGACTTAGAAAAACTAGGCAATTTTTTGATTACCAGTCACACCATTGTCTGAGTGACAGATTGAAACAGAGAACCAAGACCCCAAAGTCCTTTCTCCTACACCACACTTTAGTCCTCGGATTTACTCATCTTCAAGATAAGGCATTATATCCAATGATTGCTACAGTTTCTCCCAACTCAAAAAAATTGTATGACTAAGTCATGTTCATCCTTCAAATTGTGAGATAAATTGAAATGAAATAATAGATGCGGAATGACTGACCGAATAAATAAACTGTAGATGCGAGAGCCTTGAAACGTTTCACCAATGGTCTCTGATCTTCCAGTTGCCATGGAAATGACTTGTCAAGTCCCGCTGATGGTAATCTAGAGGCATCTGCCCGTCCCACCCTAAACTTCCCCCGTCCCTATATTAGCACTAGATCAAGCTCCTGGATCACCTGGCCCTATTGTGACAGCCCCTCACTGGTCTCCCCGCTGGCAGCCCACCCACATCCCACCCCTCCAAGCCCATTTCTACCTTTCCATCAGAGCTCCTGTTTGTCAGTGGAGGCCAGATTTTACCTGACTTACAAACCTGGATGACCTAAATGTCCATAGACACAGGTATGTAAATTATATCAATTCACATAGTCATTGAAATTATTGACGAAATATTCATCGACATGGAAGATGTCAATGATATACTGATTTACAGGTTGCGAAACAAAAGGAAAAGTTTTGGAAGCATATAGATTTGAGGCATGGGATGATGAATCTTAGAATTTCTTCTTTTGCCTTTGTTTTGTTTTGTTTGTTTGTTTGTTCTGCATTTGAGCTTGTATGGCTTTTATAAGAAGGAAATTGTTCTGGAGCCAATATGTGATTGGCACAGATGTGACAATAATAAACAAGACAGATATCCCAGAACTCGGGGCCGGTGAGAGAGACAGACAATCAAAGAAGCAACTTCAATACATTGTGATGTGGGAAGTTCCCTCCTCAATTCACTCACTCACATGATAAATATTTACTGAACACTGACCCTACGCCAGTGAGAGGATGCTCCAGCCTCCTCTCTCACCACCCACACACACCCTGGCCTCTACCCATACCAAACACACGGTGGTCTAATGGCTGCCTCTTTGTTTTTTTCTTTTTCTTTTTCATATTGGGTTCTTTCCCAAGAACTCTCCTCCCTCTCCATCTCCACCTAGTGACACCCTCTTGATACTTAAGGGGACTCAAATGCTCTTTCTGTATGGTTACCATGGTTACCATGCCTGTCTTCCTCCCACCTTTCCCCTCCGTTACCCCCAGATGACTGTTTCTCATTATTGTTCCCATATGTACCTCTTTAGAGCATCGACAAATTACACGCAAGTTCAGAGTCTCCAAGCTTTTTTATTGTATATCCTCAATGAGGATGTTAGGCACACCCCCAAGGTAGGGATAGGAATTATAAACTGCTTGTATGTACTGTACTAGCACATTGTGGAAATCACTCAATAAAACAACAATATTTAGGTATGAGGTAGAAATGAATATAAAGAGAAATTCCAGTATCTTCTTGATGCTCTATATTGTCTTGAGCCTCTGCACACCCCCGTCTAGAAAACACCATAACGCATTGACCCTCCCAGTGGACAGTGGTGTCAAGAGCAGGAATTTTTCACTCATCTCTGGGCTCTGACAGCCATTACATTGCCTGGCACGTGACTGGAATCCAGAAATATTCACTGGGTGTTTTGAATCAAATGAAACTTCATGTTTTCAGAATCTTAATTTTTTGAGATAATTTTGTGGCTGTTAAAACTTCCAGGTAAGAACAAATTGAAGGTTTCTGGGTAGTTGTGTATAATGCAGCTTAAAGTAGGTAAATTAAGCAAAAGAAAATATTGTGCATAAATAATTATGAGAGAAAAGAACTTGAGAAATTCTGCACAACTGAACCTATGACGGTGACTTAGTGACAGCAGTGTAGACAGGTGGCATGTAGGACCATTTTCTACCCTTCAGAGCCATGCATGTGACCATTCTGAATGTGATTGTTAAAAAAAAAAATACCTAATAGATGCTATTTGCCTCCAATTCATTTTGAGTCCCCGTGGTTCCCACGCAGATGCTGGGTGGAATCCCATGGCAAGCCTACTTCCAGAGGGTCCTGTCTTCATCCTCAGCCACCTACGCTCAAGTGCTGTCCTTCCTGGCAGCTTTTGGGTGCATGGTGATGGCTCTGCCAGCCATACTCATTGGAGCCATTGGCGCATCAACAGGTAAATCTCCCGCAGCTTCACTGACTGACTCACTCAGGCTTCATCCAAGTCACCAGTTACCCCTCAGCTGCCCTCCCTCCCCCACACAGTCAATGGTTCCTCGTCTGTTCATAGATCTACCCTTGTAATATGTCAACCAATGGTCTTATATTTCAGACACCACTGTAACACTGAAGATGAGAAATATATATTAAATATGTAATTTATATATATATATTTCACACCACCATATTCTGTCCAGATCTTGAGCCTAAGACTAGCCTGTAACCCATCAGAAGCTGGAATATATGAGGCAATTTCACTGGACCAGTACATGGACTTCCCACCTAATTAAACTAACATGCCCTGTTAGACTAATTCGATTTCCCACTGATTAGACGTTTATAGGTTCTGATTTTATTTTGAAAGCTACCTAGTAAATAGGATGACCCCAGATGGCTGGCTGGCTGGCTGGCTCTTTGGTTGTTGTGTTTGTTGTTTCTATCCACAGACTGGAGCCAGACCGGATACGGGCCTCTCGACCCCAAGGACAACCAACAGTCAGACATGATCTTGCCGATTGTCCTGAAGTATCTCTGCCCCGTGTACATTTCTTACTTTGGTCTTGGAGCCGTTTCTGCTGCTGTCATGTCATCAGCAGATTCTTCCATCTTGTCAGCAAGTTCGATGTTTGCTCGCAACATCTACCAGCTTTCCTTCAGACAAAATGTAAGAACAGTTTTTGCTTTTTTTTGTGGTAGTAAGAACAGTGTTTTCAACATAACGCTATTGCTCTTATTCTCATCCTTGCAGTTACTATGTAGGTGTTTCTCTATACTTATTAATAGTCTGCATGAAAATCTGACCCTACTTTGATTCAGCGCTTTACTTATGCTGTATATGAGGTTTTTAATGCATGTTGTCATTCACGCTAATACTGAAGGGCACTAATCAGTATAACCATTTCCCAAGAGGTACAGTCATCTTGCAATAATTTAAACGTCTTCTCTTTCTAATGAACGAGCAATGAAACCGAAAATAACTTAGAAAAACTCTGAGTTTAACTAAATACGATGAGAAATTCAGGAACCCTGGCAGAGCAGAAGATAACGAGTAATTATCTCATGGGTGCTGGTCTCACACCTGTGTGCTCTTCACTCGAACCCCAAGTCCTCCTCTGTGAGAAAACAGCGACTCAGTTTGATTCTCCTTATCGAATGCCAGGGCGCATAGCAGCACAATCGTACTCACGGAGGGGCCCAGAGCCCCCCTCCACCTTCTTCCTTGACTGAGGCTCGCCTTTCTCTAGGTTTTCTAGGTCATAGTTAACAAAATGGTCCCACTTGTTTTTTAAGGCGGTTACCCTCCAGGAAGAGAGGAAGACAGATAGGCCACAACCTCTCACTGCCACGTGAAAAACTATTCCTTAACGTGGAAAGTAAAGAAATCCTCCCTTGCGTTATCCTTCCCCTACGAGGACCCGGCGCGCATCTCACGTCTCCCTCTGACATTCAGCCAGTGGCCTCTGCTTACCGCGAAGCCTCTCGCAAGGTCGCCCGGGGAGGCTGCCTAGACTGCTCGCTTCACATGCTGTGGTTTCGGCTGGTTTTACCCATTGACTGAGCCTTTTGAACCAGGGGGATTCTTTAGAGCAGCTTTAAAACACAGGAAGGCATCTCATTCTCCTCCTAGAGGAGCCAGCACGTCCTGAGAAAAACTGACTCGATGTCGGTTTCTTGCAGGCTTCCGACAAGGAGCTCGTCTGGGTCATGCGCATCACGGTGTTCGTGTTCGGAGCTTCCGCAATGACCATGGCCTTGCTGACGAAGACGGTGTACGGGCTCTGGTACCTCAGCTCCGACCTCGTGTACATCATCATCTTCCCGCAGCTGCTCTGCGTGCTGTTCATCAAGGGGACCAACACGTATGGCGCCGTGGCAGGTTACGTTTCTGGCCTTTTCCTGAGAGTAACCGGCGGGGAGCCCTACCTGAACCTGCAGCCCTTGATCTTTTACCCTGGTTATTACATTGATAAAAGTGGCATATATAATCAGAGATTCCCATTTAAGACCCTTGCCATGGTGACCTCGTTCTTATCCAACATTTGCATCTCTTATTTAGCCAAATACCTATTTGAAAGTGGAACCTTGCCACCAAAATTAGATGTATTTGATGCTGTCGTTGCAAGGCACAGTGAAGAAAACATGGATAGGACAATTCTGGTCAGAAATGAAAATATTAAGCTAGACGAACTTGCACCTGTGAAGCCTCGGCAGAGCATAGCTCTCAGCTCGACTTTCACCAATCAGGAGGCCCTCCTCCACATGGATTCCAGCCCAGAGGGGTCTGGGACTGAAGATAATTTACAATAAACACATCCTCACTGCTTTCCTAGACAGAGCTCTATAGCAGGCTAGTCCCGGAAGGGTGGTTTGCGGCATATAAAATATATTTTAAAGATATCGTTCAGGAGGACAAAACTCCATATACTAGTGTAATTGCACATCCAAGACAAGCCAGAAGGAAGCACCCCTGAAGCAGCATCTCTCTTTCCCTCGTGGACACATCTCACCCTCATTTGATTTCGACTCTCAGTAGTTTTGTTAAGTATTCAAACATGAATAAAACCCCACTCAAAGGATGGAGAGCCAAAAAGAGTGTTCACCTTTCTTATGGAAAAAGGAAGTCGATGTGAGAAAGCCAAGGAGACTGGGGAGCCTTGATCGCGACCTTGTTTGTGAATGCCCTGTGAGTCTAGTTTAACTCTCACCCTGAAGTTGTGAGAATAAATCCCCATCACTCCAGTGAATGGTGCAGTGAATTAATCAGCTGATTCCCTGACGTGATGAGTAATTCCTTCTTCATGTTCTTAATTATAACGTTCGCTGAATATGCGATTTGTCTTTCTTTTAGTAGTGGTATGTATTATTCTGAGTGCAGGCAAAGCAGACACACAAAAAAATATTGTGTAGTGGCATTTCTTGACATGCGAGATGATAGGAAAGTAGATTCCGTCCCGACAGAGGATCCTGGTTCCTTTGGGTGTGTCTAAAACTACCATACGACTACCATATGCATTGGGGAAAGTGCCTACAGAGAGAAAGGCGTGATTATTAGTCTAAAACTACCATACGACTACCATACGCATTGGGGAAAGTGCCTACAGAAAGAAAGGCGCGATTATTCGGCAACCTTACAGCAAGAAATCAAGAAGGCCACTAAGTAGAAAGTGACAGGAACAACAGTGAACTTTTACCTTCATCTGAAGTTTAGAAAATTTTGCTTCATGAGAAAAGAAGTAATCTGTTGACTTGCTACGTATTAGTATTGGAAGTGAAATTGAGCCGTTTGTAAGGTGAGATAGCCACACACCTTAAGCCGCTTAGTGAGAGGCAAACCACACCTCCTGATGGTAGTAAGATTAGAAAAACGAAACCACTCGATTTTGAATGTTAGTTAATGAGGATGATTTAGCGTCAAGAGAGCTACCCTGTGGCTCTTTTTTGCAAAAACCAGTCTTAGGTACTGGACAGATCACCACTACAAATTGTGTATCGTGAATTTTAAAATGCGGAAGAAAGGAGAAAGTAAAATTAAGTCCTAAAGGGAAGAAGGACTTAATTTTAACATTTGGTGTCTACATAACTTTCATGAGGTTGGTCATTAAATATTATTTTACTCCTTTTCTGGAGTTAAAAAAATATGTGTCTATTTATATGTAATGGTTTGTATCCATTTTCGAATTTTAAATGATTTCCCATCAGTCACATTATAGAAATAACTGGAGCTGCGTCTACAAGAGCAGAGTGAGCTGATCAGCGGAAAAATTATCTAAGCATTTGATCCAGTTAAAGAAAGGCAGCCTGAATTATTCAAACTAAAGCACTTTTTCCAAAAAATATTTCTTTTTTTGTGATTCACAGACAAAGTGAAAATTCAGTGTTCGACATTAAGTATAAAAGTCATGTTTGCTAGAATTCCTTTTTTTATTGCAATTGTCCAAAATTTTTATTGCAACTGTTTGCTAGAATTCCTTTTTTTATTGCAATTGTCCAAAAGCATCAAATAATACTCTCCTTCGTTATTAAACATGAATTAAATTTACAGGGTAATTTTTTAAATGTGAAATTAAATAATTTTATATGTTGTCATTCCCATATTTTTAATGCTTTAGCCAAGCTTGATGGTAAATGTGACATTGCATTCAGAATCTTTATAAAACATTGTCTGTAACCTAAATGAAAAGGGAATTTTTTTGTACCCATCTCTTTGCTCAGAATGGAGTGCTTGGACAGGAGCACAATTTTGGAACCAGTAAGTGTGGGAGTCCCAAGTTTCTCGGACATGGGTTGAGAGAAGAAACAGGGGCAGGAAACACAGTTTTTAAAAACTACAAAGGTGGCAATTTTTGACAGGTGAAGGTAGTTAATTGATGGGGACTGCAGCTCCTGGCAAGTGTGATGCTTCATGTGTGTCTCTTTCCAGCACTCTACCTGAATATTATTTTCACCCACTCCGTCACCATAAAGTTTTGTTTCAACCCCTTTAGGCACATGCTTCCACAGAAACACATCACCCACGTTATAGCAGAGTGAAACAGGGAAGTATGGTCTCTACCGATATTATATTTTACAGTTTTGTTGGGCAACAGTTGTCCAAATGACCATATTTAAATCCAGTGAAAAAGAATTAATACCAATAGTGAAAATTTCTTCCATTCCATTCATTTTGTAATAGTAGAAAGATAAAGGGGGAAAAGCATTTACCTTGTGCAAGATATTAAAAACTAGAAAACTTAAATAATTTAAGCTAATAAGTAATGTTCTGTGTTTATTTAACTTAGTCTTTCTTTCGTACTCTCAAACTAGATATACAAAAAAAACACTAGGTTAGGGTAAAATACACCAGTAAATGGCTAAATATTAGCAAGATGATTCTTTTAAAAGGACAAAAAAAAAGTTGAGGATCAAAAGGAATGAAACAACAGTCGTAGGGTCTTTATTTAGGATCATTTACACACAAACCCCCCCCCCGTTTCTAAGGAAGGAACAAAATTGTGAAACATGGTAGACAACGCTTTACGCTCATCATTTGCTCCGTCTCGACATCGTGGGTAATGCGCACGGCTTTGTAGTCTTTTGTCTTTCCTCAGTGGGCCTAATTTTCAAAAACCCGTTCTCAATGAAAATAAAACAGCAACATCTCAGACACTGGGTGCATTAACCTTTGGAGGCAATACCTGTGGATAAAGCGTTAGAAGAAAACACATTTTGTTTGTTTGTTTGTTTTTTTCGGTACGCGGGCCGTGGCCTCTCCCGTTGCGGAGCACAGGCTCCGGACGCGCAGGCTCAGCGGCCATGGCTCACGGGCCCAGCCGCTCCGCGGCACGTGGGATCTTCCCGGACCGGGGCACGAACCCGTGTCCCCCGCATCGGCAGGCGGACTCTCAACCACTGCGCCACCAGGGAAGCCCCTAAAACACATATTTTATTTTCATACTTTTACAATAAGTGTGACATGTTTCTTGTGTCATTTTAGTGTTTCTTTTCACACATGCTTTTCAAAATATCCAGCTTGTAGCCGGACCGAAGTGTTAGGAACAAACTTTCAAACACTCCGTGTTAACATCCAACTTCACTGCTACTCTTGTAAGTAGTGAATTCGATGTGACTATCAAATGACTGTAAGCTTGAAATAAGTGAGTCTAATGTAATGGCTGTTAGCTTGTTTTATTTGGAGATAATGAAGTAGCACCTGTATTTTAAACATAAACGCGACTTTTTCTTTTTAGTCTTTAAGAAAGTTTACGCTGGTATAATGTATAATTTATTGTAAGTTTGCTACTGGACAGATACATATAATAGTTCTAAACATGTATTTTTGTCTGTCAAAGTATTATATAAATTGTGCTTAAAATAAGTAGACTTGCAACTGTCTGTAAATGTCTGAAACGTAACGGTACTGGATTAACCTGTGCTGGCGCAGTTCAGGACATTACCGTCTAGGCTCGGCTTTTTGGGGCCCTCTCTTACAAGGAATATAAATGGTGCTGCAAGACAGTAATGCGCCGGAACTGACGTAAACCATCTCATTACCGGAACATACGAAGATGCTAAATGGAAATGCTGCCCCTCCCGTAAATCTTGGGGCAATATAGGCTATCACAGCTCCAAAAAATGTGGATTATTTTGCTTGGAAAAGGAGTTCTATCACTGTACCCAGGTCTCTCTTTAAATCAAAGAAATCAACAGACATTATATCTATACCGTTAATATCAAGAAGATCTGCCTTTTAAAAACCATAGTAACTGATAATTGTTGATTTCGGATATGCAGCCAATCGTTAGGCGATGGATGAACTGGTTCTTTTTGTGCTCCAAGTATATACTTCATGTCTCTTATCTAACTCCCTCAGGAGTCTACAGAAGTATAATTATATAAACTCTCAGAAGAACCTTTGCCCCTTACACCTTAGTCATAAGCATTTGTGCCTACAGATGTATACACAGGGAGTAGGGGCCTCGAGTCACCGAAAGAATGAAGAAAAGAAAAATAGTTTCGGTGGGAAACTGTTAACCAACTGAGGTAACATCAGTTTGGTCTGCCGTATGGACACATTTCTGGAGAGCATGTATATTTGCTTTATTACAAATCTATACTATAGGGGAAATTAGTAAGAGCTAGAAAAGAGAATTTAGAATATGATACTGGAGGCTGTATCTGCCGTCTTCATTTTGACCATTGTATTGAGAGAGTTTGATCTGACCATCAGCATTCTCCTAAGACAGACATTGTGAGAGCAATCCAGGGAGCTACAGGGTGATGAAGAATGATTATTCCTACCTTTGGAATACAATCGTCTAAAGAAAAACTCCAAAATAGTGACAACAGTCATCTCACGTTACTCATATTCCCTAAAGTCAAAGAGTGTATGGAAATTTTATGTTGATTTTTAGTTGGAAAACTATGGTTGCCTATTTAAAAGAAGTACTGCATTATGTATTTTGAAGCCAAAATACTCTGTTGGTTTAGTAATTTTTGATCTAGAAGTAGTTAAAAACTAGTTAGGACTCAAGGCCTAATGATAGAGTAGTGGGTTTTAATGAAAGGAGTAATTGGAAATACCCCCTAATGGTGCCGTGAATGCAGCTGAAGTGAGCCACAGCACAGGCTTCTGGCCTGAAATGGATGTAGCTGGGAGAATTACTGAAATCCCTCGGGCTCTGTTTTGCCCTTTTAAGGCTTCTGGTTCAGATCATCTTTAAGGTCTCTTAAATCTCTAAATTTTGATGACATCCTAATTTGGAAACCCGGGTAGGGACCACAGCATAACTTGGGGTCAGCAGACAGGAGGGAGACCACAGAGTAGGACACACATGGCTTTGATAGCAGCTCTGCCTTAGACTGAGGGTCTCAACAGCTGTGCGATCAGGCCGAGTCTCTGAAGCTCTGGGGCCTCAGTTTCCCAAATGAGGTTCACAGTTACCTGTCATTAGGCTGAAATTACAGGATACATAAGAGACTACATGGTAGAACACACCTTAAAAATGCAAAGATATAGAACTATAAACAGAGCTCTCCAACTGAGAAAATTGTGACAAAGCATATCTAGCTACTTGGGAAACCATTCTGACTTTGAATCTTGTCATATTCAACTAGTTTTAAGCATGGATTCTAAGTTAGGGATGAAGAAAGGAGAGTCGTGTTTTAAAGTATATTGAGCTAGAGATCATATTTACTCGACTGGGCTTCTCAAGGACCTAATTTAACAGAATTTTAGCGCTGCTCTGAATGCACCAAATTGTGGTCGCGTATGAATATGGCTGAACTAGGAGTGGCGAAGTCTATGGAAAGCTGACCTCTGTTCATACTGGGACTTTCAGGCAATACCACCTCCCAGGAGTACTTTGTACCGAGAATAGGGAGTAGAACGTCTACGGGACGTGTGCAGGTTTGGAAAAGTCACTTTAAAATTCTTTAATTTAGTTGCTCTCTCTCTTTCTGATCATTCCATTAAAAAGCATCAAGATTCAAACAACGCTTTACAAGGTAACAAAAATTATAGATTGAGAAAGCAAATTTTGTTCTTCAAATACCACCCAAAGCTGAACTTCGAAGTCCATAAATGTATATGCCTGGGTGTGAGTGGGAAAGAGTGCCGATGGAAACCACTAAAAATTAACATGAAATTTAAAGACATCAAGGTCAAGAAAGTATTGCAAACCATATACTCTATATAGGTTAAAATGTCCCAGGCCTAGATGGCCAAGGGCATAAAATATAAGCTATGACTTAAGTGCAGGGAACAATCTGGGTTGAATCCATGCAAGGCAATCACAGTCCCACCACCTTTGTTTGTGTTCTCGGAGCTTGAAGAGATACGATGGACGCTGCAGCCTCTATTTTCCGCTAACCAGCAGTAAGCTGGAATTTAGCCTTCGGAACAAATCTGACCTACATAGGCTTTCATTTTACAACAACTTTGTTTTCATATACTTTACTTTTTAGAGTAAAATTTCTATTAAATGATGCTACGTTTGGTAAGTATTTCCCACATTTCATTTTTCAGAAAGAACTAGAGATTTTAAAACATAGTATAAAATAAAAACATCTATGTGTGCGCCTGCTTCACGCACATTTGATTCAGTCTTCTATTCTTTTTACACCTAGTATCTACAAAACAGTTCTGAGATCACAGTTATTTAGAAAGATGGCTAAAAAAAACTTTTAAAATTCACTTTAGTTTACTCTATCTCCTAATTTACGGAAAAAAATTAGAGACTTTTAAACAATGATGTCTGAAGTAAAAGCAAGTTTTCAACACTCGTTGAAAACGAATTAGGGCTTGTACCTTCTAGCCTTTACCACCTCCTGAACCAAGGAGTTAGGAGACGCAGCCCTTCACTCCTGGTTTTGCTCCTGTTTGATCTTCAATGAGCTAATTGACCTGTCTTGGCCCCAAGTCACTTTCTTTAGGGCATCTCTCTGGCATGGAATTGAACAACTACATGAGTCTGCAACTCCCCTCCACGTCAGTCCAGACGTACTTCATAACTCATCCTAGAACTACTCAAATTATTTGCTTTCCAATATCTCAAATTCAGTGTTTTCTGTGAACTGAAGGATTATGGAAATGGAAGAGTACCTTGTGGTGATGGATCTGCTGTGTATCTTGATTTGGGTGAAGGGAACTTAGAATGGCTGGCAAAGAAGGGGAACGATGAGCATTAGCTGTGACCCTGAAACCATGTGCGGTGGTGGGGCTGTGGTTGGTACCATCTGCTTTCCTCTTCCAAGTTTCCCCCAGGAAAAGAGATCCACTGGAGTCCTGAAGGACTCACGTAAAACGTCTGGACCCCTCAGTAATGCTTGCCTACCCCCTCCTTCCAAGTGGTCCTTCAGAGTGCATTGAAAGATACCAGTGAAGGATCCTCACCAACTCCCGAGTCTGCCTACTCAAACATTAGAAATTCCCTACTGTTCAACAAACATTCATCTTGTTGGGCAAAATCTGCATTTCCCTTAAACTTGATCTCTGTAACAAACTGCAAAGTTAAGCTTCCTTTCCCACAGTTTAGGACTGAAAACAAAACCCTAATTAGAAAAGATACATGCACCCCAACGTTCATAGCAGCACTATTTACAATAGTCAAGACATGGAAGCAACCTAAATGTCCATCAACAGATGAAAGGATGAAGAAGAGGTGGTACATTATACAATGGAATATTACTCAGCCATAAAAAGAATGAAATAATGCCATTTGCAGCAACATGGATGGACCTAGAGATTGTTATACTTAGTGAATTAAGTCAGACAGAGAAAGACAAATATCACATGATATCACTTAGATGTGGAATCTAAAAAAAAAGGATACAAATGAACTTATTTACAAAACAGAAATAGACTCACAGACTTAGAAAACAAACTTAGGGTCCCAAAGGAAAAAGGCGGGGTAGTTAGGATTAACAGATACACACTACTATATGTAAAACAGATAACCAACAAGGACCTACTGGAGAGCACAGGGAACTATATTCGATACCTTGTAATAACCTGTAATGGAAAATGACCTGAAAAATTAGATATAGATATAGGTAAAGATATATAACTGAATCACTTTGTTGTATACCTGAAACTAACACAACATTGTAAATCAACCATATTTCAATTCAAAAGAAAATAAAAGCAAAAACTAAAATAATTATCATGAGAAAAAAAAGATTACATGGTCAATTACCATTTGACAAATAGAAGTTGCAAGTTTCTTTTTAATTCCGTCAGCCACTTTGGTTGTGACTAGTCTTAATTTTTAGTCCTCTATCAATTTTCTACTATATTAAAACGCCACTCTTTTGTTAAATGTAATTTGCTATAAGAATCATACACAAAAGCCTTTACTACTGTAATCTCATCTAGAAACCATAGAAATATATAACTATAAATATATGAATACTTCAATATGTACAATTAACCTGTTGTATTTTCTAAGTAATGCAAAAAGATAAAGCTATAAGGATAAAGCTATCAAGATAAAACCTATAGTTATTTGTAAGTCTTAGACTATCATCTTTTTGACAGTAAACGAAAACGTGGACGGCAACAATATGTTTCCTTCCACAGGGTAATTTACTGAGAAACTGAAACATTAATCTAAAAGGAGAGAATATTCGGGATTTAGCTGCTTCTGTGGCCAGTTGTGCCGTTATGATGATACTAGATGTATTTTTTTGTGTGTGTGTGTGATACGCGGGCCTCTCACTGCCGTGGCCTCTCCCGTTGCGGAGCACTGGCTCCGGACGCGCAGGCTCAGTGGCCATGGCTCACGGGCCCAGCCACTCCGCGGCACGTGGGATCCTCCCGGACCGGGGCCTGCATCGGCAGGCGGACTCTCAACCACTGCGCCACCAGGGAAGCCCTGGATGTATTTTTTGACACTTGACTCATTTCAAAAAATGTGAAGCAATATTTCTGCTGAAACTCATATGCTTATGGCTTCGTGAGGCTCTCACAACAATATACCCACTGTGACTGCTAGAAATCTACCACAGCGCTAAGCAGTGACACCGGAGGAGACGGGATATTAACCAAAAATCCCCAAGGAGCCCCAAACTCTAACTCGAGTGGGTTAGGTCCATGTCTCTACTTCTAAGCATTTCACCAAACTGCACTGCTTTACAGTCTCTTGAACTTGCTTTTCTTCTGCTCACCCTGACGTCAGCCAGTCCCAGGAAGAAGGACCTGCCTGAATAGATGTCGGAGCAGCCGCCTCCGTCCCTAAGACTTCACCCAGCAGACCTGCTGTGTAGGCAGAAACAGAGGACACACTGAGCACAACCAGAAGCTTGGCTGATCAGGGGCTGCTTGACTGTTACATTCCGAGCACAGAAGCCAGAGAGACAGAGAGCTGTCCCTGGGGGGCCTTTGAAAGAGCCAACCCTTAATAAGTTCATCACCTGCCTGGGGACAGACACTTAAATGGCAGCGCCGTCACATGGACTTATCTGTCCTCCTCTGTGACTTCCCAGGATGGAGGCCAAAACCCCTGGGTGAGCGCTGCCCACAGGAGGGCAGTGGAGCAGGACGGAGAGAAACTAGGGCTGCATTAGCCCAGAGCAGCATCTTAGCTCCAGGGAGCCCAGAGCAGAGAAGCCAAGCTGCTCGGGGAAGGAGCCCCCTGCTTCACTGGGATACATTTTGAACTCTGCTCTTCCAGAGCAGCAAAAAAAGGACTGTCTTCAAAAGGGGGTTTCTTCTGCAGGGTGTGTTTTTTAAAGACAGTCTACAGACACACACTCTCCAGAGGAAAGCTTTCGGTGAGCATGAATACCTATGCTGTGCAAACGGCTTCAAGTCGCTTTCAAAATTTGCAGGTGCAGACGATCACCTTTCAGCCTATATTAATTACCTTTAATACCTGCTGATCCCAAATGTAATAGGCAGACTGAGAGGACAGGTATTTGGTTGAGTTGCTGTTGTTGTTTCCGTTTTCTACTCTACAGATTATGAAACTAGTATAAAAAACAGGAAGCGATACTATGACACCTAAGTGTTAGCATCAGGCTGTAGGGATGGGTTTCTCCGGGAGCTACCTGTAAAAATAAGCCTATTTTGCTTATGAGAAAAGATTACGTACGTCTCCAGATACAAGACGGAAGTTCATTTTGGAGATGTGATTTTAGTTCATTTACGTTTGCACGGTGTTTGCAGTCTCCAAGTAGAAGAACGGTTCCCAGACAGGTGGCAGGAAAGGCTGGCGTTTGGAAAAACAACCGGGCTGTACACTGTTTCAATGTAAATGCCCAGGCTAGAAAGTCGTGCCAAAGTTCTGCGCTGTTACACGCGCAACGTGGCTCTGGAAGCGGGAGGCCTGAGGCAGAGCATCAGAGGAAGGCTGGGAGTCCCTGGGCTAAGTCCTCAGGGAGTGAGGGAGCTGCAGAAAGTCCCGTCCGTTATTGATTATCCAACAAGAAGAGGGATGATGAGGGGAAGGTTCTGGCTTCAAAGAAAAGGTCTGGAAGAGGGAGAACAAGATGTTCAAAGAAGCCGGGCTCTGCGGGTTCATAGCGAAGTTCCAATCCAGAAAACCGCAAAGAAAGTCTTAAAGGAGAACCAGGGACCGAAAGTTAAACAGAGGAAGCATTTTCGGAAGGTGCAAAGGTTTCAGGGGATTACGATGGAAAATAAAAGGACTTTAAGATGCCTAGAAACTGATAGAAGGATCCTGGCTGAGGAAGCATGAAGTCCTAGGGGAAGGAGAATTTCCCGTAAGGGGGAATTCTCATAATTTCCCCTCTGTTACTCCTCTGGTGAAAAGGTTTTCATAGGTTATACTGTCTCTGCTAAAGGGATCAGGAACTTCTGCATCCACTCCTGGCGCAAGTGTTAAAGGTACAAGCGATATCCCTCAATCTGCTCCTGCCGGGGGGCCAAGTGGTGCTGGCGGTGAGCTCAGGGGACAAGAAAAGTGGGCTTCACTTAACTGCCCCTTCCTCCAGGGAGTCTCTTTCCACTGGCAAGCTCGGAGGTTTAGGGTTTTACTTCATGCAGCAAGATGATAATCCACTGACCACAACAGCCAATAGTAGCTAGTATTTATTCCTTGTAAAAAATAACAAAAACACCACTTAAAAACGTAACTACTATTTATTAAGCCATCACTCTAAGCCAGATTCGGGGCTACACCCTCCACACATCTTTAACTTATTAAATACTCCCGACCTCCCTGTTAGAGATGAGAATCTGAGGGCCAGAGAGGTTACAGAAAAGCCCCAGGACCGCACCGCCAACCCTAAGGATGATGTTTCAGAAAGAGCAACTGTGACGCTGCCCCACAGGGTGGACGGGGACGGAGGGAGGGGCGAGGTCGCTGAGTACCTGCTCAGCTGGGGGTCAGGGGGAGGGGAGTCCGGCTCTCTCCTCGCCTCCGCCTGCGCTCTGAAGCCCCAAAGGCTCGCACAGCCCTGGCTCTGTTTCTCTAACTCTCTGCCCTGGATCGGTCAGAATCTCATTTTTGCCCCAACGCGCCATGCGAACGCCTCTCGCCGGGGTCACCAGCAGCCTCCTTTCAGCCAAATCTGATCATACTGAAATTCAGGCTTTGCCTTCCTGGGGACTTCGCCTCCTCAGGGGCTGCATTTTGCCGCCCACCCGCGCCCGCCCCAGTTCCCGCAGCCCCTCCCCCTTCGCGCCCCCTGACCGCACCATTTCCCGGCTCTCTTGCTAGTTTTGTGTCCATCCTACGTACGCCCCGTGCTTTGAAAGCCCCTCCCCCCCCCAGAGCTTCCTAAATACCGGATTCTGCCTTTGCCCTTTTTCCTTGTAAATATCCTCACTAGGTCACTGCATCCACCTTTTAACAACCACCTACACCACAATATTCCTCAAATCCTGATTTTTAATCCAGATTTCTCAGTTCTATTCCTACTGAAAACTTCCACAGACATCTCAGATACTTCCGGTTCAAAGCAGAGCTCGTGGCGTTACTTCTCCCGGGATAGTCTATCCTAATGTATGGCAGCCACACCCACCCAAGCCCCCAGTCAGAGCCTTGGGTCACCACCACTCACCGTGCAGTCACCAAGCCCCTTCGGTCTTTCTGCCCTGGGTTCCTCCCCTGTCCCTGCCTCTCCATCCCCGCCACTGACTTACTTCCACTTCACATCCATGCACCTGGGACATTCTCTCCAGCCTCAACTTTCTCAGATCTATACCCTGGGCTCTTAGCAGAGACAGCGTTCAGAAATTCGGATCTGATTATGTCACTCACTCGTCAGATAAAACTGTCCAAAAGCTCCAAGTCTTGAGAATAAGTACCCTTCAGGACCTGTGAGTAATACCATTTAATCCTCAACGTTCCCTCATGATTTTTGCTGAACTGTGTTGTGCCTTCATAATAAGAACACCAAGGGCTGGTCCAGGCACAATATCGGCCCTGATGGGGAAAATGCCTGTAGAGGCTCGCTTGGAGCGTGACTGCCCTGGTGAGTACACCAGGCATTGCTAGCCAATAGCATCCCTATCAACAGACTAGGACAAACACAAGTGTCAACCCAGAACTCTATGAAAATATTCATCATGAATGTATGCGAAATAAAGGTATTCTCAATAAAGTAAAACTAAAAGGAACTGCTGTCAGTCCCATGCACCGAAACTAATGGTAAAAGAAGCTCTTTAGGCAAAATGGAAATGATATCAGAGGAATCTAATACTTTAGGAACAAAGGAAGAGCAAAAGAAATGGCATATATCTGGGTAAATATAACAAAAGGAGATGATTTTTCACCTAAGTTCTGTAAAATATGTATGTCAGTTGAAAGCAGAAGTTATACAACTGTCCGGTAGAATTTTCGATGTGTGTGGATACAAAAATGTGTAAATTATAAGGGAGGAGGAATGGACGTATATGGGTGCAAGTTTTCTGCTTTGCACTTGCAGCAGTAAATAGTAGTTCTAAGTAGACTGTTAAAAGTTAAGTTGCGGGCTTTGGTGGCACAGTGGTTGAGAGTCCGCCTGCCAATGCGGGGGACACGGGTTTGTGCCCCAGTGCGGGAAGATCCCACGTGCCGCGGAGCGGCTGGGCCCGTGAGCCATGGCCGCTGAGCCTGCGCGTCCGGAGCCTGTGCTCCGCGACGGGAGAGGCCACAGCAGTGAGAGGCCCGCGTACCGCAAAAAAAAAAAAAAAAAAAAAAAAGTTAAGTTGCATATTGTAATCCCTCGCTCAGCCACTAAACATATTGTTCAAAAAGATACAAATGGCCAATAGATAAATTCAAATGGAATACTAAGTAATATTCAAATAATAGAAAAGATACCATGACAAAGAAGATAGAAGAAAAACAAAGGGATCAAACAAGATAAATAATGAAATTGTAGAACTATATCCAACCATGCTCATAATTACATTAAGTGTAAATGTTCTAAAAATATCAATCATACTGAATTTAAAAAACCAAGGAAACATGCAACCATATGCCAGAAACACTATCAGAAATCCACTTGGAATGTCATTGATATAGATATGTTGAAATAAAAGAAAAACAAACCAAAAACTGCAATGAAATACTAATTAAAAAAAAACTAGAATAGCAATATTAAAGCAAAAAAACATAGACTTCAGAGCTAGGAAGAGTGCTAGGGAAAACAAGAGACACTCCATAATGTTAAAAGGGTCAATTCACTAAGAAAATAAATCTATGTTACATGCCATATTAACAGACTGAAAAGAAAACGCATATGATCATCTCAATAGATGCAGAAAAAATTTTTTGAGAAAATTAAATACTCTTTCACAATAAAAATTCCCCAGCAGATCAGGAATAGAAGGAAACTGCTTTAATCTGATAAAGAAAATCTACAAAAATCCTACAGCCTAAAACATACTTAATGCTTTTCCCCTGAGTTCAGGAAAGAGGCAAGACTGTGCACTTTGTCACTTCTATTCAACATAGTTATTTCTGGTGAAGGAAGGAAGGAAGGAAGGGAGGGAGGGAGGGTGGGAGGGAGAGAGAAGAAAGAAAGAGAGAGGAAAGAAAGAAAGAAAGAGAAAGAAAGAAAGGAAGGAAGGAAGGAAGGGGAAAGAAAAGAAGAAAGGACATATACAGAATGAGAAAAAAAGAAATACAACTGTTCATATTCACAGAAACATAACTGTTTATGTAGAAATTCTCAAGGAATCTACAAAAATCTCCAAGAATAAATGAATTTAGCATGGCTGCAGGATACAAAGCCAACATACAAAAAAAAAAAAAAGCCAACATACAATACTTAACCATATTTCTATACACTCGAACAATTATGAAGTGAGCAACAGTAAACTGAAATTAGTGAAACAGTACCATTTACAGTAACGCCAAAAGGAAATACTTAGGAATAAATAAAACAAAATATGTACAAGATTTACACGCTAAGATCTATGAAATACTGATAACAGAAATCAAAGAAGACCTAAATAATTGGGGAGATATGGTGTGTTCATGGGTTAGAAAAATTATGATAATAGAGATGATGTATCGATTCTCCCCAAAGTTATACATAGGTTAGCTCAGATGCAATCAGAATCCAAGCAGCGCCTTTTTAAATATACATAAGCTGACTCTAAACTGATATGGAAAAGAAAAGGAAATAATAGAACAGCCAAAAACACCTTTTCAAAGAAGAATAAAGTTGGAGGACTTACACCACCAGCAATCAACATCTGGGAGTGGGATGCGCCTGGACTGGAAACATCCCCCAGGCAGGCGGCTGGAGCTCTGTACTCACTAGCTCGCTCGCTCACATTCAGTTGCGCTCTCTCCCAGTTTCTTCCACCCCTGTGCTCCCGCACTCCCACCTGGCTCACGTGCTTTGCGCAGGCTCCCTCTTCCAGGCAGGCCTCTGAGGTCCACACCTCGTGCTTCTGTCACACGCCCCGCCCAATTCCCTCACAACCCTCCTGCTCCCCCCACCCCTCTCCCATTCTAGTACCAGAGTGTGGCATTCGCAAAAACATCGACACAGGATAGAGTCCAAAGATAGATTCGTGGTAAGATGATCAATTGTTTTCTGACAAACTTGAACAGGCAATTTCATGGAGAAAGATAATGTTTTTAAGAAATGAACAATGGTGGACAGATTGACAATAAAGAAATATAAGAGAATTTGGGGAAATGATGGAAATTTTCTTATTCTTATTGCGGTGCAAGTCACATGGTTCTATGCATGTATTAAAGCTCATGTAACTGTACACCAAGAGGAAGTAAAGTTTTCTGTGCATAAGTTTTTGAAAAGCATTTGCACTGTCGGCTGTGAAACAGTGATTGCATAATGGAAAGGATCCGGAGGAAAAGTATTCAACCCCAGCTCTGCTTCTTCAAGCCTGCGGGTGTGAATATTTTGAGAGTTCTACCCTCATTTTTTAAACCTAAGAAGCAGTAACATTAATACCTTTCTCAAAATGTTGGTGTGAGTGTTACACATGAGGTAATGTGCATAAAATATTTTGTGTCGTAAAAAAGCATTACATAAGTACTGAATGTAATTATGATGAAACATGCATCAGAAAAAAAATTTTAAAGAATCTTGAATTATTTATTTAAAGGGTATATTAATTAAAATCCAAGCAGGAAAGATGCAACACACTCAAACTGGGTAATTTTAGGAGAGCATAGGTAAGCGAATATTTAAAGGTTGTGGGTAGGGTGCAGGGAAACCCTGAGGTACAGCAAAGTCCCTGGGGTAGTTAGCAACGCTGACAGGGGTTTCTCGAGGTAATGTTGATTCTGTCATACTTACATTTGAAATCTAAAAGTCACTACTAGTAGCAGGGGGACGGGGCGGGGGGGGGGAATAAAGTTAATTAACAGGAAGCAAAGCTCTGGGAGCCCCAATTCTATAGCTGCTCATGAAGCGTAAGTTGGTGTAGAGCTCCATATTCTCACACCCTGTCTTTTCCTGCACTGTAGCTCTGTGGGACTGTTTGCCCAGCGGGATGCCTCAAAGCTTTATTCTTTTGGTATTCGAATCCTTGCAGGTCTGATTTTTGGGTAGGCCGCAGGTTTTCACAGACCAGCACTTTTCGACGAGGCAGTAATGAGACTCCCCAGTAAAGCGCTGACCCAGGCGTGGTCCTCCTCGTGTTAACTGTATAACAGAAACGTAACTTTCCTTCAGTAACTGACATCGACCCCGGAGTCATCAGAGCCACACCCCCTTCTCTCTCTGTTGGTTCAATAGCCGAAGAAGCCGAAACGGCCAGGAGATGGTCTCAGCTTCCAGCTCAAGGAAAGGACGGTCATATTCCTGGGTGGACGGGTTCCTCCCTAGGGGTCAGATCCTACACACACACACACACACACACACACACACACACACACACACACACGTCCAAGGTGTGGGAAGGAATCGAACATTCTTCCAGTGGGCTAACAGCTAGGACAGCGAGAGGGGCCATTCCCACCTCTGGGTCCATGGTGGATAACACCGTGTGTTTTCCACTCGTACAGAGCATTTACCACACGGGTAAGTGTGCAAACTCACCCCCAACTCTCCCATAACTGAACCCGCTGTGGGCCACACAAGATTCTACCAGGCCAGGTGCTTCTGGGATGTGGGACCCCATAGTCAGCTAGGGCTGCCATTAACAAATGCTGTAGGACAGATCAGGAGGCTGGAAGTTCAAGACCCAGGTGCTAGTGGACTGGGCTTCAGGGGAGGGCTCTCTCCCCGGCTTGCACACTGCCCGCTTCTCTCTGTGTCCTCGCATGGCAGAGACCAGAGAGGCAGAAAACCAGCTCTCTCCTCCTTGCAAGGGCGCTGATCCCATCAGGAGAGCTCCTCCCTCGTGACCTACTCACCTCTCGAAGGCCACATCTCCCAGCACCACCACACTGGCCATTATAGTCTCAACATATGAGTCTGGGGACCCTGGTAAGAACCAGAAAACCACAGTTGAGACCCACTGTCACATGTCCTTTGCTGCCCACTGCGCCCCCTGTAGTACGTCGAAGAATAGAGATGCTTACAGGTCAGGGAGTCAAATCCACAACTGAAATGTGAGTCCATCGACAAAGGGCAGTGGATTGGGGTCTAACACGTCCAGGAACCCTGAGCCCAGGGGCTCACCCCATCGCTTTTCTCTTGCACGCCCTCCTGAGCTCCAGCGTCGGACTACTTTTTTTCACTTTTTACATCTTTTTTTGATAAACACAACCAGGAATCATTATTATTTTCATAATATGATGGATGAGAATAAAAGGTTATCTTTGATTTATGACATTTGATTTTATCTTGATTTTTTAATTTTATCTTGAACTTGAATACTGAGATATTCTCTTTTGATGGCCCTATACTTGACGTGTGTTTCTACCTGTCACATTCCGCCTGTCAGCCTCTCACTGTGATGACCCTTGGGAAGATGTGAAGTTATGAGTAGCCAGTTCTGTGAAGTTTAGTGATGGCTGAAAACCTAAACCCCCGTAAAAATCAACACAGAAACATCAGCCGGTAAATAAAATGTAGTTTCTCATTACCTGTGTCTAGTCCTCTCGAGAACAAAGCTGCCCGCTAAATCACAGGGAGCTGGAATTCGACCGGCATTCCATTACACAGGGCCTCCCCCCGGAAACCAGGCCGCAGGCACAATAATAAAACAGAGCCAACCGTACAGGAATGAGAGAGCAGGGAGTATGAGGCCATCACCGCTGCTGCCTGGTTGTATTTCCTGTTTTATTTGTATGGAAACTATTCACACCATAGGAAACATTCATGAGGAAGCAACTTCCCTTCTGTTGCTTCAACAGAAGACAAGATAAAATTCAAACTCACAAATTAGGTCACATTACCTTCCTGATGGAGCTTCATCACTGAGGAAATGAATATCAAGGTTTTTAACGATTTGTAAGAAATGCAAAAAAAAAAAAAGAGTAGACATCAGTGTTTTGATTGCAATAAACCTGTGATTAACCTTTCAAGACAGGGAGCCAAGAGCTCGTGCTAAAAAAAGGGGGGCTCCAGATAGAAACCATACTTCTCACCCAGCAGGACGCTTTCCATTAAAATAAAATGTTCAAAATTCCTGCCCACATTAGCTTTACTGATTGAGACTAATCTAATGGAGAAACACAGATATTCGCAGGCTTTTACCGGCTGGCTAGCAGCGTGTGTCTGGAAACAGGTGGCACAGTGGTCGGCCCACCTGGAGACACACATCAGACCTTGATGAACAGTGTTTGCTCTCATTTGCGTTAATGGCCTCTGACGTCAGTGTTTCACACTCCACTGCTGGCCTTCTCAGTGGGTATGGATGCCAGCTGCCCGCGGGATGGCTTGCCATTTGCATTAAGTATTCATCACGTTGATAAACAGTCAGGGCCTGGCACAACAACACATTGTGGATTTGGAGAAATCCCAGCAAGTCCCTGGGGGTAGAGTGGAAAGGAATGTAAGGCTTTTGCTTCAGCCCGTCTTTGCAAAGCCCCTGGGGTCCTCATTTCAGTTGGCGCAAGTGCAGACATCTGTTTACATCAAGTTGTGAAACGTACCCTGTCTACCTACACAGACGTTCGGTGTCTATTCATTTATTCCACAAATACTCTTCAGTTTCTACACATAGCAGGCACAGCTCAAGAAAGTGCCCCCGCGTAGTTTCTAATGCCAGTGGGAAGAACCGATGATAAACAAATAGCTCCATCTCGACATAACGTCAGGGAGGACATCCCTGTCCCTTCACGGGAAGTGGGTGTCTTAAACAGGCTCAAACCAAAGTACAGTGGAGACTCCCCCTCACGGCCGAGCTCCGTGTGGGTTTACAGAAGAGGGGGGCAAACAGGGAATTCCAGACCAGACCTGGAAGTAAAAAGAAAGGGAAACAGAATAGAAAAAAGGAGAAAGAACAATTAAAATGAAAGGAAAAGAGGGAACATGAACATGAGAAGCAAAGAAGGAAAAATAAGTGAAAGGAGGGGAAGTGACCCCTGTAAATGGGGCAGGAACACAGTACCCATGACTGGGGCCCAAGATGACTCTGTTCACCAAGACCTTTGTGAGGTGGACGACCTGCACACACACACACACACACACACACACACACACACACGGACGCACACATGCACGCACACACACGCAATGATGAATATGAAGTGGACCTCTCATGTCACACAATGAATTTGCTTTTTCCTGCCTTCAGGTACTGTTGTGCAAACACCCCTTGTACGGAAAAGTGTGTGTGCGTGACATCGGATTTGATGCCTGCTAGGAGCCTGGGAACCGTATCAACGGATCTGCTATGTATACAGGGCAGAGAGACTCCCATCGCGTTTAGAATCTTTAGAATCGTTTAGAATCTCTCCAGAGATGCTGACCTGCAGCTCTGTAATTTTCTTGTGTTTAACATGAATGAGTAACCTTACTTGTGCTGCGAATGGAAGGCGTCAAGTCAGGGTGAAGGAAAGCCATTTAGGCAAAACTCAAGTAATCAATCTGTGGTCAGAGGTCTCTGTCAGCCTTCAGGAGAAAGAGGACATTCATTCACTCAAAATTGCAACAAATATTAACTCTGGGCCGCCCTTATGTCAGGATCAGGGTTCAGCTCTTGGGATAGGAGAGCTGAACAAGACTGGCCAGGCCTCTGCCCCACGAGCCCCGACCCTCCGTGCTGTCACCCTCCCCGACTTCTTAGCAAGGATCCAGCCACAGGAAAAGGAGGCGTGGCCTGCGAGGGTCAGTTTTGAATCGGGCTTAACCTTGAAAACGTAAGTGGTGAGGCCTCTTCTTCTCCTTCTCTTTCTCCCTCTTATACTTTTTATTCCGGCAGGATGGATGTGGGGGCTGAAGCTCCTCCCTGGGGGCCACTCCAAGCACTGGTGGGAAGAGGTCCGTCCCGCTCTCGGCCGCTCTCCCTTCCTTTTCTCTGATGCGGACTCTCCTCCATGGTAGGTGTTACAGCTGGCATGGTCATCAGGGAGGTGTGGGGATGGCATCTCGATGGGGAGACCCAGGGATGCCTGGATCCTGCTGTGACCTGACTGCCCCTCCCTCCCTGCCCTGCACGCACCTGTGTAGGTGCAGAGAGGAAGCCAGGCCGTGCACATCTCAGCTTCCAATCCCAGGCACTCAGGGGCCCTTCGTAATCTCCACATTTTTCACAGACTCACACGTGATTGCAGCAGTGGCATTTTCATCATCTGCTGATTGAGAAAGAAACCTTAATGGTGAAAACTTTTGAGATGTATTCAATAATTCTTCTTAAAATGTTTAAATTATCAAGCGTAACAGTCTCTGCACATTTAGAAATCGCTCCGCATATGGGAAGGAAAGCTGTGTGTTCGGCCTCCAGGTTGTGCAAGGTGCACACTTCGGGGGCAGACGCCCGGCTTCACGTCGTCCACGGCCCCAGGGTTTCCACTCGCAGGTCTCCAGCTCACCAGGTCTATGTGGTTAGACTGGACTAATTTCCCACTGGTACAGGAGACTCCTGCTTTATCCCCAGATGCTCGGCATCATGAAGACACCTCAGTGCTCTCCCCTCCTCTGCAAACAAAGGAAGACTGTGGCTTTGCAAGAGGCTCATGGGGCCAGTTGAGGGTCCACGTCCCTGGTGAGGACATCCCGGAGAGGATAGGACAGCCACTTCCACCCTCAGAGCAGAGCCGAGAGACAGTGTGCTCTGGGCGGGGCCCATGGGTGCTTCTTTAATGTTGATTTGGTCAGAATTGCTATGGAATAACTGACCCTCCACCAAGGGGAGAAAAACAATTTGATCATCTTTCAAGAGAACTGTGTTTCCTTTCCTTTGATTACCCAAACAATGACCTGTTCTGTTAAGTGTGTGTGGGAGGGAGCCTTTCTTCTCCCCAAGGAAGTGCAAAACCTCCATTCATAAAATAGAAACCATATTTTCACATTTCCCCTTTATCCTTAAGGGAAAGAAGGAAGGAAGGGGAAATCTTATCTATTCCTTTGGTGAGGCAAGAGGCATCTCCTTATCCCTTGGGGGAAACTGTTGCACACATCAATTTATACTCTGAGCAACTCTGTGAGTCAAAAGAATCATGATTTGTCAAAGACAAATCTTCTAACGCAATACATTTTAAAGATAGGAAAAGCTTCCAAAGATATATACATCCACTTCTGAGAAAGGGATACAGATTAAACCTTCAATCTTTCTTCTGAAGCTCGGGAATAAAACCCACTTGATGAGTAAGTTCTATGAATATGACTTGCCCAGAGTCTAAATACACTGCTGTTTATTCATTCTGTTTTCTTGCCAAGGAAGCATTCTTCTCAACAGAGCAATAAATCTAGCTAATGGCAGGAACGATCCGACGCCAAGTTCAGTAATGATGGCACTGAAGAACACGCACCTTAATTCTCTCCTGACTTGAAAGAAATGCATCCAGACGACATTTACTGAGCGTCAGCTGTGCACCAGGTTCAACAGCCGCGGAAATAGGAAGGTAAAGAAAACATAATCCCTGCAGGTTTAGGAAAAGCACAGCCTGCCAGGGAAGCACACAGGAGAGGGACCCGGCCAGTCTTGGGACACTGAGGAAGGCTTCTGGGGCAGGGGCATCTCAACTGAGACCTAAAGGAAGAGAAGAAGTTGTGGAGAAGCTAAGCCAGTGCCCCTCAAAACAAGGACCACCCCCCATGCCAAGCGCTGTAGTTATCACGGTGAGAAAAGTACAAAACAGAGAGAAGGCATTAGGAAGCTTTTCTAGCAATCTGAACTACCCTGACATCCACGCATGAGATCAGTAGGCTTATATTTTATGGCTTTCTGTTTGTTCTTTTCTAATAGTTCTTTCCATTGTATTTTACAAAAAGTATTAGTCTGCCATGCCTTGGAAATTTGGTCCTTCCAGCTTCCAGCTGAGCACTGTTTCTCCCTCAAACAAGTTCCTTGGCTCAACACGACTTAGAAAGATGTCCACGACCCTGCAGTTGTTTCCCTTCCCTGCTCACGAACAAAGCTTTCAACCTGTTTCCCGCGGCGACCTGCGCGAAAGATGACCGCGGCTTGCGCTACCCAAAAGCACGCTCGTCATTTTGATTTCTGAGCCCTTCGCCCCCAATAACGCTTGCTAGGATAATTCTCAGTCCCCAGATTTTGGAAAACTTTCATGAGGATTCTTTTCTTTCCCCTTTCTGCTCGTTTCAAACTAAATCAGGGAAGATGAGGACTGCAGTAAAGCTCGGCCATGGTGACTGGAGCTCCCTGAAAGCCGGCTGCCTCTGGGAGTTCACGCCGCAGCTGGTTTCCTTCGTACTCCATCCCCCACCTGGAGCTCCAGGTGGCAGGGAGGTTACCAGCTGACGCAGCAAACACACAGCGTGTACTCTGATTGTAAAACTTTCTAAAGTGCAAACATCTCCTGCAAGTGCCCGGACGGGAAGCTTTTTTTGTTTTGTTTTTTCAAATGTATCCCAGTCATCTGAGAAGCAAACTCCCCATGAGTTTGCCTGTGGTGATAAAAGGGTTTGAGTCTGTTGCATGAGGGGAAGACCATATGCACAGCTTCTCTGAAGGAGGCAACGAACAGAGTTACATTTCAGGGAATTTCAAAGAATGTTCCTGCGGGAAAAGGTATTAGGGATCGTCTAAGATTACCTGAGTTATTTTATAAAACTAATTTGAAAATAAATCTTCCCTTCTGCTCCCTTCCTAAACATACTATGAAATCAGCATACTCAGCCTGGAATCCATAGTTTTATCGCCAATTCTTTATTGTCGAGATTACAATGCCAGTACGAGAGGGGTGCCAGGAGAAAAATTAGCACTGGGAGATGGAAACATTCTGACCTACTGCCGAAGTAGATGGGTGCCACCAACTCCATTTAATCAGATGACTTTCTTCCAGGTCAGTTTTGACCTTACCTTGCTTTGTCTCACCCTTGATGTCATACATCACACTCACTGCTTCAGCCAGTTTATGGGATTTCTTTCTGCTTCTGAATATCTCATTTAAAAGATATTTAAATCTAGGACTACCGCCTTCATATCTGAGATAAAAAGTTAGCTAATTCAAATAAATTGGCATTAATTTTGCCTCATTTTCCAGATTTTTGCTTTTAATATTTTCCTTTTTTCTTTGGCTTCAAAAATCTGTTATACTTGGGTTCCTTAGTTGTATTGACCAACCTAAAAGTTGAGAGTTATGCTTTATTCAGCGGGAATGTTTAGGACTTCAAGCCCGGGAAGCAACATCTCAAGGAACCCTTAGAGAACTGCTCCTAGGAAGAGAGGGGGGGACCCAGGTTATAGAGAAGTTTTGCAACAAAGGGCAGGTAGTCAGAACATCAAAAGATTATTGTTAATTAAAGGAAACCAGGTATCTCAAGTGAAGGAATGTAGCGCATTTCTCTGTACGGGAAGATGCAAGGGTCTGGGCTCACTGAAATCATTCCTTTGATGTGCACCTCAGCCACCTGGGGCCGGTGTCCTGTGCTTTCACATCCTGAGTTCCCTCAGGGTTTTCCCATCTTGAGTTTCCCCAGGGCTCACCTCGGGGAGTGGCTGCAGTGTGATGGCTGCTAGGTGGCAGGTATTCTTTCCCTTCCTGAGTTCCCTCAGGGCTCACCAGCTCACCATCAGAGGTGGCTGCGATCTCCAATGACTGTGACGTCCTTTGTTTACTGATAAGCCAGGAAATATTCCATTTCTCAGTTGATTTGATCATTAGCTGATTAGAATAATTATCTTTCATGTCTGAAATATAACAAATTGTTAATGGCAAACGACGCATTTTTCAGGTCACTCATGGGCAATGTCTTCATCCTAGGTTGGAGATGGAAGGTTCAGAGGACGCAGGGAAAGCCGACTGACCCGGCTTCCCCCGGGACCACGATCTCCCTCCTCCTCGTTTCCCCCCTCCAAGATTCAAACATCCTGCTCCCCAAGCACTGCCTTCCTTTCCTAAAAAACAATAGTTAATGTCGACTGGAAAACAACGCACAAGATGAGAGCTGTGAGTTAAGTTTTATTGGGGCAAAATGAGAACTGTAGCCTGAGAGACAGTCAGCTCTGAGGAACTGCTCCAAAGAGGCAGGGGGAAGGTCAGGGTATGTGTGATTTTGTGAAGGGGGGATTCTGCTGTCTCTTGAAAGTTGCTGCCAGTCACAAGGAACAGATGTCACCATGAAGGATCTTAGTGCTTTTCTAGATAGGAGGAGATACAAGAATTGGGCTCATAAAATTGTCTCCTGAGAATAGTTAACTATCTGAGGACCTGTTCTGCCAGTTTTTCCCAGAGCACAGAGGACCTCATTCCTGCTCTCCACCCTGAGCTCCTTGCAGGGGGTGTTGAAGGTCAGCTGCTGCAGGGGCTCATGATTTAATCCTCGTAGAGGCAGATGGCAGGTGCCAATTTGTAGGTGACATTAATAACAGGATTGAGACAAATCAGTGAATGTCGTGGAAAAATGAACTTACTTTCATTGATATTTTGTGATTTATGAAATTAATAATTATTGCAGAGTGTCCTGTAGTTCACAACGTCCACTCATGCCTGTTATTTCATTTCTCTTCAGAATAACTGTATGAACCTGTCTTATAATCCATGTGTATGCTCCGGTTTTGTCCAGAAACCGAACGCAGAACTTGCCCTTCGTGATGCAGATTCTGAGCATGTGTCTTCCACGTGACCTGCTTCCGCGGAGGTTTAAAGCCAGAGTGGCTGCACCTTTGCTCTCTGTCACCTGTGACACAGCAGGTCAGTTCTGGGGTTACCTGGGGCTCCAGTTATGTATCTGGTGGTCTGGACGCAAGTACAGAAGCGTTCTGATCGTTTGCCACCAGCCCATCTTCAAACTGCTAAACATCATTTCCTTTTGAAAATGTCACCCGCTTATGGTGTTAAATAATACTATTCGTTGTGAAGTAGCGGTGGGAGAGGGCGGTGGATCTCCACCAGACGCACAGCAGAACCACTTGGATGGGAGGCGTTTTGTTAAAATGACAGTGTCCAGGCCCCACTCCAAGCCAAATAAATCAAAATTGCTGAGGGTGGGGCCTGGTGCCCGTCACCTTTCTAGAGGCTCCTCCCACCCTGGTATTTCCAACGTGCGGCCAGGTTGAGAACCACTGTGCAGAGGAAAGCTCTCTCACTTTGCATTCAAAACGCCTGGGTTTGAAATCTGTGTCTGCTCTAACCTGTGCTATGATTTGGGGTAATTTAATCATTTCTCCAAGCCTCGATTTTCTTGTCCCTAAAAACTGGAAGCGTAGTTTGTGAAGGAGCCCAGCACAATAATGGGCAGATAGCAAGTCCACTCAACAATAGCTTCCCTCTCCTGTCCTGTCAGAGTCACAACATTAGAAACATGATTCCTTCTGTCACGCAATCAAAACCATACATATCGGGCTTCCCTGGTGGCGCAGTGGTTGAGAGTCCGCCTGCCGATGCAGGGGACGCGGGTTCGTGCCCCGGTCCGGGAGGATCCCACGTGCCGCGGAGCGGCTGGGCCCGTGAGCCATGGCCGCTGGGCCTGCGCGTCCGGAGCCTGTGCTCCGCAACGGGAGAGGCCACAGCAGTGAGAGGCCCGCGTACCGCAGAAGAAAAAACAAAAAACCATATATATCTGCTTATGTTTCCCAAATAGCAAGCTGTGGCGTTTCCTAGAAGAGAAGATGGGTACTTTTTGCACATATTACATTGATATATGATGGGCTACTGGAAACGTGCCCTCAAACAACCAAGTTAGAGTATGATTTGCCCAATGAACGGCAGCTGACCTAGTGCCTAGGCACTAACGCTTAAGAGCTGCTGAAGCTGCCTTTATCAACGGCATCCTTAAATCCAAGGCCAAGCAGCATCCTGGACAAGTTCCAAAAATGCACAGTAAGTCCTCACTCGGTGAGAAGGCGTCACAAAGCACGTAAGCCTTAGTAACCAGACTGAAACTAAAAAGAGCTTCTAGGCCAAAGTCAAATTTTGAATTATACTCTGACCAACTACCAAGAAGCCCTTATGTGTCTAACTGGAGAGACCACAGAATGTTTTGTCATCCACTATCTCATTCTTGTTTTGTTATTTGGTATTTATAATCTCTAGCATGAGGGCAAGTTAAATGTCCCAGAAGAGGGAATACACTCAGAAGGTAGAAATACAGGACAGTGATGAAATATACTTATTCTCAGTCCATGGTTAGGAAGTAGGTGATGGTTGTATCCAGGAACGACTACAGAGACTAAACAGATCGATAACATAGTTGAGATGCATGAAAAACGCCTCACCTGCTTGATAAGACAGGGTGACTCCAAGGCCACGGAGTACACAGTGACCTGCCTCACTCCAGCTGGTGTTTCCTGATGGACATAACGCTGGTTATTGCATGTTAAACCGCATTCCTTAAAGTTTCTAGAACTTGGACCTTACCCTGACTCAGGCTGGCTGCTTTCCCCACCGCGTCCAAGTGCGTGAGCCTTTGATGCTGTGATAATTCAGATCACTCAGCTAGTGCCGTGGACTGAATGTTTCTGCCCCCAGAATCCACATGCTGAAGCCCTCGTCCACGACGTGATGGTCTTTGGGTAAGGGTGATTAGGCCATGATGATGAGGCCCTCACGATGGGATTAGTGCCTTTATAGGAAAAGACTCCCAAGAGCCTGCTCTCTCTCTGTCTCTGCCGCGTGGCCACCCAGGGAGAGGGTGTCCACTTACGTGCCAAGGAGAGTGGCCACGGAATGAAACCTACCTTGCCACACCGTGATCCTGGACGTCCCAGCCTCCAGAACTGTGATAACTTTCCGTTATTTAAGCCACCCAGTCTATGGTACTTTGTTGTGGTCGCCAGAGCAGACCGGTACAGAAGGACGAATAGTGACAGGGAAGCAAACAGACTGGAGGGGATCCAGGGGGCTATATGTGACCAGTTCCCCTACCCTAGCTGATGCCACTCAGTGGAATTAATAGAGGCAATTACTTGTGCTTGGATGCACTGCTGCCCGTCCTAAATTACAAACATAACTTTAATTAACATTGGTCATATATTACTTGTGATTACTCCTATCTAGAAGAGACTGTCATAAATGCAGGCAGCCAGGAGTACTATTTGCTAATCGTACTGTGTGTTTCAGAGAGTTAACAATTAATCATCCACCCCTGTTGTTTATAAAAGGGCCAGCCATCTATCTAAGGTGGGACAACAATTACATACCTTAATAATCAGAACTTAATAATAAAATGAATAACTTTACAACACAGGAAGTCCAAGAAGCTACCTCTTTCTTCCTTTCTTCCTTCCTTCCTTTCTTTCTTTCTATATTGAAGTATAGTTGATTTATAATATTATGTTAGTTTCAGGTGGATAACACAGTGATTCAATATTTTTATATTTATACTCCACTTAAAGTCATTATAAAATAACCGCTGTATTTCCCTGTGCCGTACAATATATCCTTGCTGCTTATATATTTTATACATAGTAGTTTGTACCTCTTAATCCTTCACCCCTATCTTGTGTCTCCTCCCTTCTCTCTCCCTGCCTGGTAACCACTAGTCTATTCTTTATGTCTGTGAGTCTGTTTCAGTTTTGTTTTATTTATTTGTTTGTTTTGTTTTTTAGACTCCACATATAAGTGATAACACAGTATTGTCTTTCTCTGTCTGACTTATTTCACTAAGCATAATACCCTCCAGATCATCCATGTTATTGCAAATGGCAATTTTTCATTCTTTTTTATGACTAATATTCCATTTTATGTATACATACAATATATATCGTTCTATATATATACATACAATATATATTGTTCTCCCTCTCCCTCTCCCTCTCCCTCTCTCTCTCTCTCTCTATATATATATATATATATATAAATAATTTCTTCTTTGTTCGGTCATCTGTTGACAGACACTTATGTTGCTGCCATATCTTGGATATTGTAAATAATGCTGCTGTAAACACCGGGGTGTGTGTATCTTTTCAAATTAGTGTTTTCATATTTTCTGGATATATACTCAGGAGTGGAATTGCTGGATCATATGGTAGTTCTATTTTTAGTTTTTTGAGGAATATCCATACTGTTTTACACAGTGACTTCACCAACTTATATTCCCACCAACAGTGTACTAAGGTTCACTTTTCTCTACATCCTTACCAACATCTGGTATTTGTGGTCTTTTTGACAATAACCATTCTGACAGATGTGAGGTGTTGGTCATCCGTATTTCTTCTTTGGAAAAAAATGTCTATTCAGGTCTTCTGCCCATTTTCAATCAGATTTTTTCGATATCGTTGTCTGAGATGTATTTTGGATATTAAGCCCTTATCAGTTGTATCACTTGCAAATATGATTCCTATGTGAAGCCATCCAGTCCTGGACTTTTGTTTGCTGAGAATTTTTTGATTACTAATTCAGTTTCACTACTAATGAGTAATCTGTTTAGATTACCTATTTCTTCCAGATTCAGTCTTGGAAGATTGTTAGTTTCTAGAAATTTATCCATTTGTTCCAGGTTGTTTAATTTGCTGACATATGTTTATACTATTCTCTTATGACTTTTTATATCTCTGTGATATCAGCTGTAATTTCTCCTCTTTCTTATTTGATTCATTTGAGTCTTCTTTTTTTTCTTAATGAGCTTGACTAAAGCCTTATCGATTTTACCTTTAAAAAAAAACAGCTCAGGTTCATTGACCTTTTCTAATTTTTTTTTTTTTTTTGGTCTCTATTTTATTTTCTCTGTAATCTTTATTATTTCCTTCCTTCTGCTGACTTTGGGCTTTGTTTGTTCTTCTGTTTATAATTCCTTTAGATGGTGTGTAAGGTTGTTTATTTGAGATTTTCCTTGTTTCTAGAGGAAGGCCTGTATCACTATAAACTTTCATCTTAGAACCGCTTTTGCTGCATTCCATAGGTTTTGGGAAGTTGTATTTCCATTTTCATTTGCCTCGAGGTGTTTTCTGATTTCCTCTTTGATTTCTTCATTGACCCACTGGTTTTTTAAAAGCATGCTGTTTAGTCTCCACATGTTTGTATTTTTCCACTTTTCTTCCTTTAATTGATTTCTAGTTTCATACAATTGTGGTCAGAAAAAAAAAATGCTGGATATAATTTCTAGCCTCTTAAATTTGTTGAGACTTGTTTCGTGGCCTGGCATGTGATCTATCCTGGAGAACACTCCGTGTGGTCTTGAAAAGAATGTGTATTCTGCTGTTTTGGGGTGCAGTGTCCTGTAGATATCTACTAATTCCAATTGATCTGATGCACCTTTTAAGGCCAGTTTCTTTACTGATTTTCTGTCTGGATGATCTATCCATTGATGGAAGTGGGGTGTTAAAGTCCCCTACTATTATGGTATTATTGTTCATTTCTCCCTATATATCTGCTTTATATATTTAGGTGTTCCTATATTAGGTACATATATGTTAATTACTGTTATATCCTCTTCTCGTATTGATTGATCCCTTTATCATTATACCATGTCCCCTTTGTCTTCTGTTATAGACGTTGTTTTAAAGTCTTTGTCTGTTTTGAATAATGCTACCCCAATTTTTTTCACTTAGTTTGCATAAGATACCTTTTCTATCCCCTCATTTTCAGTCTGTGTGTGTCTCTAGCTCTGAAGTAAGTCTCTTGTAGGCATCATGTAGATGGGTCTTGTTTTGGTTTGGTTTTTTAATCTAATCAACCACCTTATGTCTTTTGATTGAAGCATTTAGTCCATTGATATTTAAAGTGATTATTGGTAGGTATGTGCTTATTGCCATTTTATTATGTGTTTTCCAGTTGTTTTTGTCATTATTCCCTGTTCCTTTTTCTTCTTTTAGTTTCTTCCCCTGCGATTTGATGATTTTTTGTTTGTTTGTTTTTGTTTTTTGTTGTTGTTGTTTCTTTTTGCGGTACACAGGCCTCTCACTGCCGTGGCCTCTCCCGTTGCGGAGCACAGGCTCCAGACGCGCAGGCTCAGCAGCCATGGCTCACGGGCCCAGCTGCTCCATGGCACGTGGGATCTTCCCGGACCGGGGCACGAACCTGTGTCCCCTGCATCGGCAGGCGGACTCCCAACCACTGCGCCACCAGGGAAGCCCCTGATGATGTTTTTAGTGGTATGTTTGTGTTCCTTTCTTTCTTGTTTTTGTGTTTCTATTGTAGGTTTTTGATTTATGTTAACATGAGGTTCATATATGTTGACCTGTAACTATATCTATTTGTTTCAAGTAGCTAGTCCTTTAAGGTCAAACACATTCTAGAAGATCTACATTTTTTTACTCGCTTCCCCTACGCTTTGTGTTTTTGATGTCATATCATACATCTTCATGTATATCCCTTACTGCAGTTATACTTGATTTTACAATTTTTCATCTTTAAATCTTTGTACCACCTTATTTAAGTTGATCCTCAGCCTTCACTATATATTTGCCTTTACTAGGGGGATTTTTCCTTTCCTATAGATACTTATTTCTTGCTATAGCCTTTTCTTTTCCACTTAGAGATGACCCTTTAACACTTCTTGTGGGGTCGGTGTAATATTGATGAATTCTTTTAGTTTTTGCTTGTCTGAGAAGTTCTTTACCTCTCCTTCAATTCTGAATGATAAACTTGCTGGCAGTGTATCCTAGGTTGCAGGTTTTTTCCTTTCAGCACTTTAAATATATCCTGCCACTCCCTTTTGCCTGCAGAGTTTCTGCAGAAAATCCGCTGACAACCTTATGGGGCTTCCCTTGTATGCAACTCTTGTTTTCTCTTCTGTCTTTAACATTCTCTCTTTACCTTTAATTTTTGCCATTTTAATTATGAAATGTCTTGGTGTGAGTCTCTTTGGGCTCACCTTGTTTGGGAGTCTCTTTGCTTCATGCACCTGGAAATCTGTTTCTTTCTTCAGCTTCAGGAAGTTTCCATTTATAATTTCATCAAATGTATTTTCAATCCTGTACTCTCTCTTTTCTCCTTCTAGGATTCCTACGATGCAAATACTGGTATACTTGATGTTGTCTAAGAGACCCCTTATTCTCATTTTTTAGAATCTGTCTTTCTTTTTGCTGTTTTCATTCATGATTTCCATTATTCTATCTTCCAGATTGCTTAAGCATTCTTCTATGTCACCCAGTCTGATGTTAATTCCTTCTAGTGTGTTTTTCATTTCAGTTGTAGTTTTCAGCTCTGACTGGGTTGTTTTTTTCTTTTTTTAGTCCCTTGTGAAAATTCTGAGTTTATCTATTCTTTTCCCAAGTTAAATTAGCGTTTTTATTACTAATAATTTAAACTTTTATCCGGTGATTTATTTATCTCCATTTCATTAGTTGTTTTTCAGGTTTTTTTTCCTTGTTCTTTCATTTGAAACATATTCCTCTGTTCTCATTTTGTTTAATTTTCTCTGTCTCTATGAAATTAGGTGAAACATTTATCTATCCGTGTCTCAAAGGGGTGCCCACGTGTGGGAACATCTCTATATAGTCGGCATGTGCCCAGGGGCTTTGGTGGCAGAGCTAGATTTGACGTGAACTCCTCAAGGCCTGTCCTATTCAGACTTGATTTGCTCTCCTCCTCAGCCTGCCTCTAATGCTGGCATTTCAAAGTATCTTGTGCCCAAGCCTATATTTGTCCAAATATATCTCCCTTGCAAGTCATGCCTGGCCATCTGAGATTTTCACATTGCTAACTACCTTGTTTGGAGATACTGAATCTCCCTGTTAACCTGAAAATGTTATCAAGGAATATAACCTATTAAGCCATTTTCAGCCTATAAAAGTTTTTGCCTGTCTGTGTTTTTGTTTTGTTTAATTTTGTCAAGACTAAATAGAGGCACCATTCTTTATCTGAAATACCATCCCACTCATTTCTCCCATTCCTGAATCAACAGATATTTCTAGAACAAACCATTTAAAATTAGCTCCAAATAAAATTAAAACCAGCATTATTAGAAACTCAACTTCAAAAAATTGTATTTCTCTAAGAATATAATTATTAAATTATATGTCTTCCTCTCATGACTTATGTGTATTCCTATTTTTTTCTGTATCCAACTTAATTACCTCTCAATCTCTGTGAATTCACTGAGCAATTTCTCTGCCATTGTGGGTCACTGTGTGTGGGAAAGGCAGCCACTAAAATCTTAACTCAAGTGAAATTATTGTGTGACAGGCCAGGTAGTACCTAGAGAGAATGGAACTTTAGACAATATTTTCTCTGGAAGCAGTCCCAGAACTAGAATTTGAAAATTCAGGGTGACACAAAGTCTAAAAGGAGGCTGGGGAGAATCTTCAGATGAGCCATCCCCCAGGGCCACTAAGAAATCCAAAGTTCCCAAGAGTCATATGTATGATTTTAAAAGTCATAAGGGGAAATGCAGGGCTCAGCATCAGATAAACCTTGCAGCATGACTGTGGGCAGTTCGATTTCTTTGAGCCTTGGTTTCCTTATCTGTAAAAGTGTGTATCATAATATCAATTGTTCAGGGTGTATGTCCAGAACAAAGGAAAGGAAATACAAGAAAATGTTGAACTGTGCCTGGAAGAATAAAAGAAAAAGAAAACTGTTTCTTTCAACCAGCACCTCTGCTGCCCGTCAACTTTCCACCTTCTGCAGGCTGTACCTGTGGGCACCTAAGGCCTTGTGATAGAATGGGTTCATTAGATAGTGAATCAGGAAAGTAAGGAAAGGACAAAGAGTCCGGCCACTGAGATTTTGCACAAGCAAATCGGCACCTTGAAAATAACTTGCAAGTCATTTTAGGAATCACAGAGCCTCCCATGGAACAGGACCTAAGGAGTCATCTCGCTAGAATTAGAAACTCCAGTGAGATCTCCCTCCCCACATCCTCTGGCTCTGACTAGCAGTGACACAGAAGGGCCACACCAGGACCGCTCATGGCTTTCCCGCTGAAATAGAAGCTTCAGCAGAGTTAACTCCAAAATAATGAAAGTAAGGAGGAAACGCACACTGCAGTGCCTGCGATGGGCTCAATCTATACTCATAACCGCTCCCTCCTACGCCTTAGCTTTATGACTTGGCAGTGGAAGTCACTTTGACACAAGGTCCTTAATAACGTCGGTATTCATCCCAGACTACTCAATACACCCAATTAATATGTTCTGCAGATGATCTGCCACCCTGCAAAGCTGCTAAATGAATCAAACTCATTAAGTGCTCTTCTTTTATTAATAGCACAAGTCGCGTCTCTGCGGAAAAGCTGTTAGCAGAGCTGGTTTCTGGCTCTTGTTGGAGCACGGCATACAGAAAGGATATGAATCAAGATAAGTGGAGCCTGTCCATAAACCTGGAACAAACGACTCCGGGCCTGGCCTGGGGGCAGCCGATACACTGCCTCACCGGCTCCCAGGAACCAGGTGTCCAAGGCGAGTTCCCGTGGAGCAGAGGGAACACGTAAGTCAGCAGAAAATCCATTATTTAAGAACTTCTCTCTAACAAAAGAAAGCAAAGAGCCATAGATTATGAGATTAGGAAGGCCCCCAAAGATCGTCTAGCCCAGTGGTCCTCAACTGTTACCGTAAATAAGAATCATCTGGAATCTTTTAAGAAGTATCAATAGTTACTAAACTGGTACCCGTAAATCCCAAAAGATCAAAATAGTACAGAGTCCGTTCTCTGACCACGGCTGAATTAAAATAAAAAGAGGTATCAGAAAAGTCCCCTTTAGAAATTGTGCAACAGATTTTCAAGTAATCCATGGGTCAAAGAAAAAATTATAAGTAAATTAGAAACTGTTTTTAACTGAATGATAATGGATATACAACATACTAACATTTGTGGGATGCAGCAAAAAATAGTGTTTAAATATAAGTTGACGGCTTTAAATGGATATAAGGAAAAATTTAAGTCAGTAATCTGTGATTCCACCTTAATAAATTAGGGAAAGAAGAGAAATTACGCCCCAAACAAGCAAAAGACAGGGAATAGTAACAATGAGTGGAAATAAAGAAAATAGAACAGAGACAAACAACAAAGAAAATAAATGAAATCTAAAGCTGGTTGTTTCAGTTCTTCAAAAAACCAATAAAGTTAATAAACCTCTAGAAAAACTGACTGAGAAAAAGAGAAGCAAATTATTACCATCAGAATAAAAAAGGAGACATCACAAAAATTCTATATATATTAAATGGAAAGCAAGCAAATATTATGAAAACTTTATTCAAATAAATGTTAAAAGTTAGATAAGATTTATAAGTTCTTTGAAAGAATTAACCAAAATTGACAGAAAAAGAAATAGAAAACCTTAACAGCACTGTCTGTTAAAGAAATCTAATGAGTAAACAACATTCCCATGAAGAACGTCAGGCCAAAGAGTGTTTCACTGGTAGGTTTTAACAAACATTTCAGGGAAAAATACTACCAATGTGATATGAAAACCAGACAAGGTCATTATAAAAAGAGAAATGTACTGTTAATATCCTTCACAAAAATACAGACATAAGGACTTCCCTGGTGGCGCAGTGGTTGAGAGTCCGCCTGCTGATGCAAGGGGACACGGGTTCGTGCCCCGGTCCGGGAAGATCCCACATGCCGCAGAGCGGCTGGGCCTATGAGCCATGGCCGCTGAGCCTGCGCGTCCAGAGCCTGTGCTCCGCAACGGGAGAGGCCACGACAGTGAGAGGCCAGCGTACCACAAAAAAGAAATACAGACATAAGAATATTCAACAAAATATTGGAAAATCAAATTCATCAAAAAATAATCATGATAATGTACACATGGCCAAGTGTACCATGTCAACATGATCTCGGAGAGGCAGCAGTGAGAGGTGGCGTGAAGCGAGATCTTGATTCCCTGCCCAGGAATTGAACCTGGGGAGCCCGGATGAAAACCAGGAATCCCAGCCACCACACCCCTTGGCTCTTGCCCCCCGTGAAAAATGCATTTCTCACGGAGGCAAAACTCTAAAAACAGGTACAGAGTTTATTATTAGAGACACAGCACAACAAGTGGGAGAGCACACAGAGAAGCAGTCTGTTTAGTTAAGACAGAAGCAGGGCAGAGGTGCACACGGGAGAGATAGGGTGTGGGCGTCCCCCCAATAAGGAGGAGCGCAGTAAAGGGGCGGTTACGTCATTCATACAGGGCAGTTCTTCCGGGTCTCTGTTCACCTCCGGCCAATTATCTGGTTTCTTTCTCCGCACCTGCCCTGCCCTAAGACCCTCCCCAACACGCGTGTGCAACTTTTTTCCAAGATGGATTACAGCCCAGAGGCCTATGGGACGGCCTTAGCATCACTTATTATGGGGTGGTGCCCCCTCCTTTTTGACCCCCAAGGAGCCTTTCTGCACATGTGCAATGTCTCCCTTGCCCCAAGGATGGGAAACGTATGACCTCCTGATCTTTTCACGGGGTTTAGCCCCTCTCTGTCCCTGCCATGACTGTTATCTTACAGTGTCCTCAAGAGACAAAGCCTGGCTACTTACCCTGTTTCTGTTGTTACTTCCATTTCAGAGAGCAAACAGGAGGCTGATTTTAAATGTCTAACCTGGAGCCCATCTATCTCCTAACGCAAACAGGAGACTAGCTGTAAGTGTCTGAAGCCCACTTTTTCCTGCCCCATGAAATGTAAACGGGAGGCCAGTTGTAAATGCCTAGCTTGGGGCCCATCTATGTCTTGCCTCAAACAAAATAGAGCTGAAAAAAAACTCTTATGACCTCAGATCATATAGATACAGAAAAAGTATCTGACAACATTCAATACCTTTCATGATAAAACTTCTCAGCAAACTAGGAATAGAAGAAAAGTTCCTCAATTTGACAAAAGTAAATTTAAAAAAAAAAAACCTTACATCAGACTTCATGATGAAAATTACATGTTTTCTCAATAAATTTGGGAATCCAAATAGAATTTAAACAAACGAGTGGGAAATGACTTCTTCAAAGCCGGAGACACTATTTAAATAGACTCTCAGGCCCACACAGGGTAGACCAGCCTCCTGCGATAAACTGTCATTGGAGCTGAGAGGGGAGGCGGGACCCGTCCAGACACAGTCTGTGCACCCGCAGCCATGGCAACACACTAAGGGTTCCCATCACTCCTCACACGGGCCAAACGTCAGGAGGGGCCACCAAACTGCCCCCATACCTCACACACGCGGGAAAGGCCAAAGTCGGGCCATTGGTCCCCAGCTGGTGGGAGGGAACCAGGGTGATCCCAAGAGGAAAACTCCATAAAGAAACCCAAAAGTCAGGCCTCAGTCCAACCAGAGATTAGTCCAAAGTGGGCGAGTGGCACCAGGAGGGGACATCAGGTTTCCAGATGAGCCAGGGTGGGTCCCACCGTGAAACATCCTATAAAGGCAGATAAGCGGGGGAGGCTTGTGTTCGGTCCCAGGGAGACTGAGTCCCCCTCTCGGCCACTTCTCCACCTTTGACGGCCCTGAAACTGAAGAGAAGGGATGTCCCAGGAGGTGGCTGGGCCAGGTGATGGGGGCTGTCGCTCCCTTGTGTTTTCCTGCCCCTTGGACACAGCAGGTGGCAAGGGCCCCTGGGATGCTCTAGAAGTCTGGGAGTGGGGTGGGGAAGGAGAGCCTGAGGGGTTGGCTGGGCCCCCTCTGGACAGAAGCTCGAGGGCAGGCAGTGGGAGGAAAGGGGAAGCTCTGGATTCTTGCTGGCTGGAATTTTCTATGGCCTTTTAAGCCATCAAAATATCTCTCCTGGAGTACCAAGAGAGGAAACACCCAGGAAGTCTACACCGATCATACTGTGGGTCGGCCCTAAGCAGAACTATGGTTCAGCTGAGTCTACACCTAGTCTCATCCCACAACTTTGTGAAAAGGCCTCCAAATGTCTGAGGCTCCTGATGCCTGGAAACACCTGCAGACTTGAGGCAGATCCTCCGTTAAACTTTCAGACTTAAGTCCTGACATCTTAAATCCTCGGGGCAACGTGTATGGCTTCCAGCAAGGTTAATAAAAGAGTATCAGAAAGGAAGCATCCTTCCGGCCTTGCAAGAGTGAAGATGCTCTGAAGCACCCCTTCCTCACCCACCACCTCTGCTGGAAACTTTGTGCTTAGGACAGAGGATGGTTTTGATACCAAGCAGGGCCCGCCCTGTGGGGCTCCTGGGCACAAAGTCTTTCTATGTCCCCCATTTCTTTGATTACAGGAAATAGCCTTCATTCAGACTCCAGAACCTTCCCTGAGTTCCAATGGGCAGATTCAAGCAGTTGATAAATAGGGAAGGGAGGGGATGCAGAGACCAGGGAGAAACAAACAGTCAAGAGAAACAATAGTGCAGCCTTGGAGCAGGGTCCTTGTTCCCCCTCAAGGGATGCACACGACAATATCTTTGAGCTGTTTTGCAGACACTGAAACCCCCTCCAGGCGGGAGAAGTTAACTGTCTGCTGCTCACAAGCACGGAGACCCCAGACCGGTTGGAACCAGAAGTCGGCAGATGATGCAGATGATGCAGATGATGCCGACTCCCGATGACCTCACCACCAGCCAATCAGAAGAGTGTCCACGAGCTGACCACGCCCTCTTTGAACCATTCCTATAAAACTCCTCACGACCCCTCCAAATTGGGACACGCAGTCTTGAGGGCATTAGCCCGCTGTGGCCCCCTTTGCCTGGCAAAGCAATAAGCTATTCTTTTCTACTTCACCCAAAACTCCGTCTCTGAGATTCAATTTGGCACTGGTGCACAGAGGAGCTGAGCTTTCGGCATCAATTTGGGCAGAATATTTGGGGTAGGATCACTGGGGTGGGCATGAGGTAAGGAGGACACAAGATCTCCAAGTAGATCCGGGTACTTCTACTTGCTGTCCTGATCCTTCTCTGCGCGCCAGGACAGGGCTGCTCTGTCCAAACCCTTACAGAGAAACCTAAGCCAGCGGAGATGCCAGCGTAAGAGGGAGAAGGAGAGGAGAAGGAGAGGAGGAGGTGTGATGAGAGACGCGAGAGCCCGGGGGGAGCATCAGAGAAAGAAGCCGCCGTCCACCACAGCACGGGTGTTCCAAGGTCAAAGGAGATTTATGAACGCATATCTGGGGGGGCAGGCGGAGCCATGCTGTGCAAGCCTGACCTGAAGGGGAGCTGCAGGCTCACATCAGAAGCAAGAAGGTCCTGGGGGCTGTGACTACAGGGCGAGAGCTCGGCCGAGTCACTCCGAACTGTCCGTGCTTCATGGTGGCTCTTTCTGTCTTAATGCATTTTTGTGATATTCAAAAATCCTACCAAAAATCAGACTGAGCCACAACTTAGCAGTTCACGGATTTTCCCCCGAATGACACGTGCTTTTCACGGTTCTGTCTTGTGTCCTCCGGCTCCTTCGTAACCACTGGGACGTGAGAACAGGTGCTGTCCTGTAGCCCCCAACCCCCTACCCCAGGCTGACTCAGCGATGCCAATGCCTGTATCTCCTCCCGGACCTGGACGAGCCCACCCAGCTGTGGTCAGTGCCTGAGGCGCTGTTTCTTGCTGACTCAGTGCACAGCCAACCAGAGAAGAGGCTGCGGAGGGTACCTGCTATTTCATTCCTTTTACACGCGTTGCCCGTGTAAATCCTTGGAGTCTGGTCTCAACTACATCAGGACCTAGGCTCCCAGCCTCCTGCTGTTCCCCTTTCTCTCTCTGTTTGTTGTCTAACTCTACAGCCTCAGGGGCAGCCACATCCCAGGCAACAAGGAGGAGAGAGAATGACCAGGGCTGTGCTGGATTCAGGACAGGAGGGCACAGGGGAGCTTGGGAGGGTGGAGGCAGGGTTCCACTGTTGCAGATTCGGAGGCCATTCCGAGTGCGGTGTTAGCAAGGGCTGCACAGGCCAGGGTCGGGGAGGGGGAGGGCCATCCAATCACTGGTCCAGGACTAGCATGGGCCCAGAAAATGTGGGGATCTGCCCCATGAGACCTGTGAGCCTGAATCTGTAAGGAACAGGACAGGCAACGGGCAGTGTTCCAGAGACAACATCTGCATTAGGTGGTCCCGCATCAGCGAATCCAGGAAGCCAGGCTCGGGGGGCTGGGGGGTGAGGCGGGTGTAGATTCAGCTGCTTCACCCAGAAGCTGTCTCCAGATGCTGCATTCCCGGCTCAAAACCCACAGCGCTCTCAGACACACCGATCACATTTGCTCCCAATTAAGGTGGCCTCGGAATTCAGAGCATGTGATTACAATGGGGAAATGTAATTCCAGAGCTGCATAAGTAGTTTTTCCAGAAACTTGGCAAAGCCTCTCCATCGGCAGCGAGTCTGGTCTGAGGCTGAGGACCATCTATTGCCCAGCCGTCCCCTCCACAGCTCAGCAATCCCGAAGGAAAGGAGGTCCAGTTTGCAGGACTGGTCTGTCTCCCAACAGGGTTCTCAGCATAACATCTTTGGGAATTTTTTATTGTTTTGTTCTAATTTCTTGTGTGATCTAACATTTTTCGAGGCAAATTGGATTAAGAGGGTAGTTCAGTTTGTTTATGAAAGCACAGGGATTGTTGGAGCCCATTAAGTAGGTAAAATTATGATCTAAACAGATGAAGCGCTTCTTGTGTACACTGATTTCCCTAGGGCTCCCTACAGCGGCCTGCCGCAGCTTCATTAACATCCGTCTGCAGAAGAGGCCCCCGGGGCAGTGCCTGCAGCTTTAGGGTCAGGTTGGAGACCTTTCTGGAAGCGTGCACCTTAGGGATGGAAAGCTTCCCTAGCACACTGAAGGTCTGAGGTACCTCAGGACACCATGCGTGTGGCCTTGCTTCACAGCAATACGCTTTGTGAATTCGGCTAGAGGGTAACTCTGGGATTTGACTGCGTAATATTAATTGGAATTACTTGCAGTCTGGCTTTATTCATTGGTCAGTTTGTTTAGATTACACCAGATCTCAGAGTTCTAGTAAAATCCCACCAGTAATTGTTCTATATTTAGATCTCCACAAAAAGACGAACTGTTACATTTTGGGGCCCTGATCCAGCATCTATTCTATAACGGTTTGTTTTGACTGTATAATAGTATACATAAAATGATGCACGAATCAGAAATGAAAACAGAATAAATTCTTGTTTTTGTCAGAACAGAGAGCAGGCTTGTGAGATGCAGCTTAAAGCAGACACCAGTACAAGAGCCAGGCTGGGGGGCTTGACCATGCCCACCTGGGAAGCTGCACATCACCTGCTCTCTCCACTAACAAAGGCTAGTCTAGCCACAGGAGCTCCCAGAAAGGAGACTGAGGCCGCAGTGCTGTGACTCACGGGGTGAACAACAGTCCCAGCTGGCCTGCTGCTGGAGGGATTCCTGGGATGTGGACCTTTCAGTGCTGAAGTCTCGTTACGGGGCAGGACAAGAGCCCTCACACCGCTCCTGCCTGAGCCCCCTCATGTCAGGTCCCATGAATGTTCCTTTCCAGTTTCCCACTCCAGACTACTGCCTCTCTTGTTTTTTCCACTGACAGACAATTTGGGGGAAAATACAACAGTTTCACTGCACTGTGTTTTTTCTTCTTGATTATATAGGGACAAACATACTCTTAAGTGTTCCCGACACTTTGTTGAGACGTCTCCTTGCAAATAAAGCGAACTCAGGGGCAGCATCTGATGTTCCGGCCCCTCGCAGGTTTACCAGTGGCCTGATTAGACCTGGGCCAGGCTTCAGGGTCCTTCAGCCTCAGAAGTGTTAGGAGAAACAGTCACAGCTGAGATGCCGCGACCACTTGCTGGGGCCGCATGAAGCGCCCCACGTGCTACGGCATCGGACCTGCTACTATTCACATTTTCCACGTGAAGCAACTGAATCTGAGAAAAGGCAAGTAACTTGCCAAGGCCCACGTGATTACCACGTGATGGACGTTGCCCCACACCCAGGATGCCTTGTTCGCGCAAGTCCGAGCTCCGGGCGCACAGAGAGGCCAAACGCCCTGAAACGTCAGTGTGGAGCAGAGAAGGGTTTATTGCAGGGCCACACGGGGTGGCTCTTGTCCTAAAAGCCCCGAACTCCCCGAAGGGTTTCAGCAAAGCCTTTTTAAAGGCCAGGAGTTGGGGGTGGGGGGGGTGGGTCGCAGGGTACGTGATCAGCCCGTGCACGATTCTCTGATTGGCTGACGGTGAGGCAGCAGGGTGATGTCACAGGGGATCACAGTATCAGTCCTGAGGCTCCAGGAGGCTGGGGGCTGTGTGCTCATGGTCATCAAGTAGTTCTTCCATTTGAGGGGGGCGGCAGTTCGCATCTGCAAACAGCTCACGAGTGTTAACGGCATCAACTACTGTTATCCGGGTACTACAGAGAGGAGCTAACGCAGACGATGTGGGGAAGGCCCCAGAGGGTCCTGCTCGGTTACAGCCTGGCTCTAGAAGCTGCGCTCTTAGGGGCTGTGATCTCCTGTCTCCTCTCAAAGACTCCCTTGGACGGGGCCCCTCAGGAGCTGCGATGAGATCCTGTTGGCAACCCCATGAAGGTCACGCTCTTGGCACCAGGTAAGAGTCAGATGACGGTCACGTCACAGGAAGACTGAGGGGGAGCTGCCTGGGGGCTCACCAGCAATACCAGGAATTCTAGAAATTCTCCAATTGACCAGAGGAAAAGTAATGAAATTTCAAATAATAAATTCACCAAGAATTATTTCATATGTCTGCTGGGAAAGGCAACATTCTGATTAGTCGCATTTGATTATCTTCCTCAGCCTTCGCTCTCCCGCGGGATACCAACCCCTCCAGATGGAGACGCGGCCCTCGCTTCTTTCTGGACCGCTTATTTCTCAGCGGAGCTCAGGGTACAACGTTCGGCATGTTTAGGAGTGGATTTAGGAGTGGATTATACATCCCGACCTTGTCTTTTCTACTTTCCTTTGCAGTCACGTGAAGGGGAGACACAAGTTCGCAAGTACTGACAGTGAACGAATGATTTCTCCAAAAGCAGCTAGCAAACCCAGCTGCCCCAAGCCTGTTGAACCAAGTGCAAGCTTTATTATTCAGATTCACACTCCAAACGCTTAAAGTGTGAGTGGGCATAAAAAATAAACCACTTCTTTTTTTTTTTCTTTTTTAAGATTTTTTTGATGTGGACCATTTTTTTCAAGTCTTTTTTGAATTTGGTACAATACTGCCTCTGTTTTATGTTTCAGTTTTTTGGCCACAAGGCATGTGGGATCCCAGCTCCCCTGACCAGGGATCGAACCCACACTCCCTGCATTGGACAGCGAAGTCTCAACCACTGGACCACCAAAGAAGTCCCTAAACCACTTCTTAATCCATAGAAAATAGACACCCAGGGCAGTCTCTTCAGATCTCAGCTAACAGTGACTACGGGGACAAAAGGGGCTTAGCAAGCAGATGCCAGGGCATCACGCAGCAGGTCAGAAGGGCAGCTGCCTGCACAGGCTCACGTTCTTCCAGACAGTGGCTTTTGATATATGTATGGGCTCTCGGAGCAGAGTAGTTTGTAATGCAATTTCAGCTCATCTAATTGCGAAAGAAAAATGGGCAGTGTTTACCAGACATGTCTGCCTAAGCCTTCGCTGGATCCACGGCATTTGTATCAATACAGGAAGTCAAGGAGGTAATTGAATTTATAGACTTGTGAAGAATAAATCAATTTCCCGTGGAAAAACCCTAAGACCAGAGCTTATCCATAAGCTTCTTCCTTGGCTATTTTTATTTGTATTTGCTTAGAGCGTGATACAAAACAAAGAATTGTGACAAGTCTAATATGAGTCATTTTTGGAATGAAACCTTTGAGAGATTTTTCTCTAATAGTGGAAATTTCCTCTTTCCACATTTGTCTTGATTACCCAGCAAAGCTATGGAATTCAATAACACTCAGGTTTTGGGGTTTTTTTTTTGCGGTACGCGGGCCCCTCACTGTTGTGGCCTCTCCCATTGCGGAGCACAGCCTCCAGACGCGCAGGCTCAGCAGCCATGGCTCACGGGCCCAGCCGCTCCGCGGCATGTGGGATCCTCCCAGACCGGGGCACGAACCCGCGTCCCCTGCATCGGCAGGCGGACTCTCAACCACTGCGCCACCAGGGAAGCCCAACACTTAGGTTTTTAAAAAATCACTCTTAGGATATTAAAACAGAAGGGAAGAAAGGAGAGTATTTTTAATCATTTATCTTTCTAACAGCCATTCAAATTCTTTCTTATATTCTCCTCTTTAGATCATAAGTTTGAACATATTGAGAAAATGTGATGTTTTAGAGACGCCCACATAGATCTAAATGACTAAAACGAGCCACATTCAGATCTTAAACAAATTACATATCTTTCCATGTTGCACCAGGCAGGGTTGCAGCAGGAAACAGATGGTCCCCTCAAGGGGCTGACGGAAGAAAGGTCAATGTCAGGACAGCTCACAGAAGTGTGGCCTAAGGAGAGGGAGGTGGAGCCCCCTCACAGGGGTGAGGGTGAGGGGCTGCCCGGGAACAGGCTCTGCGGCAGGATGCTGTAAGATGGGGCTGCAGGGAAGGGGCGTGGCCTGGCCGCAGTCAGGATGGGGGCGGCGGTGGAAGGGGCACCCCCTCCCCTCTACCTGTCCCCTCTCCAGTCTCTTGCTGGTGCCCCCCCAGTGCCCAGATGCAACCAGAAGTTGACAAGGAAGAGGCAGATTGATCCCTGCAGGCTGATCTTCAAGAAAAAGAGCCGACCTCCTCCAGAGCTCCATGGAAACCAGCTACAGCCCTGTTCGTAAGGCCACGGACCCTGAATAACCTCCAGGCGTGGCCCCCAAAGCTGGCCCTCCCCACACACCTCGCTCAGCCCTAATCACAGCTGGAGGGATCCGCGCTTCCCTAATCACGCAGCTCTGATGCCACCGCTGCGGCCTCCCTAACCGCAGCCAAGCCCACTAGACCTCCGCGCACTGCTCTAGAATGAAAGCGAAACAAGGGACCCACACCGGTCCTACTGATCCCACCCCTGGGTTTTCCCAGCGAGTGCCCCGTACGTGTGCTCCCTGGTCACCACTTTTGTTCGCGTTGAGCATGGAAGCCAGGTTGACGTAATGCACTGAGGTCAGCCTCCACACAGGGCGGGATGCAAAAGTGTGTGGACTTGACCTGGAGGGTCAGGCTGTGCCAGACGCCGCGTTGGGCTTGGGCTGGGGCTCTGGCTCTGGCTCTGGCTCTCTCTCTCTCTCTCTCTCTCTCTCTCTCTCCCTCCCCCTCCCTCCCTCCCTCTCTCCAAATAAGCCCTATGATCCCCTCCTGTCCTCATCTTCACATTAGGACGCTCAGGTCACCTGCCCAGGAGCCGCTCTCCTTCCCCAGTGGCCGACTCCTCCAGGCTCCCAGCAGAGGGTGGTCCAGCCAAACAGCCACCGGCCCAGCCCACATTCACTCCACCTCTGACTGACTTCATTTGCTGGTGACACTGCTCAGGGCTGAGGGAGAAAGCTGATGATGAATTGACTTCTGTCCACCTCTGTTAGGGAGGATGAACTAGGCACTTTCCATCAGCTTTCTGTTTACCGTCCAGCGAGGTTTCGGGATCCCTCTTCTGCTGAATATAAACCAGGACTAGTGATATCACCAATTGCATTAATAGCTACCATGGCTAACATTTATCATTTTTCTATGTGTACACACCAGTTTTCACATTTCTCATTTAATTCTCTCAACGACCTTATTTAGAATTTTAAGTATGAAAAAATGGGAACAGAGAAGGTAAGTTACTTGCCTCTATTTACACAGCTGGTATGTGGCACAGCTTGCTTCAAACCTAGATTCAATCTCAACTATTATCATCATTATTCTTCAACCTCAATTATTATTATTAGACTCCAGCACACGGACTGTAGGACTGTGAAACAGCACAGTCCCTGAAGCCGAAAGACCTGGTTCTTCTTCCTGGCGCCCAGCAGGTGAGCCAGGTGTCTGAGGCCCGGAGCCAAAGGAAAGAGTATCAAGGGGTCACAAGATGGAAGCTGAAGACATCTTTAGAGATACGAAGGCCAGCTGCTTGTTTGGAAAATCAGTCTTAGTTTCCTGACATTACACTGAAGAACCTAGAACCCTGACCCCAGGTTCCCCAGCTGAGCTGGGACAGATGCTGGTACAGAGTCACTGGTGAAGCTGCCATCCCCAGAGACACTCCTGTCTCTGAGAACAAAAGAAGGTATGAACCAGCATAGATGGTCTTCCTCAGTTCCTGCCAATAACCAAACAATTTTACCTGCTAGCTCCTACCCCGTAAATACAAAGTAAGACCCCAACTGCTTCCCTTTTTGATTGGTCCATGATGGTAACGCAGATCACCATCCCTGTATGAAGGCCTTGGCTCAGACACTTAAACCCTCCGCATTTACACATGTGAGGACACAGCGTCGTCGTTACCAAGACGAACGAGGGAATCCACGTAAACCCTGAAGCACGCTGAGGTGTAGCCTGGGATCCAGTAGTCCACGGCCAGCAGAATGTTACAGGCCATTGGGATCCTCGAAGGAAGAAATGGTCCTGCTCTGCGAGAACATTCGCTTCGCATAAACCACCCTCCCGCCCTGAATGGGGCACACCCAGCGCCCCGCTCCTCGCCTGCTCCCGCACAGCTGCCCGGCCGCGGACCGGTTTCAGCAGAGTGGGAAAGCTCAGAGGCCTGTGAGGTGGGATCAACCTGCTCCCTCACAGTTTTAAAGGGATGCCCCAGACTTCAAATTTGACTTTACAAAGCTGAATTCTGATCACAAGCATGGGAGGTCAACAGGGGTGTAGAGGATACTCTCAGAGTATGAGGCCCGGTGACCCAGGCTGGCTGTGGAGCTAGGAGACCCAAGGAGCATCACTGCTGTGCACTCAGGAGGGAGATCGCCCCTCTCACTGCACTGAAAACCTGCTGTTGATTAAAGAGATAAATGATTAGAACCACTTTGCGGTTCCAAGCCATTAACGGCAGAAGGATAAACACAAGTATTTCCACTAAGTGTATTTTTAATCAACCTTCCATTTTAAAATTCACTTAGCCCTGATTTTTGTGTTTAAAAATGGACACCATCAACCATGTTGCTTTTCCAGACTACACATTCACATACATTAGGGGATATTCCTGAATGAGTGCATTCAAGATCGGGTCCCAATCAAGTAGAAACCAGGGGTTTTCATTACCTGCAAATAACACAGAGACCGTCAGCGAGTGGCATAAACCCCTGGAGGCCTGAGCTCCATCATGGGGGCGGGGAGGAAGGGGAGCAGACGATTCTCAGCTCCCTTGCAGCTCCCACGCCACCAGGTCCTAGGATTCTCCCCATATGGGCTGTTTTCTGTCAGTCACAGCGCCGGAAAGAGCAGGCTCTGCTCCGCCGGGGACTCCCGCCCACCGCGCACCGAGCACCGCGCACCGCGCTCCTTGGAGACGCTCTGCGGAGCTGCACCCTGTCCATGTGTGCAGTTTCCTTACGTCTTCAGCAGCTCCTCTCCCTCTTTGCCCCATTAGCTCAGCCGGGCCTTAGGAACCCCCACCCACCCTCCACGCAGCCCCCCCCCTCTCCAGCTGAAGCCCCTGAAGCACAACTGCCAACAGAGAGGAGGACAGAAAGGGAGACTGACCCGCTGGCACCGACCCTCCGCGGCGCCCGCCCACCTGTGCAGGGAGGTGAGGTTCCGCCCAGCGACAGGTGGTAAATCACTGTGTCTCTCATTCAGCGGAGAAATTGCTACTGACATCTTAGTGCCAAAACTCCAGCACAATTTCCCTTGCATTTTTTTTCCATTGGCATTAAAAAAATTTTTTTTTATTGGAGTATAGTTGATTTACAATTTTGTGTTAGCTTCAGGTGTACAGCAAAGTGAATCAGTTATGCTTATACATATATCCACTCTTTTTTAGATTCTCTTCCCATGTAGGTTATTATAGAATATTGAGCGGAGTTCCCTGTGCTATACAGTAGGTCCTTATTAGTTATCTATTATATATATATAGTACTGTGTACATATTAATTCCAATCTCCTAATTTATCGCTCCCCCCCTTGGTAACCATAAGTTTGTTTTCTGCATCTGTGACTCTATTTCTGTTTTGTAAATAAAATCTGGAGAAAACCACAATGCAAAAAGATACATGCACCCCAATGTTCATAGAAGCACTATTCACAATAGCCAGGACATGGAAGCAACCTGTATGTCCAGGGACAGATGAATGGATAAAGAAGATGTGGTACACGTATACGATGGAATACTACACAGCCACAAAAAAGAATGAAATAATGCCATTTACAGCAACATGCATGGACCTAGAGTTGATCGTACTAAGTGAAGTAAGTCAGGCAGAAAGAAAAATACATGCTATTGCTTATATGTGCAAATCTAAAACAAATGGTATAAATGATGAAAATAACACCCAAATTCTCTACCATCTTTCCTTAGGAGATGCTTGTTGTCTTCCCTAATTATGTAATTATTGCCTTAAGACTCCTTGTGGGCTTATGTATCGTCCGTGGAAAAGGTGAGTTTCCAGAGATGCGGGACGGAAATGACAAGAACCCTTCCGAGGCTGTGGTTGGGGAACGGAGCCTGACTCCTTGGCCCACAGTGGGGTTTTGCTTTGTAGTTGGAATTACACAGACCAGGGGAGGATACTGAGTTGTCCTGGACAACAAAGGAGTATTTGAGAGGCCACCGCCAGCAGCAGGAGGGGTGGAAAGGGACACCTAGAGGAGGAGGGAGCCGTCTCCTGGAATCACCCATGGAGTCCCCACTTCCTGGCTTGCAGGTGCCTCTGCTCCCCCTCCCATCTCCATGGCGTCAGGGCAAAGAGGGAGGCTGCCTGAGGGGCACCGGGTCCTGAGGGTGCAGATGATTTGTGCCTCCAATTTCCCTTGAACGTAACCCTCGGGAGATCGGACTGTATCATCCAGCCAGTTCCATCTGTTGAAAGATGATCTTACTGCAAACAAAGGGAAGGCACTTGCAACGTGATTTCATTAAATACATAAGTTACAGAAAATAGGGCCACCTGAATATTTTGCTGTGGAAATATTTTGACCGTGGAAATCGATATTATAAAGAGGATGATAAAAGAACAACTGTTCACTCACACTCGCTCTGTGGCAGGCACCGTCCTATGCATTGGAAGGCCCTTGAGAACCCTCAGGGGGTGCTGCCCTCCTGGGCTCACATCCCAGGAAGAGACAGACATTAAATAACGTAATTAATATTCCTGTAAGTGCTAAAAGGAGTGCGGAATAATAAGAAAGAATATACAGGGAGACCTGCTCTGGTCTGGGGAGTTGGGGAATTTCTCTGAGGAAATGATATTTAACTAAAATCTGATGGGTGGGAAGAGACAGTTTCAAAGAGAACGCAGAGCAGCAGAAGGAGCGCGTACAAAGGCCCTGGGGCAGCAAGTGGAGCAGAAAGGACGCCATGTGGCTGGAGCATGGAGAACGAAGGAAAGAGGAGCCTAGCAGGGCATTCAGGGACTTCAGCAAATTTGTCCTAAAACTCGAGCGACCAACTCACCCCAGTTTGCCTTAGATTTTCCTGGTTTCAGCACTGAGAGTTCTGCATCCCAGAAAACACCTCTGTCCCAAGCAAACGGGGACAATTCCCCCAAGACTGTCCCGATTTTAAAACTGAAGGACTCACCTGTAGGAATCCCCTTCCTCTCGGGCACACCAGGCCTGCTGGTTCCCCATACTTCAGAGTAATGGAAACGGCATGGTCAGATTTGTTTTAGGTGATTTTTTAAAATCGCGTAGCCGCTTGTGGAGGAAAGGATTAAATAAGCTTAAGATGTGAGCCTAGGATGTAAGCTAGGAGGATAATACGGTCGTGGTGTAGACTCGGCTGAAAATAAAGTGAAGCTGAGAGCAGTTGACAGAAGAGGGCTGTAGGCCTGGGCCTTGACTCTCTGTGCGGGGTGGTCCCCATGTCTGTGACCAATGGCGCGTCCCACTGAGTCAGAATCAGAAAGAGGACGTGGGTTTGGAACATGAAGTCAGGAGTCAGGTTCGGAGGGACCGGTGTGTCTTCCTGAGAGCGGCATCTACTAAGCAGCTGGAGCTTCGGAAAGCTTCTAAGTATCTGGATGTGAGAGGGAAAAACCTAGAGAGGAGACATTTATCTGGCAGTTATCAAACTGAAGTTGAAGTCTCTGGAAGTTACTGAAATAAACTAAGGAGAATGTGTAGTGAGAAAGGGGTCTAATGACTGAGCCTCCAACATCTGGAAATTTAGTAAAAGCAGATAATCCAAGAAAGAAGGCTGAGAGAATGGAATGCCAGAGAAGTCAGAGAAATACAGGAGGACAGGTCATCATGGGATCCAAGGAACAAATGGCTATCAGGAAAGATGAGAGATCGGTGTTAAGGGATCCCCAAAACCACCACCGAATTTCACAAGATGCAAGTCATTGGTGAAACTATTTTCACTTTCGTAGATGAAATTACTATTTATTCTTTCAAGTATTAGTTAATATTGTCAATTCTTGGTACACATGACCCACTGGGATCCTCAAAAACAGTAGGTTGCAGCTATAAAGGGACAAAAATATACACACTCATTTCAGTAAATCCAGCATAGAATTCAGTGGCTTCTTTGAAAGTTTTATTTGTATGGAAGCAAAGCGCTTATTTCCCTGGAATTGTAAGTGAGGTTGGTGCTACACGGGCCAGATCTTGGTGGAGATAACATCCAAAGGTGAGGAAATAAGCTTTCTACTCAATGTATTTTGATTGTGCAAAAGATATTGACTACAAATACTGCAAACAGTACAGTGATTTTTTTTTCACAAATATACAGAAAATGCTTCATCTTAAAAGATGTATTACACTAGGGATTGGCAAACTGTTTCAATAAAGGGCTGGAAGTAAATGTTTTAGACTTTGAAAGCCAAAAGACAAAATTAAGGCTGTAGGGCTTCCCTGGTGGTGCAGTGGTTGAGAGTCCGCCTGCCGATGCAGGGGACACGGGTTCGTGCCCCGGTCCGGGAAGATCCCACATGCCGCGGAGCGGCTGGGCCCGTGAGCCATGGCCACTGAGCCTGTGCGCCCGGAGCCTGTGCTCCGCAACAGGAGAGGCCACAGCAGTGAGAGGCCCGCGTACCGTAAAAAAAAAAAAAAAAAAAAAAAAAAAAAATTAAGTATGTAGAGTATGTAGAGTTTATTTTGTAACAAGAGAGAAAACAAATTTCCACAAATATATATAAATAGAGCAGTTTTTTTGTCTACCAATGAAAAGAACGTTTTGGGGGGTGGGGAGACAGCTAATTTAATTGGAGTCCAAAGTTAATTCATATTGATTGCAAATGTGCTTCTGTAAAATCCATTCTTATTTTGTGGCTTGTACAAAAACAGGCAGCAGGCTGGATCTGACCCATAGTTCCTATTACACAATGTACACACACACACGCACAAATATGTATAGTATTTATATAAATTTTTCGCTGAGATAACTGAATAGCTTTTATCTAGGACCACAAAATCTCCACCAAAATGAAGATTTTCTTTAAATTACTGAATTCACTGAAAAGGGATTCCAGTGTTCCATAACACATAAGATATAGCTGAGACAATTGCAGAAAATTATCATTTATTTTGGGAAAATTTATTTGGGAAAAATAACAGAATCTTTCGCTTTGATCTATCTTGTTTTAAAAGACCATGACTTACATATATATATATATATATATATATATCTGCACACATATATCTCCATATAATACATCATTTATAATTTGTCTTTTAGTCTCAAAATTTATATAAGTTAATAACGTTTGTATCATTCTATTATGTTTTTTCTCCTTTAATTACAATATTTTATCTTTTACTTAAAAATCTAGGAGACTGTGACAAAACAGAAAGATCTGTTAATTTTGGTTGAGTCTGAACAGTATTCAGCCTTTGTTTTCCACAGTGGAATCTGTTTGCTTCCTACCTATAGGGACACTCAAGCTTCACAGCCTGAAAAGAAGGCGTAGCAGGACCTCAGAAAGGTCTCCATTCCAACTCCAGTTAGTTTATGACTAAGACAGTGACCGTCACTTAACTGCATTAAAAGATGGAAAATCAAGCAAAGGAATGTGAATGGGAGATATTTTATCCATTCAGATAACAAAAGAAACTACTAAATTAGCAAGTACATGAACATGGGAATAAAGATGATACAGGAGAACTGAAGGGGGAAGGGCGTTCTTTTCTGCAATTTGAAAATACTGTTTCTGGAACTTTTTCAGATCTTCCAGTGACCAATCATACTGTTCGCCCCAGTGGAGAAAACTGCAAAAGTAAATGTGGGTTAACTCCACGCCCTGCCTCAATCCTGTCTCTGCGTCTCACGAGCTGTTTCTATCTTCCATTTGAGGTGACCCACCTCCCTGCATCACCAAGGCCTGCCCCAACCCCAGGACCACCACAGAATGCCACTGTCTCAGGTGACTACGGGTTTCACTTCTTGTCATTATCCAGGCCAAAGTAAAAACAAAAATTCTAGACGGAGAGCGAGAATACTTGGACAAATGTGCCTGGCTCACTGACATTTTAGATCTTTAATAACACTGAGGTTTGTCTTAGCTGATTTCCCACACAGGCAGATGCCAAGAGGAAGGCTTTTGTAAATGTAAATTATTCAGGAAGGTGATTCACAGAGAGCTGGAATAAAGAACAGGGGATTGAAATATGAAAGGGATAAAGCTGGTAACGCTGGGACACACAAAGGAGCCGGCTCCTGCCATGGGCTGCTCCGTCACGCGGGACTGTTTGAAACGTGTGTCGGGTTGTCTTCCCTGGAGTCAAGAAAGGGGAACGCTTGTCCACCAGTATGTGCCACCCGTTAGTCAGTGAGTCCGGTGACCCCATAGCTGCACACGCATAAAAGCCGAAGGGCGCCCAGGGCCGCAGGGTCGGAGAAGCTCCAGAGCACGCAAGCAACTGCCCCGAAGTTGCACAGCAGCTGTGCAAAGCTGGGAAGCCTGCCCAGCCCCAGGCGTCTAATCGTGGGTCTTCCCATAGGAGAGGACGAACCTCAGGTTCCTCCCAGCGCAGCTCTGAGCCTGGGTACAGTTAGCCTCCTGAGACACGGCCACATGTCCTGGAACGTGACCTGAGACTTACGCACATTGAACAATTCTCATCCCAGGCTGGAGAACTTCCCACAATGCCAAAACCGAAGTCAGAGTTTCAAGGTTTGCAAAATACCCTCCTCCCTCCTTCTGAATTTTTTTCAGGGGTAGAGAAAAAGACTACATCCTTTATGTTTGTTAGAAAGAAAATCTAAACACTGCCTGGATATGAACATAATTGGAAATTTATTCCCTCACTTTTAAGGTGTTAAATCCAACTTATGAGTAAACACATGAAACTTCCCTAACATCCCAGGCCTCCCACCATCGCCTAACGTGACTGTTCTGTCTGTTGTCAAATAGAGCTGAGCTTTAATTATTATTTACAAGTCAAATGGTCTCTTCCACTGAATCATTCCCGCACAGGCTGAAGGAGTGCTTAAACGTTGTCTAGGCCAACGTCTTGCTTTGCAGATGAAGGAAGTGAGGATGAAAAAGGAAGCAACCTGTCACAAGTCAGCCAAGGAGTCAGGCTCAGGTCCTCAGACTCCGGGTCTAACGTTTTCTCTATGTGACTCCAGTGGGACTGCTTTGTCTTCCTGATATTTCATTTCATGCAGCTGTACTTTCTTTTCCACCTGAAGTGCAGCCACCGTCATTTTTCTGTAGGACCGCACTGCAGTTTACGGCTCATTTAGTTTATAGTGTTTGGGCAGCCAGGCGCATCCTCCCCCAGATGGAAGTTTCATGATGAATCGTGAGTGTCAGGGCCACCCCAAGAGGCACTGCTTGTGCTTCCCACAAAATGCCTCTGGGGTTGAACTACTGCGCCCTTGTGATGAAGGGGCATGTAAGCGGGGCCAAGCACGTGAGGACCCCGGGGCTCTGAGGTCCTGGTGGTGCACCTCTGGCCTCCGTCTCCCCGCACCCACACGGAAGAGTAGAAATGCAAGGGTGTTAGCCTCGAATGTAAAGACCCCACGTTTAGACTAGCGGGGTTAGGACTGCTTTACGAGCAGATGGAACATCTACCAACAAATGTGGCTGGAGAAGCCCGGATGCCTCTGCTCACAGGGATCTTCCTCTGGGACCTCTGCTCCAGAAGTTTCCCCATGTAATAGCACTTGCACTTAACTGAGTTGCATATTTTAAACATCCACTGGTCAAATACAAATTAGGTCCCTCACTGCTGGGTCTAGCGAGGATAACTCACCTCATAAATATCTCATCGTTGCCTCTCACACAGCAGGGACCAGGGCACTAACGCTGCAAAGCCAGTGGGGTACAAAGAGCCCACACACCCAGAATAATAATGTAATATCACACAGAACTGGGAGCCGGGAGCCTGAAACTGGTCCTCCAGCCGTCGGGGCATCTTCCTCACCCGCGAACGTCTTTTTAGATTTCTCGTAGTGGAGGCTCCCAAAGACAAATGATCTCAGCTTTTGTTTACCTGAAATGTTCTTATTCTTGCCTTTACTTTTGAACGATGGTGAATTCTAGGTTCATAATTCCTTTTCTCTTCCAGCTTTTTAAAGGCATCTTTCTGCTTCCTTCTGCCTTGCTTCATTTCTGACGGATGCTCAGCACTGGTTTTTTATCATTGTTCTTCCTTTCCTCTGACTGCTTTTAAGATCTTCTCTTTCTCTTTGGTTCGCATCAATCCAAAATGATGCCGTTTGCTTTGCGTTTGTCCTGCTTCTTAAATCCGTACGTTGATATTTTTCATGAAATCTGAACACTTTCAGCCATTATTTCCTCAAACATGCAGTTCTAGCCCAACGTCCCTCTCTTCCTTTTCCGGCAGTTCAATCACATGGGCGTTAGACCACATGCCCAGAGGCTCTGTTATCCTTTTCAGTCATTTTTCTCTCTGCATTTCCGTTCCCATCACCCTATCTTAAAACCCACTAAACCTTCTTCTCTTAACCTGCTGCTGAGCCTATCAGATAAAATTTCCAATTCAGATACTGTGTCTGGCAGATGCAGGATGTCCATTTGGTTCTTTTTCTAAAGAATCAATTTCTGTATGGAGTCCCCCATCTTGTCATCCTTTTTGTGCCCTTTCCCCTTAAGTCCTTGAACGTAATTATCGCTGCTGTATTCGAGCCCTTATCTTACAAGTCCAGCATCCCTCGGGTTTTCATTTTTATGGATTTCTGAAAATTGTAGATGTCATGTTGCGGAGTCTGATTTCTGTTAACTTCCTTAGAAGAATACTGAGCTTCATTTTATTCATTTACTGGTCAATTAGCTTTATTCTGTTTGGGCTTCTGTTTAGGCTTTGTTAGGCAGGATTAAGCCCCATACTCCAGCGTTAGCGCACCCTGTGCTCTGACCTTGCTGGGGTCTCAGTCGGATGCCTGCGGTACCCACGATGGCTTCTCAGATCACCAGCATCTCTCAACACTGTGTGATCCCGACAGCCCCTAGTAGCTGCTCTTTGCCGGCCTTCAAGGAGTTTCATCCTGTGTCTGTAGAACTTAGTATTTGGCCAAACACTCCAGGGAACTCCTATACAGGGCTCCTCCTCTGTGCGCCTTCTTCTCTTACACCTTGTTCCTTACATTCCAGCAGCCTGAGAGGCCCTGAACTTTATTCTGTGTGTCTTCTACCCAGCATTGCCACTGGACCTGGGCTCCATTACCCTATGGCACAGTTGGAAGGTACCCCCAGCAAGAAAACCAGGGCGCGCGTGAAGCTCATCTCATGAGAGTCCCTTCCCCCGGGACCACAGCGCCATGCTCTATCTCATCCGATCCCTAAACGCAGTGGTTTCATAGCTGCCTGCAGTGGGAAGATACATCTGCTATCCATCACTGAAGCATGGTGCAAACCAGAAGCAGCAGCATTACTTGTAACATAATGAAAATAAGCTTCTTATAAGTACACGTTGAAGTCATTGAGAGATGCCATGGTAGCAACATGTTATAATTGAATAAGGTCTCTTATGGGTTTTAGAAATTTGGGCTTAAGTTCCCAGCTCCGTGACTTCAGTTAATCATTTATCAGTCTAAGCTTCAACCTTCTCATTTGTAAATTAAAGAAGGAGTATTAGATTATCCGTAAAGCTCTTCCTAGTTCTAGTATCTTTTGATTCCGTGGCACAAAGATAAAATTCATGAATTTTTCAGTTTTGAAGTAGTCCAAATAAGCAACTCCTTTATTTTAGCGCTGGTAAGAGTTCATAAGGGCTTTGATAAGAGAAGATGCGGAGAGAAAACTGAGTGCTTAATGTACTATCAAATTGTCTTCTATATGCTTTTTCTAATGCTCAGCATATTATAGGCATTTAAATTTCCCATAAGAGTAACTGTAACATACCTAATAACTCAGTGAATAATACCAAGAACTCATTACCCGCTCTTCTCCCAAGCAGAACAGATAATGTGTTTTATATTAATTCTAAGAATGACTTCAATAATACAGGCCAACTTCCTTGTCTAGACTTCCTCTTTTATTGTAGACTGTTCCGGTTTACTGACCAGATTTAAACAAAATTGGAGTAGTTGGTGTAATCTGAGGATTGAAGGATGACAACTGTTACCTTCATTTATTTATTTGCTCCGCAAATATCTATTGAGAACTTATTACATACCAAGCACTGTACCAGCTTCTAGAGACAAAATTATGAGCAAAATAAACGGGGTTTCTGCTGTCACAGAGTCTTGTGGAGGAGATAGGTACTACTAAAATAACAAATCAATGTAAAGTTTCAACTCTGAAATGCTCTATCAAAGAGGAGACTGTTATAGGAGGCTAGAGTGCGGATTTTAGCTTGGGAATAAAAACAGCTTCCCAGGAAGAACAGTCTGTGGTGAGAGGGAGGTGGTGAGCATCCTTGTCTTGATCCTTATTTTAGACAAAATGCTTTCAACTTTTCACTGTCGTGGATGATGTTAGATGTGTGCTTTTCATATGTGGCCATTTTCATATATGGCTCTTATTATGTTGAGGCAGGATCCCTCTATACCCACTTTGTTGAGAGTTTTTATCATAAATAGATGTTGAGTTTTGTCAAAATCTTTTTCGTCATCTATTGATGATCATATGATTTTTATTCTTCAATTTATTAATGAGGAGTATGACGTTGACTGTTCTGCCGGTATTGAACCATCCACGTATCCTTGGGATGAATCCCATTCGTTTTCTAGTTTTAGCAATATTAATCCTATCTTCCATAAAACATAGTAAAATTACCTACACATTACCAACAATTCCTCGACAGTGTTCATTCATCACTCTGCACATTCACACACGCTACTCAAGTACTGTTCAAAGTGACAAGAAATGCAGATGACCCTATGATCTGACAGAATGACGCACACGGCCATCACACTGTAATATCAATCCCATCAGTTACTGAAATAGAAAATATCCACACTAAATTATTAAGTTTAAAAACTAGGTTGACTTTCCCAAGGAGTATGTTAACTAATCACCTAATTTGGAAAGATATGCATATGTTAGTGTACACATAGAAAGACATCTAAAAATGTATATACTACAGCTTTAGCAATGGACCTTTTTGTTATAACTTTTTATCCTTTTTAATTTTGTACATGTTTTTAATAGCTTGGGTTAACTTTACAATCCAAAATGTTTTTATTTTATTTTTTAATGGAAATATATTAACAGATTATTTTAAACGTAAAGGTGAGGTGATAAGATTTTCATATTGAAAAATTCACTCTAGCACACGTATGTGCGCAGTGGAAAGACTTGCACAGAGGCCCAGGCGGACAACCATTTGAACTAGGGGTTTGGTGTTGTGACAACGAGGAGATGAATTCCAGAAATAGCAGAAAAAATTGACATGAACTGATGATGTTCAGCTACAGCTCCCAAAATGCTACACATTTGGGATAAGGACATGAACACTGAATCTCACTGTCCATTTTCTTGTTGAAATTATAATCACCTGGGACTGTTTTTTCTTATTTAAGTCTCTTTAAGCACTTAAAAAATCAAATCCATGTAATTATTTTCCAGTTTCATAGCAATCCTAAACTGTCAGAACGGTATTCATGAATAAAATATGTATATTAAACCCAAATAATTTCTGTGATGTCGCCAATGGTTGCTGAGAAAATTACTTTAATAAAATAATGGTCTAAGTTGAATAAAACAGTGATAACTGGCAATGGAGCTGTTTATTAAATAATTTATTTGGCAAAAACTGACTAAATAACTACTATCCAACCTTGTGCAGGACTGCATGTTGTAGACGATTATGGTCAATGGAATAGAAATGGTCCTCTTCCCAAAGAATTCATAATCTGGGGAGGATACCAAAGAAACGCATCACTAACCACATTCCAACGTTATCATAACAACGATAGCCAGCACACACCAAATATATCTACTGTGTCAAGAGCCGGAACAAGCAATCTACATACGTTATCTCAGTTAAGCCGCACGACAGCCCTATAAAACATTAGATATAGAATCAGTATCTCCGTGTCACATATGAGGAAACAAAGACTTAGAAAGGTTTTGTAATTGGATCAGTATCAAAGAGCTAGTGAGGGATAACACGGAGATTCACGTGCATGGTTCCAGAGCACATGTGCTAGGCCAACAGGATGAACAGCTTCTGCACAGAACACAAACAGTTCGTTCCCTGGGGGGAAACTAAGGAAAGACATACAGAGAAAGTGACTTTTGCTCCAGACTTGAAGTTTTCCACATGCTGGAAAATGTGTAGGAATTCAAGACAGAGACATTAGAAGAGGCATACAGGACTAAAAATGAATGATATATAGTCATGTATGACTGGAAAACAGAATGGAGAAAGCTATTCACAGACGATGAGACTTCAAAGGAAGGAAAAGTACTTCCTGAATTTAAACAAAGGTCCTTAAATGTCAAGGAGCCAAGAATAACATGCCTTTTATCTAGTCAGAATCGCATTAATTTTTAATGAATATCAGCAAATTCGATGTGTACATGAAATTATAAAATGGCCACAGGGCATACACCATCAGATAGTTTGCATTCTTTAGTTAAATACTGTTAGGATTTTAAAGGTTTGAATTTACGGTCACATGAATACATACATGTTTGTCAGCTGTGTTGGATGTGGTTGACCAGTAGTTCGAGTTTAATAACATGCAAAAGAAACAGAGTATATGTCCCTGTGATTTGAAAGTCACCACAAAGCCCTGTGTGCCAAAAGTTCTTCAGGCTAGCCCATCACTGAGAGAGAAATTCTTATACTCAGTCACCCTTTAAGTTTAAGACAAACTTCTCTTAAGTGAAATAGAGAAAGACAAACACAGTATGAGCTCACTTATATGTGGAATATTTTTTAAAAAGCCAAATGCATAGGAACAGAGACGAGAATGGTGTTTCCAGGGGCAGGAAAGTGAGGGAAATGCGAAGATGCTGGTCAAAGGGTACAAACTTCATTATAAGATGAATAAGTTCTGCTATGTAATGTACAGTATGGTGACCATAATTAACAATACTGTATGTATCCCATACTTGAAAGTTGCTAAGACAGTAGATCTTAAATGTGCTCACCACAAAAAGATTGTGATTCCGTGAGGTGATGGATGTGTGAACCAATACATGGTTGACAGTCATCTCACGGTATATGTGCATACTGAGTCACACATTGTGCACTTTGTTATATGCCAACTGCATGTCAGCAAAGCTGGAACGAAATAAAAATAAATAAGACAAAATTCTCCACAACAGCACACCTAGGGGCAGAAAAGGATGCCCAGTACTAGCACAAATTCCTTCTCGGTTTCATGATCAGCCTTAAGATTTCATATGAATTGAAGCTGGTGCTCTAGAACATAGCCATAAATAAGCAATAAACCTATAAAAATGTAATCATTTAAAAATTACTCATCACGATGTAATCTTAGCACTTCATGAAGAAGGACTATATTTATCCCATGACTTACCCTGCATTAAGTGGCCAGATTCCAGTGTAAGAAGTACTGGGTTAAGATACTATCTTTAAACACTGTTTTTAGAGTCATAACTTTGGCCTCTGACAGATTGCCTTGGAAATTAGAATACAGGACCAGAAAGGAGCAGTACACAGAAGTTGTACATTTCAACAGGACTGGAATTAGACACTGAGTAAGGTTCTATTGATGGGGCACTGCCAGGATAGACAGCCACTGCCGAAGGGGGGCTTGGAAGAATTTGTGAGGAGGGTGGAGAAGAGGCAGGGAAAGAGAAGAAATGAGGTTTTGCGTTAATATCAGTTTACTAATACTATTAAATACAGTTTAATAATACTAAAATCAATTTTTAGTATGAAACCCATAGACTGTACATGCGAAGGAAGAAGACAGTGGTTTTCTGTCTTGGAGATGGAGATATGAACATAGAGGTAAACACTGGCGTGAAACTACTTCAAAGAGCAAAACAGAATAGTAAACATATCAATTTATTGCAATGTATAGACCTTATTTAAATCTTAAGATGAACTTTCAGTATTAATGGGACTTTTAAATAGCAAGTAATGGGTATTTGATGATAAAAAGGAACTACTGTTTGTTTTCTGTGTTGTGAATGGTATTGCAGTCATTTTTTTATAAAAATTATTTAAAGAAACATACTGAAATTTTTACTAATAAAATGATATGATGTCTTGACTTTGCTCAAACTAAGCAGGGAAGTAATTGCGGTTATAAATTAAACAAGACTGGCCATGAATAATAACTGTCGACACTGGAAGATGCTTACATGGATCTCCTTGCAGTGTTCTCTCTACTTTTGTATATACTGAATATTTTCCATTAGAAATAGGCAAGTGTTGAGAGGCAAAAGTAACATTCAGAAGCTAGAAGACAGAGCTCTGAGTGGGAAAGATCGGAATGAGAAAGGTGGGAAAGCGGGGGCGGGGGGGGGGGCGGGGGGAATGGCAGGGAATCGGGAGGGAACGCGCATCAGGGGAGGGATGTTATGTTTAATAAGCAATTGATGATATTTACACCCCCCAAGTTCACCTGTAGAATCTTCAAATTGTTTTCTTACATTCTATACTTCTCATTAGGGCTGAGTACATTCTTTCTAGAAAATGCAAATGGCTCTGAATCCCTGCAGCAAGGTGGTTGGTTGGCAGGCAGGCAGCGGCAGAGACAGAACAGTGCTCCAGGCCAGGGCGCGACGAAAGGTACCGAGGGCAGAGAAGCTCCTGTTGGGAGCAGACACTAACAAAGAGGATCCGAGTTGGTAGAAACCTCATCCCATGGAAGATGTGCCTGTCTCACTGGTCCTTCTGCAAGTAACAGCTCATCCTCTGAGCAGAATACAGAAAAGCAACTACCTGAGGACTCTGGACTTCGATTTTTCAAAAAGGCAGGTTTGGAGGCTGTCTAAATTTGGAGCAAGCCCCTGACTTTTTTGCAGCTGTGCCCTTAAGCCAACACTGTCACCGTGGCGGCAGCATAACGATGTCTGAAATCCCAATACAGAAGCCACTGTCTTACGTGGCAACCTCAGAACAGAGAGAATCGGGGGAAAGTCAAGCCCAAATGTGTTTTAAACTCAGCCCAAACCTCCAAGATTCCTAACCGTGCGTGTGTAGGAAAACTGGAAGTGATTTGCAGCTAAGGCAGGAAGACTGAACTGAGAGCTGAGGGGCAACCCAGAACAGCTGTGCAAGGTGCAGTTTGCATCTGAGTTAGTTCCCTTGTGTAACAGAACGGCAAAATTCTTCAGGACAGTGAGAAAATACAGAATTTCCATAGCATAATATTTACGCCATCAAGAATACAATCTGGAAGGACTTGGTATGTGAATATAATTTTATAATGGAAAATTATAAACCAACTTTATAAGAAAAGCCAGCTAATTAATACCAACTCTAGATCAATCAGATGTTGTAATTATGAGACAAAGGCTTTATGTTTTTTGAATTTTTAACCTTTTTAAATTAATTTTTATTGGAGTACTGTTGCTTTACAACGTTGTGTTAGTTTCTGCTATATAGCAAAGTGAATCAGCTCTATGTATCCATATATCCCCTCTTTTTTGGATTGCCTTCCCATTTAGGTCACCACAGAGCATCGAGTAGGGTTCCCTGTACTATACAGTAGGTTCTCGCTATTTGTTTTTGTTTTTGTTTTTTTGCGGTACACGGGCCTCTCACTGCTGTGGCCTCTCCCGTTGCAGAGCACAGGCTCCAGACGCGCAGGCTCAGCGGCCATGGCGTACGGGCCCAGCCACTCCGTGGCATGTGGGATCTTCCCGGACCGGGGCACGAACCCATGTCCCCTGCATCAGCAGGCGGACTCTCAACCACTGCGCCACCAGGGAATCCCTATTTATTTGTTTTATACATAGTAGTGTATACATGCCAATCCCAATCTCCCAGTTTATCCCAGCCCCTCTACCCCCCCACCCGGGTATCCATACGTCCGTTCTCTACATCTGTGTATGAGACAAAGACTTTAAAGCAGCTATTATATCTATGCTTGATGAGGTAAAAACTACACATAGCTATGTACACACACATACACATACACGGATATATGCGTGTACAGCACATAGATATTTTATAGCATGTATATATTGTATATGTTTTCAAAAGAGAAATAAAACCATTTTTAAAAGAGTCAGAGGGAGTTTTAGAACATAAGACTAGAGTAGCTGAAAAAAGCTCACTGAACGTGTTTAGTAGAAGAACAGAAGGAAAATCAATAAACGTGATGATAGATCAATTAAAACTATCCCGTCTACATAAGAGAGAGGGAAAAAAATGATGTTAAAAAACCGCAGGGCCTCAGGTAACTCTGGAAGAAAGTAGTAAGAGTAAGAGCTAAAATCAAGTAAAAAGAAAATTAACAGAGCCAAAATCTGATTCTCTGAAAAGACTGACAAAATTGACAACCTAGCTAGAGTGATGAAGAAAATAAGACAGGGAGAAAACACAAATTGTCAATATTAGAAATGAAAGAGCGGTGATCACTACAGTTACTAGAGACATTAAAAGAATAGGAAAAAAATGATCAACAATGTTGTGCAAACAAATGTTACAACCGAAAGGGACAAAACTAGAGATTAATACTCTTCATGAACATATCATAAAAATTCTTAACAAACATAGCAAAATAAATCCATAAATATTTATAATGGATAAAATATGATGAAGTAGGGTTTATACTTGGAATTTAAGATTGAGTATTCAAATGTTAATAAATTCAGCATATTAACAGGAATAAAGGAGAAAAATACACAATAATCTACATACAGAGAAAGTGTGACCAAAGTCAATCATCCATTCACATGTAAACATGAATTTTCCTCCCCTCAGAAAAACAGGAATAGAGGGAACTTAATCTGCTAAAGAGCATATACCAAAAAAAAAAATGTCTTTAGTCTCATCATATGTAATGCTGAAATATTGAACATTTGCCCCTTATGACTGGGAACAAGTTAGGAATGGCCACTGTCTGCATTTTTATTCAGCATTGCACTAAACTCCAAGCCAGTACAATAAGACAAGAGAAAAAATCATCAAGATTGGGAAATAAGATATAATGCTGCATCTCTCTGTAGATTACATGCTTGTTTACATAGAAAATCTTCAGAAATCAATAAAACACTTAAAGAAACTAGTAGTAAATTTAGCAGGACACAGAATACAAAGTTAATAAAGAGAAACTAATTGTAGCATATTCTATTAGCAGCAAACAATTCTATTTTCAAATTCCATTGTAATGGTGTCTAGAAAAACAACGAATGAAAGTCTTAAAAACCTCCACTCTGAAAACTACAGACACTGCTGAGAATTCCATTGTTCAGTTAATTAACTCCAGTTCACCACATCTGCTGGACTTATAAATACCTGATAATTCACTATGTCTAATTCAGTACCACTGATGAAATGACTTTTATAGTCTCTCATTACACAGCTCACAAACTGAGAAAAGGCAAATGAAATAAGTTTTAAGTATTTCCTCCATCACTTTGCTCCACTGTTACTTATAGCAGCTTTCTAGAGTAAAATGGTTCAGATTTAGAGAGAGAAAGCAGTCTTGGGAGTATTCAGAGAGCAGTGAGTTTAGTTACAGCCATTTCATCATGGTTAGAAAGACACCAACAGTGGTACCTTAAAGTTGTCATTACTCATTCTGAAAAAAATAATGAATAATAGTGTTTTGGAAAGACTCAAGTCAGAAGCATGACAGAAAATGGATTTGCTTCAGTATGAAAATGTATATGGATGCAGGGGATCATATTCTCAAACACAGTAACGAAGGTGGAGTCCAGGACACAGCAGCTTTCCAAAAACCAGACGACTATGGCCACTCATCTCTGCCAGCTTTTCCCTGTGAAGGGCTGAGGATGCTTCCAGTCAAGGAGACCTTCCTGGATGAGACACGGTGGCTCTGGGTGTGGTCAAGGTGTCCAGAGACAGATCACAGACCATCTGAGTGAAGTGCAGCACTGAGAGAGAGAATGATCAGATGGGCTGTTCTGATTGCAACACCAAGGGAAATCACAGATGTACATGATTTTGACAGATGTTTCTGGCACACACTCTATTTTCTTGAGCCCACCCTACATTTAAGATATTGGGCTAGATGCTGGAAAGAACACAAATATAATTTTAACACAACTTCCACCTTGAAGTGACTGACAATTCATTAGGGTTAAATGATTTTCTACGAAGATGCCACTGAAATTCAACGTGGAAAGTCTTTTCAGCAAACTCTGGGGAGGAGCTACTGGATACCTTTGTGGGGTAAAAAATAACATTAACCCTGAACTCAAGGCAAACATGAAAATTTGCTCAACACGGATCATGGGACTAAATGTAAATATTTATAGAAAATAAAAGAAATAAGATTCACACAAAAATAACTACAAATTGAGGCATAAAGGAAAAACTTCACAAAAACAATGCCAGGCATAGTAAACAACTCAAAAGAGAGTGAAATTGCCTCTAGATGCAAAGAAACTATAAGCCTTCACGAGGAGTGACTCTCTTGGGTTGCTCTTATGCTGGTCTTTAAAGCGATGGGAGAATTACCATTTATCTTTGTAAAACATGGGCAAGTAGTAGAGAGAATCTGGGCTGGTCACTAAATACTAGGATGGGACAGAGACAGGAGATCTGTCCAGTTGCAGGGTATCTAGGTAAGAGAAGGAGAGCGTCCCTCTGTAGGGAACCTGCTGACTTTTGCAACAACTTCAGACAAAGTGAGGGAGCCCTGGACATGCAGGGGAGGGTAGAAGACAATGGCCAGGTGTTTGGGCAGGAGAGACAGGCACAGGCAGGTGGAAGAGCGAGTACCACCCTGAAGACACACTCACAGGTGTCAGAGGAGTGAGTACAATTCATCAGAGAGAGGAAATTGGCATTAGTAGCACAGGGCATCAGAGCTTCCCATAGATGGTGCTTCAGAGAAGGTGTTATGAACTGAATGTCTGTATCCCCCCAGAATTCTTACGTTGAAATCTAGTTGTCAGTGGGATGGTGTTTGGAGGTAGAGCCTTCGGGTAAAGTAGTGACAGTGGAGCCCTGGTGAATGGAATTAGTGCCCTTAGAAGAGGCCAGAGATCAGCATCTTTCTACCGCATGAGGAGACAGTGAGAGGTCAGCAGTCCGTAACTCAGAAGAGAGTCCTCACCAGAGCCCAACCACACTGGCACCCTGATCTCAGACTCTCAGCCTCCAGAACTGTGAGAAATAGACTTCTCTTGTCGATAAGCCACTCAGGCTATGTACTTTGTGACAGCAGCGCAGACAGACAGACAGACAGAACTCCAGTCTCAGAGGAGACCGCTCATCAGGGCAACTGTGGAGCTGGAGGAGGGTAGGAAGCAGTTCGAGAGCCTGGGATGAAGCCTGGTGAGGTAGGAGGGTATGGAACTTGGGCTGAAGACAGGTGAGCTTGGCAACACAGAAATTCAGAGAATAAGGTGGAATTCGGTGACGTGGCTGGACCACCACCAGCCCCTATTAACACGTACACTCCTCAGTCAGTGCAGGGAGCACTGCGCCTGACAGTGGAAAGCTGGGCAGGAAGAGGCATAGTGATGGCCTCGGGGTGGGTTCCCTTAGCAACACACGAGGAGGCAAGAATTTGAGTGTAAGTCATTGTTTGAAACATGATCCCCAAAAGCACTAATAGGGCGATATGAAAGGAAACGGGGAAAGAAATACAGGAGTCATCACTGAGCAGGTACTGCATCTAGAGGTTAAGTCCCGTGGAAAGCTTCTGGAACACAGGATAGAATACTCCAAGGGATGGCCTTTTGGAAACGGAGACGCCCAGAGCATTCTTACACCTACTCCTTTTTGTTGCTGATGAAAGGATGCATCTGAGACTATTAACTCCTTTAATTCTGACCTGCCTTGTGTATAGGTCAAATATGTTCCCTTCACCAAAGAATATTTGTCAGGAAATTTGATGTGCTGGCAGGAGGAAAGCTTCCATGGGAATGGACACGCTGAAGGGATTCTGGCAGGGCACCAAACCTATCCACACCGTATACCTCCATACTGCCCAGGTCCACCCATGTTCCACGTTAAGGTCATTCTGTCCTGTCCCTGACCCTTCAATATACTGGGCAGTTACAGTTTCTGATAACAAAGAAAGCTTTGCATGACTTACCACAAAGGGGTAATTGCCCTGAATTCTCGTCCCTGCTACTACAACTGCTCCCTGGACGATCATTTATATTCCTCATTTCCCTCTTTCACCATCCATCTTGCCATGTCTTTGTCAGGCGAGGATTGGGGCAAGTGCCCATTTGGGGGTTTTCCTGGGAATGGAAGCACCAAGAAGTGCCGCACAGAATCACCCATGTTCCTTCATAGTCCACCCGCACTAAGTAGCAGCAAGCTTACGCGATCATGACGGGAAAGGCTCACCTCCCCTGACAGTATGACTTCTTTCATTGCCTGCTGGTCCACTGGCGTAAGAAGCCCAAAATGATGAGCCACAGCTTTGGGTTCAGTGGAAACCTTACTATAGTCCCTGGTAGAAGCATCCCCACTCAAACCTGGAACAAGGGTTTCTAAACACCACTCAGATTAAAGTAACAGCTACAGGAAACATAAATTCCCCACCGTCGATTTCGAGTGAGGGGTAAGAGGCATACTTCCATTCCTCTGTTCCTGAATACAGGTTCTCTACCCACGAGGGACACGAGCCTGCATAACGGTTACTGGTTCGAAGTGTAGACTACGTCTAAAGGACAGAGCCCAAAGCAAAGTAGCATCATCTCCAAAGTGACACCTCAGCCCTAAGGAGGCGATCCTAACACTATCAGGCCAGCAGCCCCAGGTAATGCAATAAATGGCACAATCTGTACCAACAAACGGTCCCGTAACCACGCACCTGTGGTTCTGTGGGACCTCATGCCGGTAACTCATAAGCCTACGAGCCCTCAAATGGTGCAAGCTGAGGCACTGTGGGAAGGGAGGCAAACCCAGTCCAGCATGGACAAACAACCACTTCCTCCAAAACAGAAATCAACCTGTCACCAAGCAGCCCACTGATTTCCTTCAAGGATGGAGCACGGTACCATCTCGAGGTCTCAGTTTTAATCTCTGCTGACAGCTCTTAAATCCAACGGTGGCAACAGCTAGAGTGACCTGGGGAAGACAGAGCCCACGCGGCCGCCACGTCTGCCCTGGAGGCAGAGCTGTACACACAGCTCCACTGGGCCAGTAGGGAGGCGTTCAGTCCCAGAGGCTGGAGTTCATCCTTGGGACAAAGCATCCGTCTCCTCAGTTGCTTAGAGCCCCTCTGAGGCGGATGCTCTCCAGCAGGTGTTGACTGACAGGTGCACACTTTGAACCACTCCCATGGACTCATCCACCTGCCTCTCCCCTGTTTCCTTGGCCTGCACCCCTCCAATACTGTCTCTTCCGGTCCCCAGAGCAACAAGCCACGTCATTAGCTGTACCCGGAAGGCCTTGTTAATTCCTTACGTCAGACGTATCTCTCTCCGTGCCAAGTTTCTGACCGGGTTTATCGCTCCGCGTTCTGCCCATTGCAAGGAGGTAGCCCATCCACGGTCTCTCAGGGCTGCTCTAGTATGTGGGATGGAATGTACCAACAATCCAGTTTTGCTCGCATCAATTTATCAAACTAATTTATTCATGAACTAAGCATGCAATTGTTAATCCTCTATCAGCTGGTCACAGGGAATCTTCCAAGGGACCACAGGTGTGCGCCGACGGAGACACAGGTGGAGCGGAAGCCATGACCCGGGGTCTGAGCTCCTACTGCATGACTATTCCTGTAATGCACTGGCGCCCCTCGACCTGCTTACACATGATCGATCACATGCCATTTCCAACACGTGATGGATTGCTGCTGTGCTCACCCAACCTTATGACAGGTGAGTAGCATCACCCGGTGACCTTGTCACTTGATGTCCAGTGTCAGGCACTGAGTCTCTGCCGAGGTCTAGCTGCGTCCCAGGACTACTTTCCTACAGTGAACTCCGAGTGAACACGAGCAGGGGATTAGAGTCACGTCAGAGAGAGAATCCAAGGACAACACTGAGTACGTCAAACACCTGACCGTCCATCGTTCCGGCTTCTTCATGGTGACCTTCCCTCGGGGTCCTCACGAGCACATCCCCTGGGAGCACGTGCAGCCTCAGATGTGCAGAGTCACACCCCCAGCAAAAACCCCCAGTCGAGGAATCAGCAAAACGGCAGGGAAAAGATTCACTCCTAGTCCCCAAACCCGCCAGTTTTGTGCATTTTACCGAACTGAAACAGTAATTAAAATTGTCCAGATGCTGTCGGTTCAGGGGAGCACTAAAGTAGAAAACACAAAATTGCTTTAATTGCCTTGAGGTGATTACATTTGGAAGTAATGGGTTCTCCATCCATCTAGCCTCCTTTTTTAGCAGAGAAAACACTGACCAGGTTGCATTTCAAGAATATCGATCTGTCTGAGCTGTGTGTGTATTTTTAAATAACTGTAGGCAGGTTATAAATCTGCTTTCCGATCCTTCGTGGTGCCTCGAACCTTCCTATTCATCCCACAAAGACGCGTCTACTTCCCAGTTCTGCCTCGCTAGCTCAGAAACTTCTCAACTGGGTGCACACACAACAGCAAAACTATAAAAGTAAGCTCTCTGGGGTAGAAATTCTTATAGTGTCTCTAACATAAAAATAGACTAGATTGATGAGGTCACTTAAAGTGCCGCCTCTAATGAGTTGAAGACTCCCATCTGTGCCATTTTCTCATGCGGAGGAAGCCGGGGAGAACGAAATCAATGAGATGTGATGACCTCTTCATCAACATTCAAGCAACAGTGGGATACTCGGGCGGGAGGGTGGGGGGTGGTCTGCAGGCGCTGAGGTTTTAGCCTCTAATAACTGAAGACAAACAGAATTAAAGCCTTAATTCAAATCCTGAGTGACAAATGTAGCTGTAAGAAATGCAGTCCTCTGAATCTACAGACATGAACCAAACAAATCCTCCCTCCCCGAAGGAGAGTATAGACCAACTGGCAAGTTAACGTTGCCTTGGAAAATAAGACACACCACGGACGCTTCCCCGGGTGAGTGTCACAAGCATGCCGTGATCCGTCGCTGTTCTCCAGATGCCAGGAGACTTGGCTTCCGGGTCTTCAGTTTGCTAATGTGGTGAAAGGCAAGGCTGAGAGAAAGCCAAGCGAACTTGGACTCAGAAAGTGCAGTGGCAAGTGAATGATCACAGTGAAATGTTTGTGTTTTCAGGTAGATCATGTTTATAAGACACACCGGAGTAATATTCGTACACCCGTGGAAAGTGACCCGTGGAAGTTCTCAGGAAACTGTCCTATTGCACTCACCACTGCTTTAATACTTCGAGGCAGATACTTCACTTCGCTGGCTAATATTCAGGATTGATTTATTCCACTCCAGTTGACAAGACTGAAGAACAATGCCCAGAGATGGAAGGAAATGGCTTCCCTGAATTTTCTGCATTTTCTCCTTCGGACGTTTAACTAGCCTAGTGTGACTTCACTCTCCGAAATACTCCAGTGGATGTTAACACCTTCTGCAAACTGGGGTCTTCAAAGTGGAGTGCCCTGCACAACAGTTCATTCAAAGAAAATGCCACTGTCAGGGCAGGAACAAAATGTTCCTTTGTTCTGCCTCAGGACCTCGCAGCTTCAATAGCAACTGTCCTTGGGATGGAATAAATGCCGAGCGGAGGGAAGAAAATCATTTAATGAGAATTCCATACTTATAGGAAGCATCACGCCTGCAGAGAAGGGCACGCTTCAGCACCCTCTGAGATTAATGATATTTAAATTCTATATTAAGTTTCATGATAAAAATGTTTCTATTCATCACAATTAAACCTGTACAAAAGTGAACTTTTATAACTGAACTACAACACATTAGTGTTTCTTTTAATTAGCAGGAAATCATAAGGTAGGAAACTATTTTGAGGCATCTGTTTTCCAATCATATGACACAGATTTTGCACTTTTTTCCCTGAGACTGTAACCATTAAATGCCTTTGTCCCATCCTACTTGATACATGGAAATAATTCCTTCTACTCAAGGTCACAGCAAGACAAAAAAACCTGTGGAAGGCAGTGAAGATGAAATTTGCCCAGTGTTAAAAACACTGTTTATAGTTTTCTGGTTTGGCTCAATCAAGTAAAATGTCAGAGAAACAGAACAGTGAATACCAGTAAACAAAGAGGGCAAAAGACCGAACTCAACGTCTGTCAAATGACCTACATTCATAAATATTTATTATGCTGTCTCCAAATATAAGGTTTTCAAAAAAGCATCTGTGCTGATGTATTTGGCAAACATCTTCTTGGGGGATTAAATCTAGTGACCTGAGACTAAGAGATAATGATAATTGTTTTAAAGGAAAGAATTCCAAAACCATCCTAGTCTGGTCTTTTGTTTCTTCAACTCCATCGTAACATTTAACTTGTTGAAGGGAAATACTTACGGAATAAATACTGCCCTTCTCCTTATACACCCCATCTGCCTTTCAGAGCAGCAGAATGTATGGTTATCATGAGTTCCCACATAAAGAGTTTCCTTAAATACCTTAAGGTGTTCAGTAGAAATCTGTTATAAGCTACAGGAGGAAATACGGAGTAGTTTTAAAAAACAGGGCTTCCCTGGTGGCGCAGTGGAGAGTCCGCCTGCCGATGCAGGGGACACGGGTTCGTGCCCCGGTCCGGGAGGATCCCACATGCCGCGGAGCGGCTGCGCCCGTGAGCCATGGCCGCTGAGCCTGCGCGTCCGGAGCCTGTGCTCCGCAACGGGAGAGGCCACAACAGTGAGAGGCCCGCGTACCGCAGAAGAAAAAAAAAAATAATTTAAGAACTGCCAGGTACTGAACTGAGGTCGGCCACCTGCAGCTTCCATCTTATTGGTTCTAGCTACATACTTCAGAGTCAAATAGGCTCTGTGTCATTTCTTTGTCACAATGCAGGTTCTGTGTTCATTTTTCACTGACCTCCTTTCTAGTATATCATCTACATTCCCCTTAACTATTCCTTACATCACGCTTGTGAGACCACTTTCCTCTGAGAACAAGAAAGAAAGTAGAAAACCTCCCTGGAAGCTGACAGGAGCTAGGCTGTAGTCTTCCATGATGAACAGAAACAATCCAACAATAAACAGACCGGGTCACTGTTACCATGACGAAGGAAGACAAAAACAAGACCTCTCTGTATTCATGTCTGAACATAAAACAAAGACAAGGATGCTCTAGCACCACAAGTAATCAGACACTCCTCTCTCCCTGCTAACCTGAGCGACTACTGCTTCTTCATCAGTGACCACTCTAGCCTCACTTCATTCAACCTGGATCCTAAATAAAAATTAAGATACCCTGATCTTTACAACAGCAGTATCCGTACAGCCAAGAGGTATAAACTAGCCAAATGTCTATTTAAGGACAAATGGGTAAACAAAACGTGGCTTATCCACACAATGAAATCGTATTCAGCCACAAAAACGAGTGAGGTACTGATACACGCTACCATGTGGATGAACCTTGAAACCATTATACGTGGAAGAAACCAGACACGAAAGACCACATACTATATGATTCCAATGGTAAGAAAGTCCAGAATTGGGAGACTTGCAGATACAGAGAGTAGATCAGTGGTTGCTGAGGTCCCGGGAAGAGATTGAGGTCTGGGGGTGATAGCCAAGGGCACGGGGTTTCTTTTGGGGATAATGATAATTCTAAAATCGATTGTGGTGATGGATGCTCACATCTGTTGGGGAAGTTAACGAAGACCAACTGAATGAAAACAAAGTCTATTCATTCAGAGCTTGATGCAGCCAAGGGGTCAGCCACTGTCACTTCTGTCTGGCAGAGACTCAAAAGTAGTCAAAGGAGTGAGAAAGCTTTCTAACAGAAAAAAGGGAAGGGTTTACGTGTGCCCTGACTGAAGGCTATTGGGGTGAGGAAGCTGTAGGTAAGCTAAGTGGAAGAAAGCGTCCTGTGTGGTTGGTTAGGGATGCATTTTGGGCTTTGTCTGCTTGGTCCTAGGTTGGAAGCAAGGACAAAATTCAGGGAAGCTGTCCGTTATTAATCAAGTCCTGGCCATTTGGGGTAGATTTTTTATAGGTCTTACAGGTTTCTGGCCATTGTCTATTTGCTTATTCCGTCTCTCACTGTGAGTATAGTAACATCCATTTAATAGTGTACTCCCCATTGGCTGAATTGTGCGTTATGTGAATTATATCTCAGTAAACTTTTTTAAAAATTCAAGGGGAGTGGGGGAAAGATACCCCAATCCTTCAATTGCATCTGCTTCCTGCATCACCTAATCCAGAATCAACACTTGTTTCTTTAAGCCTTCCCCATAACCACCCAGCACAAGCCCAGTCCCTGCAGTATACCCATCCTTCCTTCCTCTAGCTGAAATGCCCCTGGTTTGTGTGCTATCCTGCTGTAGCAGTCAGTAACGGAACTTTCTGCTACAGGTGTGTTCCCGGCAATCTTAGAGACAGAGCACTGAGCTCTGTCCCTCGTCGGGTTACTCTCCTCTGATACATCAAGTCTATCCACACCCTCTTTGCATCATTTACTAAAGGAATCCTTGTGTGTGGTCAGGTCAGCACAGAAACGAGCGACACGCTCATGTCGCCCATTCATGTCACTGAGTTTCCATCATTAGAATGCAGTGTGATTATTCTTCTGGCTCAAAAAAGTGTAGAAACATCTAACCTCATATAGAACAAGCATCTCAAGGCAGGGAAAGCCAGATGATTGTTCTCCCATAATCAGACCCTTCTTTGAGGAGACACTAAAGAAAAATAAATGTAAATATATCTAACACACATATGTTTTAGCATACATATACATACATATGCACACACATATACATGCGTACACACGTATGTGTGCACCTGTGTGTACGAAAAGCTATATTTCAGAATTGGCTATGGGCCCATATTAACTCTCCTGAAACAAGCATTCATATGGAAATGGTCAAACATAAGGAAATTGACAATCGATACTGAATAACTTAAGTCAGTTATTAACTTTATTACTTAAGCAGTAACACATTCATTTCAATTATTGATCTAGCCGACATAATTAGAGGGGGCAAAGCCTTCTGTATTGACAACAAGCCAAATGGGAATGAGGAGAGGCAGAGAAAGGGAGATATTCTTCCCATCAACCTGGGCCCTTCGGCTTTCCAACAGGAGAGCTTCATCCCTTGGAACCATCAGGGGATCCACCATGTCTTCTCACTCAAGCTATCAGCAGCGTTTCCCCCACAGAGAAAGTGGTAACCCTCTGTCCCTGTGCTTCCTGTATTTAGATTAGAATATTCTTAAGAAGGACGTTATGGTATCCAGGCTATAAATGCTGATACCAACGAATTAAAGGGAATCTTATAGGAAAGAAGCGGTAAGAGACTGCAAGTGTGCAACCTGCTCACATCCTACACAAAGCATTTGAGGGGCCTGCAAACCCCTGTTCCCTCCCCACCCCCAGACCTAGCTGCTGTCCTCACAGGGCACCTTCTACAGCAGAGAACCAACCACATGGCCCCATTCCTGGCCCTGGACTAGAGCAAAGCTGCTGAGGTAAAGGCGGAACTGAGTAGGAGAGAGACAACAGAACACAGTGCATGCGTGCACACACACACACGCACACACACGCACCACACTGCACGCACCACACTGCACGCACACACACATGCATACATAGACACGCACACACGCACCACATACATACACACGCACCACACACGCACACACACACAACACACGCACCACACTGCACGCACACACACACACACACATGCACACACACGCACCACACTGCACACACACGCATACATACACACGCACACACGCACCATGTACATACACACGCACCACACACGCACACACACACATACACACACATGCACACACACGCACCACACTGCACACACACACGCACACACGCACCACATACATACACACGCACCACACTGCACGCACACACACGCACCACACTGCACGCACGCACACCACATGCACACACATGCATACATACACACGCACACACACGCACACACATACATACACACGCACCACACACGCACACACACGCATACATACACACGCACACACACACGCATACACACGCACACACGCACCACACTGCACGCACACATACATACACACGCACCACACGCACACGCATGCACACACACATGTACCAGACATACATGCACATATACACGTGCACATACACACATCCAGTGATACCTGACAAATCCTTAGACATGAATTGCATTAAGTTATGTTGAAGACTTTAATCTAGGGAGAAAAGAAATTCAAAACCAGGCCAAAGAGTTCCATGTGTTACTTGGAGAAGAAAAGCACACAAACCAATCCTCCAACAAAAATCAGCAACAGATGCTGGGCAGGATACAAAACACAACTACCTGAGAGCTCTGGAGACTGAACAAAAGCAGACAAGTTGTGGAAGGGAGTCAAAACTTGGACTAAGCAACCGGCACGGAGGTACCCTGAGGGCAGCCACTGGTGGCGCAGGGTCGGTGTCCAGAAGCTCAAAGCCAGCAGGAAGTCCGTCATTTTTCAGACCAGAAGGTCCAGGGCAGCCAGGTCCACCGAAGGGCAAAAGGAAACCTCAAACTAGAGGTGGAGGGGAACGCTGAATTGTGTGTGTGAGCTCAGACTGTCTCTAGCTGATCCCTGAGACACAGATGTGTGTGACAAACTGAAAGTAACTGGCAGCTAAGGCTTAAAGAACTGGTCTAAGATAGGCAGTTCCCACCTCCTTCCAATCCCTGCGTTTTTATAACTTCTCTACGTGAAAAGCTAAAGAACATCTCAGAGATGTTGAAGATCTAAACGAGTGGCCTGATAGACCACGTTCACCGGTCAGAATGGAGCGAGCCAGTTATCCCCTCAATGTGGTCCAGCTGTGCTGGTGTAGAAGCTGAACCTGTCTGAAAGCTTATTGTGTGGTCTGATGATAAAATGCAGGTTAAGTGCTCAGCGTCGCACCTGATAAAACGTAGGCACACAGTAGGCACGTAACAAAACTTACCTGTTATCATTATTTATTTGCAGCTTTCTCCATCTGTTCTCCATCTGTTCTTTTTTATCCATCTGTTTCTTCCAGTATTTTCTCTTATCAAGCTGATAGAAACTTCTAGATCACCAGATTAGTTGAGGCTCCTCGAGTCTGAATAGATAGACTCATCTTGCCTTTTCATGTACCAAGTTGGACACAGAACTTTAGAGCTGGTCATATAAAGCACACTGATTAACTGGCATGGCTAAGCAGATGCACTGCTCGGACTTTCTTTATAGGTAGAAATGAATATCAACAAAAATCAGCTGTCATCCCCTGTCACATTTCTCGTCTACCATCATCTTCCAAGAAAACCAAAACTGAACTCAAAATGTGGCTCTCATTAACCAGAAGTACCATATAGTCTTAAGAAACAAAAGAATCTTAAAACCATTTTTGAGCTATGATAGTTCAACCTAAATACACTCTTATATGCACAAGTAAATTTAGACAATGAACAAAATGTATGTAGATAAAATACCTGCAGATACGGACGTATAGCCCACTAATCCATCTTAATACACAGCTTTCTCTGAAGAGAGACCCAGGTTAGACAATATATTACCCCCACTTCTTTATAGAATATATACTTTTGTGGAGTGTGGGCTTACAATAACTAATTTCACTCCCTCGGGACCTTCTACATGTGTGCTGAAGTAGTGTTATAAACCAAGGTTTAATATAGAAAAGTTCTGGGGTTTCCCTGGTGGCGCAGTGGTTGAGAATCCGCCTGCCAATGCAGGGGACACGGGTTTGAGCCCTGGTCCAGGAAGATCCCACATGCCGCGGAGCAACTAGGCCCGTGAGCCATGGCCGCTGAGCCTGCGCTTCTGGAGCCTGTGCTCCGCAACGGGAGAGGCCACAGCAGCGAGAGGCCCACGCACCGCGATGAAGAGTGGCCCGCGCTTGCCGCAACCAGAGAAAGCCCTTGCACAGGAACGAAGACGCAACACAGCCAAAGTAAATAAATAAATTTATATATTAAAAATATATATAGAAAAGTTTTAAAAATTGATAGTTTTAATGAAATAAGTTGTAACCTGGAAGATGATCAAGAATTCAGTCTTGCTCAGCCACTACTGGGACCCTCTTTTGACCTTTGCTCAAGGAAACGAAAAGAACAAGCCATAACGGGTAACGTCTTTTGGAACCAAGGGATGTAGCCAATATGCGATGATAAATCAAGGGAACAGTCTTTTCCAGTAATGCGATTAGTCATTCCGGGGCCAGAGGCAGGGTGCCGAGAAGAAAATCTGATGACGTCAGCTTATAACCTTCACAGCCTAACCGTGTCTGTTACTAAAGTAGCTCAAATGGCATCATTTTTTATTATACTAGCAACCAACCAGCTGGGTCAAAAGGAGGGAAAAACAAACACGTTCAGCCTCAAAGTACCTTATTTGGTTTCCTAGCAATCGAATAACAACATCTCTGGTGAGCTGCTAATGAAATTCTCTCCTCTTAACATCTAATCAAAATTCACAGCCAGAAGCAACATAGAGTGAGTAGCCCAGCTAAGACATTAATTATTCTGGTGATAAAACTGCCTCAACAGTGGGCTACAAGCAGACATATTCTTTGTGACCAGAAATGCTTAAAGCATCTTGTTCACCCTTTGATGTTTGAACATTTCATATTAGGTAGGAGAGGGAGGGCCCAGAAGCAATCCACTCCCCACGGGTCCTAGTGGGCAACTTGAGAATCAGAGGAGAAAACCTGTCAATTTGTAGCTCTTGTCCTTCAAATCCTGAGAAAAAGGATGCTTCGTCTCTGAAAGCCATGAGCATAGGAGCCATGCCAAATTAAAGCGATTGACTGCTTCAGCCCCATTTAGTTAACAATAAGAAGACCATGGTTGTTCAGAATTCATCTGACAGGATACCAGTATTTGTTAAAATTAGAACAACCCTGGACCTACTCATCCACCGTAAAGTTTTCTCTAAATGTGGAAGTGCCTTGGCAAGGCTATGGACATAAAGTATCACAGGCACCACCACCCTCAAGCAGAAAACGGCTCTCTACACTCAGTGCGCGGCACTCTGTGCAGGCAGGTGATCTGGAGAGAAACCCAATACAACCTGCCAACCGTATGGCCTAATTTCAGCTTCTCTTCTCACAGCAAATATGCATGGCCTTCAACTGTCATTCCATAAGCAACCAGATGGTAACATTTAAGGCTAAAAGCAATAAGAAGTGATCAAAGGCTGGGTGGGAAATAATTAGTGAGAAATGACTCTCTGACAGACACCTTTGTAAACACTTTACATGGCGCATATCATTTAATCCTCATATTAACTCTGTGATACAGATAATATTATTATGCTTATTTTGTAGATGAAGAAACTTGATGCTTAAGGAAACTGGTGAGTTACCCCAGATCACGCAATCGGTAAAGCTGAGGAGCGGGGTTACTAGCCCACGGCCGTGCGAGCCCGGACCATCCCACCTCTACCACCTCGTCAAAGAAACAGCGGCACGGACACATCTGACAGGCAGTGACATAAATGACCAGACATTTTCCAGGGCTTGAAGTCACTGAGTCCTCACAACCTTATGAGGTAAGCATTGCTTTTTTTTTTTTTTGAGGTACGCGGGCCTCTCACTGCTGTGGCCTCTCCCGCTGCGGAGCACAGGCTCCGGACGCGCAGGCTCAGCGGCCATGGCTCACGGGCCCAGCCGCTCCGCGGCACGTGGGATCTTCCCGGACCGGGGCACGAACCCGCGTCCCCTGCATCGGCAGGCGGACTCTCAACCACTGCGCCGCCAGGGAAGCCCAGCATTGCTTTTATTACTGTTGTGGTTGTTATTATTTTTTCCATGTTACTGAGCAGGAGAAACAGAGATACAGAGAAGCTGCTAGGACACTAAGGTCACATAACTATCTAGTGATGGTTCTGGAATTTGAAAGCTTAATGGCTCTGGAGTCCACACTCAATTACATAAGTGCCCAAGGCCATTATTCTTTACTTCCTCTGGAAACTCCCCTTGGCTTTCTAGGCAATTGGAAAACGTAACAATCTTTTACTGCGATATGAATTGCACGGTCGTCTACAATTGGATTTTATGGAAAAAAACAACAACTGGAAATCAGAAAATAAAAACTGTGATTCTGATTTAGGTAAAATTAGTTATAGTTAGTATATGTGACCTTGAAATAGTCCTTTAATACATCATGGGCTTGATTTCCTTGAGGACCATCAGTCTGTGCCATTCTCCTGAGTGTGCGAGCCCTTGACCTGCTACGGATCTTCCATCGTTGTGTCCAAAGCCAAGGCATGGCTTCCCAACTTCTTCTGCTCTTTTTACCCATGCTTGGAGACTAACCTGACGGTGTGCTTCCGAACAGATAAAGCTTTAATGCCTCCAAGGAAAGTCCTAGTAGAAAAACACAAATCACCTTTCCTGGGAATTGGTTTGAGCATCTTTGTAATAAAAGGGAAGTGATCAAACCATTCCCTCCACAAATTGTGGGTGCAACCATTCACATTCACTATCCGTGGGAGAAGGACTTTGCAATATGAATTTTCCAAAAACACCCGAGTCCATAAAATGCAGTTTCTCAAGCATGAGCCCATTGAGTAGACGTCTTTAAATCTTCTAAAAGCCAATTCTTACCAGGAGGCTCAGGAGGTATTTTCCCAGAATGGGTACAAAAAGCAAGACATAATTACCAAGTTTGGGGTGATTATGCAAAACAACGAATCTCAGAAAAGAATGGGCATGTGTTAGGGATAATGAGGTTATAAGAAGAGCTGCCTTCGGAGAGGGAGTTTAAGACCCTTTAAGTAAAGTGTCACCATTTTTTAATGAAGAGAGCTACTAAAGTCATCCATGGCAACTAATTCTTTAAAAAGCGTGTTTTGATCATAAAATCATTCCTGGGATGAAATAAATGTTTGCATTTTCAAAAGCTGTCCAAGAAAATAACCGAACTATATAAAAATAGGGGATTGGTGGAGTAAATGTTCACATCCATAAAACAGAATGTTGCATAGTCATTAAAAACGATAACCCCGGGAAGACTCAACAGACATAGAGAACAGACTTGCGGTTGCCAAAGGGGAGGGGGTGGGGGAGGGAAGGATTGGAAGTTTGGGATTAGCAGATGCAAACTATTTATACATAGGCTGGATAAACAACAAGGTCCTACTGTAGAGCACAGGGAACTATATTCAATATCCTGGGATAAACCATATTCTTTTCCATTCATAATGGAAAAGAATATAAAAAAGAATGTACATACGTGTATAAATGAGTCACTTTGCTGTACAGCCGAAATTAACACAACATTGTATATCAATTATGCTTCAATAAAAAATAAATTTTAAAAAAAGATACCCTGGAAACATTAACTGAGTGGAAAGGTGCCAATTATGTATTTTGGATTTAAAAAGAATGCTCCAAAACAACCCAGTTATGGTGCCAATTTGAAATGTATAAGTGTGTGCATATCTATGTGTGTACGCCAACGTGCTGCTAATTACTTCTGAATGGCAGATCATCTTATTATCTTATTAGTTTATGTGTATTTTCTTATTTTCCATAGTGAACATGTATTAATTCTATAATGAAATCAAATAGATTTTTAAAGTAACCTAAGCGAGCAGACCCTGTGTGCAATCAACAAGACACGATACTTGTCAAATGCAGAACTGCTTAAACTGAGGAGTTGTGGGTGTAGATTAGACCTTCCTGGGGAAGCTCTTCTGAGTGCTAAGCTGTCATTAAATAACCCTGGCTTGGCAGGCTTAGTATGATCTTCCTGTGGACCTCCGCACACAAGCTGAGAGGGACCAGGTATTCATCTAAGCAGAAGGCCTTACACCAACTCCAGATGACCCTACGGCAGCTCTGGGGATGAAGAATTCTGAGGCATGAGCTTTTCAAAAAGGTAAAATACAACTTGAACCCACCCATGAAACTTAACCCCATCACCGGCAAGATCAAATTTACAGTTGGGGTCAAAAAGCCTGTTGTTTCTCTCCTAGATTCGCTCTTAAAAAGGAGAAAAGAGCATTAAACAGATCAAGATGAATAATTCTAGGAAATACATCTACTGAATACTTCACCCTGTTAGTGGCAGAAGTAGTAGAAACCATAAAAATAAAAGAAGCCGGGCTTCCCTGGTGGCACAGTGGTTAAGAATTCGTCTGCCAACGCAGGGGACACGGGTTTGAGCCCTGGTCCGGGAAGATCTCACATGCCGTGGAGCAACTAAGCCCATGCACCACAACTACTGAGCCCGCGTGCCACAACTACTGGGCCCCTGTGCTGCAACTACTGAAGCCCGCGCACCTAGAGCCTGTGCTCCACAACAAGAGAAGCCACTGCAATGAGAAGCCTGTGCACCGCAACTACTGAGCCTGCGTGCTGCAACTACTGAAGCCCGCATGCCTGGAGCCCATGCTCTGCAACAAAAGAAGCCACCGCAATGAGAAGCCCACGCACTGCAACGAAGAGTAGCCCCTGCTCACTGCAACTAGAGAAAGCCCGTGTGTAGCAACGAAGACCCAACGCAGCCAAAAATAAATAAATTAAATAAATAAATTTTTAAAAATAATTAAAAAAAAATAGAAGCTGAGGCAGAAGCCAAACTATGTCCTAAAACAGCTTTGAATCCTTTAGGATAAGCTCCCAGGATGGAGGGGGACAGGGAATGTTGGCCTGAAAAACTCTTCACATTTGTCCTTTTAAAAAGTTATTTTTCCAAAGTGCCCTCATATTTTCTAAATGAAAATAGAGTAAATAAGTTTTACTTATTACTAAATCTATAGCTACGTTCAAGTGAAGCATCAGAGACCACTAACAACGGTCATGCTGGCTGCAGTGCCCAAGAGCACGTGTGCACTAGCAGTCGCCTCCGTAGATGACAATCCCTGGAACTGAACCACGTGGCAGGACTGGTGACATCCTGCGTTCAAACCGTACATCACAGAGCAATTTCCCCCACTACCCATCTCAGGGAAGTATGCAGAGCAGGTATGATTGTTATTATCCCCATTTTGCAGGTAGGAATACTGAAGCTAATCAATTATTTACAACCAGAAACAGTACTTAGAAATGAGATTTCTGACCCCAAAATGACAATGTTTAGCTCTCAAAAACAGAAATACTAGTTTAGTAAATCATTGCTGTATTTGCCACTCTGTAGGATGAAAAAAATCTTAGGATTAAAAGAAATTAAGTTCTAGAATATGTCTTCTTTTTCCAAATATCCATCTACCTCTTTCTGGAAGGCAGTTCCTTTATTTTTTAAATTGAGGTGAAATGCACGTAACACAAAACTATACATTTTAACGGGAACGATTCAGTGGCGCTTTCTGCATTTATAGCATTGTGACACCACCACCTCTATATTGTTCCAAATGTTTTCCTCACCCCAAGATAAAGCCCATCCCCTTGGAGCAGTTACTCCCCTCCCCTGGCAACCATCCCTCTGTGTTGTCTCTAGCTGACAACTTTGTACATGTCACATAACCGATGCATATACGATGTGACCTTATTGTGGCTGGCTCCTTTCAAATGGCCTAGTGTTTTCGAAGTTCGCCACATTGCAGTTTCTATCAGTATCTCATTCCTTTTTACGGCTGAATAATATTCAAAATTTTTCTCCTTTGTCTTTAGCCAGGGAGACTCCACCCTACAAGAAAACTAGGTCAAGGGTATCAGAGCCGTAGTATTCTTGGTTTGCCACACCTGAGGAAGGGTGACTGTTCTATAAGCAGGGGCTAGGTGGAAAACAGGTGCCCTGACCTCTGAGAAGCACCTGTCTAGAGTTTAGGCTCTGCAACACACAGCTGGTGGGCAGGGTCCGTGCGATGAGACGTTCAGGTGGCCTTTCCCTCCAAGGGAGATCGCATGGCCTCAGCTGGGAGCTGAGAAGCGAGAAAACCCCCTGTGCTTGGCTGTTCACACCTAGGGTGGAATTCCATCACGTTGAGAGATGAGGACGGAGAGAGGAAGTGGTTCACGGGTCAAATGCCAGATTCTCATGGTTTTTACCAAGTTTTAATCTATTTTCTCAAACAAAAGCTTCTTCATTTGCTGTATGCTCTTGGAACAATTTCCGGAGATTTAGATGATTGTTTTCTTAAACATAATTTTGGCAGTTACGCTTGTTTTACTGGGGAGCCAGACCGTGAGCTCTTCACACTGCTGCAGTGGAAGCCACTCTGATATTTTAATGCTGGAGATAAACCTGGTTCCTAAGCAGACCCGGATGAGAAAAAATACACAAAGTGTTTAGAACTGGTAAGAATCCTGATGGCCAGCTAATCCAGTAAGTCAACCCCCTTACTTAGCATTTCACAGACCGTTTTCAAATGGAGACTTAGAAACAGAAGCATCCTGGCCACACAGCTACCCAATGTCAGACAGAGGGGTCAAGAGGGCGTCATATATGGGGATATTTGTAGGTTTCACCTTACAACAGTGTAAAATTTGTCACGCAAATACGTCTGTTTCTTGTCTGCCTGGACTGTCCTAGTCTCAAGCTTCCTAAGTGGCCTTGATTAGCTTCTCTGTGGTACCCTAATGTTTCTCCATTGGTTTTTAGCTGCAATGCGTGAGACAGTGGAAATAAAACTCATCCAACATTTCACAAGAAAATGTGCTGCGATGCTTCAGAACTGTGTCTTTCATCAGTACTCACACCAACTATTCATATAACTTGCTTATGCATTTTAAACCAATCATATTATAAGCATAGATAGGTATAGATATGTAAAAATAATAGGGTATTTTTCATTTCTTGTAAGTCCAGAAAAAAAAATAACACATTTGAAAAACGCTTAAATTCAATAGAGAAAACTCATCTTAGAAAGCTGTTTTCTTATAGGACAAATTAAGAATTTAATATTAGATGATGAACCCTATCTTAATACTGTAATACTCTTTTTTAGTATAGTCCCTAAAATAGTTGCTACACAATATCAAATATTTAGGTCAAAACAGAAGGTATCAGTGTATCAGTCCTTTAAAAAGGAGCACTCAAGGCCACCATGATGTTTGTGAAATGGGATAGAAAAAAATGATATTCTGAAAAATATCTATCAAAATGGACTCTGCCTAATAAAATGTAAGGGGAAAAAAATCCCAGATCCCACAGATTGACATGTACTTTTGGTAAATGCTTCCGATCAGTGGGCTTTAAAAGTCGAGGGAGATAATCAAAGGATTTGAGGTTTCTCTGCTGGCTATCTATCCAGTGAGCCTTGAGATTCCTCCTCTGCCATCTTTGTAGAACTATATGGTACAATTAGGGCTTTTGCACCCTTCAGCTGAAGATTTATGTATTGGGCTTCTGACCACATCAGATACAATTCAATAAAACCACAACGTATTTGCACTGGCTTGCATTCACATTATCAAGCTTTTAAAAATACCTATTGAGATTTCACTTGAAAAGGAAGACGTTTCTCAAATGTTAAAGATTCTTGTAGCAAAAGCACAACTTCAAATTTTTAGATACAGACTATTTCTTTTCTCTGTAGGCAGAAAAGAGAGAAAGAAAGAAAGGGCCCTGCAGATTAAAAGTTCTACTCACTCATCTGCTAATGTTTTGAGGTTATAAATATCCTTTTATCCCTTAATGTAGAACAAACGTGAACAACCAGCCAGTAACTTGAGAAAGCTATCTGGACTCTTCCTGAGAACTGTCATTCTCTGTGGTTTAGAGTCTGTGTTTTAGAGAAACATATGTTTTCTTTTTCTTGCCAGGGATTTCTTGTGTCTCAGGAAAGCCACAGAATATAGGGGAGCTTGTGGGCATCTATATCATTTATCACAGGGAAGCTCTGGATAGAGACACTCTGTGATGTGTCAGACAGGGCTTGACACACCAGAAGGGAAGAAATAAGTGAAGTTGTTATCAGTGTTTAGTTACGGAAAGAATCCAGGAATATCTAAAAGGTAAAGTCTGTACATCGATTCCAGGTTGTGGAGTCAAATCTTACGAAAGCCATCCAGGCCGTCAGATAGCTTGGTCGAGGCCACAGGAGTCACTGGAGTCCACAGGCAGGCCCAGGTGGTCTAAGACTTCCCTGATACCATATGCGATATTCTGTGTGTTTGTGTACATGTTCATCTTGCATGACTTCTATAATAGGCAACTTGGAGAGTTGCCTTGTTTATTCAATAGGGACTGTGTTATTTCTGTGTAAAAGAAAATTCCCCAAACCTATTGGCTTAAAACAGTAAGAATTAATTTTTGTGCATGAGTTTATGGTCATCTACTGATTTGCACCAGGCCTGGTTGATCAGAGAAGGGCTTGATCGTGCATTCGTGGACAGCTGGTGGGTTGTCTGGGAACTGGCAGGTCTGGGACAGCCTCACTCACAGGTCTGGCCGTTGCCCACCTGGGGCATTAGTGGTGACAGAGCTGTGGGTCTTTCATTGTGCAGCAGGTTGGTTCAGGACCATGGATACGGCAGTAGCAGGGCTCCAAGAGAGAGGAAAGCACTCAAAGCCCACTGAGGTCTAGGCTTGAAACCGGCACGTTGCATTCTCACACATTCTTTTTGCCTAGGTTCAAAAACTAGATAAACACACTCCACCTCTGGGTGAGAGAATATTCAAAATCACACTGCAAAGCTATGATACAGAGAGGAGTACAGAATCGAGAGAGTTTATGCAGTCGTCTCCGTCCTGTCATCCACACCCTTGCCGTGGCCTCATCGTGGGCACACTGCACTTCCCACTCCTTGACTTTATATTTGTCCATGTGACTTGATTTGGCTAAGGGTGGGGGTCAAACCACCTGTTCTCAACAGAGGTCTTAAGAGGCCTGTGTGTTCTGCTTGCCCTGTCATACCTGCATTGCTCGAAACAAACAAACGAACAAACAAATCCCAGAAGGAGGATGAGAGAAACCTGGAGGGAGACCTGGACATGCAGAATTACACTGTAGGGAAGATTACCCCTAACGCCACAGCCTGAAGACAAGACATCCTACCCGATCCACAGATCTGCGAGAATAAATGGCTATAGCTTAAGCCACTGAGTCTGGGGATGATTTGCTACACAGTGTCATAGGCAATAGTGGTAATAGCCAAATGATATTGGAAGGATATTGAAATGCCAAAGACAGACAAGGGCTCTTCCCTCATGGAGCTTAAATTCCATTGGGAAGAGATACACCATGAACAAATAAACAGAATTATGTCAAATATAATTAGTGCTATGAATAAAATAAAGTTAATAAGAGTTTGGTAAGGGGTTTCTTTCCTTAAGGTGACTAAGAACTTATGAGGCAAACTTCTGTTTTCATGTTTCAATACATATGCGAGCAGCGACATAGCCTCAGTCACAGAAGCCCAGGTTATAGAAAATGGTTGTCACTTTACTACCATTTTTTCCCCACATCTTTATTTGAGTATAAATGCTTTACAATGTTGTGTTAGTTTCTGCTGTACAACAAAGTGAATCAGCTCTACGTATACATATATCCCCGTATCTCCTCCCTCTTGCGTCTCCCTCCCACCCTCCCTACCCCACCTCTCTAGGAGGTGGTCACAAAGCACCGAGCTGATCTCCCCGTGTTACGCAGCATCTTCCCACTAGCCATCCATTTTTTTTAAGCTTCCCTAATTCCTAAACTTCAGCTATATCTCTGATGATTCTCAATAGAGGAGTTTAATATTAGTGCAGGCATAAAGTGAATAGCATTTGGCAAGCAATCCAATAAATAAAGTTTTAGATGACATAAATATAATCTAAAGCACTACAGTAGATTGTAAGGAAACAGTGCCGCTAACTTGACTTTTTGTAATGAGCAAGGTAGGATTTATGTATGCTCAGTGCTCTAGTTTCTTGGTCTCTGATGTGCAAATTGAATTTTATGCACCGCTGTGCCGAGCTCAAACACACCATTAGGTTTTACTGAAACTGAGTAATTACCAATTCTCGGCTAGAGATACAACTCCCAGACAAAGGGAAGACATCTTAGAGCGATGTTAGCTTGGCTTCTAATAATAAGCATCAGAGAAGAGAACAAAGCTTCCTTACCTACAGTGACTCTGTTTCATCCCTTCCCAGATCTGTGCCGGGAACAAGCCAGCACTTGATAAATGCAACCTGGAACTAATAGGATGCGGGACAGACTTGGGCTAAAGCAAGCTGTATAAACATAGTCCTTGACCACCACTGTTATTCTATGCAGAGTGTGGCCAGTTCCACATGCAAATGACCCAAAGACCTGGTCATTTCTACGCCCTGCCTTCTGCCTGGGACAGGCAGACATTCAGTCCCATCTGTTTCCATCCTTTAGACCTTGAACTATTTCAATAAAACATTCCCATGAAAATAGTTCCCGATTCATCATTTTCATTAGTTTCCTTGCCCTCGGAGACCAACAGCTATCAGAAGTAGTGATATGTTAAAAATTAATTGCTGGGTAAACATTTGGGAAATTACTCTCTTTGCAAACAAATCTCTGGTACTACCAACTAGAGTTTCTGTTTCCTAGCTCAAAATCTTCTGGATTAAGGACATGTGCAGGAAAAGAAATCCGCACCTTCTTAAGACATCATTCATTGCGACTGCTATTTCATGCCAATCTCGGAGTCACAACCTTTCCTGTGGATATAATCTTACAGCCATTACACATCCCACCGACAATTACTTTCATGGAAGAAAAAGCAGTAACTAGGTTGTTTCAAATCGTCCAGAAAAGCGTCTGTTACCAGGAGCTGAGGCAGCCACATAATAGCAGCAGAGCCCAGGGGCAACAGGTGAGCGGTCAAATTGTGTTATTCTCCACCAGGTTGGAAATCATATTTTATTCGAAATCTTTTCTGGGTTTGGACTGTTACGAAGATTCCCAAAAGGAGGATATGCCCCAACCAGACCCAGGCTGAGCTCATGCCTGCAGTCATGTTATCCTTTTCTGGTGACACGGTCCCACCAAGCACACACTGAAGTAGCGTTTGTGTCTGCCATCTGCATCTGCCTGGCTCTGATGTAGGGCAGAGGCCACAAGGGCTTGTGCTGGCCCTGAATGACGAATACCTGTTATTCTGAAGAAAATCCTAAGCACCAAAGGAAAAAGAGGAGATGACCTGGAAAGCTCTTTAAGTTACACTCAAGTTGAGAGGCCTGAGGAGTGGTGATGAGCAGGTGCGAGGGGTGGGAGGGGAGGGGAGGAGTGAGCAGGGGCAGAGGCACCCCGCTGTAGGTCTGTCGCTCCAGCTGCAGAGCTGTGAGCTACTCAGGGACGCCACTGCTCCCATCACCCACCCGAGGTTGTTCAAACGCTCAGCAGAGGAGGTCACAGCTCTCGACCACACTGGCTGCTTCTCAGGACAGCGGGACTCCTCTCTCCGGCCCCCGGGGCCTCTCAGGGCCCTTCCTACTGAAATGGCAGTAAATGCGCCATGGAGACAGACGTACACATCCTACCTTCTTTCCTCTTCTACAGCCAACACTACCAGCCATTCCTGCTGCAAATAAGAAATCAGAAAGGTGACCCCCACGGCTTCCTAAGTAGCTCCTGGATACAAATCAAGTACCTGGCGATTTGGGGCCAGGAATTAACGTTATCACCTACTCCCGCTTCAGGGCCCGCCCCGCCTACCGCAGGTGTTGCTCGGAAGGGAAAGGGGGTGAAGGGCGCGGGCAGAGAGAAGACAATACGTCAGTGTAGACGTCTGCAGCGCCACCACAGTTCTGCCCTGGAACCAGGCTCCCCAGTTCTCACAGTGCACGTGACAAAGACATTTACAAAGACTGCCACCTACCCCTTCCCTTAAAATTCTTCTCAAGTATCATTTAACTCTGTCTACACTCGGGGATCCTTATGAGCAACACAAGAGCAGTGCAGGAACGTAGAGTACCTATGTGACAAATCCCTCTAGCTCGCTTCATCAACACTTGAGTGCAGTGTTCTTTCTTTTCAATATAACTGAATTGTCTGTGACCTCACGAGCCTTATCACTTGCTTTAGATAAAGAAATGTGTACACACACCCCGCATACAATGCTTAATTTTCATACTTGCTGCAACCCTAGTAACTCTGCACGCTCTGGCCACAGGTGCCCACTCTTAGCTTCATGTTAACTGTTTAAAAACAGAGGTTACAGGACTTCCCTGGTGGCGCAGTGGTTGAGAGTCCACCTGCCGAGGCAGGGGACGCGGGTTCGTGCCCCGGTCTGGGAGGATCCCACATGCCGCGGAGCGGCTGCGCCCGTGAGCCATGGCCGCTGAGCCTGCGCGTCCGGAGCCTGTGCTCCGCAACGGGAGAGGCCACAGCGGCGAGAGGCCCGCGTACCGCAAAAAAAACAAACGGAGGTTACAGGGAGCCTCCTTGACGAGTTTAGGCCAGAACTTTGAGACTGACTCCTGGGGGCCATGCATGTTTTTAGAACCACACCTGAAAATCACTCTACCCAGTTACCTGTTAATAGCTCCTAGTCGATTTTAATTCCAAACATGGCTACTGGCCACATACTGTTATCTCTCACGGTAACAGGAAATGCATGTCAAACAAAGAACCACGGACAGGGAACAGAAGCCTTGGGTCTTAGTCTTGGAGCTGATCCTAAACAGCAATGCGGCCTTGTCAAGTCACTGAAGTCCTCGGGCCTCAATCTCTCGAAATAGGGTGTTTTATGTTAAATTTCTGAGTTCCCTTCTCGCTGAAAATTGGTGTTTGTGTGTATATGTCTATTTTATAGTAACCAAATAAATCACCTAAAATTAATCACACTCCAGGTTTAAATGAGTCCACCATCAACTGGAGTTCAGCAACATTTGTCCTGTACCTGGTTTAATGTTCCAATTTTAATGTGAATTTTCATCATGACAATTTTCAATACAGATATTCCTATTTTCTACACTGAAAAGCTAGTCCCATTTAATAACTTCTATAAACAGAAAGGGAGGAAAGAAAATTCTGTGTTCAACCTAAGGATTAAACTGCAAAAAAAAAAAAAGGACAGAGCAGACACAGTTAGAAACAGAACTGGCCAAAACAAAACAATCAATCATGTTCTCCAGAAGTGTTCACCCTACACCCTGATGCTCCACGGTGCTCTTGCCCAGCTTCTGACGTGCCCATCTTCCCCTCTCCCTCTCACTTCCTCCCCATATTTCCCTGTTGGCATCAGTTTAGGTCTCTGAGGCTACTGCCCAAAAGCCAATGAGGAAGAGCCTGTTGGTTTGGCATCCTAACTCTGTTCTTGTTTTCTCAAAAAAAAAAATCATATGTAGCAACAGATAAGGCATTTGAGGATAGATGTTAGGGCACCTCTTCCTCATGAATGCCCTAGTAAAAGTTTTGCCGAGCTTTGAGTCACTTTTTAACACAAGCTCCTTCTGTGGTTTCTACTTGCAGGTGACAAAGGTGTTCCCAGTGGAGAACAGGGGCAGTCAAAGCTGACTCTATGGAACTCACGGGGAGGAGTCTGCAGGGGGAATGGCTGGGGAACTTGCACATAGTAAATCCTCGATAAATGGCTGGAGAATTACAAACTGAGACCATAATTTGATGTGCAAAGATACTGGTTTACAAGTTCTACCAAGAATCTTGATGAGCATTGAAAAGCACCATTAATGCCAGCTGAGAACTCTGGAACAGCGTCATCATTTCCTAACGCAACTTGGAAGCTTGATTCATTCTGTTCATTTTCATGCCTGCTTGAGAGTTTTATAAATGTACCCCATGTCCTGCCCTACCGTAACTAATCATGAGCCATCCTGCTGTCACACGATACTTCTTCAATTTGGGAATAAGTTAAAAAGGGGTCATGTGACCCAAAAACAATAGGATAAGGCACTGGGCTGGAAACATGTTAAGTATTAAGATAACACCATATAGCTACACCAACTTTCTATTCTGAAAAGCTACCACTTTGATGCGCTTTCACAACCTCTTAGAACACTATGGTGGTAGCCGTTAAGATTTTATTTTCAGTGTTACTAAAATCACCATGAGAATGTCCCTGCTTAGATTAACGGACTAAGTCCTGACATTAAGAGCGCCAGGCAGAACGATAGTGCATCTATTCAAAGACCCCTGTTTCACAGGATCTTTGTGCTGCTACACATTGTCTCATTCTACTTGGGACAGTCATACTTCTTCATTAGCTTGTTTGTCCATAGGTTTCCAAATTAAATGCAATTACTTAAAAGGAATCAATAACACAGCTAAGACAGTTCAGACCATGGCTGGTTCCTAAAATAATTCTCAATCTGTTTTACCAGAATAATGTCTAGTCAACTTTGAAGAATATTTTAAGAGGCCCTAAATCAGATTAAGTGCTGGCTTTCGGATCTTGCTATCTCGGAATGCTGCCAGATGGCAATCTCTGTGATTGAGTCATTCTGCATTAGGGGAGCTTGTTCCGATGATGTCCAAATGACTCATGGCTTCTAATTCTCTTAAAAAGAGCCCCGAGACCTGCAATGTTAATTACATTATGGGACAGAGTGGTGCAGTATTTAATAGAGATGGGTCCAAATTATGCATCGCAGGCTGCCGTCTGCAGAGTCATCTGGGGGTGCGGATTTGTCCTCACAACGAAGGCATCTTGCTCTCACGGCACCAGGGTTGTTAGTTTTTCACTTTGCAAATATATTTTTAACAAATGAAATACTAGCTAACATGACCAGAGTAATCAGAAGATGTGCAACTTGTCCTCCTCTGGCCCTGGCTGCAGGAAAAACAACCACGCTGGGCAGTAGCTGCTGGGCGCTTAGATGGAACGTGGGGTGTAGATCTCATTCTGAAAGGAGCGTATCATAGGAAACGGTCGTTTCCTCGGAGTGCGAGTGATAAATCTAGTGGACAGCCTGCTCCAGACGTTTGTTTGATGGAAGAGTTTGCTATGCCTTACCCAGACACTACCCACATCAATCCAGGACCGCTTGATTTCTGTGTTCTTAAAGGAATGACACAAAGGAGTTTTGTTTAGTGAAATTTATCAGGGAATACTGAGCTTTAGCCACAAGAAAATCTTTTCCACTTCTCATTGCATACCCGGCTTCGGTGGACATGCGTCTTTGCTGACACAAAGGAATCAGATTACAACAATCCGAGACCTATATTCCCTGTTGCTGTGCAAGCTGTACGGACAATGGGCTCTCCTCTCCACTTACCCAGAGCCTGCTGGGTCATGAGTGGTCAAATGTTTTGAGAGGGTCTTGGGTTTTTCCAGCTCATGGAACTCATTTAGTTTAATTCTGTTAAAGAAAAAAGACAACCCCCAGCACCACCTGAGTCCTAGGAGCATCTCAGAGACAGGAGACAATATGAATCAATACCAGCTAATTAATCTGCAGGCTTTTCTAGGTACAAACCTGGGAAACCGGAGCCAGGATGCTGGACTCTGCTGAGTTCGCGATCCCACCGCCTCAGACCTTCTGAGTAACAGCAAACAAAGGGAGGGGACCACGGAGAATGGCTTTCCTGAAGCAGGGAGACCACTACCGTGGGAGAGAAAGCCCAGCATCTGAGACAGGGAGAGAAGGGAAGAGCAGCAGGAGAATTCCTGGAGGGATGGGAACAGTGGTCACAGTAAAGACAGAGCCCGGGGATTACAAGCCACTTTTAAGCCTATTCTGCATAGATTCCCGTAGCCCTTGGGAAAATCACAATCGTTTTATTTCACTTTATCTAAACTACAGAAATAGTTCATAAAAATATAGAAGTAGTAGAATTAAAGCAAAAGTACTCCTTAACTGACCTCCCTCAAATTCCAGGACCCTCCCCAGGGGTCACCTTCGTGATCAGGTTAGTTCCTCTCCAGGCCTCCTCAGATGCTTGGGGGCTGGGGGGAGCGAAATCAAAGGCCAGCTTGTGCCCACGTGCTGAAATGGGTGCCCTAGCATGAGGCTGCCACTGCCCGGAGGAAGTGACCCCTCTTCCAGTCCGTCCAAGGCAAGCAGTGGCTCGGGACTCTCCCAGGGTCTTTGCTGTGCGTGCACGCGCATTTATATGAGTCAGACACGTCATGTAGCTTTTTACTAGGCATGCGGCTTTGTAACTTGCTTTTTAAATGTATTTATTTCTTCTCGCGGTTTTACTGAGACATAATCGGCACACAGCACCGTGTAAGTTTAAGGTGTACAGCACGATGACCTGACTTGCATATATCACGTAATAATTATCACAATAAGTGCAGTGAACGTCCATCATCTCATATATTAGATATAAAATTAAAGAAACAGAAAAACATTTTTCCATGCGATGAGAACTCTTAGGGTTTCCTCTCTCAACAACTTTAATGTGTAACACGTATCAATGAATTCAGTAAAGTTGTAGGAGGTGAAATTAGTATACAGAAATCTGTTGAGTTTCTACACGCTAACAACAAACTATCAGAAAGAGAAATTAAGAAAACAATGCCATTTACAATTGCATCCAAAAATATAAAAAAATAACTAGGAATGGATCTAACTAATGAGGTAAAACACCTGTACTCCAAAAACTATAAGACACTGATGAAAGAAATTGAAGATGACACTAACAGATGGAAAGATATACTGCGTTCATGGACTGGAAGAATTAATATTGTTAAAATGTCCACACTACCCAAGGCCATCTTCAGATTCAAAGCAATCCCTATCAAAATACCAATGGCGTTTTTTCACAGAACTAGAACACGTAACTTGCTTTTTTAACACAAAAGTATATCCTGGAAGCTTGTCCAGGTCAATAAAATATAGGATGATCTCATCCTTTTATCTGCATTTTTTATATTGACCTATAACCAAGACTTCCCCCCGCCCAAAATCAATTTAGGCTGTTTCCAACTTTTTTTTTTTTTTTTTTGCGGGACACAAGCCTCTCACCGTTGTGGCCTCTCCCGCCGCGGAACACAGGCTCCGGACGCGCAGGCTCAGCGGCCATGGCTCACGGGCCCAGCCGCTCCGCGGCATGTGGGATCTTCTCAGACCAGGGAACGAACCAGTGTCCTCTGCATCGGCAGGCGGACTCTCAACCACTGCGCCACCAGGGAAGCCCATATTAAACTGTATTAAAGTATAAAAATTGCTAGAAAGTCAGGCTCAAAGAAGAGAAGAATTTGAGGAATTCAATGACTTCTCACTTTCCTGCTGTGCTTCCTGGTAGCCTGAGCTTGAATGGAAGCAATCAGTTATACATTTCTCCTTCATAGAAAGTGAGAAACACAGATTTCCCAAGAAAACCACAATTCTGAAAGAAGTTTCTGGTGTGGAAGTCCACAGCAACATTTTTATAGCAAATGTAATAATGGGTAATATGTATGGCTTTTATTTTTGGTGAAGACTTGCAACAAAAGTTGAATCAGTTTAAAATCAAGGTAATGAAAATGATTCTGTTGTCCACTGAGCCACCTTCTGGTGACCCAATGCAAGACAGACCCAATTTTTTTTTTCAGAGAAAAACAGGAGTGTGCCATCGCCCACAAATATGACGGTGGTTTTCTAAAGGTCTGGTGAATTGTCCAGGTTAGCATCGTGTAAGCATTGCTTCTGGCTGCCACATGCAGACAAAGAACGAGAAATTGCTGGGTGCACCGTGAGTCCTCCACACACACCTGTAGAGCTGAGTAAGAGCCGTCCCTCCAGGACGTAAACGGGCCCTTGGTGGCGGCTATGACAGAATGCTCTTTGGTGCATCCCGCCGGAAGCCACACCCCCTTGCTGGGAAGCTCTCCGTCCCAGCCTGGAATTCGGGGAATGCTGCTGCTGATCCGGAGCACGGCGGCGTCTCACGAGTTTTAGCGTTATTTTGCTTTTCTTCTTCAGTTTCCCCAAAGCTCTTGGTCTGGGTCCTGGAGCAGAACACTTTTGTGATAAATTGACCTTAACTAAGCCAGTGTATGGGCTAAGTTAGATTAAAAGAGCCTTCGGCTGCCAACAAATCCATTTAGAGATTTCAAAATATTTACCTCTTGCTAAATATGACAAGCTCCGCACATTTAGTCAGAACGATGAACTTTTCTCAAGGAGTTGCAATCCGCTGGAATAGTTTCCACAGTATGAAATACAACCTAATATTCTAAAAGAAAAACATTGTGAGGCATTTATCATTCCATCCCCTGCCCCCACAAAAAAAAGAAAAACTTTTCCAGCTGTGACTCATCACCTAGGTCCCACGCTACTACTTAACGCAAGCGTCTTGACAACGTACACCACCCGCTCTCAGCGGGTCCTAGCTACGCTACACACTTTGGAAATTTTGACTGAAGTGCTGCCTTCTTATACATCTCATTTCTCATGGATAACAACTATGAGGATTCACTTTGGGAGCAAAATAGAACATTTCGATGCTAGGCTCGACACCATCACTGTCTGTAACTGCCAAAACAAAAACTGATGGGATGACAGAGCATCCTGTTGAAAGGGCTTCGCTTCAGTGGTCTGGAACCTGCAAGCAGTTTAGTCACGCTGGCTGCCGGTGGCATCTAGTATCAGGGCATCATTCAAAACGATACAGACACATTACAATAGACAGAGTTAGGCTTTTCTTTATGAAGTAAAGTCCATGAGCTCATTAACCATGGACAGGCACTGGGTCTCACATAAGATCACGTTTAGTAGATTGTTTGAGGGCAAAACTATCTCATGATTAAAGGATCTTGTACAGGATACATTTGATTTTATTGGGTCGGCCAAAAAGTTCATTCAGGTTTTTCTGTAACATCTCCAACACTATTGGAAATAAATATTTGAAGGATAAAATGGTACTTTATTATATCATTATTGCCAACTTACAGTCATGTTCGTTTTAATTCAAACTTTTCATCTTATTTACAGCTATTATAATAAAATCAAGCAAAGATTTCACAATAAGACACTATATACGTGGGCCACCTTTTCTTTTTACATACAAGTCAGCCAGGAGCACCGTTTCAAGCCAGACTTCCTGTGATTTAGTGATGGTAGAAGCGGGTATTTGTATTTCCACTAAGCAGATCTGTAAGGATGTTCGTTCATGCATCCCACAAACGCTGACTGAGTGCCACTTTCCTATGGGGACTGTGCACAAAGTTCCATTCGACTGACCAGGGGCAACATCACGCATTAGGGAACAGGGTTTCAGAAGCCCTCACCCTGGTTTTCTATCCCTCTGCCTTCAGGAAGTACTGGAGAGGCCCCAGCACCCAGGTTTCTTCTCTATTCCATTTCCCCATGCCCCAGAGAGAGAATCTGATTACAGAAACTAATTCAAGTTCTACTGTTATGCATATAAACGTGATTTTATATGCAGAGCTCAAGGTCCTAACACCTGATTTTCTCTCCCTGATCAGAAGACAACGACTCCAATAGTAACTAGGAAGGGACACTCCAGAAGCCAGGACCCAGGGTCTCTGTGGACTGGGGACAACCCACTGCCTCATCAAGGATATCCTTTCCCAGGAGAGCTTGGCTTTTGCTATGGGCTGAATTGTGTGTCCTCAAAATGCACATGTTGAAACCCTAACTCCCAGTATGACTCTTCCTTGGAGACAGGATCTTCAAGAGTTAATTCAGGTTAAATTAGGTCATAAGGGCGAAGCTCTAATCCACTGGCACTGTGGCCCGATAAAAAGAGGAAGAGAGAAATCTCTCTTCACCGTGACAGAACACAGCAACAGCCAGGAAGAGCATCCTCGCCAGAAGACGAGCCCTGTCGGAACCTCCACCCTGGACTTTTCGGCCTCCAGAAGAGTGAGAAGATAAATTGCTGTAGTTTGAGCCATCCAGACTACGGTATTTTGTTATCCAGCCCAAGCCGACTAAGACAGCTTTCATCAGGGGTTTTGTCAGAAGAAAGATAAAAATTTATTGTGAAACTGAAGGAGCCCTGGAGGAAGCTGGAATATTGTACAAAGTGTCCCAACCTGATAAATAATATTAGCTGTTATTTATTGAATAACTAAAGCCAGGCACCGTGCTTTGCGGGCACACACGTGCGCGCACGCACACACACACACACACACACACACGCACGCACACGCACACATGATCCACATTAGGTCCTCAAAGTAACCCTATCAGATTGATAGTATCTCCCCCATTATACTAACTGATGAAATTGAGTCTCAGGAATGCTGATCCATTTGCCAAAATATACACAACTAGCGGGTCCAAGATTTAAAGCCAAACCCCCAAGCTCTACCTTTCCAGCCACTAACTTACAGTGATTCTAGGCAGAGCACCTGTCTTTGGGGTTACTTAAGGATGCCGTTTGTGCTCTATGCCTTCAAACCAATCAGAACCAGCCTGACCCCAGGTCCCTGTCGAGCCCAGATGTGTCCATTTCAGTCAGTGTTGGGCCCTGGGAGGAGGAAAGCCCCTCAAATCGGGGTACATAGGAAGCTGCAAACCCGACCTGCATATATTCTGTCTTTTCAACATTCACCAACAAGATAAACTCCTGAATGGACTGTGGGGAAACCTCTGGGGACCCAGCACAGAAGCATCTGAAAGGAGTCACCAAATCATACTGTTACGGGATTCGCCTTTTTCCAGCCTCTGTAATCATCACACTTCCATTGCCTGGAGGAAAAGCCCCCGAGCACAGAGTCCAGTGCAGAGAACCAGGGAACTCGCCCCCTTAGCATCCCAGGAGCCACCCGCTCGCAGGCTCTGAGTGAGTCAAGCTGTCTTTCCGGGCAACAGCCTTTCTGTCCTGAAGCGACGGCGCATGGCTGGAAACTTAACATCATCCAGTTAATGCAAAGTATTTCCTCTGCCCCTAGCTGAGCCCGCTCTGAATATGTGCCAAAATAGCTATTTGCAGTGATTAGAAGTGAGACGCCCGAGGTGAGATTCCGTCGGGACCAGAGAGAAGCGCCTTTCCACCCTGGGCTCATCAACACTGACGGAGGCTGGGTAAGGAGCCTGGTCAGGCGTGGAACAGAGACCCGCAGACAGGGGGCTCAAGAGCGTTTCTTCTGATTTACCCACCGGATGCACGTGGTATGGAGAAGTCAAGCAGAGTATTTTGTCATCTCGCTCTTTTCGAGGAGGGGCCAGAGACGAAACAAAGCAAAAGCCTAACTCTGTCTATTGTAAATGGACTTCATCTAATTTGGAAACAAAGCCAGTTCAAACTACTGTCACTGGCGTGTGAGCAAACCTAGACTCACCTGATTGCGGGTAGCAGCCCATGCTTACAACTATGGAACTCAAGGAAAACTTGTCCCCAAATGGTGCTGCCTCGGCTCTTCCCGGGAGCGTCCTAGACTCTCCACGGCCACAGGACCATAACTAGAAGGCACAGAGGGCAGCGTGCGTCCTGTATTCCAGCCTAACTTTGTTGGGTCCTGACAACCTTAACATTGAAACCTGGGCTAGTCTTCCTGGAATAACCAATCTAATTCTGGGGAAAGGTTAACATCAGGCCAGAGCTGATCTTCTCATGGTAATACTTGAAAATGGAGTTAAGGAAAGTATGGAACGTCGTGTCCGTCTTGTTTGCTGTGTACATTTTTTTTTTCTGCAGGGAGGCACCTGAATTTGGGGAGCTGTGAGTTGTCACAGCGCTGTTTTACAACAATGTAAAAATGGTGGGAAACATAAGGTGGCTCCCACACTGTCATCCACGGCTGGTCCCCGTGTCCCACACCAACGAGGGCACGAAAGACCCGGGGTAACACCATGCAGTGTGAGGCTGGAATGCCCTGTGGACTGTGCTGGACACCTCTCTAAGGCGAAGTGCATGCTGTATGAGATTAATCCCTACTGCTGCTTCTTGAGTTAGGTTGCCAGCTAGAGTGAACCCCTACTCACTGCAATGCCGCTGACCAGCTCTCCTTTCATCATGGCAACATCTGGGGGCCAAATGAGCCACATTCATTCTATTTTGTGATTTAAGTTAGCCCAGAAATTGACTTAGAAATCCCAGGTAAGCTTGGTGTTCCTCTTGACTTTGAACCTGCCTTATTTTCCCAGGAATCAAGGGGAGAGGCAGCCAGAAGGGCTGAGGATTTTCCAAATTTGATCCAATTCTCAGGCAAATGTTCAGAATCGAATGATAACACAGGGACTTCCCCAGTGGTCCAGTGGGTAAGACTTCACTCCCAATGCAGGGGGCCCAGGTTCAATCCCTGGTCAGGAAACTGGATCCCACATGCATGATACAACTAAGAAGTCCACAACCCCGTGTGCCTCAACTAAGACCCGGTGCAGTCAAATAAATAAATAAATAAATATTTAAAAATAAATAAATAAATAAATGGTGACACAGAGAAGACCCACACAGGACCCTCCTTTTATTCACAGCAAGTATGGATCTGTCCTCTTGGGCATTTTTACACTGTCATCATACACGGTGATCCTGGGAGTTACCACACAGTCATCCCTGAAATAAAAACTAGCACAAGTGATGTCCACAGAAGCAGTGCACACTAGAGGGACTGAGCTCAAGCTTAGAAGAGCTGTGGCTTCTCTGAAGAGGGAGCCCAGTCCCAGCAAAGGCAGTACATTTAACGTTACCCGACAACACCGTACATATCCTCACACCACAGGCTTCGTGAAAGTGGGGAGAAAACTACATCAGTCCTCAAAATGAGGCTCAGCGTATCAGTCAGCGTTCAGTCAGGAAAATGGACACCACTACTTTTGCTGCTTGCCATGCCAGAGAAGCTGATTCACAGGAACCCAGTGGAAGGTCACTACAAACCTCATGCCCCATCCACCTGTGGGTCCACCAGCAGCCGCCAAAGGACAGTAATGGTCTCCCTTTCTTTTCCAGCTTCCAAATAGCATTCGGGTGACTCTTACTGGTGAAACGTAGGCCAGAAATGTCAAAGGAATGTGGAAAATATCGTTTTCAGGTTTCTAGCCATTGGGACACAAGTTAGAGTTTAGAAGATTTGAGATGGTTCTAAGTATCAATGGACAGCATCTAGCAAACTCAGAAAGACAAACCACCCCAGGAGGTATTTGCCTAAACTATATCATTGAAAGGTAAAGGTCTAGAGAGAGCAGCCAATTATAAAATGAACAAGATGATAATACAAAGCCTGGCAAGCAGGTAAACAACTAAAAGAAAGATAACAGAGGAAGGAAGGAAGGGAGAAAAATAACAAAAGAAAAGTGAGGAACTAAGAAGAACTCATTCTGGAAGAAAACATTACCCAGGGGAGGGTTATAAAACCTACAAACGCTTTAAGCTATAGAAGAACTTAAGAATACAAACTCAATAAAACTTGAAGAATTCCAAATCTAGATGATCAAACAAAAGAATAAGATGAAAAGAAAAACAAAATCTTAGAGTGAAGAAAGAAGCTGAAATTAAACGGCCAGTAGAGATTTAATTGTTGTATTAGAAAAAGCAAGTATATAAATAGACTTGCTACAAATACAAATGCAATGACTGAAATTCAGGAGAAGCCTAAGATAATCAGGGAAGGTAGAAGAAACATGGAAAGGAATCAGATGACAGACGTGGGGAATTTCAGATCTGGCATTTCAGGATAATGGAAAGCCTTATTTTTCATCTCCCTCTCACTTACTTCCCCCAAAACACATGACATCTACAAGGAGGGCAAATTCAGCATTTCTACAAAACTGAGAAAATGCAATCATCAAATTACCTGTAATTAGAGAGAAAAAAACAAAGGAAAGGAAACCGGGTGTTCTTACCGTAGCAGTCCTCTAGGTGTGAAGCGTGGAGAAGAGAAGCTTAAAAGACTTCATATAAAACAGCAGAAGACCACTTTCAGAAGAGAAATTGCAAGAATAAATGCCCACATAAGGAACCCAGACCAGGACTTCATAGTTTACAGCCTTACATAGACAAAGGGACCAGAGGGGCAGCTTAGAGGAACTACTGCTTTTAGAAAGAATTAGATGCACACGGAGGGGATACACCTTGGAGAAGACCCAGTGAGAAAGGAGGAAATGAAAGGGAGAAATTGAGAATGTTTCAGAATGAAAGACACGCCAACTCTTCCCTTCCTTACCCACCACCAACACCTCCATCCACAAAGCAGACGGCACAGAGGGGCACTGTCGGACTAGGAATCCTGTTCATGAAACAAGTAGAATAAAGAACAGCAGATCACCCTGGTGTAAAATGACTGCAACGTCTGGGAAATAAATACATACATTTAAAAAAACCTTTTTTGCTGATGAAAAGACTTGACCAAAAAACTCAACACAAGATTGAAGAAAACTGTAGTAAACAACTTCAGACTATATTAAATAGCCTCAGTCAAGAATCTGGGCATGTGGTAAAACGTCTTCAATCAGAAATACAAAAGCAAAGAACAGAAACATATAGAAAAGCAGGAAGAAATGAAATGGGAGTTGATTAGATTCAGGAAATGAATAAAGGATAAAACAAAAGCATATAAAATTAAGATTAAATTGCAAGGTACCAATAAAGACATACTCAAATAAAAACTTAATAGAGGCATCAAGAAATTAAAAAAAAAGAGAGAGAAATATGAGCTAAAAAGGAAATTAAAGAAAGAAAGTGGACAGTAATGGAAGACAATCGAACAAGGCTGAATGTATATATAATAGTTGTCCTTGAGGAGAAAGCCCAAAACAATTGAACAGAACTAATATTTAAAACTATAACTCAAAAAAATCCCAGAAATAAAAGAGAAGTAACCCAACATATATTCTAGTAAAGGTATTAAACTTTAAAGATAAAGACAAAAATATTTTGTGTCTCCAGACAAAAAAAAAGAAAGAAAGATACAGTAAGAAAGATGGGGAGGGCTTCCCTGGTGGCGCAGTAGTTGAGAATCTGCCTGCTAATGCAGGCAACACGGGTTTGAGCCCTGGTCTGGGAGGATCCCACATGCCGCGGAGCAACTGGGCCCGTAAGCCACAATTACTGAGCCTGCGTATCTGGAGCTTGTGCTCCGCAACAAGACAGGCCACAATAGTGAGAGGCCCACGCACCATGATGAAGAGTGGCCCCCACTTGCCACAACTAGAGAAAGCCCTCGTGCAGAAACGAAGACCCAACACAGCCAAAAATAAATAAATAATTAATTAAAAAAAAAAAAAAAGAAAGATGGGGAAAGGGAGGGAGAACAGAAGAAGAAAGAGAAAAAAGAAAGTATTTATAAAGGCAGAGGAATCAGACTGAGATTTCTCAAAATAATATACAAAGAAAGGCAACAGGGGAGTATAATTTTCAAGAAACTTGAGGAATGAAAACCAAGGATATTTAACCAGCCAAACTTCCCTGAGGGTAGTAAAGTTATAGAGAAGCAGTTTTTCATCTGCCAGAATTCAGGGAATACGTACTTTCAGACAAATCTACCAGAAGATGGCTTTTTATCCAGCCGAAGGATGGCTCCTTGGGACTCTGCAAAAGGACTTATAATGAACATTTCATATTTTTAATTGAAGAGCTAAGAACAATAAAAGGGCAGGGTCATGAATTCAAGTATAATAGGAAATTTTGTTCTAGTGAAGGAGGAAAGTGCAACTGAAAACAAGGCAGGATAGAAGAGAAAAGGGAGAAACTAGGATAAGATCAGTGACTGTGGTCAGTGGGAGTGAGTGGGTACCACTGAGGCTGACAGATGGTGAAGAGTTAAGTTAAAAAGCCGGTTGCGAGGGCGGCATTAAGGGCGCTATAAGAAGCACTAATCCAAAGGTAACCACTAAAATAAGTATTTATACCTTCTTAAATGTCAAAAGAAAAAATTTAAAGCAACCACAACAAATAGAGAAATAGACACAGTAAATATAAAATAATAGGGGGACTTCCCTCGTGATCCAGTGGTTAAGAATCCACCTTCCAATGCAGGGGACACGGGTTCAATCCCTGGTCAGGGAACTAAGATCCCGCGTTGTCGCGGGGCAACTAAGCCTGCACGCCACAACTACTGAGCCCGCACGCTCTAGAGCCCGCCCACCACAGCTAAAGAGAATGTAAATGAATAAATAAATAAAGTAGTAAGCAAATTAATTACTGCATAAAATAATAAGACAAAATTGGGACCAGTATAGTAGTCATATCAATAATCATGACTAGGACTAATGTGCCCATAAAAAGAAAAAGATTTTCAAATTGGCCCATAAAACAAAATACAACTCTCTATTACATACAAAGCACGCTTATAATGCAGTGATTCAAGAACGCCAGAAGTAAAGACTTGAATAAAAACATCTTGGGCAAAGAAGCAGTAAGAAGCCAGCGGCTGCAATCCTGATACAAAACAAAGTAGAATTCAAGGCAAATGAGTCAAAGAAGAACATTTTGTAATATTTAAAGGCACCTTCCACATAAAGATCTGGTAGTGATGAATAAGTATGCACTAAATAACACAGCAACCACACACACAAAACAAAAATTACAGGTGATGTAAAAGGAAACAGAAACACAGTAACAATAGGAGATCTTAACATATCGCTCTGAACATGAGACAAAGCAAGTAGACAAAAATTAATGTAGGATATAAAAGATTTAAACAATACGATCAATAAGATCGATCTTTTAGATATACACCAATCACCTTATGCTGATAAGAAAGCACAATGTTTCTTTTCAAATGCGCATCAAACATTTATAAAGACTGGAAATATACTAGGGCACTAGTAGGAACTTTTAGGAAAGGCTTTCTAATGATGACTAAAATTCCAGATTCCGTAAAGAAAAACTGATAAGTTTTACCACCTAGTGGTGAAAAAACTGCATAGTAAAGCACGCCATCATCAAAAGACATGACAAACTGAGAGAAAGTATTAGCAATGTACATTACAGATAAGAGACTAATTTCCCTAATTTACAGAGAAGTTTTCAAAATTAAGAGGAAAATATTTCTGCTTCCAAGCAAGATGGATGAATTTACATTCCCCTGAAATAACTATTATACGGCAGGAAACATATGTGAGAAAGAAAAAGGTTTCCAAGACACACTCCTCAAGCAGCAAAGGGCAGTGGTTCCTGATATATGAGAAACAAGCAAGGTAGGTTATATTGTCATCCTGGTTCACAGCCCTGAGTGGGTTTCCAGGAGCACCTGGTGGAGCTGGTGATCTCCCAGAGCTGGGCAGGTAGAGCTGAGAACCAGGGGTTAGATAAAGGATAGCAATGTAAAATCTACTGAAGCTGATAACTGTACTATTTTTAAATAAGATAATATCCTTTTCTTAGGAAATATACCCTGAAATATCTAGGGATCAGAGCCATAGTTATGTGAATTATCCTCCAGTGGCTGAGAAATAAACTGATCTGTGTACGTGGAGGGGGAGGGAGGGTGCACACATGTACAGCAAAAGAAAGGTTTTCAATAATTATTTACATAATGAATAGAGGATTTTCAAAAGGAATAAAAACTGATGTCTTGGACAATAAAAAGAAATAAGAAAAACTGTGGAATTTACATGATGTTAGGAAAAAAATCATATTTTACTCAAAATTAATGTGGACTTAAAGTTTTTAGAATTTTTCTAATCAGTACTTGCAAATTCTTTGTGCTATATTTGGCGATTCTTGGATCTTCCAAGAGTAATTATAACTAAAACTCTACAATCCACTAGTTTTGACAACACGTAAATTAAATGTTATAATCCAATTATGGAGCGACAACTCTGGTATTATAAAGCATATGAAAATTTAATTTAAAGATACGCTTATGTATGCGTAGATTTGACCAATTCTTCGTGGGTCAAATCTCTAACAAAGACTTGGATATTCAGAAACCATAATTACCGAAGAATATTTTGTTTTTGAGGTATGAATTATTCGTTTTATTTGTTTGAGTATTGCAGAATTCATGTTGAAAACTCGCACTATAAATTCAATATATAGCATCCAAGTAATTAGCACGATGACAGATTCACGGGCAGAGAAGCAACTTTCCCTTTGTGTGGTGGTTGAGTAACAGTAGTTTCAGAAAGAAATATAAGCAGTTTGAGCTAAAGTAACAAAACCTGAAGCAAAACAAAATGCAATACCATTTCCACTATATCTTTGATTCCCCACCACAGTCTGTTTTATTCATCATATACCGTAACTCAAGCTAGTGCATTGCAACAGTACCGGATGAAGCCACGCTCTCAACTCCAGACTCCCTTTTCCATAGTGATACTCATACATACATATTCTTTAGGCCCAACTCTTCTCAAATTCTGATTGCCTCTGCCTGTGAAGACCTGGAAAAGACTTCAGACTACCCTTACCCTGGGGGGAGAGGTGATAAGCAAAAATATCTTCATTTATCAGCTGAAAGGGTTCTAAGAAATAGGACAATATTCCCGGCATGCTTTTGAATGACCTTATATGACAGAACTGAATTTTCTTCTAGTGCTTAGATCTGCAGTCCTAATTTTTTAATGAAAAGTACCTGGGGTGACCTCAACAAGATAGCGATGTAGGTCATTCTCAGCTCTAGTCCCCCTCCCAAGAAGGCCAACCAGAAACTACCCATGGGCACGACACCATCAGGAACATCCCAGAACCCAAGGGTGACGCTGAAGCACCCCCTGGACAGCAGAGATCCAGAAGGACACTTAGCAGAGGAAGAGGAGCAGCTTCCTTTTGACCTCAGAGCCCATCCCCCAGGCCGGCACAGGGCCACACTGAGAAAGCCCATCCCCTCCCCCGCACCCATGGCTTCTCCAGTGGAAAAGAGAGAACCCAAGGCGGACATCCAGTTTCCCCACTGCTTCAGGAAGCTTCCCGGGAGGTCCGTTCAGGCCCCACCTTACAGAGCCTGACCACTGGGGGTCAGACAGAGAGAAGGGAGGCAGGGCTTACAGCCGCCAGTGCTCAGATCTCAGCGGACCGCGTTCTCGCTTGCAGTAGTGCATGCGAGAGTGGAGATCCCGGCCGGCAGAAGACATAGGGGATAAGCTTCTCGACGGGGACCTTGGCAGTGAAGTTTTGGGTATAATATCAGAAGCACAATCAACAAAAGCAATAATCAACAAGTGAGACCACATCAAACATAAAAGCTTCTGCCCAGTGAAAGAAACAATCCACAAAATGAACAGACATTCTACAGAACGGGAGACATATTTGCAATATAACAGATAAGAGAGTAATATCCAAAATATACAAGGAACTCACAGGACTCAACAGCAGGTAACAATAATCCAATTAGAAAACAGGCAAAGGATGTAGTCATTTTTCAAAAAAAAAATATACAAATGGCCACTAGGTACGTGAAAACGTGCTCAACATCACTAATCATTAGGAAATGCAAATCAAAACCACAGTGAGATATCACCTCACACTTGTTAGAATGGCTATTATCAAAAAGACAATAGATACCAAGTGCTGGTGACGTCTTGTGAAATAGGAATATTTGTATGGTGTTGGTGGGAATGTAAATTGGTGCAGCTACTATGGAAAAAAGCATGGAGGTTCCTCAAGAAATTAATTCCTGATCCCAAAATCTCACTTGAGGTATATATCCAAAGGTGAATTATACTGCAATGAACATGGAGGTGGAGATATCTCTGAGAGTGTGATTTCATTTCCTTTGGCTATATATATTATATATATTATATTTTGGAATATTATTCAGACATTTAAAAAGAAGGAAGTCCTTCAATTTTCAACAAGATAGATGAACCTTGAGGGCATTAGGCTTAGTAAAATAAGTCAGACCGAGAAAGACAAACACTGTATGATCTCATTTATGTACAGAAAAATTTTTTTTAAACTCATAGAAACAGTGAATAGACTGGTGGTTTCCAGGGGCAGTAGGGTGAGGCACTGCGGGAAATGAGTGAAGGTGGTGGTCAAAGGGTACAAATTTCCAGTTATAAGATGAATACGTTTTGGGATTTAACATATAGCTTGGTGACTACAGTCATCAACATTGTATTGTGTACTTGAAAGTTGCTGAGAGAGTATATCTTAAAAGGTCTCACCACACACATACAGACGGAACCAAGAAGGTGGCAGCCACGTGAGGTGGTGGGTGTGTTAACTAATCTTACTGTGGTCATCACTTCACAATATATACGTATATCGAATCATCACCCTGTATACCATAACCTTAGACATTATAAGGCAGTTATATCTCAATAAAAGTGGGAAAAAATTAAACCTTCAAAAAATGTTTAATAAAGGCATTTCTTGACCTTAGGTAAGACAGAATCGTAGAACAGACCCTAAAACACACTAGTCATCAGGGACCCTCACATTACTCATACCATACAGATGGATATCTAGAATGCTCTTGGTAAATAAGAATTTCAGGGCTTCCCTGGTGGCACAGTGCTTAAGAATCTGCCTGTCGATACAGGGGACACGGGTTCGAGCCCTGGTCCAGCAAGATCCCACATGCTGAGGAGCAACTAAGCCCGTGAGCCACAACTACTGAGCCTACACGCCACAACTACTGAAGCTCGCGTGCTCTACGGCCCGTGCTCCGCGACTAAGAGAAGCCACTGCAATGAGAAGCCTGCGCACCGCAACAAAGAGTAGCCCCCGCTCGCCGCAACTAGAGAAAGCCCGCACGCAGCAACAAAGACCCAAGGCAGCCAAAAATAAAAATTAATTGTAAAAAAAAAGAATTTCAACATCTTTGATTCAGTAAAATTTTAAATTTACACTGAGACTAATGTGTGTTTTTCCTGAGTCCTGAGAGTCAGATTTTCAAATGCAACTAAGGTACTTTGAAGTCTACAGCGTAACCCTAACTACTGAAGCACAGTTCTTCCTCCTTGATGGCAGCATCTGCTCAGAAACAGGGTAAATCATCTTGTACGTAAGACCTGTGAATGGGAGGAGACTGTAATAAACAGACTTCATTGTAAAAGCATATAGTGCATTACCACAGTGTCAAAATGCATGAGACAATATCGTAAAAACAATCAAAATCTTAGGGAAGATCTTAATGAATAAGACAGACTTAAATACATGCTGGATACCTAGATGAGAAAGAGCCAATATGGAGAACTGAAAATGCTTTTGATTAGATGTTTATTTGATTAAAAATATTAGAATAATCTGGGGATATATGTATACGTATAGCTGATTCACTTTGTGATACAGCAGAAACTAAGACACCATTGTAAAGCAATTCTACTCCAATAAAGATGTTTAAAAAAAGATTCCTACTAGGGAAGATTCAACTTACCTCTCTTCCTCACATACAGTGTTTACGACATCATGATCCGGTAAACGTCACATACAGCAGAACTATGTAGTGTACTATAGTTTCATTTTCTTTCTTGTGCATTGTTTTCTTGGAGTGAATAAAGCCCTCTGTTGTTTTCAAAGAAAAATCTATGAGAATATAAAGTCTGAGGCAGGTTATGTTAACCAGCAGCAGCTTCTGCAGGAGGACTAGGCTCCAATAGCACTCTTGTTTCTAGGCACTTACTTTTCGTTACGTCTTTTTTATCTGTTGATGCCTGGAAAAACTCTGTGCAGTGGAAACTCAAATATATAACTCACTCAAAATGTAAAGAGGAAAAAGCACAGATCTTATCTAGTTTAAAAACCTCTTTCACACATTTCAAAATACTAAATCCCAGCTTAGTGGAAGCCATAACCTCCCTACTAAATGTATTTTTTAAATTAAAAAAAAAAGAGAGGGGCTTCCCTGGTGGCGCAGTGGTTGACAGTCCGCCTGCCGATGCAGGGGACACGGGTTCGTGACCCGGTCCGGAAAGATCCCACATGCCGCAGAGCGGCTGGGCCTGTGAGCCACGGCCGCTGAGCCTGTGCGTCCGGAGCCTGTGCTCCGCAACGGGAGAGGCCAGAACGGTGAGAGGCCCGCGTACCGCAAAAAAAAAAAAAAAAAAAAAAAAAAAGAGGAAAGAAAATACCTGCATTTAGATACAGATCATATGGAATCATGCCCAAGAATTCCTCGGCAGTTCAAGGTCAGTAACAATGGAGTCAGAGCCAGGAGCCTGGGGAGCATTTCACCATCACGTGCACATCATCGCACCACGCATGACGGAAAACACTAGCAACTTGGATGTGAGAATGTGTGCAGTTGTCCTTTTAGACTTTCTTTTTCTTTTTTCTTTTTTTTTTGGTAAGAAAAAGCTTACTTAACATGAGATCTACACTCGTAACAGACACTTACACGTACAGTGTGTCGTTGTTGTCTATAGCAGTGTTCTGTATCAGATCTCTAGAACGTGTTTATCTGGCATAACTAAATTTCACATACAGTGGTTAACAATTCCCCATTTCCCCCTTACCCTCGCCCCTGGGAATCACCATTCTCTTCTTTGCTTCTATGAGGTTGACTATTTTAGATACTTCATAAAGTAGAATCAGAAACTGGAATGTTTTTTTACAAGGTTGGTAGGAGTGCAAAATGGTGCCGCTGCTATGGAAAATAGTATGGGTTTCTCAAAAAAAACAAAAAGAGAACTACCATATGACCCAGGAATCCCACTTCTAGGTATTTATACACAAGACTTGAAATCAGGATTTCAAAGAGATATCAGCATTCCCACGTTCACTGTGCACTGTTCACAACAGGCAAGATGTGGAAACAATGTAAATGTCCATCAACAGATGAATGGATAAGGAAAACGTGATATATTCATAAAATGTAATATTACTCGGCCTTAAAAAAGAAAGAAGCCCTGTTATACGCAGCAACATGGATGAACCTTGAGGACGTTACGCTTCGTGAGATCAGCCTTCCCTCCGTTTTCACAGAACCTTCCTGTCTCTTTCTCCCTCTCCTCCCACCTCCATGTCTTCCTTTACTCTTTCTCTTTTCAGCCCGAGTCCTTCCCCCACGGGGCAATTAAGACCGTGCTTGGGATGCAGGTCCAAGAGACAGCCCCAGCGCTACCCCTGCACCCGCCTGACGGATTCTGGTAAGAGCCCTGAGGCCGCACAGCTGAGCAGAGAGGCGCGGGGCCTGGGAGTCACAAGAGCCTTTCGTCCCATCCCTGTTCTTTGCCTCCCGAGTGACTTCAGTCATCTGAACACCAAAGAGATGCAGCAGGAGCATCTCAAAGGCATCTTCCAGTTCTAACATCTCAAGGTGCAACCCTTCTGAGACCAACGGGTCTTTAAACTGCAGAAGCACAGAGCTCATGGTGGAGCTCCTAGGGCCAAAGTCTGGGGCTTCATCATTCTAAACAGGAAGGAAGAGAAGAAATGCAGGCAGAGGAGGAGGGGCCCTAAGACACACGCTGCTGTAATCCTTCGGAGGGAAGACGTGTGGTGGGGGTCTGGGGGAGGATGGAGCAAAGGTCACAGACAGAGGTAGGCAGCGAGAGGCAGCTTGGGTTCCCTCCAGCTTCAGGGAGCTCAGGAAGCATGGCTAAGGTTCGGAAAGAGTTTATCAGCAAAATAAGACACACAGAAGGTGTAAGAGATCGTCTATGTCATGAAAGACTGTGAGACCCAGCGTGGAGGAAACGCTGGTAGTGCAACAGGGAGCGTGTGAGCTGTTTCCAGCTTCAATCAGACCACGGCACGGAATGCTCAGTGTCGTGGACTTGCTTGTGCATTAAATGCTGTGCTGCATTCAGTGCTCCCTCTGCACCTAGCATTGTACAGCGAATGGTCCAGGAGCGCGATGGGAGCAGAGGCACGCGTGCTGCCCCTGGGACGTTCCCTAATGATGCCTCCCAACCCGTGCAAGCACCTCGACAAAATGCTGATGACCCCACGACACAGGAGGCCTTTACTGGCCGACACATACGCAAACGCATGTGCATTATTGCCAACGAACAGGAACACTGAGCAGAAAGGCACTTCCTGCCTGCTCTGAGCTTGTGCTTCATGGCACTTCAGGGGCAGAACAATGAAAATTATTTTTGCCATGTACTCAGTCCTAATCGGGCTGAACCGTTCGTGAGTGTGCCCAGCAGGCTTTCCCACAGAAAACAAGCCTCCCCATAGCTTTCTGGCAATAGAATCCTCCAGTGTCACACCTACACTTAAAATACAATCACAGACACTTGTGGTTCTCATTTTCAGAAGTACATAGAGGCCACTTGAGGAAATGCTGAAGAGAAGGAAGGAATTATTAGTGGCTCTTCGGCATCTCTAAATTCAGCATAGGAAATTTTAATAATTTAGGCTCATTACTTGTAGAACCATCAGGCTAAGCTACTTCAAATTTAGAAACTTTAATTCCCTTTCCAAAATAAAAGAAAGAATATTTTTCCTGTAATCTACCACAGCAAAAAAAAAAAAAAAAAAGACTCCCAATTCCCCACACCCACTATCCATCATCCACTCCAGCCGCTGGAAAAGATGCGGATGTTCAATGATTTCTGTCAGCCATACACACCTCTTGAGATGCTCATGTACATAATTCTCTTAACCCGATTTCTTTTCGACTGCAGAGGGTGTATTTCTTGGCCCTGCACAATTGCACTGAAATCCCCCCACTCAGCACCCTCACTAATCCCTTTGGCCACCTTTATTCAAACAAACTTACTAAACCCAATTACAGAGAACAGCCTCCAGTAAACCTGTACCTTAACATATGTGCTCGCTGGGTAACCACATTGATACATGGTCATGCTTGTGCTTCAGACAAACAGCGCAGCTGCATCTTCCATAATAAACATCCAGGGATACGGAGAGAATTTCATTTCAACCAGTGTTGCCTTGAAAATCACCAAAGGAGATTGATAACATGTAGCTTTGGACGTTACATTATTAATAGTCGTCCTGGGTGAAAATAAAACGTGAAATCAGGATCAAAGCCCAGAGTGAAGTTGAGTTTACAGGAAGTATTACAAAATGAAGAAAAAAGAAATACTGCATCAATAATTCGACAACCCGGCAGATTAAATGTGCAACCCAACCAGCAAGAAAAATCATACCGGGTTCTGGCTTTCGGGGGTTTAGGAAAACGACTTTTTTTTTTTTTATTGGAAAGGGCAGCAGGAAAATGTCTCTCTTAATCGCTTTCCTTCTGCTCTGGAATTAAAGAGAATGAGAAGGGAAAGCAGGGAATTTAAAAGACACCAAGAAGGCCATTTCACGTCTCAAGAGGGCACCAGCCCTTTGTTAAAAGTCAGATAGAAAGAAAAAAATGTATAGAAAATTCTGACTTTCTACCCCCAAATAGAATCGTCATTTTATTAGAAATAATACAATTATTTTTAGCTCTTTAAAGAAGAGCTTCGAAAGGAAAATGTGAGAGGTGGTCAGTAAAGACCCCTTAAGTGTAACACTAAATATAAACACTGAAATATTTTTTAAAATTCCTTCTAGATATCCAAGGCCAATAAATACACGTGCCCCTCTGCCCTCCTCGCTGACAGCGGGCGGCGCCCACGCTGCGAAGCATCAAAGCCGACGGGACAGCTGCCTCTCTGCACGGGTGGTGGGGAGCTTCACGGGGCTCTCCCCCCACTGGACAGTCACTCTCGGCTTCCTTCCGTGGGCGGGGCCTTGGCAGCAAGGGGTTAGGGCCTCAGTGAAAGCAGCTTTGCAGGCCGTGTGAACGCCTGTGCATCATTTCTGCATCCACGTTCACGTACCTGGGCGCTGGGTCTGAACCAACAGGCCCAGGAACATTCACTCCTCCACCCGCTCTGTTCATGACGTGCGGCCAAAGGCCTCGTGCCCGCCCTAAGCCCCCCCGGACTTAGGAACGCTCCATCCCCGCCTTGCTTTTATTTGCTCACACATGACCTAGACCATCTCAACATCTAAACTCACTAAAGACAGACTTAGAGCCGCTGGGATTACACGCTCACTAAAATAAGTGCTGCACCAATGATTATGTTCATTTCAGCACCCTTAGACCTGTGTCTGGAATGTTTAGCTGCCACTGGAGGGCCCAAGATGAGAGGTGACTGGCACCTGCTTACCCTCTAGGCTTCGGTTTCCTCATCCGTAACAAAAGGAGGCTGAGCGAGACACTTTGTGACGATCTGAGCGTTATTCGTCTCTTGTATCCCCTGCCCTCCACCCCCCAGCCCAGGAACCCCCCCGGCTACTGTAGCTCTCCCACCAAACCCCCCTCTCTCCGAGGCCTCCGAGCAAACGCTCACGCTGCTCTCTCCTGCCCTCGCTCCACTGGGAGGATGCTGTCTTCCAACTCCTCCTTGCCACTCATCCTGGTATGTCTCCGCTCAGACAGCAAACCCTTCAAGAAACAGCCCACTTCCTCTCCTCCGCACAAACACCCTCGTCTGGATGTGGGCTCACCCCCTGCACTCTTCTAACTCTAATAACCTCTTCTACACTCTCATGTTTTTAATCACAACATTTATGCCATCCTAGGTCTGCTCCCCCACTGGTCTGTGTGCACCCTCAGCACCTGGCAGACTTCCTGGAGGAGGCGAGGGACTCCGTAAATGTTCTCAGATGAACCGAATGGAAAAGAGCGGATGGAAAAATATGCAAGTCACACTGTGTTTATACACACATTCCACTAATGCCAGTCTTCTTAGAAATACAGGGAGGACTCATCTGTTAGAATGGTGCCTGGTGCATAGTAGGGATTCAACAGATATTTGGTTAGGGGATGACAGAGTACTTTCTAGTAGTTATCCTGGATGCTGGCATTGTAGTCTTCCAGGCAGGAAGAAAAGTGCTATCAGTATAGATATACACATATACATATACACTTATATATACATATATCTTTTAGTAAATAAGTTTTATATATATATATGTATGTGTGTGTGTGTGTGTGTGTGTGTGTATATATATATATATATATATATATATATATTCTTTCCCCCCCCCACCCCGTAGACAAAGACTCTATTTTCGCAAGGACCAAATCCAACACTACAGTTTACAGTAATCAAAGTGAAGAAACTTCTATTCAGGCCAGTTGTTCTGGACAATCAGCCCTCTCTTGCTGGAAGAAAAGAAGGGAAAAAAACAGCCATTAATTACAAGTTACTGAGGAAGTGAAATATTGCCCGTGTGAATGCAAAACATTTCACTAAATATTTTTATTACATGTTGGAATTTTACTACATTTTTATATTTATATTGGGTTAAATAAAATATTTTATTAAAACTAATTTCACTTTTCATTTTCCAATATGGCTTCTAGAAAATTTTAAAGTACATATGTGGCTTGCATTGTATTTCTTTTTGTCTCAAATTATTATTTTACTGAAGCATAGTCAATTTACAATATTATTTCAGTTTCACGTGTACAACACAGTGATTCAATATTTTTATAGATTATACTCCCGTTAAAGTTGTTACAAAATAATGGCTATATTTCCATGTAATAAAATAATCCTTGTTGGCTATCTATTTTATACACAGTAATTTGCATCTCTTATCCCCTACCCCATCTCACCCCTTCCCCCCGCCCTATCTCCACTGGTAATCACTAGTTTATTCTCTGTATCTAGGAGTCTGTTTCTGTTTTGTTATATACATTCATTTGTTTTATTTTTTAGATTCCACATATAAAGGATAGCATAGAGTATTTGTCTTTCTCTGTCTGACCTACTTCACTGAGTAAGGGGCTCGTCTTCCTTGTGTTGGACCCCATGGCTAGGGGTCCCAATGTGTGGCTCAAACCACTCACTCCTCAGGACAGATCTCCACTTCCCCCCCACCCAACTGCATGTCATCTCCCTTTTCCTCTGAGTCCCCTCCCACGGGCACAGGTCCCGACCTGATGGCTTCTCTTCCCTTCCTGCCTGATTCCACGTGTGTCTTTGTTACAGCCACGGTTGCACAGGAGCCTGTCAGTCTCCAGGGCGCATCTCCCGCCCTCCTACTCCCCCTTCTTGACCCAGGTAGACTCACATTATCTCTCTGTAGGATAGTGTTGTTATAAGACCTAGTTAAAGTTATTTTGCTACTATACAATTTCTATCTTTGATAACAAAGCTTTGGAATTTATGACAACGAAATCCTCTTTATTCAAAGAAAGCTTGCTCTATTCCACTTTGTCAAGGTAACTCAACCAAAGCCTATTTATTCAAAACAGTGCCATCTACTGACAGAAAATAATAAAAGCTCGGAAGTGACTTCGTTCTTTGGGTCCTGGCACAGGAGTTTCTCTCCTGCTCTTATTTCCAGCTAGGCAGAGCTGTAGTGAGCCCGGAGCAAGGTCACTGTAAGAACTGCTGCGTTTTGACCTGTGATGCTGCATGTACACACCTGGCTCCGTCCCCTCTCTCTCTGTAGACGGCAAGGACCACCCAGGAGCACGGCCGGTCCACAGCTCAGCTTCTGGGCAGCCTGAGTGCCCGGCTGAGGGAAGAAGGAGACTGTGCAGCTAGAGCACTTCATGCAGGAGGTGCTGTTTACTGTGGAACGTTCTCAGTCCTCGCAGAGCCTCATTTGGGGTACCGTGGTGCTCAGAGCCTGCCCTTGTGCCTAAAGACATTTTCAATGCTTTCAAGTGACATCTCCAAGCCAACTTTTTCACTTGAACACGTTTTAAACATCTTCAGCCCCAAACCCAAGTTTCCAAGTGGCCTCACTGGAGCCTTATCCATAGCTACCTGCGGCACCTGCGGCCCGGCAGAGGCAGAGGGGAAGGAAGAGCAGAACGGACACCAAGCCACCCTTTGACAGGGGATTCTGACAACCTACCCACCCACCCCCAGAACAATGCTCAAGATGGAAGTGAGGCTGTGTCGCTCTATGGAAATATACTTTCAGAAATTGCATCAGCCCCTTTTGTAAATGACATGAGCACTTCCCATGGCTGTATCTTACAAGAGGATTATTAGTTAAGCATAACCTGCTTAACTGTTCTTAAGACACTAAAAGTTAAAGCTTCCCATTTTGGTTAATTACATATTGCCTATGTGCGCATGTGCATGCATTACTGTGCGTACACACATTCGCTCATGATCGATTTCACTCCCAACATTAAGCATTCTTTCCATGAAACGGGATTCTAGATGATTTTGATAATTTCTAACTTTATGGTTTTCTATATTTTCCAAATTTTCTATAGTATAAGAAAAAGAAAGGAAGGAATAAAGAGGGAGAGAAGAATGAGAGAGAGGGAGGGGGAGACAGAGAAAAGGAGAAGGAAGAGGAGGGATGAGGGGGAAGAAAGAGAAAGAGACAGACTGTCTCAAAGCGACTCCTTTTAGAGAAGGAAGTCAGTTGTGATATAAGCCCTCCTCTCAGATGGCTTGGAGGAAGCATCTAAGAAAACTCGATAATGCACTTCCAGGGTCAAGCATCCCCTCTCTTACACCCCTTGCTAAAGAGTTTTCCCCAAGAAGGAATGGGTAGCACTGCACGCAGTAAACATCGTTTTTCCTTTTCACTCATTCAAGACAATACAGCTAAGATCCAGCTGGAGATTCTTTTTTTTGGCACTGATTTTAATGCTGATTCTCTGATCAACCTTCAGATGCTCAAAGGTAATAAAAGGAGGATGCCTGTGGTGCTTTAAGACCATTACAGGGGGGCTTCCCTGGTGGCACAGTGGTTGAGAGTCCGCCTGCCGATGCCAGGGACGCGGGTTCCTGCCCTGGTCCGGGAAGATCCCACATGCCGCGGAGCGGCTGGGCCCGTGAGCCGTGGCCGCTGAGCGTGCGCGTCCAGAGCCTGTGCTCCGCAATGGGAGAGGCCACAACAGTGAGAGGCCCGCGTACCGCTAAAAAATATATATAGATAGATAGATATAAAAGCATGATGGAATACACACTACTATATATAAAATAGATAACCAACAAGGACCTACTGTAGAGCACAGGGAACTCTCTTCAATACTCTGTAATAACCTATATGGGAAAAGAATCTGAAAAAGAATGGAGGTATGTGTATGTATAAGTGAATCACTTTGCTGTACACCTGAAACTAACACAACACTGTAAATCAACTCTACTCCAATATAAAATAAAAATTAAATATAAAAAATAAATAAAAATAGAAGCACGATGGAGTGTATCTTAAAGGTGTCAGATCAACGAGCACACCGCGGGAGGTTTACTGTCTTCGCTGACTCAGCAGCAAGTGGTCTAGCAGTTGCTGGTTTGATCATCTGAAGCCTGGACCCAGGGACACTACGTGCAATGAACTGAGAAGTGGAAACCTCGCTGACAATATTGCAGCTGAGGAAACAGGAGGTCTAAGGGGATGGAATGCGGGAGTGGACCCCTTACGTGCGAGACCTGTAGGCACTTCCTAACCTTACCCCGCGGCAAAGCAAAAAGAAACACTGGTGAGGGCTCCAGCATGCCCAAACCATTCTGCGTGGCCGTCCTATGGATCCCTGAAATGATCATGTGAGATCGTGCCATTGACTCGGAAGCTCTGATTTTACTGGGTTAGGGTTAGAATAATGAAATCTCAGGGTGGTGGGGACCCGGTCACGAGGCTTAACTATCAAAGACAAATTGACCCAATTAGCATAATACACCACAGAGGTGCAATGGTGGAGTTTATCGACACTTAGAAATCTGTAGAGGTTTATTACTGGCTCCCTATTAATAGATGGGTGACCTACTAAGGTATTCGTTGCTTAAGATAATCCAGAAATCACTATGAATCCACAGCCGGACACTAGACGTTAGGGCAGTTCACACATCCTGAACCCCTGGAGTGAGAACCATTAAAACATGGCCCAAGTACACACCGTAAAGCTTCCTCCACTCTTCCCCAGTGAAGCCTACAGCCATTTAAAAGGATGAGAGTGTGAAGAAGAGATGACACATCTTCAGAGGGTTACAGGTGTTGGCTCTAAATTGACACTAATCTAGGGGACACGGATGACACTCTGGTTGAATGGTTAGCATGGGGCTTACAGAAGGACACTTGATAAATAACCTCGGTCTAAATTTATCTCAAAGACCCATGCAGTGCTTATTTCCCTATTTTCTGCATGAATAATTGGAATAAATATACTCGGAACTGGCATAATTCCCACAATGACCCCCTGACTATGGTATGCTAGGTAAACCAAAAGTAATAGTGAGAGCATTTGTGAGAGAAACAGCACAGTTTAGCGTTACCATAAAAGACATCAAAGATGCAAAGTGGTGAAGCCAAATGGTACTTCTAGATTGACCCTGAGTTACTATAAATGTGATCGAGCTGTGATTACAAACGTCGTGAATCTGCACCTAGACTGGACGCAGAGATTGACTTGGCATGTTTTTTCAGCCCTAAGCAACCAGTCCACCTGCACCTGCTGGAGACCGCGTATACCCTACTGGCCACCAGGCCCCCAGCCATGACGACTCCCCTCTGCTGACCTAATCCAGACTGTTGATTAAATCGTGTAAATAGCAACAGGAAATACCAAGTAGCCTAGGTGCCTTGGTGTCGGAATGAGAATGATAAAACCCAAGAAATTCAGAAGCATGGCTCCTTAGTGAAGCTAGTAGGGATGGAGTGATCTTGGCCATAGAGGTTATAGCCTCTAAAGTGAAAGAGAGTCCCTGCACTTAGACTGACTATACATACAATAAAAAAGAGACGCAATACTTTGCCTAAAGGAATAAAGAGATGTCAGCTGTTCTTAGAAGACAAAATAGCTGATGCAACAACCCTGAGGCACAAAACAGCACGGCTTGTCCTAGAGATGGAGGGGACACCAGGGTGACCACAGCATGGGAAGCAGAAAGAGCGTGATAAGGTTGAAGGGATAAATCATAGGGCCTCAGTGAAGATTTTGGATTTGGTCTTAAGTGCAACTGAAGAGTTCTAAGCTGGGGTAAGTGTGAGAAGGACAACTGTGATTTGATTTATGTTTGAACACAATGAAACTGGCTACAACGTGAAGGATTTGGGAAGGGAAAATTAGAGGCATTAATTTGACAGAGGAAGAAAGGGAAATAATTGTGGAGTTTGGGGTGTTGACTTATTCATTGACAAATTGTATCTGTGTACTGTTATCATTAAAGGCTCAAGATCCCTTTGATTGGTTCCAAGCAAGCTGCCATAAGTCACTTTTTACCAAAAGCAAATGGAATGACAGCTTTTGACCAACTTTCCAACGTACAGGCTGTGAGAGAAAGTGCTGGTATTAAAGATTAATAATAGTTCTTTTTTTGGCGTAAAAAATAATAAGAAATTCCAATATAAAAGATCAATAGGATTATCTTACCTCCCCCTGGAATGTAAGTGTGCACCCCACTTTGGAGAAAACTGGCTTAGAGGGATATTCAGTGGTATGGAGTTAATGAAAAGTTTAGAATAATTGAACAGAAGTGGCTTTCATTTCCAAACCTCCTGGGAAAAGTCCAGGAGCCCTGGGGAAACTGAGTAATAAACTCCCTTCTATAAGCATCCTAAGTATTCCCCAGGTCCTCAGAGTTTAGAGGACAAAACAAAAAGCCCTGCTTTCCATCTCCATTTTTTTCCATGTCTACCTCTGTCTCTTCCCCAAATCTATACCAAACCAACCACAGAGTAAAACACTCAGCTAACAAGCCTGTGGGCATCAGACCTGCACCTGAGGGTCAAACGCACACAACTGCCACTCTTGCAGTTATCCACATGATGGGCAAGAGTGGTGGACTGTCCGCTGGGCTTGAGAACTGATAAAGTACTTCACGTGGACAGTGCCTAATCATCACGCGAGGTACCATCATCTCACTTTCTGCAGATTAGGAAATCGAGGCTCAGAGGACTGAAGTGAATGGTCAAAGGTCATTACGTCATCCAGTACCTATTTGGGAATGTCGGTTAATTGATAATACTTTGTCTTCTTATTACTAAAAAAGTAATATCAAAAGTGCATCTGGGAGCAGCCAGTATAAATCCAAGCCAATATTGGTTTGATGGCCAGCCTACCATCACACAGAAATAAACGTCAGGGATTCAGATTGGAACTCACCCTTTTATTTTTCTGGAGCACCATTCACGTTCTACAGAAGAGTTGTTGATAGAATCAGAAGTTTTTCATTGTCTTTGTTAGCAGAGTCTAGGCATTCACCCACATTCTCCATTTTTTTCACTTAAAAAGGACAGAATATCAGAGTCCTGTCTGGTTCTCGGATAAATGTTGGGAACAGCATTGCATAGTAGCTCCAAAGGCAAAACACAAAGACACCAGACACCAGACACCAGAAAGTGTGGTGGGCAGCATGGGGAGGGGCATACAGACCAATGCAGACACTGGTTGGCCCTGTGACCTCACCAGCTTTTTCCTCTCCCTGAGCCCCATTATCCTCAAGCGTACAGAGGGGAAAATGAGACATGTCATCTAACACTGACGTCAGGATTACATGAAATGGAAAGGCAGCACCATACGGAGGTTGAGGTAGTGGGCTTCGGAAAGAAGTTACCTGGGTTTCTCTCTGAGTCTCTCTTACTAGCTGAGTGGTCCTGGGCTGATCACTTAACCTCTCATTTAAGTTCCTTCCTTTGTACAATGGGCAATGGCAGTGCTTACCCTTAAGGACCTAGTGAGGATTATGTGAGTTGGCACGTGAAGATTCACTGTAGAGCCTAATCTGTTGCTAATGTTCGGTGTCAGCTCTGATGACACTGACGATGGTCATGATCATGGACAAGAGTGAGGGCTACCAAGGGCCCAGAACACGGAAGAGGCTCTAGACAGGAGCCACCCTTCCCACAATTCAATGATCCACATCTGTGGTCCCCCTTTACGACAAAGACTCCAGTTCAAGCTAAAACATCAGCCCACATACACAGAATTGTGGACATTCACATAGAAACCAGAGCCCTCTCAAGTCTGCTCAGTATCTAAGACAATAATCTGACTTGCTTACGTTCTTCCAGGTCCATCAATGACTTTAACCATTTCGTCTCAAACTTTTCCAAAAATAATCCAACTACTTTGTTCTTTTGTTGTGAGATGGTTAGATTCAATGCTTTTACCATAAAGTTCTGTCCTAAATAATCAAACACTCCAGGAGCTAAAACATCACCAGGCACTTTTATAGGTTTTGATGATGAGTGAGAAAGGTCTGTCCAGACAGAACCATGAAAAATCACTATTACGTTAAACACACTTGCTTTCATACAACACCCACTAATACCAAGGGGAGAAGGGATTGACAGCTCCATGTAATGTGATTTAAGCATCCCAGAGGCTGTGGGCTTCGCCATGAAACATAAATTTCTTGCCACTTTTAGGTTAGCTTTTCATGCTGTCATATTTTCAACGAAATAGTTACATCAAACAATAATATTTCGCACACACACATACACCTTCTTCCCTCTCTAGGGTATTTATGTTCACATGCTTGGAAGAGCTAACAGTCCATTACTGCATCCAACCAGTAACACTGGAACCGGGGCTGTACTTGGATCTGTAATAAGTCACACAAAGAGAGCAGTGCTCTTAATAGTGGGACCTAAACACGACAGTATAAATATATGTTTGTTTTCTGAAAAAAATTATATAGAAATAGATGTAGATAGATATTGGTCTGTCTTGGTTAATATCAAAAGATTCCTGTTTTCTCTTCTTTCTGTATGTTTTCTTATATTTATGGTTTTTTTTACATACCTTCCTTGCTTTGCAGAAATATATGTAATCAGGTTAGGAACACGACAAACCAACATAATGAAGAGCAGTGGTTCTCAAATCCAGTCACCTGGGTGGCACCTTGTTTGAACACCGATTCCCGTCCTGACTCCAGAAAATCCTGGGTCAGCGGGTCTGGGATGAAACCTGATAATCTGCATTTCCAACCAGTTGCCAAGTGACGCTGATGCCGCTGTTCAAGGGACCACATCAGAGAGCCTGTGACGTGGAAGAGCCATCACCAGACTTACCTGGAGCCTCAGCACCAGGGTTCTGTTCCTAGCTCTGCTATGTGAACTGAGGCATGGTGTCTACCTCTCCGGATCACAGCTCATCAGTGGTGAATGAGGAGTCTGCACCGGACGAACACTGAGATCTCTTCCAACACCGACGACCCATGACCGCTATGCTCTCCTGGCCGCCTCTGTCCCAGGAGGGCTCCACACCCACCTGGGTGCCACTCCCCCATCCCGCTCAGGAGTTTCTCTCTTTGACTCAGTCTCCAGCAGTGGTGTGCAAAGGTGTTCTAAGTAGCGAGGGCAGCTAAATACATCTATTTCTATTTCCTACTTCTAAAAGGTGAAATGCTTCGCCATTCTTTCTCTACTCTTCCCATGCTTAGTAGAAAGAGAGGGTACACTGCAGACTTGGTTTGGAGTCAACAGCCTTCATGGTGCCTGTCATCATAGAAAGACTGACATAACAATAGCAATTGTTGAACACTTACCGTGATAGGGTCTTTACATGGGTCATCATTTAATCCTCACAATAGCCCCACGCGGTAAGCCATCACTGCTGTGCCCATTTTAGGCAGGAGAAAACACACTCAGAATAATCTTTCAACACACCCATAGTCCATCATGGAACTAGGATCAGAGCTGGGATGAAAAATCAATTTTGTTTGATTCCAGATCTTGGGCTCTTGGCCGTGGTCACAGTTAAAATGTATCACCAGTTCTACCCCAGAGTCAGGGTGGAGGTGAGGTTTCAGCAAAGGATCAGGTTAAGGGGTGAGGTGGGAGGGGGTGAGGGTAGAAATCCACTGGGCGCAGCAAACCATCTAAGCCGGGAGGACCAGGACCAACACCAGCACAACTCAAGAACTGGAGAAGAGCCCGTGGATGTGGCAGGGCTTGTGATTCAAGAAAGGATCTAAAACAGAGTGGAGATACATAAATGTAGAACTGAATCACTTTGCTGTACAGCAGAAACTAACACCACATTGCAAATCAACTACACTCCAATAAAAATTTTGTTAAAAAAGAGAGAGAGAAAGACGCCGAAATCCTGGCGGACTCAGAATACGGAAGCCATGAAAGCAGCTCAAAGTCAAACCCAGAGCAGCAAATGGGCAACTGAGAAGATGTCAGCACCGGGAATCAGGTGGAGCTCGCCCAGGGCGGCTCCTGGAATGAGACTTCTCAGTGGAGACCTGACGTGTCTGCAGAAGCCATTCTCCACCCTAGAGCTGGACCCCAGGGTGTCCCTCCTCCAAGCCATACGTGGGCAACAAAATAAACGCTGGGAGGAGAGAGCACAGTGCTAATTCTCCAGGGATCGCGCCCATTTAAAACGCCAGAGAAAACTGCCTCGATTCTTAAATTACTTAATATGAAAATCATTTTAACTGCACTAACAAACAGAATAAAGTAGGACATTATTACTTCAGACGACTCAAAATGACTCATTAGACACCCACCCATCCCCAGGGCCCCTGACACGCTGCCAACCACATCCAAAGCACTAACCCTCTGCCTCAAGGCCTTCAACAGTCGCTCCAGAATTTCTGTCTAAGAAGGGCCATCCTGTCTGAACTGCATTTACCTCCCCTTGTTGTAGGACGGTACATTTACTGGGGGTGACTCGAAGTGAATTTCCATGGCAAATACAGCATTTCTCATTTTTAATGTTGGGTCCATTACGTTTGGAGGACGGAGGAGACCACAGGGCTATCCCTGGGCCCTGTGCATCTCACACCCTTTACATTCTCAGCAGGCGTTCCATTCCAGGGGCTGTGAAGATGCCGTCAGAAAACGGGTCACCTCCCAGCCCTTCCAAGGGGCTCCAGACACATAATGCTGACAGGCACGTAAATAAATAGCTACATTAGAAAGAACTGCATGAGTAATTTCTCTCCCAAAAGACTCCCATGAAGTTGTCCCCATTTCATTAAACCATAACTGTAAACATTTCTGCAACGTTTACAATGTGTTCCCGATTACATATATTAGCTAATTAAATTATGACAACTACACTATAATATTACTAATTCCATTTTACAGATGAGAAAACTGAGGCGTAGAGAAGTGACTCACCCACAGCTGCACCAAGCAAAGAGCAGAAACAAGAAGCAACCCCGGCAGCCTGGCTCGCGCCCAAGGTCCCACGGCACACACTCCCACACACTCCTTTCTATTTCTTTGTATCATCTTCCATTTCCTTCCTCAGTGTATTATAGTTTGCAGAGTACAGGCCTTTCACCTCCATGGTTAAGTTTATTCCCATTTATTTTATTCTTTTTGATGTGATTTTAAATGGGATTTTTTATTGGTCTCTTATAGAACATTATTAGTGTCTACAACAGCAAAAGATTTCTGCATATAAATCTTGCATTCTACAACTCTGAATAAATTAATGCATTTATTCAAATAGTTTTTTGGTTTATTTTCTATATATACTATTATGTCATCTGCAAATAGTGAGTTTTACTACTTCCCTTCAAACTTGGGTGCCTTTTCGTTTTCTTCTCTGATGGCTGCAGCTAGGACTTCCAATAATATGTTAAATAGAAGTGGCAAGAGTGTTGGGGCTTCCCTGGTGGTGCAGTAGTTGAGAGTCCGCCTGCCGATGCAGGGGACACGGGTTCGTGCCCCGGTCCGGGAAGATCCCACATGCCGCGGAGCGGCTGGGCCCGTGAGCCATGGCCGCTGAGCCTGCACGTCCGGAGCCTGTGCTCCGCAACGGGAGAGGCCACAGCAGTGAGAAGCCTGCGTACCGCAAAAAAAAAAAAAAAAAAAAAAAAGATAATCAGCAAGGACCTATGTGTACCAAGAAGTTCTATCGCCAACCTGTAAAAACCTATGTGGGGAAAGATTCCAAAGATGAACAGATGTATGCCCGTGTATAACTGAAAACTTCTGGAAGCTTACAGCACATGCAACGTTGTATACCACTGTTACTCCAATGAAAAATAAAAGTTAATTGAATTTAAAAAAAGATAAGGAGACACAAGCTGTTGGGCGTTGGTCCTGGCACATTCCGCTGTAAGTGACAACCACCAAACAGGACATGACCTCAGGCTCTGATTGCCTGGGTAACCAGAGATGGGCAGGAGGTAATCCTGCCGCCTTGTGGCCATTTCCCGCAATAGCAACCTGAAGACGATTGCTTATGAGCACTTCATATATTCATCAGGACTGCCAGGCTCTCAATGATACCTGCCGTCCAAAAATGTCCAGGGTTAAGTAATCGAAAATAATTAAAAACAGGGCAGACTATCCAGAAGACACTGTCAACTAGTAAATACTACTCAGACTGTTTAAAAGAAAAAGAAAGCACATGAAAAGATGCTCAATATTTTGAATTACTAGAGACACGCATATCAAAACTAGAATGAGGTGTCACTTCGCCCCAGTCTGAATGGCCATCATCAAAAGGTCTACAAAATATAAATGGGGGAGAAGGCATGGAAAAAGGGAACCTTCCTGTGGTGCTGGTGGGATGGCAATGGTAAAAGCCAGTATAGAGCATAGTATGGAGATGTCTTTACAAGGTAAAAATAGAGATGTCATATGATCCAGCAGTCCGGCGCCTAAGAGTACATACACCAAAATCCAGAAAGGGAAAAAAAACATGCACCCAAACGTGCACTGCAGCACCATGTACAACAGCCAAGACCTGGAAGCAGCCCAAATGTCCATCGAGACGTGAATGGATAAAGAAGTGGTACATGTAGGCAATGGAGTATGAATCAACCATGTAAATGAATGAAATAATGCCAACTGCAGGAACCTAGATAAACCTAGAGATAATCACACTAAGTGACGTAAGTCAGAATTAGAAAGACAAGTATCATATGACATCACTTATAGGTGGAATCTAACAATTCACACCAAGGAACTAACTGACAAAACAAAAATATCTCACAGACTTCAAAAACAAACTTACGGTTACCAAAGGGGACAGATGTGTGGAAGCCATAATGTAGATAGTTGGGATTACATATTACATGTAAAACAGATGATCAACAGGGACTGAGGTGTACCAAGGGAGGTCCACCCAACACTCTGTAATAACCTATACGGGAAAGGACTCCGATGATGAACAGACATATGCTTATGTAGACACTAAAAACATTCTCTGCCCTTACAACACACACACCATTGTGTATCACTGTTATTTCAATAAAAAATAAAAACTGAATTGAAAAGAAACCAAGAAGTGATGAGACACAAGCCTTTCAGTGTTTGTTCTGGCACATTCCACCCCAATTTGCAGCCCCAAAACGCCACATCCGCTAAGGCTCTGCTTGTCAGTGACCATAACTGGGCTCCGAAGAAATCCTGCCTCCTTGTGGCCGTTTCCTGAAACAGCAACTTTGAAACGATGCTTATGCGGACTTAATACTCACAAGAACTGCAGGGCTGTAAGAGACACCAGCCCTCAAAAAATTTCCAGGGGTAAGTAATCAAAAAACATTTCTTTTAAAGAAGGGAAGACTTTCATGAAGATGCTATCAGAAGATAATTACTACTCACACTGTTTAAAAAAACAAAAAGCACATGAAATGATGCTCAATATCATGAATTATTACAGTCACGAAAATCAAAACTACAAGGAGGTATCACCTCACAGCAGTCACAATGGCCATTTTCAAAATATCTACAAACAATAAATGCTGGAGTGGGTGAGGCGAAAAGCGGAGCACCCTGTGTTTCAGGTGGGATGTAAATGGTAACAGCCAACACAGGGAACAAAAAGGAAGTGCCTTTCAAAGGTAAAAATACAGCTGCCACATGGTCTGGGAGTCCCAATCCTAAGAGCATATCCAGAGAAAAAAAGAATTCCAAGTGAAACATGCACACAAATGTGCACTACAGCACCACTTACAATAGCGAAGACCTGGAAGCAGCCCCAATGCCCATCACCAGACGAATGGATTAAGGAGAACTAGTACATGCACACGAGGACTAGTACTCCGCATGACGAAGGAGGAAATAATGCCATTTGCAGGAACACAGATGAAGCTAGACATATTCATAGTAAGTGAAGTAAGTCAGAATCAGAAAGACAAGTATCATATGATATCACTTACAGGTGGAATCTAACAATTCACAACCATGAGCTAATTGACAAAACAGAAAAAGTCTCACAGACTTAAAAAATAAACTTACGGTTGCCAAAGAGGAAAGAAGTGGGGAAATGTAAATTAAGTGGCTGGGATTAACAGATACAAACTATTACGTCTGATTTCGGTAATCAGCAGGGACCTAAGTATACCAAGGTAGGTCTGCTCAACACTCTGGAATAACCTATAAGGAAGGAGAATCTAAAGATGAGTAGATGTATGTCAATACATAAATGAAAAAGATTCTGGGCACCTACAAAACACAGAACATTGTATATCACTGTTACCGCCCCAAAAATAAAAATTTTAAAAAAAGAAGTGATGAGACAGAAGCTTTGGTTGTTTGTTCTGCCACATTTTACTCTAATTTATAACTCCAAAACACGAACCAGAGTTGGTCTTGGAAGAAATCCTGCCGCCTTGTGGCCATTTCCTGCAACAGCAGCTTTTAAATGATCGCTAACGGGGACTTCATATTCACACGCACTGCTGGGCTGTGAAAGATACCAGCCCTCAAAAACTTTCTGGGGCTAAGTATTCTAAAAAAAAAAAAAAAAAAACCAAAATAGGGTAGAGTTTCATGAAAACAATATCAACAGGTAAATACTAGTCACACTGTTTTAAAAAAAAAGCCCATGAAATGATTCACAAATCATTAAAGACACGCAAATCAACACTACAACAAAGTATCACCTCACAGCAGTCAGAATGGCCATTATCAAAATGTCTACAAGCAATAAATGCTGGATTGGGATGGAGAAAAAGGGAGCCTCCTATACTGCAGGTGGGATGTAAATGTTAACAGCCACTGTAGAGGATATGCAAGTGCCTTTAAAAGGTAAATGTACAGCTACCATATGATCCAGCAGTCCCACTCCTAAGAGTATATCCAGAGAAAATCAGAATTTGACAGAAAACTTGCACCCAAACGTGCACTTCAGCACCACTTACAATAGCCAAGACCTTGAAGCAACCAAAATATCCATCGACAGGTGAATGGATCAAGAAGTGGTACAAGTACACAACCGACTACTCGGGACTGACAGTGAATGAAACAATGCCATTTGCAGGAGCACAGACAGACCCAGAGATAGTCATACTAAGTTAGATCAGATTCAGAAAGAAAAGTACCATATAATACCACTTATAGGTGGAATCTGAAAATTCACACCAATGAACTAACTGACAAAATAGAAAACGTCTCACAGACTTAGAAAACAAAAACTTATGCTTACCGAAGGGGAAAGATGTGGGAAAGGGATAAATTAGGAGGCTGGGATTAACAAATACAAACTATTACGTATAAATTCGATAATGAGCAGGGACCTAAGTATACCAAGGTAGGTCTGCTCAACACTCTGGAATAACTTATAAGGGAAAGAATACAAAAATGAATAGATATATTTGTACGTATAAATGAAAAAATTCTGTACACCTACAAAACACAGAACATTGCATACTGCTGTTACTCAAAGAAAAAATAAAACTTAAATTAGAAAAAAAAAACAAGAAGTGATGAGATACGAGCTTTTGGGTGTTTGTTCTGGCATATTCCACACTCGTACAATCCAGGAACCCGACTTCCACAATGGCTCTGGTTGCCTGGGTAACCAGAGTTGGTCTTGGATGAAATGCTGCCGCCTTGTGGCCCTTTCCCGCAACAGCAACTTTAAAACTATTGCTATGGGGACTTAACATTCACAAGCACTGTTGAGCTATAAAAGATACCAGCCCTCAAAAAATTTCCGGGGATAAGTATCCTTAAAAAAAAAAACCTAAAAATCGCAGACTTTCATGAAGACGATATCAACAGGTAAATACTATTTAAAAAGCGCATGAAATGATGCTCACCATCACGATATATTAGAGACATGTAACTCAAAACTACAACGAGGTATCGCCTGCACCGGTCAGAACAGCCATCGTCAAAAAGTTTACAAACCATAAATGCTGGACAGGGCTTAGAGAAAAGGGAACCCTCCTGTGCTTCTGGTGGGATCTAAGGTGGTAACAGCCTCTATAGAGAACAGTATGGAGGTGACTTGAAAAGATAAAAACAGAGCTACTACAGGATATGGCAGTCCCACTCCCGGGCATATATCAAGAGAAAACCAGAACTGGAAAAGATACATGCAACTAAACACGCACTGCAGCACCACTGACCATAACCAAGGCCTGGAAGCAACCAAAATGTCCATCGAGAGAGGAATGGATAAAGAAGAAAAGGTACATGTTCACAATGAAATATTACTCAGAAATGAAAAAGGATTAAAGAATGCCATTTGCAGCAATAGAGATGGACCTAGAGATGATCATACTGAGTGAAGTAAGTCAGACAGAGAAAGACACATATCATGATACCACTTACAGGTGGAAGTTAAAAACTGATACCAATGAACTCATTTACAAGAAACAGGAACTTTCCTGGTGGTCCAATGGTTAAGAATACGAGCTTCCACTACAGGGGGCGCAGCTCTGACCCTACTGTTGGGAGAACTAATATCCTGCATGCCGCACAGTACAGCCAAAAAAAGAGAGAGAGGGAGAGAGAGAGAAAGAGACTCGCAGACTTAGGAAAGAAACTTATGGTTACCCGACGGGAGAGGTCGGGGGAAGGGACAAATTAGGATGTTGGGAAAAACCTATATACACCAATATATATAAAATAGATAATCAACAGAACCTACTGTATAACACAGGGAAGTCTACTCAACACTCTCTAATAACCTATATGGAAGAAGAACCCGAAGGTGAATAGACATAGGAATATATGTAACTGAACAAGATTCTGTACGCCTACAAGCACAATACTGTAAATCTACTCCAATAAAAAGTAAAAATTAACAAAAAACAAGAAGTGATGAGACACAGGATTGTGGGTGTTTGTTCTGGCACAGCACACGCTAACGTACAACCCAGGGACCCGACCTCCACAAGGCAGTGCTCACCCGAGTAACCAGAGTGGGGCATGAAAAATCCCAGCGCCTGTGGCCATTTCCACAGCAGCAACTTTAAAACATGTGCTTGTGGGCACTTAATATTAGCAAGGACTGCTAGGGTGTGAATGACACCTGCCCTCAAAAAATGTCCTGTGGTAGGTATTAAAAAAAAATTCAAAAGGGTACGACTTTCAAAAAGCCAACTTCAACGGTAACTTTTTCTCACACTTTAAAAAAAAAACATGAAAAGATGCTCAATATCTCAAATAATTTGAGACATGCAAATCAAAACTATGAGGTATCACCTATCTCCAGTCAGAATGGCCATCATCAAAAAGTCTAAAAACAATAAATACCAGAGGGGGTGTGGAGAAAAGGGAGCCCTCCTAGGCTGTCGGTGGGATGTAAAATGCTAAGAGGCACCATAGAGAACAATATGGAGATGCCTGCAAAAAGCAAAAACAGAATTCTGCCACTCGCAACAATGTGGATGGGCCTGGAATATTTATACCTAGTGAAGTAAGTTAGAGAAAGACAAATACTCTATGTTTTCACTTCTATGTAGAATCTAAAAAATGCAAGAAAGGAATCTATATGACAAAACAGAAATAGACTCACAGAGGACAAATTAGTGATTACCGGTGGGGTGAGTGAAGCGGGGAGGGAGAGACAGTAGTTTGTTTCTCTTAATCCAGTACCCCTATGTATAAAATAAACAAACAAGGATATATCATACAACACAGGGAAATATAGCCATTATTTTGTAATAACTTTGAGTGTGATCTATAAAAATATTAAATCCATATGTTGTTCCCCTGAGACTAATGCAACACTGTAAGTCAACTATACTTCAATTTAAATAATCCATAGGGTGGCTGAGTGGATTTTAAAAAGTACAATTATATACTGTGTACAAAATATTTATGTTAACTTTAAATCCATATATAGGATAAAACTTGATGACTGGAAAAAAGATATTCCATGCAAATGATACTTGCCTGACTAGTCTATTATCAGGCAAAAAAGATTTTAGGTCAAACCTCTCAAAGAAAAGAAGGTTATCATAAATGATAAAGGGATTAATTCATCAATCAATTATGACAATTATAAATATGTATGTATCCAGCATTGGAGCCTCTAAACATATAAAGAAAATATTAACACATATGAAGCTGAAAATGTGCAGAAATTAAATAATGGTAAGAAACGTCAATGCCCAACTTTCAACACTGTATAGCTCATCCGGACAGAATATTAATCAGGAAACACTGAACACGAACACACACTTGATATCAAGTGAAACTAACAGACATACGTAGTACATTCCACTCAACAGCAGCAAGTTTCCATTCTTCTTAAGGACACAGAACATTTCCTGTGATAGGTCAAATATTAAGCCGCGAAACTAGTCTTCAAAAATCCAAGAAGACTGAAATCATATCAAGTATCATTTCCAACCACAACGGTACGAAACTGAAATTCAATATTAAGAAGAATAAATGAACATTCAAGAACCCTTAGAAATTGCACAAGCTCCTCAACAGCCAATGAATACAAGAATAAATCAAAAGGGAAATTTTAAAAATCTTAAACAAAATTGGAAACACAAAGTACCTACATTTACGGAATACAGGAAAAACAATGCAATTCAAAGAGTTACGTTTACAGTAATAAATGCATATATTTTAAAATTTTTTCTTGAGAGGGGATCAAGATGATAGAGTAGGAAGATACTGAGCTCCCCTCCCGCCACGGACACACCCAAATTACAACTTACACGGAAATTATCTCTGAGAATGACCTGAAGACTAGCAGAGAACATTTTCCACAACTAAAGATATGAAGAAGGAGAAACCACAAGGCAGGTAGGAGGACTGGACACAGAGTCTAGCTGGAACCCACACCTCGAGCACAGTGGCCCACAGCGGGAAGATATCACAATTGCATGGGTCCTCCACACGGAGGGAAGGGTCTGACCCTGCGTCAAGCTGCTCAGCCCAGGGTTCCTGCACTGGGAAGAAAAGGACACAGCAGGTCTGGCTTTGAAAACCTGCAGGGCTTACTTTCAGGAAAGCTGGAGGCTGAAGAAAACTGAGACTTTGCTCTCATAGGGCACACACAGATCTCACACGTTCTCAGTCCCCGTGCAGAGCCAGTAGTGTGAAAGACACCTGGGTCAGACCCACTTGCTAATCTCGGAGAGCTTCTTGGAAAGGCAAGAGACAGCTGGGACTCCCGCGAGGAACTGAGACACTGGCAAGCAACATTTGAGAGTCTTCCCTGGAACTGATTAGAATCAGGGGCCTGCCCCGTTTACCACCATGTCCATAGCCCTCCTGCACCACAAGGCCTCACAAGCAGACACACTGGGGGCCTGCCCTGTCCGCCTGTGCACCCGGAGCCCCACACAGCCACCCATAACGGAGGGCTGCCTTGGCTACCAGCACACCCACGGCAATCACATGCTGCAGGGGCTCACAGCCATTAGGCCGGGGTCCAACACCGCCTACCAGCTTGTCCACAGCAGCCCGCACAGGGGACGCCCCTGGAGCACGTGACTCTGCTGGGAGAGGACAGTGAGCCGCTGGGCCCTGTCAGTCGTCTCCTACATGAGGCCACTTCTCCGAGACCCGGGGGCGCAACAACCTGAACCTAAAGAAGAGAAATGCGCAGAGAATTAGGAAACGTAAGGAAATAGAGGAACATGTTACAAATGAAGTAACAAGACACAACATCAGAAAAAGAGCTAGATGAAACAGACATAAGGATTCTATCTGAAAAAAAGAGTGTTCGAGGTAATTATTATAAAGAACCTCACCCAAGTCAGGAAAAGAATAGATGGACATAGTGAGAATTTCAACAAAAAGTAATAAAATATCAAAAAGAACCAGACAGCTGAAAAATAAAATAACTGAGATTAAAACACACAAACACACACACACACTCACACAAACTAGAGGGAAGCAACATTAGATTATATGATACAGAAGAAAAGATCAGGACTTCCCTGGTGGGACAGTGGTTAGGAATCCGCCTGCCAGTGCAGGGGACACAGGGTCGAGCCCTGGTCCAGGAAGACCCCACATTCCACAGAGCAACTAAGCCCACGTGCCACAACTACTGAGCCTTCACTCTAGAGCCCACAAGCCACAACTACTGAGCCCACGAGCCACAACTACTGAAGCCCACACACCTAGAGCCCGTGCTCTGCAACAGGAGAAGCCACTGCAGTGAGAAGCCCGTGCACCACAACGAAAAGTAGCCCCTGCTCGCCACAACTGGAGAAAGCCCGTGCACAGCAACGAAGACCCAATGCAGCCAAAAATAAATAAATATTTATTTATTTTTTTGAAAAAGAAGAAGAACAGATCAGTGAAATGGAAAACAGAGTAGTGAAAATCAAGCAAGCTGTACAGCAAGAAGATAAAAGAATTAAGACTATAGGCAAAGAGACCTCTGAGACAACATCAAGAATATTCACGTGAGCGTTGTAAGGGTCTCAGAAAGAGGAGAAGAGAGAAAGGGGCAGAGAACTTATTACAAGATATAATAACTGATAACTTTCCTAACCAGGGGAAGGAAAAAGACATCTAGGTCCAGGAAACACAGAGTTCCAAACAAGATGAAGACAGGTCCACACCAAGACAGATTATAGTTTAAGCGTCAAAAAAGTTAAAGATAAAGACGGATCACAGAAGCAGTGAGATACAAACATCTAGTTATGTGCAAGGTAGTCCCATAAGACTATCAGCTGACTTTTCAGCAGACTTTGCAGACCAGGAAGGAATGACAGAATATATTCAACGGGCTGAAAGGAAAAAACCTACAACAAGAATACTCCACCAGCAAGATTACAATTCAGAATTGAAGGAGAGATGAGGAGTTTCCCAGACTAGGAAAGCTGAAAGAGTTCATCACTAATAAAGCAGCCTTATAAGCAATGTTGAAGCAATTTACTTAAGCTTAAAAGAAGTCTCACTAATTATTGATAGTAACAAGAAAACACACAAAAGTAAAAATCTCACTGGAAAAAGTATACACTAAGGGTAGTAGATCAAATGCTTATTAAGCTTCTGTAAAGAATAAGAGACAAAAGTAGTATTTTTTTAAAAAAGAGAGGGCCCAAATAAATCAAATGAAAGAGATGAACTTACAACAGATACCACAGAAATACAAAGTGTCATAAGAGATTACTACAAACAATTATACACCTAGAAGTGGATAAATTCCTAAAAACATAAATCTTCCAAGATTGAGTTAGTGATAAATAAAAAAATCTAAACACATCAATTACTAGAAATGAAACAATTAGTAAGCAAAAAACTCCCAATAAAGAAAAGTCCAGGACCAGGTGGCTTCACTAACAAATTCTACCAAACATTTAAAGGAAAGTTAACATCTATCTTTCCCAAAGTATCCCCCAAAATTGAAGAAGGAATGCTTTCAAACTTACTCTCTGAGACCAGCATCACCCATATATGAAAACCAGATAAACACAGTACCAAAAAAGGTAAATTAAAGGCCCATATCCCTGATGAACATAGATGCAAAAATCCTCAACAAAATATTAGTAAACTGAATTCAACAATACATCAAAAGAACCATACCCCATGATCAAATGGGATTATTTCAGCAATGCAGGAAGGATTCAGTATATGCAAATCAAATAAGTAACATACCAGATTAGCAGAACAAAGGATAAAACATATGATCATATTCATACCTCCAGCAAAAGCATTTGGCAAATTCAACAAAATTCAACATTTGAATTATGATAAAAACTCTTGAGACTTCCCTGGTGGCGCAGTAGCTAAGAATCCATCTGCCAATGCAGGGGACACGGGTTCAATCCCTGGTCTGGGAAGATCCCACATGCCACCGAGCAACTAAGCCCATGCGCCACAACTACTGAGCCTGCGCTCTAGAGCCCACGAGCCACAACTACTGAGCCCGTGTGCCACAACTACTGAAGCCCAAACACCCTAGAGCCCATGCACCACAACTACTGAGCCCACATGCCACAACTACTGAAGCCTGCATGCTCTAGGGCCTGCAGGCTGCAATTACTGAGCCCACACGCTGCAGCTACTGAAGTCTGCACGCCTAGAGTCCATGCTCCACAACGAGAAGCCACCGCAATGAGAAGCCTATGCACCGCAACGAAGAGTAGCCCCCGCTCGCCGCAACTAGAGAAAGCCCAAGCGCAGCAACAAAGACCCAACACAGCCAAAAATAAATTTTAAAAATTAAAAAAAAAAACTCTCAACAAAGTGAATATAGAGGCAACATACCTTTTTATAATAAAGGAAAGGGACTTCCCTGGCAGCCCAGTGGTTAGAAATTCGCAATTCCACAGCAGGGGGTGCTGGTTCAATCCATGGTCCAGGAACTAGGATCCCACATGCTGCGTGGTATGGCCTAAAAAAAAAAAAAAAAAAAATACATACATACATACATACATAAAATAAAGGGTATAAATGACAAAAGCAGACCTAACATCATACTTAACAGTGAAAAGCTGAAAGCATTTCCTCTAAGAACAGGAACAAGACAAGGATGCCCACTCTCACCACTTTTATTCAACACCGTATTAGTAGTTCTAGCCACAGCAAAAAAAAAAAACAATAAAAATACAAAATAGGATCTAATTTGTAAAGGAAGTAAAACTGTCACTGTTTGCAGATGACATGATAATATGTAGAGAAAACCCTAAAGACCTCACCAACAAATTATTAGCATAAATAAACTCAGTAAATTTGAAGTATACATATTTTTTTCTTTTTTTCATTAATTTTTATTGGAGTATAGCTGCTTTATAATGTTGTGTTAGTTTCTTCTGTACAGCAAAGTGAATCAGCTCTATGTATACATATATCCCCTCTTTTTTGGATTTCCTTCCCACTAAGTCACCACAGAGCACCAAATAGAGTTCCCTGTGCTATATAGTAGGTTCTCATTAGTTATATATTTTATACATAGTATCATTAGTGTATATATGTCAATCCCAATCTCCCAATTCTTTCCACGCCCCCTCCCTCCCTTGGTGTCCATGTTTGTTCTCCACGTCTGTGTCTCTATTTCTGTTTTGCAAATAAGATCAATTACAACATTTTTCTAGATTCCACATATATATGTCAATATACGATTTGTTTTTTTCTTTCTGACTTAACCTCACTCTATATGACATTCTCTAGGTCCATCCATGTCTCTACAAATGACCCAATTTCATTCCTTTTTATGGCTGGCGAATATTCCATTGCATATATGTACCACATATTCTTTATCCATTCATCCGTCGATGGACACTTAGGTTGGTTCCATGTCCTGGCTATTGTAAATAGTGCTGCAATGAACACTGGGGTGCATGTGTCTTTTTGAATTATGGTTTTCTCTGCGTATATGCCCAGTAGTGGGATTGCTGTGTCATATGGCAGTTCTATTTTTAGTTTTTTAAGGAACATCCATACTGTTCTCCATAGTAACTGTATCAATTTACATTCCCACCAGCAGTGCAGGAGGGTTCCCTTTTCTCCACACCCTCTCCAGCATTTATTGTTTCTAGATTTTTTTATGATGGCCATTCTGATGGGCGAGAGGTGATACCTCATTGTAGTTTTGATTTGCATTTGTCTAATAATTAGTGAGTTGAGCATCTTTTCATGTGTTTGTTGGCCATCTGTATGTCTTCTTTGGAGAAATATCTATTTAGGTCTTCTGCCCATTTTTTTATTGGGTTGTTTTTTTGATATTGAGCTGCATGAGCTGTTTGTATATTTGGGGGATTAATCCTTTGTCAGTTGTTTCATTTGCAAATATTCTCTCCCATTCTGAGGATTATCCTTTCATCTTGTTTATGGTTTCCTCTGCTGTGCAAAAGCTTTTAAGTTTAATGAGGTCCCATTTGTTAATTTTATTTTCATTGAAGTATACAAAATTAATATACAGAAATCTGTTATTTTTCTCTGCACTAATAAACAGAGAAGTTAAGAAAAAAATTTATGATTGTACCAAAAATAATAAAATACCTAGGAATAAATTTAACCACAGAGATGAAAGACTTATATCCTGAAAAGTATAAGACACCAATGAAGGAAACTGAAGATGACACAAATAAATGAAAAGATACCCCATGCTCCTGGATCAGAGGAATTAATCTTTTTAAAATAACCATATTACTCAAAGCAATCTACAGATTTAAAGAAATCCCTATCAAAATATCCATGGTATTGTTCACAAACAGAAGAAATAATCCCAAAATAAACACAGAACCACAAAATACCCACATTGCAAATGCAATCCTGAGAAAAAAGACCAAAGCTGGAGATAGCATGCTCCCTGACTACAAAGCTACAACAATCACAAAAACAGACACACAGATCAATGGAATAGAAGAGAGACCCCAGGAAAAAACCCACACACTTATGATGAATAAATCTACTACAAAGGAGGCAAGAATATACAATGGAGAAAAGACAGTCTCTTCAATAAGTGGTGCTGGGAATACTGGACAGCTACATGTAAAATAATTAATTTAGAACATTTCCCCACACCAGACAGAAATATAAATTCAAAATATATTAAGGAGGGGCTTCACTGGTGGTGTAGCGGATAAGAATCCACCTGCCAATGCAGGGGACACGGGCTCGATCCCTGCTCCGGGAAAATCCCACATGCCACGGAGCAGCTAAGCCCGTGTGCCACAACTACTGAGCCTGTGCTCTACAGCCCGCGAGCCACAACTACTGAAGCCCACATGCCTAGAGCCCGTGCCCTGCAACGAGAAGCCACCTCAATGAGAAGCCTGCACACCGCAACGAAGAGTAGCCCCAGCTCGCCACAACTAGACAAAGCCCACGCACAGCAACGAAGACCCAACGCAGCCAAAAATAAATAAACAAATATTTTTTAAAATGTATTAAGGACCTAAATGTAATACACCAAACCATAAAACTTCTAGGAGAGAACACAGGCAGAACATTCTTTAACATAAATTGTAGCAATATTATTTTTGGATCTGGACTCTAAGGCAAAAGAAATAAAAGCAAAAATAAACTAATGGGCACTAAATGAACTTAAGAGCTTTTGCACATCAATGAAAACCATCAACAAAATCAAAAGTCAAAGTGCAAAATGGAAGAAAATATTTGTAAATGATATGACTGATGAAAGGTTAATATCCAAAATATATAAATGGTTCATACAATTCAATATCACTCACACAAAAAAAGAACACCACAATCAATAATGGTGATAAGACATGAATAGACATCTTTCCAAAGAAGACATACAGATGGCTAAAAGGCAGATGAAAAGATGCTCCACATCACTAATGATTAGAGAAGTTCAATTCAAAACAACCATGAGAGATCAACCTCACACCTGTCAAAGGAGCTCTCATCAAAATGTCTACAAATACCAAATTTGGGGGAGGATATGGAGAAAAGTGAACCCTTCTACACTGTGGGTAGGATTGTAAATTGTTGCAGGCACTATGGAATATAGGATGGAGGTTTCTCAAAAAACTAAAAATACAACTACCATATGATCTGTCAATAACTCTCCTGGGTACCTATCCAGGAAAAAAATGAAAACACTAATTCAAAAAGATACATAAACCCCAATGTTCATAGCAGCACTGCTGACAATGGCCAAGATATGAAAGCAAACGAAATGCCCATGAACAGACAAATGGATAAAGAAGATATGGTACATATGTACAGTGGAATATCACACAGCCATAAAAAGTATGAAATTCTGCCATCTGCAGCAATGTGGATGGCCCTCGAGAGTATTATGCTTAATGACCTAAGTCAGAGAAAGACACTGTGTGACATCATTTATATGTGGAATCTAACAATAATACAAATGAATGTATATGCAAAACAGAAACAGACTCACAGATCTATAAACAAACTAGTGGTTACCAGTGGGACAGATAAGGGGGGAGGGGCAAATTAGGGGTATAGGATTAAGAGGTACAAACTACTATGTATAAAATAGATAAGCAACAAAGATATATTGTAGAGGACAGGGAATTATAGCCATTATCCTGTAAAAAATTTTTAATCAAGTGTAAACTGTAAAAAATCCTGGATCACTATACTATACGCCTGAAGCTGATATGTTGTAAATAAACTATAATTTTAATAAGTAAATAAAATAAGGGCTTCCCTGGGGGCACACTGGTTGAGAGTCCGCCTGCCGATGCAGGGGACACGGGTTCGTGCCCCGGTCCGGGAAGATCCCACATGCCGCGGAGCGGCTGGGCCTGTGAGCCATGGCCGCTGAGCCTGCGCGTCTGGAGCCTGTGCTCCGCAACGGGAGAGGCCACAACAGTGAGAGGCCCGCGTACCATGAAAATAAAATAAAATAAAATAAAATAAAATAAAAATAAAAACAATTGGGTAGAGGATCTGAATACTCTTTCTGAGGAAAAAAAAACCAGATAAAAGGCACATGGAAACATGCTCAACATCACTAACCATCAGGGAAATGCAAATCAAAATCACAAAATGATATCAGCTTACAGTTGTCAGAATGGCCATCCTAAAAATGACAATTAAGAGGTGCTGCTAGGATGTGGAGAAAAGAACGCTCACCTGCACTGCTGCTAAGGATGTAAATCGGCACTGCCACTACTGAAAACATTACGGAGGGCTCTGAAAACGTAAAAAAATAAAACTACCATACGACTTAGCAATTCCAATTTTGGTTATTTATCCAAAGAAAACAAAACAAAGCAAAAAAATAATTTAAAGAGATATATGCACCCCTATGCTCATTGCAACATAACTTACAATAGCCAATAACATGATAGCAACCTAAATGTTCAATGACAGAAAAATGGATAAAAAAGTGATATTGATATATATATACATATGTACACATATATACATATGAATATACACATAACACACACACACAGATATACATACATATAGATACATACAACACATAGACACATAGATACTGATTCATACATTCATATACACATAGATACATATATACGTATAGATATGGGTATACAAATATACATATATAGTTATATATTATATATTACTCAGTAATAAAAAGATGAAATCTTTCCATTTGTGACAACATGGATGGACTTAGAGAGTATTATGCTAAGTGAAGTGAGTCACATAGAGAAAGACAAATACCACACGATCTCGCTTATATGTGTAATCTAAAAACAAACCAAACACAACAAAACCAGGCTTACAGACACAGTGAACAAACTGGTGGCTGCAAAAGGGGAGGTGAGTGGGTCTTGGACAAGACAGGTAAAGGGGTATAAGAAGTACAAAATTCCAGTTATATGATAAAAATTGACAAGAATTTAATATACAGAAAAAAGAATATGGTCCATGATATTGCAGTAACTGTGGATGGGTACAGACTGTTACCAGACTCATAAAGATGATCATTTTGTAATATACTTAAATGCTGAATCATTATGTTGTACGTCTGAAACTAATATAATAGTGTACGTCAAATATTCTTCAATTAAAAAAGAAAGAAAGGAAGAAAAAGAGTGCATGCCCTGACAGCACTTCACCTGAGCCATTTCTCGGGAGTGTGCTTGTAATGAACGGCCTTGAGGAATGAGGTAATGTCTCTCCCTCAGACAAACAGGAAGCTTGCTAACCTCTCATTTTAAAAGCAGTGGAGTCCTCAAACTCAGCGCTCCTCAGTGTAACATAACCGAGTACATGCACAGCACCCAACTGGACCCCTCTGTGTCATCGCAGGGGCAACTGGGGTGTGGGGGAGGAGAACCAATACAGTATTACGTTCATGTTTGCTGTGCCATAAGTAATAAAATCTTTTGTCTCTGAAAAAAACTCAATCAAAGAACCTAACTTTACAACTAAAGGAACTAGAAAAAGAACAAACTAAGCCCAATGTTGGCAGAATGAAATAAATAATAAGGATTAGAGCAGTTATAAAACTAACAGAAGGACCTACTTTATAGCATAGGAAATTACTCAATATTCTGTAGTGATCTATATGGGAAAAGAATCTAAAAAAGAGTGGCTATATGTATAACTGATTCACTTTACACCTGAAACTAACAGAACATTGTAAATCAACTATACTACAATAAAAATAAAGTAATAGAGACTACAAAAATAGTAGAAAAATAAATTATATTGAGTTTTTTTGGAAAAGATAAACAAAACTGACAAACGGTTAGCTAGAACAACTAAGAAAAAGAGAATGAATGAATAATAAATAAAACAAACACATACATATAAAGGCATTACAATGATGCTACAGAAATACAAAGGACAATCAGAGACTACTATTAACAATCACACGCAAACGCGTTTTACCTGGAAAAGAAATGCAACAACTCCTAGAAACATACAACCTACCAAGAAATAGAACACCTGAACAGACCAGTAATGAGTAAAGGGAATGAAACAGTATTGAGAAACCTCTCAATAAATAAAATCCCAGGACCAGATGGTTTTACTGGTGAATTATACCAAATATTTAAAGAGAAATGAAAGCCAAGACTTCTTAAATACTTCCAGAAGTTTAAAGAGGAGGGAACACTTTCAACCCATCTTACAAGGCATTACCCCAGACAAGGGTAATGTCAAAACCAGACAAGGGCATGATGAGAAAAATACAGATCAATATTCCTGAGTGACACAGATGAAATATACTCAAAATACTGGCAAACTAAATTCAACAGCACGTTAAAGGGATCATTCACCATGATTAAGTGGGACTTACGCCAGGATGCAACGATGGCTCAGTGTGTGCAAATCAATAAATGTGATACATTACATTAAGAAAATAAGGGGAAATATGATCTTATTAATAGATACAGAAAAGTATTTGACAAAATCCAACTTCCTTTCATGATAAAGACTGTCAAGAAATTAGATATAGAAGGAATATACTTCAACACATTAAAAGTCATATGACAAGCCCAAAGGTGACAGTATATTGAATTACAAATCCTGAAAGCGTTTCTTCTGAGTTTCAGCCAAGACAATGTTACCTGTTCTTGACTCTTCTATTCAACATAGTACTGGAATTCCTAACCAGAGTAAGTAGGCAAGAAATGTAAATAAAATAAATCCAAATCATAAAGGTAAACCTAAATTTTCTCTGTTTGCAGATGACATGCTTTTATATCTACAAAAACCTAAAAATGCCACTTCCAAAAAGCTGTTTAAACTAATGAATAGAGTAAGCTGAAGGACACAAAATCAACATACAAAAATCATTTGTGGTTCTATACACTAACAACAGAAACTATCAGAAAATGTTAAAAAAAAGTCCCATGTACGATAGCACCGAAAAGAATAAAATACTTAGGAATAAAGCTAACCAAGAATGTGAAAGAGCCATACACTGCAAACTATAAAATACTGATGAAAGAATTTGAAGGAGATACAAATAAATGAAGCGATAGCCCATGTTAATAGACTGAATAAATTAACATTGTTAAAATGTCCATACTACCCAAAGCAATCTACAGAGTTAATGCAATCCATGTCAAAATTCTGAAGGCATTTTTCCCAGAAAATAGAAAAACAAATCCTAAAATTCACATGGAACCATAGAAGACCCAAAATATCCAAAGCAATCTTGAGCACAAAGAGCAAAGCTGAAGGAATCACACTTCATAATTTCAAACTATACTACAAAGCATAGTAATCAAAGCGGTATGGTTGTAGTATAAAGACAGACATACAGAACAAAGGAACAAAATACAGAGCTTAGAAATAAATCCACATATTTACAATCAACTGATCTTTGACAAAAGTGCCGGGAATATACAATGATAAAAGGATCCTCTCTTACCTAAATTAGTGGGAAACTGAATATTCACAAGCCTGCCAATGCAGGGAACACAGGTTCCAGCCCTGGTCCAGGAAGATCCCACGTGCCGTGGAGCAACTAAGCCCATACGCCACAACTGCTGTGCCTGTGCTCTAGAGCCTGCGTGCAGCAACTACTGAGCCCACGTGCTGCAACTACTGAAGCCCGTGTGCCTAGAGCCGTTGCTCCACAAGAGAAGCCACTGCAGTGAGAAGCCCACGCACCGCAACAAAGCGTAGCCCCCGCTCACTGCAACTAGAGAAAGCCCACACGCAGCAATGAAGACCCAATGCAGCCATAAATAAATAATTTTTAAAAAGAAATTAGACTTGTATCTCACACTATATATATAAATTAATTCAAAGTGGTTTAGAGAATTAAATATAAGATCCAAAACTGTAAAATTACTAGAAGAAGATATAGGGGGGAAAAACTTCTTGACAGTGCTATGGGCAATGTATGTTTGGATATGACCCCAAAAGCACAGGCAACAAAAGCAAAAAGAAAAAAAGTAGAAAACAGATTGCATTAAACTATAAAGGTTTGAGGAGCAAGGGAAACAATTTACAGAGAGCAGAGTGTACCTACAAAATGGGAAGCAATATTTGAAATACCTATCTAACATATATAATATACTCAAAACAACTGAGTAGAAAAAACACAAAAAATAACCTTTTTCTTTCAGTGACACTTTTCCTTGCTTTAATATATTTTGTCTTTTTCTGCTTCTGAAGTGAGCTCTCAATTACAAAATATCAAACTACAGTCAAAAATGCTAGCCACTGGCACAAGACGGAGAAGCCCACAAGGACGAACAGACAGCAGCAGATGGCAAGCGGTGGGAAGTGACTGAAGCGGTGGTTACAAGTGGTCAAACGCTGGGCAGCTAAGACTAGCCAACAGGTTGTGCCCTAACATTAGCACAGCTTAGACCAGTCACTACCTCGGCGGGTGGCCTCAGTGTACCTGGGTTCAGATTCTACAAGGCAATACAATTCCTTCCAGTTAAGAGTTCTTGCTTGCACCTCTTGGCCAGAGGGCCCTGGACCAGTCTATCAGTTTTTCAAAACACTGTCGTAGTGCTTGCTTTGGGAGCACATATGCTAAAATTGGAACGATAGAGAGAAGATTAGCATGGCCCCTGTGCAAGGATGCTACGCGAGTTTGTGAAGCGTTCTATATTTTTTTGTGACCACCTAGAGGGGTGGGATAGGGAGGGTGGGAGGGAGACCCAAGAGGGAGGGGATATGGGGATATATGTATACATATAGCTGTTTCACTCTGCTATACAGCAGAAATTAACACACCATTGTAAAGCAATTATACTCCAATAAAGATGTTAAAAAAAAAAAGTTTGGCGAGAACTCTGTAGAGATCGGGCATAGGATGGAGCACAGCCCGCCACTGAAAATACTGCTGGTTTTACATGCTCCACATTCATAAGCACCTGCTCCGTTTTCCAGGTTCAAACACTCATGCAGGCCTGCAGCTTGACAAATCTCTGAGTCCAGAATCCTGCCTCTGGTGAAAACAAAGGTAGTCATAGCACAGAGAGTACACCACAGTGTCTGGCCACTGCGTCACCCGATCAGGCTATAAGTTCACAATCAGATACTGATGGCAGACCTATGTCCCCTCTGTTAAGGGACCCAGTTTGGGCCAGAGTCAGAGGTGCCTGGTGTATGCAATCTTGTATCCACAAGGGTGCACTAGATTGAAGGAATGGGGCAAAAAGCATATTTTCTCTGAATTCATGTTGCTTTTTCAAAAGAGTAGAGTTTCATCTTAATTAAGGAGAATACTTCTAAATAGCTTGGACAGCTCAAAACTACTGTTTAGGGAACCAAAAGCCAAGTCAGCCAAGAACAGTGCTTTTCAAATCCTTGGGAGTCAGCATGAGGTGAGGATTTGGTCTGGCACAGTGCTAACTAAGCACAGGAGTGAAGAAGCAGAGCCACCTCCTCACAACAGGCACTGACATCGCATGGCACCAGTGGATCAGCTGCAGGGACAGGGCTTTGGGGTGGAGGTTATTTCTCTCTCAAATTTCCCCAGGGCACTCACCCCTCCCTATGCCACCCCACTACTCCATTCACTTTTCCTTTCTCAATTTCTGAAACCCATGTGGCAGCACTTCTTAACCTGGAGGCCCCAGGGACCACCTATGCAGCCCAGATTTTTCATGGACCTTTACAAGTTCTCGACTGAAAGCGCACACGCAGCAATGAAGACCCAATGCAGCCAAAAATAAATAAATAAATAAAATTTATTAAAAAAACAAAAAAGAATGAAGGCATTCAGCTAAATCCTTTTACACCCACTGCTGACAGAGGGCAGGGGAGTTTGACTCACTAACCTTCTTTCCATGCGCTTCTCCCTAATAAGACAGTCCATTTAGAACTTGTCAGGCTGGGGAGAACACCATGTAGCGCACTAATCTCTACTACAGATTCTGAAACAGCAAAAATACAAAGACGATGAATCCTTCCAAAGGGTTCTGTCTATATTGTTACAGTGGTTTCCTTCCCACTGTGAACACTTTTCAAACCCTATCACTTGAGTATGCTTTTATTTTTTTCAGCACCAAGAATGTTAAACTATTGTAGTTACAGAGAAGGTAAAGAATGAATTCATACAACATTAAAAAAATACAAAGTAACTACAACAACAGCAGTAAAAAAACAGAAAACAATGAAAGGGTAATTTTTAGTCCTTATCAATGATTAAGTTACACTTTAACGGACCAAATTCTCAAATTAAATAACACAAAATGGTTGAATTAATTTTTATAAAGAACCTACAATATGCTGTCTACAAGAGGCTCACTTTAATTTTAAGGACATATATAGGTTAAAGTGAGAGGATGTAAAAAGATATTCCATGAGATGGCAGCCGAGAGAGAGTAGGAGTAACTATACTTGTATCTGATAATACATATTTTCAATCAAAATCAGTCACAAGAGACAAAGAATGTTAATATACAGTGATAAAGGGGTCAAATTATCAAGAGACAATTTTAAGTATAAATACACATGGACCCAATACCAGAGTATGTAAATAATTAAAGCAAATATAAACTGCATGGAGGAAAAGCAATAAAGCAATAGTAAAGCACTTCAATACCCCACTTGTAAACAATGAACAGATCATCCAGACAGTAAATTAATGAGAAAACACTGACCTGAATGACACTTCAGATAAGTAAACATAACAGATGTATACAGAACACAGGACTTGTATGACTGGTCAAATAAGTGTTTTACTGTCTCTATTAATCAGTGAAATTGACCTTCCCGTGCAGAGGCAAGAATAATATGAGAAGACCCAATGGAGCTTTAATTAATTAATTAATCAAAAAAAAAAGTAAACCACTGAACTCTAAGGGACAATGTAGCTTTCAATGAATTAGCAATTTTGGTTGGGATGACCTTGGAGAATAAAACCACCTCAGTGATTAAAATTTAGACCAACTAATCAAAATGCTTTATCACCTATTGTTTTAAAACACTGATCAATGGAACAAGTTATACTAGGGATAACAGTGTAATCGTATTCCAGAGTTCATATCAACAATAGGGGTTATGACTTGATGCTAGATCAGGACATTTCAATGGTGTGACTGCTATTAATGGTTTGTTGTTCAACGATTAAAGTCCTACCTGATCTGAGCTCAGACTGGAGTCATCCCAGTTGGTTTCTGTCTATTATATGTAGATTTCTCCCAGTACGAAAGGACAAGAGAAATATGGCTTACTGTACAAAATGTCTTCAAACTAAATGATGATATAATCTGCATTCAATTAATTTATACACACCCTACTGTAGAACAGGGTTTGTTAGGGTGGCAGAGCCCGGTAATTATGTAAAACTGAAACCTTTATCTGCACTGGCTCAAGTCCCCTTCCTAAGAATATGTTTATAATCTACATTTTTTCACAAATTACACAATTTTACTCACCATAGCATTCCTCATATTAACTGAATGGAAAATCCTAGGCTATATACAAATCCAGAAAGGGCCAAGCATCATCGGTCCCTATGGATCAGTACAACCCATTGCTGATGCGGTCAATTATGTATTAAAGAACCACTATGACCCTCAACATCATCAAGTTATATATTATTGCACCAGTGCTAACCTTAACCCTGGCTCTCACTACATGAATTCCTCTTCCCATATGCTATCCACTAATTCATATAAATGCAGGCATACTATTTATATTAGCCATATCACACCGAGCCATTTATTCCATCCTCAGATCTGGATGAGCTTCACATTCAAAATACTCATTGGAGACCTATGGGTAGTAGCGCACACAATCTCATATGAAGTAACATTAGCAGTTATTCTCTTATCAGTCCTGCTGATAACTGGATCATTTACACTGTCAACAGTAACCACTGCACAAGAACACCTATGACTACTTTTCTCCTGACCCCTACCCAAAATTTGATTATCTCTATACTAGCAGAAATCTAACAGAGCCCCATTTGATTTAACAGAAGTAGAATTGTATTTGGCTTCCGTGTACGAAATGCAGCAGGTTCATTCACCCCGTCCTTCCTAGAGAATATGTCAATATCGTTATAATAAACATTTCCACAGCAATCTATTTTTAGGAGCATTTCACAACACCTTCATGCCAGAATTATATACAGCCCATGTCATCATTAAAACACATTAAAACACATCTAACAATCTCCTTTCTACGAATTCGAGCATCCTATCCACAATTTTGATACGATCCACTTATACATCTCTTATTAAAAAATTTTTACTACTAACATTAGCCCTATGTATATCGGAGCTAATCACATTACCTGTCATCACATCAGGCAACCCACCACAAACTTAAGAAATATGTCTGACAAAAGAGTTACTTTGATAGAGAAAATGACAGAGGTTTAGACGCTTGTATTCCTGGAACTGAACTCACTCCTGAGAACTGTACGTTCTCCATGCGACCACATTACACCACATGCTATAGTGAGGTTCTCTAAGTAAGCTTCAGGCCCATACCCCCAAAATATTGTTGTATATCCTTCCAATGCTAATAAACCCTATTGTTTTTACTCTCATTCTATGGACCATTATCTCAGGAAACATACTTTTAGTAACAAGCTCACATTGGTTAATGGTAGCCCCATTCTAATAAAAACATGAACCCATAAGTTATAGAAGCATCCAACAAATATTTTCTAAAACAATCCACCACATCAATACTACTTATAATGGCTATTATCATTAATCTAATATACTCTGGTCAAGGAACACAACGAATAACAAAAATCTTTAATCCAGCAGCATCCACCCTCATGACAATCGCCCTTGTCACAAAAGTAGGGCTTTCCCCATTTCACCTGAGTGTCTGAAGTCACACAAGGCATCCCATGAACAGCAGGCCTGATGCTGCCAGCCTGACAAACTTGCACCCCTATCAGTTTTACACCACATGTCACCATCCATCAGCCTAAATATACTGTTAATCATAGTGATATTATAAATCATAGCTGGAGGCTGAGGCAGACTTAGCCACACTCACCTGGAAAAAATGACACCCTCCTCATCCATTGCCCATATAGGATGAATGACAGCTATTATAAAGTATATTCCAATTATAACAATCCTAAACATACTAATTTATATCATCACAACACTCTCTTCTTATTATTTATGCCCAGATCACGTACTACAAGAGTATCGTTATCACACACATGAGATAAAACACCTCCCATCACAATCCTTCTCCTCACCATTAGAGTATCATTAGGACATCACCCATCACTATCAGGGTTTTCACCCGAATGAGTAATTATCCAAGAGATAACAAAAATGATAACATCCTTCTACAACACTAATAGGCATCGTAGCAGTGCTCGGCATATGTCTCTACTTGCGGGATACTCCACATCACTATGTTCCCTTCAACAAACAAGAAAAATATAAAACAGCAATTTGAACACACAAAACAACCTTCCTCTCATTACTAATCCTGACAGCCACACGACTACTACCCTTAACGCCCATTCTACCAGTGCCAGACTAGGAACTTAGGGCAGCTTAGACCAAGAGCTTTCAAAGCCCTGAGAAGCATATTAATTAATTCACAGAATTAAGCACTACAAGACTATCCTATATCAACTGAATGCAAATCAAACATTTTAATTAAGGCAAATCCTTACTAGGTTGATGAGCTTCCACCCCAGGAAATTTTAGTTAACAGGCAAATCCTCTAGTCAACTGGCTTCAATCTACTTCTGCCACCAAGGGAAAAAAAGGCAGGAAAAGCGCCGGCAGAGCTGAAGCTGCTTCTCTGAAGTTACAATTCAATTTGTTGATTCACCGCAGGGTTTGGCAAAAAGAGGGCTCAATCTCTGCCTTTAGATCTACAGTCTAAAGCTAGCTCAGTCATTTTACCCCTGTTCATAAACGGCGGATTATTTTCAACAAATCACAAAGGTATCGCGTTGTATATTTACTCTCTGGTGCTTGAGCTGGGGTAGCACAAACCACCTTCAGTCTATTGATCTCGGCTGAGCTCTGCTAACCTGGAGCGCTACTCGGAGATGCCCAAACCTGTAACGTAGTCATACTGTCCCTGCATTGTAATAACTTTCTTTCTTTATTACAAGTGCAAGGACTGTTACAACTATGTTACAGATTTGGTTGCATCCATTATGACTGCAGAGTTTGAATACTGACTTGTGCCACTAGTAACTGGGGGACCTGATAGAGCGTTCCCCTGAATAAATCATATAAACTTTTGACCACTTCCCCCATCATTCTCACTCCTGCTCGTATCACCAGTAGTAGAAGCTGGTTCTGGTACCAGTGGAACCGTGTATTCAGCTCTAGCCTGCAGTCTGGCCCACGCAGGAGCCTCTGTCGACCTAACCGTTTTCTCCTTACATTTAGCAGGTGTCTCTTCAATTCTTGGTATTATTACTTTTCTTAGTATAGTCTTTAATACAAAACCAGCAGTCATATCCCAATACCAAGCACCAGTATTTGTTTGATCCGCCCCAACTGTAGCCGTATTACTATCATTACCACTCTCGGTCCAAGCAACCAGAACTGCCACACCGTTAACAAACAGAAACCTCAACACGACCTTCTCTGACCCTCAGGAGGAGACCCAGTCCTATACCAACACCTATATTGATTCTTTGGTCACCGTCAGGTCTGTATTTGTGGCCTACCAGGGTTTGTTATAACCTCACATATCATTGCACACTATTTAGGACAAAAAGAGCCTTTCAAGCTCTACGGGAATAGTATGAGACATGTTCACTGGCTTTTTAGGATTTGTCTTGTGGGCCCATCACATTTTTACCGTAGGGACAGATGTCGACCCATGAACGTACTTTGTATCAGCTACCAGCCCTCCCCCACAAATCCCACTGGTCTTACAGGCTCCACGTCCACTACCACCAGCTCCATTTTCCAGATTCCAACACTCACAAAGGCACGCAACTTGAGAACTGCAAGACCAAGATTTAATCTAGGTATTTCTGGGTTCAGAGTCGTGTCTCTGAAAGAATAGGCACTCAGAGCGCAGAGAGCCTGCCAGCTTCCCACATCACATCTAACACCAGGAGAATTATCACTAATAGAAGTCAGCAACTGAGTCGTATAGAGATAGTCATCGAATATTAGTTTCATCTGAAAATGTTTTATAATCATGAGCTGTTCCTTCTTTAGGTCTAAAGAACAGCTGCTCTGTCAGAACTCCTAGATTAAAGGATCCCAACATCAACAGGACAAAGCCTCCATCCTGGACAATGGTGAGGAGAGATCGTTTTCCTGCGTTCAGAGACAGGACAGAGGGATACGGCTGAGACGTCCACGGGGGACATGCTCTCCGAGCTCCAGGATAGGAACGGGGCCTCTGGGCTCCCAGGCTGCCCACCACGCCCTCCTGAGTGAGATTTTGGCAACATTCCCTGTGATGAGGCAGCCAGAGCACTTGTGAGGTCCCAGGGCTGTGTCCTATGTGGGCCCCATGCTCTTGGGACCACACCCCACACTCTGCAGGTCCATGCTGCAGGGTCCTTCCTGCCTCAGGAGCAGAGACCACCCAGCAAGCAGTCCCCTCCCCAACCAGCAGGACGAGGGGAGGAGAGCAGGGGCACCAGGGGAATCTCACTCAGACAACAACACCCCAGCGGTGCCCGTGGGGACAGATGAGACACAGCCCAAGAGATGGGACCAGAGGGTCCAACAGGCACCTCTCATCTGCACTCTGGACACCCTGTCCCTCATACACCCCCTCCTCATACACCCTCTCCCTAAATGCAGGTTCTTCAGATGCAAGCAGGCAGAGCTTCAGACCGAAAGTCAGCTCTTCCAAAGTGACCGTCAGCAAACACTGCAGGACTCCACTCAAAAGGGGGCCCTGGAGTCCACAACGCATGGACCAAAGTGGACGTCGGTACCAGGGGCAGTGGGAGGGAATGAGGAGTGACACTTTCATGGTTGTGGAATTTTGGTTTTGCAAGATGAAAAGTTCTAGGGATGGTGGTGATGGCTCCATGAGAAGGTGAATATATCTGATGCCTCAGAAACGTGCACTTAAAATGGTGATGATGGTAAAAGGTATGTGACGTGTGTTTTATTTCACTTAAAATAAATTCTTAAAATGATGTCTTATTAATTGAGATTCCATTTTGACTCCCCTTCATCACAAATGTCGGAGGCCCAAGCACAGTCCCCCACCTCGGGCGCCATCATGGTACCCTCACATGGCAAATGGGGGACCATCCTTAGGGAGGCTAGTCTGTGCTCACCCGACCTCTGTCCAGGGAGACCCAGACAGTGGTGACCCCCATGGATTAGACATATGACATGCTATGATGTTAATGAGATAGTACCAAGGGCATTCACTCAGCAGAACACGCAGCACCAACCCACTCAAACATGCCTGACCGCATATGAATGTGACACGATTAAGAGCGGAAAAGGACCACAGGTTAATCAGGGCAACACCCTCAGTGCAGATGTCGGAAACCTCAGAGGGGACAGGACACGCTGCGGGCAGAGCAGATATGGGGTCTCCCCGTACACGTGATCCCGACCCATGCAGGTGGGGTGAGACCCACACAATCGCCAGACCCTGCACCTGGGGTCGCACATCCACACTCACCAGGGTGACCCCACCTCCCCAGACCCTGCACCTGGGGTCGCACATCCACACTCACCAGGGTGACCCACCTCCCCAGACCCTGCACCTAAAGTCACACGTTCTCTCAACAGGTCACCCCTCCTACCCAGACCCCTCCACCTGGGTCACATGTCCACAGTCCCCGGGTGACCCCACCTTCCCAGACCCTGCACCTGGGGTCACACGTCCCCTTGGTCAGGACACCATGGCTCTGCTGGTTGGCCCCCTAATGCGGAAGCGAGCCAGGCTCCTGGGACCTCCTGGCGTGGTAGAAGGAAGTGTAGGGCCGGCCTCCTCTCCCCACACTTGTCCTAGAGAAGTCCTCCTCTTTTCACTTTGGTTCGGTGTGATTTTAACTGTTTTTAAAGCTTTCACACTAGAGGTGAACACACTACTTGGTTCTAGCAGGCTCAGTCCTTTCTTGTCTCACATACTTGTTAAGATAACTCACAGGACAGCAGGGCTGAAAGCCGAGGGGCAGCTCTGGACGCTGCTGAGTAGGGAGGGTAGACTGGAAGGAGAGCTCAGCAGCAGCCTCAGCTGTTGCCCATCGGCCTTAAACCCAGATCCGCTGTGCCCTGCAATCAGTTCACCAGGTAAACCTGCCTGCCTACTTGCCATGCACGGACTGGGATAATTGGGATAATATCCAATTGGGATAATATCCAGGTAGCCCACCTGAGGAGTCTCCACGAGCCCCAGGGAAGGGGAACCTCGCGGGGTAAAGACTAAGGCCCCAACCACAGCACTGGCCGCTGGGAGGGTCAGGTAACCACACTCGGGGCAGAGCGCTGCTACCCAGAGCCCACCTCAGCTCCAGTCCCAGACATCTAAGCACTGACATTCAGATGCAGGCACGGAGTTTTCCAGTACTGAGGCCTGGCCGGGTCTCTACCCAGGTCTCCACATGCCCCCTGAGGCTCCCAGGACTGAGTGAGGCCAGGCCGGGTCTCTACCCAGGTGCCCATGTTCCCCCCCTGAGGCTCCCAGGACTGAGGCCAGGCCGGGTCTCTATCAAGGTCTCCACGTCCCCCTTGAAGCTCCAGGACTCAGGTCTGGCTGGGTCTCTACCCTGGTCCCCATAGTCCTAGGTACACAGAACACAGGTCTAATTGTTCTCATTATAGACAGCACATGGTCAGCTCTAAACATAATCAGTAAACACGTCATGGAGAGGTCTAAATCTACCGTGTAGACAGAACCTGGTCAGGTTTAAACTAGCTTAGGGCTTATCTCCTAGCAGGCACAGGTCACACACATGGGGTCTCTCACCTTTGGACACCCACATCAGGAAACGGAACAAAATCCTTGTCATTAAACATTTCAAAAGGCAAAACAAAAATGTTACCAATTTCTCTGGCCACGTGATGGTCCGGATCCAGGGGTGAGCCCGGAGCTTCTTGTAGCGCAGCCCAGTCTCCGCCAAGGACAGACAGGAAGTGGCCTGATTCCAGCGTCCCAAGCTTCCAGAAAGACGCGGCCGCACTGGAAGCCCAGGCAGGACAGTCCTGCGTGGTCCGGGCCGGGAGAGCCTGTTTGTCCGTTCCGCCGGCCGATTTCGGGAGGGGCGCTCAGGGCCGCTGAGGGCGCGGCACTCGGGCCCTGCTTCCCTGCAGCGTGCGTGCGTGCGCTGCGTGTGCGTGCAATGCGTGTGCGTTGCGTTGCGTGCGTTGCGTGTGCGTGCGTGCGTTGTGTGTGCGTGCGTTGCGTGTGCGTGTAGAGGGGGCGGTGGCTGACGGCTCCCATGCCTCCCGTCCGGGCCACCGCGCTGTCTTCGAGGGGAGGCGTGGGGAGAGGTAGGGGCACAGAAGCCGTTGGAGAGAAGAACCCACCACGGAACTCCTTGCACACTGGCTTGCCGCACACTGGCTTACCCCACCCGGGGACCCACCTGCCCATCGTGGGCCCCATGTCACCCCCCAGCCCCCCACCCCCGAGGGCAGGGCACCCGCTCTTTCAAAAGCACAGGGTCTCGCATGAAGGAGACCCGGGGGGGCTGTCACCCCCCGCCACTCCTGATGATGAGTTTGGGAGAACGCACCCCCTTGTCTGAGCGATGGGACCCTGTGAGGAGTGGCGGCCCCATCCAAGTCGGGGCCTGGCTGAGAGATGGGAACACAGGAGCCAAGTGCAAGGCCTGGAGGCCAGGAGGGACACCCCAGGCCCTGGCCGGGCTCTCCAACTGTGACATTGTAGCTGTAGGGGACCTGGGGCAGGTGACTGAAGGTAATGGGGGTCTCAGCTGCACCCTGAATGGGGCTTAAAGAAGGCGTGAAGGATGTTACTGGGACAGCGACAGTCACTGGAAGACAGACTGTGTCAGGACGTCCTGCTCCATCCACTGAAATCCCTGAGATCCGTGACCTTTACGTGGCTCCGCAGGACTGTTAGAGCACGTGCGCGTGGACATATCTGGGGCACAATTCAGCCTGCAGCCAACTTGCGAGTGGTTCCAGCAAACACACAGGTGTGCACACAGGCAGGCACAGCACACAAACATATGCACGTGCACAGCACAAATATATTCACACACTAGCATATGAACACATGCACGCATATGCCCAGGCACACACTAACGTGTGCAAACACACACACCTATGCACATACACAGCACATATATATGGTATGCAAACAGGCACACGCATAGCACACACACAGGGAATAAAGTGAATACCGTAAAGTTTTAATTCCTGAACACAAGTGAAGCTCACATGTGTTGTTACCTTTTTCTTAGCTTTGATGTTTTTCAAAATAAAAAGTTTAAGAAAAAAGTTACTGGTAAATGACTTTTGATTCATAGGACTTTCTGAAGTTATTCCACAAATATCGTAAGACATGAGAAATGAATGTAAATATTACATGTGTCCATTGACGGATGAATGGAGAAGCAAAACATGGTCCATCCATACAAGGAAATGTTATTCGGCCTAAACAGAAGGCAGTTCTGACGCAGGCTGCAGCAGGGATGGCCCTTGAGGGCATTATGCTCAGTGATGTAAGCCCGACACAAAAAAACAAACAGTGCTTGATCCACCCATACAAGGCCCCCAGAGCAGTCAGAACCATAGAGACAGAAAGTAGGGTGGTGGGTGCCAGGGGCTGAGGGAGGGACAATGGGGACTGAGTGTTTAATGGGGACTGTTTTCAGTTTTGCAAGATGAAAAAGTTCTGGAGGACGATGGCGGTCAGGTTTGCACAACAGTGCAAATTACTTCTTGACCCTGAAATGTGCACTTAAAAACGGTTAAGATAGTAAATTTTATGTGTATTTGACCACACTTTTTAAAACTTTTTAAAAAACAAGAAATAGTCCATGAATGTGACAAGATGCACAACTTCACTAACAACCGAGGGGTTAAAACCATGAGAAAAGTACGGCGCGCACCTACCAGGATGGCAGACATGAAGACGCAGGATCCACTCTCAGCAGGACGCGGAGCAACGGAAAGCCCGGTGCCCAGTGGGCGGTGCAAACACTTCTGAAACAATCGGGCCTCAGAGAGCGCACTCCGTGCACGCAGACCTACAGTGCTCCTCCCAGCTGAACACAAACCCCCCAGCCCTGCACCAGGACACACGGACATGGACTCCGCAGCCACAGGAGCCAAACCTGAAAGCACCTGAAGGCCATCACAAGCGGATGCAGAAGTGAGCCATGCACGCTCCTAGGAAGGAATATTCCACAGCAATGGAGTACATTGTGTTTAAAGGGAATAAAACTATAAAAATTATTTTTAAAAAAAACTATATGCACAAGATGAAAGAATCTCATGGACACAATGCTGAGCCACCAAAAGAAACAAAGTAGCCCGCAAGGTACACCCACGTACAGAGTCTGGAACTGGGCAAAGCTGGGCTGCGTTATTTAGGGATGCGTGCTTGGGCATAAACTATGAGGACAAGATCACTGTCACAAAATCGGGAGAACAGCTACCTTACGGAGGGGAGGACGCTCTGAGGAGGGAAGGGCACTCCTGGGTGTCCACTCATCACGTTCTGTTTCCTGATCTTTATGATTTTTTTTTTTTTTCCGGTACGCGGGCCTCTCACTGTTGTGGCCTCTCCCGTTGCGGAGCACAGGCTCCGGACGCGCAGGCTCAGTGGCCATGGCTCACGGGCCCAGCCGCTCCGTGGCATGTGGGAGCCTCCCGGACCGGGGCACGAACCCGCATCCCCTGCATCGGCAGGCGGACTCTCAACCACTGTGCCACCAGGGAAGCCCCGGGGTTGTCAGTTTTTATAGGAGTGGGAAATTTCATAAGCTACTAAATGGGAGGAGTATTCCAGCTGTTTTGGGAAAGGGGTGGGGATTTCCAGGAATTGGGCCACTGCCCACTTTTTGGCCTTTATGGTAGGTCTCAGAACTCTCATGGCACCTGTGGGTTGGTCATTTAGTGCGCTGATGTGTTACAGTGAGCGTATACTGAGGCTCAAGGTCTAGTGAAGGTCGTCTGCCATCTTGACCTATTTGGTTCTTATCAGTTTATGTCGTGTCCTTGGGCTACATCATTCTTTTAAAAGCTGTGCCCTGCTCCCTTCCCTCCTGTTTCACTTTCAGTTTTCAATTAATGCTAACAAGTTCATCAAACCATGGAACTGTGTCCACTTTTGCCTTCTTTCTATGCTTTGGAGATTTTTTTTAAAAACAAATAAACATGATTACTGATTTAAAACTTAAGTCTATCGAGTCATTGAGTTTGTACATCATGTGTTCATACATTCAGTGCACGTGTTGAGGATCTGGAATGTCCCAGCCACCGTTCCAGTGAAGGGGACCCGGACAACAGGGCCCAGGCCCACTCAGGAGGGGCTTGTGGCCTTACTGGTGGGGAGAGATGTTCACCAGATTTATTGACAATGTGCTACGTGACATCACAGAGGAAACGACAAGGTGTCCTGGGGGCACAGAGGGAGAGGTAGGACCTACACACCAGTTTTCCCGGGAGATAAGCTTACATCCGCTGTGCTGTGGGAATTATTAAAAGCAGCCCCTCTCATTAGACTGGGTGATCAATGACACAGTCACCCAAGGAGGGGGCACAGGGCAGCCTGGGTCAGGGTCCATGTCACAGAAGGCTTCCAAAGACAGGGACGTTTCAGCTGAGTCTTGATGAACAAACCCATCTGTGCTAGGCTGCTCAGACTGCCATACCAAATACGCAGACTGAATGACTTAGACGACAGAAATTTATTTTCTCACAGCCCTAGAGGTTAGAAATCCAAGATCCAGGTGAGGACAGGTTGCTTTCTCCCGAGGCCTCTCTCCTTGGCTTGTAGGCAGCCACCTTCTGGCTGTGTCCTCACCCCTCTGTGTGCGTCTCTGCCCTAATCCCCTCTCCTTACAAGGACACCAGTCAGATGGGATTAGGACCCGTCCTGATGGCTTCATTTGAACTAACCAAAGGCCCCATCTCCAAACACAGTCACATTCTGAGGTGCCGAGGGTTAGGACTACAACACACGAATTTGCCAGGACACGATTCAGCCCATTCCAAGGTCTTAGCCAGAAACTAAGTTGGGGGGTGGTGCAGGCAGAGGAAAGAGTTTCTGCTAAAGATGACCTTTAACAAATGTGTCTGAGTTTATTTCTGGAGTGTTTGGGGCTGACTCGGTTCCCGCCGAGCCTGCCCAGGGTGGGTGAGAGTGGGGGACCAGTACCCTGAGCACCCAGAAGAGACCCTGTGCTCCTGGTCCTGCCTAAGGGGGAGGGAGCTCAGAGCTGGTCTGGGAGCCCCGACCGTAGAGCTCCTGCGTGTCACCATCACAGGTCAACCAGCCAAGGCTGGTCTAGTTCCAGATCAAGAGTCAGGTCCAGGTGCCTTGGCTCACCCCAGGCTCCCTAACTGGTCAGGAACACAAGCCCTTTGTAAAGTCCCAAGGTCGCTTTGTAACCCCTCCAGGACCTGCCCACTGAGCTCTGCTGTCCAAACTAGGACACATAACAGGCACTGGAACACACAGACAGGACATGGCCCCCATCCCAGGAACCTCAATAAAAATGAAAGAATCTACCAAGGAACTCAACCCTGGGGGAGCAAATTTCTGGGGGCTGGGACTCCATGTCTCAGAAAAGTTTACTTTTCTCCTTAGAAATTTTTGGTTCTGTTTTGTTTGGTTTTCAAATACAGACTTACCTAAAATTATAGTCCTGTCCTTTCTGAGAGGTGAATTTCACTGAACTGCATTTTTCCTCCTCACTTGGTAAGGAAGGAAGAAGCTGGTGGGTGGTCCGGACAAGCCCACGCCCCTCGGAAGAAGCTGGTGGGTGGTCCGGACAAGCCCACGCCCCTCGGCCAGCACACCTGCTCCCAGTAAACAAGTCTCTAATCCTTTTATGGCTGCACACAACTGAGCTTATTTCCACCATGATGAAATCGTGTTAAGTCCCCCGGGGAAACCGAGCAGTGAGTCAGGCCTTGCCTGAAAACACTTCCATTGTGGAAAGAAATGAATGCCCCCTGCAGGTTTCCAAAAGGTAAACCAAGACACCCCAACAGGTGTGCAGGGGGGTAGGCAGCTGGGCACTGGGACTGGTTCTTTCTCTGAGGACAGCACAGGTGTGTAACAGTATCAGCCACAGTGCACACTCCCTCAACCATTGCCAAAACCTGCAACCCAGAACGTGTCTACAAAGCACTCGCCTTTTTAGCGTTACTCCAAGGCTGAATAAATCCCAGTGAGCAATGATTTGGGTGCAGAAGAGTTTCTGTGCCACTCTTGCTGTTGACATCCCTGTCCCTGGTGAACCATTTTCCAGCAGCAGCCAGCATGCTCTCTGCCCAGGTGAATCAGAGCCCTGACTGTGAACAGGGGATGCAAGCACCCCAAAGGGGCCGTTTTGATTTAGAACAAAAGCCAAACTCGCCTCCAGGCCCAAAGCAGCGTGACCTGACCCCACCCACCTTTCTGACCTTGCCTCACTGCGAGGCTCGGGCTCCTATTGGTTCCAGGAGCTGGTCCAGCCCTGGGTCTGAGGACCTGTAGCTCTTTCTGCCCAGAATCCCGCTGCCAAGGCTTTAAGCCAGCCTGGCTCCTTCTGGTCTAATCCACTCCCTTGGGGAGCTTGTCCATGACTGTAGGTTCCTCAGCCAGCATCCCACGGCATCCATCACTAACTCTCCTTATTCTCATCATAGCATAGCACCTGCTCTAACCTCGTTGGCTATTTTGTTATTATCTGTACTAGATGGGAAGATTCATCCCACAACACCAACCCTTTGGCAGAGCCTAGCACAGGGGAGGTGCCCAGTAAATCTTTTTTGGACCATGGATGGATGCATGCATGCATAGATGGATGATGCACGGATGGATTCATGGACGGATAAATAAGGACCATCTATCTACCTACAGAGTTCAGACAAAAAACCCCACAGTGATCTCGTGCTCAACTATCTAAGTGCCTCTACCCTGTATTTCACGCCACTGGACTCACAAACCCACCCACCATTTTCAACTGTGGTCCAGACGTGAACAGCAGTCCAGCCTTCTTCAGTCACTTCCCCCTGGGGAATCCGCCACCCTTCCCATTGGCTGGTCCAGTTAGAAATCCTAAGGCATTTGAACATGGGTAGCAGAAACAATACAACTATTAAAAGTTTCACCTGTGATTCCCAATTAAACACACATTCAGAGAACCATGATTTAAGTTCTGGGTGTGCACCTAAGAGTTGATGAATATTAAATTCCAAAGTGGTTGCTGGGGCCAGGAAACAGGCAGCCACAGGCCGGGTTCCGGGAACCAGAGACCAAGCTCCGGGAAGACCAAGGGAAGGCAATGACCGGGGCTCTCACTGGCCTCTTCCTTCACCTCCTGCTTCCATCTGAGCCCTGAGGTGCAGCCCCATCCAGACCCACCGTAAGCAGGTCCTATTTCAAGGGAACTAAGGGGCAGGACCAGAGCAGGAGCCACTCCTCCTACGGGTACAGGTCTGGGGCTTCAGGACTCGAGAAGCCCCTGGAGGAAGAGCCCGCAGAAGGGCGTTGTCAGGGCCAACACACAGGAGCAGAGGTGAAGGTCGGTGAGCCCCCCCCCGCTGGGGTCCCCAGGAGTACCGGGTCCTTCCCCTGGAGGGGAACAGAGCCGGAGGCAAGGAGGGGAAAGCGTCTGCCGCTCGCTTCTGCTCACACGGGAAAAACATTTTTCTCCAAGATATGAGGGAGGAAAATTACTTTTCTGCCCCTCATCCCAAACTTTCCTGGAGACACTGTCCCTGGTGCCAGGGTGGCCTTCCTGCACGAAGGGCACCCTCTTCCTGGGGGGTTCACTTGGGGTCCATCCCTCCCTGCAGGGGGTCCTGGCCAGCCACCTCCACGGAATAAGGCCCTCACAAAGCGTGTCCTCCAGGGAACATGGCGGGGCCTCCACGGCGGGACCCAGACCACCCAGGAAGCCGGACCCAGGCTCTCTGCCCAGGGTGTCGCCCCGAAACGGGGTCCCTGCTTTCCTGGAAGCCGTTTTGGAAAGAGCAGACAGGAAAACTGACGGCAGATCAGGGCCCAGGCGGGCAGCCCGCAGAGCTGGGGCGGCCAAAGGGCTTCTCAGCCTTCCTTTTGGCTGCAGGAAAGATTCCTTCCCCTCACTTGTCACCCCAAGATGGGCTCAGGCTGAGCAGCTACAGACACAGAGGGTCCAGCAGAGCCATTTGTGGGGGGCGGGCAGGACGACGGGCAGGAGGCGGGTCCCAGGACCCCCGAGCCTCCGCCGGGGGAGAGGGACCTCCCGAGGCCTCAGCAGAGGAAGCTGACGTGGTGGTTTCACACCAGTGACAGCTAGGCCTCAGCTCCCACCCACCCGTCACTTCCTTAGTGTCTTTGTCAATCATCCCTTTTCTCATTTCTTTAAATTTTTCCCTTAGAAACTAGGGACCCCGCCCAGGTGGAGGACAGTGACTACATGCTGACCACAAGCACGTAGACCCCAGACTGGTTGGAATCAGAAGGCTGGTGGTTAAGATTCCCAAAACATCAACCTGTTACCTCACCACCAACCAATCAGAGGAAAGTCCATGAGCTGCAAATGTTGCAGTCCTCACCCCAAATGTTGCCTTTAAAAGCCCTTCCCTGAAAATCATCGGGGAGTTTGGGTCTTTTAAGGATGAGCTGCCGTGTTCCCCTTATTTGGTGCCCTGCAATAAATGCTGTACTTTCCTTCACCACAACCCGGTGTCAGTAGACTGGCTTTGCTGTGCAGCAGGGGTGTGGACCCAAGTTCAGTTCGGTAACATAACCCTTAACGGAAAAGCGTCCCTGTGCTTAGCTTCAGGACTGAGTGAAGGGAGGGTGCTGGTGACCCGACGTCCTGGACCAGCTCTGAAGCTACAGCACAGGGTTGAGCCTGGCCCTGCCAGTTACCATATGTGCAGCCTGTGCTAATTTGCCTCACTCTCCGGCCTCAGTCTCCTCATCTGGAAAATGGGGTCAATGATCATACCTACTGTGATGTTGTGATTTATAATAAGGAATATATATACGTATATATACTTGATCTTCATCCCGTTCCTGGCACAGAGCTCCTAAAACCCTCGGAATTTCCTACAGCAAAGGTGCCTTTTGTTATGTTAACGAGGTGACATTTGGAAAGCCCTAAGTCACCTAAGGGTAATTAGAGGGTTGGAACTTTCAGCCCCACCCCTGACCTCTGGGGAGGGGAAGAGCTGGCTGGAGACTCAGTTCAATCACCAATGGCCAATGATTTAATCAATCAACCTGTGTGATGGAGCCTCTGTGAAAGCCCAAAGGGACAGGGTTCGGAGAGCTAACGGGTTGGTGAACACAGGAAGGCTGGGGAGCATGGCACCCGGATCGGGCAGGGCAGCTCCACGCCCCTCACCAGGCCTTGCCCCGTGCCCCTCCTCCGCCTGGCTCTTCCTGAGCTGCAGGCTTCTGTAATAAGCTGCTGATTTAGCAGGTCAACTCTCTGTGAGCCCCTCGAGCAGAATAACCCACCCCGAGGCGGGAGTGATGGGAACCTCCAGTGTGTAGCCGCTGGTACAGCAGCACAGGTGACAACCTGGACAGCTGATTAGAGTCTCAGCAGGGGGTGGGGGCAGTCCTGTAGGACTGAGCCCTTAACCCGTGGGGTCTGACGCCATCTCCCGACAGGCAGATGCTGTCAGAACTGAGCCGAATCGCAGAACACCCAGCTGGCGTTGAAGAACTGCTTGGTGGTGGTCGGAAAAAACACACGTGGGAATTGGTGTCAGAACCATACTTCCCCCCCTAAAATTTAGGGAACAAACGAGCTGAAGCATGTATGTTCTGCTACAATAGGATCAGTAGTAAGGGGAGTCGTATTCGCGTCACCAACATAGGGTTAATTTGGGCAAAGTCGGGTTTAAGGAAGAAATGAAGCAGGTCGAGTCGTTGGATCTAATGACAAAGAGAAAAAGGAGGCCTGAGCAGTGGCCCTACAGTCAGAAAACTCAGGACCAGGCTGAGGAAACAACATTATTCTATTTACGGAACAAAGAAGAAAAGTCAAGAAGCTTGCGCAAACCGGGAAGAACATTAAAGTACTTCCTGACCTAGGCGGCTCCTCGGATCTGCTGGAAGCCCTGTGCGCTACAGCTCCCCGGGGGACATGCACTCATTTGCAGTCTCAATGACAGGAGGATTTTCTCTCCTTCGCCCCCGGTTCAGCCACCCCTGCAGACCATAGCTGTGGCCTAGACAACACGGGTTCCTGCTGTGACTTCACGGGATGACCACAGCCCTGCTGGCCTGAGATGCGGAGTCGGCCCTTGGAAGCCACTGGGAACAGCGGGTGGGTGGATTCCAAAGTCTCCTCTTCAGGAGAGGAAGGCGGCCAGGCCGATCCTGCCCAGAAGCCCCAGCCCAACCCAGGGAGCCCTCATGCACCAGCTCTTAAGCCCACGTTTCCTTTCTTCTTTCAATGTGCATGGGTTCCCCATACGAGCCCGTACAAGGGTGAGGGAAAGAGAAAGGCAAGCCTGCATCAAATTCTCTATCCCTGCTACGAGGAAGTGGACCCTGCACACATGGTCAGCAAAGCGACGGGAACATGTACAAGCTCTGCCCTGCAGGCAGTGGAAGCTGGACCAGGACTCCTGGACCCTGGGGGCTGGGCGAGCTGATTGAACCACAGTGGCCTGCGGAAATCCAGGAAGAAAACCCTTCCTGTCCGAGAGGTCCTTGCAGGCAAGACCTATGCAACCGGTTCTACAGGCTCTTTGGGTCTCAAATTGCCTTTATCCCCCTTTGTTCTCAGAGATGATCTGCTTCTTGTGTTATGAGATTCACATAAGGTTCTTACCTCCAAGTAGCCACCAACCACATAAAACAGTTTTTTCTCCGACTGGTGCTCTACTTGGCTCAAAAACCACTGGTTATTCCTTCAATTCCCTGAAAAGGTTCTGTCAGTCTTTGGTGCAGACAAATACTGCCTAATACTTGGATTAGCCTACTTGGATTATAAAAACACCTACTCCTAGATGATGCCACTGCTGTATTTTCTCCAATTTCAAAAATTCAGAAGCAAAGACCATCTGTGTCTATGGTTTATATTATTCATAGCATTCACCCCTCTCAGAAGCTAAAATAAAGATGCAAGGACATACCCAGAAGGTAAGAGACCATTCCAGGTAGGGTTAGTCAAATATCTTTCTGATGAGGGAGGCGTCCAGCGCAGAATCGAGGATGAGGAAGAGTCTGTAGGAAAGAGAAAGAGATGGGCACGGGGAAGGTCAGAGCAGGAGGTGGCCAGGGAAACTGGACAATGGACGATGCCGCCAAGACGAGGTTCACGAGCAGGGAACCCTATCCGAGGGAATGGAAGTCGGAACGGCCTTCGCCCTGGGCCCGGGGTGGTGGTGAGGCCTTGACCCAGACAGAGGGCAGGTGGTGGAAACATTCTGCATCTTGATCTGGGGCCTGTCACAGGGCGTATGCACGAGTGAAAACCCATCAACACGTAAACTGAAGTTCTGCACATTTTACTGTTAATTATGCCTTGATTTTTAAAAGTCTATCTGTTGGGGATACTATAAAACTCTTAGAGGAAAATATAGGCAGAACACACTTTGATATAAATCACAGCAAGATCTTTTTCCATCCACTGCCTAGGGTAATGAAAATAAAAACAAAAATAAACAAATGGGACCTAATCAAACTTAAAAGCTTTTGCACAACAAAGGAAACCATAAACAAAATGAAAAGACAACCCAGAGAGTGGGAGAAAATATTTGCAAATGAAGCAACTGAGCAGTGATTACTCTCCAAACTATACAAACAGCTCATGCAGCTCAATATCAAAAAAACCCCGAACAACCCAATCAAAAGATGGGTGGAAGACCTAAATAGACGTTTCACCAAGGAAGACATACAGATGGCCAAAAAGCACATGAAAAGATGCTCAATGTCACTAATTATTAGAGAAATACAAATTGAAACTACAATGAGGTGTCACCTTACACTGGTCAGAATGGCCATCATCAAAAAATTTACAAATCATAAATGCTGGAGAGGGCGTGGAGAAAAGGGAACCCTCCTGCACTGTTGGTAGGAATGTAAATTGGTACAGCCACTATGGAGAGCAGTATGGAGGTTCCTTAAAAAACTAAAAACGGCGTTACCTTATGATCCTGTGATCCCACTCCTGGGCATATATCCGGAGAAAACCATAATTTGAAATGATGCATGCACCCTGATGTTCATTGCAGCACTATTTACAATAGCCAGGACATGGAAGCAACCAAAATGTCCATCAACAGAGTAATGAATAAAGAAGATATGGTACATATATGCCATGGAATATTACTCAGCCATAAAAGAGAACAAAATAATGCCATTTTCAGAGACGTGGATGGACCTAGAGATTGCCATACCGAGTGAAGTAAGTCAGACAGAGAAAGACAAATACCGTAAAATATTGGTTATGCGTGGAATCTAGAAAAACGATACAGATGAACTTATTTGCAAAGCAGAAATAGAGTCACAGACGTAGAGAACAAACGTACAGTTACCAAGGGGCAAAGGAAGGGAATGGGATGAATTGGGAGATTGGGATTGACACATATACACTCTTGATACTATGTATAAAATAGATAGCTAATGAGAACCTACTGTAGAGCACAAGGAACTCTACTCAATGATCTGTGGTGACCTAAATGGGAAGGAAATCCAAAAAAGAGGGGATACATGTATACGTAGAGCTCAGTCACTCTATTGCACGCACGAAACTAACACAACATTGAAAAGCAACTATACTCCAATAAAAATTAATTTTTAAAAACGTGTATCTGGTGATGGTTCTCAGATACGACAGTCTATCCTCACACTCACAGACAAGATCAGAGCCTTGAGAATTCATTCAGCCTCTGAAGCTGGGGTGGAATTCCCATGTCCCAGCTGGTGACATGACACTTGTCTCCTCTCAGCCTGGGAGGGTTTTTCTCCAAATCCCAAGGACACAGGATCGCTGGCTCCGGGTGAGGAGAGAGGGGAGGGCAGTGCCTGGACACCTGTTCCAGACGTTCCTTCAGTGACATCACCCGACTCCCCACCTTGGAGGGCGTCCGCGGGTCCAGGAAATGACTCCAGGACGGACTCGGGCAGCCCCTCGCCGAGCGGTTCTTCCTCCCTCTGGGCAGCGGCAAGGTGGGGGCCTCGCCGGAGCCCCGCTGTAAGGAAGGTCTGATCTGGCACAGGCTTAAGGATTTCGCTCCAGCGTCACTCAGGAGGTACAGAGCCATGCCAATCACCTCTCCTTGTTTGCCTGGACACACAAGCCTGTAGGTGAGCGGAGTCCGTGAGCAAGGCACTGAGGGTAAAATCCCATGTGGATCCTGCCTTCAGTCACTTGTCACTTTGCACTGCTGGTGCCCAAACCAAGATGGAGGAAATGGAAATGGATGTGGTGGGAACGACAGGGGAGTCAGAAGGGCTCCTGCTTCCCCAGGTGGATGGGGTCACTCTACAGAAGGGCACATGCAGGATCTGGGGTAAGATCTGGGCCTCCCAAGCCAGGCCCGATGACCTGGTCATTGCTTCCTACCCCAAAGCAGGTATGTGGTGGCCGAGAGAGCAGGAGTCGCCACGTGTCAGCTCTGAGTGGGCAATGCAGAGGCCACCGGGGGCCCTGTCTGTAAATCAGACAGGCGGGCAAAGGATCTGACACTTGTCTACAAAACTGTAAGGTTTTTTTCAAGAGCTAGGTCGCTGTTTTATTAAAAATATGTAACTATTTAAAGTAGATTTTTCAGGTCAAAAAATTCATGCTAATCATTTTTTTCTCTCATTCAACAAAACTCTATCAGGAGGCTCTAAACCCCAGGGATGAGCCCCGTGCAGAGCAGCAAAGTGCTCCTGGCCTCTGTCCTGCTGGCGCTTAGGGTCTAGGCTGGAGCAGGACGTCAGGCCACTGGACAGATTACAACATGTAATCTGGATTACAACATGTGATTACAACATGTGATTAGGGCCCTGGAGGAAACACGGGTGGGGGGGGCCGGGGGGTGATGAGAGGCCACCGGTCAGGCCTAATTTAGATGGAGGGAAGGGCGTGAAGGATCTCGGAGCCGCTGTGATCGTTTCCTTTGCTTCGGCCACCGTAACCAAGCAGCACAACCCAGGGGCATGGCAGGAGTGTACCCTCAAGGTCTTGGAGGCTGCAGGTCAGAAATCAAGGCTCGTCGGGTCTGGTTTCTTCCGGGGGCTGCGGAAGGCTCTGCCCAGGCCCCATCCTGGGCTTGAGGACAGACAGCCGTCTTCACGTTCACACGCGTCGTTCTCCCCGTGTACCCGTCTGTCTCCAAATTTCCCCTTTTCATGAGGACCCCGGTCACACTGGATCAGGGTCCACCCTAATGACCTCGTCTGAATGTCATTGCTTCTGTGGCCAAGTAAGGCCACTCAAGGCCCAGGCCCCCACCTGCCGCTGACCTAAGGCAGCCTGTAGTCACCCTAAGTCCTCGTCCTCGATCCCAAACCACGTCGCAGGCCGGGTCCCCAGGAGGCAGGCTGAGTTGGGTGTGAGTGCGTGGCCTGTTTAAGGGTCAGTGCTCTGTGGGGAAGCGGAGGGAGGCAGGACGGGGGCTTCCACTCAGTGCTGGCAAGCCCTCCTCCAGCCCGTGGGCTGGGCGCTCCAGAGTTGGGGTGGCCCCTCCAAGCTGGCGCCACCCCAGGGTGGGTGAGAGGCCTGGGTGTCAGGTGCAAGCTGCCACAGGAAAGGGGCACGGCCTGGGTCCCAAAGAGGGATGAACAGCTCAGGGCTGTCTGCCAGCAGCGCCCTCAGCAGCTGGGAAAGTAAACTCTTCGGTTCAGAAGGGAGTCCGGGCCACACACCCGCCGCAGACTTACGAACCTCCATGGACGGCTGTGGGGCATCACTCCAGCCACTGACCGTTCACGTCAACAACCCATGTCTGGGAAGGTGCCGGCCAGCAGGCAGAGTCCATGGAAGGGCAGAGACCAGATTGCCCTGCAGTTAGGCAGTGCGGTTGACTTTGGGAACCTGGGTCGGTGGGAATCGGCCGTCCTGGGCTGGAGGGGAGTTACTGGTGAGTGTGAGTCACGGTGTGAGGCCCCTGGGGTGCAGGGCAAGGCTGGAGGTTGAGGCCAGGGGCTCTGGCAGAAACCCGTGCATGGCCCAGACCGACCACCAAGGGAGGCTGGGTTTCTGGAGTCGCTCACGGCGTCCACGGCAGCAAAGCCAAGTCCGAGGCGGAGTCTGCAGGCAGAGGGCGCCCACGAGGTCCTCGAGAGGCCGGCCCCCCTCAGAGTCCAGGAAAGGAAGCAGAGCCGGCCCATAGCGAGAAGGCCGCCCATAGCGAGAAGGCCACCCCTGCTGCTCCCGGAGCACCCTGCATCGGGCAGAACCAGATGACACAGACTTGGGACCGTAAACTGATGCATAGGCAACGGAAGGGCCAAGGATGAAGCAAGTTCTGACTCCAGGACAGAAGGAAAAATGGGAACCAATCAGGAGCTGAGCAGGCACAGTGCCAGACCCCAGGTCCCAGGGAGCGCGGCCCAGGTGCGGGGAAAGGAGCCGGGACCACGGGAAACCAGCTGCGGCAGCTTCCTCCTCATCTCACCTGAGCAAGATGGTCTCACCGGACCGGCCCCGGCCCTGCAGGAACACCGGCACCTACACAGTTAACAATTATGACCCTCGACATGCATTTAGTGCCCACTGCAGGCTGGCACTTGCGCTCTCAAAACCACACGAGCATAACTCACGCTCGGTGGGTTTACATAATTTATCCAGCACCGCCCAATTCGTAGGACCCAGAGAGAAGACTGGGGTCCATCGGATTCAATGGCCCCACACACGTGCAAACCAGGCTCCTCCCCGAGAAAAAGACCAGGCCAGACAAGCGTCCGGAAGCCAAACAGGGAGAGAATTCCTGGGAGGTCAAGGGTGTGCAGGCTGAGAGGGGCCCCAGGGAGAACGGGTATCACCCCCAAATGTAGCAAAGGTTATTTTTCCACTTAAAACCAATTCAACTTCCACGTAGAAGTCACTGTTAACGTCACCCTATCTTTCTTGACCTCTTAAAGAGGAATTCATTCAATGTCGATTTTTTCCTTTTTTTTGTGGATTACCAATTACCAATTCCAATTCTTACTTTTCCTTCCTTTTCACATCATTGGCATTGGATCAATGTCATGGTTCTAAATAAAAGTAACCAGCGGGGAGAAACAAGATTATTTATAAGCAACCAGAGTGTAATAGTAAAAGTGAGTGTTTGGCAATCGTTGTGATTTTCCTCCAAAGGAAATATTTTTTAAATTAACCCCTATTGTTACATACACTAATTATTTGTATTATCATTTTCTAGAAATACCAATGCATATTCAAATTCTTAAAAGTACATCATTGGAGTATAAAAATTAATTGCTTCCCTTAATGAAACTTTCTGGTGAGGAAAAGATAATCTTAATAGCTGATTTCAATTCAACGTAGTGAGCAGCATAAGTGAGGTACTGATAGACAAATGAATTCTTTTTCTAGCATAAGATGCTTCTAAATTGTAAGCTGCAGAAAATCAGCAACCTGTTCCTCAGTTCTGCTCTCCTCTCTTTCTCAGGAACGACCTGGACGCAGGAGGTTGTAGATCTGATACAGAACGGTGGAGACCTTGAGCAGAGCGGATTGGTCCCCATCCACCTGCGACAGCCTTTCCTGGAATGGATACGGATACCGGACTGCTCTGGTAAGTCTCCAGTTTACGAAATTGTAATCTTCACGTAAAGATGGGCAATTTGGGAGTGGAGAGTCTGAAAGTCTACCACACCCCGAAAAAAAAAACTCCCTTTGGTCCCCAACTCTAAATGCTGGATACAAGTTACCTTTACTTGTGCAAATCTAGGTAGACAGACCCCTTCACTTAAAAACTTATTTAGCCCTAATGCTAAACAATAGAGAGGCACCACCTCGCTATTAAATAAAGTGTCACCGAGTTACAAACACCAGGGAAAGGGATCTCTCCCCAGCCCTCCCCCAGCAGGGGGACTTCATATGCCAATGTCACAGGGGCCTGGCACCAAGGACCCCAGATCCAAGGTCAGCGTTCCTGAGGCACTTTCCATGGGGAAATAAACAATGCGTTGTGGAGTCCTGGCACTCACCACGGGCCCGGGGTTCCTCCAAACACTTTCCTGCATTAGCAGTTTTTGTCCTCACAATACACTGAGGAGCTGCTACTTTACACCCACGTTACAGACACAGAAACTCAGGCCCAGGAGCCTATGATCTGCTCAAGGGCCACAGCTGATAGGACTGAGCCAGGATCTGGGCTCGGGAATTCTGTTTCTGAAGCCCATGCTCTTAACCACTAACCCGTAGTGTGTGTGTGCACACGTGTGCGTGTGTGCATGTGTGTGGGGGTGTGTATTGTGTTGTGTGTGCATGTGTTGTGTATGTTGTGTGTGCATTGTTGTGTATGTTGTGTGTGTGCGTGTGTGTTGCGTGTGTGTTGTATGCATGTGTGTGTGCACGTGTGCGCATGTGTTATGTGTGCATGTGTTGCGTGTTGGGTGAGTGTGCTGTGTCTGTGTGTCCTGCGGGTACCATCCCAGGCACATGCGTGCACCTGAGGTACAGGGTGGAGTTACACAGACTGAGGGGCCCAGCACCGTCATCTCTAACAACAATGTTCCCACAGGAATCCATTCTAACGCAACGTGAAAACTGCGGACTTGGGAACTTACATTTGGAAAATGAATTAACAAGCTAATAGTCCTGTCTTGTCTTTTTTTTCCTTTCTTTCCTTTTTTTTTTGACCCAGTCTAACATGTGCCATGTTTTCTAAACTGCCCAGTGTCACCCCAGAGTGCTTGGGGCAAAGTGGCAAAAATGAGGGTTAAAAAGAACTGGGGACAGATTTTGAGAGTGTTCATGGCTACACTAAGTAATTCAGGTTTGACCTTAGAGGCCTCCTGTGGACACGTCTGTGGAGTCCTCAGGCCTCTTCAACAATTTCCCTGTTATTTTCTTTGAGCAGTAATTTGAAGACATAACGCAGGCCTGCCCTGGGTCTTCTGAACCTACGGTGTGGTCGAGGTGTCCTCACCCATTTGCACGCGGTGGTTTGGTGCTGGCTGGCTCTGCTGTAGGTACTGAAGGTTGATGGGATGAGAAAAGGAGCGGGCGGGCGGGGGTGGGTCAGTGGTGAGTGAGACCCGGAGGGAAAGTCCCGCCTCAGAGATTCTAACGCGCAGCGAACCACAGGTGCAGAGCGCCAGTGGAGACCACGGAGGAATGGTTTTCATCATCCAAGGGAGGAAGAAGGGCTGAATGTGACCTAAAACCCAGGAGCCATACGTGAAGAAAACTGACAGAATTCATAAAAAATAAAACTTTTAAAAAAGTTAACAAATATGCTGGAACAATTTTTCAGGAATCGACCAGGCAAATGCAATGCCTTCCCCAAGGACTCTGAAAAGTCATCTTCCTGCGCAACTGCTGCTGCCATCCTTCTGGAAGAAAACCTGCAAGGTGAGGTGGGAGCAGAAAACACTCAGGGCCGGTTTCCCCGTAAGAACGCAGGGTGTTCTACCGTATCATCCCCACACCTGTCCGCCCAAAGCACCGGGTCAGGTGGATGAGAGCGGGTGGGGTGCACTCCCACACCAGGGGCTTGGGGGCATGGCACGGGGCTCCGTCCTGAGCACCCCCAGCCCCTCGGCGACGCCACAGGGGGACGTTCAGACATCACTGTAGCTCAGAGACATCACACAGGCTGCCCAATGAGAACCCCCTGGCAGGGGGCCGAGATGGGCTGCAAACCCAGGTCTTCCTGACCCAACAGTTCGTGATGGTCCCACCAACCCACACCACCTGCCTCAGGCCTCCCGCACCCGCAGAATTCTCTCTAAGCGTCTACATGGCTGGCCTGCTCGTGGCCATAGGTGGTGAGTATCTGAGGGAGCAGAGGTGGCGCTGAAGGAGGCGTACCTGCTCCCGTCTGTCCCTTGATAATAGACAAATTTTCTGACCCATAAGTGGCTTTCTACCCTTCAGGCTCAGTGAGTCACTACCTACAGTGTTTTCTGAAGTGAGTTCTTCACAGCCTTATTCAGGGAGATCCCATGTCATGTGCTCAGAGAAGGGTGGGAATCCACACTCTGTACCTGCCCTTTTGAAGCACGTGAGCGTAAATAAGTTTCTGAGAAGGAACTTGTTTAATTCTGCTTAACTCAGAGCTTCAAACATGTACTTGACCCAAACTCTTTCTTAAGTGAAGCCTCTAATCTCCAGGAAGCTCATGTTCTTCCCAGCACATTCTGGAGGACAGTACAAAGGTCATTGGCCTTGAGGGTTGGAAGGGTGGTCCCTGAGTTAAATCACTTCTCTGAGAATGACCGCGGGGGCACAGTGGGTCTCACAGCCCGGCCAGAGCCAGGACCTTCAGCCACCTGCCCAGAGCCCACCTGATGCTACCATACTGCCAGCCCCTTAAAGGAGACAAACTTCGTGAAGTTGTCATTATTTTAGAGAAATGAAACAAAAAAAAAAATCCTAGTACATTTTGTTTGATAAGATAAGCAAAAACTTAAGGCTCAAAGGAAAAATTTTCTCTCTAATTTGCCCAATAATGAACCTGATTTCTTTTTTTTCTATTGGAAAAAGGTATTGTCTATTTGTCCAGAGACACATATATTTATAGGCACAGCAGTACTATACGTGCTGGAGGGTTTTTTTAGGTTTGGGGATTTTCTTCCCCCAGCTTCATTTAGGGATGATTGACAAGTAAAACGTCAATATAAGGTACACAACGTGATGGTTTTTTGGTTTTTTGGGGCCTTTTTTTTGGTTTTTTCGGTACGCGGGCCTCTCACTGCCGTGGCCTCTCCCGTTGCGGAGCACAGGCTCCGGACGCGCAGGCTCAGCGGCCATGGCTCACGAGCCCAGCCGCTCCGCGGCATGTGGGATCTTCCCGGACCGGGGCACGAACCCGTGTCCCCTGCATCGGCAGGCGGACTCTCAACCACTGCGCCACCAGGGAAGCCCCAACGTGATGTTTTGAGAAATGAGCACCACAATCAAGCTAATAATACAACACGTCCATCACACAGTTACTCGTTTTGGTGGGGGAGTGAAAACACAATTGAATTCTACTCTCCTAGCAAATTTCAAGTATCGATATATAATAAATTCTCCGTTATAATCATCATGTTGTACATTAGGTCTCCAGAATTTATTCCTCTCATAAATGAAAGTCTGTACCTTTGATCAGCATCTCCCCTTTCACCCCACCCCCTGGTAACCACCGTTCTACTGTTATTATGAGTTCGATTTTTGTTTAGATTCCACATATAAGTGAGATTGTGCAGCATTTGTCTTTCTATATCTGGCTTATTTCCCTGAGCATAATGTCTTCCAGTTTCATCCATGTTGTCACAAACGTCAGGGTTTCCTTCTTTGTTAAGGTTGAATAATATTCCACTGTACAGGCAAATGTGTCTTTGAGATAGTAATTTTGTTTCCTTTGGCTATAACCTAGAAGTGAGATTGCTGGATCACGTGGTAGCTCTATTTTTAATTTTCTGAGGACCCTCCATACTGTTCTCCACAGTGGCTGCACCAATTTACTTTCCCACCAACAGCACACAGGGTTCCCTTTTCTTTATATCCTCATGAACAATTCCTCTTTTAACCTTTTGATCATAGCCATCCTAACAGGTGTGAGGTGATAGCTCATCGTGGTTTCGATTTGCGTTTCACTGATGATTAGTGATGTTGAGCATCTTTTCATACACCTGTTGGCCATCTGTCTCCTTAGAAAATGTCTCTTCAGGTCCTTTGCCCATTTTTTAATCTGGTTACTTGTTTTTTGCTATTGAGGCAGACTCTCAACCACTGCGCCACCAGGGAAGCCCTTTCCTCTTCATTTTAGATGCCTTTTATTTCTTTTCCTTGCCTAATTGCTCTGTCTAGAACTATGTTGAACAGAGGTGGCAAGTGTGAGCAACCTTGTCTTGTTGCTGGTCTTAGAGGTTAATTGTTTTCTTGTTCTTTTGTAGTTCCTTTGTGCCTTTCTTCCTCTCTTGCTGTCTTCCTTTATGATTTTTTGTAGTGTTATGCTTTGATTCCTTTCTCTTTATCTTTTGTACATAAGGATAGCTTTGCCAAGTAATGTGTTCTTGGTTGACAGTTTCTTTTTTTTTCTTTTAGCACTTTGAATATCTATCTCGTCTCACTTCTCCTGGCCGGCAAGGTTTGTGTGGAGCAATCTATTGATAGCCTTACGAGGGTTCCCTGCTATGTGATGAGCCTCTTTCGTCTCATTGCTTTCAAATGTCTCCGTCTTTGATTTTTGACAGCATGATTCCAGTGTGTCTCAGTGAGGAACCTCTTTTGGTTGAAACTTCATGTCCTTGGATGCCCATATCTGTCCCCAGATTTGAGAAGTTTTAGCCATTATACCTTTAAATAAGTTTTCTGCCCCTTCCTTTCCTGGTATTTCTAAGATTTGTATATTTATTCTCTTGAAGGTGTCTCATAAATCCCATAGGCTTTCTTTATTCTCTAACAGTTAGAGGAACAAAAAGAAAAAGAATGAAAAAGAATAAAGAAAGCCTATGGGAGCAGTTACAGAGCCAGAGTTCAGAGTGCAGACACATGCCAAGTGGTCGTGGGGCCTGGGCGTGGAGAGGGGGCATGTACGGAGCGGCTGGGGACCGGGGCCAGGGCATGCAAGGGGTGGGGTGAGTGGAGGTCACGGTCCCAGGGCAGCACGACCACGGCTCCTATTTGGAGAGGAGGGCACACGGCAGCGTCTTCCTCTCTAGAGGGTCTGTAGTGGCTGTTGGTTACCTCAGTGGGGAAGCTGCTGGGATGCCCTGCGGGGCAGGCCACTGGGGTCCACGCTGACAAATCCTATGAAGGCTGCAGAGCCCACGCAGGGCGACTGAGGTCCTCAGGGACGAAGGCTGCTGGGGTCCCCTGCAGAGCAGGCCCTGGGGGCACGGTGGCTCCGCTGTGTGTCTGACACTGGTAGCCCCCTTCTCTGAGCCCAGCCACCTCCAGACAGCTCTGCTGTGCCAGTCCCCCCAGCAATCCTCTCTGTGTGGTTATCTTCCTGTTTGGGCTCCACTGTGTTGCTTTAGGTCCTTAATTAGACTCTTGAAGCCCTTCCCAGGACTATTTTTGTTCGTGGATGGCTGGGATTTTTTTTGGTGGGGGATGAAGGCTCATATCTCCTACTCCACCATTTTGCTGATGTCACCTGTCATCTAATTTCTTGTACGCTAACTGATAAGTTATATAACCATATAATTTATTACCCCTAGAGAATTACGCAGATTTACACTTCACACATGAAAGTAATACTACACATAGCTCAAAGAGCCTACGTGAAGCAGACAGCATGGAGAAATCAGAACAGAAACAGCTCTCTGTGGGGTCTGTGGCCATTTTCAGTTGTTGAAGCTGGAAAAATGTGAATACTCTATTGCATAAGCATAAAATAAAGCTAACGAACCTTACCATTCCTTCACGTTCTATTGCTTTAATTCAATTACACATTAACACAATGATAATTCAGGCTGGAAAGGAGGATTCTCAGCTGTGTTTAACTAGGAATGTGGCCTGAACTAGAGATACAGACGGAGGACAGAGGATGCTCTGAGGATGCAGCCCTCCAGAGACCTCTAAGGAGAGGAGGAGAAAACCGGGTCCAGTTACCTTAAGTAGAAAGTGAAATGAACTGAGGGTTCAGGAAGTCCTGGATGATCAGAGGGCTGCAGGGCGTGACACCAAGAATTAGATAAACCACATCTAGATCTCCTCCCACCCAAGTGTCTCAGAAAAAGGTTATTCACAAATGCCTCACCTGTGAAGTGTGGTGATCACCCCTGTACCCTCACATCTCACTCAATATCAGGAGGACACCCAGCCAGTGTCTGTGTCAGGCATTTAAGTACCGAGGGGAAAGGGATTATCTACATGCGTTAAAGTTTGTGAAAACGTCCCTGAATGTGCTATCCACCACTCTTTCTAGAAGTCACTGGAGAGTGGAGAAATCAGTTCACTGAAGCTCAGACCAAGAAGTTTAATGAAAATTATGAGAAAAACATGGCTGATACTTTTCTGTCCTTCTGCACGGACCTTTAAAGAGCAGCCTCTGTGAAGCAGAAGAGAAACCTGTTTCCAAAAACCACGAATGGCTCGTGTGATGTGATGTCAGGGTTTTTAAACCACGACCTGGACATTTCAGCCTGATCTGCCTTTTGTTTTTTTGTTTTTTTTTTTTTTTTCTGATCTGCCTTTTGGATGAACCCAGTGTGACTTCAGTTACGCAGCATTAAGGTGTTTCATTTTCCTTCTCTCTCTGCAGAATTTCAGTCTTTAGGTGAATTTCAATATATCAACATGTAATATATAATATCACACACATTTTCATTTCTGTTCCTTCTATATATGCTCTTTCTACCTTCTGTTATAATTTTCTTTGAATTAAAACATTTATTTCAATCTTATTCGTCAAAAATTCCTACTCCATTCATTTGATAACAGACTTGTACTGAGTGCCTTATTCATGCTGGGGAGTGGAGGGCATCGAAAGATGATAAAAATAGGGTTACTTCCCCCAAGAAAAGTGCAGCCTGGTAGGACCACAGCAAGCTGTACCATCAAGGAAACTGTGATACACACTAAAATAAACTGAAAGGTGCATCAGGGTTGTGGAGCAGAGAAACAAAGCATGTGGGAGGAACCCCAAAGACACTGGGGAGAGCGGGTGTCTGGTGACCGCCCGCGTCCTGGCCATGAAGCACTCCCGCCGTGGCCAACACAGTCAGCATCCCTCCTCCCCAGTACCAAAGTCCAAGGCTGTCCTATTCGTACAGGCAGACCTTGTTTCACTGTGCTCCACAGACATTGCAGTTTTTACAAACTGAAGGCTCGTGACAACCCTGGGTCAAGCAAGTCTATCGGCGCCATTTTTACTCACAGCATTTGCTCACTTTGTGTCTCTGTGTCACACTTTGGTAATTCTCGCAATATTTCCAACTTTTCCATTATTATTACATTTTTAGGGTGATTTGTGATCAGTGACCTTTGATGTTACTACCACGACTCACTGAAGGCTCAGATGATGGTTAGCATTTTTTAGCAATAAAGCATTTTTAATTAAGATGTACATTGCTTTTTAGACATACTGTTATTGCACACTTAATAGACTACAGTATGGTGTAAACACAACTTTTATGTGCACTGGGAAACCAAAACACTCGTGTGACTCACTTTATCACAATATTTACTCTATTATGTGGTCTGGACCCAAACCCACAGTATCTCTGAGGTTTGCCTGTAATTTACTTGTAAAACCTCAGGGATACGTATTTCAGAGGTTTCCTGAGATCCAGAAAGTGGAGACATTCCAAGGGGTCTTGAGAGATTTCTGGGTCTCATTCGAAGGTGGACTCTCATACACTGAAGACTAAACGTGAAACGTGAAATTATAAGAATAAAGTTCACAAAGACCTCTGAGACCTAAGAGCAAAGGGATTTTTTTTTAACAAAACTTCAAAAGTACGAAACAAAAGGCAAAGTACTTAATGAATTTGAGACATCAAAACTTTTAATTTCTGTTCATCAAAGAGCACCATAAAAAAGGCAAATAAAAAGAAAACTGAATGACAAAAGTTATTTGCGATGTCTAAAACCACAGAGGACCAATATTCAGAATATACAAGAAACTCTCAAATTGGAAGAAAAAGATAAAACCCAAATAGAAAATTGGGCAAAGGGGACCTTGAGGAAGGCAATTTTCAGAAGAGAAAATACAAAAAATGACCAAATATTTGAAGAGATGCTCAAAATCATTAGTAGATAAGAATAACTGCAAAGGAAAACCATGGGCTGTCATTTCATATCTGTTACAGAAGCAAAGGTTGGAAAGCCAGATAATGTCCTGCTGGTGACGGTGGACAGGAGAGCAACCCAGCAACACGTCAAAATGAGTAAACAAACACTCTTCGACCCACAAATTCCAGCTGTAGGTACAGAGCCCAAGTAAATGGGTATGCAGCCCCATAAGGGAGCATGTATGGGGGATGCTCACACCCCTGTTCCTCCAGGCGTCCCTGTGCTGAGAGTTGAAGGCTACCTGGGTGCCCACTGCCGGGCAGGGAGGGTAAATCAGTAAAATGTGGTGGACGCATACCTTGCTATCAGAAAGCAATTAACTAGAAGCAACAGATTTACACACAGCAGCATGAAGACATCTTTTTTTTTTTTTTTTTTTTTTTGCGGTATGCGGGCCTCTCACTGTTGCGGCCTCTCCCGTCGCGGAGCACAGGCTCCGGACGAGCAGGCTCAGCGGCCATGGCTCACGGGCCCAGCCGCTCCGCGGCATGTGGGATCTTCCCGGACCGGGGCACGAACCCGTGTCCCCTGCATTGGCAGGCGGACTGTCAACCACTGAGCCACCAGGGAAGCCCCAGGCATTGACTTCTTTAGCTGTGAAACTCCTAGATGGCATCGTCCAATAGGAGGCTGTTTCATCTGCATTGAAAATCTGTTGTTCAGTTTAGCTTCATGAATTCTCTTAGCTGGATCTTCTGGATAACTTGCTGCAGCTTCTACACCAGCACTTGCTGCTTCCTCTCGCTCTTTTATGTTACAGAGGCAGCTTCTTTCCTGAAACCTCATGAACCGACCTCGCTGGCTTCAGACTTTTCTCCTGCAGCTTCCTCACGTCTCTCAGCCTTCAAGAACTGAAGAGAGTCAGGGTCTTGCTCTGGATTAGACTTTGGCTTAAGGGAATGTTGTGGATGGTTTCATCTTCTGTCCAGACACCAAGACTTTCTGCAATCAGCAAGAAGGCTATTTTCCATTCTTATCATTCCTGTGTTCACTGAAGCAGCACTTTTAATTTCCTTGAAGAACATTTCCTTTGCACTCACAACTTGGCTGACTGGTGCAAGAACCCCAGCTTTCAGCCTGTCTCGGCTTTCGACATGTCTTCCTCACTAAGCTTAATTTTTCCTAGCTTTTGCTTTAAAGTGAGAGACGTGTGAGTCTTCCTTTCACTTGAACACTTAGAGCCATTGTAGGGTTATTAACTGGCCTAACTTCAATATTGCTGCGTGTCAGGGAACAGGGAAGGGCCTGAGGGGAGAGAGAGAGATGGGGGAACAGCAGTCGGTGGACTTTGAACGCACACAGCATTATTGATTAAGCTCACCGTCTTATATGGGTGCAGTTAATGGCCCCCCAAAACCTTTTCAAGAGTAACATCTGTTATGGTGATCTGTGATCACCATGACAAATATAATAATAATGAAAAAGATTGAAATATTGCGAGAATTACCAAAACCTGATGCAGAGAAGTGAGCAAATGCCGTTGGGAAAATGGAGCTGATAGACTTGCTCATTGCAGAGCTGCCACAAACCTTCAATCTGTAAAAAACGTAATATCTGCAAAGTGCAATAAAGCGAAGCACAATAAAAGGATGTGTGCCTGTACGTACACGTTCAACAGCTGGTTAAGTCCGCAGGTGCAGAAACCCTGGGTACAGAGGGCCGACTGTACTGTGCCGTTTTACATAAGGCACCTGAGCTTCCGTGGATTGTGGTATCTGCGGGGGTCCTGGAACCAATCCCCAGGATACTGAGGGATTCTGTTCTTGTAACTAGTGGGAAAACTGAAAATAGTAGAACAAATTTCATTGATTCTGTTGCTTAGTTCTGATAAAAAAATTAAGGAAACAATATTTTTAGCATGAGATTAATATTTTCATTAGCAAGAGTAGTGATATTAGCAACTTATCTTAGCATTCCTTTCCTTGCAAGAGCACAGAAGGCTTTCCTAGGCTGGTCTACAAATTTAAAGTCTGTCTAGATGTTTTACACTCACATTCAGTATTGTATACTGAATGGTATACTGATGGTAAGCGGTACCATCGCCACAAAACAAGCTGACAGATGTCCAGCCCCGAGCAGCAAGCTGCAAGGACGCAAATAACTGGAAAGTGCAGACAGCACACATCTCCCCACGAGCCAGTGGGGAGCCACGAGAGTCCAAAGGGCTTTCCGCTTCCCTGTGTTTCTAATCCCACTCAATAAGCCTCCGGAGCTTTGCTGCTTTGAAGTTAGACTGAGCTAGCAACCTCCCGCCCACACAGAGTTTCCAGATAAAATACAGAACAACAGATGATTTTTGTAAGTATAAATATGTCTCAAATATTGCATGGGACAGGCTCATTCTAAAAATTCATTTGTCGTTTACCTGAAATTCAAATATAACTGGATGTTCTGCATTTTGACCAGCTTTTTATTCTTCCGAGAATGTAAAGATTCTTGGGGTTTTGTTTTAAGGGATGATCTGAGATTGAAGGTTTCGTGCATCCTTCCTTCACTTCACTACGAGTTCAGAACCAACCCAATCTCTGCAGTTGATTGAAGCGGCAAGTACTAACTAATACACTTCCTCTGACTTTGGTTTTCTCCCTCCTCAGCTCCTAGAGCCGAGCCCTGCAGCAGTGTGGCCACAAGGCCACCGAATCAGAAGGTGGGATGGGCTGTGCGTGACCCCAGACGAGCCCTGGTCCCACACAGTCTGGATGTGGTTCCGGTCATACTGACCATGGCCCTGTTCCTCCTCTTTCCTCCTGACTTGGTCTCAAGGATTGGATAACAATTGAGGAATTTATAAAAAGCCCAATAAGCGAAAGACTGATTCAAGGAATAAAGACAATTTCAGTTCAATTTTATTCAGTACAAGCTTAGCCCACTTCCCAATAGTTGTCTTTTAAAACAGTTTGCTGAACCAAAATATGTAAACATACAAACAAGAACCTGTTTAAGAAAAATGACCTGCATTCTGACTTTTCCTAAGAAAAGCAGGTTAGAAAGCCCCTTTGTAATTTTTTCAAAGGGATCACATGTGAGGCCTAGACAATCCCCTGGTTTGCACCTGGGACATCCAGAGAGGGCAGGAGGGGGTCTCCTCCCCACGCCTGGAGGAAAACAGTGGGAAAGAGGAACCAGGAAGACTTAGGAGAGAAAGGGCAGTGATTTTACCTCTGGTGCCTACCGTGTGCCAACACCACAGAATGACTTACACGCCTCAATTCTTACATTAATCCCGTGAGGCTAAAACGGCTCAGAAGGGATTGAGTGACTAGAAAGTCTACACGGGGCAGCTTCAATCCAACCCCAGAGATTTGGAATTCCAAAGCAATGCTTAGCAGATGGAGACTTAGCACCACGTGAATTTTATAATAACTAAGTACAACACTTTATTTAATCTTCCTGAACTTGTGAGAAAGTATTGATATTATTGGGGAAAAATATTAAACGAGAATAGGAACCATCCGTGCACTCATGAAAATTTTTCAGGTTATTTGAAATCTACAACTATCCCCAGGTCTATTTCAACCTCAGCCAGTCCTCTTCGGGGACAGGGGGGCATTTTCTCCCTGTCTCCCAGCCCTCCATCCCCAGCACACAAGGGACTAAACAAAACTGCCAAGATGTTGCTAAGCTCCCCAGCTCTCTACTCTGCTGGCACACAGAACTATAAAGACCATAGAAAGAAATTTCTCTGAAAAGCCACAGATAATTTTCCTAAGTCTTTTAAAATGCATGTGAGGGCCAGGAATTCCACCTGGCAGCCTTGGTCCCAAGCGTCCATCCATCTCCCAACAGCCGACAGGGAGGCTGAGGGGCAGGGAGAGCCCAGGCATCCCCCTGAGGTCACATGGGAAGAGGGGCCCATAGTCATGGCTCATAATTCACAGATAAGGTTGCTGAGCGGTAAACACACTTTCATTCGCACAACTCCATAGGCAGAGGCTGTCATGACCCCCATTTTCAGAGGAAAGTCGGGGTGCAGGGGCACAGAGGGTCAGCACCCCGTCCACAGCCCTTGGCTGCCAGGAGCTGGTGCAGGGGTCAGGGCAGGCGTCCGGTGTCTGCCTTCTGTCTCAGACCCCCAGCCTCAGCCCCAGCTCACCTAACCCTGGCACGGTGGTGGCTCCCAGACCGCACTCCCTCGGTTCTCCAGTTCGTTTCCCTCTTCCCTTCTGCAGAGGACACAGGCGCCAGCCACAGGGCCGGCTGCGGTGAGGACACGGGCAGAGCCCAGTTTCCGTGCTGCGGCGGACAGGGAAGGACACGGGGCTGAGTGCAGACGGCTGCTCCAAAGGACAGGACAGGGCCACCAGCAATGAAAGGGGAGGCACCCAAGTTCAGGGACAGGCTCTCCAGAGAGGGGCTGTTTAGGGAGGACGTTAAAGAAGAGCTGAAGGTTCAGACGCAGGTGAGCCTGAGCCAGAGGGTGAAGCCGGGAAATGAAGGACAGCCACGGCGGCGGGAGCCTGTGCCTGCGGGAGGCACGGGGACACAAGAGAGGGGACACGGGGGGCATCAGGGCTGCAGAGCGGGCAGTGTGCACACCCTGGGCTCCCAGGTACCGCAGGGGCGCCACGTGGAGGCCCTCGTGGGGTGCTGTGAAGGTCTGGGTGGGAAGTGGTTTAAGCAAGATGGGAGACTCCTGCTGGCAGGAACAGCATCTGGGGCAGCTGGGGCGGGAGAGGCGTCTCAGGGTGGTTCTCTGTCAACTGGCTTCCATACTGACACTGACCACCAGGGGTTAGCGCAGACCCAGAGGTCAAGGGCAAAGTCTTTCCCAAGACCCACACCCCCCAGATGCACCCATGAGTCGTGGGGACCATCTGTGCTTCTGACCAACCAGCTCTAAGTGTGGAGGGTCCCCATGACCTCCACAGCATCCATAATGGTGCTTTCAGGACTCACTGAAAGCGCTACACCTACAATTACACTTTCATCATAGAGGATTCAGATCACAACAGCCAATGGAAGAGGTGCTGGGAGCAAGGTCTGGGACAGAGGGAGCAGAGCTGCCATGCCCTATCCCCCTGTCCTCGTGGAGCCTGGGCACAGCACCCGCCTGGCCCGGCCCCCTCACTGCGCTCACCGGCCGGGAAGCTGCACAGAGCCTCGGGGTCCGGGGTTCGTGGGTTCTCATGTCACTGGTCACACGGTTGACCCCACTCTCCAAGACCCTCTCCTCTCCCTGGAGCGGGGATGGGATGGAAAGGCCCAACCCTGTGATCACATGCTCGATCGTCTGCCGTGGCGGCCCCTCCACTGGAACTGTCTATGGGCCCAGCAGGTGTCACCTCGTTGGCACCAACTCAGGTGTGGTCTAAAGGGACTCACGGTGAACAACCAAAGGCTCCAATCACTCAGGGACTTAAAAGGGCTTTTGAAACTCGGCATCGGGAACCGGAGACAAAGACCAGACATGTTCTCGATTATATCACAAGGAGAAACAGGAGACCTGGGCAGGTCTGGTCTTGTTTTCGAGGTGGTCAGCCGAGAAGGGTTGTGGTGGAAATAGGAGGGAAAAAAAACTCCGCTGCAGCCAGGAATGATTCCAAGGAAAGGCACAAGGAGGATAAATAAGCACCAAGGCTTTTAGGAAAACAAGGGGCTTACAGGGGATGTGGCACGAGGCTGGGAGGTGAACTCCAGGAAGGAAGAAGCCAGAGGGTGTGTGTTCTGTAGCTCCCAAGTTTTTGCATCCACTTGGCTTCAGGTAAGACAAACATGTTTTATTAGCTGAACAGACACCGACTGATACGGACACTTAACAGCCTACAACAGGAAGGGAACCTTCGCTATTAGAGCCTCGTTTACTTTACTCTTAAAAATAACAACGCTGACCCCTTCGGCCATCTGTGCTGGGAGGTTCAATCTAGGCTGTCATTGTTAGCAGCACAGAAACTGCCCTCCAGCCTTTCGGTGTAGGCATTCTGCGTTGCAACCTGTAATCCCGCGGGCAGATTCCCTGCAACTTCTTAATTAGCTTAAAATTCCCAGAAGAAACAATTAATGGAGATCTGTGAATTATTTTGTGGACACAGAGGAGAACTACAAGTGAGGTGGCACTGACTCTTGCTAACGGTACAGAAGAGCAGGGCTGAATGCGCACAGGACCCTGAATGGCAGCCAGGAGCCAAGGGCTCGGCGGCTAACATCAGAGCCCCGCTGAGGCTGTTGAGGACTTTGCGCTGTGTGCAAAGCCCTAAACAAGAGTCCCAGCTCCCTGGATGGGCTGGCTCCCCGCTCGACTGCCAGCCCAAGGCAGGACCTGAGGTCTGAGCTCTGCCCTGTCTGTACGCTGCCAAGAACACAGCTCTGAGCTGACTGAGAGTAACACTTTCCTGGAGCAGAAATCTGATATCCAACACTCTTGGCTTTGAACAAAATGGAGGATTTAAAATATGACGGCACGGAGCGCCTGGCTGTGGACTACGTGGAGGGGATTCTGCAGCCCACGCCCACCTGTGACACCTGGGATCAGATCTGGAACTTCCAAGCCAGGCCTGATGATCTGCTCATTTCCACCTACCCAAAAGCAGGTAGGCGGGAGGGATTGGGGGGAGACGCAGAGGAGGGTTAGGAAGAGAAGTGGGAAAGCTGCATCAATAATGAAATAAAGAGGGTTTCCCTGGTGGCGCAGTGGTTGAGAGTCCGCCTGCCGATGCAGGGGACACGGGTTCGTGCCCCGGTCCGGGAAGATCCCACATGCCGCGGAGCGGCTGGGCCCGTGAGCCATGGCCGCTGAGCCTGCGCGTCCGGAGCCTGTGCCCCGCAACGGGAGAGGCCACAACAGTGAGAGGCCCGCGTACCGCAACAAAAAATAATAATAATAATAATGAAATAAAGAAACCGACCTGGATTTGAGTGGAAAGCTGTTTACTGGGCAGAGTGATACTGCCAAGACAAATCACAGGTAGTAACTGAAACCACACAAAAAATATTAAAATGACCTACACATCTTAAGAATTTAATTCTTTCTGTGATGTACCTGTTTTTTTACTTCCCTGAAAGAGAGTGAATCAAACAGCCCAAAACAAAGGGGCCAGACTTGCTGCCTTACTTGTTCCCAGCACAGGCCCATATAGCAGAGCCAGACAGGGCACCCCTGCCTGATCTAGGGAAGAGGAGGGGCTTGGGCTCTGCAATGCTGAGCTTGTAAGTCTCCCAGCTCAGGGTCCCAGAAATACTCTCTTAATTTCCACACTCCCTGGTGGTAGGTTGTGAACCTACTTTCTTATTTCAATAGTCAGTTTAACAAAGTCACTGAAGAAACAAGACAAACTTGAGCTCAGCCACTGCATCATAAAAATGCGGGGGTGAACAGAGAGAAAGAGTTCTCTGCAGTTATTTGTGTATATCTACAGTTAGACCAAAAATACAGTATTCAACTCATACCCCAATTGCACTGCCATCTGCTCTCTGCAAAGTCAAGCTCCATGTGATTAACTTCTCCTACATGCTCACACACATGTGCACACACACACACGCGCACACACGCTCCACCCCCTTTGCCTTTATCTGTAACAATCTGACAAAAGGCTCTACAGGTAGATGGGGCCTTAGACTAACCCGTCCATCAGTTTCATGTCGGCCCTGATTTTCTGATCTTACTATCATGAGTCTCTTCAGAATTAAAATTTTCTAAATGTGAATTTCTGAAAGCACCCACTGGTGGGGATCACATCTCACTGCCTTCATTTCACCCACAACTCTTAATTTATTACCATAATTTCAGTACAATGCTTAATCATTCATCTTTTCTCCACCTGCCATGTGTGAGCATTAAGATTTGGTTCATTTAGGGTTTTCATGGGTTAGGGGCAAGCAGGACCGTACAATGCAAACAACACGCGCAAAAGGTGAAGCACTTGTCAGCTAAGGTAATACTTAGTCAATCACTCAAAACCTGTGCACTAGTAAAGGCTCTACTGACCAGAGGGAGGAAACAATCAGATCATGGAATGGTTCACACCTAACTTTTTAGCAGAATAGTAAGTGCTCTGTGACTGAGGTGAGATAAACACACTGCAGAACCGCTGACTGCTAGGGGACTGAACCTCCAGTCGCACTGGAGTCTGCCCCAGCGTTAGCCCGTGGCTGTCAATTCAGAATAAACACACAAAACGAGTACACTTGAACTTCCTTTGAGTCAATAGCTAAAGAAATATTGGTCCTGGATCCTGTAATGAAAGAGTTGGTGTCAGAAAATATTAGAAGCTAACTGATCGAGGATATAAACTGCAGCTGCTCTCTTGTTTTCTAAGCTGTGTCCCCTGGTAGACCTAGAAGTGCTGAATTGGGAGCATGAGGAAGGGTCTCGTAACCAGAGTTGATCAGCCCAGACCCAGGACTCAGAGCTCAGTCTCCCAGCCTCCTCCTGCCACGGACTCAGTCAGGTGTCTGGTCAGTAGTCTTCAGCCAAGGCCGAAGGTCAGGTGGCAGCCCCACGCTGGTCAGGATGGGGCGGCCCACAGGAGCTGACCGGAGCTGGGAGACAGAGGCCCTTCTCGGGGGCAGTGAGGGCGCAGCCTCTGGGTCGAGGTTCCAGGCAGCAAAATGCGGAGTGGCCTCTGCACATCTTCTATCAATCAGACCTCTGCCTCCTTCCCTCAAATCCCAGAATGTAAATCAGATCTCAGGACATTTAGAATCTCGGCAGCAAAGGAGCCTAGGGAATGCACTTTTTAGCCTTTCAGGTAAAATAAAGGAAAGTGTGAAAATGGAGACTAAGCCCTAATCATTCATTCATTCGGCCAACATATAACAAGAGCCTCCTCCTGCGTAGCAAGCCCATACTACGCACTTGGGAAACAGAGTCTGAAGACCACACCGTGATGACTCTCCACGTCACAGGCTGGTGAGGACTCTCGCTCTGCCTTTCTAAGGAACTATGCCGCTAACTCAATAGCATAACAATCCTAATTAATGGTTGTACAGAATAAAAAAAGAGCTATATACTTATGAATCTAATGTCCACTCCAAATTGGAGTCTTTGTATAAAAATCCATATCATACCATATTATGATAACACAAGATATAAACAAAGAAGGATGGTTTCTGAATTCCATTATAAAGCTGGCTTTAAAGTTCACACAGCTGCTCTAACAAGTGTTTGGTCACATTCTAAGAACTGCAGTAGTTAAAGCCTGTGCTCCTCATCTTCCTGGGGAATAAGGAACAACCTGGACGCAGGAGATCGTGGACTTGATACAAAATGAGGGTGATATTGACAGAAGCCAGCGGGCACCTACTCACGAGCGATTCCCCTTCATCGAGTGGAAAATCCCGGGCATGGAATCTGGTGAGTACGGCACAGCTGCACCTGACCCCGGGCCTAGACACCCACCAGGGAGGGATTTTTACTATCCAGTAGCCCTCTCAGAATTCTAGGCATTCAAACAACCATCCATGGACTCCGTGACTATCTTTCTCACCGTCTGGCCATCGTTCTAACTCCAGACATTTCCTAATCAAGTTACTGTTTATGCAAAAGTAAGTTAAGTTTTGATTCTCCAATTAGAAATTAACTTCACTCCACAAGGATGAGCCTACGTAAGATAATTTTATAGTGGAAGGGTTTGAATTTTTTAGGTTCTTCTTTATTTGGTTTATTGTTATGCTTAAAAACTGCTCTAGCCGGGCTTCCCTGGTGGCGCAGTGGTTGGGAGTCCGCCTGCCGATGCAGGGGACACGGGTTCGTGCCCTGGTCTGGGAGGATCCCACATGCCACGGAGCGGCTGGGCCCGTGAGCCATGGCCGCTGGGCCTGCGCGTCCGGAGCCTGTGCTCCGCAGTGGGAGAGGCCACAACAGTGAGAGGCCTGCGTACTGCAAAACGAAAACAAAAACAAAAACTACTGCTCTAGCCCAAAAAACCCATTCGTGAGCTACAAGTATTCTCTCAGATGAGATCCACAGAGTTACAGGCGGCCTGGAACTGTTCCTAACGTAGTAATAACAAAGCAGCAAGATTCTGAAGCAAATAGAGAAAAATAATGGGAGGTCATTGAAAATTAATTTTACAGGCTTGGAACAAGCTAATGCAATGCCCTCACCACGGATCCTGAAGACGCACCTTCCCATCCACTTGCTGCCACCATCCTTCCTGGAGAAAAACTGTAAGGTAAAGAGCCAAAGGAATTCAGAGTTGACCCCTTAGAAGGACCTCAGACTGGTCCTCAGTCCATTTCCTCTTAAAACACTTTGTTTGTTAAAAAAAAAAACGAGTCCACCTTGTCACATCATCCATATGCAAATTGATATGAATGCTTTCCACCTCCCACAAAAGCCAAATCACAGGAATGCAGCATCGGAAAAATTCATCTGTGTGGAATATACCCACCCTAACGTAACTGTCGGTCTAATCCTGGTTTTGCTTCTTCCCTCCCTCCCTCTACTCCCAGATAATCTATGTAGCAAGAAACCCCAAGGACAGCATGGTGTCTTATTACCACTTCCACAGGATGAATAAAGGGCTTCCTGCTCCAGGAACCTGGGAAGAGTACTTTGAGAGTTTTCTGGCTGGGGACGGTGAGAGAACTCAGCTTTGTTCCCATCCTTTCTCAAAATCCTCAAATACTCTACAGAGAAGTCATCATTTCCTTAGAACAGCAGGGCCTCTGCCTTCTTCACGGTGAGGGAATCACCAGCGTGACCTTCTCCCTCTCTTCAGGATTCTCCTCCCAGGTGGGTGCTTGTCAGCTGGGTTTCTGCGACTCACTGCCCTATTTCTGATCCCGTCCCGCAGTGTGTTGGGGCTCCTGGTACGAGCACGTGAAGGGATGGTGGGATGCCAAGGACCAGCACCGCATCCTCTACCTCTTCTATGAGGACATGAAGAGGGTAAGGAGCAGGGCCGCCTCACGTGTTCCCCTCTGACCGTAAAATATTTCAGTCATGACGTGCGGACCCCATCAGGGACTCACAGATTGAAACAGGGCACAGAAGACGCTACATTTCACTGGCTGCAGCTGTCCACGCATCAAAGAACACCTGGGACGTCATGAGTTTCTGTATCACACAGTCTCACCTGAGCTTCCTGGAGCTCTGGGCTCTGGGACACCTTTTCCTTATAGGCAGAGGATGGCAAAATGAGGGATGCCTTTTTTTCTCCTTGTATGTAGACGTTTAAATTCCGTTTAGAAGGGAAAACAAATCTAGCATATTTGGGGGTTTTGTTATTAGTACTTGAGGAACGTCATAGTTTCAAGAAACAGTTTAAGAAATTATGGCGCAGTGGGAAACACTAATGGTTTAGAGTCAAAATTCCTGAATCCCAGTTCTGGCTTTACTGCCTACTGGCGATTCTTCTTTGTGAAGATGCTCAGCATCTAGGAACTTAGCTTCCTTACATGCAGAAAGGAGATAGTAATATGCACTCCAAGAGCTGTTACGACGACTAAATGAGGTGGTGTCATGAGAGTACATTGTAAATGGTCATCTACCCAGTCCTTTCTGTGACTCCACTGAATACAGGGATCTATACAGAATTACAGTCTCTGTTCTAGAAGTTATAACTGAAAGCCTGGTTCTCAAAAGGTACGTCACAGACAGCTGCATGGCCTCTCAGAGCCCCTGCCAGGCCTGCTAAGTCAGACGTGCAGTTTTAAAAGATTAATCGGGGATTCCTCTGCACATTAGTTTAGCTGCATTTCTCTCAGGTTCCATCACTACTGGGCTTTATCCAGTTGTGTCTACAAAATATCTGAAGAGTGAAAAACACAGCATCACTTTTCTATGTTTTTTATTGAGATACAACTGACAAGTAACATTATATTCGTTTCAGGTGTACAGGATAATGATTTGATATTTGTATGTACTGAGAAATTATCTCCATAATCATCAACATCTGTCACCACACACAGTGACACAAATTTTCTTTCTTGTGGTGAGAACTTTTAAGATCTATTCTCAGCACAGTGTGGTTATACTGTACGATACAATGTTATTAATTATACAGTACAGCGTGATTAGTTATAGTCACCATGAGGTACACTACATCCTAGGACTTATTTATCTTACAACTGGAATTCTGAACATTTTGACCCCCTTCACCCACTTCACCTCCCACCTCTGGCAAACACTGATCTGTTCTGTATGGTTTTTTTAAATAGGTAAGTTTGTAGGATTACATTTCTAGGATTCTCAGAACCATGATTCCAGGGCTACCAGGACAACCCATACAGGTATCAGTACAAAGTTCTCTCCCTTGTGTTTACTTGGTACAAAAGTGAGGAGACACCACAAGAGAGCACCAAAAAACTAAACAACAGGAGGGCATACAAAAGGAGACTCTGGTCACATATACACATAATGCACTGCTGCAGTTCGGAGAGTTGTCTCATCACAGGATTCCAGATAAAGACGCTCAACTAAGGAATATTATGGCAGGGGTTATAAGGAAGGGCTGCTCTTTTATGACTGGATGTGACAAACAGGGGCCATGATATCAGATGCTACTAGGCTAAGACCAGGGAAAGTCCATGCAGGTGACGCTTGCCCACATATCGCCATAGCAGTGTCAAAGGAGGGTGTGTCCCTGGGAACGGTGGATAGATCCCTGGGGTAGATCCTAATGCATTATGAATGCCGGGAGGAGACTTCACCCAAATAGGCAGTCTAACCTCAGGGTCCCCAGCGCCCTCTTACATGTTTCTGCGATCATGCTCTGGGCTGTCACCTGCCTGTGGTCACTCAGAGCGCACAGTTCTCAGCACTCTTGCTGATTCCTAGTCTGTGTGAGGCCAACTAAATTCAGCACTTTTGACATCCAAGCTTCAAAGCGGGAGCCCATTTTAAAGCAGGAGACACAGTGGCGGGGATAAACGCTCCCACCGGCAACGCACCACTCCTCCCGGACACAGGGGCCTTCCCACACCACAGCGCCCCTGGGCTGCGTCCCTCTGAGGAGAAAACAGTGGCAACAATGGGGTCTCAGAGACACCGAAGCACCCCGACCAGCTGGGCACTGCAGCTACTGCCACAGGGCCTCTTGGGCCCCCCTCACCGGCACCACTGGGAAAGTCTGGGGCCTCTTCTGTCCACATGAGAAGCAGGAGATGGGCCTCTGTGGCCAGGTCCCCAACACTGCCGCAACACCTGCTCTCAGCATCAGTCCAGTGGCTGTCCCCGTGGGGCATTTAGCTGGACGGGCTAGAGCAGGACATGTGGGCCTAATTCTGGACACATCCCTCCGTGGCACGCGCCCCAGGCACTGCATGTCACTGTGTGGTGAGTGTCTCACCGACACGCTCAGTTGACGCTTCCATGTTAGAACAAGAAGAGCGTAATGACTCCAGCTGACACAGTCACCACATCAAAGTGAGTCACATCTGAAAAGCTGAGCACTTGTGAGACCCGATTTTTTAAAATTTTAATTCATGGCATGTTACTGATTACTAGCATTAATTCATTCCAACAGTCTTTTGAAACTATTATTTATTGATATAAATTATCTTATATCAAGTCTTTTCTTTTGACTCTGATCATAGAACCCAAAGCATGAAATTCTGAAGCTGGCAGAATTTATTGGAAAGAGCCTAGATGATAAAGTTCTGGATAAAATTGTCCATTACAGTTCATTTGACGTCATGAAGCAGAACCCGATGGCAAACTACACGTCGATTCCAGCTCCATTAATGAACCACTCTATTTCTCCATTCATGAGAAAAGGTTTTTATGTTTCCTTTTCACCATAATCTTAAAGGAATTGTCCAATATTTCAGAGTCTTTGGGGAGTTTCTTTTCTATAGATAAGAAAAATAAGATCAATAATAAATGGTTCTGGGAAAAAAATAATTTAAGAAACCACAGATGAAATGAAATCAATGTTCAGCCACAACTGGAGAGTGAGGTTTGGTGTCTAAGTCCAACCCTTTGTCCTCACCTTCCTTCTGGAGTTCTGGCTGATAAGGTGAAAATATACAGAATTAAGTCAGATGGAGAAAAGAATCCACTTTCCGGAGGGCTCTAAGCTATCAGAGAGGTCCATTCACTCCAAAATACTTACTGACTGGAGTGGCTACTATGTACCAGGCACTGTTCTGGGCAATGTTCAGAGCAGTGACCAAAACACACGGAAATTCAGGATAATAGTTGCTAGTAAGTACTACGTAGAAAAAGCAGTCCGGGAAAGGGAACAGGGATTGCACATGGAGAGCTGGAGGGGAATCTTTTTCTTCCCCCCTTTTTCAAAACCGCACGTTGAGTCCTTCCAGAAGCAGGCCCTTCTACCTGCAGGACGCCAGCCACAGGCACAAGCACCGAGCGTGCTGCGACGGGCAGGACGGAAGGACAAGAGAGCTCCTCAGACCTGCTGTTCACGCGGCCGTGTCACCTCCCGACCCACAAGCCAGACAGGCGATTCCTCTCCCTTCCAGGAGGAGACACTGCCAGGCCAGCCAGAGAAATGTTTGTCCGACTCTGTCCCTCCCCGTCGGGGAGTAGAAATCCTCACAGAAACGGGAGAACAGAGAAATCCAAATCACCCCACGGTACTGACACCCACCACCCCATGTCTGTTTCAGGGGCCGTGGGAGATTGGAAGAATCACTTCACTGTGGCCCAGAACGAGAGATTTGATGAAGATCACAAGAGGAAGATGACTGACACCACTCTAACTTCCCACATCCGATTCTTGTAAGGAAGAAAAAGAACCAGAGTCCATCAGTGTGAAAGCTGATTACCCCGACCATGTGACACTGGATTCAGGTGGTCACACTAGTGCTCCTTGTGTTTGCTTTTGTTCACCCTAAAAAAAGTGACAGGGCTATCAGAGGTCAGGGCAAGGTGGAGGGTGGGCAGGGTGGCAGCGTGAAAACCATGGCCTCATTGCTAATTATCATCACATGTCAATTTTCCACAGATCGTGCGCTTGTTAACGTATTAAAAATGCTTCGGTCATCACACAAAAACACACTAAAATTTACAGATTAAGTTCAAGCCAATTTTTAAATGCAGCACTAAAATGTGTAAACAGTTACTTCTAGCAATTTCTTGGTAGCCAAGTAACCATCAGGTGACTCTGTTTCTAAGTCACTCCAGAGCATCCACCCCAGCCTCTCACCGCAGCCTCTACATTTAATGGGACCCGCCCCCCCAGCCCAGCCGTGCTGCAATCCATCCCGGCCTCCCACCTTAACCTCCCTCCCTCCAGCGCCTCTGCAATCTCGCTCTAATCCATCAGCAACATCCGTTGGTTTTACTTCCAGGAAGTTTCATCTCTACAGCCATCCCCCTGGTTCAGAAGCCTCTCCCTCTTGCCTATAAGCTACCTAACTCATTTCTCTGTTCATCATACATCTGCCAAGCTTGTTTTCCCACAACAAGACTCATTATATTTCTCTTTAGCTCAGAATCCTTCAATGATTCTGAATATTTGCTGCCTAGAAGATAAATCCCAAGCTTTTTAGCCATCAATTCAAAGGCAGCTACAACCATACGACACAGTTGACTGACCTTCCAAACCACCTTCCAGCTGGATTTCATTCTGCCAGTCACCCTCCTTGCCTCAGCGACGAGTCCCCACGCTGGGCCCAAGCGCATCTCACAGGTTCCCAGACGATAGTTTCACTTTCACCCCGCCTCCTCCTGACGTTTCCTTTCCTTCCTTCCTACCCATCCAAAACATAGACAACAAGTCCAATAACCAGCACAGGTCTCCCATCTTCCTACAGATACTGCAACCTGAAGGGTTGCTGCTCTTCTGGAGTCCTTTACACTTAGCATAATTTTTCTGTGATTAAGATTAAAGTATATCATGCTATCTCTTGGATGTCTACATTGTCTCTTTTGTGCATATTTACATTTTCATTTGTTTATTTTTTCTCCAAGATAGGGATATTGCTAGATACTTCACTGCAAACCAAATGGCAAACAATATGCTCAAAAATAAGTAACTGAAATACTATATCAGTTAAGGAAATCTAAAAAGCCAACTTTTTACATTCTAAGTAGTCCCTGGAACAGCTATCATCTATAGCTGTGCTGTGTTAGCTACTAGCTGCATGTAGCTATTTAAATTATTTAAAATTTGGAAAGATCCACGCACTCCAATGTTCACAGCAGCACATTTACAATAGCCAAGACATGGAAACAACCTAAATGTCCATTGATAGATGAATGGATAAATGAGAGGTGGTACATATACACAATGGAATATTACTCGGGCATAAAAAAATGCAACCTTGTCATTTGTGACAACATGGATGGACCTAGAGGATTCTACACTAAGTGAAATAATCAAAGACAAACACCATATCATTACACTTACATGTGGAATCTAAAAAACAAAACAAACAGACAAACAAAACAAAACAGAAACTGACTCACAGGTACAGAATGTAATATACAGCATAGGGAATATAGTCAATAGCACTGCAATAATTTTATATGGTAACAGATGGTTACCTGACATTGTGGTGATCAATCCTTAATGAATATAAATGTGAAATCACTATGTTGAACACTTGAATACTAATATAATATTGTATGTCAATTGCAATTTAAAAAAATAAAAATAGGGCTTCCCTGGTGGTGCAGTGGTTAAGAATCTGCCTGCCAATGCAGGTAACACGGGTTCGAGCCCTGGTCCAGGAAGACCCCAGATGCCATGAAGCAACTAAGCCCATGTGCCAGAACTACTGAAGCCCGTGTGCCTAGAGCCCATGCTCCGCAGCAAGAGAAGCCACCACAATGAGAAGCCCGCGCACGGCAAGGAAGAGTAGCCCCCGCTCGCCACAACTAAAGAAAGTCCATGGGCTTCCCTGGTGGCGCAGTGGTTGAGAATCCACCTGCCGATGCAGGGGACACGGGTTCGTGCCCCGGTCCGGGAAGATCCCACATGCCGCGGAGCGGCTGGGCCCGTGAGCCATGGCCGCTGAGCCTGTGCATCCGGAGCCTGTGCTCCTCGATGGGAGAGGCCACAGCAGTGAAAGGCCCGCGTACCACAAAAAAAAAAAAAAGAAAAAAAAAAAAAGAAAGCCCATGCGCAGAAACGAAGACCCAACACAGAGAAAAATAAATAATAAATAAATAAATTTATTTTTTAAAAAATAATAAAATTTTTAAAAAAGAAAAAGAAAAAAATCTGGGTATTTTCAAGTCTATAGCCATGGGTTTACATAAATAATTTGTCCATATTGCTTTTAAAATAAATAATTACATTGTTAAATGTTTAGACTATTACACTGAAATATTGTCTAAATGAAAATAATAAACTGTCATTCACAAATTTTTTAAAAATTAGAAATAAGCTTAAAAGTCAAATATGTAGAGGCAGAGAGCAGAGCTGTGGCTACCAGGGGCTGGAGAAGGGGGAAACTCGGAGACACTGGTCAAAGGGCACAAAGTTGCGGTTATGTAGGCTAAGTCTAGAGATCTGGTGCACAGCATGACGACTATAGTTAATATGACTGAATACTGGAGATCGCGAAGAGAGTAGATTTCAGATACTCACCGTACACACAAAAATTGTGAGTGTATGTGGAGATGTGTTAATTACCTGACTGTAGTAATCACTCTGCTATGTTTATGCATATCAAATCATGTACACCTTAAATATATACAATTAGAAAATAAAATAACTTTTTAAATTAAAATGAAAATAAAACAGACCCTGTTATATAACATTGCTTTATTTTCTACATAACTCGTGTATCTATTAAATTAATGGTTTCCCTGCTTACGGTGTGTCTCTACCACTAGCTCAGCAGGGAGACTTTTTCTGTCTTAATTACAGTTGTACTTCCCCCACCCAGTGCCTAGCAGAATACTTGGAGCACAGAAGATGCTCTGTTAATGTGTGTGGACTGAATGAACCACTACACAGCAGTAGCCCCCATGTTTTCCTGTTCTAGCCCAACCCAATTAACCACCAGCTGCAGGATGTCCTCCTCAGTCTCTGAGCCAACGGCAAGTGCCAGGCTGACCTCCTTGCCCCCTCTATTGGCCAGTGGAGTTCGGAGACAACCTACTGCACCACTGCTTTGGACCTGCAGTCCTAGCCCAGAAGAGCCACCCTGCCACGGTGCCTGGAACCTTCTCTTGTGCTTGAATTACCCATGCTTAGTTTCTTTGCCAGTTATCTGGAAATAGGCAGAAAGGGACCAAACTTTACCTAACAGACCCTTGCCTGGATCACGTGCCTCCTCTGTGTCTGGGTCTTCAGATGATGCTAAAAATCACCACATTCAAAAGTAGCAGGAGAGTGGGGCTTCCCTGGTGCCGCAGTGGTTGAGAGTCCGCCTGCCAATGCAGGCGACATGGGTTCGTGCCCCGGTCCGGGAAGATCCCACATGCCGCGGAGCGGCTGGTGCCGTGAGCCATGGCCGCTGAGCCTGCGTGTCTGGAGCCTGTGCTCCGCAACGGGAGAGGCCACAACAGTGAGAGGCCCGCATACCACACACACACAAAAAAAGTAGCAGGAGAGCTTCATGAGGCCACTGTCCTTCTGACACATTAGAGGTGAATCCACCTAAACACACCAGTCCCCTTATTTTGAACCCTACTCAAATTCAATCCTATAATAATAGATAATCTGAAATGGTCAGACCTAAAACATGCAGTTGTTAAAGAAATGAGACTATAGGTGCAATTTCTTATAAATTCCTTCAGCTTGACAAAGGTGTCTGTGTCTGGTTTTATTTCATGCAAATAGAAACAAGAAGGCCTCAAGGGCTGTAAACAAGGTGCACTGAGATATCTGCAGAATTCAGTGGATTAGAGATAATTATCTAACGAATAGGACTACACCTCTTCTGAGATTTTAACATGATTTTTTCAGTTTTCATAAAGGGATGTAAGGCTTACAAAGAGGAAAATTTGGTTTGTTTTGGCCACACCATGTGCATGCGATTTTACTTCCCTGACCAGGGATCGAACCTGTGCCCCCTGCAGTGGGAGCACAGAGCCTTAACCACTGGACCTCCAGGGAAGTCCCACCAAGAGTTAAAATTTGGATACTAAGCCAAGGTCATTTGTTTGGGAAAAGTAATTGCATCTGGAGATCCAGCACACAACAACCAAATCTTTGGGAGAAGGGGTTTGCCCACTGTTGCCTTGTTGAGTTTACTAAAAGGTGTACCAAATTAAATCAACAGATAGTGGGAGAAGTAGGATGAAGGGAACACGACAAGAGTAAGGGTAGTGGGCTGAGGCAAATCCTTTTCATTTCACCAGACCTACATTTAATTTTCACAATAAAGACACAGTGGTATTGTGAAAACAGAGATTTGTTGTTTTTCAACTGCAGGTGCAGAGGGTTGATAGAGGGCACCCACACAAAACCTACATTTACTATGATACCTAACGGTCAAAGACTGAACACCGCTGCTCTTAGATCAGATCATGGCAAGAATGCGCACTCACACCCCTTTCAACATAGCACTGGGGGCCTCAGCCTATGCGGCAGGGAAAGGAATAATACATACAATGCATACTTTTGGAAAGAAAGAAATAAAACTGTCCCTCTTCTTAGATGACATGATTGTCTATGTGAAAAATCCAGAGGAAAAACGTACAAAAAGCCTCATAAAACAAAAACGTGAGTTCACAAGATACAAGGTGTTGAGAGGCAGTTCTGCTTGGATTTCTCACATTTCTGAGCATCTTTCAGGCAGCGGCAATTACGGTCTTTGATCTGGACTATCTTTTCAAAGACACAGGGGAGCTGAAACAAATGGTGTCAGCAACGAGGATGTAGAGCTTTCCATGGATCGATAATCAGAAGTTCACTTGTTTAAGCCCTGAGCAGCCACCTCCCTGCTTAAATAAAGTGTAATTAATATAAAGCCTTGTTTACTGACATGGAGCTGCTCTGTCCCTCTGCTTCCCGGATCCCTCCCACCACATCTGTCCCCTCTACCCAGATCCTTGAAAAAGAAAGATGATTAGGGTATGGGCAACGGTCTCGCCCCCTCCAAGATGGATATGAGTCCGTACGCATCCACGTGAACATGCTCAGGAACACCAAGAGCGAGGGGCTCAAGTTTCTACGACTCTGTTAGGTAAAGACACCCAAGTCACCATCCTCCCCGGGCCCTGGTAAGGCAGGAGCACCCACATTCTCCTGGCGGGGTCTGGACAGGGTTCACCAGGAGAAAGAAAGCCAACGGGACCCTACGGGAGGGGCGCTTTCGGTTGATTCAATGTCCTACTGTCCCTATGTCTGAATGTTATGTGGGAACTGACACGTCACATGTCTGTGCTTCTCCGTCCCGAGTGCCAGAGGGGATCGTCCCTGTAAGAAAGAGCCTCCTGTAAAAAGGGGGAGTGGGACAAACCCCTTTGCCATTTCCTACCAGTGTGTGTGTGTGTGTGTGTGTGTGTGTGTGTGCGTGTGCGCGTGTGCATATGTGTGTGTGTGTGTAGGGCCGGGGAATTTTGTGGCGATGCATCTTACATTCAGAGCACCCCGACAGAGATGACGGCTCTCAGCTGGCAGGTTAGAAGCCCCCATTTCAATGTCCCTGAAGGGGACTCACCACACCCTCCTAACAGGCAGCCTCCCCAGTGAAAGTCCGGGGCCTGACAACAAGTAAAGCTCCTGGAACTATGGCTCCAGACTGCTTGCTCTCTGCCCTACCCCCACCATCACCACCATAGAGGCCAAAAGCCTTACTGGGGTACTGGGGACATTCTTCTTGGTCCTTTACGTTGGCTAGCCCATAAACTGGTCCCATTTGCGTGTCGTGCAGAACGACAGGCTTCACCTGAAGGTGTCCGGCAAGCTGCGGCATGCTAGCTACTCTGGTGGCTCTGCACCCCCAGTAAGAATTTGAGCCAGAAGTCTCTGTGACTCATAACCGCTGACAGAGCCTCTGGGGAAGGGAGGAGCCCCACCTGCAAGCGACCCTGGGGGTTTGCACTCAGTGCCTCCTGGGACTGTTGCCCACTGCGTCCCCCTTGAAGAGCAGCCATCAGCTTCTCAGGAGCACCTGTCAAAACTGGGTGACCGACCCAGGGAGGCCTCATGAACCTCCAGCCTGATACTCCCATTTTGGGGTGGCTCGACTCACAAAACCTTGCCTGTCAAGTGCAAATGGTGGATTCAAGAGTGGCGGCCTGGCCACGCAGGCATCTGGGCCCTACCTGAGAAAGCAGCAGCTATCTCTCCAGGGAAAGCTTTGCCCCCGCTGAGCCAGGTGAGTCACTGCATGGCTCACTGGAGCCCTCAATTCACAGACACCCCTAAATGCTGAATGCCTGCTTTGACTAAGCGAAAGCTCACTGATTTCCACTGGACTGCAGTGCCAGCCCTGCAACACCAAAAGCGGACACGGCCCCTCCACCGAGAGGCCAGAATCCAGGCCCCTCTCAGGGCTCTGGCCAATGCCCGCCTTGATGAACCGTGCTCTGTGCTTACTGACCCCTGGGCTTTGCCAGTGGCCTAGCTACCAGGTCTGCCATTATGAAAACTAGAGTAGCGTTAAAGACACCCCCCTGGGGCCGTGAACTGTGGAAACAAATGATGACTGCTGACTGCACTTTCCGGGGCCCTCATGTGGATGTCCACAGAAAGGACCCTTCTCTGATGGGACATGCTAGAACTACTGCTAGTTGAGCACGCACTGCCCTGGCTGCTACCACCCTGCTGCCTGGATCCACCATCACATCAGACGTGACGATGCAGCCACCGTCACAGAAAAGGCACAAAGTGAAGGGCTCCGTCTCTGCAGAGGCTGCCACTGGGTTCCGGACTGGTGACTCCTGCCCAGAGCTGCTCTGGTCTCTCCTGACAGACTGACCTCCGACCCCTCCCAGGCGTTTTATTGGTGGAGCCTCATCACCAGTGACACTTTTTCAGGTTTTGGTGCTGCTGTTTCAGTCAAGTCAGCCAACTGCAGTCACACTGCTGCAGCCCCTGAAACTAGAATTTGTCGTGTGTTTGGTTTTGTGGAGCTTGCAACCTGAACATAGCATGCCTTTTACCAAAAAAGCAACTCGACAATGGCTGACCGGGGGATATTCAATGGAGCTCCCGTGCTCCCTGCCTTCCGCAGACATTTGATATTGTTAAGCATTGAGATGGCCTCTGTAAAAAATCAACTCAAAAAGGGTTTGACTGCTTCCCTCACATCCTGGTCTGCACACCTTACCAAGGCAGGTGGTCACTAAATATGGCTATCCCCAGAAAGATGCCCTCTGCCACTTGCCGGGTAATGATCAGGATGAACAGTTGGCAGTTCCTTAAAAAGTTAAACATATACTTATCACAGAGCCCAGCAATTTCCCCTCCTAGGTCTGTACCCTGGAGAAATAAAAACTTATGTCCACACAAAACTCTGGACGTGAATGTTTATAGTGGCTCTATTCATAATTATCCCAAAACTCGAAACGAACCCAAATGTTCTGAAGTTGGTGAATGGATAAATAATGGCACATCCGTACAATGAGTATCAGTTAGTGATGAAAGGGAACAAATTATTGACAAATGAGACAACCTGAACGAATCTCAAAGGCATTTTGCTGAGGAAAAGAAACCTGTCTCAAAAGGTTTGTTTCCATTTATATGACATTCATGAATGACAAAGTGATAGTGATGAAGAACAGATGACGGTTGTCAGAGATTAGGGATGGGAGGCGTGTCAGCCACGATGGGGTAGGGTGAGGGTAATGAAACTATTCTGTGGACTGATTATGCCCGTGATTACAAGAGTCTGTACATGTATTAAAATTCAAAGAACTGTATGCCAAAAGAAAAGATAATATTACCGTACGTTAATCGAAAAAATAAAAGGTGGGGAGGACTTCAAAAATGCCAAATTTCTTATTCCTTTTTTTTTTTTTTTTTTTGCGGTACACAGGCCTCTCACTGTTGTGGCCTCTCCCATTGTGGAGCACAGGCTCCGGACACGCAGGCTCAGCGGCCATGGCTCACGGGCCCAGCCGCTCCGCGGCATGTGGGATCCTCCCGGATCGGGGCACAAACCTGCATTCCCTGCATTGGCAGGCAGACTCCCAACCACTGCGCCCCCAGGGAAGCCCTCTTATTCCTTTTTCTATTGAGCTATAATTGACATATAACGTTAGTTTCAGGTGTACAATATAATGATTTGATATTTGTATGTGTTGCGAAATGTTCATCACAATAAGTCTAGTAAATATCCATCATTTTTTCCTTGTGATGAGAACTTTTAAGATCGACTCTCAGCAACTTTCAAGTATACAGTAGAGTCTTATTAACTGTAGTCACCATGCTGCGCACAACATCCCCCAGACTTATTTGCTTCATAAATCAGAGTTTGTACTTTTCGACCCCCTTCACCCATCTTGCCCACTCCCACACCCTGCCTCTGCCACACCAATCTCTTCTCTGTATCTATGAGTTCAGTTGTTTGGGGGTTTTTTTGGTTTTGTTTTATAAAATGTCAAAAATGTCCAAAGTTTGACCAAAATGTCTATTTTATAAAAGACAAAGAAAGACTGTGGAAATGTTCCAGATTAAAGAAACCTAAAGAGATGTGACAATTAAATGCAAAACCTGATTCTATCCTGGATCTCATACTGGAAGGGAAAATAAAATGCTATAACGTCCTTGATGTTAATAGATACAACAAAAGCCCTGTGGTCTTAGTTCTAAGTTTCCTCAAAACCCAGAAGAAAATGACCAGTGATCTTAGGTTCTGTCCTGCTGATCGGTTTCTGTATCAATTAATTCCTAGATTCAATTAAGTCTGCATATAGTGCAATGCGTGAATATATATACAAGGCAATGGACTAGATGGAGAGGGGGCAACAGAAAGTCCTCTTTTTCTCCAAAAGGTGCTCAAAGTCTCGAGTTTCACCAACACTACCCGCCAACGCATTTAGTCACTCTTCCTTAACGGTATTCACTGCCACGTAAACATTGAGAACTTTGGTGGCTTTTAGGAATTACTCGTGATTTTTCTAAAAAGCTGTCTGAGGCTGTTTTTCTAGTCCCGAGGAAAGTCACTCATTTTACAACCCCGCCCAGTGTCCAGATTTACGGGCATTTTCCGAAGCCAGCTCACTGCAGGACGATTCTTTCCCCAAGCTGGCGAACTTCATCCCACGACCTGCGTCAGGCCGTTACAAGTGACAAGTGACAGCCAGTGCCAGGCTGGTGGCTCACGGAGCGGAGGGGAGGCACCGGCTGTGGCAGCACGTCTTTGCCCCGACCATCCTGGCGCCGCCCGTCCCCACCGTCCCCAGGCCGCCTCCCTCCCCCGGCCAGCGTCCCCACACTCGGGCCTGTTTCCTCAGTCGCGCTCAAGGAAAGAGCTACCGGCCACGAAAGGCAGGTGTGTCAGCACAGGTCCCCAACCCGCCCGTCCACCCGGAGCGGGGCTGGGCGCCGGGACTACTCACCGTCCAGGAGGAGGGCCGGTGTCCAGGCTGCCAGGCGGGACAGCGCTCCTGCTCTGCGGTCACCCACTCGCCTCAGGAACAGCTGCGCCTCGTCCCCTCGGCCACCTGCAGCCGCAGGGCACAGACACGCGCCCGTTCCGAGGCTAAGGGCGTCTGGGGGAACTGAGGGGGGCTGAAGGGACACCTGAGGGCACAGGAGAAGGACAGGAGATAAGACAGGTGAGGGGCAGCTGAAGCACAGGTGAGGGACAGGACAGGGAACAGGTGATGGGACAGCTAAGCGGACAGGTGACGGGACAGGAGACTAGGGCGGCCGCTTGAGCGCGCGCGGCCCGACAGCGCCCGACCCTCCCAGGAGGGGCTAGAGCCCCCACTGCCCCAGTGGCGCGCCGAGCCCCGCCCACGGGCCCGACACGCCACGCCACGCCCTCTCGCGGGCCGGCCCGGGGGCGAGGCGGAGCGCGCGGGGAGCCACCTCCCGAGGCGGAAGCGGAAGCGCCGCCGGGCCGCGGCCTTGGAGACGCGGGGGCGGGGCCAGCGGAGAAGCGCGACCTTTGACCCGCGGCGGGGCTCCGTGGGAGTCAGCGGGCGGAAGTGCGGGCTGCGGGTGGCCATGGAGGTAACGCGGGGGTCCGGGGGCCGAGGGACCACCGCCTCTCCCCGCCTGCCCTCCCCGCCTGCCCTCCCCGCCCGCCGGGGTCCGTACAGCCGCATGTGACCGGCTGGCTTTCGTTGTGTTTTGCAGGAGCCTGTTCACGACGGGGTGGCCTCGCCGGCCGCTCCTGGGACCGGGAAATCCAAGGTGAAGAGACGCTGGAGCGGCGGGGTCTTGCCGGGAGGGGAGGGGGCTCCCTGGGGGACAACTTTCCTCCGGGCTCTCGGCCTGAGCTGTCACGGTCGCGCGTTTAGTCCCTCCTCTCGGAGCTCCCCGGTGTGACGCCTGAGTTCGTCTCCTTGCCGCCCGGCTCAGCGCTGCTGAGAGATTCCGCAGGTTCCCAACGTTAGATGAAGCCGTCTGGCTTGTGAGGTCCGAGCGGTGGGCGGGCGTCGCGGTCTCGGCTCTGCCTGCGCCTCCGCTGATGTGAGCGATGTGAGCACAGGTCACCGCTGGGGCCCTGAACGGGCGCCCAGGAGATGGGGACTTGCCGCTGAGGTTTATTGTTTCAAGCTGACTTTGAGACACTCGCCCAAACACTCGACTGCATTGAAGCTTCACGGTAACCGTGAGATAAATAATGTGATTATGCCAGCTTTATGCCTAAGAAAACTGAGCCCGCAGGGGTTAAGGAACTGTCCCTGATTTTTAGGTAAAGCCTAAACGCACCCTGATTCATCTTATCGCTGTAATTAGGCTTACGTGTTTTCATGTGGCCAGAGACTCCTTTCAGCCTTGAATAGGAGGAAGCAATTTTACAGATCTAAGGAACTTTACGTAGAATTAGTCGCAGTTCCCTAATTTTGCAATTAAATCAAAATCTAAAAAGTGTCTTAACCTGTAACAAGGATATCTGTAACATAAGAGGATACGTGCGATTTTCTCTACATTTCATAATAGTTGCCGAGCTAATAATTATTGAGTGAAACTTGCATTTGCTAATCTTAAAAAACGTGGTGCTTGGTTGACATAAAGATCTATTCAGTAGGATGTTTTTTATTTTTAGGCAGACTTTATGTTTCTTTTTTGTGGTATAGTAGAAACATGAATTCTTCCTAATTGGTAACATCACTGACTCTTCCAGCTGGAAACATTGCCCAAGGAAGATCTTATCAAGTTTGCCAAGAAGCAGATGATGCTAATACAGAAAGCTAAATCAAGATGTACAGGTATTGGGTTGAAAATATTCGTCTTGACCGCAATCTTGTTTAATCATGGTTACAACTCTTAGTTTTGTAATAGTACATTGGCTTGTTTTGTTTATCAGCGAATCCAATAATATTAGCGTAGTGGAATCTGTTACTACTTAGCATTGTAAACTTTGCTTCTGATATTTCTTATTATCTCATATCCCTAAACTGCAGTTACCTTTGAATCAATAAAGTCAGGGAGAAGGATTTTAAAAACAGTTTGTTAAAGTTCAGCACTTTTTTTTTCCTCATGTGGATCGTATATTCTTCTGAGTAAAGCATTTTTTCCTAGAGTTGCCAGTTGAAATGTTAGAGACGTGAAGTTCTGAGCCCAAGGAAGTAAGAAAAGGCCCCAAGTAAAGTAGTAAAAGATTTCTGTTCCTGGAATTTTGAAATATATTTATTTACTGAAGTTGGTTGATTGCCTATTCAGTTTCCCTTTCTTTATATTCCAAAAAGACAAAGATATTAGTATCCTTTTTTAATATGTGTAGGTGAGCTCTTGAATTTTCAGTAACTTAACTGCTCTGCCTAAAAGCCAAGACTTATTTACTACTAGAAAAGGTCAGACTGTGTTTCTGGAGGTTGGATCAGCTTATGATAAGGGAGTAATTTATTTGGAAAGATGTTCTAGGCTCCAGACCTAGACATGAGTTGATGAAATAGATTAACATGTATGTTTAATACGAGGTTAGTTGTTGCTTTAAGATTATACAGTAAGAAGTTTTTTACAGCTGAAATAATGTCTGGGATTTGCTTCAAAAATATCAGGATGCATAAGACAAGAGGGGAAGGAGGAAATATACAGGTTGGGATGAAACAAGGTTGGTCATGTAGTAATTATTAAAGCAAGATGATGGAGCATAGAGATTAATCGCACTATTCTCTCTGGGTTTTTTTAATTTGTTTGGAGTTTTCCATAATAAAAAGGAAAATAAAAGGTAATGCTGGGTGAACTTAGTGCTTTCTCAACATATCTGCTGCTGCTTAAATGTATTCTAATTTATAGTGATTTTTTTTTTAAGAATGTACTTATCACTTGAGCCAGTAATTATTTTCTTCATTTCTGAACTAGTATCTTTTTATTTTTTTAATTGTTTAGAATTGGAGAAAGAAATTGAAGAATTGAGATCGAAAGCTGTTGCTGGAGGAACTGATGATATTATTAAGGTAATGAAACAGTTGTAGTATTGCTTTAATTTTCACTTCTTTACTTAGAGGAGATGCCTGATGATAAGTCGGATTTCCTTGAGGGCTGTCAGCCTGCTTGAGCACTCTCTGGCTTCCGTGCCTTTTGTTCCACTTCCTCTCTGCCCTTGCTTCCACTCTTCATCTTTCTGGTTGACTGTAAAAAGAGAGGTGAATGACCTCTGCGTCCCTTTCTGTTCTGAAGTGGTGTTACTTTCTGTCCTTTCATCCTTTACACACTGTAATTATGGTTATTGCTTCAGTCTCAGGCCTGCTGTTCCCTCTCCCCATCAGAAAACCCAGCCACGCTCAGGACTTTGATGATTCTCTCCATTCCCATGGTTCTTTGTTAAACACATCTTGTCTTACTTGCTAACCGTACTTACCTTAATAACCCGTAACTGGGCTCTCGTTCTCTTTTACTTCTACATACTCTCGTCAGATGATAGAATGTTGTTTGTATATTGTTATTCCCTGTTTAAGATCCTGAGCTGCTCATTCTTACTTATGTGCCCTTAATGTAATTAAATGCTTTTCCTTCCCCAACTTGGCCTACCGTCTTTAAAGTTTCTTTGCTTTTCAAAGCTCTGCAGAAATTTTTTCCTTGCTTTTGCATGTTTGTAATTTGAGTCATAGTATCTATCTATTCTTTGATTATATGTTATCTTAGTGTCCCAACTTGTGAGCCATGCACAATTGAGGGACTCCCATGAAGCTACTACCAGGAGTTTTTAAATCGCTGCGCATACCTCGCACTACCATTTTGTTCTTCATTTAGCTAGAACAGTGTATGAATCCTGAATGGTGTGCACAAATACCATTTGGATTCGTAATGCGCCGATTGGTTGAAGCATTACTGAATTCGTAATGGTTTTGTTTATTTGGTCACTGTGTATTTCTCTGATTAGTAATAGCAAAAGTACAACTCCATGTAGTTAAAGAGCTCTGACTGTGGAGCCAGACCACCTGATTCACATCTTCAGACCCCTGCTGTGCCACACACCAGCTGTGTGACCACGGCTACGTTTCTTAACTTCCTTCTCTTCCTTCATCTGTAGACTAGGGATAGTAATAAGGCCTACTTTCATAGAGTTGTATTATGAGTTAGTACATACAGTACGTAGAGCTGGATCTGTCACATAAGTACTCAGTGGTTTTATTATTACCATATATTATTTGGGGGATATTTTCTACACACATGTATACATACATACATCCATGCACACCCGCACTGAAAAGGAGGTTTTTGTATTTGAAAAGAGCACTGCAGAGATTCTGTTCTAATTTTGCATCAGTTAACTCTTGGCCCTTAAAATACTTTTCATGCTATTGCATTTCAGAATATTCAAATGTCTGTCCCTTATTTCCTCCTTATCAATGTATTCTCCCCTTCTGTCAAAACTACTACTAAAAATTTAAGGGTAGAAAATTTCTCTCAGTTAGCTAACTTTACCTTTCAGGTTATTAATTTAATATTAAAGCATGTTATCCTGACCACTCAAGTCTCAGAAAGTAAAGGTTGGTAAAATTAAATGAGAGTGAAATCTTTGGTTTCCAGTGTTAATGAGAAAATTACATTGGGGAGTGATTGGCGGAGCTGTGCATCAGTTATTCAGTTGCTGTAAGTAAGTTTCCTGTTTTAGGAAAATCATATACTGCAATGTGATATGTCCTCTGCAGCTCTGGAAAAGGGAAAAGACTTTCTTGCTATGTTTTATCTCTTCACTGGGAAAAGTACACTGGAAAAACATGGCTTTGAATACAGAATTTTCTGTCCTTCATAAAAATATATGGCTTTTTACAAGTTTTAGTTATTAAAATTTCTGATAGTCATCTTCTAGTGCATTGAAATACATCTAAAGTTTTATTGCAAACCTGGCATATTTGACTTTTAAAAAAGAGGAATAAAAACCCATATTTTCCATGTCAAAATTTGAGGTGTATGGTATTACAGTGAACTTATATGCTGCTTCCAAATGCAAGAGGAAGGTAAAAATTGCATGTCAAGATGCGGAATTTCTAGTACGTATCACTTATTGTTTTCTCTTTGCTGGAATCAAATTTGTATTTCCTAGAAAATAACTGTCCATTTGTGCCTCTACTCTTTAAGGATATTTATAGCTGTTTTCAGATAATGTCCTCTGTATATCTCCTAAAATTATTAATGTTTTCAGGCTTCCCCTGATAATTTACCAAACAGGAGTTTACATTGCAATACTATGCAATGTGAAAAAACTAATTTTAAAACTAAAATTGTTTTAACAAAAGTAATATATGCTCATGATTTAGAAATAGTACTAACAACTAAATAACTTATAATTCTAAATAGCTTATTGAAATTATCTCTGTATTTCTGAACAATATGCTTATACTGCTTTTCTTTGATTTATCCCTTGGTGAGACACTTAGCTATTAACTTCCTGTTACAACAGATGAAAATTTAGCTATCTTTCACAGTGACTCCTACTTTCCAACTGGTCAAACAGATCAAATAATCGTTTATATTTTTTTCTGGACACCTGCCTCCTAAAGCCTTCTGTCCTGTGCTAATTTGGTCTGGTTGTTCTCCAGGTCTGCTGTGGTTTTCCTGGAGTCGGCCTTTTGCCATGATCCAGTGAATTATACTGCTTTCATATGTTGGCCCCCCCGCCCCGTTTGCTGGGTCACAGGTCATTCACTTTCTTGGTTAACCTCATTTTGGTAGAGCATGTCCTTCTCCAGCTTCCTAAGAACAGATGCATAGGAGGAAAATTTTTGTGTCATCTTGTATTTAAAAGTGGCTTTATTCTACTCTCACGTTTGAATAATAGCTATAACTTGGTATAGAACTCTAAATATTTTCTACATCTGCTTTGTTTTTGTATTTTTGAACAACAGAGTTTTTCTTTATTATTTCACAAAAGAAGTTCAGAGGCAGTTCTGGAGTGATAGTTGACTAAGGTTTCTTTAGGATTTTATCTCGGTTTTAATGTTTAAGATTAACTTTATCTAAATTCACAGTGAAATGGGTCTGTGATTTTCCTATCTGTAGAGTCCTTGCATAATGTTATCAAGTTATGCCAGTTGTGTAGAATAACTTGAGAATTCTTCTTGCTTTTTGTTTTGTCTGAAAAAATTCATATGTAATTGGGATAATCTGTTCTTTGAAAGCTTGATAGAACTCACCTATAAAACTATCTATTCCTCCTGTTTTCTTTGGTGGACAATTTTAAACCACTAGTTTGATTTTTAAGTAGTGATAGTATTGATGATGCTTTTTTTTTTTTTTTTTTTTTTGGCGGTACGCGGGCCTCTCGCTGTTGTGGCCTCTCCCGTTGCGGAGCACAGGCTCCGGGCACACAGGTTCAGCGGCCATGGCTCACAGACCCAGCCGCTCCACAGCATGTGGGATCTTCCCAGACCAGGGCACAAACCCGTGTCCCCTGCATCGGCAGGTGGACTCTCAACCACTGCGCCACCAGGGAAGCCCAATAATGCTTTTTAATTTTTTTTCTTGAGTTACATTTTTCTAGGAAGTTTTATCTATACCATTTTACTTTTCAGTATGATTGGCAGATTAATAATTATAATATTCTTCTTAACTGTATAATCTGTAATTTATATATAGATAGGTTCCCCTGTTATTCATAATATTGTTTGTGACTTCTGTCTTCTCTTGATCAGTCTTACAAGAAGTCTATTTTGTTAGCTTTTTTCAAAGAACTGACTCTTGGCTGTTCTATTTTCCACTTCATTAACTTCCTTTCCTGCTTCATTTCTGCAGGAGGTAAACTTCTCTGGGGTAGGGGGGACACTGGTGATTTCTTGCCCATTATTCTAAGCACTCCTGGTTGAGATTGTCAGTCAATCCGATTTTTGAACCTGACTCTCCAGTTCCTGAGCATTTAGTTTTCTAATTAGTGTTTGCCAGCTTCTCATGTGTTTCCCTGCATAAGCCCTTAGGTTATAGCCTTCTTGTTCTTTCTAATTCACGTCTTCCATGTCCTCCACTTTCAGTTTTCCAAAGTTATATTGAAATTTCTCATACCCTTATGTCTTTTCTCCTTTTTACTTTGCTCTTATGTATATAGCTTTTTAAATATTCTTACTTTAGCATGGTTTGGAAAAGGTGAGGAGGTAATTATGCATGAAGTCAATCCACCATTTTTAACCTCAGGCAAACAAATCATCCTGTTCCAAAACAGGCATTGACCATACGTCTGGATGCTATGCTTTTGGAAAAAGCAGAGACTGAGCAACAGTGTGTTTCTTTGAAGAAGGAAAATATTAAAATGAAGCAAGAGGTTGAGGTAAAGCAACATTTTATTTTTTTTTTGCTTTTTATTAACTTGTATAGTTATGCATTTTAGAGCCATGACCTTGAAAAGCATCTGATCTGATTTTAACTGTAATATTTACAGACAAGGAAACAGATTGATATTTAAAAAGAAAAATAACTGAAATCACCCAACTACTTAGAGATAGAGCTAACATTTACTTGTTCCATTGTGTAATCTTCATTTTAGTTGTAATATTCTTTAATAAAAATGGGAAAAAATACCTATTTTATAAAAAATTACCTATTTAAATAAGTTGATTGTCACACATACTCTAAATGTTATCTAAAAGAAAGAGAGAGAGAGAGGGAGGGAGAGAGAGAGAAAAAGAAAAGAAAAAGAAGAAGGAAAGAAAAGAAAAAAGAAAAGAAAAGAAAAAAGAAAAGAAAAGAAAAAAGAAAGGAAAGAAAGTTGTGTATTCAGTTCTGGGATATTCAACTGTCTTTGGGGTCTGTGCTAATTTTCTCCCAAAAGCTGTATTACTCTATTCAGGAGATATTCATTAAAGCCTATGACTTAATACAACTTACATAATTTATTACCATTTAAAGGAAAATTAAATTCAGAGATTTCCTAGCTTTTAGTTATTTCTTTGAGTAACCTATTTAGTACTGCTTAAGGTAGTCAGAGCTTCTAAGCAGAATTCTTGGAATCTCAGTATCATATTTCTTTATGTACATTTCTGCTCTTTTCTTCTTTTATGAACCTATGTCTAATATTTTTCCTGAGGGCAGGGGTTTGTTTTATCTTAAATAATTTTTGTGTGCTTACTTTTACAGGATTCTGCAACTAAGTTGGAAGATGTGCGCGAGGAGTTTGAACAATCGCAAAGGAACTATGTGAAAGAAATGGAAAATTTGAAAAATGAATTAATGGCAGTACATTCCAAATACAGTAACGATAAAGCTGGTTGGCAAAAGGAACTGGAAGAAGCATCAAAAAAACAATTAGAGCTTTCAGAACAAATCAAATTTCAGAGTGATTCTGAAGATAATGTTAAAAAACTACAGGAAGAGATTCAGAAAATTAAGCCGGCCTTTGAGGAGCAGATTTTATGTCTGCAAAAGCAGTTAGAAGTTGCCACAAATGAAAAGGAGCGAGAAATTACTCATCTCCAAGGAGTCATTGAGGCTAATTCTCAGCAGTACCAAAAAGAAATTAATAGTTTGCAAGAGGAACTTTTACAGTTGAAATCTACACACCAAGAAGAGGTGAAAGAATTGAAGTGCCAAATTGAAGCATCTGCTAAAGAACACGAAGCAGAAGTAAGTCATTTAAACCAGCTGAAGGAGAACTTAGTCAGGCAGTGTGAGGCAAGCGAGAAGAACCTTCAGAAGAAATATGAATGTGAATTAGAAAACGCAAACCAGGAAAATCAAATGTGTTCTTTGCTCTTACAGGAAGATACTCTTGTAGAACAAGCAGTAAATGAAAAAGTCAAACACTTAGAAGATACCCTAAAAGAACTGAAGTCTCAACATAGCATCTTAAAAGACGAGTTAACTTACATGAATAATCTTAAATTAAAACTTGAAATTGATGCCCAGCATACAAAGGATGAGTTTTTTCACGAACGGGAAGATTTAGAGTTTAAAATTAATGAATTACTACTAGCTAAAGAAGAACAGGGGTGTGTAGTTGAAAAATTAAAATCTGAGCTAGAAGATTCAAATAAACAACTTTGCTGTACCGTAGAACAACATAACAAAGAAGTACAGAGTCTTAAGGAACAACATCAAAAAGAAATATCAGAACTCAATGAGGCATTATTGTCAGGTTCAGAAAAAGAAAAATTAACATTGATGTTTGAAATACAGGGTCTTAAGGAACAGTGTGAAAACCTACAACAAGAAAAGCAAGAAGCAATTTTAAATTATGAGAGTTTACGAGAGATTATGGAAATTTTACAAGCAGAGTTGGGGGAATCTGCTGGAAAAATAAGTCAAGAGTTTGAATCAATGAAGCAACAGCAAGCATCTGATGTTAATGAACTTCAGCAGAAGCTCAGAATTGCATTTAATGAAAAAGATGCTCTTCTTGAAACCATGAATCGTCTCCAGAGAGAAAATGAAAAGTTACTAACACAGCAACAAATTGTACCAGAACTTGAAAATACCATAAAGAACCTTCAAGAAAAGAATGAAGTATATTCAGTTAGTCTCAGTCAGAGAGATACCATGTTACAAGAATTTGAAGCAAAGATAAGTTCTCTTACTGAGGAAAAAGATGATCTCATAAGTAAAATTAAAGGTTTTCATGAAGAGGTGGAGACTGTCTATCACAGACGTGAAAGGGGAGAAAGGTTTATTGTAGGACCCGGGGAGAAAGTGGAGCAGACTACCCAGTGCAACAGTGAGCTAGAACAAAAGGTAAATGAATTAACAGCACAACTAGAAGAAACCTTAAAAGAAAAGGATCAAAATGACGAAAAACTGGAAAAGCTTACGGCTCAGTTGAAAACTCTCTCTGAAGACCAGGAAGCAGTGTCATCTGAAGTGAAGTCTCTTCATGAGGAAAACAGTAGACTGAGTTCAGAAAAGAACCAGTTGAGCAGGGATTTGGAATCTCTCCTATCTCAAAAAGGAGATTTTACGCTGAAGGAGCAGATTTCTGAATTAGAAAAGAAACTTCAGTTAACAGTTGAAGAAAGAGATAATTTAAATAAACTTTTGGAAAATGAGCAACTTCAGAAGTTATTTGTCAGAGCTCAGTTGTGTGGTTTTCTTGAACAAATGGAGTCAAAAGTTTCAGAAAAAAGTGAAGAACAAGATGTTGTAAGTGTCCTACAAGCTGTAGGTGAATCCTTAGCTAAAATAAATGAAGAAAAACACAACTTGGTCTTCCAGTATGGTAAAAGGGTAGCAGAGTTAGAAAAAGAGATTAAGTTCCTCCAAGAAGAGAATGTGATTCAATGTGAGGAACTTAGGTCTTTACTAAGAGACCATGAGCTAGAGAAAGCTCTCTTAAGGAAAGAGTTAGAAGAAACCCTCTTGGAAAAAGAGGCCCTGCAGTCTGATCTTCTAGAAATGAAGAATGCTAATGAACAAACAAGGCTTGAAAATCAGAATCTCCTAATTCAAGTTGAAGAATTATCTCAAAAATTATGTAGTAAAAATGAAAACCATAATGAAAAAGAAAAATATTTTATAAAGGAACTTGAAAACCTAAGGCCATTACTAGAACAAAAAGAATCAGAATTGCAAGATGTGAGAGCAGAGTTGATATCATTAAAGGTACTATTAATTTGCATTTTATTGATTTTAAAATACTTAGTTCTAGTCATAGACTCTAGAAAATATATATATTATTGCACTTTGAAGTCAGAAGTAAATTTTTAGCACTTAAGATCACATGCATATTTCTGAAAGTACATTAAACATTTTCACATCACACCTTATCACATTGATCACTTTTCGGTTTTAGGTCATTTTAGAATTTTGTTTTTATATAAGATTAGATGATTAGGGGGTTAAATGTTAAAATTGTATAATTAGTTACCAGCAAAGCTACAAGTAAACATGGAAAAATTTGAATTTCATCCTGTGTGGTATGCATATTAACTTAAAGAGCACAGTTGAGCAGAAATGTAGGCTAAAGGGGTATTTAATTTTAGCCAGAAATGTAGGGTTTTTTCCCCAGATCATGACAGGGTAAACTATAATCATCGTTTCATCTTTTCTTATTGCGTTATGTAGTTGATATCTGTTGGGTGGTTCGTCTTGGCCTTGGATATTGCTGTTTTTTGTAGTAAAACACATGACCTATACTATGTTTATAGTAAAAAGCATGCTACATGCATGATAAGGTCAGAATTACCTGGTCTCTCAAGGGAAGAGAAAGACTGTTCACCAAATTGCTTTTTGTATGAATTCTCTTTGATAATGCTTTTTTTCATGCTTAACATGACGGCCAGTGCATCATGGGGAATGCAGTGATTGTCTTTGTTTTTCCTATAAAATCTAGGATTCCTTAGAGAAATCACCTTCTGTAGAAAGTGATCAACCTTCAGTAAAAGAGTTTGAAGAAAAAATAGGTAACTATGGTTTTGCATATGTTGTCACAGTTAATTACACAGATTCTTCTTAGTGTTAGAATAGATTGGGAAGTATTGTCACCAATTAATGAGTTGTTAAAAACATGAGTAGCTCTCTCTTTCTGATGCCGCCACTCTTGCCCTGCTGCCATCTGCTTGCCTTCCCTTTCAAAACTCTCACTTTCTATTGTTTACTCCAAAGGAGTGATGTGATTCCATTTATAAGTGGTTCCATGATTGGTTTTGGATTTTTCATGCATTTAGCAAACTTATTTGAATGCCCAACTACCTAGGCACTGGTAATAGGAAGGAGGTTAAGATACACACCACGCAGACCGTGTCTTCAAAGAACTCACTGCAAGAGGGGACTGTTACTGCAGTACTTCGGGGTGTGGACAAGGTATGCTGGTGACAGTACAGGAAGACGTGATTAACTGCTCATTTTGAGTTAGGAAAAACATCACAGAATAGGCTATACTTGTGTGTTGAAGAATGAGAAATTTGACACGAGAAGAAAGGTACTGCAGCAGGAGGAAACAGCAGGTGCTTGTACGTTAACATCCATGACGTCCAGGAGCCTCCTAGGAAATTCTGGAGAGGCAGGAGTCTGAGCATGAAAGGGCTGGTGTGTTGTGCAGAAGAGCTGGGACTTCCCCATACCCATCTATTCCTCAGAGTAACATTAGGAGGTAGCTCTTTTATTCCCATTTTGTTTATTCCCCACAAACAAAAAAGTGTTGTGTGATGTACCCATAATTCCCCAGTTTAATGCCCAGTGGGATTGGTGGGGGAGAGGGGACGGGTGGTTGAAAGAATTTGGAATGACCCACAGTTTTCTGTAATGGATGACTGGGGAAGGTCGGGTTAGGGGAGAGCATGAGTTCAGTTTTAGACAAATGAAACTTAATTACCACCCCAACTGGAGATGTCGAGTAGACTACTGACTGTGCAAATCTGGAGTTACGGGGAGAGGGTTAGACCAGATAAGACTCCATGCTTAACACAGTAGGCATTAAAAGCCATGAGGTTGAGATCCCAAGGAAGTGAGCGTAGGAAAAAAGACGAGGACCAGAGACAGTTCTCTGTCAAAAATCAGAAAGATAGAAAGAACCAAGGAGAATGAGAAGGAATAGCCAGTGAGGTAGAGCCCAGGGCATAAGATGTCTTTGAAGCTAAGACAGATGCAGTACAGGTGGAGGAAGTGCTTGAGGAGGGAAGAAGGGTCACACTAGCAGTCAGAGCTAACCCGAGCTAAGCAGTATCCAGCTCCTTGGCGACTTGATAACACTTGCCATGATGTACTGAAGCCAGAGCCTGGTTGAAGTAGGTTCAAGGGGAAAATGGGGGAAGAGAAAGGTGAGGAGGGCTTGTATAGACCACGCCTAGAAGGAGTTTTGCTATAAAAGAAAGAAGACATGGGACAGTGTCCAGAGGGGAGGCGTGCTCTTTTGCCTTTCTTTGTGTGATGTTTCACCTGTCCTATCATGACCCTCCCCTGCCCTCTTTAGCTGCTTCCACTCTTTGTTCCTGACCTTAATCTCTTTGGTGATACTTTTTTTATTGCGTGTTTGTAAACTGTTGGGAAAAAGTCTGTTAGAGAGGGGGATTTGCTGCACCAGAGGGGGAGAATTGCTACACTGATGCCTTGAGTAGGTGAGAATATGCGGGATGACATGCAGAAGTGGAACACTTGGCCTGTGCTGTGGGCACACACAGTGCACCCGTCGCAGCCAGAGGAGGGCAGCATAAGTGAACACAGGTGCTGTGAACACTGGATGAAGAAGCAGGGACAGAAATTCAGATCATAGCTGAAGTTAAGCAGAACCAAGAAGTAAGATCAGGAACACTGGTGTTTAAGTCGGGGAGATGGCTAGAGAGGTTACGGGGGAGATCCAGATTGGACATGTAAGCAGATTGCAAGTTCAGTTGTAAAAATCAGACCCACCAACCAAGAGGCATGTGCCTGTGGATCATAAATGTTTAAGTGCATCTGATCTCTCCTCTACTTGATCCTGATCTGCACGTCACCACCTAGAAGCCTAGCATACTTGCATTTCCGGGAAATCTACTGTTAAAGGGGTCCTGACAGCCTCTCCAGTTTGTAGACACTTACGAAATGGCTAAAAACAGTAGGCTGGGACTTCCCTGGCAGTCCAGCGGTTAAGACTCTGCACTTCCACTGCAGGTGGCACGGGTTCTGTCCCTGGTCAGGGAGCTAAGATCCCATATGCCACGTGGCATGGCCAAAAAAAGCAGGCTGTTTTGGAAGATTGAAGAAAATGAAAATTCTTTACATTGTTTGCCTCATTTAGAAAATAAGTAAGCTTTTACTTTAAAAAATAGATATTAATATTTTGCTTTTACTTTATTTTAATCTCAAATTGCAGATTTTGTGTTCCAGATTAAAGATCCATTTCTAGGGCTAAAGTAAGTAAATAATGGGTGTATTTTCGCTCTTTTCCTTTGAGTCTATAGATAATTGTTTCATTGTATGTTTTTAGCATATCTGGAAGAAGAATGCAAAGACAAAGAGGAGAAAATAGAGAAGTTAAAACTAGTTGCTTTGAAGGCAAAGAAAGAACTAGGTTCTAGCAAAAAAGAGGTAAGGTGACTTAAAAAGGCAACGTTTAAGGAACTTACATGTTAGAAAATCAAGTTTGTCTCTACATAAAAAACTATTGTATATTTAAAATAGGCCCAGACGCTACGGGAAGAACTTGAATCTGTTCGCTCAGAAAGGGATCAGGTGTCTGCTTCCATGAGAGATCTCATTCAAGGAGCAGAAAGCTATAAGGTAAAAATAGTTACTTTAATAACAAGTTATATTTGTAACTTCTGAGTTAAGGAATGTACTAGAAATGTAAAACTCTTGTCCATAACATAATCACCTTGTATTTTTTAGTAAATCTTTTTTTCTGTTTTTTTGTGTAACGTATCATCCTAGTATCAGATTTTAAGTGGCTAAGCTTTAAATATGCCTTTAAGCTATTGTTTTTTAAAACTAAATTTCTGTTTTGGGATTTCCTAATAAAATCAGTAACAAAAAAGATGGCCATTGTTACTGTTATTATTTAATAGTCTTCTGGCCAGGTGAATAAATGTGAACGTTAGACATGTCTAACACGAAAGTGAAAACATTATTTGAAGGCAATATTGCTTGTCTACCTAAATAACATGAGAATCTATTATAAAAAATATAAGAATTAAAAGTAAGAGAGTACCATTATATTTATTTACGCATTCAAATATTTATATAGCCAGGCTAAGTACTGATTACTGGGGAGACGGTGTTCAACCAAGTAGACGGAGTTCCTGTCTGCTTGGGAGTTCCTGTCTGCTTGGGACTTAAATTCCAGTGGCAGACAAAAATCCAAGAAAATACTGTGTGGAAAAGTAAAGGCGGGTAGGGGGAGGAGAGTGGCCAGTAGTCAAGTGGGACTTGATGGAAAGAAGAAAATACCAAAGTAGTCCAAAAAAATGAAATTTCAGGAAGAACTTTAATGAGACTAAGTGAAAAGAGGAAATTGACATCTTGCTCTACCAGACGCTAACATTTATTATAAAACTACATGATACGATACAGTTCTGATGCAAAAATAAGGCAGGTTAATTGAACAGAAGACAGAGACTTCTGGGGACTTCCCTGGCGGTCCAGTGGTTAAGACTTCGCCTCCCAATGCAGGGGGTGTGGGTTCGATCCCTGGTCGGGGAGCTAAGATCCCACATGCTTTGGGGCCAAAAAACCAAAACAGAAGCAATGTTGTAACAGATTCAGTAAAGACTTTAAAAATGGTCCACATCAAAAAATCTTTAAAAAAAAAAAAAAGAAAAGAAACTTCTTTATAAAAACAAGCACTTACAGGCCCCAGGCACTCTTCTAAGTGCTTTACATGTTTCATCACACCTGATATGTGTGTGGTAAGTATGTCGTTAACGTTGCTGATTCACCAGTAAGGAATCAGAGGCACGGAGGTCACAGAGCAAGTAGCTAATAGAGCTGGGGTTGGATTCAAGCAGTCTGGTTCCAGATCTGTTCTTTTACCAACTAAACTATGCAACCCCAGTAAGATTTGAAAACAGAGAAGCCAATGCAGAAGGAATCAGAAAACTACTTCAGGAAAATTTGGTTAGATTTTTACTTCATGCCACACACCAAAATAAATTCTGCAGTTTTGTCAAAAAATGAAAGCGATTTTTTTTAAACCTAGAATAAAATACTTGATCATTCAAGCTCTGGATACAGAATACTTTTCTCAACCTAAAAGCAGTTAAAGAAGTTACAAGGGAAAAGACAAATTGAACTAGATAAAATATAAAATTGACATGAAAATATGACAAGGGGTTAGTATCCTTAATATATAAAGATATAAGTCCATTTTTTAAAAAACACTTCTTTGAAATTCATATATGAGGTTGTCTTTTATGAGCCATTAGGAGCTTACTTCTTTACATTTTCAGAACCCATATGATTTATTATCTCCTGCAAAGGTAGACCAGGTATACCAATTTATTTGTTTAAAATATGTATTTCAACGGACTGGGAAAAAAAGAATAGAACATCCAAGAACTGTGGAACAGCTGCACAAAATATAGCACATACATAATGAATGCCATAGGAGAAGAGAAAGAGCAACAGAAATGCTTGACACAATAATGACTGAGAATTTACCCAAACTAAGGGCAGTCGCCAAGTTACAGATCCAGTAAGCTGAGAGAACACCACACATGGTACATACCAAAACAGTGACACCAAGGCAAGTCATTTTCACACTACAGAAAACCAAAGATAAAGTCCTGAAAGAAGCCATAGAGGAAAAAATACCTTATTTATAGAAGAGCAAATATACGAATTACATCCAACTTCTCAGAAACCATACAGAAAAGAAGCATGTGGAATGAGTTAAAGTGTTGAGAGAAAAAACCCACCAACCTAGAATTCTGTGCCCTGTAAAATTATCCTTCAAAAGTGAAGGAGCAATAGGGTTTCTCAGATAAAAATTGAGACACTTTGTTGTTAGTAAACATGCCTTTCAAGAAATGTTAGAAGTTCTTCAGAGAGAAGGAAAATGATATAGGTCAGACCCAGGAGAGGCAACACAATGTTTTTTGTTTTTGGCCGTGCCTCGCGTGTGGCATCTTAGTTCCCCACCAGGGATCAAACCCAGGCCCCCTGCAGTGGAAACATGGCGTCTTAACCGCTGGACCGCTAAGGAAGTCCCCAACACCATATTGAAGAAGAACAGAAGAACAAAGTGGGAGGATTAACCTACCCAACTTCAAGACTTAGTATAAAGCCACAGCAGTCAAGACAGTGTGGGGTGATATTGGTGAAAGAATAAACAGAACAGTGGGACAGAATAAAGCCTAGAAGCAGACCACAGATATAGTCAGCTCTTGACAATGGAGCAAAGATCATCTTCAACAAGTGGTGCTGGAACAACTGGACATCCACGTGCAAAAAAAATGAATCTGTCCACAGACCTTACACCTTCACAAAGATTAACTCAAAGTGGGTCACAGACATAAGTGTAAAACACAAAACTATAAAACTCCTAGAAGATAACATAATAAAAACATAGGTCATCTCCACCCTCGATGACCTTGGGGAAGACTCCAAAGGCACAATCCATGAAGGAACCGATAAGCTGTACTTCTTTGAAGGCCACTTTCAAGGAAAACTCACAACGATTTTATTAGTTATTTTGTACAGGGATTCATTTTTATGCAGGAGAGCAGTCAGTCGTCCAGGAACAAGGCAAAAACAGGGTTTATAAGAAGCGGGGAGAAGAAACACAAACTACAGGCAATCCGGAAACAGTGACTTTCATATATTTTGGAGGATAATCCCACAGGCTGGTGTATAGCACAAAGGTCAGTCCCAGGATTCTGTCCTTGAGTAGGGGCCAACTAGGAATGTCAAAGAAAAAAATTCAGTTGCTTGTAGAGTCTTCGGAAATTGATGAACGTTTTGCATTAAAGGGTGAGACTGTATAAAATGTCTTCTTGTGTTCTTCGATTAGCACCTCTGCCTCACCTCAGGCCAGGCCCGAAACAATTCCCTCAGCAGAATTCTTTAGGTGGAGTTAATGGGACCAGGTTAAACTTTTTCTCCTCCCCCCTTAAATATTATATACATTTCAGAAGTTTATTTTTGATGACTAGGATATATAACTGGGAGATGCTATATTGTGTACATTTTAAATCCTCTTCCCTTGAATAGATTTTCCCACCCATACTAAAAGTCATCTGGATTATGCTAATTGTATTATATAACATATAATATATTAGGCATTCTATCAAATGTTGAACCTAGGTAAATATTTCAGGCTTCCGGAATGAACTCATAAATCTTGTATTAAGATGGCTCAGTAATACACTCTGGCTGATTGAATGTATGATAATACCCTAAAGTTAAATCCTTTTGTCTTTTGTTGAAGAATCTTGTATTGGAATATGATAAGCAGTCAGAGCAGTTGGATCTGGAGAAAGAACGGGCTCATAATTTTGAGCACCAAGTAGAAGACCTGACAAGACAATTAAGGAATCTGGCTTTTCAGGTAACTTTAAATTGAGCAAATGCATGCATGGAAATTGTAATAAGTATATTTCAATTCTAATATTTTTTTGCACAAAAAATTAAATTTAATACATAGTCAGAAACTTTCCCACTGTTGGGAGAAGAATATGACAGAAAACTAGCCACCATCCCGTCTTATTGCTGTAATCTCAGTTCTGGGTTTTTTGTTTTCATTTTTTCATTTCCGCCTTTTCCTCTGTTAGTGCTACTGGTCTCTTGTAATGTTTGCCAGATTAATATCAACAGTGGTAGTGTTTTAAACTTACTCTTGATTTTACGTTTTCATTCTGTGGAATCGATTTTGAAATCTTCACTTTTTTATGCTATGCCAATATTCTCATTAATGTTGCATTTTATTCTTCCTCTCCTGTGTGCATTTTCTGCATGTTTACAGTAATGAATCATTTGTCATTCTAGTGTGAAAAATTAAACTCAGATAATGAAGACCTCCTGGCCCGTATTGAGACACTGCAGTCTAACACCCGGTTATTAGAAGTGCAGATTTTGGAAGTCCACAAAGCCAAGGCCATGGCAGACAAAGAGTTGGAAGCTGAAAAACTTCAGAAAGAGCAGAAAATAAAGGTAAAAACAGTTCTGTGGGATTAATTCATTTATACAGTGATATTTTTATCAAAGTATTTAAGTGAATGAAAGACTTGCTAATGAGTAGCATTTGTTAATATAGCAAAGTTTATTAAATCCTTAATGTATGCCAACTATGAATTTGAGAATCCAAGTTATAATTTTTGGGTGTATTCTTTTTTTAAGTATGGAACTTTCTGTACTTTATATGTCAGATTTATTTTATAGCCCCTTACAAATACTTTTTTTTTGATGCTGGTTGGCTTAGGGGTGGTGATGTTTTTATTTTTAATTTTAGGAGCATGCCAGTTCTGTAAACGAGCTTGAAGAGCTTCAGCTACAACTGCAAAAGGAAAAGAAACAGCTTCAGAAAACCATGCAAGAATTAGAGCTGGTTAGAAAGGTAAAATGAAAAACCAGACTCAAAACCGATACGAATATTCACATTCTTAAACTATTCTGTAAACATAGAAAAGAAATATTTGAAAAACAACGTTAGTTGTGGTGCTGAAATACTGCTTTATAGATTATTTGCCTCCAAATACTGAAAATTTAATGTAGTTCTCTGAGTGCCTGTCTCTCCAGAAGAATCTAGGCTCACAAATTATTAGACTTCAGTTTGCTATTTTATTTTTCATACCTGATTGTTGTATGACAAATGAAGATTTAATTAATGTCAAAAGCTAAAGTTAGTATTATGCTTAGAACTTTGGCTCGTTTTTCTCTACTTTTTCAAAGACGAGGGCAAAAGTAAAGGTACTATAAGAGTTGCTTAAATATGAATATTTATAAATAAGAGCCCCACAAGAGCAGATACACCAATTGTAGTTAATGAAAACTATAATGAACTACAATGACACTGAAAAGTCAAATTATTACAAAAATACTTTCTGAAATTACAAACTAGAATGTATCCAACTTGTAGTTTCTGCATTAATGTATAAACTTTCTCTATAGAGCCAGTGTGTTCCTGTGGCATCCTTTTAGAAATTCTGTAACTCATCTAGTGTTACGTGGATCTTTTATTATAACATGTGCAGGATGCCCAACAAACCACACTGATGAACATGGAAATTGCTGATTACGAACGTTTGATGAAAGAATTAAATCAAAAGTTAGCTAATAAGAGCGGCAAGATAGAAGATCTGGAACAAGAAATAAAACTCCAAAAACAGAAGCAAGAAGCCCTGCAGGATGAAATGAGTGAGTAAAATAGAACCCACTTTAGCTCACGGTCACTGCCCCCAGCAGAAGTCGGGGTCGGTGGTGGGGGAGGGTGCTAGCTGTGGGTCTCACCAGCTCTTGGCGGCCAGGTCATCCACACAGCAGGGACCCTGCCCGAGGACCAGAGAGGGGGCTGTGAAACCACCTCCGGTACCCTGGTGTGCAGTCCAGGTGGGTGCTGAATGTACTCATTCCCGTAAACGTTTCTCACGTGGTCCTGGCCACCGTCTGCTGATTGTCAGCGGAGTGGCGGCGAAATCTGTCTTTTTCACGTGATCATATTCCATTTTATCTGTTAAATAATTTCTAATGTAAGCATCTAGAGCTCTAAGTATCCCTTTAGGCACTCCTTCAGCTAACAGATTGATACGTTGTATTTTTATTTTAATTCAGCTGAAAATACTTTTTAATTTCCTTTGAATCTCTTTTTTGGCCCATGGGTTTTTGTTTTGTTTTGTTTTGTTTTGGGCTGCATTGGGTCTTCGTTGCTGCACGCGGGCTTCCTCTAGTTGCGGCGAGCAGGGGCTACTCATCGTCGTGATGTGTGGGCTTCTCATTACGGTGACTTCTCTTGTGGAGCACGGGCTCTAGGTGCGTGGGCTTCAGTAGTTGTGGTACGTGGGCTCAGTAGTTGTGGCTCACAGGCTTAGTTGCTCCACAGCATGTGGGATCTTCCCGGACCAGGGCTCGAACCCGTGTCCCCTGCATTGGCAGGCGGATTCTTAACCACTGCGCCACCAGGGAAGTCCTGGTCCATGGGTTTTTTAATTCCTAAGTAATTAAAGGAATTTTCAGATATCTTTCTGTGAATGGTTTCTTTAAATCCTCACTGTGCACATACCACGTCTTCCAGCTGCGTTCTTGTGCAAACTGGGTAGCAGGGCTCCAGGTCACAGACGTTGCAAACATTTGGTTTTGCAAGTTAGTCAACTAGCTGAAAAAGAGTCTTGGACCTGGGAAAAACTAAAAAGAGCCGCTTATTCAAGAAACCACCCACTGTCACTGGTGAATAAGTACAGGAATGAGAGGTTCAGGCAGCGGGTGCCAAGAGCTCAGAGGGAGGAGCTTCTGCAGACAAGCGATTGAAAGTTGGGGCTTGCGTTGGGCATTGAGATTTGAAGAGAAGAAGCAGGTTGGGAAGGGTGGTCCTTTCTGCAGCATAGTTATGAGCAGAAGTGAAAAGAAATAACATAATTTTGGAAGTCTTAACTTGGAGGAAAAGGCTTGCCCTGTTAGGGAGAAGTGAAATGTAATTAGGAAGCTCTTCTTTATCCAGTTCAGAGAGGCCCTGAATACCAGAATGTACTTGGGCCCTTTTGAAGGACAGCAGGACAGATGAGTGAGCACAGTGTGGGGTCTTGGAAATGCTCCCAGCCTCGGGCAGCACAGGCCCTGCAAGGCTGAGCTGGGGAGCTGGGGACCCCCCCGGGGAGGAGGGTGAGGACACATCAGGACAGTGTCCATGCAAAACCCTCAGCCAGCTCACTCTGCCTGGGGCGTGAGGAACACACATCTCCTTAATCCCAGGCCCTCCAGCATCGGGCCCCCGTGTACCTTCTCAGCCTAACCTTCGTTACTCCCTCGGTGCAGAGGCCCTTCCTTCTTCCTGAAGCACGACTCATGCTTTTCCATGACTGTGTCTGCTGCTGTGCCCTCACCCTCCCACCCCTGTGCTCACCTTCTGGAATCCTTACTAATCTTAAATGTTTGCTGTTCCAGGAAGTCTTCCTTGTCCCAAGCAGATATAACCTGGATATAACCTTGAGCCAATGTGGGTCTGCATGGCCTTTTGCATTTCTGTCTTAATAGTTATATTTTGCTTTACATTATCACACTATCCCAGATGGTATCCTCTCTTTTCATTCTGTGTTCTCGGAGCTTATAATTCCTGGAGCACTTAAAGGCTTTGTATGTAATTTGTGCCTTGTGCAGTCTTTTCAGGACTGGGTAAATAGTTGGCAGGAAATTACTGATGATAACATATCATAAAGGCAAGTTAAGGTATTTTCTTACAGGACACCTGCTCTTGTTTACTGAGTGATACAGTCATTGCATGTGGATTTAACTTTATGGAGTTAGTCATTGCTGGTGGGGTCTTCTAGCAGCCGTCACATGGCCACGTTCGTGGCCTAGACTCAGCATCAGGCACACTTGTTCTGTAAAGGACCAGATCGTAAATCTCGGGCCCCAAGGTCTCTGTCAGACGTTCTTTATTTGCTTCACAATGGCTGTGGCCAGGTTGGCCTGCTGGTGTGGTTGGTACTGTGATCTGGACAGTGAATCCACTTATTCCCATTTGATGCTCTTCTTTACCTCTGTTAGCATAAAAGTTTTCTGTTTTAATCATGTTTCAGTCTGTTCCTTAATGAACTGTCTTTGTCCTACAAAACAGTTAGTATCACAAACACAGATCAGGTCTGTGCCTCTAAGGCGATTAGAAACACACAGCACCTCTTTTGAGGTATTTCTTACAAGTAAAGTCTATGTTTTAGATACACAGTAAGTATATGCCTTTATTTTAGAGATATGTGCTAAAATACATACAGACAAATGGATTTCAAGTGTGGGGGGCCCAGGGGGCACAGGAGTAAGTGAGAATGTGCGTCTGGGGTTGCAGACGTTTGCTGTAAAGGGCCAGACAACACGCATTTTCAGCTTTGCGGGCCCTGTGGTCTTTTGCTGCGCTACAGCAGCTGTAAACAGTATGTAAACAAACTGTTCACAGAAACAGGCAGCAACAGTGGCCTGTGGGCCTGACGCCTGATCTGGGTGGAATGAGATTGGCCATGTGTTGGTGATCGTTAAAGGCGGTGATGGGTCCAGTGGGGTTTAGTGTGTTATTGTCACTAGTGTCATATATGTTAGCAATGGTCCGTAATAAAAATCTAAGACAAATTCCTTTCAGAGGTAGACTAATACAAAGAAAAGACTTGTCATTTGTTTACTTAAATTCACTCATAAAACTGTTTCTCCTGAAACGATCTCTCCCACTAGCTTCACTGCAGGCTTCAGTACAACAGTATGAGGAAAAAAACACCAAAATCAAGCAGTTGCTTGTGAAAACCAAAAAAGAACTGGCAGATTCAAAGCAAGCGGTATGCGAATTTCTCAGTTTCATATTTCAGTCCTTATTCATAGAGTATTTGTGAATAACTTCACTGTTTAATTTAACCGAGTTTCTTGTTCTGTAGGAAACTGATCACTTAATACTTCAAGCATCTTTAAAGGGCGAGCTGGAGGCAAGCCAGCAGCAAGTAGAAGTGTATAAAGTAAGATTCTTTTTACTCTTTAAGATTTTAAAAATTTGCATGTGGAAGTAAGGTACCACTTGGGGATTTTTCTAAGTATATATGTATATATTAAACACATGTGTGCACACACACAGACACATTTCTCCCCCTAAATATTCTTCATCAACATTTTGAGGAAGGAGAAGCAGTGAGCCAAGTGTGGCTTATAACTGGGTTTACCATTGAGCATAAGCTTGGTTCTTTTCATGTATTTGAAAACCCATAATACATTAAGAATATGGCAGCAGAAAATAAACATGGCCCCAAACCTACATCTGAACTTTCTAAATGATAGTACAGTCACAGGAATCTGTTTATAAAAAGGTTTTATATATTCATGTTACATTACATCTATTACGTTTATATTTTTTTATATCCACTATGTTTATATATAATATCTCTAGGTATTAAACGTTGAACTGTAACGTGTGGTCTGGAATTTTTTTCATGATTGATTATTTGATTGATTTTGATTCAAGGAAAACCAAGTTAATTTATTGTGAAAATGTTCTACTTATATTGGCTCCAGTCTTTCAATAATCATAAGTTAAAAATCCTACTATTTAATTACGTCCCTTAAATATAGTCCTCTCTCAAAACCCAAGTTGGTGTTTAACGAAAGTCGATTTAACCAGCGAAGATCTGATTCACCAGAGCCTGACTGAAAGCCTCTGCCCCCAGATTCAGCTGGCGGAAATGACGTCAGAGAAGCACAAAGCTCACCAGCACCTGAAGGCGTCCGCGGACCAGCAGCAGCGCACGCTGGGCGCCTACCAGCAGAGGGTGGCGGCCCTGCAGGAGGAGTGCCGCACGGCCAGGGTGCGTCCTCCCCAGGGCGGGCGGCTCCCACCCGGCTTGGCCCCATCCACCCCAACCCCAGCCCAGCCCTGACTCTCACTTGCATAAGTTCTTTTTGCTAAAGGGAAAGACATGGGTACATACTCTTTCCATTTTAACCTTGTTTTACAGTTTCTGTGTGGAAGAAAGGTATTTTTTTTTTCTTTTTTTTTTAGTTTTTTCATTAGGAAGGTTACAGTTCTCTCTGAGGGCTAAGTGATTGTAAAATCATATTCTGTTAGAACAGCCACTTTCTTTCTTCAACATACAGAACAGACCCCTGCAGTGGGTTTGTTACAGGTGCAGCTCTGTCTAAGCCACCTTGGCAAAGGGGCCTTGGAAGGTCACAGGTCACTTCAAGAAAGTCCAAGACCTAGAATTTAACTTTTCCCACTCTCTTTTGAAAAGTGAAGTTCAAGTAGCTTAATTTCTTTGAATTAACTTTTCTTATATTTATCATAAGTGAAAATTGTTCTAAAGTTCCAAAGGCAAATAGTGCTATTATAAAATTTATGGGCAATAAATTAATTTACATGGGACGAAAACAGGTAGAAATGTACCTCTTGTCAGACAAAATTATGTCGTTCAAAGGCTTTAAAAACGTGTAAGGCCAACAGAAGTATACTTTTTAGGGAAAGGTAACTGGGGGCTAAAAAGTATCAGCCACTTTGCTTATTTTTAAAGAAAGGTTTTCATCTTAATTCATTAGTCTCTGAGAGAAAATAGGAGGATCACACAACCTAGAAAATGCAGTACATTTCTCTCTCTCTGAACTGTTACAGGCAGAACAAGCTGCTGTCACCTCTGAATTTGAGAGCTACAAAGTCCGAGTTCACAACGTTCTAAAACAACAGAAAACTAAGTCTGTGTCTCAGACTGAGACCGACGGAGCCAAACAAGAAAGGTAAAGTCTGAGCTACGCGGAACCTCCCACAGGGGTGGGAGATCCTGCTCTGATTGCTTTTGACCGTGGAGGTTTACATGTAGCCACCAGTGAGGACAGAGCCGGCTTCGCTGCACTGTTCACGCGGAGAGACGTGTGCAGGAGCCGCGGAGCCAGGCGGCGTCCGGACACCCGGGCCACACAGTCCAACCGTGTCCGTCGGTTCCGGTCACAGTGTAAGGACAGACGTCACCGTTACGTCAGGACCAGTTTTTCCACTTTTGAAAATACAGTAGGAGAATAAAAAAGCTTCCTTGATGTACTTATTCACCATTAGTTAGGCTAAGCATAAGTTGATTAAAAACATTTATTTCAAAAAGTTTTAAGTTAAATTTTCATCTAGAATTAAATTTTTCTTCTTAAATTTATGACAATCAATTACGTACTGTTTCAATAGTATATTAATGCTCCTTAAAAACTAGCATACAGATCACTTTTGTGAGTTATTCAAAAATATACTAGGAATGAAAGATAGGGCATTCTACAGCATGTATGTTTTGTTTTTGTACGTAGAGACCAGCTGTTCAGAGCAATTTTATATCTGGCTCTTACTGTTCTTAGTAGGACTAAATATCCTGCAGTATTTGTGTGTTTATGCTTGTGTTACTTTTTAAGTATTTAGTAAACAAGGGAACTGTAGGCTAAAAAATGATGAGATATTTTTTCTTTCAATAGCTCATCTTAAAGCCGAAGTTGAATATTGACACACTTACTATAAAAATATCACCACTTACAAGAGTCGGTTTTGATCATGCCAGAATCTTGTGTTAAAATTATTTTAATGTAAATGTTTTAAGTTCCTTCTTCTTCCTTATATATTAAATAGTTTTTTTAAAAAGAAATTAATAGTGTATTATACCACTTGTGACAGAGTTATAGGTTTTAGCTGTTTTTCTCCAAAGACTTTCTTTCACTGTAACTTGGTGTAACATGCTGTTCCCAGAATGGTTACCTTAGAACTGCATTTCTTTTTTTTTCAACTGATGACATAGTCCTGTAATATAAAATAGGCCATTTTGATGCCATTTAATGGTCTTCTCCACTTGAATGTGAAATTTGTAAATTCAGAGACTTTTGTAAACATGTAGTGTCTGCGATCTGAAGTCTGATTATAGCGTCTTTTATTTCACATTTAATCCTATTCTCTGAATTCTTGTGATTATTATATTTCCTTTAGAATCATCCATAATTGCAGAGTATGACATTGAAAGGTTATATGATTAAAGTAAAATTTATTTGAAATCACAAAATCAGTTTTACATCTTTCAAAAAATTTTTTTAACTATTTCTGTTTCAGAGATCATCTGGAAATGCTGATTGACCAGCTAAAGATCAAATTACAAGACACCCAAAATAACTTACAGATCAACGTCTCTGAACTGCAGACCTTGCAGTCTGAACACGACGCCCTACTAGAAAGGCACAACAGGATGCTGCAGGAGACCGTGTCCAAGGAGACCGGGCTCCGAGAGAAGTAAGGCTGGTGGCGCCAGCAGGCCCGTGGGTGCCGGGGGACAGAGCATGTGTTTGCTGGAGCTCCCGGTGTGGTGCTCCTGGGTCGGATGCAGGCTGGTAGCTGGAAATAGGTGTTTCCGCGGGCTTGGTGACTTGCTGCTTCTACCTTAGGGCTCCCCCTTTTGATTGTTTCTCTGCTTAGCTTCTCTAAGAGTAATTTTATCTGCTCACCCAGTGTTCTGTCTCCCGTGGCCTTCATGGCCAGATGCTTCTTTCCAGCCAGGTGTCAGAGGACGAGCACTTTTCTTTCTCTCTAGAGGAAAACATTCCGAAAGCTGCTGACTGAGCTCCCCGTGCAGCTGCATCCTTGGCCTGTCACATCGCCACACTCGTGTTAATCAGTGCTCCAAGGAGTTGCTGGGGTGTCGGCAGAATAGACGGATTATTGTGAACAAGAAGCTTTGAGCTCCTGGGATACAGCAGTTGGGTTCACGGAGCGTCTTCTGTCCGGGGTGTGGGGATGCTCTGCAGAGCTCAGGTGTGCTCGTCTTACGAGTTGAAAGCACTTGGTTTGCTTGGCTTTAGACCTTTCCACAGTGTGACTTATCTGTGTTAATCATGTAACTCACAGTTCCAGGAAGACCCACCAGTCTTCTGACTACCTGGCACCAGGTTTTCCATGAGATTAGCTTACACAGTGATGGTCACTTGCTATTTACATCACAAGTTTCCAGCACTTATTCTTTATTCTAGAAGGGTGGTTGCGACTATAGTGCTAACACGACTGAAGTGCAGTTATCTCATGCTCCACGTGTAGCCCTGTGCGCTGATAAACTATGAAGGAGGCTTCTCGTCTGAACACCCGACGTGCTTCCTCAGCTCAGGCCCCACGTCGGAAGTGGGTGATGGCCGGGGTGGTTTTGAGCTCAAGACCAAGGCTGTAATACAGGCACAGAGGCTATTAGAAGCACAGCACATGTGGGGGGAGCACACGGAGAAGCAGTTTATTTATGACAGAAGCAAAGCAGAGCTACACACCCCAAGAAGCATGTGGGCGTCCTTGCTGACAAGGAGTGCGCCAAAGGGGCGATTTAAATTGCTCACACCGGGGCCATCTCCAGGTCTGTCCTGTCCTCTGGCCAAGCATCCTGCTTCATCTCCCACACCTGCTCTGACCCCGGGCCCTGCCCAATATGCGTGTGCATCCTTTAGCCAAGATGGATTTCAGTGTGAGGGTCTCTGGGAGATGGACAGCACGTATTATGGGATAGCACCCCCTCCCTTTTTGACCCTCCCGAGAAATGTTTCTGCACGTGCAGTCGGGGAGGTCACCTTCACCTCCAGAATGGTAGATGCGGTCGTCGTATCTTTTTACCCCAGCAGCTTAGTTTCTCCCTGCTCTACCATTAACCTATTTGTTGAAGTGTCGGGGACACAAGCTCCAGTTTGCTCGGACCAGGGGCCCGTCTGTGTCCTGCCTCAGTTCCCCAGGTGCACGTGCGGTCCACGTCTCAGGGCAAGGCGATGTCTGGGGTGGAAGCTCTCACACGGCGCGGCCCTCTCCCCAGGCTGTGCGCCGTGCAGTCGGAGAACTCCGCGATGAAGTCGGAGCACGCACAGACCGTGAGTCAGCTCTCGGCCCAGCACGAGGCCCTGCGTGGCAGCTTCCGAGACCAGGTGCTGCAGCTGCAGGAGGAGCACCGGCGGACGGTGGAGACGCTGCAGCAGCAGCTGAGCAGGCTGCAGGCCCAGCTCTTCCAGCTCCGGAGCGAGCCGTCCACAAGAAGTATGTATGTATGCTCGGGACACTGCCGTCCCTGTCCTGCCCTGTGTCCTGAGGAAGCAGGTGGCTTACGGGGTGACCACAAGCGTCAGTGCTGCGGTCAGTGAATATTGGATCCACTTACTGAGAGGAGACTTGGACGTTGAGCCCTCCTGTAGTGCTTACGGCAGCCCCTGCACCCCTCAGGATACTGACCTTCACGTAATTGGGTTTTCCTCCAACTCACGGACGCTCTGTCGGTCTCAAGACCCGTGTCCAGATTCCAGTGTCCACTGCGTATGCCTAGTGTTCTTCACTGCTAGTCTTCAAATATGTCTGTCCTTTAATCAGAAATCCTAGAAGGAGCTGAACTTGTAGGGTCATTTGGCCAAACACAGCTTCTTCCCTTTCAAGTTTCTAATTAGTGGAGTTTGAGTTTAACCACACACACGACTTCCGTTCTGCTTCCTGGAAGAGGTGGGAACCCGTCAGCCAAGTTGAGGCCACACTTCAGTATTAACTATCAACTTGATACTGATTCCTTGTCACCAGGGCATTGGCAGCTGTGGTCACTCCTCAGCATCGAAACCTATGCCAGGAGTCATCAGAGGAAAGTAGCCAGCCAGGGAGACACTGGAATCAGGAGTTAGCAGTAGCATAAGCAGTTAGCAAACTTTCAGGAAGGCGCTTCAGCAAAGGCAGCCGAAGGGCTAATGTTTGAAAAGCGGGGCGGGAGAGGGAACGTCATGGAAAGGAGAATAAAGGAAACTTGAAGTGAAAAGATCTGTTCCCTAACGCACCTCGGAGATCTTGGACCAAGACATTTAATTTCTCTGACCGTGCGGTTTCTTGGGATTAATAAAGTAACGTGCTCAGAAGTATCTTATAAATCTCCCAGTTCTAGTCAGTGCTGCTTGTCAGCAAGCAGGGGAGCGTGGCCCGGACTCTGTGATGAGTCAGCCTGCCCTGGATTCGGGGCTCTTCTTTGCTGGACGCCACAGAAGGAGCGGGCAATGGCAGGAGCCAGCAGGGTGGAGTGTGAGGCCAGTGGTCAGCGGGAGCATCCTCGGAGCTGATCTCAGCAGCAGTGTGGTGTCCCAGAGTCTGCAGTGCTGTAAACACCCAATCCTCAGAATCTGGTTGAAGGGTTTTCGCCCTTGTTAGCAGCTGGCCAGGCCTCTGCATTGTGTCATCTAATGGTTTATCTTAACTCTGGTAGCAAGTACCACTTTTGCTAGATTGACTTAAGTGGTTAAAAGTTCAATAACTAAATTGTTAGGGCTGTTTCAGAAGTTCTTTCTTTCTACACCATTTGCTTGTCTTCTGGTTTTTCAGATTCCCTACCATATCATTTGTCATCCCTAGAATCATTTTAACTTTACTGTGTATCTCTGTTGATGCTGAATCCATAATTTTGGACAAACTCTTACTCTTTAAAAAAAAAACATGTAACAGGCCCAGCTTCTTCCCAGCAACCTTTGAGGAGCCTTCGAGAAAGGAGAAGCACAGACCTCCCGCTTCTGGATGTGCCGGCCACGACCCGGGAGGAGGGGGAGGGGATGGAGACCACGGACACCGAGTCCGTATCTTCCGCCGGCATCCACACGCAGTCCTTAGAGCAGCTGCTTCGTTCTCCCGAAGCCAGACTCGGTACGCTTCCTGCTTCATTGTGCCTTTAGTTAACTCTGCTGCCCTATCCAGCTAATATTACTCGGATTTATAGATTTTTTTTGAGCTACTCTAATAAAATTTTTTTTAGTATTCCACCCTTTTTGAAATGGAAAACTTTCCTGCAGAATGAAACCAAAAAAAAAAAAATTTTTTTTTTTAAACAAAATAAAAAGTTCCTCCCAAAGCTTGAGCCAGAAATAGGTGGTTGGAAGTTCTGTAGTGGTGTTAGAAATAGGATAAATTTCTCTCACCCTTCTAAGAAACTGACAGTTCCCGCTTGTTCCTCTTGATGAAGTGGTCATGCTGAACTTGCCTTATTAACTGTAGTAAAGTTGTGGACTATTTTCTTCTTACCTGTAATGCACATTAATGTTCCAAGTTCAGATGACTCTGTTCGTCATCTCGGAGTCTCCAGGATCTGGAGTGAGGACCAGTTGTGTCCTCAGTCCTAGACTGCGATTGGTCCTTGTCCCCCAGGAAGAGTTAGTCCTGATACGCTGTGGCCACAGCTCCACAATCAGACTTGGCTTTGCCATTTTTGCCAAAATTAACCTGTTGACTTTGAGCCTCTTCCCTCATGTATTAGATTTGAGTAATAATACCGCTCCTTCCCTGGTAGAAAATCCTTGTGAGAGACCATGATTTAAGTGATCAGTAACTGCTGGTATTTCCTCCTTTATAAGTAAAGTGACACCAGCTCTCGGGACATTAACAGATGTAGGAGGATGAAATCAGTAAGTTGGTGCCTACACGCTGGCCTAACAGCTTCCAGAACAAGCTCGTCGAGCCTGTGTCCAGGCAGGCGGCCCGCTCCACAGCAGAGTCCATTTTACCTGTGTCACATGCAGCCTTTTAACTGGGCCATGGGGGATGGAGAGCAGAGCGAAGTGTAAATACTTGGGTATTTTCTCATTTAGAATCTTCGCCTGTGACCCCTCATTTTGGAAATTAATTGTTGGGGCAATTCCTTGCAGAGCCTCCTTCCTGGCACGCTGAATTCACCAAAGAAGAATTGGTTCAAAAGCTCAGTTCCACCACAAAAAGTGCCGACCACTTAAACGGGCTGCTTCGGGAAACAGAAGCCACCAACGCCATCCTCATGGAGCAGATTAAGGTGAGGGCGGGATGCCACCTCCAGGAAGCCCTCCACACAGACTCATGCGTCCATCACACCTTGATTCCTTACAATGTTACATTTCTGAAATGGAGAAATATTCTTGGCTTTTATATCTTTTATATAAAGACTATTTTAATTCCTGCTTTTTCTAAGAAGCCAGAATAGATTTAGAGATTAGACAGCTGTTCACAAGTCCTTGTTCCACGTTTGTTTGAGTAAAACTTGAAAGGATGTGAGTCCCTAAATTCCAGACATGGACCATAGAGCACTTCCAATTAGTGGCAAAGTGGCATGGGAGGTTTTCCTGTTAAAGTCGACTCTGTAAGCATGTAGGAACCAGGCAGTCGGGGATTACACAGCTGTCTGCGCCCGAACTCTCTGTAGTACAGCCATGTTGGTTGTTGGCCTCGTCTCGCAAGCCAGGCCCTCACTTTACGTTATGTTACCGTATTTAGTCCTCATCATCTCTGGGTGAGAACAAGTTGATCAGGGTGGAGAAAGTTCAAACTTGTGTCTGTCTGAAAAGCGCCTGCTTCTGCCCTGGACCTGCTTCTCCAAATAGATGGTCCTTCCTCAGTGTAGGGCCAGAGGCTGTCCTTGTCAAATTATGTTTTTAATGCTGAGTTAATTCAGTTATTTGCAGTGAATTGTATATATCATGACATCCCACCTCTAACTATTTTAGTATACATCTCTATAAAATATATAAAATAACATTTTCCCGCATTGTCAAAGCTTTATCACAGCTAAAAAAAATCACTGAGTAGCCCAGAACCTGAGTGACTATTCAGATGTTATGCTTCCATAGACTGACATTGTCCCATGATTTCTTAGACCTTAGTGTCACTTTTTTAAATGACCCTATGTTTGAGGACGGCGTTGGCCGACTTTCATGGACTAACCTGAAATGATAAGTTGTAACCATGTATTTTTATTTGTTTCAACCCAGAAATCTTCCTCAAATATTCACCATCCTGCATCTTTTTCACATCGTCCTGTGCCCTCTTTTCTGTTAGTTTCTGATTGATAGTCATTGTGAATTGTCTCTCTGTCCTGGACTCAACTTTTGTTTGGTCAAGTGCTCTTCGTCTTGTAGCGGCTCTGGCTGTGGACACCCTGCCTGCCTGCCTGCCTGCTGGGCGGGGGTGGGAGTGGGGATGGCGGTGGGTGTGGCCCACAGTCTCTCATCCCGGAGCCCTGAGCCCTGAGCCCTGGCCCCCTTCTGCCGAGCGCGGAGGGGGCGCCGACCCGCGTTATCCCCCAACCCCAGTCCCCGGTCTCAGCCCTGCTTCCCACCGTGCGCGGTGCTGCCTCCGCGGCCGGGCCCCTGGGCCCCGTCTCCCACGGCGCCTGCTTCCTGACTTCTAGGAGCCTCTTGATGTTTCTCATCTACTCTTTTCTCCCGGCCTGGTCGCTCCTTTGTTGCCATTTTGGGGGCATTTCGGGGAAGAGAAAGAAGACCGCGTTCCTCCAGTCTGCCGTGTTAACCCGTCTGCACTCCTTTCTCTGACACCAGCTTCTGAAGAGTGAAATAAGGCGGCTGGAGAGGAACCAGGCGCGAGAGCAGTCGGCCGCCAACCTGGAGTACCTGAAGAACGTGCTGCTGCAGTTCATCCTCCTGAAGCCGGGAAGCGAGCGGGCACGGCTGCTGCCCGTCATGGGCACGATGCTGCAGCTCAGCCCCGAGGAGAAGGCCAGGCTGGCCACCGCCGCCCAAGGTGCGCGTGCCGGGCACGCAGACCAGAGCTTTGAGACTTTGCCCCTTGGACGCGCGCTGCTGTGTGTGTCCCCGTGAGTAGGGTTGAAAAGCTGGCTCTTTAACGTTTCAGGGCAGCTGTGGTGTGATGGCGTCATTTCACACAGCAGGCAACAGTGCGGTGTCCAGTCTGATCTTCCAGTTCTTTCAAATTGGATTTGTGATCCTAGCGTTGAATTCTGCCCACAAACACAGTTCCCTTTTGTGTCGTACTTTTTATCATGTGGTAGACGTCCTCACCCCCCGGGAGTCGTTCGCCACCGGGTCGTGGGAGAGGAGTGTCCCCCAGTGGGGCTGCCGAGGCCCAGGACCGTGCGTGGAGCGTACATTCCTACCTGCATCTCAGACCTTCCGCTAGAAAGCTCTCCTTACACACGAAGTGCATTGTGGAGAATTTCCAGCGGGGCGAACTTGTTGCCGAGAAGGCCGTTGTGGGCCTGTTTCCTCCTTCGAAGCCAGAGAGGCAACATGTCTCCTTTCTCTGGTTGCCCTTAAGAGTCTTCTCTCTTCTCCTCTGGGGCAGCTTCACTTTCATGTGAACAGGGGAAAACTTCCAGCCTCTGTGTGTTGAAAGACAACAGAAAGCACCACCCTGGTCCCTACACGAGCAGCGTGCAGGGGGCACTGCCGGGCGGGGAAGGTTGGCGCTCTGCCAGCCGTGCACGTGTTAACACGCCTGCTCCCTGCGTGTCAGGTCCCAGCAGGTTCACAGACTGCGTGTGTCTTTCCTACTTGACGTATGACTTGTGATAAGGCAGCTTGGCTCCCCAAGGAGGGGAGTCATACGGCATTTTTCTGTGCAGAATCAGGACCTCAGCCCCCTGCCTGACAAGACTGGGCCTTGCTTCTGTGCGTGTGTGCTCCCAGCTGGCCGCAGCTCACAGGGCTGTACGTTGTTGCTTAGTATGCCTTCGCGGATTGTCTGAGACAGACAGGAAATGCTACAAGTGTAAGGACAGACAGGTTTGTAGCATGAAAATGCGGTGTGAGAAGATTAACACTTTGGTTTTGCTCCCCACAGGTGAGGAGGAAAATGCTTCCCGTTCCTCCGGCTGGGCGTCCTATCTGCACAGCTGGTCTGGACTTCGATAGACTGATGGGAAAAGCATTATTTATTAACCAAATAGAATCCATTCGGCAAAAAAGGTTCATGTATATGGCTGTCGTTCTTTTGTCCAGAAGCATGTGTACGTAAGTCACATCTCCATGTGTGTGTCCATACGTGTGTCTGGTGGGTTTAAAAGGCTCGGCCCGCGGTGAACTGCAGCAGGTGGAGTGTGGGAGGGGCCGCGGCCCAGGGACCCTGGCCCTCCCGCTGCCGCCAGACCCAGGGGCCACGAGGCCACCCCACTCCCTCCTCCGGACCCTCAGGCCACGTGTGTCGGGGCCGCACTGTGAATTCTGAAGTTCAGTTAGATTTCGGTCCTGTACCAGCTGGGATTTAGGCTTTTAAAATAATGTTTGAAGACCATTTATCTCAAGGTCAGACTTGCAGGTAGATTGTTATTAGTGACAAATTACGAGAGAAAATTTGTGAGTTGGAGTGTGAAGGAAAACGCTTTATCGGTAACGCTGACGTCTTTATGACGGGAACGTAAAGTGAACGTGCTGCTGTTCGTCACGAGCCTAAGTTAAAACGTGATTCATTTCGTTATTTCCTTTCAAATGAGCTGTTCTTCTTTCTCTGAAGTGTATTACCTCAAAACCTGTTCTGGGATCGGATCAGAAGCTCTGGTCGCCACGTTCCCGCGGTGGGGAGGGGGGGGGTGCCCGGGGCCCTGTCCAGGCTCCTGCAGTGCATCAGCTGCTTCCGCGCCAGGAGTCTGGTGGGACCCGGGCCGCCTCCCCAGGTGACCATTCCCCAGGGGGCCGGCTTGCGGCTCCGCGTGCTCCCGGCCCCAGCGGACAGGTTGCTGCATGCTGCATGGGGCCCTGGGAGATCGCACAGCCCCGAGAGCCGCTCTAGGTGCGGGTCACCTGCCTGGGCGCCTCTGAATATTCCATGGAGCCCATCAAACACGTGTCCTTAAATCATAAACGTGAGAATGCTAGTTGCAGTATTTCTTTGTGGACAAACCGCCTCACAGTGTGCTCTGGGGAGCTCTCTCCGCTTCCAGTTCATACTCCGATCTTCAGTCTCAGCTGGTGAACTGACTTTGTACTTTGGTGACTGGGAACTTTGGTTTCCAATTTAATTTAACTGAAATTTGCTGCTGACGTGTTGAGTTTGTTCTTTAAACAAAAATCTCAATGTCTGTCTCTCCTCCTGTTTTAGGAGAACAGACCTACTAGTGAATGTATTAACGAAATGCATCTATTGCAGAGCTGACTTTAAAAGTTTGAGTTCAGTTTTTTCCTTTATGAGCTGTGAATATGAGTATGCCAGCAGTGTGCGCTATAACTGTCACAGTATTTAAATAGATTTCACTGTCTCTGCAAGTCCAGGCCTCTTCGAAGTCTGTAAAAACTTGTTTTGAAATATAGTCTCTACCTATGGACATAACAACAAAATGCCTTTTTGCAAGATAAAACATGTATTGCTTTGATTACAAAAGGGGCACCCTTCCCTGGTTTCAGCAATGAGAGGAAATGTACTGATTATTGTGATATTTCTATTAAACGTGCTGCACTGTTAGGCCTGCTCATCTTCTAGTAGCCAAGGTCTCCTGGGCATTTTGAGTTGCTTTATGAAATGAATCTTGGGTTCCTTCTCTGCTGTCTTTACCAGTTGGGACCTCGGACCCTGGGTGCTTGGAGGAACGCAGGTCGCCCTTCGGGTCCGTGGTGCCTGCCGCATCTGACACCCACCTTCCAGCTGAAACTCAGGCCACCTTGGCCTTTCCGTGGGCACCTCTCAAGTTCCGGCCTCTGTGGTGTGAGGCTTTCTTGTACAGCGAACTCTGCTTATGCTCCAGTCAGCGTAAGTGGAGAATTACATTCCTTTAGGCAGAAGTGGCCTACTCACTAGCAGTGCCGCGTCCTTTACCCATTAGCCAGTGATGAGTCTAAGAGTTCCCATGAAGATACAACAACGCTGCTGTTTGGTAAGCAGAGCACACAAAGACGCTCACGTGTGATTAAATAGGAACGCCGTGGTGGCACTCGGTGCAAGACTGTTGTGTTTTGATTTGGTGTCTGAAAATCAACTGTGGCTTCGGCATAAGCCCAGGAGAACAACCTGTTACAGTTTTGCGGTGTCTTTGGGCTGATTTTCACCCATGAGTGTTAAAAAGCGTTTGGTTGTTTATGTATTTGGTTATATAGAGAAGGGAAATGTTTTTCACCTGCATTCAAAATGTGATTACATGGGAAAAGAATCAAGTTCTGACATTCAAGTTGTTACCGTTTAAAACAATAGAAAGGCTCCTGTGAGTCGAACGCCGAATATGGTGAGGAAACGGGATTTCAGGTTCAGGAATGCAGGTGACCACCTGGTTTCCTTGGGGGATGGGCCCACCCCCACCCCCACCCCCACCCACCTCTCCAGAGTCTGCCCTCACCCCTCCTCTCTGAGGACGGTCACCGCCCCTTCCCCACACACCCCATACAGATGCAGGGAGGCCCAGCCTAGTCACCTGGACCAGGTGCAGGGCCCTACCCAAGCCAGACCACCTAGATTCTCTCAGGGTGAGGACTTGGGACCGAGAGTCAAGTCAGCATGTCTGTGCGCCCGGAATCGGGACGTGTAAACGTAGGGGCTCCGGGTGCCCAGAAGGAGCGGGGAAAGCCCCACGCAAATAGGCCAGTAAGCTGGCGCGCAGGCATCACAGAGACCCAGGGCAAGGGTTCAGGGCCTTCGATTAACAGCATGGAACGAGCTCGAGCTGTTAAAGTTCAAACAGAAAAGAAAGTTGAACAGAAAGAAGCAGACATCCTAATATAGGAAGCTCAGGATTTAATGGTCTCTGGTCTCTGAAAATAGAAGAAATAGAAATTTTCAAAGAAATATTGCAAGAAAGCTTTGCACAACTAAAAGAGAAGTTCAAAGTAAAGGGCTGATCAGAGATCCGGTAGAGACCGTCCCGACTTGCGACGGGTCGGCTTCAGAGTTTCTGACTTGTTGATGGTGCAAAGGCGATACCTATGCAGTAGAAACCGTACTTGGAATTTTGAATTTGGCTCTTTTCCCCCAGGCTGGCGATACGTGGTCTAGCCCCTGCCGTGCTGCTGGGCAGCGGGGCCGTGGCTCCAAGTCACCCCGCGACCAGAGGGTGAACAGTCGGTACACTGACAGCCATTCTGCTTTCATTTTCAGTAGAGAATTCAACAAGTTACATGAGATAGTAAACACTCTGTTATAAAACAGGCTTCGCGTTAGATGATTTTGCCCAACTGCAGGCTATCGTAAGTGTTCTGAGCACGTTTAAGGCGGGCTGGGCTACAACGCTTGTGGGGTCAGGTGTACTAAACACATTTTCCACTTTCAGTGGGTTTAGTGGAACACAGCCCCATGGTAAGTGGAGGAAGATCTGTACATGACTGAAACAGGGATATCGATGTAAATTTTTAGGAAAAAACGAGGCTCCTAAAAGGTTTCCAGAGAGAAAAAAAACAAGTCACATACGCAGGACACAGGAGGGAAAGGGGAGCTGCATCGGACCTCTCGACAGCAGCACTGCACACCTCAAGGCACTGGAGAAATTCCTTCAGAATTCTGAGGAAACATGAATTCCAGCCTGGAATTCTGTAAACACAAGCTCTCAGTTAAATGGAAAGAGAAAGACATTTTCAGATCCTTGGGAACTGAAAAAAAAAAAAAAAATTACTTCCCATGTCCTTTCTAAGGAACCTTTGAGAGAACCTGCTCCAGAGGGAGAAGAACACGAAAAACCGCAGCCGCCGAGCAGAGACTCGACACGGGAGAGCACTGAGCCGGGTCCCCGGGTGGTGGCTGGGCAGTGGCCAAGAGGCTGAGGACGAATAAACAAGATTCCAAATGCGGGTTCTCCTAGGAAAAAAAAGTGGAACTAATAGATTAATTGATGTAGCTAATGTGTAAAATTTTATTGGAAGATGTTGGAACTAATAAGGATCTATCATATAGCGCAGGGAACTCTTACTCAATACTCTGTAATGGCCTGTATGGGAAAAGAATCTAAAAAAGAGTAGATGTATGTGTATGTATAACTGAGTCACTTTGCTGTACAGCAGAAACTAATGCAACATTGTAAATCATCTACACTCCAATTAAAAAAAAACACAGTTTTACTGAAAAAAAGATGTTGGAAATGGAAACGTGAACACTGACAACATATTTGATATTAAGGAAATATTTTTAGCTTTTTTAGTTTTGATAATGTTTATGTTTAAAAAGAATTCTTTTAAAAACATGCTGAAATATTTATTGAAGTCACATTTGATCTAAATTAATACGGGAGGAGGGAAAAGTGGGTGAGAGTGTAAATGAAAGAGGGTCAACAATAAATTCATGGTTTTCTCATGACAAACGTGCATTTTATGCATTCTTTTCCCACACACCTGAAGCACACAGTTTTCTCTGTTTTACGTAATGTGTACGTTGTGTTTTTTAAAAATACTGAGATATAATTTACCCACCATAAAACTGACTGTGTGGAGTGTACAGCTGAATGGCTTCAGTGTGGTCATAGGATTGTGACACCATCCCCAATTTTCATCATTCCGGAAAGAAACTCCCTACCCGTTGCTAGCCTCTCCCCCACTAACCCATCCCACCCTTGGCAACCACTAATCTGCCTTCTGTCTGTAGATTTGCCTATTTGTATAATTCCTGTTACATTGCAACTAACTCATTCCTAAGTTCCCAATAAAAGTAATAACCTCATGAGATTAAATGAAATGATGCAGTCAGAGGCTGACTCAGCATGGTGTCTGGGACGTAGGACACATACAATAAATGTTAGATGTTTTTATGTTCCACTTTCCATGTATAATTACAAACTAGTTTCAGCACACTCTTGTCACTGTCATTACCAAGAAGATTAAACATTAATGTTATCCAGTGAAACCATTGTTTGTGGCTATAAATCTTTTCTGAGGGATGTACTAAATTCTAAATGCAAAAATGAAATATTTTAAAAATTAATATCAGTGACATTTAGGTCATTTCTGTTACTGCTTTCCTAATTAGCAAAAGCAATTTAAAATGTAGTTTATCCAAGATATTGCGATTTCTGCTAGCTGTGTTTCTTGTATCTTTTTTGGTAACTTAGAAGAAAGCAAGTGTTTGGGTTTTGTTTGGCTTTTGATCGACTTTAAATGTTATGCTGTTTCTTAACTTGTTGCTGGCTAGGTACAGGGTATGCTTTCCTGGGGGGCCCTTGAGGACTGGCCATGCCTTCTCGCTCCTTTTCTTACCCCAGTCGATTACCAGAAGGCCACACTCCCTGGAGAACACTTCTGTTTTAACTTCAGTCTTTACTCTTAGTAACTTCCCCGAGGAAATGGATCTGTGCCTGAAGCCTGGTCTGCCTGGCTTCAGAGTACCTACATTATCCCGTGATGTATTTTCCAGTTGCTTTGTCTGAGCATAGGTATAAAAGTGACTCACTGCACAGGGTGGGAGGGGTAGTGGTGCATTAAGTCTAGTGGCGCAAAGATGGAAGAAAACCAAAGACACCACAGACTTTCAGTGAAAGGGATTCTTTTTAAAATTAAGAAAATTTATGAACATGAAAAACAGTCAGTAAACAGACCTTGTGCCCATACTGTACCGGGTTCCAGAAAGAGTCACCCTTTGCTGAGAGCACTGCTTGGTATTCACAACTGATTTCTTTCGATATCTTGTTTGTACACAAAAGCATGATTTTTATTACTTATAACCAAAGTAGAGGTTAGAATTCAGACCTGTTCTGAGCAATGTAACAGATAGTTTATATTACTTATTTTAGTGCAGTTTAAGATTATAAGATACAGTTCCCAAAGAGTGAAATACCATTTTTCACAAAGTATGGATCTGTAGTGTCTAGAACAATGTATCAGTATACCTGTTACACTAAGCCTAATTAGGAGCTCTCTACATTTTATGGCATAGAGTAATCTCATTGTAAGCTGAAAACTCATGTTAACCACCAGACGTTGTGCAATGTTTAATTCTTATGATTCATTCTGAGTTTCTGACTGAGATCACTTTCTCTGGCCTTGTGCGTTTCTCCTGGGACCCATAAAATATGCAGCTAACTTAATTTCATGACTGCACTGTTTCTGCTCCAGGAGGAATCATTCAGATCAGCTTTCAAACTGCCTTATATATGACGACCTTGAAATATTTTAGAATGAACTCCTTTGTTCTAGAACTTCTGTGCCTAATACAGTAGCCACTGTTCACATGTGGATATTGAAAGACTGAAATGTAGTTATTCCAGACTGAGATATACTGTAAGTATAAAATACACGTGAGATTTTTTTTTTTTTTTGCGGTACGCGGGCCTCTCACTGTTGCGGCCTCTCCCGTTGCGGAGCACAGGCTCCGGACGCGCAGGCTCAGCGGCCATGGCTCACGGGCCCAGCCGCTCCGCGGCATGTGGGATCTTCCCGGACCGGGGCACGAACCCGTGTCCCCTGCATCGGCAGGCGGACTCTCAACCACTGCGCCACCAGGGAAGCCCCACGTGAGATTTTAAAGGCATACGAAAAATAACTTGTTTCTTTGAGAAAAGTAGTAAAATGGACACAACTCTGGCAGGATTGACCAAGAGAAGCAGAGAGATGACACAAATAACTTTATTAATAAACAGGGGACACATAATAGATAAAGTAGAATTTTAAAAAATATGAGAATAATATAAATAACTATGTTAACAATTGTGAAACTTTAGAAATGAAATAAAACAATTTCTTTAAAATTTAAATTTACTCTGTATTACTGTGTACGATGATTGTGTAAAATTTAAAAGCTTGAATAACCCTATAACTACAATAGAAATTGAAATGGTGTTTAAAATCTTCTCAAGAAGAAAACACAAAGTCCAAGGGGATTTGCAGTCAGGTCACACCAAATTTTCAAGTAACAGTTGACCCAATTTCATACAGATTTATTCAGACAATAAAAAGGAAATATTCTCCAACTTACTCTATAAGGCCAGCATAAACCCTGATACCACAGATAAGATATAATTGGAACATTGCAAGCCATTTCATAGTGAATATAGCTACAAAAATTCTAAACAAAATTTGATTAACAAATCGAATCCCACTGTGTATAGAAGAAGATAATACCTCATGACTAAGTTGGGTGGATCCTCAGTATGCAAGGGTGTTTTCATATTAGAAAAGACATAAATATATCTTATTACATTTACAGACGAAAAGAGAAAAGGCATTTGATCAAATTCAACATACACTGATATAAATTCTTAGTTAAAAATAGGAAAGAGTATCCATGAAAAATGAAGAGCAAACGTCATCCTAACCGGACACTTAGAATCATTCATTTTAAAATAAGGAAAAATAGGGCTTCCCTGGTGGCGCAGTGGTTGAGAGTCCGCCTGCCGATGCAGGGGACACGGGTTCGTGTCCCGGTCCGGGAGGATCCCACATGCGGCGGAGCGGCTGCGCCCGTGAGCCATGGCCGCTGAGCCTGCGCGTCCGGAGCCTGTGCTCCGCAACGGGAGAGGCCACAGCAGTGAGAGGCCCGCGTACCGCAAAAAATAAAATAAAATAAGGAAAAATAACGTGGCACTCACTAGGATTACCTCTACTTAACGTGGCACTGACATCCCTGGATAGTGAAATAAAATAAGAGAAATTCCAGACATACAGTCTGGAAAAGAAGTAAAACGTTATTTTTAGCTGATAAGATGGCTTACGTTAAAAACAAAACCTACAGATAAAGTATTAGAAAACTTAGGAGGGTTTGGCAAGTTGGCTGGTTATAAGATTAATATATTTAAAAGGTCAGTTTTGTTTGTATTATGCTATTAGCAAACAACTGAAATACTTAAAGAGAAGACACCATTGTAAATCAGAGAATACTAAATGCCTAGGAATAAATACAACAAAAGATATGGAACACCCCTAGACAGAAAGTCACAAAAGTTATTAGAATATGTTTTTAAACAGTTAAATAAATGGAGAGATGCATCGTATTGATGAGTCGGAAGACTCAAATCATAAAGATGTCAGTTCTTCCCTAATTAATCTATAAATTCAGAGCAATTTCAACCAAAATGTAATAGGATTTTTTTTTTTTTACTTCGGCTGCGTGGCACGCAGGATCTTAGTTCCCCAACCAGGGATTGAACCCATGCCCCCTGCAGTGGGAGCTCAGAGTCTTAACCAGGAATTAGTTAGACTGGACCGCCAGGGAATTTCCTGCAATGGGATTTTTTATGGGACTTGATAAAATGATTGTAAACTGTATGTATTAAGAGGAACAGGCAACAGCCAGGGCACTTCTGAAAAGCAAAACCAAGGACATGGGACCTGCCCCATCAAATATTGCAATTATACAAAACCACGGTAACTAAGGCAGTACATGGATACAGTGTGGGTACAAGACAAACTGACCAGTGGACTAGAATAGTGAGCCAGGCCAGACCCACACGTACGTGCAACTCTGCTATTTCACACAACACATAAAATCAACTCAGAATGTGGTGCATACACAAAATAGAATATTATTCAGCCTTAAAAAGGCAGGAAATTCCAGGGACTTCCCTGGCGGTCCAGTGGTTAAGACCCCACGCTTCCAATGCAGGAGGCACGGGTTTGATTCCCGGTCAGGGAGCTAGGATCCTACATCCATGCAGCACAGCCAAAATTTTTTTTTTACTTTTAAAAATTAAAAAAAGAACGCAATTTTGACACAGCCTACAACATGGGTGAACCTTGAGGACCTTGTGGTGAGTGCAATAAGCCAGACACACAAGGACAAATCCTGTATGATCCCACTCATATGAGCTCCCCAGGGTTGTCAGAGACGGAGAGTGGGGTGGTGGGGGCCAGGGGCGGCAGGGCGGGAGTCGTTGTTGGATGGAGACGGAGTTTCCAGGGGGGAAGATGAAAAGAGTCGGGAGACGGACGCTGCAGATGCTGTGCCACAGTGAGAATGTACTTGACACGAGTGAACTGTACACTTGAAAAGGGCTGAGATGGTAAACCTTCTGTTGAGTGTATTTTATCACAACTAAAATTTAAAAACAACCCTAGATTGATTAAGGATTAAATGTCAACAACAGAACTTTACAACTCTTAGAATATAGAGAGGGATACCTTTTAAAACTTGGGGTGGAGAAGATTTCTTGAAAAAGATGCCTGAGACATTAACTATTAAAGAAAAAACTGATAAATTGGATTGTAGTAAGGTTGGGTTTTTTTGTTTGTTAGAAACACTTTAAAGAAAGTGAAAAGACAGTTATAAACTGGGAGAAGATATTCACAATAAACGTAACTGATAAAAGCACAATATCATGAACAAAAAGATCTCTTTCAAATGAATGAGAAAAGCACACGCACGCACACGCACACACAACAAAAACTTAGGCAAAAGATGAGCAGAGTCATCATAAGAGATGAGTCCCATACTGCCCACAAGTACATGAGGAAATACACAATCTCATTATTGACTGGGGAATTCTTTTTTTATAAAGGATTTTTTAAAAATTTATTTATTTTTGGCTGCGTTGGGTCTTCATTGCGGCGCGCGGGCTTTCTCTAGTTGCGGCGAGCTGGGGCTACTCTTTGTTGCAGTGCGCAGGCTTCTCACTGCGGTGGCTTCTCGTTGCAGAGCGCAGGCTCTGGGTGTGTGGGCTTCGGTAGTTGTGGCACGCAGGCTCAGGAGTTGCGGCATGTGGGCTCAGTAGTTGTGGCTCGCGGGCTCTAGAGCGCAGGCTCAGTAGTTGTGGTGCACGGGCTTAGCTGCTCCGCGGCATGTGGGATCTTCCCAGATCAGGGCTCGGACCCTTGTCCCCTGCATCGGCAGGCGGGTTCTTAACCACCGCGCCACCAGGGAAGTGCCTGATTGCGGAACTGAAATATCATTTTATCCCCATTTCATTGGCAAAAGGAAAAAGTGACACCAAGTGTTGGGGAGGATGTTTGCCTTCGAGATCTCAGTAGTTTGGTACAAACTTTAAAAAGTGGCTTGGCCTTATCTTCTACTCACTCCAAGATAAATATTTAAGAGAGATTGCAGCATATATACAACAGTAAACATTCAGAATGTTCGTAGGAGAACACTTCACAATCGTAAGCACCTAGAATAACCCCAGAGCCCAGCAACAGTGGAATTAATTAATTGTGATATATTCATACAGTGGTCAAACAAATTAACTACAGCAACATGGAACAATATCAATGAATCTTAGCAACATAATATTAACTGATAAAAAATAAGTTCTAGGGGCTTCCCTGGTGGCACAGTGGTTGAGAATCTGCCTGCCGATGCAGGGGACACAGGTTCGAGCCCTGGTCTGGGAAGATCCCACATGCCGCGGAGCAACTAGGCCCGTGAGCCCCAACTACTGAGCCTGTGCGTCTGGAGCCTGTGCTCCGCAACAAGAGAGGCCCGCGCACCGCAATGAAGAGTGGCCCGTGCTTGCCGCAACTGGAGAAAGCCCTCGCACAGAAATGAAGACCCAACACAGCCAAAAATAAATAAATAATAATTAAAAACGAATATCTGCTTATTAAAAAAAATGCAAATTGTTAAAAAAAAGTTCTAATAGATTTTATATAGTGTATTCTCTGTATAAAGTTAAACCAAACTAAAATTTTAGTTGCTTGTTTGCAGATACGTGAGTGTATGTTCAAGAATTCATATAGATTCAATAAAACTATATAAAAAGAAAAGCAAGGAGATGGTAAACAAGAAATTCAGCATGAGAGCTGCCTTGGATGGAGCGAGGGAAGAGGATGGTCCCAGTGGGTAGCCATGTATTTATGTAAATTATTATGAAGGACCTAGCCTTTCTTTAAGTGGTGTTTTCATGGGTTCTTACTACATTATTAAAAATAATCAACTGTGTAACAAAACGATGAACTGAAACTGAGCCATTAATGGACCAAGGATGAAAGTGTGTCAGGAACTAAGTGTTATGATCAACCAGTTCCATGTCCCTAAAGTTTAAAACTTGAAAAATACAAGCAGTGTAAAGATAACCCGAGGAAGCCGTCATTAACATTGTGGTTCATTCTTTGCCGTGTTTTCCTCCATGAGTGATCACACACACACACACCCATCGCCCTCCTGACCAGCCCCTCCCCGGCCGTGACACTGTGGGACATACGTCACCAGGGGACACACGAAGCCAGACTGGCTTCTGCTGTGACTGCACTGACCGCGTGGTGGCAGATAGCCCCGAGGGGAAGGGGAAGGGGCTGGTCCCTGTGTAGCTCAAAGGAGCAGAGTTTTAGGAACCTGTATGAAAGCCGAGCCTCCTTCACCTTTCAGCATCCTGTGCAATGTCCCCTGGCCCCGGGCTCTTTCTTATCCATGTGAAGTGGGGCGTTTTCAGGAGGCCGTAGGCTCGAGCCTGGGAGTCTTCGTCTAAGCGTCCACCCTGGTCGCAGGGAGCGGGGAGGCAAGCTGGTGTCCACCTGTAGGCTGCGTGGAGGTGGGTCTGCAGAGCTACAGTAGTGCCTGAAATAGAGGCTCGTGTGCAGGTGGTGCTTCAACACAGGGCAGAGCAAGAGACAGGGAGACCTACAGCCAAACACCCCTCACATAATGTAACATGTGGACATTTACAAACCACCATACATATTCTCCAACAACATAAGCAAAAGAAAGGACGTATACCAAAACTGTGACAATGCTTCCTTATAGTTGGGAGCAGTGGGGAGGGAGGGCATGAGTGTGAAGGGAAAAAATATGAGAAAGAAATTATGAAAGAAAATTTAAGTTAAATTGAAAAACGAGAATGGAAAGGATGTGAGAAGGGCCTTGCATTAATTACTAACAATAGTGGAATGATTAACAAGTTTTCCCCCTAGGGTTAAAACCAATTAGGACTCTATTTTTTCACGTGCCTGTTCTTGCTTGCAAATCTGATAGTTTCATTCCCTTTACTCAGTGGTTCTCAAGGTGTGCTCCCCAGACGGCAGCCACAGCACCTCCAGGGAGCTGGTTAGAAATGCAAGTCTCAGCTCCACCCAGACGCCCTGCATCAGAACCATAGGCCAGAGGCCCAGCAGGCAGGGTTTAACATGCACGCTGTGTGTTTCTGGTCCACACTCAAGTTTGGGAACCACCAGTCCGTGGGACTTAGCAACAAGGATCCACTGGAGCCTGCAGAGAGCTGAGGTCAGATTAGAGAAGAAACTGGTGTGAGGACAGTGAGAGGAAACAAGTTTTATATTTTTTTTCGATTCTTTTCTATTATAGGTTATTACAAGATATTGAATATAGTTCCCTGTGCTATACGGTAAATCCTTGCGGTTTATCTACTTTATGTACGGTAGCATGTATCTGTTAGTCCCAGTGGCATTGGCAGTTTTTAAAAACTTCTCAGGTAATTCTAACAGCCAGGGTCGAGATCCATTGATCTATAAATAAATGGCATATACAGTGCAGCTGTTAAAAAGAATGAACTAGAGATATCCGTATTGAAGTAGAAGACTGTCCAGGATATACATATTTAAAATATTAAGATGCAAAGTAGTATATATAGTGCCATTTAAGAAAACATACACAGTTGCTAAACGTATACAAAACATCTGGGAAAACAGACACCAGACTGTTTTCAATTACTATCTCTGCAACATGAGATCACAGGTATTCCAATATGCTGTCTCTTGATAAGTTACATGTGTATGTAATGTTTGAATTCCTGAATAGTAAACAGTATTGACAATTGTTATGCTTCTATGTAACTGGCATTGTCCTCAGTGCTTCTATTGTCTTTTTTTCCCCTACTGATTCCCCAGTGCCTAGAACAGTGCCTGGCACCAATATTTGTTGAAAGGTGAATCTTGTTTAATCCTCTAACAAACGTTTGAAGTAGGCCCTGTTATTATTTCCTTTTTGAGGAGGAGTCTGAAGCAGGGAGAAGGTAAACCACTCAGCAGGTGGCTGGGAGGATTTGAACCCGAATGTGCCTGAGCCCACACCCTTCCTTCTCAACCAGGACACATCACGTATGAGCAGAGCTCTTCTGCTATGGAGCCAGAAACGAGATGAGTATATATCACCTGAGGATGCAGGAAAAAGCTGTCTAACTAACCCACCATTTCTGGACAGATAAACGCTGTTTTCCCTGTCCTCCTATTACGTACTTGTCTATTGGAGATCCATGGAGGATGAAAAGAAGAAAAACCACATTAAATAAGTGTTTATTGTGAATACAACCTCTAAACTATTTCCAATCATATGCCTTTTGTGTGTAAATGTGTATCCACATACGTATAACACATAAACTTACAAATACCAAATTTCATTTTCAAAAGCCGAGTAATGAGAGGCAAAACAAAAATGAATGAAGCAGTCTTGCAGACATTGTGGTTTCATCCTGAGAGACTCCAGGGACATATGAACAATAAGAAACACACTTTAACATTTAAGACCAAGAGACAATATTTTTTTCCGTCTTTGTGACAGACATTGGTCAACCACGGAATCAGCTCACCCAGATAACCATCCACAGACAGGATAACTATGATGAAATGCACTACTGCTTTAAAACCACCAGTTAGAGACCCAGAGGTAGCCAGTTTTTAGCCAAGTGTCCTGAAGTGACAGCAAGATTAATAGATCACAAACTACAGTATGTTGGAAGCAAGCTACCATGAAAAGAAACCTGCTTTATAAAATATAACCACAACAACAATTAAGCAAAGCAATTGATACGAAATTAATCTCTTACTTTTGGGAACATTTGGAATATATATGCAAAACAACCCCAACTCTTTATTCGAAAAGAAGTGGGAGATGAAATTTGTTGGGAGATGAGATATCAAGACAAGTCTCTAAATATTTTGATTTTTTCTTTAAAAATTAATACATATTCTTTTCTAGAAAACAAAGAAATATAGGGAAACATCACATAGATTGTTCTCCAAACAAATCAGAACTACTGTTGATATTTAAGCATTTTTTTTTTTTTTTTTTTTTTTTTTTTTTTTTTTGCGGTACGCGGGGCTTTCACTGCTGTGGTCCCTCCCGCTGTGGAGCACGGGCCCAGCCGCTCCTGCGGCATGTGGGATCTTCCCGCACCGGGGCACGAACCCGGGTCCCCTGCATCAGCAGGCGGACTCTCAACCACTGCGCCACCAGGGAAGCCCGATATTTAAGCATTTTTAACCAGTTGTAAATCACACACTATATAAAATTTTTAACTTATCCCATACAATTAACCACACTGCATATTTTCTCAAATTACTACTGTCTTATAACTTGAATTTTTAATGAATTTATAATACTCCATTAAGGAAATATATTTTGTGTGCATGTTCTCCCCTCTTTCTAATCCCTAGACCCTCTACAGATCCAACTTCTGTTACTAGTTTCTTGCATATCTTATATTTCCAGATATTTCTTAAGATACAGGTGGTGTGTGTGTGTGTGTGTGTGTGTGTGTGCACGCGCGCGCGCCTGTGGGTGGCGTCTCCCTTTTCTCTTCCCTCAAACGGCAGCATACTAAACAAACTTTCCTCCCTTTCATTATTTCCTTACTTAAAATATATTGCAGAGGTCATTCTTTATTACTACAAATCATCTGCCTTATTTTTTTAAACTGTTGTAAAATATACATAACATAAACTTGAACTGAAACGTGTTTAAGCATGCAGTTCAGTAACGTCAGGTATATTCACATTGTTGTACAACCAACCTCCAGAGCTTTTTCATCTTTTTTTTTTAATTAATTAATTAATTTGTTTTTGGCTGCGTTGGGTCTTTGTTGCTACGCGCTGGCTTTCTCTAGTTGTGGCGAGCAAGGGCTACTCTTGGTTGCGGTGCGCGGGCTTCTCATTGCGGTGGCTTCTCTTCGTTGTGGAGCATGGGCTCTAGGGGCGCAGGCTTCAGTAGTTGCAGCGTGTGGGCTCAGTAGTTGTGGCGCACGGGCTTAGTTGCTGCACGGCAGGCGGGATCTTCCAGGACCAGGGCTCTAACCCGTGTCCCCTGCATTGGCAGGTGGATCCTTAACCACTGCGCCACCAGGGAAGAGCTTTTTCATCTTGCAAAACTGAAAGTGTACCTGTTAATCAAAACTCCTTACTTCCACCTCCCCCAGCCTCTGGCCACCACCATCTACTTTCTGTCTCTATGAGTGTGACTCCTCTGGGGACCTCATATAAGTGGAATGAGACAGTATCTGTCCTTTTTTGTCTGACTTATTTCACTCAGCACAATGTCCTCAAGTTTCATCAGTGTTGTAGCATACGTCAGAATTTCCTTCCTTTTTAAGGCTGAATAATATTACATTGTATGGATGGACCACATTTTGCTTATCCATTTCTCCATCCTTTGGCATTTGTGAATAATGCTGGTAATGAACTTGGGTGTACAAATATCTCCTCTAGCCCCTGCTTTCAACTCTTTTGGATGAATACCCAGGAGTGGGATTGCTGGATCATAATGGCAACTCTCTTTTTAGTTTTCTGAGGACCCTTCGTACTGTTCTCCACACTGGCTGCACCAGTGTACATTCCCACTCGCAGTGCACCAGGGCCCCAGTTTCTCAACCAACACAACACCCTGCGTGTGAGGTCGGTTCGATTCGCATTTCCTTGATGACTAGTGATGTTGAGCATCTTTTCATGTGCTTGTTGGCTATTATTTTTTTTACATCTGTGTAGTACTATGTGTAGAAACCGTGATTTATTTAATTAATGTCCTGGTTAAACAAACCTCCTCAGTTACTCTTAAAAACAAACTGCATTGGCCCTGCCTGTACCAGCGTGTGGCCAGTTCTGTTCCGCTGTCGCACGCCACCCACCCGCACTGCAGTCCTCCGTAAGGGGCAGCCGCCACCCCTCGGGGCTCACCGGGTTCCCCGGAACGCTCCGCGATAACTGTCCGTAAACGGGGTCTTCAGCGCTGCTGCAGCTCCAGAAGCGGCCCCACAGCGCGCACCGGGTCAGAGCGGAGCTGACTTCACATCAGCACCGACACCGCCCACCTTCCCCGCCCGCGGGATTCTGGTGCCCGGACAGCGGAGCAGGACGTAGGGCGACGCGGCCCCGCACCCCGACCGCACCGCGCCCTCAGGCCCCGGGACAGAGTCCGCCTCCGCTAGGGCGGGGCCTCGGCGCGCGGGGAGGGGCGGCCTGAAGGCGAGGGCAGAGCCAGGACGGGGCTGGGCCGACATAGGGGCGGGGCCGACATAGGGGCGGGGCCGACATGGGGCGGTCCAGGGGGCGAGGCCTATATGGAGGCGGGGGGCCGACATCCGGGCGGGCGGTTCCGGGGGTGGTTGGGTGGGTGGGGCCTGCTGGGCGGGGCCGAGCCTAGGTGGGCGCGGCCTCCGCCCCGGCCCCGCCCCTTCCTGCCAGTCCGCGCAGCGTGGAGGAGCGGCGGGAGCGGCGCGGGTACGCGGTGCGGGTTCGCGTGGCGGGTTCGCGTGGCCGCCGGAGATGCTGGGCGTGGCGGCAGGAATGACCAACAGGTAAGGCCGTGGCGGCCGTGAACCCGCAGCCGGAGCCGGAGCCACGTCGGCGGCGCGGCCGGCCCCTCCCCGTGCGCTGACGGACGGGCCTGCAGAGCCGGCGGCCCGAGTGGACCGCGTCCCGGCCCGGCGCTCCCCATGCCCGGCGCTCGCAGCCCGGCTCGGGTTGCGAGAGGCGTCCGTGAGGGCGGGGACGTATCAGGGCTCGAGATTTACCGAATTAGAAATGAAACTGAGACTTTAAAGGACATTGACTCATTCATTAAACGTAAAATAAGTCTGTGATCTCAACATACATAACGCATGCTTTATGAAAATAGCATTTTCCTAAACAAAAAATTAGTGTGACGAGAGCCCTGCTCTTACATTTTGCATATCTCCTAAATGTCTGCATTTTCCTGCCTGCTCTGCTTTCAGTCCATTGCGGTCCGTTTTGGTTGAAGTCTGAAGAAAATCTGCTCCTAACCAGACGGGTGGTTGGAAAAGGGATCAGTAGTACTTCAATAGCTTTTCACGTAGTTGCGGTATTTTTCGTTATTACTCCAAAACTAGGCAAGCTTAATGTTTCTTAAAGATTAGTTTGATGTGGAGTCTGAAGCCTTACAAGGAGGTTTTCACTCTCCATGACATTAAAATTCACCGTCTGCCCTGAAGTTGGAAGGGGCTTGTGCCCCGTTGTAACATCACCCTCATTTGGAAAATGTTGATTCACTGAGTTAGGCAGCCCTTCCAAATGTTGACACATCTCTTTATACAGCATCACTAAATAACATTTCTTAATATCACGGCTGATCTCCTTAGAAACTCTCTAAGTTTGAGAAGCTGTCAAACTCCAGGTGGTGGATACAAGTTTTCCAACATTCTAATTTTCAGTTGAAAGCTTGATTTTTATTATTGATAGGAAACTCTTGTCAATTGTTTTCTTCAGAGTAACAGACTCACTTTGTTTAGTTTCAAGAAATGTCTGCCAAGTGCAAGTCTAAAAACCATAGTTTGTTATTCTTTCTGGTAAAAATGGTAGACCATGAAAAAAAGCATCTAATTCAGCCGGCACTGGATCACACGCGTGCTTTCCCTGCAGACAATCGTCTTACTGTGGTATGCAGCCCAAGTGCTTTGTTCATCACAAGAAACAGAATACAAGGTCAAAGTTCGAGATTTAATAACAGTAATTTGTATTGCTTCATCAAGGACATTTTTTTGTTTTTAAAAAAATTTATTGAAAATTCAATCAATACAAAATTTAAAATATATGTAAGGTATAAAGGATGACAATACAGTGTATACAATATGAATTAAGAGTAGAACCAAAAAAAAAAAAAGAGTATAACCCTTTCCTTTTAAGAGCCTTGGTCGTCTCCTGATCCCATCCCATTCCCATCCTGAATTTTCCCTTCGCAATCCCTTGCTCTTTTGTGTGGTATTAAGCACATTCATAATGTTGTGTGGCCATCGCTGACATCTGTCCATCTCCAGAACTCTTTTTTCTTGCGAAACTGAAACTCTGTCCATTAAACAGCTTCCCATTCCCCTGTCCCTCCAGCCCCTGGTCTCCCCTGTTGTATTTTCTGTGTCTGATTTAGACTATTCCAGGCTCCTCATATAAGTAGAATCATCCAGTCTTTGTCTTTTTGTGACTGGCTTATTTCACTCAACATAGTGTCCTCAGGGTTCATCCATTTTGTAGCCTGTGTTAGGATTTCCTTTCTTTTTAAGGCTGAATAATATTCCATTGTATGTTTATACCATTCATTTGTTTATTCGTTCATCCTTCAGTGGACATTTGGGTTGTTTCCACCTTTTGGCTATTGTGAATAGCGCTGCTATGAACACGGGTGTACGTTTTTTATTAGAAACTTTTATTGAGAGAATTGTAGATTCACATGCAGTTGTAAGAAATAGTATAGAAAGATCCAGTGTATCCTTTACCCAGTTTCCCCCATTGATAACATTTTGCAAAACTGTAGTGCACAGCCTCAGCCACAATACTGATAGTCATACAGTCCATTAATCTTGTTTAGATTTCCCCAGTTTTACCTGTAGTCGTGTGTGTGTTGTGTAATTTTATCACGAGTGTGGGTGTGTGTATCCACCGAGGTCCAGATAGAGGACAGTTAGTGCCCTCACCCCAAGGGTCCCTCCTATGCCATTTTCCTCTGTGTCCTCCTCTGCCTGCTCTTTAAACCACGCATCCATTCAGCGTCTCTAAAATTTTGTGATTTCAGAAATACTGTATGAGTGGAATCATACCGTTCTTAACCTTTTGGGATTGCGTTTTAAACAAGTCAGCCTAATTCCCTGGAGACTCGTCCGGGCTGTTGTGTGTATTGTAGTTTCTCCTCAGGGTGGGTGTATATAGGACGGCTTAACTGTCAAATGAGGAACAAATGCAGGACATTTGGGCTGTTTCCGGTTTTGGCTATTAATAATAAGGACATGTGGACGTTTGTGGACAGGTTTTTGGTGTCACCATAAGCGTCCCTTTCTCTGGAATAATTGTCCAAGAGAGCAGTGGCCGGGTGCATGGTGATTCCATGTTTCGCTTTCTCAGGAGCATGGACTTTCCCAGAGCGGCTGGGGCAACACCGCTTTCATCAGGGACACCGAGAAGGGAAAGGGGTGTTCTTTCCCTGCAGGTGCCTGGGGGTGAGGCGCTGGGTCCCATCACCGCTGCCCCTGCCTTGATTGGTGCTGGGGGCTGGCATTGGGCCCACGGCTGCCTTTGCACCGTCAGTGAAAATGCCTCCACCGCGCGGAGGGCCCAGCATCTTCCCGGAGCTTCTCAGCATTATTATGAAAACACTTTTCATCCCGGCTTCTTGAGAAGGTCTGGGGCCCCTCCGGGGTTTCGAGACCACCCTCTGAGAACTGCAGTTAACATAACCTGAGATCATGGGGGACATGCAGATATTTGGAGTACGTAAAAAGGGAAATCTACGAAGAGTTTCCTTAGAAATGTGTGGCAAATGCTTGTACTGAGTGCTTTCTAGTTGGAGGGAGTTTTAGTGGGACTTGAAGAACCAGTAGGGGAAAAGCAGCTTTTGCCCTGAAGGATTTTTCCGGGCACGATGCCAGCGTGTTATGAAGAGGGTGGTGTCCTGGCAGCGAGGGTCTTCGTAGGTCTTCAGTGCTCTGCCTGTTTGTGCGCTGAGGAGATCGAGCACTTAGTTTAAGGACACTGATGAAGACTTGGTAGCGGGAAAGGTGCCTCGGTTCTGGTTTCCGTGTGCCCTGCAGGCCTAGGGCTGTCAGGACCGCTGTCTTGACTGTTCATCGCCCCCCTTGCCTTTGGGGTGACCCTGAACCACTCCTGGACGCTCTTTCTCCTGCAGTGCGTGGCCTTCCCTTTCCTCCCCGAGGGGACCTTCCTGCCCTCCTCAGGGTCCGGGGGCCTGCAGTGGGGAAGGCAGATCCAGGCCGGTGATGGAAGCACAGAGCTTTTACCCCAGGAGCCTCAGTTTTCAGTAATCTTGTGTCTGTTCCTCAGAAGATCATGTAAATAAACCTCAGCGTAGGTCACGTTCTCAACTAGGGCTGCCCTTAAGTAGAAGGAAAAGCATCTCAAACTGCTGGTCGATTTTACATTTCTCGTTAATTGTGCTTTAAGCTGTGGTTTCCTGCCTACAGAAATGTCATCTACATTACACGCTGGCCCGTGGCCAGGTTGTCTTCCAAAAACTTTAATTTTAAGATACTAGAGAAGCGAGAGCTGGGGTGCCCATTGCCACGTTCCGTGGACCCTCCAGCAGCTGTGGTTTTACCCCTTGTGCGACGACCACTCATCTCTCGTTTCACCTCATCAGACGTTTGCATGCAGGAGCTCACGGGAGAGGGGGTCACGTTCCCGCATCCTTTTCACGTCGGAGCATACTTTTTGCCTTGATGAGTCCACAGTGACATTCTGTGTGTGGGTTGGAAGGTGCAGACACAGCTGGCCGTGGCCAGTGCATCCCGTGGGAGGGGAGGGGCGCGGAGGGTGGAGGGTGAGCTTGGGCTGGGACGCGCAGGAGCGACGTAGCTCACCTGAGGTCACGTAGGGCCCCATGCAGCAGTAAGAAAGAATTCAGAAAGATCCAGTGTATCCTTTACCCCGTTTCCCCATTGATAGCATTTTGCAAAATGGTGGTGCGCGATCCAAGCCACAGTATCGACGGTCATGCAGTCCCTCGATCTCACTCGGATTTCCCCAGTTTTACCTACGGTCCTGACCCTGGGACATCCCCATAGGCTGCAGACGCCCAGGTGAGACCTTGTCTGATGTATCTGAGCCCCATGAACATGGTAATTCTGGAAACGTCTGGATGAAGTATCAGATGTTGCCCCAGAGCTAGTGTATCACAAAGGTCCCGGATGTCAGCCTCTTTGAAGTGGATTCCTTTTGTGAAGCGCGTCCTTGGGGACTTGGGGTTCTGAGGCCCTCGTGCTAGTGACGGTGGTTCTTCATCCCCGGAGGCCTGGGTCTCCTCTCCTCCCCGTGCGCTGTCCCCACAGGGCCAGCCCGAGAGGCCTTCCTGCTGGTGCACCTGTTAGGGAACAAGTCTGACCATCCGCACAGACAGGCCATGAGGTAATTCTCACGGGGAGAGTGGGAGTCCTCGTGTCGTGTGTCTGTTTCGACTCCTGAGGCCGGGCGCATAGCCAGGCAGCACAGGGCCCGCCTGGGGGAGCGTGTGGGCACAGCTGGTGGTGGAACTGGGCCTTGGTGGGTCCTTCTCCTTCTCGACCTGGTGGATGCGGCATGTGGTTCTCAGGTGCCAGGTGGGTGTGGCTGCAGAGATTCCCAGGCGAGTGGGACGCGGTCCCAGCTCGTGAGAATCTTTCAGTTTGTTGTCATTCATGTCGGTTCCAGATTCGCCTAAAGCATCACGTTGGTCATGTCCCCCCTCTTTTCAGAATGTTGAGAAGACTCCCGATTGCCTGTCAAACAAGGGCCAAACTGCCGCGCCTGGAGTTCAGGCTGTTTGTCACCTTCCGGCCTGTCACAGGCCCCTTGGTTCTGAAAACATCCGGTGCTCTCCCATCACGGGGCCTCTGTCCACGCGGCTCTCTTGGGCTGGAAAACCTTCCTCTCCTGTGTCTTGTCTGCAGTCGGGGCAGGATTGCCTCTGGCCCCTGGATACTGAGTTCCTGCAGTGTGGACTGAGGTTGTGTGCTGGGGGCTCAGGGCTCAGAGCTTGTGTCTTTCCTCCCAAAGCACTTTGGCTTCTTTTCGGGTAGTTATCAACTTCTGTTTTATGTTATAGTTACTCGTATAGATATCTAATCTTTTCTGCCAAATTGTAGGCTCTGGAAGTAAAGGAACATCTTCATCATGTTTGTTAGACGTCCAAGAAAAAAACAAATGGGATTTAAATGAGCTTTATTTCTCCTTTTATTCCTTCATTCATTAGTGAATTGAAGAGTCCAGAGCCAGCTCTTCTGAGTGTCTGTGACAGTGCTTGAATAAACTCACAGAACTTGGGGTAAGACGAGATGGCCTTCACATGTGTTTTAACTTAACTCTGCAGGCAGAGACCCAGCATCCACGGACCACTGGGAAGAAGTTCAAATGATGTCATCCCTGTTTAGATTATTTCATTTCATGGCTAGGCTGCTCTTTTGGAAACTTTCTTAGTAATAACCATCTTTTATTAATGACCTACGATGACACAAGTACTTTAAAGGAGTTAAACATCTGTTTCACAAATCTGACACGGCTGCACTTTGAGGCAGGATTTTTATGCCCATTTTACAGATGAGGAAACAGCACAGGAGGTTGGGAAGTCCCCGCGTCACAGGGACAGGGTGAGATGAGCCGAGGTTGATGCTGAGCTGTGCCCCCTCCCCGTGGCCCCTCCCCAGGTCTCTTCCCCGTGGCCCCTCCCGTTCAGGCGAGGCTGTGGCTCCCACTTCCCCTCGCTTTCAAGGCGTCCTCTTTGTGTGGTTAATAGTTGCTCCCCGAGCATGGCAGCTGCGTGGGAGCTACATCATCTCACTGCGGGACCGTCCTTCTTTCTGAACTTGGAGGGTCCCAATCTCACTCTGGAGGCCCAGCAGAGAATGTATCAGGTGAGATCACGTTCTTCACTTAAATTTGGTGTCTTTGTGTGTGTGTGTGTGTGTACATGTGTGTGTGTTTGTTTTCATTTTGAGCTCCTGGCTGTGCCGCGCACGTGGTGGCGACCTTGACAAATCTGGGGACCGATGTTCCAGTTCAGTGCAGGTCTGTCCTGTGCACTGTCCGGGGCTGTCAGCCGGGGTGTGTGTAGTTACGATGCAGTGTGGAGCTCGTTGTCTGTCTTGTATGGGGGTTATTTGTGTCCAGGTACCAGAGGAGAAGTTAAAAAAGTCTTTGCGAAATTAAAGGAGGAACTGATCATTTGTCACCAGTTATTATAGCTTTGCTGTCATTAATGTAAGACATGGGCCCCAGGCAGTGTCTCTTGAGCCCCTCAGGAGGTAGGGACATGCCAACCTTCAACCGGGAGCCCGGTTTACTTGGCACGTCATGGGGGAGAGTCAGGAACCAGGTAGAGTGTGGGCTGCAGACCTCCCCGCACGGGGGTCGTGCCAGTGCAGATGGGCCAGCCTCATCCCCTGCTTCTGGGGAAGAATGTCATGAAGTCTGTACTTTTAAACTTGTTTTATTTTTAATTTAAAAAAAATTTTTGGCTGCGCTGGGCAGCATGCGGGATCTTAGTTCCCGGACCAGGGATCGAACCAGTGCCCTCTGCAGTGGCAGCGAGGAGTCTTAACCACTGGACCACCAGGGAAGCCCCTAAACGTTTTTTAATGGAGAGTTCAGACATAGACACAGAAAGTAGAATAATGTGTCCCCATGTCCTACCTTAGCTTTAGTCCTCACTGCCTGGCGTGACCTCACCTGTGACCGAGGCCCAGTCCTGTCCCTCTGCTCTGCCCTGTGTCGTATCCTAGAGATTTTATTTATTTTATTTTATTTTTTTGGCCTCGCAGCATGTGGGATCTTAGTTCCCCGACCGGGGATCAAACCTGCACCCCCAGCAGTAGAAGCAAGGATTCTTAACCACTCGACCGCCAGGGAAGTCCCTAGAGATTTTAATAGGTATCCTAAGATGGTAAGGACTCTTCTAGAAAAGATTTTTAAATATAACTACGTCATTATCCCACCTGAAAAAGATTAGTACTATTTCCTGTATATCATCAACTGCCCAGTTAGTGTTCAATTTTTGTTTTATCTCAAACATTCACTTTATAGTTTTTTCTGAATTGGGATCTAAATAAGGTTCATACCTTTTGAGAACTTGATAAGTCTTTCAGTTTCTTTTAATATATAGGTACCCCTTCCATCTTTTTTTTCCCCCTTCCTGTTCTTGTGATTTTTTTTGTTGAAGAAACGGGTTCCTTGTCTTGAAGAATTTCCTACAGTCTGGATTTGGCAGGTCGCATCCTCTGGGCACAGTTTAACTTATTTGTTCCCTATAAAGTGTATACATTGATTGTTGGATCTAAAGAAGCAGTTCTCAAACTTCTTGGTCTCAGGACCACTTTCCACTCTTAAAAATTATTGAGGACCCTGAAGAGCTTCTTGATATTTGCTGTATTTGAAATTTAATCAACCTTTTGTATGTTGACATAAATATTTTGTGATTATTTTCCAAAGAAACAAAATAATGAAGAGTGGAGTGGCTTTAAAATACTTTAGACGTATAGAGAAGAGTGGCTTTAAAAATACTTTTTGGGCAGATCTCGTCAGTGTCTTAATGGAAGACAGCTGGCTTTCATTCTTTTGTAATACTTCACGTCCGGTAGCTTCTGGAAGACTGCACAGTGACCCGTGAGAGGAGAGTGAGAGGCAGTTGCCGTCTTAGTGTTGGTGTGAACGTGGCCTCGACCTGCACGTCTTCTTGGAAGCTGCGGCCCAGAAGCCTGAGTGGGCTCCCACACCCGTGACTGCGTGAGGGAAGGCGGTGGGTCCTCCCGTCAGGAGGCGATGATGTTGGCAGCTGTGGATGGTCAGGGCCCTCGATCAGACCTTTTCTCTAAAGGGCCACGTGGTAGATACTGTCACCTTGGCTCAGCTGTGCTGTTGTAGCGTGAAAGCCGCTGTAGACAGCATGTAAGTAAATGGGCACAGCTGCTTTCCAGTGACCTTTTAACTACAGACACTGAAATCTGAACTTCGTAGAATTTTCACATGTCGCAAAGTATTAACCTTTAGATTTTTTCCCAGCATTCAAACTGTTAAGAACCTGGGAAGAATGGATCAGGTGGACATTTTCCTATTCCTCCCACTAAGCACAATAAACGTGGACATTATGTATAAAACAAGCGTAAGACTGTGAAGTGTGGGGAATTCCCTGGCAGTCCAGTGGTTAAGACTCGGTGCTTTCAATGCCGTGGGCCTGGGTTTGATCCCTGGTCGGGGAACTAAGATCCCACAAGCTGCATGACACGGCCAAAATAAAAAGTTCTGAAATGTGGAGAGCAGAAGGCAAGCTGGCAGGGACCATGGGGCCTGATGAACAATGGGGTGATGAGTTGTCTGGGTTTTCTTTTTACACTCATATCCCCATTTTATCCCAGACTCTGGCCGTCTAGAAATGCCAGCAGGTACAGACCAAAAACATGTCACAACGAAGACTGTTCTCTGTGGGACCAGGAAAGACAGTCTAACAAGAAGAAAAATGTTTAGACAGTAAATGCTCGACTTCAACCAAACACCCAGAAACAACTGTGGCCTCACCCGCACTCACGGCAGAGTGGGGAACAGAGCAAAGCCTTGGGGACCTGTGGGACCTTGGAATTCTGAAAGCAGAGGAGGAAGCGCGTGGGGTGGAAAAGGCCCAGAGGAAATAATGGCTAAAGATTTCCGCAAGTTGGCAAGAAATGTAAACCTACAGATTCCAGAGGCTGCACACACCACAAATAGGATAAACCCAAGAAATTTCAGGCCAAGACGTATCATAACTAAGCTCCTAAAAACTAAAGACATTAAAAAAAAAAAAAAAACCTTGAAAGGGACTTCCCTGGTGGTCCAGTGGCTAAGAGTCTGCGCTCCCAGTGCAGGGGACCTGAGTTCAATCCGTGGTCAGGGAACTAGATCCCATATGCCACAACTAAGAGTTCACATGCCACAGCTAAAGATCTCGCGTTCCGCAACCAAGACCCGGTGTAGCCAAATAAATAAAGAGATAAATATTAAAGCAACAACAACAAAAACCAACCTTGAAAGCAGCCAGAGCAAATGGACACCATTCGTTTATGGGAAGAAATTGGAAAGACAATAGGTTTTCATCAAAGACTCTGGAGGTTAGAGGGAAGCGGCACAGTGTTTTTGGTGTTGGACTCTTACATCTCCAGAAGTGGGGGACTGAAAGGCCTTTTATAAGGACCCTGCAGATCTCAGCTCCCTCTAAGCTTCTGTTAGAAACACAGGCTGGCTTCTCCAGATGCAGACTGTCTGGCTGAGACCTGCAGTTGTTTGGATTTGAAATTTTGCATGGAAAGGGTGTGAAGCCCCTCGGTACCTCTGGAGTAGAGCTCAGGACGGGTCTTGGAGCCTGTGTCTGAGCTTGTCCGGGCTGTGTGTGTGCTAGCCTCACGTCACAGGAATGTTGACTGTTGGTGATGACTTGGGCCTTAGTAACGATTGTCCTGAACTTCGTCTGTGTGTGCAGAGCTTTGGGGTTTATGAAACCTTTTGCCTCGTCCCCCAGTCCCTACCTTTCCAGCCCCATTTGTGATTCATCCGCCCCTTCCTTCCCCCAGTTCCCTAGGAGAAATGTGTTCTGAGAACTGTTTGAGGTTAGGACACACCTTTTTCTTTTGTGTCTTCAGGTTTTTACATACCCTGTTTCCCAGCGTTTTGTGCCTTGTGAGGTGTTCCGTCCTCTGGGTTCGTTTCTGGAGTCATCTTTTCCATGCTGCCTTGGCAGTCCAGCCCTGTTGTTCCTCCTCCTCCCTCCCCAGCTCCCCTGCCGGCCCCATGCACCATGACCCTAATGGTATAAAACCTGCCACGTCACTTGTGAGGGGTGATTCCCCAGAGCTCCACCCTACACCCCACTCCCTTCAGAGGTGGTTTCTTTCTCTCCGTTCAGCCAGTGTCCCAGGATCTAGCGACAATGCCTGGCGCCTCTTAGATGCTCAGTAAGTAGGTGAATGACCAATGAGAATAAATATGAACATCCTTGGGCTTCCCTGGTGGCGCAGTCGTAGAGAGTCCGCCTGCCGATGCAGGGGACATGGGTTCGTGCCCCGGTCCGGGAAGATCCCACATGCCGCGGAGCGGCTGGGCCCGTGAGCCATGGCTGTTGAGCCTGCGCATCCGGAGCCTGTGCTCCGTAACGGGAGAGGCCACAACAGTGAGAGGCCCGCGTACCGCAAAAAAAAAAAAAAAAAAAAAAATATGAACATCCTTGCTTTCCCATGAAGAATCGGAGATTTGGGAATTTGAAAGATGCGCTCAGGGTAGGAAGCTGACCCAGGAAGGAGCTGGAGCTTGAATTCTGGTGACTTGATACCAGGGATGTTGGTTTTTCCAGCTGGAGCATCGGCCCGTTGGCGCTTCCGTACCCCTGCCAGCTCCGTGTTACCGGGATGAAAAGAGCTGTGCGATCAGATGTTACCATGGGAAAGAGCCTGTGCTCAGACCCCAGCTTCGCGTTTACCCGCTGCGGGTGGCCCGGCTTGCCTCTGCCTCGGGTGCGGAGTGAAGGGAATAGTGCTGGTCACGGAGTTAGACCAGTTTCCACGTGTGACACATCCAGACGAACGGGGCCCCGCACGTCACGCACCCACCTTGCTGGTTGTCCGGAAAGAGGGAGGAGAGGAGGTTTCCTGAACACGGGTGAACACGTGACCACTCTGAGCTCACAGGCCCGGGGGCCGCGTTTTGCGGACTTCCCACCTAGATGGTTAACTCCTTAGGGTTCGGCTGATGTCGTGATGCTGCAGTTGAAGGCATTTCCTGTCTTAGCTGCCGCACTTCTGAGAAGGGAAGCTTCCTCTTCCTCCGTGACTACTTGGTAACCCGGTGGAACCAGGTGACAGGTGATGCGCGCTGTCAGGTGACTCGGTCCAGGCCCCTCTCCGTGTCTGCTGCTGCCCCACACTCACGCCCTGAGCCTCGTGCTGGACGGGGGCCCTGCACGCGGACGAGCACGTAGTTGTGGTGCCCGTGATCGTCGTGCTCCCAGTCCACGAGGGCTCGGTTGGGGCCGAGACCCGTGCTCTGAGCCGTGCGCCCTCCCTCGGTGGGGGCGGGGCTCCTCCAGGAGCTCATGAGCCCCCGAGCCTGCCCAGGAGGTTGACCCCGGCCAGGTCCCCGTCCAGGCGGTGGCACTGCGGGCGGGGCTTCTGTGGGAATTGCCGGCGTCCTGCCGTCTCGTCTCCGCCGGAGGACAGCTGGGGTGGGGCGGGATGTGGTGACGTCAGTCGAGGACGTCTCTCTCGAATCCTTGGAACGTGATGGGGAGATCACCAGCCGCGGCCTCGAGTGCCTGGACGCCCTCAAGGGCAGTCATGCCGTCAGTCCTGGGCTCACAGAGGCAGATGCAGAAACATAAAAACGACCCCTGCTAATCAGTAATGAGCACATAATTAAAGAAGGGACCTCTGGCGTCTGGCTTATGCCTTGCTTCCAGCTTGGATTTATTCTTCAGAGGTTTGAATACAGGTTAAGATTGAGCCTGACTCCTCGGGCTTGAGCTGAATGCCTCTTTCTGCTATTCTAATGGGAAATCTTACAACAAAAGAAATATTCGTTCACTACTTTCAAATTTTCTCATTCGGAGAGTGTGTGGTGAAATGGTGTCCAGAACATCAGAGTTTAAGGTCATTGCCCACATTAGAATAGCCCAGTTCCCTTGGGTCCTAACGGATTGCTGTCAGAACTGTTCTTTCTGTGGAGCACAGTGTAGATTTTGTCACCGTGAGGCATGTGTCAGGGATGAGAGTGTAGCCTTCATTAGAATCTTGAGGTGGAGTAATTCATCCACCAAACGAGCAGCCTTTGTTTTTGGAGTGTGGGTAGTGATGTTTTTGTAAAAGCCAGGGATCCTTGGCTTTACAGGGAACATGGCTGAGACTAGTTTTCTGTTTTCAAAAATGAGTCTAAGGGACTTCCCTGATGGCGCAGTGGTTAGGAGTCCGCCTGCCAATGCAGGGGACACGGGTTCAAGCCCTGGTCCGGGAAGATCCCACATGTCGCAGAGCAACTAAGCCCGTGCACCACAACTACTGAGTCTGCGCTCTAGAGCCTGTGAGCCACAGCTACTGACCCCCGTGCCACAACTACTGAAGCCTGCATGCCTAGAGCCCGTGCTCCACAACAAGAGAAGCCACTGCACGGAAAAGGCCGCGCACCGCAACAAAGAGTAGCTCCCGCTTGCCGCAACTAGAGAAAGCCCGCGCGCAGCAACGAAGACCCAACGCAGCCAAAAATAAATAAATTTTTTTAAAAAATGAGTTTAAGGGGCTTCCCTGGTGGCGCAGTGACTGAGCGTCCGCCTGCCGATGCAGGGGACACGGGTTCGTGCCCCGGTCCAGGAAGATCCCACATGCTTGCGTACCGCAAAAAAAAAAAAAAAAAAAAATGAGTTTAAGGTAGTAGGAGCTTCAGCTCCTACTAGAATCTGGAAAGTTCTGTTAGCACTTAGCTGGTTTCGGGTGATTGAGTATATTTACATGATTGAGGATGATGATAAAAAAATATGTTTAAAAAATTTTTAAGATATATGTATAGGACACTAGGTTGTCTGTGTTATAAGACAGACCAGAATCACAATGATGTAACTTTGAAGTGGGTGCCAAGCTAATGTCTGAGATAATTTAATGGTGGTTTTTTTAATGCTGGCTTACTCGCATCAGGACGTGAGAGCACTTTTTGTCTCTTGGGCATTTGCCAGGTTTGCACAAAGTAAGAGGCATCTGCAGTTGTCTGTTTAAGGCAGTTTCCCCATGCTTTTAACAGAATGTGTTAGCGTGGGTACTTATGCTATGTAAGCTACTTGATTGTTGCTTCCCTGTGTTAGACCTGGGCTTTCCAGCCTTTGTCAGGTGCTTTCCCCTCTCTAGTGTTACTGGTGATGACAAAGGACATCGGTGAAGTTTAGAAAGTGGTGCTTAATTTTATTATATAGCTGTCTATTGAATTTGACAAAAGACAAAAAAAGTCCCAGCAATTCCTCAAAATTTTAGAGGTCTGTTTTTTCCCACAAAGGTCATTTGAGGACCGTGAGACCAGACTTAAAAAGAAGCGTTTTCCCAGCTTGAGCCCTTTTGATTTTTAAAATAAAGAAACACCCACATCGCTTTCTGATAATACGTTTGGTCATTTAGATGCTTTCTATGAAGGAAGTTGTGGTGATAGTTTCTGGAACGTGAAGGCTGCAGCAGACAGATTAAGTGGGTGATGGGAAAGCCAAGGATACAGGGCTTGGGAACTTTTTAGAAATGAAGCTTTGTTTTGCGCAGTCTTGGTTAATCACGCCTCCCAGGAGGAAGCGTTGCTAGAGATTAGCTAGACAAATGGGATGAAAGTCGAAATTTGAGGTTGGATTTGTTAGATAAATTTTGATTAAAGGGCTGAAGTTGTAAGAATGCGACATCGTCCCACAAAAAGCTGCTCATGCTTTCTGGGATACCTGTGTATCCCACGCCCAAGTGACGACGCAGAGCACACAGGAGGCACCCAGTACGTGCTTGTCAAGTGAATAAGTAATGGTGTCATATGTTTTATTTGGTGTGTATGGGGTTTGGCTTAGTGAGGTAGAGCTCTTTAAATGTTGCCGTATAATAACACGTGAGTAAAAGCTAATAAAGATGCCCTCAGTCAGCATTAAAATAGATTTGAAGGCTCATATCAACTCCATGTAATTTCAGTAATTCTGTGCAGTATTTCAGTATTTCTTCTCTCCCTCGGGATTAGTGCAGGAACAGTTCTCGGACATGGGAAGATGCTGTTCTGCCCCAGTGAGGCTTCCAGGTGCATGGGTGAAATCTTCTGGATCACACATGAACATTTTTTCTTGTGAACTTCTTCAGTTTGCCATATTAATATATAGCTTCAATACCATTAATCAGAATTCCAGGTGGGCGTCTTCTGGTAAAATTGATAGAATTATCCCGACGTTTCTTTCTTTGGAGGAATAAAGGGGCAAGAATAACAGCTGGTTACTGCAGGGAAGAATGTGGTGTGGGGGGGGACATGAGCCGTGTTGGCTGTTTACACATCATAGGTCATCACACAGGCTCTGTGATAAGGAGTTTTTCAGGGGGAAATAGGCAAATTATTCAATTAGTGTCCCACAAATGGTGAGATCATTTGTTAGCAGTTGGGGGGGAAAACCAGTTTATAGCTTTATAGCCTTATATTACATCAGAAGAAATTCCTGATGGATAATATTTAATAGTTACTTATAAAATTCAGCCAGATAAATGCTAAAATAAAATAGAAATGTTTATTAACTCTTTCAGAATGAGAAGTACTTTTAAATTTTTTTAAATTAATTTATTTTTGGCTGCCTTGGGTCTTCGTTGCTGCGCGTGGGCTTTTCTCTAATTGAGGAGAGCGGGGTCTGCTCTTCATTGCGGTGCGCGGGCTTCTCATTGCGCTGGCTTCTCTTGTTGTGGAGCATGGGCTCTAGGTGTGCGGGCTTCAGTAGTTGTGGCATGCGGGCTCTAGAGCGCAGGCTCAGTAGTTGTGGCGCACGGGCTTAGTTGCTCCACGGCATGTGGGATCTTCCCGGACCAGGGCTCGAACCTGTGTCTCCTGCATTGGCAGGCGGACTCTTAACCACTGCTCCACCAGGGAAGCTCCAGCAGGCGGACTCTAACCAGGAAAGTCCTAGAATGAAAAGTACTTTTTAAATTCAGAAGTTTTAGGAACAAATTACAAAAGGAAAGACATTTGAATAAGAATAAATTAAATTTCTGAAAATTAAAAACAAAAAACAGACTGGGAAAAACACTTGCAACAAAAGCAACATAGAAAATATTAGTATTATGCGTTGATCAGAATATGAAAACCCTAGTACATGTGTAGGGAAAAGAACATGAACAGAGATACTATAACAAAATAGAAACAAAAGAGGAAATATAATTAATGTACAAAAGTACAAAAAGTGTTCCAGCGTGATTAGTGATTCATCAAAGAAATAAAATAGACGTTATCAGTTGCCTACAATATTAGCAGAGCTTATTAAAAACATAATTATCTTGTATCGCCTGCATGAGGGTATATTTGTAAGATTTGTTAGGAAAATAATCTGGCAGTATGTATCAAGTCTGAAATGGTTTATAACTTGTAATCCAGAATACCCACTTCTGTAAATCAAACCCAAGAAAGTAATTGTAAATGTGAAGAGAATTTGATGTGAAAAGATTCTGGCAGCATTATCTATACTACAGTTTGTCCTACATTTTAACTCAATTCTGACACTATCCACCTGGAGTGTAAGATTAACCAGCTTTGAGAGCACCATTCGGTGCTATTAAATAGTCATAATGTGCAACCGTCCCCACCATCCGCCTCCAGAGCTTTCACCTTGTAAAACTGAACCTCTGTCCCCACTAAACGTCAGCTCCCCGTCCCCTCCCCCCCGCAGCCCCTGCCCCACCATCTACTTTCTGTCTCAGGGGATATCACATGGGATTTGTCCCTGTCCCCTCCCCCCCCCAGCCCCTGCCCCACCATCTACTTTCTGTCTCAGTGGATATCACATGGGATTTGTCCCCGTCCCCTCCCCCCCCCAGCCCCTGCCCCACCATCTACTTTCTGTCTCAGTGGATATCACACGGGATTTGTCCCCATCCCCTCCCCCCCCAGCCCCTGCCCCACCATCTACTTTCTGTCTCAGTGGATATCACACGGGATTTGTCCCCGTCCCCTCCCCCCCCAGCCCCTGCCCCACCATCTACTTTCTGTCTCAGTGGATATCACACGGGATTTGTCCCCGTCCCCTCCCCCCCCAGCCCCTGCCCCACCATCTACTTTCTGTCTCAGGGGATATCACACGGGATTTGTCCCCGTCCCCTCCCCCCCCAGCCCCTGCCCCACCATCTACTTTCTGTCTCAGGGGATATCACACGGGATTTGTCCCCGTCCCCTCCCCCCCCAGCCCCTGCCCCACCATCTACTTTCTGTCTCAGGGGATATCACACGGGATTTGTCCCCGTCCCCTCCCCCCCAGCCCCTGCCCCACCATCTACTTTCTGTCTCAGGGGATATCACATGGGATTTGTCCCCGTCCCCTCTCCCCCCCAGCCCCTGCCCCACCATCTACTTTCTGTCTCAGGGGATATCACACGGGATTTGTCCCTGTCCCCTCCCCCCCCCCAGCCCCTGCCCCACCATCTACTTTCTGTCTCAGGGGATATCACACGGGATTTGTCCCTTTGTGTCTGGCTTATTTCACTCGGCACAGTGTCCTCAAGGTTCATCCATTTTGTAGCCTGGGTCAGAATTTCTTTCCTTTTTAAGGCTCAGTAATAATCCATTGTATGTGTAGACCCACCAGTACAAGGATGACTAGAAGTGGCTTCCTTGTCTTGTTTCTGATCTTTTGGAGAAAGCATTCATCTTTTGACCATTAAGTATATCTCTTTTATTCCTAGTTTTTGGAGTGTTTTTTATCACGAAAAGCTGCTGAAATCCTTTTTCTACACCCGTTGAGAGAATCGGGGATTTTGGGTTTTGTCCTTTAGGCTGTAAATATGGTATATTACATTGATTGATTTTTGGATATTAAACCAAACTTGCATTCCTAGGGTAAATTCCACTTAATCATGGTGTAAAATCCTTTTTAGATGTTTGCAGTGTTTTATTTTTTTAGGTTTCCTTAGGTTTTCTTTTTTTTTGTTTTGGGGTGTTTTTTTTTTTGAGGATTTTTGAGTCTGAGTTCATAATCGCTGTGTTCTATAGTTTTCTTATTTTGTGTCTGGCTTTGGGTGTCAAGGTAGCACTGGCCTCATGCGGTGGGTTGGGATGTGATCAACGCCCGTTATGTCCACTGACCATGAATTCATAGCTCCTGGTGCGTTCTTCTTGTTATGGTTCTTGGGAATGGTGCGTCTCTGGTCTCGGGAACCCGGGTATCTTTTTCTGTGGCTTGTTTCTTTCTCTGGTCATTTTCCTTTGCACGTTTGAGGAAGATAGTTCTGTTTCTAGAGTGTGTGAGGTGAGCCCTTGTGGCAGGACTTGTGCCTTGTTTACAGCCGTGTCAGCCGTGCAGTGTGGACTCTTCCAGTTTGGGGCTTTCCTTTGGGAAAGTACCGTTCGTTGATGTCTGAAGTGCCCTCTTTGTTGGCCATAAAATACAGAAGGAATCGCTCCATGTTTGCAAAGGGGCACAGAGTACATGTGCTGATGGACCCCGTCCCCTTGTCAGGTGAAGGGCTCTGGGTCGTCTCTGAAGCTGAGTGACCCGTCCTGCTGTGTAGGGAAGTACGTGGTTCTCCGTAGTCATTCTCTCTGTCCACTGGGCTCTTTCGGTTACAGGCAACAGAAAGCAGCTCTGGCTAACCTAAGTCAAGAAAGGGGTTATTGGAAAGGCTGTGAAATTGTAGATAAGAGGAAAACTGATGGTTCGTGTCTCGGAAAGAACCGGGGCATTAGTCACCCTGTCTTCAGATTGCCTTTCTTGGGATGAGCCCTTTCTGGCTTTTTTACCCTCTGTGTCATTGGGCTCAGCATCCCGGTGTCGGGAGCAGCGGGTCGGCCTGGCCTCAGTGGGCGGGTGTCCACCCGGGGGAGCAGGGCTTCCTCACTCGGTCTCACAGAAGGAGAACTGAGGCGTCATTAATAGAAACGGGGGTGGATCGGGGAAAACAAATGTTTTCTGCCTGGTTGTGGTCCATCCTTTTAAAAACAAAGGTGATTCAGGTGCTGTTAATCTGAGCACCAGGGGCCCAGTGGGGGGTCTGTAGACACAGCGGAGACTGAAAATCCTTTTGAAGGATTTTCCTGTATGTTAAAGAGAGCGATCCAGAGAGACGGGAGAGCAAAGTCTGCAGCCTGGGACCGAGTAGAGGTGCAGCGGGATGCCAGAGCAGGTGCGGGGCCCTTCAGCTGCCTGAACCTTGGGAGGGACTAGTTCATACAGTAAACAGTATTCGAAGGAACAGTTCTCACTAAGGAATGTTTGCAAGCCACAGACTCCAGGGGGTGCTGGCTTGATATGGTGTTGATGTCTTTCGCTCCAGGCGGCCGTGGTGTCTGCGTTAGGGCTGGAATTTATGGTTGGTTTGTCACCATTGAGTGTTCAGTAGTTGAGAGCTGTGTGGGGAGCTCCCAAGCCCCCCCGGCGACCAGCCTGACAGATACAGGACGAGGCTGTCGGGTGCTGGGGGAGGGGGCAGCAACCTCAGCGTCACCTGTGACCTAACCCCGCCCTGACCCACTGAATGAGATCCTTGGGGGATTCATGGACCTATAGAAGTTTGAGACACTGCAGAGTGGGCATTGTTGCCTGCCTAGCAGCATCCATTCCCTGTGTTTCTCTCAATAACAAAATGCAGGGGTTTTGTTTTGTTTTTTTCAGTGCCCTTTGTAATAATGGTAGTAATGAATCTTCAGATGATGAAATGGTAGTCCTCGTTCCCCCCTGGCAGCCATCCTGCGACCATGAAGGGATCAGCCTTGAGATAAATCTGGCACGAAGCTGTCAGAACTGAGGATGGAAGGAACCTGGATTTGTGAGCTTCTGGTCTGTCCTGGGTCTGGTTCTCTCCCAAGCCCAATCTCCCAATTATGTGTGATAAGTTTCTCATCGTTTCCACCAGTTTGACTTTGGGTGTTTTTGTTCCTTGCAGCTGAAAGCATCCTAATGTATCCAGACGTGGAAATGGGTGCTGGACACACAAGGTGTTGTATGTGCCGATCCTCTGTAAAATACCTACTTTTTCAGATGGTCACAGGTTTTTCTCTTAGTCTTATGAATAATGCTTTTACCCCCGGGTGATCATTAAATTGTTCAGCTGAAGGTTGGTGGAGAGAGGGGGAGTAAGAAGAATGAGAAGGCCGTCCTGAGAGGGGGCAAGCACCGGGCTGCAGAGCCCGCTGGCTGGGGAGCTGATCCGTGCTTTGCCCTGATTTGGTGTTTGCACCTCAGTTTTTCATTTGTAAAATCAGAAGAAGAAGAATGAAATGGTGGAGGTGAAAACTGGACTCCTTTTTTCCCCCAGTTTATTTCTCATTTCCAATTGCTTTTGTTTTTTCTTTATGGTGCTAAAACATACATAATGTAAAATTTACCATTTAACCATTTTTAAGTGTACAGTTCAGAACTGTTAAGTTCGTCAGATTTTTTCAGCAGAAACCTTACAGGCCAGAAGGGAGTGGCTTGATGTATTTGAAGTGATGAAAGGAAACACCTTCCAACCAAGAATTCTTTACTCAGCTCTCTTATCATTTGGATTTGTGGGAGAGATAAAGAGTTTTCCAGACGCAAGAGCTGAAGGAGTTCATCAACACTACACTGACCTTGTAGGAAATGTTAAAGGGACTTCTTTAAGCTGAGAAGAAAGGGCACCAACAACCTAAGTGTCTATCGACGGATGAATGGATAAAGAAGATGTGTTATGTATGCAGTGGAATATTACTCAGCCATAAAAAAGAATGAAATAATGTCATTTGCAGCAACAGGGATGGATCTGGAGGGTGTCATGCTAAGTGAAATAAGTCCCACAGACAGACAAATGATCTCACTTATGTGGAATCTAAAAAAAACAAAAAAAAATCATCAAAACAAAACGAAACTCACGGATACAGAGAACAGATTGGTCGTTGCCAGAAGTGGGGGGTGGGGGTTGGGCAAAATGGGTGAAGGGGGTCAAAAGGTACAGACCTGCACTTAGGAAATATGTAAGTCCGGGGGGATGTCATGCACAGCATGGTGACTATAGTTAATAATGGTGTTCTGTGTATTTGAACGCTGCTAAGAGAGTCGATCTTGAAAGTCCTCATCACAAGAAAGAAAATTTTGTAACTTTGTGTGGTGATGGATGGTAACTAGTTTTATTGTGGAGATCAATTCTTAGTGTAGACGAATGTCAAACTGTTATGTTGTAAACCTGAATCAAAAATAATGTTATATGTCAACTATACTACAACTAAAAAAAACCCCAAACGTGTGCAGCCATTACCACTATTTCCAGAACTTTTTTTTTTTTTTTGCAGTACGCGGGCCTCTCACTTTGTGGCCTCTCCCGTTGCGGAGCACAGGCTCCGGACGCGCAGGCTCAGCGGCCATGGCTCATGGGCCCAGCCGCTCTGTGGCATGTGGGATCTTCCCGGACAGGGGCACGAACCCGCGTCCCCTGCATCGGCAGGTGGATTCAACCACTGTGCCACCAGGGAAGCCCCCCAGAACTTTTTGTCATCCCAAACAAACACTGTCCCTGTTAAACACTAACTCCTGTGCCCCTCCTCTGGGCGCTGGGAGCTCTGTCCTACTTTCTGTCTGTACGAATCTGATGACTCTGGGGAACTCGTGTAAGTGGAGTCCCACAGGATCTGTCTTTTAGTGTCTGGCTTATGTCACTGAGCACAATGTCCTCCAGGCTCGTCACGTCGTAGCAGGTGTCAGGATTTCCTTCCTTTTATAGCTGAACTACATTCCATTGTATGTATGGATCACATTTTGTTTTTCCGTTTACCTGTTTTGGACACGTGGGTTGCTTCCACATTTTGGCTTTTGTGAGTAATGCTGCTGTGAACATGGGTGTACAAATGTCTGAGTCCCTGCTTTGAATTCGACTATATACTTAGGAGTGGAATTGCTGGATTATATGGTTATTCTGTGTTTAACTTTTTGAGGAATAGCCAAAGTGTTAAAAACTTGAGTCTTTTTAAAAATGAGTTGTTGGGACTTCCCTGGTGGCGCAGTGGTTAAGAATCCACCTGCCAATGCAGGGGACAAGGGTTCGAGCCCTGGTCCGGGAGCAACTAAGCCCGTGCGCCACAACTACTGAGCCTGTGCTCTAGAGCCCACGAGCCACAACTACTGAGCCCGTGTGCTGCAGCTACTGAAGCCTATGCGGCTAGAGCCCGTGCTCCGCAACAAGTGAAACCACAGCAATGAGAAGCCCACGCACTGCAACAAAGACCCAAGGCAGCCAAAAATATAATATAAATAAATAAATAAATGTATTTTTAAAAATGAGTTATTTATATTTAGAAACAGATTACAAGGTGAACCTGTGCCTTTCTTCTTGGGACCATGTTTTTTTTGTTGATTGCAAGGACTTAACAGTTTTAACACGGGACTCATGAACTGACCTTTTTATAACACGTTGGACATAGTGTCAGATTCATATATATTACCCTCTTTAATCAAAATTAGAGAATAGGCAGTTTCTGTAAGTTAAAGTTTCAAAGTTTGAAGTGTAAAATGCTTCATGAGATTTTCGATGTCAAGGTACCCAACTTTGTGTGTGTGTTTGAGAAAGAATTGATTTATTTCTTCCAGTAAACACAGCATCTTTATGACGCACGAAAAGCAAAGGGCTGAATGTCTAATGAAATAAAGACGTAAAATACAAGATCCTACTGCTCTATTAACAGTTTCCAGCAAAGAGAGATGACCTTGGACCGTTAGATGTTAATGCTTTCCAGCAAAGAGAGATGACCTTGGACGATTAGATGTTAACACTTTCCAGCAAAGAGAAATAACCTTGGAGTGTTAGACACCTGAGACATTGCAGGTTCAGGAGCGAGAGGAAGGTCATCGTGGGCATTCTTGCTGCAGCATCCCTGATGTCTACTGGCAGGTAATCACAGATGTACAAGTGTTTACCCTTCCCTCCCTTGGATTGTAGGCTCCGTTCTAACAGCCCAGCAGAGCTTGCTCATGTTTTTATAATGCTCAATGCCTCTGTTGTTCTGGCATTTCTCTCTCTTTTTTTTTTTTTATTATTATTTTTTTTTGCGGTATGCGGGCCTCTCACTGTTGTGGCCTCTCCCGTTGCGGAGCACAGGCTCCGGATGCGCAGGCTCAGCGGCCATGGCTCACGGGCCCAGCCTCTCCGCAGCATGTGGGATCTTCCCGGACCGGGGCATGAACCCGTGTCCCCTGCATCGGCAGGTGGACTCTCAACCACTGCGCCACCAGGGAAGCCCAAGGTGGTCTTTTTAGATAGTCTTTGGAGGTTACCTGCAGGAAGAGAGAGGTCTTTTAAGGCTGGGGTGAATTATTATGTAATTTATGGGTCTAGGTCCTCGACCACATTGCGTCTTGAGTGGAAGTAGCAGGACTTCTGTGGGTCCCATAGGGGCGGATGGTAACTGAGAAGTGTCTTGAGCCACGTTTCATTCCTGTTCCACTATTCTGGATGTTGTCTTGGAGCTGTTTGCAAACAGTGTGGATACCCCCGAAAATAGACACGGACGGCTGTAGTCGCTCATCCCCACACGACTGACGCCAGGTGGGCAGTGCAGTCCCATGGAGACGCTGTGATACCTTCCTCTGGGGTCGCGTTCAGGAGGGACCGAAGCAGCCTCACGGGACGTTCCGGAAACGCTCCCAGCCGGTGGTAAAAGAGAGTGACCACTGTTTTAGACAGTGAACCTCAAACATTTCATCTGCTCTTTCTTGGAAGGCTCTTGCTCTTTAGCTTTGCGCATTTAGCACATAATCCTGTACGATAAGAAGGTACACACAGAGAGGCGTGGGCTCAAGTCCTCATTTGGGGGAGCTGCCCCGGGGGTGGAGGGGCAGGCAGCCCAGAGACAGTCCTGCAAGTGGCCGACGGGGAAGGTCTCCCTCGGAGTCGTGTGTCCTTTGGGAGCTCGGCCAGATCCGACCAACAGCCTGCCTGTAGGTTAAGGACCACTGACCCTTACCTGTTAGAAAAGGTGGGTAAAGGGTGAAGTTCTCCCGGACAGTGTGAATTTAGTGCAGCGGGTGCAAAACCGTGATGAGACGCAGACACACGAGCAGTGAGTGCGCTGCAGCTCACGTCTGTGCGCTGGCGGTGCTGCACGTGCCCCGTCAGGGCTGCTGGGGACGGAGGACTTGAGGAACCGCAGCCTGTTCATCCTGACCTGACTTCGCATCCATCTTCTGTGCCTTATGTCTCTCCTTCGCCTTCCAGGAATTTCCCTGCACTGGGGTGTAACTGGCGCACGTAAGCTGCGTACTGACCTTCACACTGTCAGTTTTTCCTCGTGACGTCATCTCTGCCAACAGGGTGGTTCCTTGCAGCCCATCAGCCCCAAGGCCCCTCGTGCTCCTTTGTCATCCTCTCCCCCCGGGCCTCTGATTCCTTTGCCACTGCAGTCATAGGAGAATCTGAGAAACATTGTCTTAGGGAATGTTCTGGAACCGGCCTGGACCTCAGAGGCAGCTCCTGGCCGAGCCTACGTCTCCGCCCACCCCTCGTCCATCGTCTCTTGGCCTAGAGCCCGGCCCGATCTGCAGTTCCGCACATGCAGTGCGAGCGAGCTTTGCTGGTTCTCTGTGGCTTCCTGGGCCCCGGCAGGTGTGCGTGACCAGTGCTTTCCAGACTGTAGTGAAGGGTGAGGCTTTTCTTTAAAAAAAAAAAAAAATTCCGGTCCATTGTGGACCGATGCTTCTGTAAAAGACAATAAAAATGGGTTACTAGAAAAATGAAGTGAAAAAAAATCATATGAGTACAAATCTCAATTTTTTTCTTTTTAGATTCAGAAGATGTAAAGTTTCTCTGTCAAATTAGTAACTTTATACCTGTTCTCAACTTCTGCGCTGATCTCATTGTAGGTGGAAAAGAAAATCTCACGGTCGCAGCTACACTGAGTATACTGTGATAGGCAGCTCTGCTTTTCCTGTTTGTTTCACTGGGTAGAGTGGTATTTGACGGTGCTTTTAGAGTTTCCCACTTGGAGTGTTCAGTAGCTGTGGCCAATTATCTTGACCTGGGAACTGAAAGGAGACTAACAATAGTCGAGTACTTACTGTGTGCCGGTCAGTGTGCAAGACATTTTTATTTTTATGATGTTAGCTATGGGATTGTCATGTACAGCCTTTATTATGTTGAGGTATGTTCCCTCCATACCCACTTTGTTGAGAGTTTTTTTTTCATGAATAGATGCTGAATTTTCTCAAAGGCTTTCCCTGCGTCTATTGAGATGGCCATATGATATTTATTCTTCATTTTGTTAATGTGCTGTATCACAGTGCTTGATTTCCTGGTATTGAACCACCCTTACAGCTCTGGAATAAAATTCTTCTTGATCACACAGTGTATGATTCTCAGCGGAGGGGTGAATTAATTCACTTGAATTCACGTAGTCAGTTAAATATGTCTGAAACCTTACTCTGGGCCAGATATGTCCCAGTCTCTGGGGATACAGCAGGAAGTAGAGCAGATGAAACTCCCCATACTCAGGGGGCTTATGTCTTTGTTGTGGGGAGAGATCATAACCAAACAAATGAGACGCATTAGATGGTGATAAGTGATGGGTAGAGACGTAAGTTGGAGGAAGGTCTGGGGTGGGAGGTTGGGGAAGGTTTCACCGCCATGACCTCTGAGCAAAGATACGAAGGGGCAGAGGAGAGACCCACGCCCACCCCCACCATCAACGCCAGCAGTGATGGTGAGGCTCCCGGAGGTTTTTGAGGAGCTCAGTGAAGTTAAAGACCTTTCTCCCAGGTAGTAGATGGCTGATGTGGGTTTGAACTCAAATTTGGCTTTTTTCTTTATCTTTATCATGCTTTAAAGTCTTTATTCAGTCTCCGTGCTCCTGGTTTAAAAGATGCCTGAATCCAAATACAGTGGAAATCCATTTGGGAGTGCAGTTTACGTGTGTCAGGGAATTAGGCTGAAAGTCTGCTCTCTGTGTGGACTTTGCTTTGGATTAGGTCTGGATATTTTCCAAGGCTTTGAATATCTTTTTCCTAAGGGTAGAGAATACATGAATTTTGTGGCTGAGTTTCCATTTTTAAGTGGATGAACTTTCTCTAGGGGCCATAGAAAGCTAGATAACATCAGGGAGAGACTTTTCACAGGAGAACAGATGATTGAAGCTCTGGAAACCTTTTGGAGTTGCTCTTGCATATGTGCCCTTGGCAGTGATGGGCTGTGTAAGGCGCTCCCCGCTCACCACGACCCGTACTTAGCAGACGCCTCTCCTCTGGGTCGACAGGCGCCCTGGCTGGGGGCTCTTCTCCCTCTGGCCCCTCTCCCGCTGCCCAGGACCCCCCTTCCACACAGACCCTGTACCCGTGGTCCAGGCTGCTGAACCCTGGACTCCCCTCTGCCTGTCACTCGGCCCCAGATTGGGTTCGGGGCGTTGTCACTCATGACTGTCGGGTGTAACTTTCTCACTTGAACACCACATGAAATTCCCATGGCGGGTATTCCCATACCTGTTTTACAGACGAGGAGTGTGACGTAATTTGTCCGAGGTGATCATCCCTGGATTGCTGCTATGCCGTCTCCCTTTTCAGCTACAGTTTGGACTTGAGCAAGCTTTTGTGGGTTGGTCATGATTTTATTAATGAAATTTATGATATGGCTCCTGTGGAAATGGCAAAATTGTAAACAGAATTGGCTTCAAATTTTTGATGCTTGAGTTGGGGACTACTTGAGTATCATTCAGTTTTTACAGCCTTGCTAATTTTTCTTAAAGACTTTATTTTTTAGTGTAGTTTTAGGGTCACAGCAAAGTTGAGGGGCAGGTGCAGAGATTTCCCATACACACCCTGGCCCCCCGCCCAGCCTCCCCCATTATCAGCATCCCCCCCGATGGTGCATTTATTATAATTGATGAACCTACCTTGATAGATCATGGTCCCTAGTTTACGTTAGGGTTCACTCTTGGCGTGGTACATTCTGTGGCTTTTGAGAAATGTGTAATGACGTGCATCCACCGTTATGGCCTCTGCATGCAGAGCGTTTTTATTGCCCCCAGGTCCTCTGTGCTTGGCCTCCTCACCCCTCCCCCAACCACACCCACGCCTCCCTTTTTTTTTTTATACATTTGCAAACATAGGATAAAAACGGGAACTAACCTTTCTTCAGACAGGGGCAACAGGAGGCAGCAAGCTTGGCCCGATGCCTGTGCGGCCAGGCCTGGCTCCCCACTCACGCCCACCCAGCGTGGCTCCCTCTCCGTTCCCGGCCTTGTAGCCATCCCGATGTCCTCAGCTCTCCCCTTCCCTCCGGGGAGTTTGTCGGGGCCTTTGTTCCGCCGCGGCCTCATGGTGCTGCCGTGGGGGCTGAGGGTCTGGACGGGATGCTGACCTGTGGGCGGGGCAGTGCAGCTGCGCCCTCCTGTGCTCCCTTTTCCTCTTAGGCCCTCTTTCCTCTAAAGAATTGTATGTTTTGATCTGTAATGACTGTCGAGAAGTCAGAATCTGAGTCACCAGGGTTGTTTAGTCTTTCCTGAGAGTCAGGGGGGCTGCTTGGATAACGTGGGATACAATATTCTTGAGTCTGTAGCCAAACCCAGCCCCAAAGAGGTGCCAACAGGACAGGAGAAATTGCAGGGTAACACTAACAGGACACCTACCTCAGGGGACAGAGGGACTGAACCGAGGCCAGTGTGACGTTTGTCTGCACTCGGTGGGGGAGGGGCAGGCAGAGCAGGGGGCTTGGGGTGGAGGGGAGGCCTGCAACAGAGGGTCCCTCAGATACTCAGTCAGCGCTTTTGCCGTTAGGTAGCTTGATGGCCTCAGAAACCCTCCGGGTCAGTAGTTCTCAGTGGGGCTAGAGCTGTTCCCTAAGGAGCCACTGGGAACTTGTGGGCATTTTTTGTTACCTTGACGGTTTGGGGCATGTAGATATGGAGTCGGCTAGGGCCAGGGTTGCTGGATGGGATCGGGGTTACTGGATGGGGCCAGGGTTGCTGGATGGGATCGGGGATGCTGGATGGGGCCAGGGTTGCTGGATGGCGCCAGGGATGCTGGATGGGATCAGGGATGCTGGATGGGTTCAGGGATGCTGGATGGGTTCAGGGATACTGGATGGGGCCAGGGATGCAGGATAACGTCAGCGATGCTGGATGTCACAAAGTTTGCATCCACAGGACTGTGGTTCAAGTTAAAACAAAAAGGGGAAAAACGTTTTTATAATTCTCTGAGCATAGCACATACTTTTATCTTAGATATGATCACAGAGTACTTTTACACAGTTTTAATTAACACTAAGTTTTCTGGGAATGCCCTGAGATTTGTAAATTGAGTGAAGCACAAAGTTTGCTTGGGATTTTACTTTAATCTTTACTCTCATAAGTGGTATTAATTTCTTTTTTATCCTATTTAGAAGCTCAAAGCCTTTAAGACATTGATTACAATCTGTTGGAAAGGTTTTTGTTTTGTTTTGTTTTGTTTGTTTGTTTTTAAATGAGAGATGGCTGGTAAAGTAAACTAATATTTTTTCCAGTGAAATAGAGCAGAGACCTCAAGGAAAGCTTATATATAGGGATGAATATGACAAATTTGGGGGGTTATAAATCTGTTTCATAGTCAGGATTAAGAAGAGTATTTAAAGATGGAGAGATTCAGTAGCACTTGATAGATTGAGTAAAACAAGTTGGGTGAAATTACTCCAGAGTTTTTAAAAGGCAGAGAGGGAAAGACATGCAATGACATGGAACGTGTTATATAAACCAGATCCATGTGCACTCAGGGGGTACCCCGTGGAAGGCATTTAACCTGACTGCTTTCTGTCTGTGTGAGGCCTGCCAAGGAAAACACAAGCTTGGCCGCGGACGGGTGGGGAAGACGGTCCCTTTACCAGGCGCGCAGCCTGAGGCAGGGGTGACACGGAGCGGAAGCTCCACCTGGTGGAGGATGCTGGGCCTCGGCTGTGGGCCTCCCTGCTTGCTGTCCGCCTGCGGGTGTACCAGGCACCGCTGTGCACTGCAGCCCCTGTCCAGCTCCAGGGTGACAGCCCCGTCCCCGCTCTGAGAGGCGTCCTGTTCTTGAGAGCCAGGCTTTCACGTGGCGGCTGTGCTCTGACCTCCGCGGCTGTCTTCTGACGCTTCTCCCTAGGGGCCGTAAGGAGTCTGGAACTTCCACCTGCACCACCGTCCTCATCCAAGAGGTTCAAACCGCCACCCCTCCTACAGGCTCGGTTTCGTTGAACTTTGCCAAGTGCCCAGTGTGTGCCAGGCATGGGCCCGGGGCCTGGATGGGCGGGAGTCCAGCTCCCCGGAGCGCAGGAAAGAAAGCCGTGCAGCCGAAGCGCGAGGGTCGGGGTCCTGCGAACCCGGTGCCCCCGCCGTGTGCAGGGATGTCGGTGAGGTCACGTGGGGAGGGTCTTCCTGGCCGAGAGGCCAGTGTGCGCTGCAGCCCCCCGCACCGTGTGCCTGTGTGTGTGTGCGTGCGTGCGTGTGCGTGCGCGTGTGAGCGCACTGTGTGCGTGCGTGCGTGTGCGTGCGCGTGTGAGCGCACTGTGTGTGCGTGCGTGCGTGCGCGTGTGAGCGCACTGTGTGTGCACGCGCGTGTGCAGCTGCCGGGCTGCACTGCCTGAGTGGCGGGAGTGTCCAGAGAAGAGGATGGGGGCGGGGTGGGCCGGGGGCTGCAGGTGAGCTTCCGTGCTGAGCGGAGCCCGTTGGTTAGGGACCCGCTTCCTGGGGAGTCCTTGCTGGCCGGGTCTCTGGGGGTTGATCACAGGCACCGGCCGGGCACCCGGGAACCGCAGGCCAGGCGGGCAGCAGGGGTCCAACAACGGTGAGGTAGGAGAGAAGAAATGGGAAAACTGCTCAGGAGCCAGACTGAGCAGAAGGGGGAGGGTCTGAGGACAGGAAGGCACGGGTGGCCGGGAGCTCACCGGCTAGTGGCTGGAGCGCATGGCCGGGCCACAGGAGGCTCACTGGAGGGTGCAGGCGCCGGTGCGGGCAGTTTCATTTAATCCTCCGGGCTTTGAGGTGCTGGTGAGGATGTCCCGTAGCCCGCAGACAGTTTGGTGCCTGACCGTGAAGTTGGGGGGGTCTGGTTGGCGTTGCTGGCACAGAGGAGGTAGTGGAGCCGTGAGGATGGGGGTCACGGGGAGACAGTGGAGCCAGGATGGGGACTTCTCTCTCCTAAAGGCGGGAGCGGAAGGGGTCCTGCAGGAGACAGTGATGGGTGACCCTGATGCGGGCGGGGCCGTCTGGAGGCTGAGGGAATTGAGTTGGGACTTGCTGGGGAGCCTTGTTTATAAAGTCAAACATGAGGAAAGGATTGAGAACGGCCTCCTGGTTTTGTCTTTTAAAAGGTGACTGGGACCTTAATAAGAGGTGTCTCCTGACGGCAGAGAGTTGGAGAACGACTGGGCTGCCCTTAGAGAACCATCTGGAAAGGAGGAGGGACTCCAGGTGGCCGTCTGGACACCCTGCCCACACACCCTGTGGGTGTCCTTTGCGGTGCCCGTGATCAGTCACGAATAGGGCCAAGATGTGAGCGTTCCCCTCTTGGGTGTTAACTGCAGTGGCATAAGCTACATTCTTAGGGAGAATTCCACATCCCGGGGCTGCAGCTCCTGAGACTTCCGTTCTGTTCTTCTCCTGAGAGAGATCGTGGCTGCTTCCCAGGGTTTGTGTCTGGGGCAGGAATTGGGGACGAGGGCCTGTTTCTCCCCACAGACCGGCCTGCACTGCCCGCTTCCTGAAAGGGAGTAAAAATCAAGGCCAGAGGAAGATTCTCCCTTTTTTTTTTTTTTTTAAGATTTATTTATTTATTTTATATTTTATTTTTGGCTGCGTTGGGTTTTCGTTGCTGCTCACAGGCTTTCTGTAGTTGCAGCGAGCGGGGGCTACTCTTGGTTGCGGTGCATGGGATCTTCCCAGACCAGGGCTCGGAACCGTGTCCCCTGCATTGGCAGGCGGATTCTTAACCACTGCGCCACCAGGGAAAACCCCAGAGGAAGGTCCTGGCTGGAAGTTTACTGTGCGTGTATCGTGTGAGAAATCCCCACCAGTCCTGAGGGTCAGGGTGAAGCTCAGGGCTGAGCCCCGAATCTCAGAGCTTTCTCTGCCCTGGCTTGCCTACTAGGCGTCAGGCCCCCTGAGGTCAGATGCCCTGCAAGGGGCCTGCCATGCTGGAGGACAAGCAGAGGCCATGGGTTGTTTTCTTGTTTTCAAAGATTAGCCTCAGGGCCTGTAACCCAGGAATCTGCTCTGTAGTAAAGGAGGTGGTTAAGGACTGGCCTTGTGTTCTCGGTGAATCCGGGTGGGGAAGCTGTGTTCTTGCAGAAAGGTTGACCTAGTGGCTCCCGAGTTCTTCCTGCATCTCTAGCAAAGACCCCTTTATTCTTCCGTGGAAACTTGGCACGAGGCGGCCCTGGCTGTGAGTCAGCCAGGACAGAAGGAGCTGTTTCCACCGCTCAGCCTGACAGAGGGCGGCCGCCCGGCTCTGGGTTGGGCCACGTCACTGGAAAGATGAATAAAGACCAGCTGCTTGACCTGATGTGCCAGAGAAGGCTTCAGAGATGCTCGGTCAGTTCACATGTGAAGGTGTCGTCAAGACCCAAAGGGGTTCAGCTCCTTGCGTGCTGACCAGTTATTATTTATTTTCCTCAATATTTTCCTGCATATTACAAGTGCTTTCGGTAAGTTTGTGGATGAACTTCTTGACTTAGTAAAGTATGTAAAACAAGCCAACAGGATGTGAGTTGTGACATTGGGGGTGTTGTCTTGCTTCAGGGCTGCGGGGTTATCGTGTAACACTGTCACGTGGCTCGACTGCGTGCAGGAAGAACCCTCGATGTGGCTTCATCAGCTTAAATATAGTTCGGGGCAACAGACACTGAGCCGAGATGAGGAAGTTCTATGCAGTGTAGGAAACAGGAGCTTTAAAGATAGCTTGCTGTGATGGGAACCCAGCTTCTGGAGCCCTGATAAATGAAGCGAGTAAGGACAGACGCACAGAGAGGGGTCCCCCATTCCTGAGTCTGGAGGCAGCAGGTAAGGACCTCTTTGCAGAGGTGTGGCCATGCGTGTGCAGGGGAGAAGATGGGCAGTGGCCTCCAGAGCAGTGGAGGTGACAGCCCAGAGCAGCCAGTCGCAGGCTTCTGCTGTGTTTCTGGGTTTGTTACCCCCTGACCTGTCCTTCTCAGTCATTTGAAAGCAGACCTCAAAGACACTGGTCCAAACTTGCAAGTACAGTAGCAGAATGGTCTCCTAGTAGCCTTCGGCCGTGCTAATGTCTGCTTCTTGCTGCAGAGGGCAACGATGTGGTCGTTACTTCCTGTGGGTGTGTATTGTCGAATGTCTGTAAAAGCAACTGTATGTTTTATGGGTTTCACAGCAAGGGTGGGTGAGAAAGGGAGGTTATACTCCATGTTTGCAGAGAAAATATTAACAACCTTGATAATGTTCAGTGCCATAGAGTTTATGGTCCTGCAGAGACTTTTTCTATAAAAGACCTTAGGGATGCTTTTTGGCATTTTATTACATGATTTTTTTTTTTTTTTTTTTGCGGTACGCGGGCCTCTCACTGCTGTGGCCTCTCCCGTTGCGGAGCACAGGCTCCGGACGCGCAGGCTCAGCGGCCATGGCTCACGGGCCCAGCCGCTCCGCGGCATGTGGGATCCTTCCAGACTGGGGCACAAACCCGTGTTCCCTGCATCGGCAGGCGGACTCTCAACCACTGCGCCACCAGGGAAGCCCTACTCAGCACCATTTGAACGTGTCTCAGGGTTGGAAGGAGCCGCGTTCTGTTTAGCACCTGAGAATCTCTCCTCTTCAGAGCCTCCGCAGCCCAACCGCTGCTGCACTGGCCTCTTTCTGCCTTTGGCCTTTTCCTCCTTCAGTCTTCTCCCCTCCCTTCCCTTCCCCTTCCTGCCTCTGCCCTGCCCCTCCTCCACCTTCTCTAAAGGGGTGTGGTTGGGGGGCAATCCTGCAGTTCCCCCTCCACTCCCCCTGCCCCGACCTGACCTTGCTGTCCTTTTGGGAGGGATCCACGCACAGTGAGCTTCCTTAAGCCAGACCTTCAGAAGGGTTGGCACTCGTAATAAGTGATGGTGAATATTTGGGGAAAGTTGGGTGGAGAATAAGAAAATGGCATCATTGAAAAAAAAAATAGCAAGGGGCTTCCCTGGTGGCGCAGTGGTTGAGAGTCCGCCTGCCAAGGCAGGGGACACGGGTTCGTGCCCCGGTCCAGGAAGCTTCCACGTGCCGCGGAGCGGCTGGGCCTGTGAGCCATGGACGCTGAGCCTGCGCGTCTGGAGCCTGTGCTCCTTGTGCAGCAGGAGAGGCCACGACAGTGAGAGGCCCGCGTACCGCAAAAAAAAAAAGAAAAAGAAAAAAAAAGAAAATGATATCATCGAAGCAGGAAATTCAGTCTTCAGGGCTGCCAGCCCAGCACGTTGCTAGCAACAGCTGCAAGGAAATCATAAAAGTGGCTTTTCCACAAACCAGCCAGAAATAAAGTCCAGACTGCCAAGTCAGGATATCTTAGTCAGGGTGCTTTTCAAATTCCTTGTAATCCTGATTGGCCTGGCCAGTAATTGAAAGTCAGTGTTGAGTCTGACTTATTTCTCAGGCCACTGTAAAGGTCGTCATTTGTGGTGCATCTGATCAGATCCTGTGGTGAATAAAGGACGTATCCATGCGTCTTAGGAGACTGCAGGCGTGGGCAGGAAGTAGCTACAGTTATGGCAGAGCTACACTTAAATGTGGGCGGTAGCAGCCAGTTATTAATAACGGTCCTAAGGAGAACATGAGCCGCCGCCAGAATTTTGGAGTTATTTGTACTGATCTGTGAGTTCATGGACCAGTGCGAGGAGGTGGGAGAAGCTGACGGAGGACCGGAGCCGGCAGTGCAGCTGTGGGAGGGGATGGGTTCGCTCGGAAAGCTTTGCACACGCCCTGCCCTGTGAGGCTGAATTCCATGGATGTGGTTGGAGTGGAGAGGAAGGAAAAAAGAGACTCAGGATCCAGGCTCTCTGACTAACCCCTGGGTGACTGAATCAGCCACTGAGCGTGTCCACGGGATTTCTAAGACCTTAAAGGAAAGGGCAGCACCCTTACTGAGAACGCACTCCCCCATGCTGACCGTGGAAATGCTTTCCTTGGGTTCTAGTCCTTGGCAACCCCCGAGGGAGCTTCATGTGCGCGCGTTAAGGCCGGAGTCGAACCTGACCCAGCTGCTGAGGGTACGGGTCCCAGCCCAGGCTGCCCTCCCAGCCCCACCCCGGGCTGTGTGGTTACAGTGAAGGGAATCAAAGGCTCCCGTTACCCTGAGTTTGGACGGGGTCGCCTGAGTCTTCAGTGCCTTGGCCTCAGGATGATTTCTGGGCCACGTTTCTTGATTCCTTAAACGGGGCCTGTGACCTTATCTAGAACGGCCTGTCCAATAACATGTCACGTGAGCCACGGCCACTGTGTAGTTTAAGTTTTCCTAGCAGCCACGTGCAGAAAGGAACAGGCGAAACTAACTTGAATAATATATTAGGTTTAACTCAAAATGCCAAACTACTGTCGTGTCCCAACTATATACATCCTGTGGTCACATTAACAGTTACTGAGATGCCTTACGCTTCTGGGAACTAAATCTTTGGAATCCCGAATGTACTTTACACTTACAGCATGCCTCGACTTGGACTCGCCTCACCTGAGTTGCTGTGTGTGGCTGGTAGCTACCAAGCTGCACAGCGTAGACCTAAGGAGAGGTTACTGAGACTCATCCAAACATAGAGGCTCTGTTTGAAGCCCTTGGGAGGGATTCTGGGTGGGCAGGAAGCAGCTTCGCCTGAGATAGAAAGGTCCCGTTTACGGATGGCAGAACGTCACCGCACGTGTGAGCACGTTCCTGACTGAGGGGCCGTTCGTGGAGAGCAGTAAAGTCACGCGACCTCAGTCTCCACTGCTAGCAGTGACCACAGGAAAACTGTGAGACCTTGACTGCCAGACGCTGAACCACATACTTGGGCGGCATGACTTGTCTTGGCAAATCTACTGGCCATTAAGAATGGAAACCACAGCCTTTAATGTATATATGGACACTGTTGCCAAAGAATCTTTTCCTCCAGATGCCTAATGCCTTACTCAGATGAGCAGCTGTGGCGTCCGCCTGCGGAAACAGCCATGAGCAGGCGTCCTTACATGGGAATTTCCACGGATCTCAGCTCCTCTGCGGGCAAGATCCACCACAGTGCACACGTCTCTTCCAGCAAAACAGAAATTATTTTTAAATGTTCTTGGAATTTCCCCTTCCTCCTTTTCTTCCTGTGGTTCTGCCTACTTTGTCCTCTTTGCCCTATTTCACTTCTGTCTTCCAGTCTTTTCCCCTCTATACCCACTTAATCTGGTTGGTTTCTGTTGAGTTGTGTGAGTTTTTTATAGATTCTAGATATGAACTTATCAGATACGTGATTTTCAAATATTTTCTCCCATTCTGTAGGTGGCCTTTTCACTCTGTTGATTGTGTCCTTCGATGCACAGAAGTTTGTAATGATGGTGTAGTTCCCATTGTCTGTTTTTATTTTTGTTGCCTGTGCTTTTGGTGTCATATCCAATAAATCATAACCACAGCTACTGTCATGAAGTTTTTCTCCTATATTTTCTTCTAAGAGTTTTATTTGGGCTATTTGGAGTTAATTTCTGTTTATAGTATGATATAAAGAGTCCAACTTCAGTCTTTTGCATGTGGACATACACTTTTCCCAGCACCATTTGTTGAAAAGACTGCACTTTCCGCATTGAGTGGCCTCGGCACCCTTGTTGAAAATCATTTGACCATATTTGTGAGGGTTTATTCCCAGGCCCTCCGTTCTCTTCCATTGGTCTGTGTGTCTGTCCTTATGCCAGCACTGCACTATTTAGATTACTGGAACTTTGTAGTAAGTTTTGAAATCAGGAAGTGTGAGACATCCAACTTCATCTTTTTCAAAATTGTTTTGGCTTTTTGGGGTTCCTTGAAGTTCCTATGAATTTTAGGATGGATTTTTCTATTCCTGCAAGAGACATCACTTTGTTAGGATTTAGAGCCTCATTTTTTTTCCCATTCGTAAATGAGTTGTTGAGGATACTCTGTGATAAGAAAAAAGGGCAAAAAAGTAAGTTATTATTCGATGTTAGTCTTCAATATATACCTCAAATATAGCTTTAAAAATAATTATTTATTTTGGCAATTCTCTGCAAAGATGAGGATTTTCAATACAACTTACTTTCCCTCTTTTCGTAAAATACTTTTTAACGATGTGCAGTCTTTAAGGGTTAGCGACTGTACATCATTAAGCATCCTCCCTATCCAGGACACCAAAAATAATTTGTTCTAATTAAAGTTAACAGAGCCGAGTGGCCAGAGCAGAGTCCCCTCACTTTAGGTATTTTTGCTTGTTTGAGGGGGGGGCAGTTAATCTTACTGAACCTCAATTCCGAAGTCCAGAAAATGATCCTTAAACTCAGCCTTGGGCTTCCCTGGTGGCGCAGTGGTTGAGAGTCCGCCTGCCGATGCAGGGGACATGGGTTCGTGCCCCGGTCTGGAAAGATCCCACATGCTGCGGAGTGGCTGGGCCCGTGAGCCATGGCCGCTGGGCCTGCGCGTCCAGAGCCTGTGCTCCGCAACGGGAGAGGCCACAGCAGTGAGAGAGAGGCCCGCGTACAGCAAAAAAAACAAAAAACAAAACAAAAAAAAACCTCAGCCTTTTTAATCCACCCCACAGGGTCATATTCCAGATGCGGGTTCACAGTTGAAACTTACTGGAGAGGCTGAGGGGCTGTTTGTGGAGGCAGGAGACCTCCCCCTGCCCCCCATCACTCTGGCTTTGTCAGCCCCTCCTCTCAGCCTTGAGGTGTCACAGCGATAGGTTGGCCAAACCAGTTGGAAAGACGCACACAGTTTTCTCAGTTGCACAGGTGAGAAGATGAGAGTTTTATGTCAGATCAGGTGGTCGCGTCAGTGGTAGCATCCCCTGGAGGTGACAGCGTGCCTGCTGACAGCGTTGTGCAGACGGGGTGGGGGCGTGGCAGACCCTTTAGGAAGCTTAGCTGAGTGTAAAATGATTACATAACATGTGGGTGGGTTCAGTCTCCCGTCCTGTATCCCTGGTAGGAGTGCGCACAACGAGGGCGTGGAGAAAAGAGTCTGGAGGTGCTTGGAGCAGTTAGATGGGTCGTTACCGTCTTAGTTGGACTTACTAGTCCAGAGCACTCTGGGGCGCTGAGGCTTATCGACCTTCACAGAAAAATGCACGGAAGCACGTACACGAAAATTTTCTTATGACGTCAGGTTATTCGTACTCCCAGCCTCTACCACAACACACGATTATAATGGCAACTGCATTTCTGAGGGTTTTTTAGAAGCCTTGTACTAAATAGGACAGTTAAGATATTGTGAATTTTGATAACTGAATAAGCTGCAAATTCACTAACACAGAGCGGTCTGGTACTTTCCGGCAGGTGCCTGTGTATGTGTGTGTTTGCCCGTGTGAGAGACAGGGACACACACAGGCTCTGTCTTTCCACTTCCACAACCAGAAGAATTTCTTTGCGCACGTTTCCTTTTTCTTCATTTTCCATAATGCAAACAGAAATACTGTTCTTTTAAAGCCTTCTCCTACATGTTCTACACATTAAATTCTAAGCTCTTTCTTAGACGTCCTCTTTATGGTGATAACCGCCAGTTGCGGGTACCTGCCCCGTGTGAGGCTGTGCAAGTCACCTCTGACCCCTGCCTCAGCCCTGCGGGGCACGCATGTTAGAATCAGGACCTGATGCACGTCACCTCTCACCCCTGCCTCAGCCCTGCGGGGCACGCATGTTAGAATCAGGACCTGATGTGTAAGAAGCTGGCTCAAGACCCTCCAATTAGTCAATTTTCCAGTATATCAGATTCACAATGAACCAAAATAAATATATACTTTCGCCAAATTTATTACTTTACAAGTGGATTTTTTCACCAGGTGAGTCTTACATGTGATCTGAGGCGCAAAGAAAGCTTTCTGCTAAAAAATACCTCCCATTGTGGGTGGTATTTCCATGTTGTTGGTCAGAATAACGAAGGTAACTGTCAAGTAAAAATGTTCTGGGGAATTATAGCTTCAGTCCTTAACGTTTTAGTTTAAAGTAGTTTGTCAGATGTTTTTTTCTTATCACAGCTTTAGTAGAATTGAAGGAAACTTATGGCTTCTTATAAGCTGGGAGAAAGGAAAAATTGATTAGTACTATACTTAGAAGGAGAGATTGAAGACGGAGCAGCTGGGCAGTGAGCATCTCGGTGCAGGTCAGTGATGATAGAACACCCAGTTTGGAATTTTGCGTGGGATGGAGTCCTGATTGTTGGACACTAGCGATTTGGGGAGAGGAAGGTGTGTCTGCCCCGAGCACAGCACTCCCTGTTCTTCCCCGACTCCGCAGCTGTCACCTTCCTCTCTGGGCAGGTCGTCCCGTGGGGAGTGAGGCCCCGGCCAGGCGGGTGTGCGCGGGTCAGACCCCGTGTTGACGCTGTCACGTGTGCGGGCGCAGTGGAAGCTGGGAGTCTGTTTTCCTCTTGTAATTCCGCCCTTGTCCTTGTGGAGGCTGTGATTGTGGCTCTTTGGGGCATTCGCTTTGGGAAAGTGGGGTCGGATATTTTGCTCGAGGAGTTGACATCTTATAAAGAAAAATCTGTTTTCTCGCGGCTGTCCAGTAAATGGTGCTTTGAGTGAGTTTGCCAGATGTGGTTCAGTCTGCAGGCTAATGCATCTAGCCCCCAGCCCGTGAGCAAAGAATGGTTTCGATGTTTTTAAATGGTTGAAAAAAATGAAAAGAAGATGTGAAAATTACACGAAACTTAAACATCAGTCTTGGGACGCAGCCCAGCATTTGTCTGCTGTCGTCCGGGGCCACCTCTGAGCCACAGGATCAGGTGAAAAGTCGTGACAGAGGCCGTGTGGCCCTCGGAGCCTGAAGTAGTCTTGCTCTGACCTTGATAGAAACAGTCTGCTGACCCTGCGGCGGAGGAGGTTAGCAGTCGTGAAGACGCTGTTTAACGTTGTCAGGTTTTAGACATCACTGCGTTCAGATCCTCGCAAGTTAAATCCAGTTCTGTGGAAATGACTAGATAGTGACATACTTGAACTACATCGAAACAAGTCTTCTCTTGGTCGCCATCCTCACGAGTGGATTTCTTGTAACCAGCATGAACTAGCTTCCTTCCTTCCTGTCCTGGAAGAAAACTGGAGACTCATCAGAGCCGCCTGCCCACTGCTCCTTGGAGCCAACCAAGGACCAGGGGGCCGGGGGGTGGGGGGGTGGCTGGGGTGTCTGTAGAGCTGCGGGGGGCCGACCCGAATCTTGTCAGCACGTGGCAGTCAGAGATGTGAACCTCTACCAGGTGAGAGCAGTTCCCCTGGGGGGAGGTCTGTGTTTGTTTTTGTTTGGGAGTGGTTAATTTACATCATTCCTTTTTAATGGAATCCCATTGTTTGTTGATTTCTCCATCTGGTGAGTCTCCAGGGGATGCTGAGTCCTGCTCCCACTTGAGGATGCAGCTGAGACCCAGGCGTGACCGGCTGTCGGGTTCAGAGGTGCAGGCAGGGACGCCTGCCATCATTCCTAGAGGACGTGGCTGCAGCTGGGCTGGGCTGGGGGGCCAGACGCCCCTGCGGTGCTGTCTGCGCCTGGGGAAGATCTGTGACTGGCCGGCCGGTGGGCAGGGGGCTCTCTTTGCTGTTAGGAGCTCAGTGCCTTGTTGATCCTGGAGATTCTGTGAACAGCCCAACATCCTTTTTTAAGTACCTCTTCTGCTGAAATTAACCTGAGGTGGTTTATATTACCTGCATCCTAGAAAACCTGTGTGTATTGAGCTGAAAGTGCCCATTCAAAATGTCAAATATTTTGTATTAAAATTTTTTTTTCTTTTTGAAACGTCTATTTATTCCTCTTGATATCCTACGTTGTCCGCCTTTTCCTCTTTATCCACAGTTATCTACTGTGTACCTGCCACCTGCCAGGCCTGTGGTTAAATGTCAGCAGAGGAACGTTTCATGTGGGGCTGCAGTGATGCCTCACTTAGGTTATGTCGTGAAGGATGGTCCCGACGTCGGTCCCCAGGTTCTCTGTGCCCATGTCAACTCAGGGACAGCAGTGAGGAGCCCAAGAGCAGTTTAGGAAGGAAGGAGGTCAGACTTTGAAATCAGTACAGGACAGAGACCTGTACTCACCTTGAGGGATGGAGTGGCTGAATGTAGAAAGAAACAGAAGGAAACAGGTGAGGCCTGAGCGCCAGGTTCCCCCGCAGCAAACCTGGTAGCTCGTGTGATGCCCCGGGACGCCCACCAGACAAACCTTCTGACGGTGATCTGACTTCTCACCTGGTCTACACCCGGGAGGGGACGGGCTGGTCATGCAAGCTGAGTGTGTTCGTTGGCCTGGTGGTTACAGCCTGGATTCCTGGTTTTCACATCCGCTCTACACGTGTTAATCACAACTGCTGAGACGCATCCACTTTGGATAAACTGACAAAACGGGGTTACCAGCCTTCAGAAACTGAAGGTCAAGCTTTTAAGCTTTTGAAAATTCACCAAGGAGAGCCTCTTTATGGGAAGCTGCTCACCTTCCCGGCACCCAGCCAACTGTCCCCATGAATCACGCGCCTCTTTGGGGTAAACTCCAGTTACGGTCGTGTATACGTTAGTAAGAAAAAGTATCACAATTTTGTGAGACACTTTTAAAAAAAATCGATCAACATTCTTGTGTTTCTGCGAAGTTTCCAAACGTCAGTCGTTCAGCAGGCTTTTCTGTGGACCCACTGTGAGCTGCCTCCGAGCATCCCAGTGTGGCAGGTGCCGTGGGGAGGATTTGTCTGCAGGAGCCCTCCAGGAGCTCTGCGAGTCCCCACAGAGTGGAACCGTGTGGGGATCAGATCTGCTACCAGCCCAGTGGGGCAGGGGTGTCTGACAGCTCATCACGGGAGGGAGACGCAGAGCGTGTGGACTCTGGGAGGGAGGAGTGGCTGGACGTGAGGCCACAGGTAAGGAGGTGGTGAAGGCTTATGTCTCCTGCGACACCAGGGTCTCTGGACTTCTCCCTCTGGAAAATAGACATCGTCTTCCGAACTGAAACATAATATGCTCAGATTTGCATTAAAAAAAAAAAATACAGGGCTTCCCTGGTGGCGCAGTGGTTGAGAGTCCGCCTGCCGATGCAGGGGACACGGGTTTGTGCCCCGGTCCGGGAAGATCCCACATGCCGCGGAGCGGCTGGGCTCGTGAGCCATGGCCGCTGGGCCTGCGCGTCCGGAGCCTGTGCTCCGCAATGGGAGAGGCCACAACAGTGAGAGGCCCGCATTCTGCAAAAAAAAAAAAAAAAAAAAAAAAATACAGCTTTGACAGCAGTGAGGAGAAGAAGTATCGACGATGATGTGATACTTGTTTTTCATCGAGCACTCCCAATGTGCTTATTACTCCATTAATCCAGGTCCTTTTCACAGTAGCTCCGTGGGGCATGGGTATAACCATCCCTTAGGAAGAAAAACTCTCCAGTAAGCCCCTGCCCAGGCTGGGATCTGAGTTCAAGGCTGACCGACCACGCCTGGCCCAGCGCAGAAGGGCGGGCCTAGGGACCCGGGGACAGCGCGGTGTGCGGTGGTGGCGTGGGGGGCCTGGGAGGGCGTGCATATGAAGGGAGGGGCGATGTGACCTTCCACACAGTGGCTGGGCTGGTGAGAAGGGGGCTGCTGAGGGCGACTGGGGGTTTGGGGGCAGTGGAGTGCGAGGCGCAGCTTGATCAGGATGAGGGGTCGGGCGAGCGCCGCTGTATGCCCTCCCCCCCAGGGATGAATGGACCGCAGTTAAGCCAGTTGTCTGCTCCCTCCACCAAATAAGTGCACCTGTGCAAATAATCTCACACGAGGACGTGTTCCCACATGTCTAGTTAAGACCACCGTGTATGAGCTTTAGGTTTGCTTCTCTCTAACCTGGGTGTTGGTGCTGATCTCAGGTAAAGTTTGCTATTAAAAGTGCTACGTTCTGCATGTCAGCGTCCATGCTGTGGACAGGTTTCTTTTTACTGTGTTCTTCCTGCTTCTTTACTTCTGGGTTTGGAGTAGAGGTCTTCATTCACCTACCAGGTAGTTGTGTCTGGAAGCCGGCCCGTCTCACCTGGTTTTGCTGGCCTTATGACTCATTTAACCCTCTTATCTCTGATGTAGCCTACATGCATCCTTTTTTTCCTACAGTTTATGTGCAATAACTTTCTCATTATCTTTGGGCTTCATAGCATAATGTTTCAAAAAACATTTTCTTTTTCCAGCTTTGCTGAGATGTAATTGGCGTATGACACTGTGTAATTTTAAGGTGTGTAATGTGATGATTTGAGACGTGTATAGTTTTGCAAGATGCTTACCACAATAAGGTTAATTAACCTACCCATGACCTCACGTAGTTACCATTTTGTTGTGCTGGTGAGAACATAAAAACTGTTCTCATGACCTCCAAGTATACAGTATTGCTAATTGTTGTCACCATGCTGGACATCACATCCCCAAAACGTATTCCTCTCGTAACTGGAACTCTGTGCCCTTTGACCGGCATCTCCCCATTTCTGCCCCACCACTCCCCAGCCCCTGGCACCTCCCTTCTACTCTGTTTCTATGGATTCAATGCTTTTAGATGCACATGTAAGAGAGATCGTATAGTATTTGTCTCTCTCTGATTTATTGCACTTAGTGTAATGCCCTAAAGACCATCCGTGTTGTTGCAAGTGGCAGGATGTCCTTCATTTTTATGGCTAACACTCGTGTGTGTGTGTGGTTTTCTTTATCTGTTCATCCAGCGATGGACACTTGGGTGGTTTCCATGTCTTGGTCATTGTGGATAATGCTGCAGTGAACAAGGGGACACAGATATTTCTTTGAGATCTTGATTACATTTCCTTCAGATATATTGACCCGGAAGTGGAATTGCTGGGTCACATGGCAGTTCTAGTTTTAGTTTGTTGAGGACCCTCCATACTCTTTTCCATCATGGCTGCACCGATTGACGTTCCCACCAACAGTGCAGGAGGGTTCCCTTTTTTTCCACATCTTTGCCAACATTTGTTATTTCTTGTCTTTTTTTAAAAATATTTATTTATTTAGTTGCACTGGGTCTTAGTTGCAGCAGGCGGGCTTCTTAGTTGTGGCATGTGAACTCTTAGCTGCGGCATGCATGTGGGATCTAGTTCCCTGACCAGTGATCGAACCCGGGCCCCCTGCATTAGGAGTGCGGAGTCTTAACTACTTTGCCACCAGGGAAGTCCCTTCTTGTCTTTTTGATAATAGCATTTCTGATAGGTGTGAGGTGATAGCTCATTGTGATTTGATTTGCATTTCCCTGATGATTAGTGATTTGAGCATTTTTTGTGTACCTGTTGGTCATCTGTATGTCTTTGGAAAAATGTCTGTTCAAGGACTTCCCTGGCGGTTCAGTGGTTAAGACTCCGTGCTTCCCATGCAGGGGGCCTGGGTTCGATCCCTGGTCGGGGAACTAAGATCCCACATGCTGCACGGCCAAAAAGAAAGAAAGAAAAATGGCTTGCTCAGGTCTGGTGCCCTTTTTTTTTTTGCTGCGTCCCACGACTTGTGGGATCTTAGTTCCCCGACCAGGGATCAAACCCAGGTCCACGGAAGTGAAAGCACCGAGTCCTAACCACTGGACTGCCAGGGAATTCCTTCATGCCCATTTTCATTTATTTATTTATTCATTCATTCATTCATTCATTCATTCATGGATGGCTGTGTTGGGTCTTCGTTGCTGCGTGCCAGCTTTCTCTAGTTGCGGCGGGGGTATAACAATTAACAATACTGTTGACAGACACTGGGGAGGCTGTCAGACCAGGAGGGATGGCAGACCGGGAGCTGGGGACGTGGGCCCCGGTCGGGCTACTCTTCATTGCAGTGCACAGGCTTCTTATTGCGGTGGCTTCTCTTGTTGCGGAGCACGGGCTCTAGGCGTGCGGGCTTCAGTAGTTGTGGCACATGGGCTCTAGAGCTCAGGTTCAGTAGTTGTGGCGCATGGGCTTAGGTGCTCCGCAGCATGTGGGATCTTCCCGGACCAGGTATGGAACCCATGTCCCCTGCACTGGCAGGCGGATTCCTAACCACTGCGCCACCAGGGGAGCCCTCGTGCCCATTTTTAAATCAGATTTTTTTTTTTTTTTAGTGTTGAGCTGTATGCATTCTTTATACATCTTGGATATTAACCCCTTATCTGATATGTGATTTGAAATACCTTCTCCCATTCTGTAGGTTGCCTTTTTATTTTTTTATTGGTTTTTTGCTGGACAGAAGCTTTTCAGTTTGATGTAGTCCCACCTGTTGATTTTTGCTTTTGTTGCTTGTGCTTTTGGTGTCATATACAAAGAAATCGTTGCCAAGACAGATGTCAAGTTGCTTTTCCTTTATGTTTCCTTCTAGGAGTTTATAATTTCAGGTCTTACATGTAGTCCTTAATCCATTTTGAGTTAATTTTTGTGCATGGTGTAAGATAGGGGTCCAGTTTCATTCCTTTGCACCTAGCGTGATGCTTTCTGTCTTCTGTGTTACTAAGCATCATTGAGAAGCGGTAAGAAAGGCTTTCAGTGTTGGTTACGTATCGAGTGGTGGACTCTCAGGCTCTCGCAGTGGGTTCCATTCCTGTCACGTTGCACCTGAGAATTAACAATGCCCTCTTTTAGACTTCCATTTCCTGAAAATCATGTGCATGTAATACCCTGAGAAGCCACATGGTGGCAGAAGTGGTGCTTTGAAACTTGGGGGTTTACAAACCTGCTCTAAGAGAACGTCTGCTCTGCATCTTCATCCTTTTTTTTTTTTTTAAATGAAGGTGTAGAATTTAATAGAAAGAGCCTCCAAATACCCATCACCTACCTTAAATAAAACATTACAAGTGCAGTTGAGCTCTTGGTACACTTCCCGTTCTGATGATTTTCCCTCCCGCTTTTCCTCTGGGAGGGAACCACTCTCCTGTTCATCCTTTTATTACTCACTGTGTGTTCTTAGCACTCATGGGGTTGTTTATTTTGTTTTAGATTTTAAATAGTGTGTGCTCTTTGTGATACTGTGCAAGCTGTGCTTTTTCACTCTCTCGGTTCTTAGGTAGGTTTATCCGTGTGGATCTGTGCAGCCTTAGTGAATTATTTTTCTTCTGTAGCAGCGTGGTATTCCAGGAAGGGGTCACGACTTGTTACATGCACTTTCCTGTTGACAGACACCGGGGAGGCTGTCAGACCAGGAGGGACGGCAGACCGGGAGCTGGGGACGTGGGCCCCCGTCAGGTCCCCTGTTGCTGTCCAACTACATACTTGGTCTCAAGAACACCCCTTTTCATTAGAATCTTTGCCTCTTTCCCCGAACACTTGGCCTGAGTCATCACACGTATCCTGAAGGGAGACAGCCTCCAAGGAGTCCAGGAATTCAGCGACGTCAAGGCTCAAGTCTGACACCGTCAACTGGCTTCTGCCCCCAGAGCTATAGGAGGAAGGTCTGTGTCAGTGACCTCGGCCTCCTTCCCAGCCCTCGGCGGCCCGTCCACCACGTGGACCCAGGTGCAGCTGGACTCCTGCCTCATTTCTGGGAGAGAAAGTGGGCAGGCGGGGGGACCGTGGTTTGAGTCTGTCTCCAGCCTGTGTTTAGGCTGGGGTTGTCCCCAGGGCCTCTGTGCCCACAGTGGGGAGGGGACACCTCCCCTGCCCCCTGGAGCTCTCGTTGCTGAACTAATAGTAAAACTGGTGCAAGACGGATGGACAGGAGAAGAAGAGACAAGTTTCAATTCCTGTGCACGGAGGTCTCGCAGAAATGGGACCTAAGATGTGGCCAAAGCAGGTGGCTTTTGTAGACAAACAATAAATTTGTGAGGAACTGACAGGACTAAGAAACGTAGGCCGTGGATGCTCAGTTAGTGAAGGATCTGAACGGTTTGGCCCTGGGGTTAGTCACCGAAAGAGGTCGCGGGTTTGTTTGTACGGGCTGCCCTGTCTCTGGCCATTAGGGTGTCCTTCTCCCTCCTTCACACGGAGACTTATCTCCCGCTTCAGGGAGACAGGAGGGGGTCAGAGTGTCCCTCTTACATTGGCCGTTTCTTAAGCAGCTTTAACTCAGAATAATCCATGTGCTGTTGAGGAACATTTGGGGGCAGCTCACCCTGGACCCCAACGCTGCCCTGCTCCTGTGTGCCCCCAAAGCTTCCTGGGCTGGGCTTGTCCGCGTTCAGACCTGGGTGTGGATCCACAGTCTCCCTCGTTGGCTGTGTTGCCCGTCAGGACCTTGAGCTGCTTGGAGACTCAGTTACCTCAAATGCATAGTGGGGACAATAATGACACACGGCTGGTAGGACGGAGGTGAACGTCGAATGAGAGCGTGTTCCTCAGCTGTGAGCGGCGCTTACATCAGCTCCGCGTGGGGCACAGCGTGCACATCTTCGTGCCCCAGCCCTTTCTTTTGTAAGTACTCTTTGAAAACAGTCTTCTTAGATTCAGTTTAAAATGCTGGCTCTCCTCGGGCAGGACTACGGCAGCACGAGTGCAGCCCGGGCTCCGCATTTGGTCTGCCGCCGGCCGCCACCCCCGTCTCCACCCTGACAGCTCGGTCTCCCCCCTCCCCAGGCCTGGGAGGGGGTCTTTGGACCAGAGAGACACCCCTGACTGGCTCTCTCGCCTCACCCCACCCCCAGCCCCTTGCGCAGCCTCAGGGCCTTTGCACGAGCTGAGCTGCTCTCTCCCCAAGCCTCCCCTCCCTCCAGCTCTGGGGGATCAGACCCGAGGTTCTGTCTCGGGAGGCGTTCCCTGCGTCCCTGCCGTCCTCGCAGAAGCCTTGTCCCCTGTGACTTGACACATTTTCAGCTGCCTGTTTATTTGTGGGTTAGATGGCTGGCAAGGTGTCCCCCCAGACAGAAAGCTTCAAGACGAGACTTCATGCAGAGCCCGGGGGTGTTTTGATGCCCTGGTGAAATGGTTTGGAGGTGGAAGTTGACAGTAGTAACTGGGACACTGAAACCAGGCTGGGGCTGCGCAGGTGCTGTGGTCATGCTCACGACGCCCTGGAATGCCAGGGAGAAGAGCCATGGCCTCAGGAGCTCAGAGCCGCTGCCGGTAACTCTGCCGTCCAGGGATTCTTGCTCCGGGACCTTCGCCTGTTGGTTTTGTCACAGGAATGTTCAGTGTGGAAATGTGCTCAGCAGGTCCACGCCTGCTGCGGGGTGGACGGGTGGAATGAGTGGAAACAGCGTGTGGAGCAACTTTATACAGAAGGTGATAGCAAAACACATGTTAAGTCAAATCATGTGAAAATCTGGATTTTCAGCAAAGCTCTCTTTTGTGAACATACGACCCCTAGAATTCCTTCAGAGAATTCAAAGTTATCCTATTTACAGAAGCTTAGCTTCATGTGCAGTCTTCTGAAACCGTGTTGACGGTGTCACATGGGGTTGCACTTGCCCGTGGATGGAGGCCGGGGCCCCGCTGACTCTGCCCTGTCTCTCCCCGTGGCCTCGGCGTCTCCGCGGCTCGTGTGTCAGGCGGGTAGTCAGGGTCCCTTCCTGGGGTTTTATGTGCAGCTTGGCTCTTAGCTGTGGAGCAGGTGGCCGAGGAGAGGGCCGAGGGCGGGGGCCAGGCCCGGGGTCGGGGGCACGGCCGGCTGAGCGTGTGAAGCCAGCCTCAGGCCCCGTCTGGGTCCGGGGCGGGAGCCTGACCTGCGGGGAGGGGTGAGCGTGCCAGGAGCCTGCCAGCCTCGGGCCCTCCCCTGCCGTGGGCGCTTGCTGAAATTTTAATCTGCAGAAAAGACCGTTCAGATCATCGGATTCGACTGCTCTGTTTCCGAAGGGAAAGATTGAGGCCTTCGGGAGTGATGTGACCGTGTGCCTGCCTGCCTGCCGGCCGCAGCCGGGACGTTGCCCACGTGGACCCACCAGCCGGGTGACCCCGGGCTCCCTCTGCACCCTCGCATCAGCTTGTCCCCCCCTTGGCCCCGTAGAAAGATTGGTGGGGTGGGAGGGTGACCGACAGTTTTGTTTTAAATCCTTTTGAAGGACGCAGGAAAGCTTGCTTGTTGCGGCGTGGCTTTGGGAGTGTTCTGTGATTGTCTCGCAGAAGACGGTGGGTGACCCATGTAGATTCTCTGTGTTTCTGACGGCTGACCTGTCGGGTGTCAGACTTCGGCCGAGGCTCCCCCACCTGCTCAGCGAGAGGAGGGTCGAGGGGATGTTCCGAGGGGCTCGCAGACGGGCCAGGGACCATGTCTTTGGTGATTTTTTCTGATGCTTCTGGACGGTGGATTCTGCCCTCTCACACTCTGCTCTGGTCGACTTGAACTTGAACCTGCACCCGAGAATCGCCGAGGTCCGAGCCCTCGTGTGACACCCGGGACATGCCTGGGGACCTGTGTGGAGGACGCGGGGCTGGAAGTGAGAGTTTTGGAGACGGGAGCATGGAAGGAGGGAGGATGGTGCTCTGCTTTATCAGAGAAGCTTTACTTCCCCTGGAGGGGATTATTCATAGGATAAAATTTAAACTAAAAAGGATTCATTTCCATTAAGTTCAGAGTGGTTGCAAAACAAAATTCTTCTCTTACCGCGTGTGTACAAGGAAATTAATGGCCTGGAAACTTAAAGCTGCTCGACCGTCTGCAGGCCTGAGGCCCCTGGTCTGGAAGGTCTGCTGGGCCCCGAAGCCAGGGTGCAGCCCTCAGTTCTGCCGAGAAGGAGCCGTCAGCGCAGGAACGCTGGGGACGGGCCTTAGGGCCTTGATGCCTAATCAGGTTTCTTTACCCCCCCCCCCCCCCCCCCCCCCCCGAGCCTGAAGCGGGTACTGGGACCAAGTACACTGAGAACTGGACTGAGTCAGGTAGAGGGTGGCTTTTTAGTTCTTAGCCCCAGTGGAAAGTGTTCATACTGGTGGAAGGTGTTGCTCAACTACAAATGTGCAGCATCTGAGTTTTTGCAATCTCACAGGGAAGTACAGTTTTCCTAAACCGTGGAATGCATGTGCCTGTAAGAATCTCATTTAGGTAATGTCGAGTGTTAAATGCACAGACAAAACAAAACACAACCAGTTTCAGAGCTCTGGAGCGTTCGTCTGAAACGCAACCTCATCATAAAGTGGCGAGGCTCTCAAAATGAATCGGTCAAACAACTAAACCAGAGAACTTACTGAGCAAACGCACACTCTACCACGGACCTGGCCTTGTAAGACGCAGCGATACAGTAGCTACACAGCTGCCCTGGGAGGGCCGTTATCTTGCTGGGGGGGGGATGGAGACCCTGGTGATAGTGAGTGAAAGGTCTCCAAAGCCCTCCTGTGAGAGGGACCCCTGCGCTGAGTCCAGAGGCAGGACTCGGGGCCAGGACGCCCCATCTGTCCTGGGACCACGCTCAGCACGGGGATCAGCCGTCGGGTCACCCCAGGGTCTTCCAGGACCTGCGAGTGACCGGTTTACATTTGGAAAGAACTCCTGGAAATTTGGAGGGTAGAGTAGAGGCGGGTGAGGCCAGAGGCAGAGAGATGACTGGGAGGAGGAGAGAAATGGGCGGGGTGGGTACAACAGGGGCTCTTCTGTACCAGCGTCTGGCCCGCAGTTGAGGTCAGGGTCCCGCCCTGGGGCAGAGGCGTCTGTGCAGGTCGGAAGGTGAGTCCACCTGCCAGTGCCCTGAGATGGGGGAAGTGTTGTGCTCGCATGCATTTCTGAGACTCACTGACCTTGCTCGGATTCACAGAATGTCGGTGACCGCCTCCCCCCTCCACTTCGAAAGGTGAAGGGCGGGGTCAGAGGTCAGCCTGCAGAGCGAGGCCCGGTGTGATGCTCCCTGGGGCTTCCTGTTTAGTCATTTCGACCAAGAGCACAAGCCTATTGCAGAAGAAAGTACCTGCCGAGCTGATGGCACATTTCGCTGTGAGTCGGAGCTCAGCGAGGAGCAGTGGGCAGACAGGTTCCCAGAGCCGCCACCCCGCGGTGGGAGCGGGCCGGGGTGCCCCCTCGACACGTTCTGTGAACCTTTGTTCATTGACAGCCGCTGGGCTCTAAGGGAGGCAGCACTGCCCTTCAGAGTCCGTTTATGCCTCGAAATGGACGTCCCTGTATGGACACCCACGTGGGCCTCCCTCAAATGCTAAGACAGTCGTTTGAAATTCAGAGCTCATTTAAAATAGGCCTGATCTACAATCCAGGCTCAACTGATAACTTTCTATGGGAGGGCGTGAAAGGAGGGAACTACGGGGATGGGGACATGGGGCCTCTCCTGGCGTCACGTCGCCTGCCGCATCCCAGGGCTGTGCCCTCTGTCCCTCTCTCCCCCCCACGCAGATGCACAGAAACCATTGTTCGGGGGTGTCATCTGGCTGCAGCCTGAGCCATTGTGTGGTAGGGAGTTGTTCCCTCCCAGAAATGGGCGCCCCTCCCTGGCTGCGTGTGGCGGGGAGGGAAGGGTACCACTGTCTCCCACTGTCTGTGAAATGGCAGTGGTTAAAGGCCTTTGCCCAAAGCCCCAGGATTTAATTTTATGCAGTCGTGACAAGCATGGATGTACTGAAGTTTGTATGTGTCAGCACAGCCATTTTAAAAGTCTGCAGGCAAGAGTTGTTTCAGTTTGTTTTACGTAACTTTTCTTCCCCTGTTCACATCCTTTTAACTTTAGACTCATCAAATACAGGATTCGTCCTACACGGTAGCGTTTCCTGTCTTGTCAGCTTTACTAGTTTCCAAGCCTTTTCCCTTGTCAGCGGGCCGCATTACTCTATTGCAAGTTCTCTTTAAAAACCAAGCTCTCTTACGTCCATTTTCCTATGGAAACAAGTCCTTTTCAACCTTGAGGCTCTGCGTTTGCAGTGGCTATAGTTAGTTTGTATTTTATACCTCAAGCATCTATTCTGTTTTGATGCCTACAGTTAAAAAAAAAAAAAGATTGGTGCTTGTTTCTCTGCGTTTTTCACCTGTCATGACAAAAATGTAAGGAATCCTAATTTTATATGTTTCTATTACTGTAAACTTCACACTTTTCTGTGTTTTATGTCTCAGTAGGATCCTAGAGCTTTGTTCAAAAGGTATATGTAAACCTTCTAAATTTCTCCTATTTATTTTTGAATGTGCAGGGTATTCCAAGTCCAGCAGGCATAGAGCAGTGGTTACAGAGAAGCTGTCTTCTGCTGCTCTGCCCCTCCCCCAGGCACCCGATGTTACCAGTTTTCTGTGTATCCTTCCAGAGAGAGGAAGAGATACATTTGTCCCTCGATTTTTTGGGGGTAATGTTTTGTCACTAATTACATCAGTGTGGTAACAAAATTACTAATTTTCCCCTTCATTTTCTTTAAAAACGTATGTTACACTTCGATGGTGACTGTAAAAAGTTGTGTTTCCACTGGGGCGGGCGTGGGCAGGTGGGGACCAGGGCTGCAGCCCTAAAGGAGCCGGGGCCGCAGTCCCGAGTGAAGGGGTGAGATGCAGAGCGCCCTTCCTTGGGGTCCTGAATATTTGAATTTATAATACGGATCCTTCTAGAGAGGGGAATGTATTAATTCTTTAACTCTTGGTGTGAAAAGAACTTTCAGACCCATTTCTCTGCGCTCTCGTCCTGGAGGGGATTCTGGGAGAAAGATGCTGACACGCAGAGAAACCGCCGGCACCGCAAAGCCAAGCTGTTGGCTGAGAGCAGGACCGCGCTCGCGCCGGCGGGGACTCGTCCTGAGAGGGGCTGGGTCAGACCCGCCTGCTGCCGCGGCCGTCCTGCGGGGCCCGGGAACAAGGACGTGCCCCTATGATCTGTCCCCCACGATGCAGACACCCACCCACACCCCACACCCCACACCCCAGGAACCAGACCCTCCCTCCTGACACGGTGGCCGCCGGGATCAAATACGCAGGGACAGCAGTAGGCGGACAGTGTGCGCATCTCCTGCGAGGGGACGCGTCTCGGTGGGCGGCTTTGGGTGTAGAGAATCGCGGGATGGGGGATGGCCGAAGAAACCACCTCCCTTTCAGTTATGAATTTTTGAGTAACTCTTAATGGGGGAGAAAAAAGACACTTCCTTCCTTTCTGAAGAGGATTTAGAGCACCGTGGAGAGAGCGGAGCCGGCGTGCTGCCCTTCAGAACTGCTTTTCCGTTTGAAGGAAAATGTCCCAACGAGCTCATGATGACCAGGCACTTCTTGAAACCGACGGCTGCGTGTGAAGTGTTGGTGGATTTCCTGGCCCAGAGAACAGGGCAGGACCCTTCTTGAGTCACGACCTTTCTGGAGCGTTTTAGCCCGGTTTTGATGCAGAACGATGCTGGAACGGCCCACGCAGGGGCCGGCGCGATTGCTCAGGGCAGCCGGACTCTGCTCGGCGGTAGCACGTGAGCACCAGGCCCTCCCAGGTGCCGGCGCGGAGATACGGCCGCCCGCGGGAGGGTGTGTACCCGGCAAGCAGGAAGCGCGGCCGCCGGCGCCCCGGGCCAGGTGTGCGCGGGGCGGTCCCCAGCTCTGGCGGCCGCCCGCCCTCCGGTGCCGGACTCCGAGGGTCGCGGTCCGGGAGCATGACGGCTTTACAGCTCAAAGAGCTCTCGCAGTCGGGGCTCTACCGCCGGAGGAGGGACCGGCCGGACAGCCTGCGGCTCCCGGGGCCGCAGGAGCAGGCGCTCAGGTGAGTGGAGCCCGGGGGGAGGGGGAGGGGCGCCCGGCAGCCTGAGCCCCGGCCCGGCCGGAGGGTGAGCGGCGAGGGGCGACGGGCTGAGCCCCTGGCGTCAGCTTCCCAGCCCTGCAGCCTCGCTACACCCCCAGGGCCGAGGATCGCAGAGGGAGGGTTAGACCTGCCCGCCGCTGTCGGAAGGCACATCGCTTGGGCTTCTTAGGGCGCGTTTCAGAGGGACTTTTCTCTGCGTTTTGACGGTGAGGGTCGCGGGTGGTGTCCTGGGTGGGCGTCAGGGTGTTGTTCTTCGGTGTCGACATGGATTTCACAGAGGAGGGCAGGGCAACTTTTGAACGTAACCTGGGAGGGAGGGGGAGACCTTTCTAACTGAAAAGGTTAGGGGTTTCTGTTTCCACCGTTAATTGGCCTAAAACAACACGGTGTTAGTTTCGCTTACCGCTATTGAATTATTTTTAGGTTACAGGTTCTGAACAGCCCCTGCGCGTTAAGCTGTTGCTTAAACTGCTGTGTTTGCCGCGAGGGGTGGGGACTCGGAGCTGACAGCAGGGACCCTTCTCCCCGCACGCGTGCTGGGTGGCACCTCAGTGCCTTTGGGGACACTTGATCCACGCGTTTGAAAGTTCCACTCAGGTGGTGAGAGGAATAGATAAGTCACATATATATATATATATATGTTATATCCTGTATATATATTTCGCCTATAAATTCGCTTTTAGAGTTTGTTTTAAATTCTTTAAACTTAACAGGAAACAGTTGACAAGGAAGCCCTTTAAACTTGTATTAACCTCGTGTACAGATTTACTGCAGGAGCCGTGCTTTGGGCAGGGTGTGTGTTCATTTGAAATTTTCTGACTCTGGCTGGTACTGATACTCACACTATTAGAATGTATTCCCTACCACGTCGGGTGTCTCTTCGCTACAATTAGTGTATCAACTCTGAATTGACCGGATTAGACAGAAGTTTAAAGCTTCAGAGTTTGACGTGTAAATTTCAAGTATGAGGGTTAAACCGTGAGAATTCTGAGCCCCCCGCCTGCTTGACCAGATGGGCACGGGTGGACATGAGCCCTGAAACTGCCTCCCATCCGCTCTTGATCCAAGAGTAGTTTTAATTTCAGATTCGGGGCCCTAAGGAATTTACTTTAAAAGAAATAAGATACGTAAAATGACGTTCAAGACCAGCCAACTTTCACTTATTTTCAGACAGTGGCAGGAGTACCCATGAATGAGATTACCTGTTATGTCCGAGGGGCTGGTTATGTATATAAGTCATAATGGCCTTTGAAACAACTAGGTTGTTTTGTTTTGTCTCAAGTTTAAATTACAGAAGGAAGAATCATTCTTAAGGTGTATTGCTTGTTGCCTTGGGGTGAGGACACATTTTCCCACTTTTCCTGCGGTATTGTCCCCTGGTGTTTAGAGGGGCCTTAGGCTGCTGCCATGTCTCTGTCCCCAGATTCAGAGATGTGACCGTTTACTTATTTTAGGACTTCGAGCTCAGCCAGGAAAAGAGCCTTTTATCGATTTAGAGAGGCAGGGTTTTCGCCTAGTTTTATAGGAAGCCTGTTTTTAGTATGAAATCGGGTTCCTCAGGTAACAGGAGCTGGAGGGGTGACTTTGAGGTTAGACATGCCCAGTTCAGGCCGCTGGGTCAGGCAGATAACCTTGATGGATTCAGGTGGCTCCTCTTTAAAAGGAGGATAAAAATCACTGCCGCTATTGAGTGTCGTTTATTATCTCCTAAAACCCTCGCCACCGGCTTGATGGCAGGCGTTGTCATCCGGTGAAGGGTACTTCATGCATTACTCACTCGGCTACCGTTCATCCATCTCCTGCTGTGTGCCACGTCGAGGCTGGGCCGCCTTAAGACTCATGGCCGCCCCAGGGACACCGGCGTCTGGGCCCTGGAGGGTCACCTTCAGGTGTTCCTCCCAGGAGCTGTCGCTGGACTGAGCACCTGTGACATTGGGCACCTCGAAGTAGCACAAACCCACTCCCACTCTGACCCCCTCACTCACACACCGTTTTCTCAGCACGTTTATGAATTCTGGCAGAAAAACCATCAGAGACTAACAGGGCTGTGCTCACTGCCAGAAAACATGTTTAAGTTTAAATTGAAGACTCTGCTCTGAAACAGAACACAAGCGTTTAAAGAGCACGTAAGAGTCAGTGAAGGACTTCCCTGGTGGCGAAGTGGTTAAGAATCCAACTGCCAATGCAGGGGACACAGGTTCAAGCCCTGGTCTGGGAAGATCCCACGTGCCGCGGAGCAATTAAGCCCTTGCGCCACAACTACTGAGCCTGCGCTCTAGAGCCCGTGAGCCACAACTACTGAGCCCGCGTGCCACAGCTACTGAGCCTGCGCTCTAGAGCCCCCGAGCCACAACTACTGAGCCCGCGTGCCACAACTACTGAAGCCTGGGCGCCTAGAGCCCAAGCTCCGCAACAAGAGAAGTCACCGCAATGAGAAGCCCGCGCACCGCAATGAAGAGTAGCCCCCGCTCACCACAATGAGAGAAAGCCCGTACGCAGCAACGAAGACCCAACGCAGCCAAAAAAATTAAAAATTAAAAAAGAGTTGGTGAAACTGCTTCCGACTTCAAACTCCAAACTGTTTAGAACAGAACGCTGCCGGTATCGATTTTTATTTTAAAGTATCCTGTACAGCCTGAAACGTGCTCTCCTTGCTTTGTACAGCAGACCATCAGCCTCCACGCCTGAGGGCTGAGTCACAGCAGGCGGTTCATCTCGTTTACACTTTGTCACAACAGGAAAAAGTTGTGTGATGGGAGCCTCTTAGTTCTAGAACGTGTCCTTCAGTGTGGCTGGAGCCTGACGTGCCCGAGAGACCCCTGGACGTCACCTTCCTCCGTGGAGGTGGACCTGGACTCTGCATGCAGGTAGCGTTGGTGCCCCCTCCTCATTCGGGGACAGGACTTCTGACGTCCTGCTCTGCCCGTGGGTTCATTCAGTGAAGCTCTTCTCCCACCCCCTGGGCTCGGAAGCTGTTCCTCGTACCTTCCCGGGCATGAACCCTTCTTCCTAAAGTGCCTGATGCCTGAAGATGCCACCCAGGACACACCCGTGTGTGCGCGTGTGCGTGTGCGCGTGCGCGTGCGTGTGCTTACTCCTTAGCTATTTGTTCTCCCTCCTAAATTGTGCTTCACCCAAACACAGTTTTTTTTGAGGAAACCTGAATGAAAAACACACCTGTGCGATCCACAACCCCTCCCACCCACCCACCCACCCCCGTTAAAAATTCTCAGAGTCACCTTGGCTCTGCCTCAGACACATGGGGTCTATAGCTAACTGGGGACATCTCAGAATCAAGTCTTTGCCAGCCGGCTCAGAAAGGACGTTTAATGCAGGACCAGGGGCTGGCGAATTATGACTCTTACGCCTGATCTTCCTGTTTCTCTGTGGCCCACGAGCTCAGGATGGATTTTATAGTTTTCAAATGGTTGGAAAAAATGAAAAGAATATTTCATGACATAGGAAAATTACATGGAACTCAGTTTCCACAAATAAAGTTTTATTGACACACAGCAGACGTATTTGTACACGTGGTCTCTGGTGGGTTCTTGCCGTGGTGCCCGAGCTGAGCTGTGGCCACAAAGACGGGTCTGGCCTCCGGCTCTTTGCAGTCGCCCCCTGGTCTCGAGCTCAGACCAAGGACCCTTAGGCCCTCCCCTCTTGTTCCTTTAGTTTTGCCCCCCTCCTCCCCTCCGTCTGCATGAAACAAAGGTGGATCAGAAGAGGCGGCTGACGTTTGTGCCCCTCTGTGAAGTCCACTGGGAGGACTCGCTTGTGCTGTGCTTTCCTACGCTTTTCCTGGTGGAGCTGGGTCACCAGGACCAGAAAGGGGGTGCAGAGAGAAGTAACCTTTACTTTACGGTGGTTAAGTAAGGCTTTGGACCTCCTGTCCTTCTAGATCTGGGATGGCGTCATTTTCCAGCCGCGGGATGCCTTTGCTTGGTTAAGAGTAGGAAACACAGATCAGGCCGCCATGCTGACTGAGCCCTTGCTGGGGGCCCGGCGCTGTGGTGAGAACTTCCGTGGTTCTGTTCTTAACTCAGTCCCGAAAGGGGGAGAAGGACCCAGCTCCCGGCCTTGGTTCAGCGTCCTGTCGGGCCCGGGGTGGGCTGGGGGAGCGTTTCCTTCAAACCTGTCTGCTGTTTGCTGATCATCTGGGGGACCCATCTTTTGACTGAAAAACCAGCATTTGTATTTTAGTTTTAGAAACATAATCTATTAGACAGAGGGATAAAACTGCAGCTTGGCCATTTTGTCTGTCCTCATTTAACGGTTCAGCAAGACACATTTAATCTTCCCAACAATGAGCTCAACTGATAACAAGTATTTCTTCTCTTTGGCCCAGGAAGGTGTCAGCTGGCCGGTGTTAGTTTTTGAAAGGGTGAAATTCACACACACACACACACACACACACACACACACACATATGCGTGCGTGCACTGGAGGACTATTCAGCCGCGAGAAAGAAGGAAATCCTGCCGGTCCTGACAGCAAGGATGGGCTCTGACAGGGCCAAGTGAACGAGGTGGACAGGGAACGACAGACAGCGTGTTCTCTGTCTTAAATGCAAAATCTAAAACCAGAGTGGAATGGGGGTCCAGGGGCAGGGAGTGGAGGCCTGGGGAGGGGCGGTTTAAGGCACAGACTTGCAACTAGAGGATGAACGAGCTCTGGAGGGAGGCCTGCCACACGGCACGGTGACGGCAGTCAGCAGGGCTGTGCCATGTGGCATGACGGAGGTGTCACTGATGCTCCGGGGTGATTATACAGCAACACTAAGCGTGTCAAACCAGCAGCCGTGCACCTCAGACTCTCACGTTACGTGTACGGTATTATCTCACTTTTAAAAATGTGTAACACACAAGTGTTCCTGTTGGAATAGCAGGTTTTGCAGGTACCCGTTCCTCACCCTTCTCACCCCCACCCCTAAATTGAGTCCAAGCCACAGGCCCCACCGTCCAGCCCGGGGCCTGGTAGCCATCCCTGCCCAGGGTCTGCTCCTCCCTGAAGGAATGAAAGCACACTGGCTTCGAGGTGCCTCTTTTATTCCAGGTTAAACCCCTTTGACTCTGAGAGAGTAAGTTAAATTGACGTCCATCCCTCTGATGTCCCACACAGAGGGCTGTATCTACCAAAGGATGGACCGTGACCTTCCGGTTCTCCTTCTTCAGTGGTTTTGGGAGGCTCATTTTCTGAAGGGAAATGTTTTCCTCTCGGTCACCTAAAGTATTTCCATACAGTTGAGGGAGTATATGCTGAAAGTAAAAATAGTATTAATGCTTAAAATTAGTGTGTGTTAAAGGGACGGTTGATGGTCCTGTTCTGTGTCTCTGTGCTGCTCTGAGACCCTTGGGAGAGAACCTCGGCCTCAGCAGAGTCAATTTGTAAATTTGCTGTCACTCACATAAAGTTTTCTAAATGATTTAATTTAATGACAATTAAATGCCAAGATTTTAATCATTATAAATTGCTTTTCTGTTGGTTAAAAGAAAAACAAAACTTGATGTATCAGTTATAAATCACTTATAAAAACAAAAAAAATTACAATTGGCTCACATGTTTGCTTTATATTACTTTGGAGAGATGCTATTAAAATGAAACAGTGCTATTTATTTTATATGTATTTACATATCTTGGAAACACAGCCACTTAATTGTGTATCTGTGCGACCCAGTGGCCATTCTGTGATTAAGACAGACTTTAGATAAATATTCTCCTACATAAAATCTACTTTTAGAAACAATCATTAAATAAGTTAATGAATATGAATTATGAATCAATATGAAGCTGGTTGCAGCTTCTTAGAGCTGCTGTAACAAGTACCACACCCTGGGAGGCTTCAGACGGCAGAGATGTCTGGTCTCTCAGTTCTGGAGACTCGGGGTCAGAAATCAGTGTGGCAGCTCTCCTCGTGCCTCTGATGTCAGCTGCAGGGCTGTGTGTCCAGCTTGTGGGGCATCACCCCACCCTGGCCTCTCTCATCACGTGGCTCTGTCTCCACGTGGCGTCCTCCCCTGTGTGTGTCTCTCCTCTTGTAAGGACACCAGTCACATGGGAGTTGGGCCCACCTACTCCAGTGTGACCTCAGCTTGTGCCTTAATTACATCTGCAGAGACTCCACTTCCAATAAGGTCATGTTCACAGGTACCAGGGTCAGGACTTCAACACGTCTTTTGCAGTAGGAGCCCTAACAGTGGTGTCTGCATGATACACTGAAGCTTTCTTATTTAAAAAAAATTTTTTTTTTAATTTACTTATTTATTTTATTTTTTGGCTGCATTGGGTCTTGGTTCCTGCGTGCGGGCTTTCTCTAGTTACAGCGAGCAGGGGCTATTCTTCGTTGCGGTGCACGGGCTTCTCATTGCGGTGGCATCTCTTGTTGCGGAGCATGGGCTCTAGGCGTGCGGGCTTCCGTAGTTGCAGCATGCGGGCTCAGTAGTTATGGCTCGCGGGCTCTAGAGCGCAGGCTTAGTAGTTGTGGCGCACAGGCTTAGTTGCTCCGCGGCATGTGGGATCTTCCCGGACCAGGGCTCAAACCCGTGTCCCCTGCACTGGCAGGCAGATTCTTAACCACTGCGCCACCAGGCAAGTCCCTCAACGTGTCTTTTTAGGGGACAGAATCCCACCCACAGCAGTGGTTTTTTTGAAGGTTAAAGATCATTCCAGTACGCAGTTTTTTAGAAACAGCTTTATCGAGGTGAAACGAATGGGCCTCAGAAGATGCACAGTTTAACGTGCAGCTTTGTCAGTGTTGACATGTTCACAAGGTCAAGGTCACGCGCGTCCTCCTCATCCTCAAGTCCCTGCCTGCCTTTGTAGCCCTCCCACATCCCTAGGCAGCTGGTCGCTCTGGATGCTCTTGCATTTTCTGGAGTGGTGTATAAATAGAACCATTCGGTCACGTGCCCTTTGTTTCTTTAGGCTCCGTTAACTCAGCGTCGTTATTTGAAGCCTCGCCCGTGGCGCAGGAGTCAGTATCGTTCGTTCACTTCACTGCTGAGTCACCTTCCGCTTATGGATTTACTGCGTTTGTTGGTTGCCGGTTGAGTGGTGCCCAGCCTTGGCCGTTTCAGATGAAGCTGTGTGAACATTCGCATACAAGTCCTGTGCTTTCATTTCTCTTGGGTGGAATGGTGGGGCTGTTTGGTGGGCACACACTTAATATCTAGAGAAATGGCTAAGCGGTTTTCCAAAGAGGCTGTACCATTCTGTGTTCCCACCAGCAGTGTTTGCGGTTCCATTTTATCCACATCCTCAGCCACACTTGGCACAGTGGATGTTTTCCAGTTTTAGCCTTTCGGGGCAGTGTACTGCTATCTCCTTGTGGTTTTATTTGCATTTCCCTAATGACTCACAAAGCTGAGTATCATTTCTTGTGCTTATTTGCAATTCCTGTATCTTCTTTGGCAAATTTACCATTCAGGTCTTTGCCCAACTTTTACTGGGCTGTTTCTTATAGTGTTTAGTTGAAACGGTGCTTCGTATGTTCTAGATACAAGCCCTTTGTCAGCTACATATTTTGCAAGTGTGTCCTCCCAGTGTGCGGTTTGTCTTCTCGTTTTTATAAATGTCTCTTGACAAGAAGCAAAAGTGGTTTTTTTTGACAGTTGATTGATCTTTTTCTTTATATAAAGTTTGTGCTTTTTGTGTCCTATTTAGGAAATCTTTCCCAAACCCACAGTGAATAAGATTATTAATAAATATGTTCCATATAAATGTAAAATCATTAATTATCTCTTTACACCAGCTTGGCCTCTCTTGCCCTTCACTGCGTTTCTGGCTGTGCTGAGTCCTCACAGGGATGCCATGCAGTTCACAAGAAAGGAAAAGGGCCCTGGAGACCCGTGGTTGGTAATTCAGGAGTTGAGCCGGGGCTGTTCCCCGTGTGTCTTATGCTCTTAACTACACACTTAAGCCCCACTTAAGTTTTAGGGTAAGGTTTCTTACCTGGAAGGCCTGAATACACTTGATCGTATCTTAAAAGTTAAAAATTTACCAAGGGTGACCTCCTATGATGCCCGTTGAAACAAAAATGGAATTTTTCTGCCTCGTAGATAATTCATGCATGTTTGCCAGAGAAACTATCTAGGTTAAGAAAGCTAAAACTATTATATTTTTGTGTCATAATGAATATATAAGAATGTCCAGCCTTTCACCTAAAACATTTGTCCTCCTGCCCCGGCATCAGGGTGTGGGGAGCGGACGGCCTAGGAACTGACCAGGCGTCAGGGCACAGAGGACGTTTGCTTATGTCTGAGCGTGACCGCTGCCAACTTTAGTTCTCAGTTCTAACAGACAGACAAAACTGGGACAAAACAGAAATTCTGCAGTGGTTTGGAAATTTTTGTTTCTTTCTTTTTTTGCCGCACCTTGCAGCATGCGGGATCTTGGTTTAGCTCCCCAACCGAGGATGGAACCCGAGCCCTCGGCAGTGAAAGCACAGAGTGCTAACCGCTGGACCGCCAGGAGTGATTAGGGCTCTGCGCTTTCACTGCCCTGCCGAGAGCCCGGGTTCCATCCCTGGTCGGGGAACAAAAAAAAGAAAAGAAAAGAAAAAAAAATAAGCCTTTCTGGAAATTTTCAATAACATTTCTAGGTGCAAGGAAATACGTTCTTTGTTTCATGGTAAAAGCTAATGTCAGTCATCTTGGCAGTATTGGAGATAAACTGACGTTATGGGTATTTTAAACAACGAGGTTTTATAAAAGTATAGTCAATTTAAAAGACCAAAACTTTTCCTGGATATGGAATCGTTCTTTGTGTGGCAGTCAACAAATGCCTTTAAGAATGGATTCAACCGGAAATACCAGCTGTTCAACACAAATTGCAGTTTTGGCTCTTCTTGATTTAATGTCGTGCTTTATTTAAAGGATATATTGTCAGGTTATGGGTTTTCTGCATTCGGCGTTTGTGTGGTTCAGTCAGCATTTGCTAAGGTCCTGCCACGTGCCAGGGATGTGAGGCTGGTTGAAACATTCATTATCTGCTAACATAAAAGTTCTTGTGTGTGGACAACAGACAACAGAGAGATACTTGAAGACCCTGCATTGCTGGAGGGAGACCCATAGCGCTGCAGGAGCAAGTGCGTTAAAATCCTCTATTGTGAGAAACAGATTACCCAGCACTTAGCGGCAGTGGGAGTTGGCAGACTTTCTGTAAAGGGCCAGATAATACATGTTTCAGGCTTTTGTAGGCCTTCTGTCAGTGTCACAGCTGCTTGACCTGCGGTTGTAGTGTGAACACGGGCCGTGGAACATGTGGGTGAATGTGTTGCTAAACTTAATAAAAGCAGCCGGGGAGCCAGATCTGACCTGTGGGCACGGATTTGCTGACGGCAGGCCTGTAATCACCATCATTGCTTATCTCCCGGTTGGTGAGGGTCAGGAATCCGGGTTCAGCTCAGGCCGGCGCCTCTGGCTGAGGGTCTCTGAGTCAGGGCTGCCTCTTCTCGAGGCTGGAATGGGGTGAGTGGCCCCAGAGCGTTTTGTAGCCTAATTCCAGAAATGACTGCCGACCACCTCTACTGAATTGTCTTCATCAGGAGCCCTTCAGCGAGTCCAGCCCACGCCGGGGAGGGAGCCGTTGCACACAGGTGCGAATCCTGTCAAAGACAAAATACTCGTGACACCTGGTAGAGAACAGGAAGGACCATCAGGATGGATGTAGGGACCCCTGCAGTGGGGCAGAGAGATGGGGCTCAACTGCGAATCCACCAAGGAAAACGGGATTTACAGCGAAGGAGCAGGCGGGGGTCAGCGGGTGGAAAGTTACTGGGAGGGAACATCCGGGTGGAGGGATTCTGGCTAAACTGACCTAGGATTCCTGCTGAAGACAGGCCAGGGCATCAGACATCGCCTGGGGGAGGGGTGGAGGCCGAGGAACCAGTCAGATACAGGGGCCATCTGACCTGCAGGGAGGGGATTCCGGCCCAGCTGACAGCAGGATTCCTGTGAAACTGGACACTCAGAAGTCAGGGCCCGTCAGAAAGCTCGGCAGGGAGTCTTTGTGGGTGCCTGGAGGTGGCCTCCCCAGGGCTGCCGCAGGGGCTCCCAGAGGAGAGGCAGTGGGTGCGGTGCAGGGAGATGAGACCCGCGTGCCCACTGGCTCTGCTGCCAAGTCAGCCTGGGCTCCTGGTCCAGCGTCAGTGCCTGTGCCTCTGTCGTCGTCACGGTGCCTCAGCCTCCCGGGAGCATCATTTCCTTCCATCCAGCTCCTCTCATCTCCGACTTCTAGTTCCATTTATTACTTAGCAGCCAGGCTTAGGTAAACACTTGCTGAATGAAAGCGAAGGAGATCCAGGAAAGAAGCGAACCTCTGCAGACAGGGTGCCACAAAGTCGCGGCCGTCCGCCCACATCCATTGTTGACCCCTCCTCTGCCTGGTTGGTGCGGGGGCACTGGGGTGGGGACAGCGGGCACTGGGGCTCGCGGCCGCCCCGCCCACATGCCCTCGTGCTCCCGGGAGCCCCTGTCACCGTCCCCACCAGCCAGGCAGGCGTCCCGGCTCTGCTGAAGTGCGAGAGGTGCGGGGACCAGGTTTTCCATCACGGTGGCTTCTTGCTAATAGACACTCAGCACAGGGTCGCTGAGTTGCAGGAATAAATGAAGGTCCTGGTACCTTGCTGTCGGCTTCGTGGTTCCTCGTGTCCCCCTGACAGCAGCACGGCCCTGCGGGGCCCATCACACGTCCTGATGCAGAGCCACCCCGTCGAGTAGCTTCCCCGCTGTGACAGCAGCCTCGATCCGCTAGGCCATCCAGACCTCTGGCCCCAACACCCTCCACCCTGGCCAGTCTGCCAGCCTCCTCCGGCCATTTAATGCCCTACACACCTCATGGCCACCTTCCCGGGCCAGTTATTCCCTGGACCGATTCCCAATTCACGTAACTCCTAGACTCTGATTGCTGGGTGAACGAGTGATAGAAGACAGATTTCTGTCCTTCCTCCTGGTTACCGCTGGGCAGTCTTCCTCCTTTACTGATTTTTCTATCACCCTCGTTATTATAACTATTTGAAACCTCCCCCGTCATTGGTTTTTTTCACCGCACCTGCTTTCCTGAAACCACCGAAGCTCAGTGGTGTAAGATTTCTCTCTCTGTCCCCCTCGTATTTGTGCAGATAAACTTCACGTGAGGACACGTTCAGGTTTGCAGGGATGTTATGCAGCCAGTGCGCAGTTCCTCCCTTGTGGCGGTGTAACTGCTTCCCGCGCCCCCGTGCGTCTTGCCCGGCCCTTCAAGGGCCCTCCTCCCCGAGCCTCTTTGACCTTTCCCCCTGCCCTCGGTGATAGACGGTCCCTCAAACGCTGTGACTTTGGTCTCTTCTCAGCCGAGCCCTTGCAGCCCAGACAGAGTTTGACCCCCCCTCCCGTCACTGGCCCATGTCACCTCATCAGTCTTGGTTCTGGTGGGGGGCAGTGACAGTTGCAGGCTCTGGTGGGGGGCAGTGACAGTTGCAGGCTCTGGTGGGGGGCAGTGACAGTTGCAGTTTCTGGTGGGGGGCAGTGACAGTTGCAGGTTCTGGCTGGCTGAGGCAGGAAAGAATTTTATTGGAAAGAGTTCAGATTGCTCACAGAATTGACAGAAATGGGCAGATGGAAGAGCCGGGCTCACGGGGGGGCGGGAGGCTGGGAGACCCCCCGGCAGGCACCCTCGCTGAGGTCCCGGAGCTGGACCAAAGTGTCCCGGCTGGAGCTCGGTGCTGCCGCCTAAGCTGCTTCTGTCCCTAAAGATGCCTCGTTGGCGGTGAGGTGCTGGAGCCAGGGTCTTGGGCCTGCAGGACCAGGAGGGAGCCCCAGGGGCTCAGGGTCCATGGTTCTGGACAGTCTGCTCCTGGATGGGCGGGGCCCGACCTCAGGGCACAGGATGAGGGGAAGGGTGGTCAGGCTGCAGCAGAGCCTGTGGCCTCTTCCTCAGCTGTGAGGGTGTCAGGGGAACGCGGGTGGTCCAGAGAAACCGAGTCAGGCCGAAGAGGAGCTTCCAGAGCTGTGCATGAGCCCAGGTGCTTGAGCCCAGGTAGGTGTGTGAGCCCAGATGTAGCCTCGGGGCTCAGGACCAGTGCTCAAGCATCCAAGTCCATGGGGAACATCAGATGGGGGAGGGAAGGTAACCTGGCTCGTGCAGGCCTCCTGAGTAAGCAGTTCACCTGGGCACCATCTACACCTGCACAGCGAGTGTGCAGACTGCCTTCTGGGTGAGGAAACGTGGACGTCGGCCCCTGAGGCTTCACGCTGTTGTCTTCCGGTCTGTGCCCAGGTGGTGACCGCACAGGTGATGCCCCGTCCCCGCCCCACTCCGTGCTGAAGGTCTGACTCAGTGTTTTTACCGCGATGGCAGCGTCAGGTGTGGATTTTGTCCTTGTGAGCTGTTCTTGTTTTTCTATCCCTTCACTTTTGCCAGGATCTTACCCTTAGTAATTGCTTTGGTGGGTTTTTAAAATTTATCCTTTGAATACAGAATTCTTTTCTGTATCTGAAAGGAGAAAACCATCCCTTGAAATAATCCCGGTCCTTTGTCTCCATGGTTTAGAGTATTCTCCTCTGTGGAGAGCTCTTCATAGAACCAAGTCCACGTGCGGTGCAGCCTCGCAGACTCATCACGGGAGGGTTAGCTGCTCTGTGACTCGGTCCACGTGCTTCTGTTCATTTGTGTGCACTATTCTCAGGATTCGTCTTTTGATGGACTTTCTTAGTAGACTGAGCTCTTTGAAAACTCGATTATTTTGTTCTTGCTATTTTCCCAGCTTAGTCGTGTGACCTGGGCCAGGCTAGTTCTGATGGCATTTTTGCTCTCCTTTATGCCACGACAAGAGATTGTTCTGGTTTGTGCTTTGCCGTGCTTGGTGTGGACCCGGGACGGGGCAGGTGCACGTGGCCTCCTGCACGGAAACCGCGCCCCGCCCCCCCCCCCCCCCCCCCGCCCCCCAGTCAGCTCCATTTACGAGAGAATTGGAGCCCCGCAGTCAGGAAGGCTTAAGGTTGCTTTTATATCATTTAAGTACTTAAATGTGAAAGACACAGCGCAGGCGCTGCCCTGAGCTCTGGAGCTTCCCCTGCACAGACCTTTCCTTCCACACCTTCCTGGGAGGGTTGTAGCTGAGGCGGGAGGGAAGGGGGCAGGACAGACACGGCGCGGGGTGGGAGAGGAGGGCACGGGTGGGAGCTGACCTGGACCCCCAGCGATTTTATCACGTGACCCGCCACCCTGCCTGGTTTCACATGTAGGTGTGGGTGTTTCCAGCTGCTGAGTGAGCCCCGTGCCTGTTACCGCATCCGGGCCCTGGGGTCTGAGCATGGCCTCGTGCCTCGATCTGGGTCCAATCAGGAGGAGAAACCCACACAGTGATTAGAAGGAGGAAGGTTCACTGCAACAATGAAGTTCCTAACTCTAACGGGCTTGGAAAGAGGGGCTGCAGGGGGGAGCCCACTGGGCGCGGGGCTGGGGGCCCAGGGCCGGGAAGAAGGGGCAGGATCTGAGCCCGCAGAGGGAGCCGGGAGGCGGCCGGTGGGATGTCCGCCTGGCCCAGCGCCCGGACCGGGTCGGAGCAGAGACCCGAGTGATGCTGCTGAGGGGCCGGCGGTCCTGCCTGAGGTCGGGTCGGATCGGGCGTGACCACCGCTCCTGCAGATACGCAGACGCCCTGCCCCTGAGAAAAGCCAGGGGGCTGGCCGAGAGCTTTCTCCCTCAGCCTGCAGAACGGCGTTCAGAAACCCAGTTCACCCAATGCGGGGAGGGGTGCCGGGCGGACCAGAAGAGGGGGACACGCGGGACACACATGGGCCCACGGAGAGACGCCAGCCGGTGCCGGACACCACTGTTCGGCCCCTCACATCCTCTGACGGTCCCGCAGGGGCATCTAAGGCTCGGCAGCTGAAACATGTCCAGCCTTGCTGTGCACACCTCGTGAAATTTGAAGTGAATGAAAGAAAAGAAAGCTTTTTTTTTTTTTTTTTTTTTTTTTGCGGTACGCAGGCCTCTCACTGTTGCGGCCTCTCCCGTAGCGGAGCGCAGGCTCAGCGGCCGTGGCTCACGGGCCCAGCCGCTCCGCGGCATGTGGGATCCTCCCGGCCCGGGGCAAGAACCTGCGTTCCCTGCATCGGCAGGCGGACTCCCAACCACTGCGCCACCAGAGAAGCCCAAGAAAACTTTTTAAAGTTATCAAAAAAAACCCATTTTTCAGTTCCTGCACTTTATCTTGTCCGATATTTTTCAAATGTTGCTTAATGTGCTAAAACATACATGAAAACATGTTCTTTGTTTAAAAGAAAAGCAGTGAGACAGGTAGATTAAAATTTGAAAGGGTTGTTTTCACTTGAATCAAATGTTTCTTTCTGTCCTTTGTCCTGAAATTCTCACGGTTTTTTTCCTTGAGGAGGGCAGACCTCACAATTAGCTCACGGTCATGAGATAACTGGGCTGGCTTCCTCCCCCCAAGGTCTGTTGAAGGTCAGCTTTCAGGGAGCCGTCCCGGCTGAGTCAGAACTAAAATAAGGACCTAACGGAGAGCCAGAAAGCAAGTGGCGGCGGTGGCCACCGTGGCCGTAAAAGGGCTCGTGGACACCCTGCGGGGATTTTCTCGTAAACCGGGCTTTCTCTGGAGTCCACACTCCTGCTAAAAATGCTGCCCTTTTGTGTTTGAAATATGAGACCCTCTCAAGTTTGTCTCTTTTGGTCAGGACGCAATAGATCCCTTAAAAAGGATGTTTCGGGGTGAGACGGTGTGTTTGTGGATCACAGTATGAGTTCCCGGGAGAAGTGACCTGAGAGTGGAGGGCTGCTCCAGGGGCGTTTTTCCACGGAGACGGCTAAACACGCAGAGAAAACGGCCCAGCCTGTAAGAGGAATTCTGAGCATGTTCTTCAAGCTGACCAAACCCGGCTTGTTTGAGTGACCGTGGGGACCCAGTGGGAGGGAACCTGGGAGCCCAGTTCCAGATTCCAGCCGTGATGACAGTTCGGGGGGTGGGGGCAGTTTCTTTACTGAGGGGATGAAACCAGGCTGAGGTGGTGAGTGAGACCCTTAGATGGAGTCATGCAGTCCCGGGGGAGGGCAGCAGTCTGCGCACCTGCTGGCCCATCCCGTCCCCTGCGACTTCACACAGGGCTGGTCCAGCTGTTGGGAGATGGGGGAGCACGATGGGGCCGGTGGCGGAGTGTGTCCGTGCGGCGCCGGTCCCTCTGCAGGGTGGAGTAGGGTTAGGTCTTCCCAAATCCCAGGGCTGCCGGGCCGCCGGTCAGCACAGGCGGAATGTTAGAGGAGCTTCACAGGAGGATCTGAGCGCCGGGCGGGCCTCAGAGGGCTGGAAGCTCCGGGAAGGCTCGGGAGAAAGGGCCTGGAGTGTCCCTGTCCTCTTGGATGGTGTCCTCAGTGCTGGGAATATTTGATCGTCACCAGTAAAGGCGATTGTAAGCAACCACGTGGCAACAGCCCTCTCAAGTGTGTGTGGATCTTCACAAGAAAGGGAATAGGGTATTATCAGGCTGTCTGCACACACGGAGGTCTGGGGACATCCCTCTGGCTTATCCACAAGTTAACTCAAATTTTACGCCTGTTTGTGGCCTACCAGGCATACGCCGTACACCTGCTTTAGTTATTAAAGAAAAGTGCACACTGATCAGAAGTAAAGTCCTTCTTCATATAAAGACATAAAGGCTTCCCCAGACCTCCGTGTGTGGCAGGAACATGGTGAGTCTTCTCTGCCTTTTGTACACTTTCCGTAACAAGCTGCACCGTGTTTGGGCCGACGGGGTCGGGGAGTCCAGCCCACCCCACAAGCCGTGCAGTCGGGCCCTCCCGTCCCGGTGCCCCATGTGCCTGCATGGACATCATTCGCCAATTTTCTGCTATTAAAAATTTTGCCTTTTGCTCCTGTCGGTGGAAATAATCAATAAACAATCTAGAATAGGAATAGAAAAGAGTTTGGGGCGTTTTTCTGAGCCAAACTGAGAGGACTCTAGCCCGGAAGACAGCCTCTTAGGTAACTCTGAGGAACTGCTCTGGAGAAGCAGGGTTTTCAGCACAGTTTTATATTTCGTCAGAACAAAGAACATTAAACAAGCCAGGGATGCACTCCTTCAAGGTTTAAAAACAACAGACCAGCACACACGCAGTGAGTCAGCGTGGCCTTGGCCCCCGGGGAGGGAGGCTTAACATCCGAGGAGGACCAGCGCTGTCGTCCCGGGAAGGGAGGCATTTCATCTTTATATTAACAAGGACGTTCTTTACTTCTGGTCACCGTGCACTTTTCTTTAATAATGAAAGCAGACATACAGCGTATGCTCGATAGGCCACACACGGGCATAAAGTTTGAGTTAACTTGTGTATAAGCCAGAGTGACTTCCCCAGACCTCCGTGTGTGGAGACGCCTTCCACGCTTCCCCGTCCCCCTGCTTCCCCGGCTGGGCCTGCTCAGCATGTGACAGGTGTGCAGCTCCCTCAGTCTCTCCACTCTGGCCCATCGCGGTGGATGATTTCCTCCTCTGCAGCCAGGATCTGGGAACAGTTTAACGGATGGGGCAGACGTCATGGTAGCAGCAATGCCCTGTCCCTCCCGTCCGTTGGAGGGAACGGGGCATTTGTGCTGGACGGGGATATGAGAAGGACCTTTCCAGCACCAGTATCTTTACTGCATGTCACGATTGTTTTGTTTTAATAGGAGAGGAAAATCAGAGTAGGTTTTCCGTTTGAGTGAAATAGAGAAACAGTGAAAATAGCTGGTTTGCCATCCCCACACTCCGAACGCCCCGGGTTCCTGTGGATAGAGGTTGGAGAAGCTCCTGCCAGGCTCTGGGGTCACATCCACAGAGCGACTGCCTGTGTGACAGGGGCAGCATTAACAACACGTTTCCTGTGTCAGGGCCCGCTTTTTACAGGCAGTCGGTCAACATGTTCAGCCACGTAGATGAGGACCTACTGTAGAGCACAGCAAACTCTACTCAGTACTTTGTAATGACCTATATGGGAAAAGAATCAGAAAAACAGTGGATCTATGTATATGTGTAACTGATTCACTTTGCTGTACCCCTGAAGCTAACACAACGTTGTAAATCAGCGATACTCCAATAAAAAATTTTTTTAAAACGTAGATGAAATATTTGGTAGTGATGCATGTAATTCAGTTGTTGCTATTGGAGGGAATTTGAATATAAAAGGTACCAGTTATTAAAAAGTTGCGTTTTTGACTTTGCCAGCCGTGCTCGGGCTTACACTCAGTGTTCGAGCTGGTGGAAACAGCTGCCCTCTCTTGGTCCGCCGCCTCTGAGCAGGTTGTTCGCCTTGGGCAGGGTGTCTCCCCAGGGGCGGAATTTGTTCTGGCTGAAATCGTGGCGTTAGCTGGGTTGAGGGACGTGCAGGCCTCGGGAGCGGTCAGCTCAACAGCAGATGTGCTGCGTGTGGTTTGGCATCTAACGCGCACTCAGGCACACTCAGCCAGGGTCCCAGATCCTGCCCGCTCTGGTCTGAATGTTTGCACATCCGCTCAGTTCACGTACGGAAGTCCTAACCCGCGATGTGGTGTTAAGAGGGGACGAGGGGCTTCCCTGGGGGCACAGTGGTGGAGAGTCCGCCTGCCGATGCAGGGGACGCGGGTTCGTGCCCCGGTCCGGGAGGATCCCACGTGCCGCGGAGTGGCTGGGCCCGTGAACCATGTCCGCTGAGCCTGCGCGTCCGGAGCCTGTGCTCCGCAACGGGAGAGGCCACAGCAGTGAGAGGCCCGCGTACGGAAAAAAAAGTGTGGGGGGGATGAGGTCGGGGGGCGGGGTGAAGGTCTCGTGAACGGGACGCACGGGGCCCCTGCCCCTGCGCTGTGTGTGGGCTCAGCGAGGAGGTGCCGGCCAGGACCCAGGGGAACAGGAGAGTCCTCACCCCACACGGCCGCGCTGGTGCCTTGGTCTCGGGCTTCCAGCCACCAGGACCGTGAGACATGAATTTCTGTTGTGTATAAGCCACCTGGTCGGTGGTGTTTGGTTACAGCGGCCCTAAAGGACTGAGCCACTGCCCAGCATACAAGAAGTCTCTCCACTCTGGATGGACGTCTGGGGTCCAGGCCTGTGCTGGGGGATCCCCCCGGAGATCCAGGTCAGCCTTGGTGAAGAGGAGGCCTGAGCCGCTGTTGGAAACTCGGGAAGAAGCTTTGGGAACCCAGGAGCCAGGAAACCACCTTACAGGCCCACTGTTCAGAAAACAATGGCTTTGGGATATTTTATAAAACAGCTTCCCACCTGCTTCAAGGGCTGTTGTGCTGCGCTGTATGGCCCATAGTGATCTCAGTCAAGGGAGTTCAGATGAATGTTTTTCTCATGGTTACGATCACAGTATAAAAGAATTGTTTGCATTTCGAAGAGTGACATTATTAAGTGCGAAAAATGGGTTAAAAGTAACAGAATGCCTGGCTCTGAAAACTGGGCGATGGTGTTCATTTGGCCTCAGATTACCCCTTGCTCTCTTGGAGAAATTACATGCGCCTTTGAGCTCCACTCCTCCGCATGGCTGGATGGGGACGTGAGGGACCAGCCGACTGTCCTGTGCAACCCTTTGGGCGTGTGGTGCCCTGACCGGTGGATGCCACGTAGTCATGGCTCTGCCCTCGGCTCCAGGGCCCGGGGAGAAAGGCGCTCGTCACCTGCGTGAGCAGTGGAGGGAGCACGTGCATCCCCGGGCAGCTCCTGCCACACGTGGACGCGCCTGTGTGCTGAGTGGGCGCCTCCGACGTACTAGTTAGGTCGGCAGAGTCGTGAGCACGTAGCAGAAGTTCCGTATGTTCAGATGTGACACGTGTGATGTAAGGAAGTTACTTGAGCAGTTACCTTTTAAGAAGCTGAGACCCCAGCAGAAAGGGCTGCGGAGGCCGGGCGCCCGCCCCCCCACCCCCACCCCCGGGACGCCCTTGGGGCCGAGGCGACCATGCGTCCACCCCTCCCCGTCAGCCGGTGGCTCTGCAGCCTCGCCTCTCACTCCTGTGTTGTTTGAGCATGAGGGGCGCGTGGAAGGCCCAGGGACTCCCCTCTGCCCTGAGAGCTTCTCTGCGAGAACCAGCTCCTGGGACGAGGCCAGTAGGGGTAGATGTGTGATGAACGGCCCACGGCTCTTCCAGCTCCTCCCTTCAAACCTCAGCCTGCCCCCAACCCAGCTCCCAGTTAGGCCACACATCGGTGATTAAAAAACGAAAGGAGGAAATAATGAGAGGCGGCAGAAGTGTCAGCAGGCGGAGCCTCGTCTACCCCTCCGCATCAGCCACGGCGCCCTTGTGCTGATGGGCAAAGGGCACCTGGGGCTTGGACTCCGGTGGCAGGTCGGTCTCTCTGGGGCGACTGTGTGCCCTCGTTGGCACGGTTCCAGCTGGAAGGAGAGGAAACCGGGGAAAAGGAGGGTCTCCTCCTGCGTCGCCTTCACACAGTGTTCCCGAAACAGCAGAGCTTCGAGAGCAGAGGGACGCTTTACTACGTTTCCAGCACAGTCTGAGAAGAAGGACCTCGTGGAGGGTGTGGAACAGTTAGTAGCTGGTGGAGAGGAGGGTCGGGACGTGTTTCCTGTCCAGGCACAGCCTCTGGCAGCTCTGTCCGTAGAGAGATTGGCGAGCCTGGCTGCATTCAGGGTGCCGGGGAAACAAAACACACAACACACCAGATTTGCCCTAATCGCGACCTCAACTCTCAGCCTTGGTGATCAAGGATCAGGTCACTCTTTACTGAGCGCTTTAGTTCATCAAAGGCACAGTTGAGATTAGTAGGACAAACACAAAGTAAATAGTAAGACACCTTACTGTTCATCCTATACATCTCTGTAGCGTTTGAATTTTTTCCCAAATAACATGTATTTACTCTTTTTCCCTTCTGTCAGTACGATGATATGGTGGAGTGACATTTCTGACTTCCTTTTTGTACTTACCTGCGTATACGTGAACTTAATACATGTGCATAATAAAATTGGGACCGCACGCCTATTAAACAGCTAAAATAAGTAATGGTAACACCAAACGCTGGCGATGGTGTGGAGGAATTGAATCTCTCGTGCTTTGCCGGTGGGCGTGTGCAGCGGTACAGCCACTCTAAACAGCTTGGCAGCTTCTCAGAAAACTAAGCGTACCCTTCCCACACAACTCAGAGAGATTAAACCGAATATTCACCCAGAAACTTACCCGCAGCTGGGTTCACAACAGCCCCAGACCGGAAGCTGCTGGAGTGTCCTCCAGTGGGTGATGGTTAAACAAGCTGTGGTGTGCGCACACCACGGAATACTACTCGGCAGTGAAAAGAGCAGGCAGTCCACATGCGCGGCAGCCTGGTGGGTTTCACAGGCCTTTGCTGAGTGGAAGAGGCCAGTCTCAGATGGTCACAGGCTGTCTTAGTCAGCTCGGGCTGCTGTAACAAAAACGCCATAGCTGCGTGGCTTAAGGAAGGGTTTGTTTCTCGAGGTTCTGGGGCCTGGGAAACTCAAGATCAAGGCTCCAGCGGATCCTGTCTGCTGAGGGCCCACGTCCTGGCTGGTGGGCAGCTGTCTCTAGCTGTCTTCTCGCCTGGGTGTCTCTGACCCCATCCCGGGGGATTAAGGCCCCTCCCTCATGACCTCATTCGACCCTGCTGACACCCCACAGGGCCATCTCCAGATCCCGTTGCCTTGGGATTAGGCTGTCAGTATGAATTCTGGGGACACAGAGATTCAGTCCACAGCAAAAACATTCTCTAAATTACAGTTATGTGGATGGAAAACAGACTAGTGTGTTGCTGGAGGGTGGGTGTGACCGTCAGAGGGGACGTGAGAGAGGTCTTTGTGGGGCTGGAAGAGCCCCAGGTCTGGATGGGGGTGGCGGTTACACGGATCTACAAGGTGTGACAAGGTGACACAGACCTGTACACACATCGCGCTGGCGTCAGAGTCCTGGTTTTCATTGTACGGAAGATGTAGTCATTGGGAAGCTGTGTGAAGGGTACAAAGGTCTTCTCTGTACAATCTTTGTAACCTCCTGTGACTATAATTATGTCAAGATAAAAAGTTTAAAGTGTGATTGCAGGTCCTTCACATTAATTCCTTGCTGCACGAGAGACTTCATTGCGCCGTGTGTTCAGGAACCATCGGCTTCTCCGCAGTGCTGCTTTCCTGTCTAGTAGAGACGGGACTAGTCGTTATGGGGGGAATGAGATAATTGGTTATGTTTTTAGATGTGCCAACAGCAGCTGATGGTCATGGTTTCCCAGACCAGGTAGATGGATGATTAGCCCCTTTCACTCACCAACAAGTATCTGTCACGCATCTTTGTGTCTGTGTGTGTCAGTGTATCTGTGTGTGTCTTGTGTGTCAGTGTGTGTCTGCGTGTCTATGTGTGTCTGTGTGTCAGTGTGTCTGTGTGTCAGTGTGTGTCTGAGTGTGTGTGTCTGTGTTTGTCTGAGTGTGTGTGTTTCTGTGTGTCTCTCCACACCAGCTGCCTCCTTCCCTCCCTCTCTATTCCACACGGTCACTGTAAACAAACATTTTTTAACCACGAGGCTGTTTCTTTCCTGTTTAAAGATGGCGAGCCTCTTGCTCCATTCCCTGCAGGCTCTGGGCCGGGGCCATTCTGACCTGTACCCCGAGATCCTTAGGGTTCAGAATGAGGAGAGCATGTCTCATTTTCTGCCTCTAGCCCCATTTTGTATGCACTACCCAGCCTTTCTAGATAACCTGTTTTGCTCCCCAGTAATTACGTGTAACCGTTTTCCCACAGAGAGTTAGCATCTCGTCTGTGGGATCAGACCACCTGGGTTTAAATCTCGACTCCACCACCTACTTACTGGTTATCCAGCCTCTTTGTGCCCTGGTTTCCCCACCTGTACCTCCTGGGAACACGGCAGTGAGCACCTAGGAGCACTGTTTACAGTTCTGGCCGTCATGCTGCGGACGTCTCAGACGCGTTTTGTCTGTTTGCTGATGATTTCACGGCCCTTCTGTCTCTCGTGTGACCTGCTCTGTCAGTCAGTGTGCCTTTCACCTGCTCCCTAGGTTTTCTTTTTTTCTTTTTGATTGATTAGAGCACTAAATATTCTTTTTGAAAGAAAAAAACCACTAAATATAATTTCAGCATCTTATATAACCATGTAGGTTTAAATGTTTTTTTAATTTTTAAAAAATTATTTTCTTGACGTTTTAAAATTGAAGTTTAGTTGTACAATATTGTTTAAGTTACAGGTGTACAACATAGTGAGTCACCATTTTTAAAGGTTATACTCCATTTATAGTTATCAGAAGATATTGGCTGTATTCCCTGTGCTGTGCGGTATAGCCTTGTAGCTTGTTTGTTTTATACGTAGTAGTCTGTGTCTCTTAACCCCCTGCCCCTGCCTCCCCTCCCCCCTTCCCTCTCCCCGCTGGAAACCACTAGTCTGTTCTCTGCATCTGTGAGTCTGCTTGCTTTTCGTTGTGTTCACTGGTCTGTTGTATTTGTTAGATTCCCACCTGTTCCCCCTGGTCTGGTGGGAGGCACAGGGGTGCCAGGAGGTCGGTTTGGAGAGATTGGGCCCCTTTCACTGCCCCAGGACACGTGTCCTCATCACTTCACTGCCGACCCTGGTGCACTGGAGCCGACAGTGGTGTGCAAGGAGCACAGCGAGCCTGCAGCGCATCCTTTATCTTCTATCCGTGATAAAGACCCAGAAGGACTGGCTGCCTTGGTTACAGGCTCAGCTGGGGCCAAACGGAAGGAGTTGTAACTGGACGCCGGCTCTTCCCCTGCTGAGCCTGGGACTGAGCTGTCACCGCGCCAGAGTCACACAGCAGGGTTCATGCCTGCACCCCCTGCACAGCTGTTCCATCCCCCCTGAGGGCGGCCGGGCTGCCGCACAGCTGGTCCCGTGTGTGCGGGGAAAGTTCCTGGAGCTTCCAGACGCTCAGCGAATCCACACCGTCTCCGGCACAACTGCCTTGCCCGGAGCTCTTAATGTGAAGGGGCCGGTGCGACCCTGGAGCCGCTGACGTGTGGGAGCGGAGAGGGGAGTGACCGGGACGCCGCCTGGGTGTCCGTGCCTCCGTCCTGACCCGTCCAGTCCCCCGTTCCGCTCCGCGATGGCACTCCCGGGCCCGCGCCCCGCTGCCATCCCGGAGGGCGAGGAGGTACCCCCGGCGGCCTGTAACGGGGAACACCGGGCGCCCTGCGGCCAGGATGAGAGGGCCGTGTCCAGGCTGCAGCGCAGGCACAGCGACGTCAGGGTCTACAAGGAGTTTTGTGACTTCTACATCAAATCGTGAGTGCCCCTCCCAGCCCTCTCCTGGGGCTCGGGTTCCCTGCCTTGGGCTTTGACATCGCCCCACCTTCAGTGGGGCCTCCCGGGGTGGAGCGGGCGTCCAGGACGAAATGCAGAAACGGAGGAGGAGAGCGCTGTCTTCTCGCTGCCCATGCAGCGCTGAGGTCTCCCTGTTGGGAGCTGGGAGTGCCTGGGGCCTCCAGGGAGTCATTAGCCAGAAGGAGCATTTAACGGCCTGATTCTCTGTTTCCACCCATCCTTTCCCTGCGCTTTTGCAACAGATGTTGCTTCTCTTTACAACTCCTGAGGAGCTCTGTTTAAGACTAATTGGGCAATTATAATTACACTGTAACCAAAATATTTCATCAACTGTCAGGACGCTTTTAGGGTTTACATTTCTGCACTTTAATGCTCGAGGTTTTGTTTTGCACGCTTTGATAAACGAGGCACTTGAACAAGGGAAAGCTCGAGGAAGTCAGGTTTCTGTGTGCCCCTGATGTGTGGAAGCAGGTCGGCCAAAGCAATTCTCACCAGACAGTTACGAAGGCTTTTCTGTTCCCCGAGGTTTACGTTTCCCGACGTGGAAATCCTTTTTTGGAAAATTAGCCTATTAATTATAACTAAGCAAGTGACAGTTCTATCATCCCTGACTTTTAATAAGTAGCTTCTATCATCTGTGTTAACTGTGACAGTCACTGTGGAAAGAATGTGTGTGTCCGTTTTCCATCCAGGGGATGTTGGCCATCGGGGACACTGTGCCTGCAAGGTCGGGGGTGTATGGGAACTCTCTGTATCTCCCGCTCAGTTTTGCTGTAAACCTAAAACTGCGCTAACTACAGCCCATTAAAAAACAGATACACAGTGCCAGAGGGTCAGAGACAAGAGAGGAAGGGAAATAATGTGAACAGTTGAGTAGGTGGGTGAGACTTTTGGTTGGTTGGTTGTTTTCCTGGAAGTTTCCTCTAATGTTCTGTTTCTTTTCCTGCTTGTTATTGAAATGAGTACTTCTTCAAAGATACATATTACTTTATCTCTAAAACTACTTTATTTTTCCTGTGTGTGGGGAGAGGTTGTTTGTATAATGTGTCTGTTTTCTAACTATTTGAGTATTTGAACTTGAATGTAAACGGTCTATAGTGTAATGAGTATAAATAGGTCATTGATAAACATTTTGATCTTGGGACCCGTTTACATTCTTAAAGCAACATTGAGGTCTCCAAATAGCTTTTGTTTTATCAGCATTTACTGTATTAGAAAATAAAACTGAGAAAAATTTAAGTATTTATTAGTTCATTTAAAATAACAGTAAGCTCATCGCACATTAATAATATTAATACATATTAATATTCATTAAGTTTTTATGAAAATTGTTTCCAAAATGAGAAAACTTGGGGGGGAAGAGTGGCATTGTATTACATTTTTGCAAATCTCATTAATGTCTGTCTTGATAAAACTGTTTCACCTGCATTCATCCTTCTGCAATATGTTGTTTCACATGAAGTTTATAAAGAAAATGTGGCCTCCCACAGAGATGTGGGAAAAGGGAGGACATTTCCACCCCGAGAGGGTCACTCATCTAGGAAATCATGAGTCAGGATGTCCCAGGATTTCTTCTTTTGTAGGTCTCCTGGGGCTCTACTAAAATCATTGAGAATTTGGTGACTCTTCTGAGAAAGTTTTAAAGTAATAATAATGCTTCATATTTGAGTAGCACCTTCTGGTTTCCAAAGTGGTTTTATGTACTTTTTCTTATTTCGTCCTCAAAATGGTCCTAGGCCCATGGGGGCAGCTGTGGGCTGAGCACACCTCGTTGACGGGTGCCTGTGGATGCTGGCCCCCACTTTGGAGAAGGGGGGGCAACAAGCCTTTCCAGAGCTTCGATAAAACTACCGCTGTTCGTCTGGCTTATGGCAAAGCCAGGTGACGAAGGGAGTTGATGGGTTTTTCTCCCTGATCCACAGTAACTTTGCAGTGACAAAGTAGAAAATGTAATTTAGTATGAGACTCAGGTCAGGTTTGCCACAAGCAGTGAGGCTGCCTCCCTTCCTTCCTTTTCTGGTGGCGTTTTAATTGAGTTTTGCTTGGTGTGGGGTTGTGAACGTGGCACTTCTGGTGGAGTGTGAATACCACAGGGCAGGATACTGCTGGGTGAGAGCTTTGGAGGAAGAGGGCGGGGTTGTCTTCCGCTGGGGTAGGCGGGGGGCGAAGCATGCGCTGCGCCAACCTTGCTAAGGAAGCAGTGAGATGTAGGCTGTGATGGGACGGGGCAGCCCGTCTGCCTGTGGGATGGACCCCCGCCCACCTGCCGCCTGGGGGGCTGGGAAGGTTCGTAGGCGATGACTTCCCCAGCTGGGCTGACAGGGTGTCTGGGTGGACAGAAGCTGCCCCGGGGCCGGCCACAGAGCAGAGCGTGCGCTCTGCGTGGGGTCTGGATACCTGAAAATAAACTTGCAAACCACGAAGCTGGCTGGGCCAGCGCCTGCTCTGCCTGGGGACCTCCCCACCTGGAGGCCGTTCCTTTATGTGAGATTCAGAGTAAGCAGTGGTCTGGTCACGGGCTTGATTGTATGCTTTTCCTCCAGGCTGCACAGGGTTGGGTGGGACGTGGGCCTTCACTGGAAGCACCCGCGTGTGCTGGGGTCCAGGGGGACCCCGGCCCGGACTCACCAGCCGGGGACTCGTAGAGGGTCCTCTCACGTCCTCTCGAGCATTTGACCCGACGCCATCATCTGGTTGTGACTCGTGGGCGGGGGACCTGGATTCTGGGCCTGTGTCTCCTGTGAGCTGGACAGCTTTGCAAGGTTGGGCTCGTTGGTCTCTGAACCTGCGCTTCACCATCTGTAAGATGATCTTCAGAGTGGAAAACTCTGTGCTTTTAAGATGCATTTTGTAATATTAGTGTTCAACGTTTGTCTTCCCAGTTGGATTATAGGGCCCAGGCATTTGGCGGGTTGTAGAGCTACTGAAGCTGCTTTCGGCAGGCCCTCACGGCGGGTGCGAGGGGGCCTGCGTCTGGCCGGGCCTTCAGCGTGTCCGGACCCACGTGAGGGGGACTTAATGAGGCCACTCGTCAGGCTGTCGGCTCAGCCCTTGAGGCGGCTCTCGGTGCCCCCTGCATCCCTGCCTCCTGGAAGGCGCTGTGGGTGCGTCGTGGGCATTTGGCAGGGGATGCAGGAATGTCGGCGAACCAGAGGGTCTGCACCCCGGACGCTGGGTGGGGTTGAGACCTTGGGTCGCAAGCGGGAAAGCGGGCTTTATGGACAAGATATGATTGTTGTGGCCTCAGACTGAGCTCCCGGGAAGGGCCGCCGTCCGTGACCTGTGTCCCTTGTGTGTTGCAGCAACATGGCCAACGCCCTGGCCAACGCCAGCTGTGAGCGCTGCCGGGGAGGCTTCGCACCCGCCGAGAAGATCGTCAATAGCAACGGCGAGCTGTACCACGAGCAGTGTTTCGTGTGCGCCCAGTGCTTCCAGCAGTTCCCCGAGGGCCTCTTCTATGAGGTGGGTACCGGTGGGCGGGCGGCATGCGCGAGGGCAGGGGTGGCCCTGGGCAGTGACGGTGGCGGGTGTCTGGGGCTCGCCCGCCGGCCCTTCAGGTGCCCCCCGCCCCGCCCCAGCACGGCCCGCTTCCTCTTGCCCCACAACTCCCAGCACCTGTGTCCTAAAGGGGCTCTTGTTTGCGGGGGAAGGGGGCACCCCCTCCGTATCCAGCTCTTCTCTGTGTCTCCTCTTCTTCCCCAGCACTTGTCCTCCCTGATCCTGTGGTGTCACCACGTGGCCCGCGCTCACTTGTGTTCATTCTGACCAGTCCTGGAACCTCCTCCTCACGTCTGCTTTGGGGGTGCTGGTCTAGGGATGACCCCGAGCTGTGAGCGAGGACGACAGTGTGTGCGTGTGTGTGCGCGCGCGCGTGCACGTGTGTGGTCCCCTCCGTACGCATTTGCATGTGTCTCTCTCCGTGGCGACACGTACACGTAGAGTTCCGGGACGCCCAGAGGTGGCCACTGTTTGATTTCCCCTTCTCCTTCTACCAAGCAGATTTAAAATTTTTTCTGTTTTACAGGCCATTCCTGGGGAAGGAACAGTGGTTTTTAAAGGTCATTAGTAAGTCAGTTGTTGGCCAACTCGACAGCATCTTCCCACAGAAACAGTGCCCCTGGGAGGGAAGCTCCCGGCCAGCCTGTGGCGCAGCGTGTCGAGACACAGCTCGGGGACACTGTGTTATCCACTCAAACGCATTTTTCCAGCTCCTGCTGTGTCCCAGAAACACACGTTCCCTACGACAGAAACCTGTGCAATTGGAACGAGAATCTCTCTTTCCGTGAAGGGCAATGGCTTTCGGGCTGGGAACGGCAGGGGACAGTGTGGGGGGCTGAGCAGAAGAGGGGACCCAGGGACCCACAGCCGGAGGGTGGGGCTGAAGAGGGTGAGGGGAGCAGGGGGAGAGGGGGTGGGGCAGGGGCTGAGGTCTCATGAGGCTCTCCGGCCCCTGAGCCGGAGCAGGGCGGTCAGACCCAGAGCACATTTACGGGGCTCTAGGGAGCCTGCCCCCGAGCAGACATTGGTCTCCACACCCTGGAAAGCCTTTTCTTCCTTGAGGCCCAGAGAGGCTGAAATGTGCTTGCTGACAGCAGATGAGTGACATAAATGGGATTCGAACCTAGTTTGGTCCCTAATATCCGATACGGTGTTCTTTCCCTGACATACGCTTTTCCAATCTAAGATCTTTTTATTGAAATGCGTAATTATGACAAAGGCTTAGGAGAGAGATTCCAGGGGAGCCACAGAGAAGAAAGGCAGGCTCTGTTATTTCCACGGTCCGCTGTTCCCTCTCTGTCGCTTTCTCTTTCCCACGCTGTGCGTCTGCTGGCCACGTCGCGCGGCGGCACCGGGTGACGAGCGTGAAGCAGGCGGCGTGCGCGGTGCCCGTCGGTCAGCCGGCCCCCAACACGCTCCAAGCAGGGTCCCCGTCCTCGCGCTGCGGGCCCTCTGTGCTGGATGGCGCTTCGCTGTGGGGCGTCCCGTGTGTCGTAGGGTGTTAGAAACGTCCCTGGTCTCCCCTTACATACCCAGCTGTGACAACTGGAAGTACCTACACACATTGCTGGCTTTCCCCTGGGGAGCACAGCCACCCTCGGCCGCGACCTGCTGCACTAACACCTCTTCCCGTAGGTAATGAACTTGCCTGTGCTGGCAGCAGGTTGGTTCTAAATGGCTCGTTCCCCAGGCCGTGTACGCAGAGCCCTGCACAGAACAAGACCTCCTTGTGGTCCGTCTCTAAGCATCTGACTGCAGTCCGAGTGAATTCTTGTGCCATAAAATGTATTTAGAAAGTATTTCTAGAAAGAACTCACTTAAGAAAGACCCTACAGAAAGCGTACACCTTCTTGTGTAAATTGGCACAGGGAGATAAGTACAGGCAGACCTCAGATAGCGTGGGTTTGGGTGCAGACCACACAACAAAGCGGGTATGGCAATAAAGCCAGTCGCACAAATTTTTTGGTTTCCCAGAACATAGAAAAGTTATATTTACACTATATGTAGTCTGTTAAGTTGCAGTAGCATAATGGCTGAAAAACAACATACACGCCTTAATTTAAACTAATGCTGTTGGGAAAATGGCACCGGCAGGCTCGCGGGAAGCAGGGTTGCCACAAACCTTCAGTGTGTAGAAAACACTCTATCTGCGAAGTACAATAAAATGAGATGTGCTTGTACGCATCCTTGGGCAGCTCATCACTCAGCTGTAACGAAAATACCGTCGTCATTTACCAGAAGCCAAGACATACTTTCTGTGTAGTAACTAGAACCGGCTCCCCAAACTGAAATTCAGTTTTCTCTTTTAAAAGATTCTACTTCTACATTTTAATTTTAAATAACTTTTAATTACTAATGATTATGAAAGTTATCCATCTTTTTTTTAAATATAAATTTATTTATTTTGGCTGCGTTGGGTCTTCGTTGTTGCACGCGGGCTTTCTCTAATTGCGGCGAGCGGGGGCTACTCTTCGTTGCAGTGCGCGGGCTTCTCATTACGGTGGCTTCTCTTGTTGCGGAGCACAGGCTCCAGGCACGTGGGCTGCAGTACTTGTGGCTCGAGGGCTCTAGAGCGCAGCCTCAGTAGTTGTGGCGCATAGGCTTAGTTGCTCCGCGGCACGTGGGATCTTCCTGGACCAGGGCTTGAACCTGTGTCCCCAGCATTGGCAGGCGGATTCTTAACCACCGCGCCACCAGGGAAGTCCCCAAAAGTTATCCATCTTTTAACTTTATCCATATCGGAAGACAGTGATCAAATAAGAACAAAACACTGCGTGTGATTCGTGATCCTTACTTTGGTGTTGCGGTTGAATCTTGAGAGGGAAGCCTGTCTTCATGGGCTGTCAGTGTTGCCCGTCATTCTCCAATAATGTGGAGAAGTGTTTGTAAAACAGCCAAGTCACAGGCGGTTGATTAAATGCCATTTCCAGGGGGAAACACCCATTTGGCCCCCAGGCCCTGACACTGTGTGTGGCCATGACACCACTTCCTAAATCTCATTTTGTGACATCAGGGATTTCCTCCAAAAGGATTATCTTAATTTTTCCCCAAAGGAAATGGTTTGTGAAATAAAGTGGAACCAACCGTTCCAGAGTGACGTGATTCCAGAAAAGTTACCGACAGGATGGAGGGGGGGAGGCCAGGCAGCCTGCCCAGCTCGGCTCGGGACACCTCACCTTTCTCTCTCCTTAGTGTGAATTCCCCCAATGTGACCCCCCGCCCCCCCATCACAAATGCATAACAGGAAAGTCCAATTTGTGGTGAGTGATTTAGTGGGAAGACTTTACAAAGAGGTTACTTCCCTGGTTTCCTCTAATATGGAAGGCATAGTGATTCCTCAGGAAACTGGACCCTGGGGGCAAGGCTGGTGGGCAGGAAACCTGGGAAGACTTCTCACATCTGCATGTGGCTGGAGGTGAGACCATCAGCACAGTATCAAATTCTGAGCTTTCTTTAAAGCGGCAGGATTCTTCTTTTCCCCCAAAGAGAATCTTCACGGAACTCCAAACCAAACTTAGAACCGTTAAAAGCAGGGCTGTTCTTGGCCAGGGTCCCCTCCCCATCCTGGCGGGTCGCAGGCTTCTTTGGCATTTTGTTAAACGCTGCGAATTTGGAGCATTAATTTTTCTTATTCTACAGACTTGTTCTGTGATAAACCAGTTCTGGGTTGTACCTAGAAAGACAGTATTCATGGAAGTTTGATTCTTCCAACTTGATGCGTTCTGACTTTTCTTCATTTCACACCCTAGAGTTTTACTTTGGATCAGCCTCCGGCCTTTCTCCTGTGCTCAGAAATCGAGCCAGAGTATGTCTGATCATTTCTACATGCTTAGAAAAGAGGCAGCTCGTTCTAGCGAAAGAAGCTCCCCCTTTTCAGAAGTCTTCATTTGGGGGAGCACACCCCGGGCATGCAGGGGGGTTGCCATAGGGATGGCTTCAAGGGCCCATTTCTGGACCCTCAGATTCTGGTCTCAGGGACTGTTCATCCTAAAATCGGGTTGCCTGATGATATTTTTGTATTCCCGATAGCGCTTAGTCCTCGCCCTTGACGAAAGGAAGGGATGTGAAATCCTACTCTGACAAATTGCTCTAGGACCCCAATCAGAAGAGATTTGGGGGGGTCCCTAAACCCACAGGGCTACCCACCTTTCCCGGCCTTATGTGTTCTCTTGCTAAGGATGCTGCCCAGCTGAGGAGCCGTATCGGGTGTTCTGTATGCAGATAGATGGCAGGTTTGGGAATGTGGGGAGTCGTCGTGACAACGGTCTTTTAGGACTTTGCCCTAATCTCGTCCGCTAATTTCAAAAGGACTCATCGTTTTAAGGCAGAGAGAGGCGTGCAGAGAGGCTGCGGAAGGGCGGGCGTGGTGGGAGCCTAGCAGAGCAGGCGTGCCGCTCACCGGGCCCCGAGCAGGTCGCGGTCCAGCCGGGCTGCGTCTGCGTCCATCCACGGCAGGGTCCTTAAGCCCCACCGTGTCCTGCCCGCATGAATCACAGCTTTAAAGACTTATTCCAACCACAACCGGCCCTAAGCTTTTCAGTCTTCTACTAACAAATACAGCATATATGCCAACTGCTGGCCTCCTTTTGCTTTGTTTTTTGAAGCAATATGTGTCTGTCTCTTTTCATTAAATGCAGAGTCATTGCTGATCATTTCTTTTATTTTTCTCCTTACACTTGATTTTAATGGGTCTCAAAAGTCTGTGACAGATCTTTGATCGAGTTATTTCCATCGAAAATACTGATTTTAAAAACTGATCAATTAAAACTGCCACTCGCGCCTGCACACAAGCCACAAAACACTACCTTCTGAAGGCTTTACGACGCCTTGTTACCGCTACCCAGCCTTTCACTAGTAAACTTAAGTGGCAAATTGAGACAGTTTGAGTCTCCTTCCTCCACTGAGCAAGACGAGGTGGCAGGTAAAAAGTTGATCATTTCTAAGTACAGTTATTTCTGCATTTTTATATTATGTTTCTTTAAAAACTTACTGCTGGGGCTTCCCTGGTGGCGCAGTGGTTGAGAGTCCGCCTGCCGATGCGGGGGACGCGGGTTCATGCCCCAGTCCGGGAAGATCCCACATGCCGCGGAGCGGCTGGGTCCGTGAGCCATGGCCGCTGAGCCTGCGCGTCCAGAGCCAGTGCTTCGCAACCGGAGAGGCCACAACAGTGAGAGGCCCGCATACCGCAAAAAAAAAAAAAAAAAAAAAAAAAAAACTTACTGCTGAAAACTCGATATCAGATTTCTATGGATGTACACAATATATTCTCAGTAAAGGAACACATCTCACTTACAAATAACTTCTGCTTGGGGCTACACGTTACAATGCACTGTGACGCAGTATTGAGTAATGGTGTATTGAGTTAATACCTTCTGTTTGTAACTTTAAAAAATAGACTCATTAAATGTATCAGAGCTCATTCATTTGCGCTTAAAAATGAAGTAAGACTTTTTCTGGCACAAGATAAATCTGCTTTGCCCGGAATGCCAGTTAAGCTGTAGGGGATATGGTCAGTAAATTGAATGAGCTAAATCTGCAGCTGATTTCCATAATTGAGGAGATTGAGTTGACAACTGGAACATCATTAAGCGTGGATTTTGATAATCAAACAATATGTAATTTTGACAAATAACTCGTAAGGAGCTCAGAGAGTCAAAGGAACGCATTATATAATTCCCATGACTTATTTACATGAAAAGGGTACAAGCAACCCCCAAAATAGAAAATAAATCTAGAATTAATGTTGAACCCTGAGTCTTCCAGTGGTCGGCCATCTTCGTCCATGGAAGCATGAAATAATGGTGAGGGTACAGAGTGGCCCTGCTCATCTCATTAGGGTTTGCTTCTCATGTAAATAATTAAATAGTGAAGAAAATGTAACATTCGTAACATAGCTGTGTTTTCATCATTTGCATACCGATAATTACTGTAATGACAGCTTAATCCAGAAGAAGAAGAATGTTAACCTTTAGGGCCGTATGGATTCGGGAAGTAAAACAAATTTTAAAGTTTCACAATACATTTTAATTGCAGAGAAATATGGTAGGATGACCAGTTAAAGGCCTTGGTGGAAAAAGTATTGTTGTAGCATAAAACTTTTGGGGGGAAATGAAAGGAAAACAGTTCAAGGAGAGAAATGAAGGATAAATTTTCCACCTGTAGGAAAAAGGATATTTTTTTTAACGGGTTTTGGCCCCATTTAAAAATGTTTATTTTTTTAAAATATGCTAGCACATTTACTGTTCGTAAGTACGTTTTTTCAACGTGGGGGGAGGTTTGTACGTCTGTGCACATTTTCCGGGGGGGTGTCTGCGGGAGGAGCTCACCCTTCTCTGGGGGCAGAGGATCAGTTCTGTTTCCTGTGCCCACACTAGGTGCCGGGAAGGTACCAAAGTGTGTCTGCCTTTACGTATCTCAGGAGGATTACAGATTCTGGGCAGAGCTCTAGTCCAAAAACCTCTTTCCTACAGTCTCCGCAGAAAAATTCCATTCATCCTGGGATTGTTTCCTATTTACAAGTCGCTGGTACTTTCTGTTTCAGTTTGAAGGAAGGAAGTACTGTGAACATGACTTTCAGATGCTCTTTGCTCCCTGCTGTCACCAGTGTGGTAAGTTCCACTGCCCAATGCACGGTGAAAAGTAAGTTTCCTTCAGAACGACCTCATAACACGTGCTCATAGGAAGGAAAGCGTGCAGGTGCGGTGTTTTGTCAGCCCTCTTCCCGTCAGTAATGTTAATGACGCTTCTCAGGGCCTGTAGGGTGAAGGTAAGCCCAGGACTCACCGAACTTCTGTTCGATGCCCCGTAGGATTCCTTTCTTCCCTGTCAGCGCGGCCCGGGCGGCCTCAGCGGGGACCTTGAGACGCGCAGGGGTGGCCTGCATGTCACAGAGCAGGAGAGACTAGGGGCACCGAGTCGCATGCTGACAAGGTTGAATGAAGGAAGAAATTAAGTATGCGGTACGAGAAAACGTGCGGTGGATTTCTGTTTTCTGTGTCCATGACCAGAAAAAACCAAAAAGACCTTCGGGAGAGGGAGAGCCCAGTACCTCCTCTGGAAAAGCCGATTCAGAGATGTGATAGACAGCCTGAAAGTGTGGCAGCTACAGAACCCAAAACAAGGACTCAGATGACACGGAAGCACTTTTCTAACGTAGCGCTTTGTGCGGGAGCCGCACACGTGGGGAAAGGGGCAGGTGTTCTGCCGGCGGCTGAGGGCGGGGAAGCTGCGCTGCAGCCCGTGTGCTCCTCTCCGCAGGGGAATTCATCATCGGCCGTGTGATCAAAGCCATGAACAACAGCTGGCACCCCGAGTGTTTCCGCTGTGACCTCTGCCAGGGGGTCCTGGCAGACATCGGGTTTGTCAAGAGCGCCGGGAGGTAGGAGCAGGGCACCCTGTCACCCGTCGGGCACGGGTGGGCAGAGTGACGCTCTGCGGTCACGCGTGCTCCCTGGGGCCTCGGACACGGAGTTGGGGCGTGGGGCCCGGGGTCTGCGGGAGAGGCTACCGCAGGGAGTTTCTCAGCCATCAGTCTGGTCCTCTGGGAGGGATAAATAACTCTCCGTGTGAAAAGTCGGGGCTCGGTTCTGCTCTCTTAAGCCCAGCGGTGATGTTTAAAGAAATGGTTTCTTTAATTTCTTTTCGTAGATATGGGAATCTTTTTTTTTTAATTATTAGGAAGAACCTTAGATCTTAAATTTAAGTTTCTAAAACAGTTTTGGCTCTGTTTAGACATCTGTGTCGCCCCTGCCATAACCGAGAGAAGGCCCGAGGCCTTGGGAAATACATCTGCCAGAAGTGTCACGCCATCATTGACGAGCAGCCTCTGATATTCAAGAACGACCCCTACCATCCAGACCACTTCAACTGTGCCAACTGCGGGTACCGCGGTGTCTTCCTTTTCATTGTACAAATAGAGGGAACCAGTGATCGCGCTGATCTATAGTCTTTCTGTTAGTCTGGCACCCAAATCGGTTTCCTTCAACTTTTAATCTGGAAAACGTTAAAACTGTAGAAGAGGCAGGAGACTAATGCATAGAGACCCGCCATACCGTTCATTCAGTTTCACCAGGCAGCATGTTGCCACATGTGTGTGTGTACGTGTACACATGAACGTATACACATACCTTTAAATAGTCAGCTCGTATTAAAATATCCCTAATGATTCCCACAACTGTTTTTCATAACTATGTTCTTCCAGTCCAGGATCCCCCCACAAACAAAAAACTTAAAAAGGTCTCATCTTGGTACGTGCATAACAGGGTGTGACATTAGAGTGTTATCTTAAGTTACATTTGTTACTTTTGCTGTATTTACACCTAAAGGGAATTTTTTTTTTTTCCTCAAAAGCTCACGATAAATTGTTAGGCTGTGAGCTTCGGAATCTGCCATCTAATATAAGAACTTAATGGAAAAGATACTTTAGTCGGCGTGACCATCCGTGCTAAGTTACGGTAGGGAGTGGAGAGCTGGGGTGAAGGCTGACAGACAGCTTCTTTTGGGAGTTCAGTTTCTACCTTATCTCGTTCTCTTGCCTGTCCTCCCTCGGTTCATTGTTCATGAGCACTTCTAAAGAATCGTTTAAACCCGATGAAATTCATCTTGATTTGGGGCCATCTCTGTTTATTGACTCAGGAGACTGAAAATAGTAGTGAACGTAAGCATATGGAGGAGGGCCGGTCTGAGCATTCCGTCTGTGTGTTTTCTGTTCACCTAAGACTACTCTTAGCAGCTTGCTAGTGAGCGTCAGTAAGTGGAGCTAGTCTCCAAACTCCTCGGTTATTTGGGGAAGATAACATCGGCGGGTCTGTCCTCACGCCTGGGATACTCCTCCCCAGCGTTTTAAGGAAGACGAGGGACTCTAAAGTGACGGCAGACAGGGGACGGTAGCTGTGGCCGGCGCGGTGGTGTGTGTCCGGCTTGTCAGCACCGCCCGAGGCGGATGTTTGGATACAAATCCGAAGCCTGTTCAAGCGTCTTGATCAGACTACTCTGACCACCTCCGAGGGGGAGTAAAGCAGCTACAGGGGGCGTGCGGGTTCTCTTCGGAACCCCGGAGGCACAGGGGCTGCACCGGGCACCGGCTGCCTGCCCGCCTCGCCGCCGTGCTGCTCAGCGGGTCCCTTTCTCGTGCGCAGGAAGGAGCTGACCGCCGACGCCCGGGAGCTGAAGGGGGAGCTGTACTGCTTGCCGTGCCACGACAAGATGGGGGTCCCCATCTGTGGCGCCTGCCGCCGGCCCATCGAAGGGCGCGTGGTGAACGCCATGGGCAAGCAGTGGCACGTGGAGGTGAGTTCCGTGACCGGGGCCCTCGCACGCCCGAGGCTCAGGTGCGCCGGCAAGGCTGGGAGATGCTGAGGGGCACGTGTGGACCTCGTGGAAGACTAAGAACACAGATCCTCCACGGCTCTGTGGCCTCCAGGTGGCGAGGCAAGCAGTGCTCTCGGTTCCTAGATCCTTGAGGCAGGAGGTGTCCTGGTCCAGCCCAGAGACGCGTCCCCACGTTCACCTCTGTCCTCACTCTGTGCTGTCGAGTCTAGGCCTCCGGATGCACTACAGGGTCACCTGTGGCCCAAATGACATAAGCACCCCAGGCTGTCACGGATCTCCTCTGAGCTACTTCAGCTTTGGGGTTTTGCTTCACTGTGTAAATAAAACACGGCAATCCAAGTATGACCTAATGCAATTTCTTTCAGCATTTTGTTTGTGCCAAGTGTGAGAAACCGTTTCTCGGACATCGCCATTACGAGAGGAAGGGCCTGGCGTACTGTGAAACCCACTACAACCAGGTAGTGACGGGGCTCGTGGACTGCTACGCACACGTGTGTGAGCCTGAGCCTCTCAATACTTAAGCACAGGGAGAGCTCTGGGAAAATGTACGTTGGGCTCCAGCGATTGCTTTTTAACGTTTCATTTGGAAAATCATTTCAGGCTCGCAGAAAGGTTGTAAAATAAAAAAATACAAAGAAAATACCTGTTTTACTCAGGTTTACTATCTGCTTCAGCATGTGTGTGTCCTGCCCTCTCTATGAAGATGACACTTACGTGAATGCACGTTTCCTTATATACAAGTTTATGTACACATATAAACACACGCGTATTTTTTCTGAAGCATTTGATGATGAGTTCCCCATGGTCCTTTACCCCTAAATACTGGAGTGTACACTTCCCAAGAATACGGGAATCTCTTATGTAACCATGGTTGTCTGTATTGATGACTTCAATCTGTCCATTCCAGTTCTGTCACCTGACCCAGTAAAGTCCTTCTGGCCTTTTTTCCGCTCCAGTACCAGACCCAGTGTAGGGTTTTCATGCTCCTTTAGCTTCCTGAAATCCAGAACATTTCCAGAGCCTTTGTTTTTGATCATGATGAAGAGTAAATTCTTTTCATTGTAGGAAGTAAACACTAGTCAGTGAACTTTTGCTAATTCTCTCTCTAGTAATGGCAGATTCTGGGTTTAGGTAGCCAGCTATTTGTTTTTAAGTTGTACAGAGAACTGAAATTATTTATATTAAGTGTTTGGTGTTCTGATACTTAGTTGTAACACATCTTTACTTTTTTTTTTTTTTTTTTCCATTTTCAGCTATTTGGTGATGTTTGTTTCCACTGCAACCGTGTTATAGAAGGTGATGGTAAGTACCTGCAGCGGTTTTAACCTGTAGGGCACCGTTTTGACACAAAAACCCTTGGGTCATGTGAAGATTGAAAAAGGTTGTTTGGAATGCGATCGTTATCGGTTACTTTTCCTAAGTGTTCTCCAGCAGGGAGATGCTAACTCCTAAGAGGTGGGCTTGCTGCTCATTTATGGTGATACTTTAGGCCAGTGCCGTAGGGTCGTAGGAGCGGCTGACCCCAAGGCCTCTTCTCCTTGCAGTCCCTCCTTCCAAAAGCTGCAGGGCGTGTTTCTTGGGAGCACTTAGGAAGGGTCCCCTGCACCCTGGCAGTTATCTCTAGGTGTTTCCAGGGCCCGCCCCCTCGTCCCTGATTGATGTGGACGGGAAGGAAGCAGCTGTGTTTGCCAACAGGCGCAGCAAGTTCTGCCAGAAGCTTCCTGGCGAAGTTGCAAACATTCCTGCTGCAGCCTCTGAGCAGAGAGCCTAACTCGGCAAACACTGCCCGTGTGCCCTTCATGAGGGGGTGGGTTCAGGAAAGTGATCTCTAGTGCCTTTGGGAATAAATCTTACCCCCGCCCACGGGAGGCAGCTGCCAGGGTAGGGAAGCTCTTGCCCTAGTGTTGGCTTGGAAGACAGGCTCCTGCAGGCCGGTGAGTCAGCGTCTGGACTTTGTTTTAATTACCTGCTGTGCTAGGAAAGCCGGGCGCGCAGTCACAGCTTGGCAGTTGGGGCGGGGCTGGGGGGCGTCGGTGTGCAGATCTGGTACCTGCCGTTCGGATGCCTCACGGGAGAAGAAAACATTAACCACCAACACGGGTTGAAAAGGCAACGGTGATCTTCCCTAAGGGGAAGCCTACCGTCGTGGGAGACAAATGCAGAGCTGGGGTTGTGTGTTCTGACAACGTGATGAGATAAATTAATGAATAATGTCGACTGATCCTGTGAACGTCAGTTAATGGCACTGAGATTTTTAGTGCCGTGTGTGGCTCTTTGGTGAGAAAAGCCCTTGAGGAGGGCACCCACCCCGGGAGGGGACGGGTGGGTGTGGTGAGTGATGTCCCCCTCCTGTCCCCTAGTGGTCTCCGCCCTCAACAAGGCCTGGTGCGTGCACTGCTTCTCCTGCTCCACCTGCAGCGCCAAGTTAACGCTCAAGTAAGTCTGCCCTCGGCTCCCGCGAGCCCCGCGACGAGCGCTTAGGGGACGTTGTTAACAGAGTTTAAAAAGAATGATCTGATGCTTTATTTCTTCTTTCTGTTCAGGCCTTCTAAGAGCAAAGCTTCTTCCTTTAATTGTTCCCTGTTTTCTCCTGTTCCTTCTCTGTCCTGCGCAAAGGGATAAGTTTGTTGAAATTGATCTAAAACCAGTCTGCAAACACTGTTATGAGAAAATGCCAGAAGAATTTAAGAGGCGACTTGCCAAACGGGAGAGAGAAGCAAAGGATAAGGACAAGCAGAAAAAGAAAAAGCCAGTCTGTTTGTAAACTTTTCTATCTCTCTGTCAGCACTTTCACTGCTTTCTCCTTTGGTTAGTCCTTTAGAATATGTTTTCATTCTGTTTTTGTCTCTTGCGTTTTTCGTTACTTTCGGGCATGTATCTGTAGCCACGAGAGGTTGAAATAGAAGCATTTGTCCCATGTAGAGCTGGTCCTTCTGCCTAATTATTAAAGTTCCACACCTTGAGAAGGGTTCACACTTAACACTGGCTTGTACTTCACTTTTGTCCCTGAACCTGTAGACTCTCTCAGCTCGTTCTTTTAATCACAATATGGTATAGATTTCTTTTTTCTTTTTCCAGTGGATTCAAAGGGAAGAATTCTAATCTCCTGATAGATACTGGAAAAGTTTCAAAGTATTCTTGTCTGATAATTGCAGCTTGTAAAATCCTGGTTTTTGGTTTCTTTGCCTAAAATAATATAATTTGATCAATTCCAGTGTTGCATGTTCTAAGTTCTGTATTAAACTGAATCCTCTCAGCATGTTTCCCGTCTAAGCAGAGACCCTCTAAGGTACATAATAAGATACAGCATCTCTGGTGTGTGTATATGCGCTTTCATTCACTGCCCACATGCTGCTGGTTATGAACTCATTTTCCTGATGTTTTCAGACTCAATTGTATCCCTGATTTTTATGGGAAATATTTCAATCTTGGAAATTCTCTTAAATTGCTAGCATGACTGTCCCAGCTCCTTCACAGTACCATTGTGTTCTGAGCTCTAAAAGTTTTTTTATTGTTTAAAATCAAAGAGGAATTAAAATTCAGATATAAGATTAAAACAACGTAAGGTTTGTTTAGCATTATCTCTGGGAGCAGGGATAATTTATTTCTTTCATCAAAAACATGGCGGTTTTAATAGCTTTTGTTCTAAGAAGACTTTGGGAGAACTTTTAACTCAATGGTAGTATTTAAATCAAATTGCTAGTTGAAATGTAACATCATGTGAATAACTGTCAGCATTAGGATCTCTGAAAAACAGTAAAAATAATTCCCATGTGGTGCTTTAAAATAAAAGATTTTTCACTTTAAATGTGTGGTCAGGAATTAACTTTGTCATTAATGTTGTTCTTTAAAATTATATCAGCAGATATAATAATATGTCACAACTGACAGCGTATCACCGGACCTGTCCCAAATTTCACAGAAAATGAGCAAGTTGTAAATTCTGCATTTGCTCCATTCACAGTTAAGGACCCATGATTTCAATGGTGATAAGCGCTCATAACTGTCAGCTGGAGATGTATCACCCATAGCTAGGAGGCCGTCTGTCCACAATTGTTTTACAAGTGAATTGAGAGTGTGTATTGCCCTGGCTTTTTAAAAAGAGTTGAGTTCTCCGTACATACGCCATTCACAGATGTGACCACAGACCACAGGTCACAGATGTGACCACGTGGTCCACTTGTGCTCTTGAAGAGAGATTTAAAGCTTTCTGTCAGACAGCCAACCAAAATAACCTATATATTATGTTAGATTTTTTCTTACTTAGTAAAATACTAAGTAAGATGATTTTGCCTTCAGTAAAGAGAGGATCGTTCAAATTACAGAAATACAGTTCTTTGCTTTGAATGACTGTTCTTTAAAGTGCTCTCGTGGTACTTTAAAATGTGATTGACTTTAATTATCTGAATTTTATTTACATTATATTCCCTGTATACTTAGCACAGACTAAAATGTATCGATAACATCCATTCTGTATTAGATAGATGTACAAGATCAATTTACAAGGGCAACTTCCTTCAAATGATATTGTGAATTTTTTATGTTTACCGTAATGATTAGAATTGAGATTAGAATCATAGTTTTTTGCTAATATGAATATAGATGTAATATGCATAGTGTCTTCATTTACTTCAGTAAAATTACTGCACGTTATTTGTCTGTCTGTATACAAATGTTGACTACGTTTCCACTAATTTCTTTTTTATTATTATTATTGTTATCTTTAGGAATAAGTTTGTGGAGTTTGACATGAAGCCAGTCTGTAAGAAGTGCTATGAGAAATTTCCGTTGGAGCTGAAAAAAAGACTTAAGAAGCTAGCTGAGACCTTAGGAAGGAAATAACTTCATCTTATTTTTTCTCTTCTCTGCAAAGATAAGAGATGACAACATTGCTTGACCTAATACACCCTTCCTTAAAGCTGTATCGCAAAAGAGTTGAGAGTGAAGAAGACCTATTGAATGGTTTTCTTCATCTCCTTTTTCTCATTAAAAAAAGTTTGTGTAATCATATTTAAAACATGGATGAGATCAAAATTTGCCTTTGTTAGTAACCCTTATCACTTTGAAATGGCAACTGTACTTAATAGCAAAAGAAACATGGTTAAGTGTTAAATTTTAATTGAGGTCCAAAAAGTTAAATATAACTTTTAAAAATGAAAGTAAGGAGTCAGCTTTTACGTGACTCAGATAAAAATAAAAACACTATTTTACTTTGTATTCAAAAGCAAATTAATTGCAACTGCAGTTTGGGAGGATATAAGAAAGAAAAACAACCAACCAGGAAAAACAGACCTTACGGAATCTTAGTGCATTTATCAAACTAGTGGCAAGTGAATACACACATTACTAAGATAAGAAGCAAGTATATTCAGAACTACGTGATTTGGGGTTTGGTTGTTAGGGTTATAAACGCCTTAATTACTGTGATTAGTTCTACATTTTGTTCTCCTTGTGAACTTCTTCACACAGTAGTTAGAGCTGATAGTATTCCTTTTTAAATTTTGTGCAAAACAGTTTATACTAGGTATCTGAAAATACAGTATACTTTACAATATTGGGGAAATGAAGTATTTTTTAATGTATTACAGCAATTATGCTTCTAAGGTTAAGGTCAAAGATGTAGTCTTAGAATAGGACATGAAATTAAATGTTATGTAGTTTGGAATGTATCACTTTAAAAAAAAGTGAATGTATATGTGTTGCTCTTATTGCCTTTATAACCAGCTAATATCTATGCTTTATACATAAATGAACTTGCCTTGCCTTAGAAAAATACATACATTAATCAGGAATTCTAGCTGTTTCACACCTTACAAACTAAAAACAAGTGCACTGACTGAGATTTGTAAACTCAAATTCATTTACCACAGCCATGATTATATGTTAAACTTTTTTTCACTTTTTGGGGAAACATTGAAATTAATTTCTGTAATCTTACTAGAAGAGAAGGATGTTGATGTGTGTTTCAAATTTTTCATTACAAATCTCATAATTAGATTTTATTTCCTATAAGTAGGAGGCATAAATGACACTTTTAAATTGCAAGAGGAATGTTTAAGTATCAATTTTAGGTCAAAAGTGGTGAATTACTCTACTTTGTAAAAAGTTTTATCCTGAAGTTTCTGGACCAGTCTTTCCTGATAAACTTGTATGCAAAGCAAATTTTGTGAACATTTTTTAAATGTTGCTGCTGCTATGTTATCATGTAAAAGAAAATTGCCAAGGTGGACTTAGGGGAAAATTATTGGTTTTTCCAAAAATTGCTGAAATACTGTTTTACCATTAAAAAAAAAAATCTCAGGATGCTACCAGTCTGCCATTAAAATATTTGTATGCATGTATTTTTTAAACATTTGTGCATGCACTTTACAGAGTAAACTGTATTTCAGTTAATTTATAACCAATTGCTTTATTTTTTAGTGTTCTTTTAGAGTTCAAAGAATTATCAGTGATTGAAGATAATCAATATATAGTTTAAGACTGTGCTTAGAAGTCTGAAACTGTCTTTGCGTTTGACAGCAAGAATCAGAATCCCTTCAGCGTGCCTTTGTCAGCTAATATACGACCAGCAACAAAAATCTTCAAAGTATTTATTAAAAACTATACTGTGGATGCAGGCAGAATAGTGCGGGGTTTTCAGCCTGGGGGTCTCGATGCCAAATTCCTAAATGCTCTCCCACCAGAAATTCGGAGCAGAAGGCACCCATTTGCCTGTGTTTCTAATCACTGGGAAGAGGCATGGGCTGAACTGCTGCTCGGTTCACGTCTCTCCTGTAGCAGAGGTCCCGCTGCTCACCCCTCTCATAAAATACGAGTTCGTATTTCCTGCAAGTCTGCCTCATTAAGCCTCCAAGGCTGTGGGGTGTTTTATCCAGACACACACCTTCTCCGCTGTAGGGGACACAGAGCCCTCACTCGTGGTGGGGAGGAAGGGCTGAACAGTTGTCAGTGGACGAGAGGACGGACTTGCTTACTTCACGGTGTTTCGCACGGCTTCCTCTGGCCGGAGAGAAACTCAGGCTAGTGAGCGAATCTTGGCTTAAAATCCTACAAGGCCGTTTGAAATAATTCACCGTTTACCACTTCTAGGTGGTCTTTTTCTTATCAAGCCTAAGATGATTGGGAAAACGTTTGGATACAAGTCAAACGTCCTTTGGATCACGTTCAAAGCCTCATTAACATTGTAACTGATGGTAGATCATTTTGCCTCGTTTATTTGCCAAAATAGCAGTTTCTAAATTAAGGAAATTTTGAGGTCGGCTTACAGCATTGTTATTGTATTTCATTTTAGATTGTAAGCTCAGTGGCAGGGACACTATTTCAATAATTGTGTTTTTATATAGCAACCAGTGCAGTATACTCTTGGTGCTTAATAAATGTTCATGATTGTTAAAAACAACTGTTGTGTTTTGCTTAACTTGAATGGCTTTGAGACGTGGAACCATGAGGATATAGGACTAGTGCTTAAGAAAGCTGTTTTGGAAACAACCTAAGCGTCCATCGACGGATGAATGAATGAAAAAATGTGGTCTATATAACAGTGGAATATTATTCAGCCCGAAATGAGGCGGGAATCTTGCCATTTAGGACACCGTGGATAGGACGACTAAGCTAAGTGAAATAAGTCAGAGAAAGACAAATACTGTATGATCTCACTTATATGTGGAATCATTTTTTAAAAACCCCAGTAATCATAAAGCAAGAATCATAAAAAAAAAACAAGAACAGATAGGTGGTTGTCAGAGGCGGGGTGGGAGGGTGGAGGTGGGCAAAATGGGTGAAGAGGGTCAAGAGATACAAACTTATATAAAATAAACAATTATAAAATAAACAATTCATAGGGGCATCACGTACAGCATGGTGACTATAGTTATTAATACTGAGTTGCACGTTTGAAAGTTGCTAAAAGAATAGATCTTAAAAGTTCTCATCATAAGAAAAAGCCGTTAAAACTGCCTGGTGGGGACTTCCCTGGTGGCGCAGTGGTTAAGAATCCGCCTGCCAATGCAGGGGACACGGGTTCAAGCCCTGGTCCGGGAAGATCCCACATGCCGCGGAGCAACTAAGCCCGTGCGCCACAACTACTGAGCCTGCGCTCTAGAGCCCGTGAGCCACAACTACTGAGCCCGCACGCTGCAACTACGGAAGCCCGCGCACCTAGAGTCCATGCTCCGCAATAAGGGAAGCCACCGCAATGAGAGGCCCGCTCACCGCAACTGGAGAAAACCTGCGCACAGCAACGAAGACCCAATGCAGCCAAAAATAAATAAAATAACATAAATTAATTTTTTAAAAATTCCGGGAAAAGAAAACTGCACGGTGACAGATGTTAACTAGACGTTGTGATCATTTTGCAATGTGTACAAATATGGAATCATTATGTTGTACACCTGAAACTAACTTGATGTTATAGGTCAGTTACACTTCAATTTTAAAAAGAGTTCCACGTTTTTTTCTTTTAAAGCCATTTTAAACCTTTACTTGTATGTAGTTTTTTTCTGGAAAACAGTTCAAGTGGTACGATATCTAAAACCATGTAAAAATGTCAATCAGACTCTGTGCATTCACAGGGCAGCCACCTTGTAGGTAACACGGTGTTATTTAATCCTGACAGTCCCCCAGGGCTGTGAAGTCAAGGAGGCCCTTTGAGCTTGCGCGGCAAGACGTGGCGTGTCCAGAACCTGAACCCAGGTGGTTCCTGTGCTTCCGAGCTCATGCACATTTCTACCCTGTTACTTGGTGGATGTCTGTGTGTGTGGAAAATTCAAGGCTTCTTGAGTAGATCACAGAAACATTCATGTATACGCATAAAAGCAAATGGGCTGATTGCTGTACATAAGGCAAATCTGAGAACCATGTAGGCTGCTGGTGGAGTCTTCCCACCGTTCACCCTGAATTCTGAGCTGCTTCAGTTCTTTATCTTCACACCCTTCAGCTGCCCCGTGCTCTTGGGGCTCTATCGTTCCCTCCCCCCCCCCAAATGTCTGCCCTGAGTCCTGCACGCCATGTCGTCCCCTGGGCAGGTGCAGGCCTTGGCTTCCTCCTGCCCAAGAAAGAGAGCCGGGCGATCACAGCACAGCATGGGGGGAAGCATAAGGTTCTGCAAGGTCACACGGGCAGCACCCCGTAGGTGGCGGGGGAGGGTCTCCTGGAGCTGGATCTTGAAAGGAGAATAAATACCCACTAGCCCGGCCTGGGAGCAGGGGCCCTGGCCCTCTTCCAGTTCCCATTTCCTCCATTTTCCCACTGCCCTTAGTGGCATCACCATCTCTCCAGGCTCCCAGGCTAAGGTCGAGTTGCCGTCTGTTCTCCCCTCCCCCACCCCTCCCATCCCCACAGCTAAGGACCCCAAAGTCCAGCCATTCAGCTACAGAAGGTCCCAGAGCCCTTCTTCCTCCCAGCTGGCGCCCTGGCTGGCTCCACGCTTTCCTCACTCTGCTCTGACCTCCAAGCAGCCATCACTCTACTCCCCTTGTTTACCAGCCTCATAGGCTCACCGAACAAGCAGGTCCCAACCTATTGCTGAGTCTGTTTTCTCCCAATGGCCATGCCCATCACGCAGGACTGTCTTTCCCAGACCTTCACCTGCCCTCCTGAGATCCATATACCCTCCTCACTTTTGAGACTCACATCAAATTCACCCCGTTTTTTAAACCTTTCCTGACTTCCTCAAGCAAAACTAGTCACTGTCCTTTGCTCCCCAAACCCTCTGCTCTCACACCTCTGATTCAGTAGCTGTTTTGAGCACTTGTATGTACTGGTTTGTGTTCCTGCCAGAAGGATGGCTCCCAACGGAAGGACTCGTTTTGTCCTTGTACCCTTGCCACTCACAGGAGGAGCTCGGCGATTGCTGGGTACTTGGCAAAGCACGTTCCACCCTGAGCAACTTCCAGCATTCCACAAAGCTATCAGAACTTCTAGAGCTCAGAAGCAGCAGCGCCCACGGCCCCCAACTGGCCCTGGGACACATACGTGCTACGACAGACCATGTTGCCTCTTCATTTTCATTCATCTCAAGGTATTTTCTAATTTCCCTTGTGATGTCTTGACTCATTGGTTATTTAGAAGTATGCTGTTAATTTGGACATATCTGTAAATTTCTCAAATTCCGCTCTGTAGTTGATTTCTAATTTCATCCCATTGTTGTGGGAAAACATACTTCGTATGTATCATTTCCATTTTTTTGCACTTATTGAGGTTTATCTTATGCCTTAGCATATGGTCTATGCTGGAGAATGTTCCATGTGCACTTGAGAGTCACGTATTTTCTGCTGTTGTTGGGTGGAGTTGTCAGTAGATGTCGTTTAGGTCTAGTTTGTTTAGGGTATTGTTAAAGTCTTCTCTTTCCTTGGTGATCTCTGTCTAGTGGATCTGTCCTCTATTTTTAAAATGTATTTGATGACAAAGGAAAAATTATAACACTGTTCAGTGGCATTTACAGTTCATGTACATGTAATATAAGACATCTACAACATAAAGGGGGGAAGGTAAAGCTATCTATATGGCCATAAAGTTTCTGCATTCTACCTGAAATGGTGAAGTATTCATTCTGAGTACTCTGTGAATAATTATCTATATTGGAAGCCCTAGAGCCACCATTTAAAAAACAACTATACAAAGAGATATATTCAAAAAAATAGATAAATCAAAACGGAATGAGAGGGCTTCCCTGGTGGTGCAGTGGTTGAGAGTCCGCCTGCTGATGCAGGGGACACGGGTTCGTGCCCCGGTCCGGGAAGATCCCACGTGCCGCGGAGCGGCTGGGCCCGTGAGCCGTGGCCGCTGAGCATGCGCGTCCGGAGCCTGTGCTCCGCGATGGGAGAGGCCACAGCAGTGAGAGGCCCGCGTACAGCAAAAAAAAAAAAAAAAAAAAAAAACGGAATAAGAATATTATTATACAAAGTACTCAAATAACCAAAAAGAAGGCAGAAAAGAGTAAACAGAGGAATTAAAAATGGAATAAACAGAATCCAAATAATAAAACAGGAGACATAGATCTAAACATCAATAATTATGTTAAATATAAATGGACTAAACGTAACAAAAGACATTGTCAGAGTGGATAAACAATACCTAACTGTATGTTGAACAAGAAACTAGCTTTAGATTTTCTTGTCATTTTATAATGACATACATACATCAGAAGCAAAGGGATGAAAAAGAAATATAGAAACTTTAACCAAAAGAGCTAGAGTGGCCATATTAGTATCAGACAAAGTAGATTTCAGAGCAAAGAAGATCATCGGGGATAAAGAAGGACATCACACAATAATAAAGGGTCAATTCACCAAGAAGACACAACTCTCCTAAATGTGTTTGCATCTAACACCAGAGCTTCAAAATTCATGAAGCAAAAACTGACAGAACTAAAGGGAGGGATAGACAAATCCAAAATTATAGCTGAAGACTTCAATACTCCTCCCTCAGTAACTGACATAATTAGGAGACAGAAAATCAGTAGTGACACAGACCGAACAGGACCATCAACCCAGTGGATCTAATAGACATTTGTGGAACACTCCACCCATCAACAGCAGAATATCCATCCTTTTAAAGTGCACGTGGTAGATTCACCAAGGTAGACTATATCTTGGGTCATAAAACAAACCTTATCCATTTAAAAATAGTAACTAAAATCATGTAAAGTTAGTCCTCTGATCTTAGTGCAAGTAGACCAGGAGTCGATAAGACCAACATAGCAAGAGAATCTCTAAACACTTGGAGGTTAAACAACAGACTTCTAAATAATCGATGGATCAAAGAGAGAAAGTCGAGGGAAATTAGAAAATGTCCATCTCCCTCATGAACTTAAATGCAAAATCCTCAAGAAAAATTAGCAAATTGAATTGAGTAGTATATAAAAGGTTAATACAAACTCATCCATGAAAAGTCATGAAATTCTGTAAAATGCTGTACCATAGATGAAACTTGAAAACATAAGGCTAAGTTAAATAAGCCAGGCACGAAAGGACGAATAATGTATGATTCCCATTCTATGAGGTTCCTAGAATAGGCAAATTCATTAGAGACAGAGTAGAGGGTACCAGGGGATGGGGATGGGGGGATGGGGAGTTACTGTTTAATGGGTACAGCGTTTCTGTTTAGAATGATTAAAAAACTTTAGGAGATGGATAGTGGTGATGGCTGTACAACACTGTGAATGTATTTAATGCCATTGACTTATACACTAAAACATCGTTAAAATGGTAAATTTGATGTTCTGTGTATTTTACCACGATAAAGAAACAAGCCACGGAGCAACTAAGCCCGTGCGCCACAGCTACTGAGCCTGTGCTCTAGAGCCCGCAAGCCACAACTACTGAGCCCGTGCGCCACAACAACTGAAGTCCGCACGCCTAGAGCCCGTGCTCTGCAACAAGAGAAGCCACCGCAATGAGAAGCCCACGCACCGCAACGAAAAGTAGCCCCCGCTCGCCGCAACTAGAGAAAGACCACGCGCAGCAACAAAGACCCAATGCAGCCAAAATATAAAATAAATAACTTTAAAAAAGCAATATCAAAAAATAAAAAATTATAAAATAGATAACCAACAAGGACCGACTGTATAGCACAGGAAATACTGCTCAATATTCTGTAATAACCTAAATGGGAAAAGAATTTGAAAAAGAATAGATACGTGTATATGTAGAACTGAATCACTTTGCTGTACACCAGAAGCTGGCTCGACATTGTTAATCAACTACGCTCCAATATAAAATAAAATATTAAAACACCCAAAAACATACAATCTAACTTATGGACTGTTGACAGCTAACTTTTATTTAAGAAAGGTTTCCTACTTTACCAAATGAAATGCCAAAAGAAATTTTATAGGCTGTTGGCTATGCTGTATTTTTAAATAATTATACTGTTTCAAAATATGGTATACCAATTGTCAAAACAAATTTTGCATTTTCTATATTTTACTTCTCTCTCAAAATACACCTGTGCTTCCTTTTTATTTATTTATTTTTTTTACGGTACGCGGGCCTCTCGCTGTTGGTTGCGTCCTCTCCCGTTGCGGAGCACAGCCTCCGGACACGCAGGCTCAGCGGCCATGGCTCACGGGCCCAGCCGCTCCGTGGCATGTGGGATCTTCCCGGACCGGGGCACGAACCCGTGTTCCCCTGCCTCGGCAGGCGGACTCTCAACCACTGCGCCACCAGGGAAGCCCCTGTGCTTCTTTTAAAAATAAAATACATTACGAAAAACAAATCATACTTAAAAGTCCGACCCAGAACGTGAAGCTTAATCGACTGCTGCTGCTCATTATGGAAATAATAAAATGTTCTCTCTCTCTCTACCTTTCTTTTTCTTAATTAATTAATTTACTTTTGGCTGCGTTGGGTCTTCGTTGCTGCACGCGGGCTTTCTCTAGTTGCAGCGAGCTGGGGCTACTCTTTGTTGCAGTGCACGGGCTTCTCACTGCAGTGGCTTCTCTTGTTGTGGAGCACGGGCTCTAGGCGCACAGGCTTCAGTAGTTGTGGCACGCGGGCTCAGTAGTTGGGGCACGCAGGCTCTAGAGCACAGGCTCAGTAGTTGTGGCGCATGGGCTTAGTTGCTCCGCGGTATGTGGGATCCTCCCGGACCAGGGTCCAAACCTGCATCCCCTGCATTGGCAGGCGGACTCTTAACCACTGCGCTACCAGGGAAGTCCCTCTCTATCTTTAAAAAAAAAAGAAACAAGCAAAACACGACACCCCCGTGTGGGGTATATCCTGGGAATTCAAGGAAGGCCTAACATTCTAAAATCCAATGTAATCAGATTAACAACTTAAAACATTACATGATCGTATCAACTAATACGGACAAAGCATTCGACATATTTCAATGTCCATTCATGATAAAGACTGTCAGCAAACCAGGAATAAAAGGAAATCTCCTTAAGTTGATAAAGGCATCTACAAAAAACCTATAGCTAACATTGTACTTATTGGTGAAAGTCTTTCTCCTTAAGACTGGAAACAAGGAAAAATGTCCTCGCTCACCTGTCTCACTCAAACTTCTACTAAAATTCCTAGACCATGCTGTAAGGCGAGAGAAAGAAAGAAAAGGCATACAGATCGGATAACATGACTGTCTATGTGTAAAATCCCAAGTAACCTACAAAGAAATGTTTAAAAACTCCTTGAATTAATAGGCGGGTTTTAACAATGTCACAGGATACAAGGTCAAGTGACAAAAATCAATTGTATTTCTCTATATGAGCAATGTACAATTGTAAGCTGATATCTAAAAAATAACATTTACATCAGTTCTATGTATAACCTAACAAAACTATAGCTAACCTAACTATAGCTATAAACTAACAAAACATGTCAGGATGTGTATACTTAAAACCGCAAAACACTGATGAAACTGAAGACCTTGAATAACTGGTCCATGCAGTGGACTGGAAGACATGGTAGAGATGGTGATTCTCTCTGCCCTAGTCTACAGATTGAACACGTCTACAATCAAGTTCCTGCAGAATATTTTATAGATACAGAAAATGTGACTGTAGAATGGATGTGGACAGGCAAAGGAACTAGAACATAACAATTCTGACAAAGAGTGTAAAGTTGGAGGAATCACACTACTTGATTTTAAGATGTATATAAAGCGGCAGCGATCAAGACAGTGAGGTATCTGTGAAAAGTTCGACGCATAAATCAATGAAGCAAAAGGGAGAGTCCAGACACAGATGCTAATGTGGTCATTTGATTTCTATAAAGGGGCCAGAGCAATTTAATGGAAAAGGATACTGCTATAGCAATTAGACATCCATAGGCAAAAAGGCTCTTGACAAAAGCCTTCCACTTAGTGAAAAAATTAACTCAAAGTGGGTCATACATCTAAATATAAAGTGTAAGATAGAAGAAAACCTTCATGACCAGGGGTCCTAAGTCCTTAGATGTGACAGCAAAAGCATGATTCAGAAAACTAAAGAATTGATAAACTACACTTTATCAAAATCAAAAAATGTCTCCCTTGTGGAAGACACTGTGGAGAGAATGAAATAAACTATAGACTAGGAGAAAATGTTTCCCAGTTACATGTCTGACAGAGGACTTGCAGCCAGGATACATAAAGTCCACTGAAAACTCAACAGCGAGACAACTGTTGATGAAAATTCAATTAACAATCAAGGTAAGAAGAAAAAAAAGGAATTTTATTCGAGCCAAACTGAGGATTACAACCTGGGAAGCCGGACTCTCGGAAGATCTGAGAACTGTTCTACCTGTTAGATGTCGAAGGCACAGTCATAAACAGTTTTCAAGACAAAGGATCGTAAATCAAAGTGACTTACTTATTTTGCATAAAGTTCACCGAGGATACACAGCCCAGGTGCAAGTCACCATGACCCCCTGCAGAGCTGGGAAAGAGCAGGATTCTTTTAAGAAGTCACATGGCTGGCTCAGAAGAAAGGACAAAGGACAGCTCTCTACCTCGGAGCAGGCACTCCCATCTCTGAGGAGGTCTGGTTAATGTGTAAAGTACATGCGCACTGCTCATTAGGGAGGGAGGGGGAAAGCCCGGGGGACACAGACAGAGAGCTTGATGTTTAAATTTTCTTGTCCTGCCTTAAAATGTAGATTTTATTTCATCACAACAAACAACCGGATTAAAATATGGGCAACAAGTAAAACACAGAGTTTACCAAACAAGATATATGGCTGGCAAATATGCCTATGAAAAAATGTCCAGCAATATTACCTGTGAGCGGCTAACACAGAACCACGACAAATTCTGCTACACACTTTTTAGAATGGCTTAAATTTAAAAATGCTGGCAATACCGAGTGATGACAAGGGTGCCGAGCAACCAGATCTTTCACGTACTTCTGATGGGAATGCAGCATTGAGACGGCCACTCCGTCAGCTTGGCAGCTTCTTATAAAGCTATACATAACACCCACTATAGGACCTAACAGTCCCGCTCCTGAGTCTTTTTTTTTTAATCCACTGGAAGTTTTATTTCTTTAGGATTTTATCCCAACCAGTCTTTTAAAAACCAAGTAACACAGCCCTGCGGGGTAGGGACTGGGGACTGCACCTCCCTCCTCACCATGGACAGCAGTGGGAAAGAGGGAGGGGACGGGACAGGTGGCTATAGCAAGACAGCATCAGCAGTAACAGGGGCAGCTGCCCCCCAGAGCCAGCGCCCTCCTCTCCTAGGCCCCGGCTAGAGCCCCTATGGCTTGGGGTGGGCGGTGGGTAGAACCCACCCCAGGCCCTCCCCCATCCCTCCTCAGCCTCCTTGGGGCTCAACCCATTTCTTCCGGCAGGAGACTGAGGCACACAGAGAAGAGGGCGTGGGAGAGGTGGATGCTGGAAAGGCAAGGAGGTGGCACGAAGGAGGTGAGAGGCTTGGGCGAGACTCTGGCTTGGAGGCCTGAGTCTTTCTTTAGAGGACTTATAAACAAAGTTTTCCTTAAAGGGCCAGAGAGTAAATATTTTAGGCTTATAGGACATAGGTCTCAGTCACAACTAACTACTCTATCACAGCACAAAACAGCCATAAGACACCGCATAAACGAATGGTTGTGGTCGTATTGCAGAAAATTTTTATTTGCAAAAACAGGCAGCCAGGGACTTCCCTGGTGGCGCGGTGGTTAAGAATCTGCCTGCCAACGCAGGGGACATGCGTTCGAGCCCTGATCCGGGAAGATCCCACATGCCGCGGAACAACTAAGCCCGTGCGCCACAACTACTGAGCCTGCGCTAGTCTAGAGCCCACGAGCCACAGCTACTGAGCCTGCGTGTCACAACTACTGAAGCCCGCGCGCCTAGAGCCCGTGCTCCACAACAAGAGGAGCCACCGCAATAAGAAGCCCGCGCACCGCAACGAAGAGTAGCCCCCACTCACCGCAACGAGAGAAAGCCCGCACACAGCAACGAAGACCCAACTCAGCCAAAAACAAATTAATTTATTAAAAAAGAAAAAACAGGCAGCCAGTCCACACACAGGCCATAGTTTGCAAACCCTTGCCCTAGAGAAATGAAAACTTGTGTTCATTGAAGAAAAAACTGGTAAAAAAATGTTTACAGCAGCTCTCTTCACGACCACCAGAAACTGGCAACAACCCACATGCCCTGCAACTGGTCCATGGATAACCCTGTGGTCCGTTCACCTGTGGAATGTTACTCAGCAACGAAAAAGAATGAACTATTGAGGATGCAAAAACTTGGATGAATTTCAAAGGCCTTATGCCGAGTGAACAAAGCCAGTACGAAAACACACAGTATGACTCCATCCGTAAGACGTTCCTGAGAAGACAAGACTACAGTGTGGGGAGTGATCAGTGCTGGGAGGGTGCGATTCTAAAGCAGTCGTGTGAGTCAGTTTGGGGAATGATGGAGTTGTTCTGTATACCGACCGTGGTAGTCATTACATGAATCTATGCATGCCTTAAAATTCATGAAACTATACACCCCCCAACGGGCAATTTTTCTATGTGATCATCTACCAAAAAATACCAAAGTCAGTTTTCCCTAATAAAAAGACAGTAATCATCACTTTGTGCGTTCATTTCTTTACCACCTAATCCCTCAACTGTCTGCAGGCTGCTTTCTGCCTGCACCATTTCTTTCAAAAATCAGCTTATAGGAAACAAGTCTAAAGAGTTTTCCTCCGTCATCATTCCTGATCTTTTTGCAGCATTTTACACTGTTGATTATTCTCTCCTTAAAGCTCTGTGTGTTAGCTTCTGGGACGCTGTAGTTTTTGGGTTTTCTGTCAGCCACACTGACTGCTACAGGTAGTATCTATTTTCCAACACGACTCTTTCCTTTCTAAGTTCGACGTCAATAGAATTATGAGAGCTTTGCCATCCAACACACCAGACACACATGGCAATTGAACACCTGAAATGTAGCTGGTCCTCCTGAGGAACTGGATTTTTAATTAATTTAAAATTTAAAACTTGCTATTCAATTCAATTATTGGTAACTTCTAAGCATGTTCAGGACAACTTGGGTATATGAATCTATTTTTTCAACCCTAAATTTTATGAAATCTAAACGCAGATTCAATTTCCACAGATCAGATTTTGAACGCTTGGTACAAAGAAAAGAATGTAAGATAGCTTATTAACAATTTGCTCATATTAATTGCATGCTGAAATTATAATGTTTTAAATATACTGGGTTGAATAAAAGGCTATTCAAATGAATTTCTCCTGTTCCTTCTTATTTTTTAAAGTGTGGCTTCTAGAAAATTTTAAAATCCATGTTGGGTCACATTATATTAGACAGCACTGATTTAGGGACTTCAATTTCCAGAGACGCATACATACAAACACACATGTGCGTGCATATACATACATATATGTGTATACACATATAGATGTACACATACAAATGCATATACATACGTGTGTATACACATTTCTTAATTTATGATTTGTGCAAGCTCTGCCTGCATGATCCCAGGCAGGGTTGTGCTATCATTTGATAGCTCTAAATCCTTCCTCAGCTCATGGGTGAAAGATCCATTTCTGCACCTGTAAGGCAGTTTAGGTTGTACAGACATTGAGAGTAGCATGTACTAAAGCCTCTATTTTTACAGATGTGATGAAAGCAAAAGTTTTAAAATGAAAACTTCATTTTGTCCAAGAACAAAAGATAGCATCGGTGGCAACGTGCAGTCCTGTTGGTTCCTCCTGTTTCTGAGGTTCTTTATGAACATTTTAACCTCATCGTGTCTACTAAGTTCAAAAGTCATGAGAAAAAAGTGAGAGAGAAAAAGAGAAAAGCAAAAGAGAAAAACAAAAAAATGTCATGAGAATATTCACAGTGCTACCTACGAGTAGCTTAGGATTACTGTAGAATCATACAAAACAAGAGCGCTGAGAAAACGAGGGGATGAACTGACGGTATGAGTGATTCTGAAGAAAGAAAGAGTCATGTGATTACATGAAAGACAAGGTGTCCGCCAGGGACGATAAGCAACCACAGAGGACAGGTGGACTTGAGGAGACGAAAAAGCTCCTGATTGTGACCAGCAGCAATGCTGGATGCCTGTCAGTTCAATTAATTCAGAAGTTGAGGACTCAGATGAATCAGGTGAAACTGTGGCTGATGAAAGACATCATACGTCAGATATTTCTATGGATTCAACTCTCATTTGAATTAAATTTGCAATGCATCGACATGAGTGACGCAGCCATTAGAGTGGAATCCATCCCACCCGTAAGGTGGTCCTCGTAGAGAACATTACAGTTAGCTGTGTGATTTGGGGGAAGGATAATTACTTGTGAGGACAAGTTGGGATGGATCTGGTCCATGCTGGGAAAAGATGTGGGCTAGGATGGACATCTTCCTGGAGAAGAATGTCTATTTTTAAAGCCCAGCAGGACAGACTCATCCTCCCATTTGGTGAAAACTGAAGTTTCAAAGCTTAATAAATGTATTTAAGAAAAGCCTCTTGAGTGCCTCAAGGTTTTCTCTTTGGCTTACTCCTTTTCAGTATATTCTAGTAAAACAGATTAAAGGTAGTAATTTTACCAGGTGTGCTTGGCCAAGTTGCTTTCCTGTCCACTCCTTTGGTTTCCTTATCTGTCGACTCGAGCATAATAACAAACAACATTACCTTCACGAAGCTGTTGGAAGCATCAAATGAGTCAATACATGTGAAGCTGTTGGGCTGCACCCCGCAGGCCTACAAGCCCTGTGCTTGCCCAGCTTCAAGACAGAAGAGCCCGGAGTCAGCAACAGAGACATCGATGCTTTAATGGATGTGGGAGCTTACACGTCTGAAGCAAGATCCTGGAGCAACACCCCACTGTGTGCAGTGGACCGAGGGCAGGACAGGGTGGCGTCTTCACTTCCTCGGGGAAAGAGAGATTACCAGTTATAGGGGAACTGACTTCAGGTGGGCTCATTAGTTACCAGGGAAACCAGTAGAGGGGGCAGGCCCCTCACCACTCCCTTGATAAGCTGTCATTAGCTGGGACCTGGGGCAAGTACCGGGTGGGCCAAAGGTTCGTTTGGTTTTTTCCATAAGGTGCCTCTAGCAGCACTTAGTGGTCTTTAACTTCATTCGAAACAATTTTGTTAGACTGTATGTGACAGCTGTCATATCAGCGTGCATTTAAAAAAAGACTTATCAAAATTGGTGAATTTTTGTGTAGCCATTTTAATATTGAAGATGGAAGGAAAAAAGCATTTTCGGCATATTATGCTCTATTATTTCAAGAAAGGTAAAAACACAACCGGAAAACACACACACACACACACACACACACACACACAACCGAATTGCAAAAAAGGATTTGTGCAGTGTATGGACAAGGTGCTGTGACTGATCGAACGTGTCAAAAGTGGTTTGTGAAGTTTCGTGCTGGAGATCTCTCGCTGGACGATGCTCCATGGTCAGGTAGACCAGTTGAAGTTGATGGTGATCAAATCGAAACAATAATTAAGAACAATCAATGTTATACCACGCGGGAGATAGCCGACATACTCAAAATCTCCAAATCAAGCACTGAAAATCGTTTGCACCTGATTGGTTATGTTCATCACTTTGATGTTTGGGTTCCACATAAGTTAAGCGAAAAAAACCTTGACCATATTTTCACACGTGATTCTCTACTGAAACATAATAAAAACGTTCCATTTTTAAAACCGATTGCGATGGGCGATGAAAAGTGGATATGTACAACAATGTGGAACGGAAGAGATTGTGGGGCAAGCAAAATGAACCATGACCAACCACACCAAAGGCCAGTTTGCATTCAAAGAAGGTGGTGTTGTGTCTATAGTGGGATTGGAAGGGAGTCCTCTCTTATGAGCTTCTTCCGGAAAACCAAACAATTAATTCCAACAAGTACTGCTCCCAAGTAGACCAACTGAAAACAGCACTCGACGAAAAGCGTCCGGATTAGTCAACAGAAAACACATAATCTTCCATCAGGATAACGCAAGACTGCGTGTTTCTCTGATGACCAGGCAAAAAAAAAAAAAACAACTGTTACAGCTTGGCTGGGAAGTTCTGATTCATCTACCATATTCACCAGACATTGCGCCTAGGGATTTCCATTGATTTCGGTCTTTAGAAAATTCTCTTAATGGAAAAAAATTCAGTTCCCTGAAAGACTGTAAAAGGCACCTGGAACAGTTCTTTGCTCAAAAAGATAAAAAGTTTTGGTAAGATGGGATTATGAAGTTGCCTGAAAAATGGCATAAGGTAGTGGAAAAGGGTGAATACGTTGTTCAATGTAGTTCTTGGCGAAAACGAAAAATGTGTCTTTTATTTTTACTTAAAAAACGGAAGGCACTTTTGGCCCACCCAATACTAGGAAGATCAACTACCCAAGGTAGGCTCTTCCAAACCAGCCACCCTTATTCACATCCAATACGATCGAAATAAAACAGAACCAGAACGTTCTGTTTTATTTTCCCTCTTTATAAAGGCAATAATTGCTCATTGTGGAAAATTTGGAAAAATTGAAGTCAAAAAGGATAGGCTGTAAGAGGCCAGGTTAGTTCCATGTGTTGAATAAAACTGTTTTAAGTCTATAAAAAAAGGATCAAAATTATCCATAACCATAAATTCTAAACTCCCTGTATACACGGATGTGATCTTTTTAATCCTAAAACCTACTGAAAACATTTTATGAAACTTGTTTTAAGCTAAGACCTAAAAATTCAAATTCCGAAAACGAGCGCTTTGACGCACGCGATTGGCGCCGAAGAGTGACGTCGGCACCGGGTACCCCGTCCGCCTCCAGCGCCTGTGGGGCGGGTTATTCACGGACGTTGCTTCTCGCGGCCCGCGTAGTCGCTATGCACTTTCTGCCGCGTCACACAGCCCGCGAGCTTCTCATTTCCGCGCCGCGCAAGCGCAGTCACCTCCGCGCGCCGGCGCCCACGGGCCTGCGCGGCGCACAGGGCTGACGCGACACGCACGCACGCACACTCGCAGGCGCGTCGGCCTCTCGCCGGCGACGGCGCTGCGTCACGGACCTTTGGGCGCCGCGCTCCCGGGACTGCGGCCGCTGCGGCCTAGGTGCTGGCGTCCCGCGCGCGAACCCTGGTCGGCGGCGCTATGAGGCGCAACAAGGCCGACGTGGAGCGGTATATCGCCTCGGTGCAGGGCTCCGCCCCGTCTCTGCGGGAGGTGAGCGGGCCGGGGCGCGCGGCCTCCAGGCGGGCCCGCGGGCGGCGGCGCCATGGTTCGCGCTGAGGCGCGGCCGGCGGCCGGGGGGCGGGGAGGCGGCGGGGCTGGCGGCGGGCGTGGGCGCTTTCTCTTCCTTCTCCTCCTTTTTTTTCCTCCTCCACTTCCTCTCCTCTTCGTCCCCGGCGCCCGGGCGGCCAGGGAGGCGGCCCCGCTGCGCCCACGGCCCGGGCTCCGCGCCGAGGCCCGGCCGCCCTGCCGCCCCTCACACCCCGCCGCTCCTCACAGCTGCTTTTACCGGCATTTTGTTTTTCAGCGGAGCCCCGGTGGGGTCTGAATTTCCTCCCGGGCCTTGTGTCTGGGGCAGATTCTGTGGCCTTCCGGCGACGCCTCTCAGGGTACTTTCCTCCTTGGAGGCAGATAGCGAGCTGGATGCACCGTGGATCCGACAGTCGCTGGTCGGATCCCTGGTCGCTGTCCGGGGTCGAATCGCAGCTCTGCCATGCACACGCTGTGGGGTTTGAGGTCAGTGTAGCTTACTTCATTAGTAGGGCGGCGTTAGGGTATTGACAGGCGTTTTAGGAGGGTCTTTGTTAAACGTTGAGGGCAGTGCTCGGCGCGTTTGGTGAGCCCTCAGATGTGGCTGTTAAAGGGACGGTCGTTCTAGGTGTTCTGGGCAGGGGCCTATGCGAATAAAGATGCACGAGGAAGTTAAAAACCGAAAACCGAGTGACGGTCAGGAATATAATGGCACCGTAATTGTGTCTTTAACCACATGCTAGGTGTATGTTGTGTTACTGCCGACGACCCTGTGGGTATCGAGACCTGGAGAGATGAAAGATACTTGTCCTGGGGACACAGGTGGCTCGGCAGGATTTTGGCAGTGGTGTGGTTTAGTTTCTTTCAGGACCAGTGGAGTGGCGGACAGCCCATCCCTCCGGAGGAGGGGACCGGGTGCTACCTACAGATTGTAATTCCCAACTGCTGGCGTGCTCATGCATACAAATGTGGTACCAGAGCCTAAACCAGAACCTCACTGAACGTTCCTGTACCCCTGAAAACGGTGTAACTTTTGTTTCTAAAGCAAGTTGAGAGCTTTTATGAAATTCTAAGTGGGGACCCTGGCTCTCAGAAGAGTAAGAACCACTGTCTAGACAGGAGTTAGAATGTTCTCTGAACGAAGGGACTTTTCTGTCAAATAAATAAGGGTGGGGACAAAACTTTAAGGGTTGGTTATTACTCTCACCTCTTTTACATTTATAAAGAGTATTTTGAGGAGATGTTTTTCTTCAGACAAGGAGAAATCATTGATTTTAGAACCTGGGGCCTTCAGTGGAATATTGACTAGCAAAGTGCGTAACTTTGGAACATGTGACAGTAATTCTGTAAACTTGGGTCTCAGTGAAATGACAAAACAGGGTGCTGTGGACAGGTTGGGAGGGAGACGGTGGAGTGAGCAGAGACAGCAGCTGTGAAGAGTAGCAAGAGATTGGTATCTACTTGGTACCCAGTTTGGCAGAGACTGGCCATGTGTGAACAGACCGGGCTTTCCAGGATGTCCAAGTTCTAGGTGCCGTGATGGGTCCACAGTCTCCCATCTTCCCAGGCTTCCACTGTGCTTTCATTTGTTCACCTCATCTTTTGTTCTGCCATTTTCTACTCCTTTACATCTGTTTTTGTTCTTGTTGAAAATGTCACTTAACGTTTCTTCAGTTTTTTTTCCCAGATGGCTTCTATTTAGTTTTCCTAGTTTTCTGTCTAGTTGGCTTTTTATTCCACACCCCTGATTTCCTGCTCCTTAGAGGCAACTTGACAGCTCTTAGGTGTTTGTTCTACCCTTAACATCTGTATTTCATACTTCTGAATAACATACATACGTACAGTTGACCCTTGAACAACACAGGTTTGAACAGCACAGGTCCACTTAAATGTGGGTTTATTTTCAATAAATATGTACTAGAGTACTATGCGATCCACGGTTGGTTGAATCTTAGGATGTGGAAACTTGGGTATGGAGGAACCGAGTGTGTACACAGAGGGCCGACTGTATGTATATGTGGATCTTGAACTGGGTAGAGGGTCAGTGCCCCTAACCCTTGCTTTGTTCGAGGGTCGACTGTACTTTTATTTCTTTATCTCCTTTTCCTCATTTTAGACACCTTCTACTGGCTTTCACCTTTCCTCCAGACCGGTCCACAGATGTATTTACTTTTCCCCTCCTTTTTTCAGTTCTGTTCTTGTAAATTTTAGTTAAGTGAATATCTAGTGTTTATATAATTACGGTAAGGTAAGTATTTTTGCATTCAAGTCACCTTTATTGTGTAGTTTTATTTTTCCTAGAGTAAATACTAATTGCTCTATTTTTTTGGTTGGTTTAATTTCCTACGATGTATTCCTTTTTTAAAAAAAATTATTTATTTTTGGCTGCATTGGGTCTTTGTTGTTGCGTGCGGGCTTTCTCTGGTTGCAGCGAGCGGGGGCTACTCTTTGTTGCGGTATGTGGGCTTCTCTTGTAGCAGAGCGCGGGCTCTAGGCACGTGGGCTCAGTAGTTGTGGCTCGCGGGCTCTAGAGCGCAGGCTCAGCAGTTGTGGCGCACGGGCCTATTTGCTCTGCGGCATGTGGGATCTTCCCGGACCAGGGCTCAAACCCGTGTCCCCTGCGTTGGCAGGTGGATTCTTATCCACTGTGCCACCAGGGAAGCCTGGGTGTTGGATATTGTCACATGCTTTTTTTCTTTTGGTGGCATTTGAGATGATCTTGTGGTTTATTTCTTTTGCACTTTGAATGTGATGGATATGCTTGTGTTAGGCTTTTGGCAGGTGTACTGGACCCAGCTCTGCCTCCCCAAGGTGTAGAGGGGAGGGAGGTGAGTGGCACTGAGGGCTTTCCACTCACTCTACTTTTCGTATCCGTTTATGTGCCAGACGTGAGTCATGCTTAACATGGTCCTCCTTGTCAGTTGATCCTCTCAAGTCATTGCCCCTTAGCTGTTGTTTGACTAGGTTAGTGAGAATCTTGGTCGTTAATTCGTAAATCTCTAATTAGATAAGGCATCTGACTACCTTAAGAGACTCATAGTTACTCTGCTGTTTATTTACCTTCATTGAATTTCTTTACTCTGACATTGAATGTACTGGGCAGAAATCACATCACATCAATACCTACAGTTGCCTTTGTTCTTTTTTTTTTTTTTTTTTTTTTGCGGTACGCGGGCCTCTCACTGTTGCGACCCCTCCCGTTGCGGGACACAGGCTCCGGACGTGCAGGCTCAGCGGCCATGGCTCACGGGCCCAGCCGCTCCGCGGCATGTGGGATCCTCCCGGACCGGGGCACGAACCCGCGTCCACTGCATCGGCAGGCGGACTCTACCACTGCGCCACCAGGGAAGCCCTGCCTTTGTTTAAATTAAGCAGTGAGACTCCTCACGGCTGCCCCAGTTGGAGAGATGCATTCTGGTTTTAGTCACAGGCTAGACCATAGTATGCAAGAGGCAGATGAAGTAAAGTAGAGCTGGGCAGGTGCCATGTCATGCTAGTCTTTGGTGAGAAATATGGGTATTTTCAAAATGTAATGAAAGCCATAAAAGGATTTAAAATTTTAAAGAAAGGCACAATGTGGTTTGTCTTATGTTTTGGCGAATTAATTTTGGGAGGGAAACAGGAAGGAATTAGTCGTTTTGGTAGTCCCAGAGAGAGATCATAGCAGGCTTGTACTTTGGTAGTAACAGTAGAGATGCAGAAAAATGGATGGATTGAGGTAACACAGAAGGTAGAACTGACAGGTCTTAATATTTTACACATAAGTTTAGAGCTCAGGAGAGCTGAGAGCCAGAGATACACATTTGAGAGTCAGCGTAGTCATGGGTGAGATGGATTATGTATCCCAGATGAGATGCTCTGAGAGGGAAGAGGACTTAGGACCGACTCCTGGGGCTCTGCGAGTTGGACAGGCACAGCGTTAGGGTGCCTGTGCTTCATGGGCTGAATCTGATTGTAGCCTTGTGAAAATGCAGGGCACTGTACATACTTGGTGAAATACTGTAAAATAGCACTCTCTCCTGCCTCTGTGCTTGTCACCCTTCCTGAACTGCAGCCTTCGTGCCTGAAGACAGAGACTTAATTTCCTGCCCATTCCCCAGTGCCCAGAATGGTGCCTGGTGAATAGCAGGCACAGCAAACAAATCTAACACCTGTATTTTTAGGAATAAAATCAATAAAAGAAAACATTGCTTTGTAGGCTGCTTTTTCACTTAGTATATGTTGATTTTTGTTTTTCTGTGTCCTTATATAGCTTTCAAAAATAAGATGCTTGATGGCTGTGTACTTCTATCACATGTGTGTAACATCATCTGGTGTGTCTCAGCAGGCTGGACTTTGGAGCTTATAGAAATAAAAGAGCCAGGGTGTGGACTTGGATTATTACCAGAAGAGTTCAATTTTTATTTCTGCCTCTTTAGCTCCTTGAGTGTAGAATAATGATCTGTGGAACGGTCAGTAACTGGACCAGGGAATCCCCAGTGCCTTAATGGGTCTGAAGGACTTTGGTACTCTCCCCATAAAGGCTTATACACGGCAGGAGAAGTGAAGTCTGTCGTGTACCTCTCCTCCCCTAGAAAAGTGGGCTTCTGTCTGTTTACTTATCTGTAAAGTGAGAGAGGGGCACCACACCGTTTCTAAGGTTTCTTGCTGATATAAATTCTTAATTTCTGATGTCATCTTGTCTTGATGTTCTTAAGTTTATTTTTTTGTTTCATGAAAATTAGAAAACATGGACTCAGGACTTTTAGAACATGTGTATTTCTACAGGCAGTTTTTTTTTAATCTTTTAAGTGAACAAAAATCAAATATGTTAATATTAACCTCACTAGGACAGATTTTAGCTCTTGTGAAAAATATGCAGAATTCAAAATATGATAAATAAAAGAGTTCTTAATTTTTTTTAGAAGTCAATGAAAGGATTCTATTTTGCAAAGCTGTATTACGAAGCTAAAGAATATGATCTTGCTAAAAAGTAAGTACCAAACTGTAAACATGCCTTAATTTTCTAAAACCGGTGCTTTAGCCTCATGTTCTTCTTTGACATGGATAAATACACGTTTTTTTAGCAGTTCTTCCTAAGTATGTCCTGGAAATACGGGATTCATCACTCAGATTGGTGATAAGATCTAGTCTGGATTCCATCTGCAGGTTGAGTCTAGAATGATACTTTCTGCGTGCCTGCTGCTTATTTACACCCAGGGCAAGAAATCATTTGGCATTAAATTTTCGCTGAAGATTGTCCTGGGTTAGAATAAAAGAGAACCATGCCTATATCTTAATTTCTTCCTGGTTAGATATCTGCTACTTTTATCAGCTGGAAAAAAATGGCAGTGAATACAAAATTAAACTAATTCCTGGGCAGGAGAATAGCTTGTGTAAAAGATCTTTAATTGACTGGATAGGTGATCCTGTGAGGCTTCGTCTCACCATAGAGCCAAGAAGCTTGGTGGTCTGATTTCCTGATTTATAGTGACTTAAAGCTGGAAATTCTGAGGGAGGCAGGCTATTAAAGGCATTGACAGGAAGATGAAAATTCTGATAAGGAAAGTGTTAGCGCCTTTATTTAACTGGCAGCATTGGGCCTGTTAACCCTGTTCCTTATTAATATGACACTTTTTCCTCCAGTGTTGATCTTTGGTCTAATATCTCCTGTGATAACATTCACTGGACCTAGAATATGCTTATTTTTAGTTGTCACTTGAGTTAAAGAATGGAAGTCACCGGCATTTGGTGGTGTAGTGAGTGATTTTTCTTCTGTGCTGTTTTAGCTGGGTACAGTCCCGTTAGATGTTATTTTCTTGTTGAAAAGGTGAATACGTTCTCTTAGTTGTTATTTGGAAATTGTTGCTCTTTAGTGGTTTGCATTATGATAGTTTAAAGATTTATTGTAATCACTTTCTAATGTCTGTGCAAAACTTAGTGCTATTCCCAAAGTGTAATAATAGAAAAAAAGTAATTTATGTATTCATTTCTTAAGAATGGGTAGCACTAGAAAAAAAAATTTGGTAAATGTACCATTTAATGGTAAAATGAGTATGTTGTCAACTTCGTACATGTGTTTGTGTTTAAGTATTATTTCTATCTGTGGATGCTTTTCAGTTATCTGCATATTCTACTTTAAATAGTGGTAGTCAAGAATTAGAATAACAATATAAATTAGTGGTTGCTTGGCTTAAGATATTCTCTCAGCAGTTAAATGCAGTTCTAAATGTGATAATTTAAAGCTTGTTTTTATATTATTATTTTTTTTAAACAGATATATATCTACATACATTAACGTACAAGAAAGGGATCCCAAAGCTCACAGATTTCTCGGCCTTCTTTATGAAGTGGAGGAAAACGTAGAGAAAGCAGTTGAATGTTACAAGGTAAACTATATAAGATTAAAACATGGCCTTCGCATAGCCAAACACACATAATGCCCAGGTTAATTTATGTAATAAACAGTTCACATACGTTTTATGGATGTCCTGAGAACAAGCACTGGTACCATCGTACTAGTAAGTGAAACAGGTCTGGAAGCACTTGGCCCAGAGAACACTGTATTTTATCATTAAGAGATTAGTAATTGTAAAGGAAGGTTAACACCTATGAATTTCAAGTTTACCACGATCAGAAATGCTGTTCTTACGTGTGTGGTCCCCTCCCTCCCTTCCTTTTCTTTTTTGCGTTTACCAAATAAAAAGATAATTTTTTTTAATTCATCTTCAGAAAACTTGCAGACACTTTTTTTTTTTTTTTACTTGCAGACACTTTAACAGCCTTGAAATAACATGCTGTCATTTAGAAATAGAGTTTTAATAGAGTCACTTGATAAATTTTTAATTCTTGTGTATGAGTGTATGGACTTTAGGAATCCTACTAATTTCTTAATTCTTTTTTGATATCAGCGTTCAGTGGAATTAAACCCAACACAAAAAGATCTTGTGTTGAAGATTGCAGAATTGCTCTGTAAAAATGATGTTAGTGATGGAAGAGCTAAATACTGGGTTGAAAGAGCAGCTAAACTTTTTCCAGGAAGTCCTGCAATTTATAAACTAAAGGTAAAAAATTAAGCGAAAGAAAGCATATAATAAAAGCAGTTGGGGAAAACTTAAGACACAGCTATTTCTAATATTTGGAGTTTAACTGATTTCAGTAGTAACCTTTAAACCGGTGTGTGTGGGGATGGGGAGTGTGGGAAATGGGTGAAGGGGGTCACAGGGGTACAAACCTTTAGTTATAAGATAAATAAGTTCTGGGGATGTGAAGTACAGCTTGTGACTATAGGGAACAGTACTGCACTGTGCATTTGAAAGTTGCTGAGAGTGGGTCTTAAAAGTTTTCATCACAAGAAAAAGTAATTTGTAGCTGGGTGAGGTGATGGACGTTAACTTATTGTGGAAGCCATTTCACAGTACATACATTGTGACAATATGCTTTTTCATTAGGTACGAGTTTGCTTCACACATGGCATCTCATTTACCCTTTGGAATGATTCATATTTTAGGGATTTTACGGTTTGTTAGCTAGATGGTGGAGCTAAAATGAAACTGACTTCTATCTGATATGAAATTTTTGCTTCATTGGGTGAAAATTACCCATAGGGTGGCAGTTCAGAGTTATAAAGTTTTTAAAGAACTGTTATCTAAATTTGGAAAGGACTGTGTTATGGGATAGTGAGGTTTTCAAGCAAAAGTTAAAAGGCAGTTTCTCTAGCATGTTATAGGTAATTTCTAAAAATGATAGAAACTTGTTGCTAATATATTAACTCATTCTGCTTGCTTTTCTTTACTGAGTAAAATATAGTTTACTGAGTGACTCTTCTGGAGAAAGTCTTTCCAAATATACTAGGCAAACAGAATTTTAAGTGTATGTTGGGTTGTAACCAATATATTGGGTGGCTTGTAGGATCTTAGTTCCCCGACCAGGGATCGAACCCCGGGCCCTGGAAGTGAGAGTGCTGAGTCCTAACCACTGGACCGCCAGGGAAGTCCCAGTGTACATTGTTTTTAACAGGACCCCCTCCATCCCGGCTTATACATGTTTCCGATAGAATTTTTTTAAACTTTTTTATTTTGAATTATAGATTTTTCTCAGGGAGTTGTAAAGATTGCACAGAGAGGTCCTGAGTTTACTTCACCCAGCTCTCCCCAGTGGTTACCTCTTAATGTAACTATAATACAATATCACACCAGGATTTTGGCATTGGTGCAGTGTGTGTTCAGTTCTTGTTCATCTCATCATGTGTGTAAATTTGCTTAACCAGCACTGCAGTCAAGAGACAGAACTGCCCCATCACTACAGGGCGTCTTTCATGCTTGCCCTTCTGTGGTCACATCCACCTCTCCTTCCCATCGTCCTTAACTTCTGCCAACTGTGAATTTGTTCTCTGTCTTTATAATTTTGTAATTTAAAAATGTTGTATAAATAGAATCAGGCATCGGGTGACCTTTTGAGGTTGGCTTTTTTCATTCTGTACAGTGCCCTTGAGACCCATTCAGGTTGTATCAGTCAGTAGTTGAATCCTTCCTTTTACTGCTGAGTAGTATTTCATTATATGGGTGTGTTCCACAGTTTAACCATTTACTTTTGAGGGAAATTTCGGTTGTTTCCAATTTTTAGTGATTATAAATCTGGCATGAGCAATTGTGCACAGATTTTAAAATCAAAAGTGTTTTAAAAACCCCTAGAGATAAATACTAGTAACATTAAGTTTTTCTCCCTGTGATAAGCACCTGGATTTTAAATATTAATCTAGTGGCTTCCCTGGTGGCGCAGTGGTTGAGAGTCCGTCTGCCGATGCAGGGGACACGGGTTTGTGCCCCGGTCCGGGAAGATCCCATGTGCCGCAGAGCGGCTGGGCCTGTGAGCCATGGCCGCTGAGCCTGTGCGTCCGGAGCCTGTGCTCCGCAACGGGAGAGGCCACAACAGTGAGAGACCCGCATGCTGCAAAAAAAAAAAAAAAAAAAAAAAAAATTTAAAATGTTAGGTTTCAGTGTGTAGATTTCTTTACCTTATTATCTTTGTTTTATGCCTCAAACATAATTTCCTTATTGGCCATGACAATCCATTCCATTGTGACATTATGGACCATGTATAAATGGGAGGGGATTATTTTTCTTGCAGTATAACCAAAGTTAAATGTTTCTAAAGCGTCCTGATTTCCTTTAATGACTCTTTAGAGACAGTGTTGTCTAAAACTAAATCTTATGTCAGATTCTCCCCCCCCCATCTTTTGGATAGAAATCCATGAGATTTGTAGCTGTTTAGCAAAGTAATTCTATTTCTCCTAAAATTTAAGGCTTATTTACAGTAAATAGCTTTTTGACGTTTCTCTAATGAACAAAACTACTCAATATTATTAATGAGAAGGCATTTTCTCTTGGGTATGGGAGCAGAATTTTTGTTTTTTAATACTTATTTGCTTATTTGGTTGCACCGGGTCTTAGTTGCGGCTCATGGGCTCCTTAGTTGTGGCTGGCAGGCTCCTTTAGTTGCAGCTTGCCGGCTCCTTAGTTGTGGCATGCGAACTCTTAGTTGAAGCATGCATGTGGGATCTAGTTCCCTGACCAGGGATCAAACCTGGGCCCCCTGCATTGGGAGCGTGGAGTCCTAACTACTGCGCCACCAGGGAAGTCCTGAGAGTAGAATTTTTGAAAAGCATCCATAATGGTGTTGATTTTTTACTTATTTATTTTTAAACATATAATTGAAGTCTAGGGCTTTTTTGCAGTTATAGACACACCAAGTGTAAGTTACGGAACTGATCCAGGAGGAGAGAGCTTGGTGAGGGAGAAAGGGCACTAATGGCGAGCATGGTCTGCGAGGTGGCGGGGTGGGGAGGTGAGTGCAGGAAGGTCGAGTGGAGCTTAGGGGTGATGGCTTCCATTTTCTCTGTGGGGGATGAGGTGTGATCATAAGTTGAAAGTGAGAGTTGGAGGAAAGAGGAGTATGAAGTGAACTCTTCAGGGAGTGGAGAAAGTGAGTTTATTAGAAGTAAAACAGGGCTTTATTTTTTCTAGGCATTACCAGTTTGGCAGTTTGAGATTATGAAAGTAAATCAGTTAGCTTGCTTGTGATTTCTCAAATTCCCGAATGCCCTATACTCACTTGTTCATCTGTTAGTGTATGGGCGCAGAGGAAGCAGGTGGCGGGGTCTCCAGGAAAGGTGGAGGGAGTTAATTGAAGGCATCTATAAGTAAGGAGTAATTGTGGATGTTGGGACTGTGGCATTTCAGCTTGACATGGAAGGAAAGTGTATGTGTGTATTTCATGGAAAATTAAAACTTGGTGATGTCAGTGTACTGAAAGCTTTTCAGGTGGTAGAGGCAAAGAGATGTGGCAGTGAGGGTATGTGAGCCCCTGTGAGGTGGGAAAATGAGAGGGTGTGGTGGTCTGAGCGCTTTGATCAAAATACAGATTTTGCCAAATGGATGGCTGAGGCTGGAGTGTGGAGCAGTGGAGATGAGGTCGTTAAAGAGCAGAATGCCCAGGCTATTGTGTGTCTTGTGCACTTCTCAGTTGCCACTGACAGTGGCAGTTGTTAGGGATAAAGGAAGACGGTTCTATTCCAGTTACTAATGAGGGGGGACTGGCAGGAGTAGCCGGATAGCAAGTCCTTTAGAAAACAGAGTTAGGAGCAGGGATGTGGTGGTGACGCTGGGAGACCCCCACCTCCTCTACTTGTGCGTAGGCTAGCAGAGAAGTGATGGCAGCTGTCTTGGAATGGGACTCCATTCAGAAAGGCTAGAAGGTGAAGACTTTGAGAAGATAGCAGAGCAGTAGGAGCTCCACAGTGGGAGCAGAGGCGGCAGAGATGAGTCAGCCTTAGGGAGATGCAGAGCACATTGAAGGTGAGGACCCTGGTGCAAGGGTTCCTGGGAGGCTAGGCGTCTGGTAGTGACCGGAGTGTGCAGGGACGCAGGCCGGTCGTCCTGGCATACTCCGAGGTGAGCATGGGCAGCCAGCGCTGCTGTGTCATCCCAGGTGTTTCTCCCCACGTACATTTCTTGAGGTTTAGCTTCTAGGCTGGAAGTGACTCTGAGGGGCTAATGAGGTAGGTAGAGTGGGAATTTACTAAAGCCAGACACAGTGGGATGACGCTCATAGGAGCCATGATGTGTTTAAAGTTGCACGGATGTTTCTCTAATTAACGGTTCTTTAAAACTAGGAACAGCTTTTAGATTGTAAAGGTGAAGATGGATGGAATAAACTTTTCGACTTGATTCAGTCAGAACTTTATGCAAGACCTGATGATGTGCACATGAACATCCGACTAGTAGAGCTGTATCGCTCAAACAGTAGACTGAAGGATGCTGTGGCCCACTGCCACCAGGCAGAGAGAAACATAGTCTTGCGTTCGAGTTTAGAGTGGAATTCCTGTGTCGTACAGACCCTTAAGGTAGGTAAAAACTGTTGGGTCTCACACTTCTTGATGGACAGTTACCATATATCCCTTTGTATTTAAGTGCTGCCTTCCAAGACCTAAATTTCTTTCATTTATGTATAGCAGCTGTGAAATGAGATTTTTGCTACCATGATTTCAATTTATAATGGGTGGATTGGAGAAATAAATATGAGAAATATGTTTATATTTTTTGGTGTTTTTATAGGCTGATTTAAAATTGACATGGTTTTACAGCATAGGAATGGGCAAAGGAATTTGTAGGCATAAAGCACTCAGTTTCGTAACACATGATAAAGTTTTGTAACTTGGAGTTCTTTTTGCAAAATAGGAATATCTGGAATCTTCACAGTGTTTGGAGTCTGATAAAAATAACTGGCGAGCAACCAATCAGGACTTACTTCTAGCCTATGCTAACCTTATGCTTCTCACGCTGTCCACGAGAGATGTGCACGAGAGCAGAGAATTGTTGGAGAGGTATGTTGACCTACGGAGACAGAACTTTGGTGTCAACTACAGATTTTCTGTTTGTGGTAATTCTGTTCATTGGTCTAAACATCTTAATGGCATTATTTTTTCTGTAATATATCCAGAGGTAATAGTTAACATAATGAACTACTTAGAAGGAATCTTCTTTTGTGGGGATATTATAATTGGTTTTGTGTGACTTTGATTTCTAGAGAACTGTATTACTGCTTAGGCTTTATTAAATTATAGTTAAATATTTAGTTTTGGCATACTTAGTAAAGAGTTGAGCCTGAAAATGAATGTTCTAACTGCTGTTCATATTTTGTTTCAAAAAAAATGATACAATCTTGATTGAAAATCAGAGAATAAACCTCATTTGTCAGATATTCTAGTGTAAGCTGTTAACGTGACTGATATTTCAGAAAACAATGTTTTAGCTTAGAAACAAGATAACTAAAATACAATACATGATTTTTCTGTTTTCCACGTTTTAATTTTGAGGACCAGAATATCTCCACTGGATTAAAATAAATTCCGCTGAACAGAAACATCACTTGGATTTGTGTGTCAGTTTCGAGCAGGGGTTGACTAGAGCTTGTGGGCCAAACGAGGCTTACAGCTGATTGTATGAATAAAGTTTTCCTGGCCACAGCCATGCTCATTGTTATGTGTTATCTATGGCTGCTTACACACTGCAGTGGTAGAGCTGAGCCCTTGTGACAGAGGTGGTGTGCCTGCAAAGCCACATTAGTATGTGGCCCTTTATAGGAAAAGTGTGACATTCCCTGATTTACACTCTCCATTTGTCTGAAAAGTAATTCTTTTCACTGAAGTGTAGAGTTAGTTTTCTTGAGGAAGTACTTAGTGTCTTAACATGGGTAGGGTAAGGGAGTATCCAAAAAAAACTAAATTGAATTTTTAGATCATTTTAGAAAATATTTAGGTTTTTATGTTTTTTTGATTTCGGTGTGGTTATATACTTAAAAACTTGGTTACATGAGGAGATAAAGGAGAAAGAGACAACTTTTTAGTAGTACTAAAAAATAATTTTAACTTCATGGATCCCTAGGAGGAGGGGTGTTAAGACCCTCTAAGGCAGCGGTCCCCAACCCTTTTGGCACCAGGGACTGGGGGTGGGGTGCGGGGATTCAAAAGCATTAATTAATACATAGATTACAAATAATAGTGAGAAATATAATTTACTTAACTCTAGTTATGTGTATAGTAAGAAGAGCAGTTATGGTATTGATAATGCACATATTTTAGTTATTATAATTTGAAAATGGCATGTTTAATTTGAGAAATTTCAACTTTGAATTAAATAACAAAACCATATGATGGAGAACATGTTTTGGAATAAGACATTCTAGAGGTTAAGCTTGAAGTATAGGAAGTGTGTGGAATAACAATAAGCGCTAGATGATTTATAATTCATAAAACAGAATATGGATTATTAAGAGTTAGAATGTGGAAGATGAAGCTTGAAATGTTTTATTTTATTTTGAATTAAATACTGAAACTGATTATTTACAATGCAGTAGTTTAATGTGTGTTTAATACTTCAATATTACAGTTTTGATAGTGCTCTTCAGTCTGTGAAATCTTGTGTGGGTGGAAATGATGAACTCTCAGCTACTTTCTTCGAAGTGAGAGGACATTTCTACATGCATGCTGGTTCTCTGCTTTTGAAGATGGGTCAGCATAGTGACGTGCAGTGGCGAGCGCTCTCTGAGCTGGCTGCGTTGTGCTATCTCATAGCCTTTCAGGTAATCCACTCCCAGTTTTGCATGCAGTTGACATTTTAGTGAGACTTTGTTGTATTTCACATGGAGGTGTGTCCTGGTCTGTAATGAAAATATGGGTATATATGTAAAATTAAAATGAAATAGTTACTTTGATGGGTGAAGAGTAACAAGATTTATACAGTACTGGTGAGGCTGGTGAAACGGGTACGTTGATGCATTGCTGGTGGCAGTTGGCATTGCTGTGGCTTTTTGGAAGATCAATTTGAAGAATTTGATCTTTTTACTCTGCCATTTCTGGGAACCTGTAGTATGGAAATAGTCTCAAGTATGGGTAAAACTTGATTCAAAAGATACGCATAACTTGGACGAAAAACTAAGTAAATTTTGGGGTATGGTTGCGTAAGCTATGATCGAAGAATGTGTTTACCACCCGCATTTCAACATGTTAATTGAAAACATGCGTATGTGATATGTGTACAACATTAATAGTATATTTAATGTACAGCAGTATACTTACTTATCTTTGGAAACATGAAACTTCTTTATACATAGAACATGACATGAAGAAAATACGCCAAAATATTAACCATTATTTTTAGATGATGAGATGCTGGCTCTTTTCCCTTCCCTAATTCATTTTTGTAGTTTTAATGTTTTCTTTAGTGAGCTTCTAGTAATTCTGAAGTGAAAAGAAATAAGCAGTCTTCCAAAAAATGAATTAAGCCCAGCTTGTAAAAATTATTGTTAGCTTTAGAGAATAATCTTTTGCCTGAGAGAAAGAAAAAGGGGTTCACTATAGAATTACTTTTAGAGAATGTTCCTCCTTCTAGTTCATATTACCTAGATCTTTTAAAAACCTGTTGATATGTGGTCCACAGTGCTATGGTGTGCTCAGTGGAAGCATTTTGGTTCATAAGGAATATGTTTTAGTGAAAATTAGTGAAGTTAATGAAGTTTGCTAATTTATATAAGCACTAAAAGGTACTTATGATTAATATTTTTATAGAATCCTCAAGTAGCTGACAGTTTTCTTATTTTTAATGGAAACTAAAATGTATTAAATTTTTAAAAAATGTGTATTTTTAAGTTAACACACAGTCAACCATCCTAAACATTGGCCTTTTTAAAATTGAAGCATAGTTGATGTACAGTATTGAGTAAGTTACAGGTATATAATATAGTGAGTCACCATTTTTAAAGATTATACTCCATTTATAGTTATTGTAAAATATTGGCTGTATTCCCTGTGTTGTACAATATATCCTTGTAGCTTATTTTATACACAATAGTTTGCACCTCTTAACTCCCCACCAGTACCTTGCCCCTCCCTCCTTCCCTCTCCCCACTGGTAACCACTAGTTTGTTTTATATATCTGTGAGTCTGTTTCTTTTTTCTTGTATTCATTAGTTTATTGTATTAAACTTTGACCTTTTTAAATAGTAAAAACTAAATCTCCCTCTTAATTGATTGCGTGAGGCTAACTTTTTTAATGGTAGGGTTTTCAGACCCTTGCTTAGGGGACTGCTGTAGTTCTAGTGAGTCCAGGTAGTCCCCCACTTACGATTGTCCGACTTATAGATTTTCAACTTTACAACGGTGTGAAAGTGCTACGCATTTAGTAGAAACTGTACTTTGAATGTTGATCTTTTCCTGGGCTGGTGATACATGGTACATACTCTCCTGTGATGCTGGGCAGTGGCAGCAGGCTGCACCCCCCATCTGTCACACACCCATGAAGACTTACAGCCATCTGTACTGAGACAAGAACAGTCCTGCTTTTCATTTTTAGTACAGTTTTCAATCACATGAGATATTCAGCACTTTACAATAAATGGGCTTTTTGCGTTAGATGAGTTTGCCCGACTGTAGGCTGATGTAAGTGCTTTGAGCACGTTGAAGGTAGGTCAGGTGTATTAAATGCATTTCAACTTAGGATATTTTCAACTTACGGGTTTATTGGGGCATAACCCCATCGTAAGTTGAAGATCTGCGTGTCTGTGTTTCAGCTAGTTAAGCAAATTCTCTCTTGAAACCTTTTTTTGGCCGCACTGCGCAGCTTGCGGGATCTTGGTTCCCTGTCCAGGGATTGAACTGGGGTCCTCGGCAGTGAAAGCGCCGAGTCCTAACCACTGGACTGCCAGGGAATTCCCTCTTTTGAAACCTTTTAATTAAGATGAGGAAATGTTGATTTGAGATGATGTGACTGAGTACATTCATAACTAATTTACTGGTCCCAAATGATAGTGGTTAAGTAGTTCTGGAAAAGGTGCCAGTGTTATGAATTGTGGTCAGTTTGAAAGCAAAAAGAATTATGTCACATTTTGTTTCTTATTTTCTGTGGTCTTCAACATCTATCTATAGGTGACTAAGTTTGGCTTCAGGCTTAGAAAACTTCTGGGTAAAAGCATAGGTCAAACTAATGTTTCTAAAATTCAGAATCAGAAGTTTTTAGGTTCATAAGTAATATATTTATTTTGAAAAATTATCTTTGGAAAGGTGGTTATATTCACATGGTTTCATATTGTAGTGGCATGTAAGAATATACAGTGAAAACTCCTTCCTGTGTCTGTTCCTTAGTCATTTACTTCTCTTCCCTGGAGGAACTAATGTCATTAGTTTCTTATGACTTCTTCAAGAAATGTTTTATGCACACACACTCTTAAAAAATACAGAAAGAAGAAATTCTGTACATTCTATTTATTTTGCTTTATTTCCATGAAATATATCTTGGTGATATTTCCATATCAGCCCAGAAAACATGGCATGAGTACAGCACCCTCATTTGTTCTGATGTTTGCATGTTATTTCATTCTATGGATGTACCATAGATTGGGTTTCTTTAAACCAGTGCCCTAAAACCAAGATACCAGGTTTACTTTTTTGCTATGCTACTTCAAAATAATTCTGCAACGAGTAATTTATGCCATTTCTCATGTGAAAATTTGCAGGTGGAATAAATTCTTGAGAGAAGAATGGCAGCATCAAAGTGTATCTATGCATTTATAAGTTTTAGAGCTATTGCCAAATTTCTAGCCTCACAGAGGTTGTACCAAATTATACTGCCACTACCAATTTAAGAAAGTCATTAGAGGTTTAACAGCAGTTACACCCACCATCCATACAGTTAAGTTTTAGGATATCTCCAGTAAGTGTTTGTTGTCGAAGTGAACATTTTCAGCAATGGACATTTGCTGCTTTTCAAGATAGCCTGTTGAGTTTTTGGATAATTTGGTTCTTGGTGCTTCCTTATATGGAGTAAAAATATTTCTCAAGCTGCTACCCATTGGTGGTGGTTTTTCCTTTTAGTGCTATTAAAAAGTCTAGCCCTTCTTTTACAAGATTCTTTTCCTAATATCTGAACGCAGCTGTCGTCTTTTCACCATTCTGTTTATTCATAATTGTTCCAGCTCTTCTTCGTAGGATATGGCTTGGAGCCCTTTTACTCTCTTGGTTGTCCCAGTTATCCCAGTGGTATCTCAGATTATTCTCTGGAAATGTGCTGTCCACAGTGTGGCATTTCCAAGTATGGGCCCACCAGTGCCAGATCATGGAGAGCTGTCATCTTTTCCACTGCTCTCATTCTGTTTTGCAGGGTAGAAAAGGTCTCTAACCAAGTACTCCCCAGCTGTAACTTGAATGTGCTTTTAGTAGAAAGTAATTTCTCAGAAGTGCTCTTTGTAGGCATCTTTTATAGATTATCTAAATTTCTTGGTTCCGAGTGTTTTGCAGTTAGATTTCCAACTCTGTTTAACACTGGCTAACTGTTTATTCTTTATCGAAAAAGTACAGTGTAATAGAAAGGAACATCTTACTGTTAAAAATGTGAGTATCACTAAATTAAGATTTTTGATTCTAAAATGATCAGGTTCCAAGACCAAAGATTAAATTTATAAAAGGAGAAGCTGGACAAAATCTACTGGAAATGATGGCCTGTGATCGTCTGAGCCAATCAGGTAATAGTAATGTTTAACTGATTTTATTTTAAAAAGAAAAGAAAATTTCTGTTTGGGCACATCTTATGATAGTATCTTCCCTCTGTCCAGGAGATAATTTGTCATAATCATTTGTTTCTCTTTGCCATATTGGATTAGGGAGCGAGATACAGAAAGAATGATAAGAAATTGTATATTCTTTAAAAGGAACAAATATTGTTTGCTCCCGGGTAGAGAAACTGCTTACCCCCCTTCCCCGCCCCCCCTTAATCTAGCTGCTAGAGCCTCCATCCAGAATATTTTTTTTTCCTTTTTATTTTTTAAAAATTTATTTATTTATTTTTTTGCGGTACACGGGCCTCTCACTGTTGTGGCCTCTCCTGTTGCGGAGCACAGGCTCCAGAAGCTCAGGCTCAGTGGCCATGGCTCACAGGCCTAGCCGCTCCGCGGCATGTGGGATCTTCCTGGACCGGGGCACAAACCCGCGCCCCCTGCATCGGCAGGCGGACTCTCAACCACTGCGCCAGCAGGGAAACCCTTTTTTTCCTTTTTAAAAAAAAATTTTTTTTAATGTTTATTTTATTTTTTGCTTTCTCTAGTTGTGGCACGCGGGGGCTACTCTTTGTCGTGGTGCGTGGGCTTCTCATTGCGGTGGCTTCTCTTGTTGCGGAGCACGGGCTCTAGGCGCGTGGGCTTCAGGAGTTGCAGCACACGGTCTCAGTAGTTGTGGCATGCGGGCCCTAGAGCGCGTGGGCTTCAGTAGTTGTGGCACACAGGCTTAGTTGCTCCGCGGCATGTGGGATCTTCCCAGACCTGGGATCGAACCCTCGTCCCCTGCGTTGGCAGGCGGATTCTCAGCCACTGCACCACCAGGGAAGTCCCTCCATCCAGAATATTTTAAAGCACTTCCTAAACTAAGAATAAATTACTCATCAGATGCTTAAGACATTACTATGGGGGATATAAAGATGAAAAAGTTCTGGATCTCTCTCTTAAGGAACTGACATCATAGTAACAGAGATAGAAGGTATATATTCACATTCTGTTAGGTTCTTGGAATTTTTAGATTTATTCCCAGTTTTGACTATTTGGGATGGATCCTAAAGGTCTGTTACAGACTATCTGGCTTTGTTAAGGCAGAAACTTGCAGGTGTTCACACAGGCAGTGAATCAAGCAGTGAACTGAAGACTCCATGGGGAAATGTTTCTGTAAGAAGTTTTCATATAAGGTTGAAAGGACTTTGTTAAGAGTTAAGAAGTGGACTTAAATCAGAGTAGCTCTAAGCTGTTGTCTGTGGGTAGACTGTTGATTAATGCCCCTCTGTCCCACAGCTTACTTTTTTGTGAGAGACAGACTTTGAGTCCTTGAAGAAGTGACCTTCTGTTTTTCTCTTAGGTGTCCCTTCTACCTTTGCACAGTTTGTAAAATGAACTTATTTTACTATCTTTGATCTGGGCCTTACTGGGTTTGTCTTTGCAAATTTTCAGAGAGATAATGGTCTGGCAGTAACCAAACCTGACTGACCAGCAGAATTACTCCACTTTTTTTTAAAATGGTTTGATTGTGTAAAATTCACATATGATATTATTCACCCATTTTAAGTGTACAGTTTAGTGGTTTTTTAGTATGTTCACGGAGTTGTGCAGTCATCACCACAATTTTAGGATATTTTCATCACCTCATAAAGAAACCTCGTACTCCTTAGCAGTCACTCCTCATTCCTCCAGACCCCCTCGTCCTAGGCAACCACTAATTTTCTGCCTCTTTATATCTCTCTGTTCTGGACAGTTCATATAAATTGAATCTTACAAAGTGTGGTCTTTGGGTAACTGTCTTCTTTTACTTAGCATAGTGTTTTCAAGGTGCATCCATGTTGTAATGTGACCTAGAACTTCATCCAAGGAGCGTTTTTAAAATAGATTCTTCACCCTAAATCTGTGGAATCAGAATCTCTGGGAGTGGGGCCTGGAAATAAAAAAAGAAAATTTTTAAGCTTTTTAAAGGATGATTCTGACCAGCCAGGTTTAGAAGTTAGGTTTATCAGGTCAGAAAATTTGAGCTTGGTCCTGTTCTCCTGTGGCCACTTGAATCCCACACTTTTCCATCTAAAATGGAAATCCTTTTGGTATTTTTTGCACACAGTTTTTTCTTTCCTTTTATTCTAGTACGTAGATACAGATACTGTTACACTGTAGTCTATTCATTTTTCACATCAGCACCCTTTTGGGTCCAGCTGTGGTTGTTGGGCTGGAGGGCTGGGTCTGAGATAGTCATGTTATTTCCCCTTAGGGTATGTGAATGAAACTATTGAGAGAGATGAATAAAAACAATCTATTTTTTAAATGATGGAAATAATTTGTTTTTCAGGGCATATGCTGCTAAACTTAAGTCGTGACAAGCAAGACTTTTTAAAAGAGGTTGTAGAATCCTTTGCCAATGAAAGTGGGCGGTCTGCTGTATATGATGCTCTGTTTTCTAGTCAGTCACCTAAGGATAGATCTTTCCTTGGTAGCGATGATATTGGAAACCTTGATGTACAAGCACCAGATCCTGAGGATTTGGCTCGATATGATGTTGGTAAGTTATATCTTTCTAAGGAAACATTTTGCATTTTAATCCTTTTATACTAGGAGACAAACAATAGCAACACGGGGAATAAATTGCCCATAATCTCATTACCCAGAAATAATGACTTAATATTTTCCTATATTCCTTGCAAGTTTTTTGAAGGGTTGGGGTAGTATGAGGGGTTGGGGTAGCCTTAGTGGTGGCATATGTTTTTCTTGTAAATAGTTGCTTATACTGTACACATGATTAGTCTCATGAATTCTTTCTCATCCTGTCTCTCTAAATATCACTTTTAGTGGCAATATGATCTTTTTAGTGAAGTAGCCATAATTTGTTTGCCACTTTTTATTGTTGGGTATTGAAGATGCTTCCAGTTTTTTCACTTATATTAAAATGCTGATGAAAACTTTAATATAAAGTGCCTCCATTTCAGTTTTTTCCGTAGAGATTCCTAAAAATAGAATTACTGGGATAAAGTTGATGAACATGTTTAAGTCTCTTGCAAATTGCCATATTACAAGAAAACTTGTACCTATTTATTATGCTTTCTGAAGCCCATAACTTTTTTAGTATTGAATTTCTTGTAGAGGAAAAGATCTATTTATTATCCTAATGGACTAATGTAGTGGTATCCCATTGTTTTAATATTTCTTTACTGAAAGGAAAATCTGTTGTTTCAAGATTTCTTACTGGTGGCTATTCTTTATTTTACCTCTGTCAGTAGATTTTGTTTTATTGAGTTCTAGTGAGGCTCTTTTTTCTTCTTAGATGGACTTCAAAAGAACGTTTTCCATTATAACTGTCTTTATTAAAGTTCCTAGGTGGAGTTTGAATACTTCTAATAAGAACATAAGACTTTGCTTATCATAGATTTCTTCTGTGCTCTGATATAGAAAAGCAGTTATAAAATTAAGGTACATTTATTATGAGTCAGTTGTTTATGTTGGCAAAACTGATGGGACACAAAGATTTCCAAAACCTCAAGCCAATTTTTTTTGTATTTCAGGTGCCATTCGATTACATAATGGTAGTCTTCAGCACCTCACCTGGCTTGGCTTACAGTGGAATTCATTGCCTGCCTTACCTGCAATTCGAAAATGGCTAAAACAGCTTTTTCATCATTTGCCCCAGGAAACCTCAAGACTTGAAACAAATGCACCTGAATCAATATGTATTTTAGATCTTGAAGTAAGCAGAGATTTTAACAACTTAAACATTATGAGTATTGTTTGATTTTTTTTTTTCTACTTAAATTGATTTTTCTTTGAATAAAAACAGGTATTTCTACTTGGAGTAATATATACCAGCCACTTACAATTAAAGGAGAAGTGTAATTCTCACTACAGCTTCTATCAGCCTCTGTGCTTGCCACTTCCTGTGTGTAAACAGCTTTGCACAGAAAGACAGAAATCTTGGTGGGATGCAGTTTGTAATCTAATCCACAGAAAAGCAATGTAAGTAGTCAAGTAAGAATACTCCTTTGACTTATTGCCTAGGGACTTTAATTCTCATGTGAAGTTTTAATTTGTAATTATCATGTGATGATTTACATACGTGTTAGTGTTGAACTGCATGTTTATAAATCAATTTTATTAAATACAACTTTTTTTAGACCTGGAACCTCAGCAAAATTGCGACTTCTAGTTCAGCATGACATAAACACTCTAAGGGGCCAGGAAAAACATGGCCTTCAGCCAGCTCTACTTGTGCACTGGGCAAAGTGCCTTCAGAAAACGGTGAGTTCACTGAAGTGGAAGCAGTTTTTAAGAACATTACTGTCATTTTTTAAAATCACAGACTTTATATTGAAAGCCTTTCAGTTTTAAAAACAGCTTATTCATATTATGTCGGGTGAAACGTATTTTCTTAATCTTGCCATAGAGTGGTTAGTCTGGTTAATACATAAGTGCTTAGAACAGTGCCTGGCACAGTAAATGTTCCATAAGTATTAGTCATTGTTATTATTACTTATAATTACCTTACGATAAATATTGTCCAGCCTGAAGATTTTTTTATGTGTTTGGTGGCACAAGGCTCTGTAGGTAAGGGCATTATCTCTTGCTAAGTAGTTGAGGTCTGTTCTGTGGCAAGATTAGATTAGTTTAGCCCTTTGACCAAACTGTGGCGCCTATAAGAGTGGCAGATTTCGGCTGTCTAAAAATAGCAACTTTAAAAAATAAAGTGGGCTGCCTGCTTAGTTAGTGCCATTGAAAGTGTGTAAAAGTTGGTTCTAGAATGGTCACTGGTATTAAAGTGGTTATTCCAGTATTTGGAAAGGTGAGCATATGGCTTTTGAGATTCTATTTTGCCTTGATTTGAAATTTTAACCAGTTGTTCAGACCATCTATAAATGAATTTTTGGATCTGATCGTTTGTGTCTCTTCTAACTTTGTACTTTTTTAGGGCAGTGGTCTTAATTCTTTTTATGATCAACGAGAATACATAGGCAGAAGTGTTCATTACTGGAGGAAGGTTTTGCCATTGTTGAAGATACTTAAAAAGAAGAGCAGTATCCCTGAACCTACTGACCCTCTGTTTAAACATTTTCATAGTGCAGACATTCAGGTAATGGAGGATCCCTTTGTGAACTAACTGGAAATGTGGATTTCCAATTTATAAACAAAGAAGTGGGAGTATAAACTGCTTAAATTTGTTGCTTGGCTATTTCATGGAAGTCTTGTTTTTTAAGTCCACTAGCTGTCACAAATACAGTATGGCAGAAAAGAGTACTGAGATGCTAATCTCATTAGATCGTGTAAAATCTTTGGGAAATCATTTGGGTTTGATATTCTGGGTAGAGGCAATTTGACTAAAAGTTATCCAATATGTTTAGGCATCTGAAATGGGTGAATATGAAGAGGAAGCACACATAACATGTGCTATATTGGATGCAGTTAATGGAAATATAGACGATGCTGTGGCTGCTTTTGAATCTATTAATAATGTCGTTTCTTATTGGAATCTTGCACTGGTAAGTAGAGTGGTACTTGAATTAAAAGGTTTTTGTTTTAAAACATAATTGTTTCATAAAAGCACTCTGTGTATAGATTTTTCACAGAAAAGCAGAAGACATTGAAAATGATGCACTTTCTTCTGAAGAACAAGAAGAATGCAAAAATTACCTGAGAAAGACCAGAGACTACCTGATAAAGATTTTAGATGACAGTGATTCAGATCTCTCAGTGGTTAAGAAAGTAAGTTGCAGGTTGTTTGTACTTTCTTATTATTTTGATAAGTACTTTTGCCTTGGTTTTATATTTTGGTAATTTCAGAAATGCTTAGTGGTGCCTTATTAATGCGGAAAATGGAGGGTGTTTAAATATTTAATTAGCATTGTTTTGCCTTAGGTTTGGGGGGGTGGGGTGTGTGTTTTTTTTAAACTTGGGCATTTAAGTTTATACTCTTACAAAAAATGCTTGTTAGGGAATTAGAAAAGGTTTCCAAGGTACGCATTTATTTTTGTTATCTTGGCAATGAAATCAACAAATATTGCCACTTAAGGACTATTTCTGCATGGACTTCACAGTTAAACATGTCACTGAAATCAAAGGTGGTTTGCTGACTACTTGAGAGCGTTTCTCTCATCATGACCATCTGATGTGACTACCTTTTCCCAGCTGTCAGCAGTTTGAGGCTGTTGTGATGGTATTAACCTTAACTACATTCAACCTTCCACCTGTTTTGTTGATTAGTTTGTGTTGCTGCTCTTGGATTAGGATTTATGTTTGGTGCATTCCAACATCTGTGTTTCTCCTCATATTCAAAATCAGTTAGGGTTTCCCTGGTGGCGCAGTGGTTGAGAGTCTGCCTACCGATGCAGGGGACACGGGTTCGTGCCCTGGTCCGGGAAGATCCCACATGCCCCAGAGCAGCTGGGCCCGTGAGCCATGGCTGCTGAGCCTGCGCGTCCGGAGCCTGTGCTCCACAATGGGAGAGGCCACAACAGTGAGAGGCCCGCGTACCGAAGGAAAAAAAATCAGTTAGTGAACGTCAGTGACTTAATTTTGTTCACGTGGACAAGCTTCCCCAGTTAACATTGCTCTGCCATTACTGTGGCTAACGAGGGATAGAAACAGCATGGACTTGAGGGTTGGAAGCCTTTGATTACACAGCAGTTTCATGTTTGTTGTTACATAAAGTATAATGTGCTTGTTACATAAAAGTGAACAATGTTAATTAGTAAGGAAAAAAATCTGTGTTTATTTTAGAGAGAGTTCTACTTTGGTAATTTTGCAGGCTAAAGCCATTGATTCATGCCTTTTGTTTTTAGTTGCCTGTGCCCCTGGAATCTGTAAAAGAGATGCTTAATTTAGTCATGCAGGAGCTCGATGACTTCAGTGAAGGAGGGCCTCTTTATAGAAATGGTTCTTTGCGAAATGCAGATTCAGAAATAAAACATTCTACACCGTCTCCCACCAAATACTCTCTATCACCAAATAAAAGTTACAAGGTAAGTGGGGAAGAAATGAGTCACTCTACTGTGGAATACATTTCTGTTCTAAATGTTTTAAGTACTTTTTTGTTGTTATTTTTTCAGTATTCTCCCAAAACACCACCTCCATGGGCAGAAGATCAAAATTCTTTATTGAAAATGATCTGCCAACAAGTAGAGGCCATTAAGGTAAATCACTTGATTTCTCTAAACTGTGCCTCTCTTATTCCTAGATTCCTTCCTTGTCCACTTTCTCACTTATTTCTAAAACTGTTCAAAATGTTCCTTTGCCATGTGACTGTAGAATCGTACTGTGTTTTACGTGCTTTCATCTTGACGCTTAGCATTTTTTTTTTTTTTTTGGGGTACGCGGGCCTCACTGTTGTGGCCTCTCCCGTTGCGGAGCGCAGGCTCAGCGGCCATGGCTTACGGGCCCAGCCGTTCCGCGGTATGTGGGATCTTCTAGGACCGGGGCACGAACCCGCGTCCCCTGCATCAGCAGGTGGACTCTCAACCACTGTGCCACCAGGGAAGCCCTACACTTAGCATATTTTTGAAACTACTTAAGTGTCTGCGTCCTCCACTAGATATGAATCTTTCAAAGGTAGAGACTCCTATATCCAAAACATAGCCTTGTTTCTGGCATAGAGGAGGTTCCCAGGTGATTGAACTGAACTAGTGAAATATACTCTTCATACCTTTGTCTGTGAGTTTGTCTCAAACTGACTGTGGTTGTGTATGTTAAGTTTATATCTAGGACTTCACAAGTGGTCTAAACTTCAAAAGGTCTCTTTATCTTTTTAATATTTCATATGAATTTGACTTAATTATGTAAAGAAATAGTTATGTGAACATGATTTTATTTTAACTTTATGGAAGTGACCTTAACCATAACACTCAAAGGAGCTTTACTTCTTTGAAGTTGGAAGTACAGGTAAGTTGTTTCACGCTCATTGACAAGAACTAAGTCATTCATACTTCTAAAGTTACAGCAAGGAAGTATTGCTATGTGTGTGACTATTGCACTGCTGTCAGCAATTTGTGAGACTTAATACTATTTGTATTTTTTGCACTTGTGAATTTGCACAGTTTTTTTGTCTAATTTTTAAACTTATTTTTGGCTGTGTTGGGTCTTCGTTTCTGCCTGTGGGCTTTCTCTAGTTGTGGCGAGCAGGGGCTACTCTTCGTTGCGGTGCGCGGGCTTCTCATTGCAGTGGCTTCTTTTGTTGCGGAGCACGGGCTCTAGGTGTGTCGGCTTCAGTAGTGGCAGCACTCGGTCTCAGTAGTTGCAGCACACAGGCCCCGGAGCACACAGGCTTCAGTAGTTGCGGCTCATGGGCTCAGTAGTTGCAGCGCGTGAGCTCTAGGGCGCATGGGCTTCAATAATTGTGGCTCAGGGGCTCTAGAGCACAGGCTCAGTAGTTGTGGCACACAGGCCTAGCTGCTCCACGGCATGTGGCATCTCCCCGGACCAGGGATCGAACCCATGTCTCCTGCATCGGCAGGCGGATTCTTAACCACTGTGCCACTAGGGAAGTCCCTGCACAAAGATTTTGTATGTTAATTTTTTATAATCGTGGCTTGTTATGATATTACATACTTACCATGTAGGTTTCTGGTACCCAACATTGTATTCTTGGAAGCACTAGTAGTGGTGGACTAGTCCGTGTGCCTAGAAAGCTGAGTTCTAGTACTAACTGCCATTGATGAATGATCTCAGATCAGGGAGTTCCTTATCTTTCCGTCTGTCTGGCTTCTCATCTGTAAAGTTGAGTGAGAATTGTTGAAACCGGTTTTCATCATATGTTCTAGTTGTTTGAATTTTTAAAATTATGTTTACAGCTTTAATTGCATATTTAAATCTATGGTCCAGATACCAGTAGTGACCAATAAAGTTTTCCAGTTGATTCCATCAGTTTCTTATTTTTGGATGTGTAGCATCTGGACTAGACACAGTAGATAGACGAACAGGGAAAATTTTAGTTTGAAAATTCAAGATATTTTTCACCTTAAGAGTTACAGTTTTCAGACAGTTTCTTTTCCTAAAACACTTGTTTTTTTGGCCGCACTGTGCGGCTTGTGGGATCTTGGTTTTCCGAACAGGGATTGAACCCCGGGGCCACGGCAGTGAAAGCGCTGAGTCTTAACCAGTGGACTGCCAGGGAATTCCCTCTAAAATACTTCTAGGAGAAGAGAGCAGACATTCTGGATTTGTCTCTGACCTCATTTGTTAATTTTACTATTCCTGAAAAGTGCCTGCTTTGTAGGTTCTGGGGTTGGGGAGGGCGTTGTCATTTGGTTGTCTACAAAGTGATGGATCTGATTGCTGACCACTAGCTGTCATTGGAAGGCATTATGTCTGCCGGTTTGGAACTTTGTAAGAATTAAGAGCTAAGAGCGTAAGTAAATTGTCTGGAATGTGTCATTGTATACACATAATATATACAGTATACTATAGGTAATATATTCCGAGCAAGTGTTAGCAGTTTTCCCTTTCCCAGTAGAGCATTTGAGCTTTACCTTGAGAGGTTGGCAGTGTTTGGCACCGCGTATGCGGCTGAGTGGGAGGCTAGTCTGGGAGGGAATGTGGGGTGTAGAGCAGTCCAGGTGGACCGAAGAGCAGAGCAGGTGCAGTGAGGCTCTGGAAGGGCGTTTGGGGCGATGCTGCTGAGCACTGGCAGTGTCAGAGAAAGAAGTTCATTTCGTAGGTACTTGTTTTTTTGAGCAGGTAAGTGTCTTGGCTAGAGCTGAACTTTAGAAAGATTACTTTAAGCCAATGCAGAATGGAAAGGGAGATGAGGCCATTGTTTAGGTTAGAGCTGACTCTAGAATGAATGAATTAGGTAATGGTACTAAGGAGTGAAAGAATGGGAGCAAATAACAAGCTTTGACAAATTAAGGATCATGTTTTAAATCAGCACCTGGTACTCAGATCCTACTGGAGTATAGAATCTCTTAAAAGGCATCATCAAGTATTAAGTTTGCTCTAACACTGTGTCTGCCGTGATATAATTGCTTAAAATTGTTTCCTCTTCCAACAGAAAGAAATGCAGGAGTTGAAACTAAACAGCGGTAACTCAGGGTCCCCTCATCGTTGGCCTACAGAGAATTATGGACCAGATTCAGTGCCTGATGGATATCAGGGGTCACAGAATTTTCATGGGGCCCCACTAACAGGTGAGTTGGCAACTGGATACTCCCAGGTATTAGTGAAGTCTGTACTTTCTCCTCCTTTGAACAGGTAACTTGTGAAATCACCTTGTCTGTATACATTTATCTATGTACATGTCTGTCTGTGTCTGCCTATATGTTACTTAAGCTGTATTTGGTATTACCAGGATTCCTATAACTCTAAGCAGAAACAAAACAAGCTTTATCTGATCCTGTTTATATAAAGCCTAAAGGCTTAAAGAACCTTTTAATGCACATCTCAGAGGAGCTGAGACTGAGTTGGAGCTATGCCTTATGATTGAAAAAATGTTAACTGACAGCGTTATTCATTAAGAGATGGCTAGTTAAGAACTTAAACGTCTTGCGAATTACTTTGATGACCTACTGAGAGGTATGACAGTCCTGGGAAACTTTTTATTTTGAAATACTGTGGTCATATATAGAAGGAAAGAGTGTGGAGCTAGAGCATACTGGAGTTTTAGGTTGTGCTCTCTTAACTTTCCTCTCTGAGCCAGTTTGTTTGAAACCTGGAACTAATACTTTGCATCACATGATTATTGTGAGCATTTGTGTGTGGGTGGTGTGCATTAGGCATTTACTTAGAATATGCGTTAAACACCTAATGAACCAAAGGGTCCGGACTGTGTCTCCTGTGGTTGTCTGTGTGCCAAGGTGCTTGTGTATGTAATTTAATTTAATGACAGTGACCCAGAGTGGTGGGTACCATCATGAATCCACATTTTTTAGATGAGGAAATGGGTTTGGAAGGGTTAGGTAACTTACCCATTATTGTACAGGTAGTTATTGGTAGAGCCGGGGTTCAAACTCTAGTGCTAAAGCCACTTGTCCCCAGGCAGCCAGAGTGATGGGGAAAATAGGCTTCTTTCACATGAGACAGATTCCTGAAATGTTGGTAATTAGATTAATTGGTTTTGATTCAGAATGGTGTGGCCTAGTTTCACACATTTGTTTGATGGTCCATAGGGCCATACTTAAGGCAAACTCATGGTCCTCTCGTAACAGTGTCCTCCAGGTGCGCACAAAGTAATAGAAAAATCTTTGTGAAGTCAAACTCACTAAATGTCGTATGTAAGTCACAGATAAATACATGAGAAGTCAGAGTTTAAACATTGTTTACCTAAACCCTGTGCACTGCGTAGAGCCTTGACTACAGAAGATAGGCAAGCTGGCTGGCTTTCTCCTTGGCTCTCCGAGTGCTGTGTGGAGTCATCATTTGGCACCTGTGGGTCACAAGTTCTGTTTTCTTCTTCTTTGTACAGGCATAACAGGTCTTCTGGTTGTTACACACACATATAAGCATAAAATTCACATTGTCTCATTTTATTCTTGCAGTTACTCTATGAAATGGGTAGAAGCAGCACATCCTCATTTTACAAGTGAGAAAAATGGAGACCCCAAGTGACTATTTGACAAAGTCGCAGGCAGCTTTGTGGCCCTGAGAGGAGAGCTCAGGTCTCCTGATTCCCGTTCCTGTGTTCACAGACTGTTTTTCTTAATGAAGGTGCAGATGTGCCAAGATGGTCATTGTCTTTTTAAAAGAAGATGATTAAAAAACAATAAGCTTATAATAAAATATTCAGAAGTACTGACCAGTGTAAAGAAAAGTAAACACTAACCATATCACACAGAGTTCTGCTAACATTTTGGAGCATTTCCTTCTGGTCCTCTCTCTTTGTATATTAGAGAACTTTATCACGTTGTATGGAGACGAGTAGCCTGTTTTTAAATATTTAAGTTCTGAGCAGTTTTCTACTCAATGTTTTTTTTGCAGAGTGGAAGCGCTGCAGATTTTATTCCCTTATTTTTAAATTTCCAGTTGTTGCTATTGTAAATAATGCTGTGAACACAGTCCTAGGATTTTAGGGTTTTGTAAAATTTCTTGTGTTGGGAAATTGCTTTCCTGAGAAGCTGTGCCGGTTTTACACTCTTACCACCAGTATCTGGTAGTGCCTATCTCTTTGCACTCTTGCGAAGTGTTTGCTATTACCAATTTATAAAAACCTTGCCTATTTTTAAAAACAAAAATAATACCAGCTCTTAAGTTTTTGTTTTTTTAGTACTAGGCATGCTCAACACTTCATAATCCTTTATATTTCATGAGTTATCTGTTCATTGGGTGCCTTTTTTCTATAGGATGTTTTTAGTACTTTTTTTCACTATCCCTGATAAAGTCACCAGTTAAGTTTCAGACTTTATGATTCTTGGCTTATATCCATCATCTTGTTCTGTGTTCTTTGCCTGTTTTCTCCCCAGAATATGTCATGGTAGCCATCATCAGGCAGCCCGTTAGTTTTCCACGCTCAGGCTTGGGCCTCTGCAGTGGCTCTGTTTCTCTGGTAACTGCATAGAGGATAGACAGCCTGGCTCGCCTTTACTGGGTCTTTTTCAGGGCTTTCCACAATCAGCTGCCCAGCACCTCTTGGGTCACAATTTCTGCTTCCTCTTCTGTGTAAAGGTATAAATGATCTTTAAGTTGTTTTGTTTTCTGTTAAAACTTTCTTAAAACAGATCAAGTAAATGATTGTTGGTTGTTTTTACCATCAACATGAGTGTCTTCTAGTTGCTGGTTTCCTGATAACACACACACAAAACAGATGGAGCAGATAGTTTGGACACCAGCATGAGTGTCAGTCATGCTGTGCCCTTTTTATTAAGCCAGGGAACACATTTTGTGTTACTTGTGAGATCCTTTGCATGAATTTGTTAGGTGATTTTTGACCTGAACGTTCTCAGCTTGAGTTTAAAAAATGCAGCCATGTCATTCTGCAGATTTTCAAGGCTCACTTCAAAAATGTGGCCCTGAGGCCATGACGTGCGTTTTGGTTCCTTAAGTCCTTCCTGTGGCTAGTGTATCCCCCGTGTCTCTGACGCGGCACGACTGTACCTCCCCGTCGTGCCCCTCTTTCTCAGGGCGTGGCCCCACCGCTCATCTTGGCTCCTTGTGGTGCTTGTTGTGGGGACTCTGCTCTTGCTGACACCCTGCTGCTGCTCTCACTCCTCCTGTGTCACACCTAGCGGTCATTCCTAGTTTGTCACTTGGTAATCTTTATGATGATGTATTTTGATGTATAGAAATTAAAAAAAAAATCTATGTAGTTAAATCTCTCTTTGATTTCTACTGCTTTTGTATTTATAGTTCTTGCCTAGATAGTCCTAATTGCAGCATAGACTTTTTTTAACAGTGTTTTCTTTCTTTTTTTTTCTTTTCTTTTTTTTTTTTTTAGTTGCAACTACTGGCCATTCAATGTATTATAGTCAGTCACCAGCATATAATTCCCAGTATCTACTCAGACCAGCAGCTAATGTTACTCCCACAAAGGTAACAAAGGAATAATTTATACATTTATAAGTATCTCCTTTTTAACTGTCCAGGCTTCCTACAGAGAAATTCAAGAAGTAGTTCAGCGTTAAAACTTAAATGTCCCACCAGATAACAGATATTTTAAATTTCTCTCAGATATAGAAGTATGTTTCTCAGTTAGTTAATTTCTATGTTACAATAAATGTGAACATCTAGAATATTTTTAAATTGGGGTGGTGGTGGGTCCTTCGTCATTCGGTCGTGACAGAAGCAGGACTGTGATATCCTCACTGGAGCGCTGTGTGTAACTTGCAGGCCTGGGGCGTTGTGACCAAGTGTCCACGGAGACCGGCATCCAGCAGAGCCGGGCAGAGACACCGGGCTTGGGTGCCTGTAGCTCTTCAGTTCTTAACTTCTCTATGCATTAGTTGCCTCATATGTAAAATGGGGATAATAATGCCTTAATTCATAGGGTGTTCGAGGATATTAAGATGAGATAACATATGTACAGTGCTTAGAACTGTGCCCAGTTGGCATGTTAACAAACGTTAGTCCTCATTGTCATCATCATCATGGTTAACATCATTGGACCCCTTGTTTAGGAGTGAGGAAGGTATTTATTCTATGGATCTGTTGTAGGAGAATTAGGTTTTTAAGGTGCTGTCATTAGTTAAGGCAATTTTCGTTATATTCCAAGGAGGACTAGAGTTGTAAGTGTCTTTGCAGTAATGTAGAAGTGTCTTCTCTTAAGGATGCACTGTATGCCCTAGTGATGTATTTACCCTGTACTCATGCTTGAGGTTTATGAGAATTGGGTTGTATCTAGTTAAGCTATAGTTTTCTAGACAGCCTACAAAAATGTGCTCTTTATTTTTTTTTCCTAGGGACCAGTTTATGGCATGAATAGGCTTCCACCTCAGCAGCATATCTACGCCTACTCACAGCAGATGCCCACACCACCAGTGCAGAGTTCGTCTGCTTGTATGTTCTCTCAAGAGATGTATGGTCCCCCGTTGCGTTTTGAGTCTCCTGCAACAGGAATTCTGTCACCTAGGGGTGATGATTACTTTAATTACAATGTTCAACAGACAAGCACAAATCCACCTTTACCAGAACCAGGTTATTTTACAAAACCTCCAGTTGCAGCTCATGCTTCAAGATCTGCAGAATCTAAGGGTATGGAATTTGGAAAAGCCAATTTTGTCCAGCCCGTGCCAGGTGAAGGCATGGGGCCATCTTTGGCAGCACCTGTGCGTACATCACAGCCAACTCCTTTTAAATTTAATTCAAATTTCAAATCAAACGATGGCGACTTCACATTTTCCTCACCACAGGTTGTGGCACAGCCCCCTTCTACGACTTACACTAATAGTGAAAGCCTTTTAGGTCTCCTGACCTCAGACAAACCATTGCAAGGAGATAGCTACGGTGGAACAAAAGCTGCTCAGACCATTGGACCTCGAAATACATTCAATTTTGGAAGCAAAAATGTGCCTGGAATTTCATTCACTGAAAACATGGGCCCAAATCAGCAAAAGAATTCTGGTTTTCGACGCAGTGATGATATGTTTACTTTCCACGGTCCAGGGAAATCAGTGTTTGGAACGCCTGCCGCAGAGCCGGCCAACAAGAGTCATGATACTGATGGGGGTAGTGCGCACGGGGACGAGGACGACGACGGCCCTCACTTTGAGCCAGTGGTGCCTCTTCCCGATAAGATTGAAGTGAGAACTGGTGAGGAGGATGAGGAAGAGTTCTTCTGCAATCGTGCCAAGTTGTATCGTTTTGATGCAGGATCGAGAGAATGGAAGGAGCGTGGAATTGGCAACGTAAAGATACTAAGGCACAAAACCTCCGGTAAAATCCGCCTACTGATGAGACGTGAGCAAGTGTTGAAAATCTGTGCGAATCACTACATCAGCCCAGACATGGCCCTGGCGCCCAACGCCGGCTCGGACAGGTCCTTTGTGTGGTACGCTCTGGACTATGCAGACGAGTCGCCCAAACCAGAACAGCTTGCTATTAGATTCAAGACACCCGAGGAGGCAGCACTTTTTAAGTGCAAGTTTGAAGAGGCCCAGAGCATGTTAAAAGCCTCAGGAGCAAACAGAGCCACAACTTCCAGTCAGTCTACGAGAACTATAAAAGAACCCACGGCTCATGACAAGGATATTGGCAAATCTGCTGCCGGAAACATGAACTTTGAATTTCAGGTTGCAAAGAAAGAAGGGTCTTGGTGGCATTGTAACAGCTGCTCATTAAAGAATGCCGCAACTGCTGAGAAATGTGTATCCTGCCAAAATCTAAACCCAAGCAGTAAAGAGCTCCTTGGCTCATCGTTAGTTGAAACTGTTTCCACTCCTAAATCTGGCTCAGAAAATACTCCAGATAGATTTGCATTGATTACTCCAAAGAAAGAAGGTCACTGGGATTGTAGTATTTGTTTAGTAAGAAATGAACCCACTGTATCTAGATGCATTGCATGTCAGAATACAAAGTCTGCTAACAAAAGTGGATCTTCATTTGTTCAGCAGCCTTCCTTTAAATTTGGCCAGGGAGATCTTCCTAAATCTGCCAGCAGTGATTTCAGATCTGTTTTTTCAATAAAGGAAGGACAGTGGGATTGCAGTGTTTGTTTGATACGAAATGAAGGAAGTTCTATAAAGTGTGTGGCTTGTCAGAATCCAAGAAAACAGAGTTTTCCTGCTTCTGCTGTCCCAGCACCTGCCTCTTTTAAGTTTGGTGCTTCGGAGACAAGCAAGGCTCCAAAGAGTGGATTTGAAGGAGTTTTCGCCAAGAAGGAAGGACAGTGGGATTGCAGTCTGTGCTTAGTGCGAAATGAGGCAAGTGCGGCCGCGTGTGTGGCTTGTCAGAATCCACCCACTTCTGCTGCTTCAGCACCTGCGTCTTCAGAGACAAGCAAGGCTCCAAACAGTGGACTTGAAGGGATGTTCACCAAGAAGGAAGGACAGTGGGATTGCAGTGTTTGTTTGATACGAAATGAAGGAAGTTCTACAAAATGTGTGGCTTGTCAGAATCCAAGAAAACAGAGTTTACCTGCTTCTGCTGTCCCAGCACCTGCCTCTTTCAAGTTTGGCGCCTCAGAGACAAGCAAGGCTCCAAAGAGTGGTCTAGAAGGGATATTCACCAAGAAGGAAGGACAGTGGGATTGCAGCGTTTGCTTTGTGCGAAATGAGAGTTCTTCCTTAAAATGTGTGGCTTGTGATGTCTCTAAACCAGCCCATAAACCTGTTGCAGAAGAACCTTCAGCTTTCACTTTGGGCTCAACAACTAAGGCAAATGACTCTTCTGGAAGTCAGGTGGGAACAGGATTTAAAAGTAGCTTTTCGGAAAAAGCCTTTAAGTTTGGCAGTACAGAACAAGGATTTAAATTTGGGCGTGTGGATCAAGAAAATACACCTTCATTTACACTTCAGAGTTCTTCTAATACAGACTCTAAGTCAACAAAAGAAGGATTTAGTTTTTCTGTCCCTGTGTCTGCTGACGGGTTTAAATTTGGCATTCAGGAGCTGGGAAGTCAGGGGAGGAAGAGTGAAAAGCCCTTTGGAGATGACGCTGGATGCCAGGCTCAGGATGCTGGCGCTCAGAAAGACGGGGGTGCTGTGGTTCTTGGTCAAACTGGCAGCACTTTTACCTTTGCAGATCTTGCAAAATCAAATTCAGGAGAAGGGTTTCAGTTTGGCAAAAAAGACCCCAATTTCAAGGGTTTTTCGGGTGCTGGAGAGAAGTTATTCTCCTCACAAAGTAGTAAAATGGCTGATAAAGCTGACACTTGCGCTGACCTTGAGAAAGATGATGACGCCTATAAGACTGAGGACAGTGACGATATCCATTTTGAACCAGTCGTCCAGATGCCTGAGAAAGTGGAGCTTGTCACAGGAGAAGAAGATGAGAAAGTTCTTTACTCACAGCGGGTAAAATTGTTTAGGTTTGATGCTGAGATAAGTCAGTGGAAAGAAAGGGGTTTGGGGAACTTAAAAATTCTCAAAAATGAAGTTAACGGTAAACTGAGGATGCTGATGCGGAGAGAGCAGGTGCTGAAGGTGTGTGCCAACCACTGGATCACCACCACCATGCACCTGAAGCCCCTCTCCGGGTCGGACAGGGCCTGGATGTGGTTGGCTAGTGATTTTTCTGATGGCGATGCCAAACTAGAGCAGCTGGCAGCAAAATTCAAAACACCCGAGCTGGCTGAAGAATTCAAACAGAAATTTGAGGAATGCCAGCGACTTCTGTTAGATATTCCACTGCAGACTCCCCATAAGCTTGTGGATACTGGCAGAGCTGCCAAGCTAATCCAGAGGGCGGAAGAGATGAAGAGCGGACTGAAAGATTTCAAGACGTTTTTGACGAATGATCAAGCAAAAGTCACTGATGAAGAGAGTAAGAGCTCAGGAGCAGGAGCTGCCAGCGCTGCGGCCGTGAGCGGCATGCCAAGTCCTGAGGCCGCCGGGCCCACCCTCGAGTGGGACAGCTATGACCTAAGGGAAGACGCTCTGGACGACAGCGTGAGTAGCAGCTCAGTGCATGCCTCCCCGCTGGCCAGCAGCCCCGTGAGGAAAAATCTCTTCCGCTTCGGTGAGTCAACCACCGGGTTTAACTTCAGTTTTAAATCTGCTTTGAGCCCGTCTAAGTCTCCTGCCAAGTTAAATCACAGTGGGGCCTCAGTGGGCACAGATGAAGACTCTGATGTCACTCAGGAGGAGGAGAGAGATGGACAGCACTTCGAACCTGTCGTCCCTTTGCCTGATCTAGTCGAGGTGTCCAGTGGTGAGGAAAATGAACAAGTTGTTTTTAGTCACAGAGCCAAACTCTATAGGTATGATAAAGATGCTGGGCAGTGGAAAGAAAGAGGCATTGGTGACATAAAGATTTTACAGAATTATGATAATAAGCAAGTTCGCATAGTGATGAGAAGGGACCAGGTATTAAAGCTTTGTGCCAACCACAGAATAACTCCAGACATGACTTTGCAAAATATGAAAGGGACAGAAAGAGTGTGGGTGTGGACCGCATGTGATTTTGCAGACGGAGAAAGAAAAGTAGAGCATTTAGCTGTCCGTTTTAAACTACAGGATGTTGCAGACTCGTTTAAGAAAATATTTGATGAAGCAAAACTAGCCCAAGAAAAAGATTTTTTGATAACACCTCATGTTTCTCGTTCGACTACTCCCAGAGAGTCACCATGCGGCAAAGTCGCCGTAGCTGTGCTAGAGGAAACCACCAGAGAACGGACGGATTCGGCACAGGGTGATGACGCGGCAGGTGCAACCTCAGAAGTTGGTGGGGTGTCTGGCACACCTGAAACAACAACAAAAGCAGTGGTTTCACCTCCAAAGTTTGTATTTGGTTCTGAGTCTGTTAAAAGCATTTTTAGCAGTGAAAAGTCAAAACCATTTGCATTTGGCAACAGTTCAGCTACTGGGTCTTTGTTTGGATTTAGTTTTAATGCACCTTTGAAAAATAACAGTAGTGAGGCCAGTTCAGCAACCCAGAGTGGATCTGAAAAAAGTGCGGAGCCTGGTGGTCACCAAGAGTCGCAGAGCTCTGATCTCACACCGTCTTCCAACAGCAAAGTCAAAAACCCCTCTCCTGCTTTTCCAAAGGAGCAGTCCTCAACCAGTCACACGTTTAAAACACCAGAAAAGGGTAAGCACTTAGCCTTTAGATTAAGCAGAATTTGTCTCTTTCCTTCCTCCCTCCCTCCCTCCCTCCCTTCCTTCCTTCCTTCCTTTTCCTTTCTTTCTTTTTTTCTCTCTCGCCCTCCCTCCCTCTCTCCCTCTCTCATTTTTTTTTTTTTTTAACGTTTATCTTGGTGTGGACTCTTTATAGCAGGCTAACGTTTTAGTAAAAGTCGGCTCATAAACACAGTGCTCTGTGAACAGCCAAAAAATACTTGTGCAGAATTTTTTCCTCCCTAAAGCAGTTTACTGGTGAGTGTTCAAATGTTCAAACAGCAGCAGAGAGCTTGTGTGTAAGTTGTTTAGGAGATGTTGGTTCCTGGGAGATGCGTCTGTCCGAGCAGAGCACAAGGACTCAGCTCAGGACTGGGTCCAGCTTAGGGCCTCGAGCATGAATCGTGAGCAGGTTCGTTCTTCAGATTATTATCCGTATGTTCTTGTCACTCAGAGAGCACGGTACTGAGATGTTCACATTTTATGTAAGGCAGTCTTGCCACCACTTGTTAAATGAGCAAAGAATGAAGCCCTCGGGATAAATGGGTACGTGAGACGGCCACATTGGTGTAAATGGATGGACTCTGGCTTTTATATTTTAAAATTATATTCACTTTGATTCTCCATATGTTCAAAAATGAAATACTCTTTATTTTCTAGGATTTAATTTTAGCCTTTTTAAATCTAATCCAATGGCATTTTGGAGCAGCACTCCTTCCTCCCAGCCTGGGAATAAAGGTACAGAGCTGGCACTGGCAGTGTGAGAGGACATCGATCTTTTCAGCAGCTGCTGGTCCTCAGCAGAGTAACTGGCTGTGTGCAGTTATGGGCTTAACGCTGCAGCATGCATGTGACAGAATGCCCGCGTGACCCCTTAATGCTGCTCGCGTGTACTTGGATGGCATGTTTTCTCACATGTTGTACAGCGTTGTTTTTTGTTTTTTTTTTTAACATCTTTATTGGGCTATAATTGCTTTACTACAACGTTGTTTTGAGGTAGATCCGTGTGGTCTTTCCCTTTCTCTGTTTTGCACATCAGATGCTGTTTTCAACTGTGATTAATGAAGACCTGTACGTTACCTAACCTTTATCGTCTGCCAGTGTCCAAACATGATGGCAGCAGCGTATGTACCACAGGGAACCGAGTGTTTCTTTTAGCGCTTTCTTTTTGGACATGGAAGATGCTGTGTCTGAAAGTAGGCCCCACGTATAAGAGCTACCATTATATCCTGGTGTGTTCCCGGTGTAGTACAGACCACTTGTGGGAGAAAGCGTTGGTGCTGTAATGGAGTACTTGGCAGCTGGCTCTGTTAGAGACGGTCAGGAGTAGGTTGTGGAGAGGAAAACTCACTGTTAGGGTTTAATAATGTATCTTGAGCAACACAGCTGAGTTACAAGTAGTCAAACATCTACAATGACCACATGACAACCTGTGAGTTCTGGGACCCTCAGTTTTAAAGTACACCAGTCGTACTGCTGGCTACCGCAGCTCTTAGCCTTTATTCTTAAGGATTCATTCTTTGAAAAATTATGTGAATAGTGTGGACTTTTTTCTATAAAGGGTACATACTTGTACACAGACTCTGTGGGCCCTAGGTGAAGAGTCCTTGGTCTGAGAGCAAATTTACCAAAATACTGCTGCAGGACAAAGAGTCCTGTTCTGTTTCAAGTCTGAGAATGTCATGGTTTCAAAGGACCGTAGAGATGAAGACTCGAGGCTGTCTGATAAACAAGAATCTCTATCTCACAGTGTCTTTTTGTGGTCCTTGGCTAGGAATTAATGCTACGTTTTTGTAACAAAGGGTGAAAGGCAAGTTCAGTATTGCAAAAGGGCTGTTCTCTGGATCAGCATCATCCAGTAGAAATAAAATGCAACCTGTGTGTAATGAGAAAGCTTCTAGTAGTCACATTTAAAACTAAAAAGAGAAACAGATGAAATTAATTTTATTACTCTCTTCAGCTTAACGTATTATGTCCAAAATACCATTTCAACTTCTAATCAGTATAAAAAATTAATAATGAGATATTTTCCCCCTTGTTTTTGGTGGGGTTTTTTTGGTTTGTTTTTTGTTTTTATCAATCTTCAAAACCCAGTGTATATTTTTACACCTGCAGCACATCTCACTTTGGACTGGTTGCACTGCAGGTGCTTCATAGCCAAGTGTGGTCAGGCGGCTATATTGGATAGTGCCAGTTGGTACAGAGCATGCTTCATGGTTTGCTTACTCTTATCAGTTCCTTTAGCCAGAAATCCTTCTTTATAGACCAGAACATATTGTACGAAGAGTTCCTTTTCTCTCCATCTTTTGTCTTTTTGTTGTTTTTGGTCTTTCAGCTAATAGAAATTGTCTTAGGGTTCCTACAGGATTATTTACCCAGAGGATAACGGGTTTAATTTAATTTTATCTATTATGCTTGGAAATACAGAAAATTGGATGTAATTCTAATCACCCACCATCCTTGGCAATCGTTAACTTTCCTTGTAGGGTCTCATCGAGGTGGGCTTTGCTTTAGTTTTGTATTTATACTAATCTTTGCTTATGAGTTCTTTAATGTTTCAGTTATCGCAAATGTATGGATATTTTGCTAAACCATTTAGTATTCCAAGTATGATTGTGGCTGCACTTTTTAAATACCCTTTTAATTTATAGTTGTTAATAGTAGTTTTTTCAATGATCAGTAAGTAAAAGCAGGATTTTTTTTTTTTTTTTTTTTTGGTTATTAAGTAGATTCTGTGTCCTCTAAGGGTTTTTGATAGAACATTACCTCGGGCTTCTAATTCTAATTCTAATTCATGGTTATTATGAGCTGTGTCCAAATCAAAGTATGTGTGTTTTTATCAGCATGCTGTTTTAACCTAAAGATTAAGTTCCATGATTTTTATTTTCAGTTAGAATATTGACATTAATTAATTACTTAACACCTTGTCTTTATCAATTTTTTTGACTTGTCTTACAGTGGAAGAGAAGAAAAAGCCTGAAGATCTTCCCTCAGATGATGATGTTCTCATTGTGTATGAGCTGATCCCGACCCCTGAGCAAAAAGCTCTTGCAAGCAAACTTCAGCTTCCTCCCACTTTCTTCTGTTACAAGAACAGGCCAGACTACGTCAGCGAAGAGGAGGAGGACGGTAAGTCTCCTGTTGCTTTAAAGCGTTCTGCTCACGGTCCTCGTAGTGAGTGGGGTGATGAAATTGCTTTCAGCCTGCTTCCTGGAGCCCACCCCTGCTGCCCTGCAGGCCGGTATTGAGCCTAAATGTATGTGTGAGCAGTCAGTGGACGTCACGACTGAAAGAGCTGCATTCATTTATTAGCATTCCCTGGGTGGCTGCCGTGAACAGGGCAGGCATTTTGAGGGGACTGAAAGCAATACTCATTTCCCTGGGGTCTCAGAGGGGTGGGCGAACTGTGAGGCAGAGACAGGGTCTTATTGGGGAAAGCTCTGTGGGCCCTGTCCAAGTTTTCAAGCAGGGGAGTTACGTGCTCAGAATAATCTCAGCAGGACAGTTGGGCAGTGGTGTGGAGGACTGTTGTGGGAAGTGGAGATGGGAAGGGGAGCCAGAATGCCAGAGCAGCTCAGACAAGGCGTTCGGGGTGTGGAATAGGCAAAGTTGGTTGCTATTTGGATGTGGGGAGTAAGGGAAAGTGTGAAGTTGGAGATGATTTTCCTAGATTCCTGGCTGGAAAATCTGAAATTTACTGGAAGTTCTTTTATTTAATCAAATTATACTTTAAGATGAAGATTTCGACACAGCTGTCAAGAAGCTTAATGGAAAACTGTATTTGGATGACTCAGAAAAACGTAGACCGTTAGAAGAAAATCTAACAGGTATGTAACAGTAAAATTACTAGTTACAATGTTTTTAAAAAATCTTCTGTTTAAAAGGAATCTTGCAATCTGGTCACCTCTGTAATTACCAGTTTTGCCTTGGTGACTTAAAATATTTAAAAATAACGTGAAGTGAAAAATATTGTGCTCCCGGTGGTGGTGGTTCTCCATCAGCATCCAAGGTCTTGTTATTTGGGTCTATAATCTGTAGATGACACTGCGGGCCATTGTTTGTGGAGTAGTTGGACTTCATCTACTTTTGTCGTAACTTTCTTTTCCTTGTGTTGTATGGGATTTTCAGATAATGAGAAAGAATGTATTATTGTTTGGGAAAAGAAACCAACAGTTGAAGAAAAGGCAAAAGCAGATACATTAAAGCTTCCACCTACATTTTTTTGTGGAGTCTGCAGTGACACTGATGAGGACAATGGAAGTGGGGAAGACTTTCAATCGGAGCTTCACAAAGTTCAGGAAGCTCAAGTAAGACCGTCTCTGTGTGCTCCTTCTGGCCCAGTTGCCTCTGTTGACGCAATAAGCTAGAAGGTCCTCACCACGTGGTAATGATGGGGTGTGTCTGGCAAGCGGTCGGACACCTCGGGCAACTCTGGCCAGAGGAGGAGGACTTGTGTTCTGCCCGGAGGACCGGAGGCACCCCTGCAACCGGTGCGTGTGCTGGGCTTGGGGAGTCAGGGCGGCAGCATGGCGGTGCAGATGTCCCTAAGAAGGTCTACGCCCTGCAGAGAACGGTGTTAAGTAGTTCATTTTCTGTGCAAGTTAACTGATTGTGGAGTGGGCAGAGTGGGTAGGAAATAGCAGCATTTGAAGCTTAGCTTCCCTGACCTGTGGAGTGGGCAGAGTGGGTAGGAAATAGCAGCATTTGAAGCTTAGCTTCCCTGACCTGTGGAGTGGGCAGAGTGGGTAGGAAATAGCAGCATTTGAAGCTTAGCTTCCCTGACCTGTATACCTTGCTTTGCCAATAACTTTGTGATTTGGTTACTTTCTTAGCTTAGGTGTAGTCATTTTAGTAGCTATCAACACCTTGGTGTCTTAATTTGTATTCCACAGAAACTAGAAGACAAGGTCCCTGTCTTGTAATTGTTCACAATCTTAATTTTGACATATTCAGAATGGTTCCTTGCCTCTCAAGAAATACTATTTTTTAAAAATTGTTGGAAAGATGGTTAAAATGAAACAGTCCTGGAGTTAGTTATGAATGTAGTGTTTTATTTAAAGAATACGTGGGTAGAGAGAGACGTGGCCCAACACGTGGCCTGAGTCTGTAGGAGACTTACTACCCTTCACCGTCTGTCTGACTCTGAGGAGTCTAGGTGGCCTGTTTTTTTTTAGCTGTCCACCTAGGATATGCCGCCTGTTCCACAGGCTTCAGCTTATTCATCGGTGCACGTATAGCTAGTGGCCATCAGCTGATGTAAAGACATTACTTCCTTTTTTATAACCAAGTAGATTTGTGGAAGCCCTATCTGAAGTTTTTCCATCAGCGGCCTTGCTATGCTAAATCTGAAGTATATTTTAAATCCCTCAGCAGTTTCCCTGGACTCAGTGGAAGTACACAATATGCGATTTCTCTTAATCATCTTCTCTAATTGCTGCTGCTGGAGGCTTTTTATTTATTTAAAAACTTATTAAAAAATTTTTTTTGGCTGTGTTTGGTCTTCGTTGCTGCGCACGGGCTTTCTCTAGTTTCAGCGAGCGGGGGCTACTCTTCATTGCGGTGCGTGGGCTTCTCATTGCGGTGGCTTCTCTTTGTGGAGCCTGGGCTCTGGGCGCGCAGGCTCCGTAGTTGTGGCGCACGGGCTTAGTTGCTCTGCAGCATGTGGGATCTTCCCGGACCAGGGCTCGAACCCTTGTCCCCTGCATTGGCAGGCAGATTCTTAACCACTGCGCCATCAGGGAATTCCCTGCTGGAGGCTTTAGCATCCAGTCTTTCATTCAGCAAATACAGGACAGTCATAATATAAAGTTGGGTTATGCAAATTGAAACAATGCATTTTAAATTTGGCCTCACTCTTTTGTGTGCAAAACTTAAAAATAATTATTTATTTAAAATTTATGTTTTTCAAAACTTAGAACACTGAAAAATAATCTCTATGCTGATGCACTGACTGAATTGTACATTGCTTATTCTTTTCCCACCTGTGGTGCACACAGGACTTGGTATCTTCGGTCAGTTTTTTGTGAACTGTGCTGTTTATAGGCGTTGAAATGGCTTATTTGAGTGACTATTGTGTTATCATTGTTATAACTTAAAATCTTTTTGTAAAATATTCTGTAACACTCTCATAATGTTCACTAAATAGCGGTCCTAAGAGCTGTTCAGAAATACCTTTGGTACAGAAATTAAACGTGATAAGTCATTATAAGGGTTGGAAAAAAATTGCCAAGATGAATTGTAATTTTGGAGAGCACCCTTTAATACACAGAGACGAAACAGAGACCTAACAACCATTAAAGCTGAAATGTGCTGTGTAATGGGTGTAGATATACATCCTCTTAGGATGCACCCTTCCTGTTTTACACTCAGATTCATCTTGGACTATGCGAGATCTTCAGATAGGCATCCCTTGCATAAAACACCTAAGTGTACTGTATGTGTAAGTGCTTAGTATGAGCTGGCACTGTGCTCAGCATTGGGGATACGGTATTTGATTTGTCTACAAGAGTTGTTCATTCATGGACTCTTAGGTAGCGAATGTATTAGGCGCTGGATTACGCACTCCCCTCCCCCAAGTAATCTAGCCTACATTTTTTGGGTAACATTAATTGTGATATAATTCACCCATTTTAAAATGTACAACTCAGTGGGTTTTTGTATATTTAGCACAGTCAGTTTTAGAACATTTTCATCATCCCAAAAAGAAGCCCTGTTAACCTCTAGCAGTCACCACCCTTCCCCATCTCCACCTGTCTTCTCTAGGCCCGGAATAACCAATGATGTACATTGTCTCTGTAGATTTGCCTATTCTGACATTTCATATAAACAAATAATAATGTGTGGTCCTTTGTGTCTGTCTTCTTTTACTTAGTAAGTTTTTGAGGTATATCCACATTGTAGCATTTATCTGTATTTCGTTCCTTTTTATGGCCGAATAATATTCCAGTGTATGAACATACCACATTTTGTCTACCCGTTCATCTGTTGATGGTCATTTGGGTTGTTTCTTCTTCTTGGCTATTATGAATAATACTGCTGTGTTAGCCTAAATCATTTGACACAAACAGAATGGACTGTCTTCTTGTGCTTCAGTCATTAAGAAATAATGATTTTTTTCATTTGTATTAATTTTTAAATTTTACGTAAGGAAAATTCACTCTTCCCTGTGTGTGTGTTTTGTGTGCGTTCTTACACATGCCTGGATTCTTGTAATCCCCACCACAGGCAGGCAGTGTACAGAACCGTTCCAACAGCCCAAAGAATTCCTTCCTACTGTCCCTTTCGGTTCAGATCCTCCCCCACTCGGAACCTCTGGTGACTGCTGATCTGTTTTCTGTTTCTACGTTTTTGCCTTTTCCAGACTAGCATGAATGGAATCATACTTTGTGTAACCTTTGATACTAGCTTTTTACACTCGCTCATTATGCTCAAAAGCATAATGCCTTTGAGATTTGGCCCAGTTACTGTGTGTAGTGTTAGTGTGTTTCTTTCTGTCACTGGGTGCTATTCCCTTGTGAGGACGTACCACAGTTCATTCCTTATTGTTTCTGCAGGGAAAACAGGTTTCTAAATAGATCGAATCAGTTGATACTGTGTTGTACAAGTCCAGTCTATCCTTGCTAATTTTTTTCTGCTCGTTCTGTTGATTATTGAGAGGAGTGTTGCTGAGCATGTTTGTTTTTCTCCTCTCAGTTTTTGCTTCACGTACTTCGTTAGGGAGTGTTCCCTCTGCTTCTGTTTTCTGGATCACAGTGTAGGAATTGGAAATATTTCTTTCTTAAATGTTTGATAGAATTTACTACTGAAACCATCTGGGCCTAGTACTTATTTTTTTTTGGAAGGCCATTAATTGATGGTACATTTTCTTTAATAAATGTAGGCCCATTCATATGATCTATTTCTTATGTCAGTTTTGGTAGGTTGTGTCTTTTGAGGAATTGGTTGGTCCATTTCCTCTACATTATCAAATTTGTGGGCATAACAGTGTTTGTGAAGTGTGTGAAGATCATTGAAATTTATTACCCGTTTAATGTCCGTGGATCAGTGTTGATAGCTCCTGTTTCATTTCTGATATTAGTAACTTATGTCATCTATTTTGTTTTCTTGGTGAGCTTGACTAGAGGTTTATCAAATTTTATTGACCTTTTCAAAGAATCCATTTTTTATCTTGTTAATTTTTCTGTTTTATTGATTTCTGCCCTGCTTTTCATTATTTCTTTAGTTCTTTGTGCCTTCCGTTTATACTGCTCTTCTTTCTCTAGTTTTTTAAGGTGAAAGTTTATCGATTTTAGATCTTCTTTTTAATGTATGCATTTAGTGCTACAAAGTTCCCCTTCCTTGCTTTTGTTGGCATTCCACAAATTTTGGTAAGCTGTAGTTTCACTTCTATTTAGTTCGTAGTATTTTTAACGTGTCCAGAGACTTTGACATGTGTATTAAAAATGTGTTGTTTAATCTCCAGATCTTTGGAGACTTTTTTTCAGCTATATTTCTGTTAGTGATTTCTAGTTTAATTCCACTATGGACTGAGAATATACTTTGTATGGTTTCTGTTCTCTTGAACTTGCTGAAGTTTGTTTTATGGCCTAGAATGTGGTCTTTCTTCATAAATGTTCACGCGTGCTTGAGAGGAACATGTATACTGCTGCAGTTGGATGGAGCATTCTGTAAATTTTTTTGTTTCTGTTACTGTACTTTTCAGTTGTGAAGTCCCATTTGATTTGCTTTTGTGCTTTATATTTTTTTGCCTGACACCTGTCTGCTCACTTGTCTTAAGAGTAGTTGTCCTTTGGGACATGGTTAGGACAGCTTTTCAGAGTTTTTCTGGTCATTCAGCACACGGATCATTTCATGACATTCCCCACCCTCGGCCAAGGAGAGTTGACTTTCCTTGGACCCTTTTCCATCTGTGCCGTCGGCAGCCGCAGTTTTGGACAGCTCTGTTACCCTGCCTGGGATGTGGGTTAGTGGGTGGGGGCAGGAAAAATTTCCCACAGGGTTCTCACCAAGATTACCCCTCAGGTCTTGAGAGTCTTTTTTGTTCTTTTTTCTTTCTCTTTTTCCTAAGTAAAAAACAGAAGTTTACTATAAATACATCTTCTAATGAGATGGCTCTTAGGAGGGGGGAAGTTTGTGGTGTCTTGATTGAAAGTGAATTTGGTAAGGCCAGAATTTCAGATGGTCACTTTGCCTGTCTCTCCAGTAGTCTTTACACCTGGGGACCATCTACCATAGTGAGGGGCTTTCTTTTTCTGTAAAACTGGGGGACAGTCAGAGAAAATCTCAAATCTCTTGCCACCATCCAGCAGTTCTGGCCAGAAACCCTCTTCCTCCAGGTTCAGTACTTTCTTGTTGTGACACCCGCTGTAGGCAGGTAGGAAGCAGGTCAGGAAAGGGGCCCAGGCACGACCTCGTCGGCTCAGCCTAGTCCATTTCCGGAACCCATGGTTGCCGCAGGGGTTTGGGAGGAGGTTGTGTCCAGGAGGCAGGGACTGCCCTCATTGGCTGGGGGCAGGCAGCTGTGGATGATGGGCCATGTGGCCTGGAGGTGCCCCCACGCCCCAGCAGTGTGCACGGGGGCACGTGGCTCAGGCCAGCGCCTCCTTGGGTTCCGGCTGTGGTGCGGGGACCCCGACGGGCTGGCCCGTGGAGGCGAAGTTGTCCGTGGTCTCATCACCAGGCCTGGCTGCCTGCATCTCAGCCATTGCTCCTCACCAGTGGGCCATGTATAAATATATGCATATATATATATATATTTTTGGCTGCGTTGGGTCTTTATTGCTGCGCACGGGCTTTCTCTAGTTGCAGTGAGCGGGGGCTACTCTTCCTTGTGGTGCGCGGGCTTCTCACTGCGGTGGCTTGCGGAGCACAGGCTCTAGGCGCTAGGGCTTCAGTAGTTGTGGCATGTGGGCTCAGTAGTCGTGGCATGTGGGCTCAGCAGTTGTGTCTCACGGGCTCCAGAGCACAGGCTCAGTAGTTGTGGTGCATGGGCTTAGTTGCTCCGTGGCACGTGGGATCTTCCCAGACCAGGGCTCGAACCCGTGTCCCCTGCATTGGCAGGTGGATTCTTAACCACTGCGCCACCAGGGAAGTCCCATGTCTTGAGATTTTTAATCCTTCTGCTTTCATCCACTTTCCAGAGGCTTCTTCTAGTCGCTTTATCTGTTTCAGTCCAATTCAGCTGTAGGTGCTGGGAGAGGTAGGATGAAAGGTGGAATGGGAGAGAGAAAAGTATGCTTATTCCATTTTGTCCAGAACTCCAAGTCCTCAATTTCTTTTAAAATAGGGTATGTGATCCTTTTTGTCAATCAGTACTTAATGTCATAGTTATTTGTTACTTCCTCTTTGCAGAAATCCCAGAATGAGGACATAACTAGCACGGCTGACAGTGTGTGTACAGATGGCAGTAAAGTGACTCTACCATTTTTGTGTAAATCTGAAGAACCAGAGTTTACTACCAAATGTATTAGTTCACCACCTATTTCTTCTGAAACTGTCGATAAACCTGTGGATTTATGTACTAGAAAGGAAAATGATGCAGATTCTACAAGCCAAGGTACAATTTGATACATGTTTATAAAAACCTTCTGGCATGCATTACTACATAGGTACACCTGTGATTTTGAGACGATAAGACTTTTTTTTTTTTTTTTTTTTTTTTTTTTTACGATAAGACTTTTAAATGCAGATCCAGAAACTCTTAAAACAAAATTTGAGATTTATAAAGGGGCATGAAATATTTCGCTTTCATGAGCTTATTTTTTACAATTGAGAATACAAAAAGTCTTTAGATATTTCCTGAAATCCTGCCTTTGAATGAATATTTTAGATTATATTAGATTGTGTAAAGCAGAAACTGTATAGCTCTCTATCTGATTTAGTATAGATCTACATCTGATTTTTAAAAAATGATTTTGGGTATGCTTTTGGTATATTCTTCACTGAGAATAGTACCTGAAAATGTAATAACAATGAAGAAGCTCAGAACTTGGATGTCTTTTATAAGTTTTCTTCAGAGAGATAACCAGATTATAAATGTTGCACACCCCATCCCACCCCATCCCTCTCAGTAGTACAGCAGGTCCTACCCCCATTCTCTTTGGGTCCTGAGTAAAGCTTTGATGTTCAACATGTATTAAATGAAATATTAAATTGCTCTTTTCCTTTTGCCAGTGGAAAGCAAAACAGTTTCATTTGGATTTGGAAGTAGCACAGGGCTGTCATTTGCAGACTTGGCTTCCAGTAATTCTGGGGATTTTGCTTTTGGGTCCAAAGGTAAGATCAGGAGGAGCAGTTTTAATGATTGTATTACAGAAATATGCACACCTGGGGGGAGCAAGCCCTTTGTCACTCACCTGGCCATTTGTTTCCCCAGCCCTGCCCTCCAGCTGTCTAGTGTTGTAATAAAGGAAGGGCTTCTGTTTTATTGTTATTTTTGCTATTATTAATATAACCATAAGAATTTTCTCGTCATTCATTGTAACTCATGGTGCTAGTCTTCCCCATCCTGAAATGCAGAACCGTCACTCCAGTTTTGGAATAACCTTGGGATTGGCACATTGTTCTGTTAGTTATACTTTTGATTTACTAATATTTCAAGATTTGTGCATCAGTAATTTTTAAGGAGATGATTTTGCAGTTTTTTATTTTTGCAGTATCCTTGATTGTGCTTTTTAATATAAGGGTTGTGCTCATTTATAACTGGTGAGCTTTCCCACCTTTTCCAGTGATTTTTTTCTATTTTTGGTCCATTTGGGTATCATTTGTAGAAAATAATCCTTTTCCTTGTTTCAGAAGCTTGAAAAAATTAGCATATTTTCTCATTCTTAAGGTAGCTTTCATGTATCTGATTATAGCACCACCTAAATTGAACAAGATGCTTGAATTGTCGAATAAATTTTATTGAAGATACATACTTACATGATTAATCTAATTCAGAATTCCCTCTCACATATTTTTACTTGTTTCACTAACACTGGGTTTAGCCAATCAGCAAAAAAAAAAAAAGAACAGTTCCTGTCATTTATGGAAACACATATAAAACTTTTAGAAATTACCTTCAGATGCTACGTTATGTTGGAATTCATAGCTTCACTGATGTCAGGTTGCTTTATTTTTAATTTATTAATAAGTAGCCTGAAGTCACAGGGTCATAGGTCAACAGATACAACAGTGTATAGTGGGTATAATTATCCACAAATAAAAAGCCAAATAAAAATTGATGTGTTAGGTTGCTTGATACTTGGTATACCTTTTTCAAAGTACTCCATCAGTACTGTACAATAAAGTGTGAGGTAGGCAAGACTCATGCCACGTGGGAGGCTCGCCCTGAGTATTATTTGCTGACGTTCACTCCTTTTTCCATGAGATTATTTACCAAGCTCTTTTTTAAACTACATTTCTTGTTTTGTTCTTAGATCTCACAGGAATTTGTGCTTTGTCTTTTCAAAGAAGTAGCTTTTGGTTTTATCAGTTCTTTTGTTTATGTTTTTTATTTATCTTCAGATTTTGTCATTACTTTCCTTTAAATCATCATTGGTTTTCTTGCGTGTTGAATGCCTGCTTTATTTAATTTAGATTGTGCTAGTAAGCACAGAATAGCATTTTGAAACTAAATTCCCCTGGAATCAATTTCATAGCTTTTCATGGGGAATTTTCACACTACTGTAAGTTTTTTTAATATTTTAGAATTTCATCTTGCCTTCTTTGATTAAGAGCTTGTGGGATTTAATTTTTTTTTTAAGGTAATCAGTTTCACCAGAATGTTTTTTTGTTTTTTAAACTTATTTCTGGCATTGTGTGGACCTTTTTGATCTTAAACTTTTTGTTTTGGTTGGTTTTAAGCTACGAGGAGTCTTTTTTTTTTTTTTTAATCCTTTCCTCCTTTTCTGTTATGTGTTATTTCTGTGGTGATTACTTTTTCTTCATCTGTTCATTTTATTTTTGTTTCACGTTTTCTTTTGTTCCTTTTTTTTCCTGTCTTCTGAAAGTCCTCTTCACAGGCAGGTCTGTCAGTCACTCCCTGTCTTTTGTGTAATATTTCATATGGAAACTAAGAGAACGCAAGGAACACATGTTTATCTGCTGCTCCCCTTTGTCCGTGATTTGACGTTTTATCTTATTTCCTTGAGATTCTGTAATGTTTTCATTAAACCCGGACTCAGAGTGGAAGCTTTCTAGGTACTATTATCTAGAACACAGTTGTTGTTAAGTTGATATTACTGACGTGCACATCTTTATACTTTTACTGTATAAGTTCTTTCTCCTGTCCCTTTAGAACAGTGGTTTTCAACTCTTGGCTTCATATTAGAATTTCTTGGGAGCTTTTTAAAGAAAAAAGAAACACCTGATAGTTATGTTGGGCTCTCTGGGCCTGCGGCCCAGGCATTGGTATTTTATAGAAGCTGTTGGTGTGATTTTAATATGCACCCAGTGTTAAGAACCATTGCTTCAGAGGAATTTTGAGACTTTCTGCCATACCTCTCAGGGTATTGGGGTAATTTAAAATTTTTTTCTGCTTGGGAGTTCCTGAGCCAGTTATTTTTGAGCCCTACGCCTGTGTATCATGTAGATCTGTGGTTACTGTCCTCAGGAAGCCCCCCACACAACCTGAGATTGTGCTCTTCTTGTTTCAGAGCATTCTTTTGCTGTATCTTCTTAAGAATTTTTTTCTTTTTTCTTTTTTCCTGTTTTTTTCTCCCCATTAAACCTCACTTAGGAGTTACTGCTTTAGACACTCATTTTGTTCTTTCTTCAGGGTGCTGTTTTTAACTGATCCGTGACATTTTTGCCTTCTCCTGAGTTTTTGCATCAGATGTAGGTTTAGAGAGCAGTGATTTTGTCAGCAAGTGATGAAGAGTTGAGAGGTTTCTTTCCTCTAAGATAGTGGGGAATGTATTAGCAGCCTGGGTCCTCACATTCGAGATGCGGATGAAGAAGCTTTTAGTTTTCACCTTCTCCCAGTGAGGGGGAGTAAAAGTCTTTGTTCCTCTGCGTGGGAGTGGGAAGCCTTTTCACCCCTTAACTAAGTTAAGCCTAGTATTGCTTGAAGACAGTGGGGGTCAGCTTCTCCCAAGGCTGCCAGTGCCACCTGGCCAAGAAGTTTAAGCTCCAGCTCTAGTTACCTTAGGAGGAAGTTGAGGTAGAGAAGTTATAAACATGTTTAGTCTGCTTCAGCTAATATGGAAGTAGCAGATTTGGCTTCTTTGAGAACATTTTTAGGTTCAAAAGTTATATTTTTCATGTGATAGAATGTTTTATGAAATGAACTACCTTTGGAGCTGAGCTGGGTTTTCAGAGTTTCAAAGTATGTACTTTTAATTAAGAACCTGCTTCATTACTGAAAGTTCTTCTGTAGTTCAGTATCATGAAGGCCTAAGGCTCAGACGATCCTAGACCCTATCTGTATATCCAGGCATAAATGTTACTAAAAGTCCTGTGTACTCACCACATGAGTTTAATATGCCAGAATAGTACAAGTTTAAACATTTTCATCAGAAGTATGTTACATCATTGGAAATTAGATTCATTCATAAAGTAATCTAACTGGGATTAAGAGCTTATTAAAATAGATACCACTGTTTATAAGTATCCTAATTTATTCATCAGATAAAAATTTCCAGTGGGCAAATACTGGAGCAGCTGTGTTCGGAGCACAGTCAACCAGTAAAGTTGGCGAAGATGAAGATGGTAGTGATGAAGAGGTAGTTCATAATGAAGATATCCATTTTGAACCAATAGTGTCATTACCAGAGGTAAATATTAAAGAGTGAAAACCTTACTAATAACTTCACATTTTAAGTTTAAAACTTGACATGGGCTTGATTTGTAGGGCTGGCCTTGTTTGCATTTCTTTCAGAACATTGACCGTTTCAAATGGAAGCTCTTTATTAGAAGTTCAGCCTTTAAGTTCAAATAGTCTTTTTTTTTTTTTTTTTTTTTTTTTTTGCGGTACGCGGGCCTCTCACTACTGTGACCTCTCCCGTTGCGGAGCACAGGCTCCGGACGCGCAGGCTCAGCAGCCATGGCTTACGGGGCCCAGCTGCTCTGCGGCATGTGGGATCCTCCCGGACCGGGGCACGAACCCGTGTCCCCTGCATCGGCAGGCGGACTCTCAACCACTGCACCACCAGGGAAGCCCTCAAATAGTCTTTTTAAAGAAATTTACATACAAATGTTATTTGGTAAATTCTATATGAAATCCTTGGGAAGAACTTAATTTTTTCATGTTTGTTTTCAGTAACGTAATTCTAGGGGCAAAAGAAAAAAACCCAACCAACATCTAATCTCATATTTGCCACAGTCCTTTCAATAAAAAGTAAATTGTACTTTTTCTGGATAAGAATGTTGTTTTAGGCAAATTACTTTTATCAGTTTCAACCTCAATCAGTAGATAATATTTAAGAACAAGCATATTTTTGAAACCTCTCTTGTAAAAGAATGTATTTAGTTTCCAAAATGAGGAAGAATGTTACATAAGGGGAAAATGTGTAATGACAGATTTTTCCTGCCTCATCCAAATCAGATGTATTTGTAACCCTAGGATGTTAACTGTTTTCAAATTCTGTTCATGCCAGTGTCTTAAGGAATTTGGATCTTGGAATTTGTTATGGAATATTTTATAAGCAGCATCTTAGAGATAATTTCATGTCCTGTCACAGGTAGAAGTAAAATCTGGAGAAGAAGATGAAGAAATTGTATTTAAAGAGAGAGCCAAACTTTACAGGTGGGATCGAGAGGCCAGTCAGTGGAAGGAGCGTGGGGTTGGAGACATGAAGATCCTCTGGCACAAGATGAAGAATTACTACCGGGTCCTGATGAGAAGAGACCAGGTGCTCAAAGTGTGTGCAAACCATGTCATCACCAAAACAATGGAACTGAAACCCTTGAATGTTTCCAACAATGCTTTAGTTTGGACTGCCTCAGATTATGCTGGTGAGCTCTACACTCAAATGCTACTTTCCGGTTTGGGGATTTTTCTAAAATTGGTAACAAAACAATTTATAACAGTTATTATAACACAAAGGTCACTGTGTTGTTTGTTGTTTAATAGATGGAGAAGCCAAAGTGGAACAGCTTGCAGTGAGATTTAAAACTAAAGAAATGGCTGATGGTTTTAAGAAAAAATTTGAAGAATGTCAACAGAATTTATTGAAACCCCAGGAAGAACTGAGAGCAAAGGAGACAAATCCTGTGGTGTTTTTTGATGTTTGCGCAGATGATGAGCCACTGGGACGTATAACCATGGAATTATTTTCAAACATTGTTCCTCAGACTGCTGAGAACTTCAGAGCACTGTGCACTGGAGAGAAGGGCTTTGGTTTCAAGAACTCCATTTTTCACAGAGTGATTCCAGATTTTGTTTGCCAAGTAAGTCTTAAGTGTACATCACAATGGGTGTCTAGAAAAGTGCAGCACACCAACTTGGGGAATTTGGGTGCTTCTCCTTACTTACGATTTTCTTTAGACTTCTTCAGCATTTCCACAGCCCCAGCTTCTGTCCCCACAAGAACTTTCAGCCTAAAACGGTTCATATTTTTAATGCCTTGAACCTGCTGGAAATCAAGGGTGGGTAAAAGATCTTTTCATTATTTGTCTTCTTTCACAAGTGGGTGTTTCTTAGTTTTCAGACTGCGTTCTCAAAGAAGCTGGGTGTTGAGGACCTACCCTTTAGTGGTTAGTTCTGTATGTATTTGTAACATTTTATTTGGGATTCCTGTTAATTGAAATCTTTTTTCAGGGGGGAGATATCACCAAACACGATGGAACAGGAGGACGGTCCATTTATGGAGATAAATTTGAAGATGAAAATTTTGATGTGAAACATACCAGACCTGGCTTACTATCCATGGCCAATCGAGGCCAGGATACCAATAATTCTCAATTTTTCATAACACTGAAAAAAGCAGAGCATTTGGACTTTAAGCATGTAGTATTTGGGTTTGTTAAAGATGGCATGGATACTGTGAAAAAGATTGAATCCTTTGGTTCTCCTGAAGGGTCTGTTAGTCGAAGAATTGTCATCACAGAATGTGGACAGATATAAAATCATTGTTTTTCATAGTAGATTTTACCTGTATAAACAGTTGAATTGAAGCCTAGCTGTTATGACAACATGGTAATTATGTTCAGCTTTTGAAAATGGACATTTCCAATGTATAAATATAAAATTGCAGCTTATAGCTGTTGTCACTTTTTAATGTGTTATAATTGACCTTGCATGGTGTGAAATAAAAGTTTAAACACTGGTGTATTTCAGGTGTACTTGTGTTTATGTACTCCTGACATATTTGTATTAAAATGGAGTAATACTAATCTTGTTAAAAGCAATAGACCTTCTCAAACTATTGAAGAAATATGATATATGCAATTTTAGTTTCTTCTAAGATATTAGACTTCCTGCATGGATATACTTACTGTTTGGATAAAGGGACCATGACTTGGATAGTTTTTATTTCAGATTTGGAATATATTTGGTAATTTTCACTACTGGTGTGCTCATTTATGAATAAAGATTCACTTGTGAGTGGGTGGAGCCAGAGGGTAGAGACTTAACCAAAGTGCTCTTCTATAGATTCTTGCACCTCCTGTATAGCTAACAGAGTACCTTCTTTCCTTAAAATGTTATGTAGCTTCCTGTGCTCTTCCCAAGGTATTAAATTAATTTTTACATTTTAAGTAAGTTGAGTATTTAGACTTTTTAAAAAACCTGTCATCTGTTTCTACTACCTCAAACTGCATTTGGTTCTGATAGAACTTGAATTTTTCCTTGCAGTTATTGTGATAAAGTATGAGTATTTTAAAAAGGTCTATACCATGTTCTTTGGTTAAAGATTTGGTTTATACTAGATTGTTGCAGTACCTTTTTCTGGTGAATTTTGTAGCAAAAATAAAGTGACAATTGTTAACAGCCATGACATTTAAAATATTCATTACTTGTGCATCTAGTTGTTTTTTCATTCTGGAGCCAAAGTAAGGAGATAAAGATCCGTAAACTTAAACTGCCACCTAATTTCCAGAGCTCCCAAGGAGAGGACTGTTTTCCAGTTGGGTATCCACTGAAAACTTACTTGGAAATGACGTCAAAAGTTCGACAGAAAAAGGGGGCACGTTCTCATCAGCTTACTCGTGTGGCACCACAGAGCACCCCGGGAGAGCACGTTTTGCGTATTCCAACCACTGCCGGCGGTGCCTTCTGCCCTCCGGGGTTCTTTCCAGCGGAGCCGCCTCATTTCGGGTAGTGAGGCTGTGGGGCTGTCGCGCCATTTGGGGTTTGCAAACAGGCAGTCCTGGGACAGCACCTGCTGACCGCCTGTAGTGCGGGGGTCATGTGGGGTCCGTGTGCCGGGAGCGGCGGACGGCCCCGACCCTCCGAGTGTGGGGGTGTCTGCGTGTGTGTGTATGCGGGGGGCGGGGAGTGGGTGGGTGGATGCATGCGGGTCCCCGCGCGCGGCTGCCTGGCGGGGACACTGGTGCCTGTCACGTTTCCGGGCACCTCCCGAGGGATTCCAGGCTGCGGGAGGCACTCGGAGGCGCCCTGAAGATTACAACTGTGGACTCACAAGCTTGGTAACGAATGCTTTGGCCGAAACCGACTTCTCCAAGATTAGTGTCTCACAGCTGCTTCCGATGGGTTCGAGCGCTTATGAGACGGACCCGCGCGGGCTGCCCCTCGGCGCGACCCTCGGGAAAGAAAGGAAAACAGGAGAGACCCGCGCGCCTGCCCGCAACGCGCCCCCACGGCCCGCGAGCACAGACCTGCGCCAGCAGCCGCGCTTTTGCCGGGGAGACGACGGCGGCGCGGCGCGCCGTGCATCACGGCGCAAATCCGCTGCGCCCGCCCCGCCCGGCCGCGCGCCGTTGCCAGGGAGACGACGGCGGCCGCGGCCATGGAGCCGAGGGTGGTGAGGCCGCTCGGGCAGGACCTGATGGTGGAGCGCCTCAAAAGCTGCTACGGCGTAGGGGGCGGCTGCCCCGCCGAGGTGAGGTCCTGCCCTGCCTGTCGGCCCATGCCAAGTCCGCGGGTCGCCGGATCTGCGGGTCGGAGCGTGGGCGCGAGGCAGGGCCCCTGGCGGCGGCGGCGTGCATGCACTTGTTAGGAGGGTGCTCTCGGCGGGCCCCGGGAGCGGGAGGGGCCGTGCGCGTCAGCGCGCAGATGCGTGGCGGGCGTTCCCGGCTGTGACTTGCGTGCGGGTTGGAACCGCCTCGGTCCCGCCCCATAGCGGCGAGTCCGAGCCGGTTTCAAGCCGAAAGGTGCGGGCGCGCGGCCTGGTGGATCCGCGGTGGCCGCCTCTGTGCGCGGACCCGGCGCGGGTGTCGGGGCGGCAGGCAGGGGGCGCTGCGCCGGGCCGGGGACCCGGGATCAGGCCGGTTGTGCGGGGCGGGGGCGCCGGGCGGCCCGGCCAGCCCCGGTCACCGCTCCGTCGCTCTCTTTCAGCCCGGGCGCCGGCGGCCGGACGTGGCGGAGCGGCGACGGCGGCCTCCTCGCACCCCAGGTAGGGCGGCGGGCCGGGTGTCCGCGCGGCTGGGGAGGCGCTCGCTCCTTTTTTCACCGCAGCAGATGTAGTTTATTGCGCAGCGTTTAATGCTTGAAGTGCATGAAGGGGAGAAATAAAGTGTTGAACGTTTCGGCACTGGCGGGATGTCGTGACGAGGTGGAAGGAGGGCGGATTCTGAACGTTCGGGGAGTTCGCCTACCGCCTGCGGTCCTTAGGTACCGACCCATAGAACAGGGGTTAGAGGCACCTGCTCTGCTTGCTTCCCCGCGTCGTTGCCGGCGTCACGTGCTGGGGTGGGGAGCGGTGATGAACGTCAGTGCTTGTCGAAGAGCTGACTCGATGCCTGTTTTCTGGAAGTCTGCATTAGGGAGACAGACAGGAAATCGGTACGTAGCTTTGTTCTCCTACGTTTCGGGGTCGAGAATGAGGTCGTTGATATCTAACCTTAGTGAGCAGCCTCTGCAGTCGTCTTTCCTGTTCACAGAGGACTTCGGTTTCTGCTCACGTGGAGATGAAGCTGGTCCGTCGCTGAGATGTTACTCTGATGAGAGGAGGCGCGGCCCCGCATCCCCCCGTGGTGCCCTCAAGCGTGGGACCGTCAGTTGGCAAGGTAGCCCGAGTCCTGCTCGGGCCTCCCCTGGGCATCTCGGGAAACTAAGGAGGGTCAGGGGCTGCCTGTGTGTTTGCTTTTCTCTGAGAGGAGCCTGCTGAGTGGTTGGAGAAACAGTGATTGTTACTGAGAATTTGATAAAAGCACAAACCTAGCATCGTGTTTGCTGGCATAATGCAAACTTACTTACACTGTGTGATAGATGGCTCTTCATCCAGGACCCAAATGAAGACCTTGATCCCCACCTCCCTTTTTTTTTTTTTTTTTTTTTGCGGTACGCGGGCCTCTCGCTCTTGGTTGCGGCCTCTCCTGTTGCGGAGCACAGCCTCCGGACGCGCAGGCTCAGCGGCCATGGCTCACGGGCCCGGCCACTCCACGGCATGTGGGATCCTCCCGGACCGGGGCACGAACCCGTGTACCCTGCCTTGTCAGGCGGACTCTCAACCACTGCGCCACCAGGGAAGCTCCCCCTTTTTTTTTTTAAATAAGAAATTAGGGTAAAAACGACTATAAGTTTGTTAGGCGGCGGTATTAACTCAGTCTGTGTCGTGTGTCTCCTGGTGTGGTGAGCACTGTGGTCCAGGTAGCAGAGAGAGAGATGGAAGAAGTCAGCCCAGGGAGCTGGTATCAATGCCTACAGTGTATGTATGATGTGGTGCTGGGCTGTGAGGGGTCAGCAGTTTTGCAGAAGAGATTTTACTCTGGGTAAAACCACTGTAAAAACAATGGAAGCTAAGGTGAGATAAAGTTCTAAGCTGAACAGTATTAGTGCCAAAAGTATGTGGCAGAAGGAAGTGCTTAGGTATGGAGAGGGAGCAGACATTTTGAAATAACGTTAAACCATAATGATGTGTATGTATACAAAATGAAACGTTGGGGTATTGTGGAGAGAAAAAAAGAAAGTTGTGCCTAAAGTATCTGTTAACGTGATTGATATTTTGGAGCTTGAATTGCTTCATTCTCTGATTAAACGAATCAATCCATGTGAAGGACTTAGAACAGTGTTCAGTACGTAGAGAAGCACTCAGATGCACCACTGTTTATCATCGTTACTGTTACTGCTGTTTCCTTTGGCGCTCACAGAGTCACCTAGTTGATCTGGAGTCAAGATTTGGACATGGGGTTGATCGAATATAGAGGAAGGAAAGAGAAAATTGCTGTAAGTTAATTATGAATTCATGGAAATTATTTTCATATATTTAACTGATGGTTTTATCATCTTTAAGGTAAGCAGTCTGGGTGTAATTTCAAGTTACAAGTTGAAGCTTGTGGACTGTGACTGTTTCTAACATTGGACAGTTTTTCCACAGTCCCTAGTTGTGATCTAGGGTGGAGTCGTAGAGCTGCCCAGCACAGGCTGCAGGTGTCTGTTGAATTCTTGAGATGGGGTTGGTCTGAATTGAGATGTGCTGTGAGTATAAAATACACAGCTGATTTTAAAGATGGATAAAAGAATGTACAATGTCTTATTTTAAAATATTGATTGGGCTTCCCTGGTGGCGCAGTGGTTGAGAGCTCGCCTGCTGACGCAGGGGACGTGGGTTCGTGCCCCGGTTCGGGAGGATCCCACATGCCGTGGAGCGGCTGGGCCCGTGAGCCATGGCCGCTGAGCCTGCGCGTCCGGAGCCTGTGCTCCGCAACGGGAGAGGCCACAGCAGTGAGAGGCCCGCGTACCGCAAAAAAAAAAAAAGAAAAAAAAAAATATATATATATCGATTGTATGTTAAAATGGCAGTGTTTTAGATATACTGGGTTAAATATAGCATATTGTTAAAATTTCATGTCTTTTTATGTTTTCAATGTGGCTGTTAGAATTTTGTTTTTTCTTCTTGCGGCACCAAAGGGCTTACGAGATCTTAGTTCCCCGACTGGGGATTGAACCCCGGGCTGTTGGCAGTGAGAGCACAGAGTCTTAACCACTGGACTGCCAGGGAATTCCCCAAAATTTTAAATTATCTTTTGTGACTTGCAGTATATTCTCTTTGAACAGCACTGATCTGGAAATGTCAACGTTCAGATGATCTTTTTGGAGAGAATACCTGGGATTCTAGTTCTGCTTCACCTTTTGCTGGTTATATCACCTGTCAGTTAATTGAACTTCAGGGTTCCGTTTTCTCACCTTAAACACTATTTCTCTTAGTTACAATTAGAGAAAGCAGTGCCTGTCGGATCTGCCGTACAGCAGCATCCAGGGTCAGAAGGAGGAGTGTGGAGCATCCACAGGGTGTGCGGTTTGCAGTTGAGCCTGTTTGAATGTGTAGAAGGGTCTTTGTAGTGAGTTTTCAGCATCAGTGATTGGTACTTTACATTTTTTCCTTTTGCTTTTTTAAACATGTTTACTGGACTTCCCTGGTGGCGCAGTGGTTGAGAGTCTGCCTGCCGATGCAGGGGACAGGGGTTCGTGCCCCGGTCCGGGAAGATCCCATATGTCGCGGAGCGGCTGGGCCCGTGAGCCATGGCCGCTGAGCCTGCGCGTCCGGAGCCTGTGCTCCGCAACAGGAGAGGCCACAACAGTGAGAGGCCCGCATACCACACACACACACAAAAAAACATGTTTACTTGTTATGTTTTTCACAGTTGTTCCGCTGTTAATATTTGAAAAGCAGTCTCACCTGCTTTAAATGCTATAGAAATCTTCCAGAATGCTGTGATAGAATTTTTTTTAAAGCCTAGATGAGGAACTGGATTCTTTTCAAGATTTAAAACAACAGGAAACAGAAGAGTTCATTGGGAATGTTCATAGGGTTAGTACCTCTGAAATAAACAAGCAGTCTTTTAAACAGATAAACAAAGGTAAGAGAAATACTCATTTTGGAACAGTCATTTAAACAGTAACTCTGTCAAGTAGGGCACATAAAGCTTACCCCATAGTAATAACCCTGGTTCTCAGGGGTCTGTGTTTCTGTGTCCTGGAGTTTTATACGCCGTGAGCTGGTTACTGTGCTTGTCATTAAGCTAAAGGAGAAGAAAAAATAAACTTCATGATTTTCCAGTAGAATTTGTACGCTCTCAAAGTTTATCAAAAGCGCTTAATAATCAACTGAGTATTTTTATAATTTCTTCAGTTCTTTTTCATGTCAGTATTTGTTAGGAAGTGAGTAAAATTATGGTAGTAGGTGGCTATTCCTTAAACGTTTTAGGAAAATAGTCCAGATCGCTTGAGGTCTGGCTTCCTTTGGCCCTGAGCCAGTAGTTGCTCTCTGTGTACCTGGCTGCCTATCCTAGTTTTGCCAGGATTTCAGGAAAAGAGGCAGCTGGGGTGGTGCCCTCCCCTCTTGGCCGCAGGACCCAGCTGCCCCTGGGAGCCTCTGCGTCTCCCGCACACACAGTACACTCGCTGCTCCGTCCTTCTCATCATTCGTCTCAGTGTGCGAGGAGCATGAAGAATACTGCCGGCTTGTGTTTCCTGCTGTGCGGTGGATTTTCCCACGGGTGACCATTGAACAAGTGCTGAGTGTGTGTAAAGGCTGACAGAACTAAGGAGTCTTCAGGCTGGTGCTGGGGGGACGGGAGCCCGAAGAGGGTGTCTCCCCTTGAAGGGCGTCTGCTGAGTGAGGGAAGGGAGACGTTTTCCTTTTAAACGTTCCTACTTTTTGTCTTGGCTCCCCAGTCTGTCCAAGACGGGGAGTACTGTGGGAGAGCCCTTCTTAAAGCCGGGGCGCTGCCCCAGCTGGAGGCCAATGCAAGGGAAAACCACCGTGCTCAGGATTAGCAGAGCGTGAGTTCTGATAGCTCAGTGCTGGCGAGGAGCGAAGCAGGAGGACCGCGCCCTCCACTGCTGTCAGGGGAGCTGGTTAGCTTTGGGCACCATGCAGTGGACTCTGCACGTGTACCCGGCAGCCCTGCAGCGTTGCTGCTGATCGTGTGACCCAGGGGAGCGCTCACCGTGGGCGCCAGGAGCCAGGTGCAGGGCCGCCTGGCCTCTGCGCAGGCAGCACCGCTCAGGTGAAGCAGTGGAGGGTGGTGAACCTGCCGCCATCGTTAATACAGGAACGTGTTATTTAACGGGGGAGGTTATAGAGGTTATGTAATTATATGATTATTTAACTACAGATGTTATATAAAGTTTAAAGACAGGCAAAACAAATAATTTTTTAAACATAAGTAGTAAAAATTAAAAAGAAGTGAAACAGTGATGAGCACTGTAATTGGGTTAGCGGTTAACTTGGTGTAAGGGAGAGAAGGGAATGTGCTCTGGAGTTTCTGAGGTAACTTTCCATTTCTTGGCCTAGGTAGTTAATCCATAAGTGCTTTCGCGCACTCATTTTTGGAGTAATCTCAGACTTACAGAGAAGTTGCAAAAAGACCACAAAGAATTCCTGTGTGGCCTCCATCCAGATTTTCTAAATGTTCACTGTTTGCTATATCATTCTTTCTCTCTGCATATAGTCCTTGAAACTTTTTAACAATACTATGAGGATACTTAAAACTATAAATTAAGTTTTTAGTTTAAGTTTAATTTTCTTAGCAGTTGCTGAACCAACTAATTTGGCCTCAGATTCGAGGAACTGGACTGACTGCTGCAGTGACGCTAGTGAGTCTCCTTCGAAACGTGTCAGCTCGCCAGCGTCCAGAGCCTCACACAGGCAGGGCGTGCTTCCACGTCAGGCCAACCAGATCTACGATGAGTTACTCCAGATACACCAGAAACTGCAGGGGAGCCCTCAGGCCGAACCGGGCGTCCGGAAGTGTCGATGTTGTCAGCGCCGAACATTGAGGAAACACGAACACAGTTGTTCCGTTTTGTGTTAGTTAAGTGTTTATTTCCATCCCATCCTTACTGAAGAAATAAAACAGAATTTGCTAGTAAAGTATGCTTTTTGAAGTAGGTGTTCTAGATTCATTGTTTTAAATACCTATATGTAAAAAGTTCTCCTGTCAGCTCTCACCAGAATTCAGTTCAGAACAGTGGCCTTTATCTTCTTTGTCTCTAAAGGATGTAATTCACGTCTTTCTCCAGCATCCTCTGTGTGGGAGTACAGAAGGAAGCAGAAGTATATGTAAGGACAATTTGTGTTTGAAATTCTTCTAGTTGGAAATATATATATATATATATACATATATATCGCGGGCCTCTCACTGTTGTGGACTCTCCCATTGCAGAGCACAGGCTCAGCGGCCATGGCTCACGGGCCCAGCCGCTCCGCGGCATGTGGGATCCTCCCGGACCGGGGCATGGACCCGCGTCCCCTGCATCGGCAGGCAGACTCTCAACCATGCGCCACCAGGGAAGCCCATGTCTCACTTTTTGAGCCGCCGTCAAACTGTTTTCCAAAGCGACTGCACCATTTTACATCCCACCAGTGCTGCACAGGGGTTCCAGTTTTTCTCTGTCTTTTTGATTCTAGCCATCCTAGTGGATGTGAAGTGCTGTCTTGTGGTTTTGATTTGCATTCCCCGATGGCTAATGGATTTCAATTTTGGACATGAGTATTTTGTGCCACCTGAAAGCACACAGGCGGAGATGTTAATAGGCAGTTCGGACTTGAGTCTGGAGCCTGGGAGAAAGAGCTGAGCACCGCGGTTTGGAAACAGTGAGTTGCGTGTGCAGTGCTTTTAGCCCCTGGGTGGATGGAACCGAGCAGAGGAAGTATGGAGGAAGAAAGCAGCTTAATCCCCAGTCTTGAGGAGCAGCAGTAATTGAAGGGCAGTGGAGCGAGTAGAGCCCGTGGCGGGGAAAGGGGACCCGGAGGAGGTGGTGTCAGGGAGGCGAGGAAGGAGGGGACCAGAGTGTGCGATGCGTGAAACCAGGGCTGGAGCGGGACCTGCGGGTTCAGTGATTGGGCAGCTGGTTCAGTAGGGGACGTGGGTTGAGGCCAGATGAAAGTATCAGTACATCGAGGAGTGACTGGGATGTCAAGAGGGCTCAGCAAACGTAGACAACATTTTAAAGAAGTTTGTGAGGGGGGGCGGCCAGTGGGCAGGATCCAGAGAGATTTCATTTCTGACGCGACGGGAGTGTTGGAAATAATAGAGCACTGAGTGGCAGCAGTCTCCCCAGGAGGCAGAGGCAGTGGGAGGCTGGCCTCCCTTTGTAAGGCTGCGTCCTCGCACTGTCTTCTGTTCCCCCATGAAGGCAGAGACCAGGCTGCCTGCACAGAGGCTGGAGGAGGTGATGGATTCAGGGTGGAGGGTGGAGAAGGTTTGCATAGGCACCGTGCGGAATGCGGGGAGGTGGGAGAGGATTTCTGGGCCGCACGGGAGCACCTCTTCAGGTATGAGGCTTTCTTCTCCAGGGGAGCTCAGCTGGCGTCGGGGCAGGGAAGGTGGCTGGAGGGCATTCCAGACGATGGGAAGGGGAGGGGTGGTGGGCATCCCGGCGGGCACGGGGAGCTCTGCGGTGCTCACCTTGCTTGCACCCCAAATTCTCTCGAGTCCTCACAGTAGAATCTCACTGGTGGATCCTGCAAAGTACAGGGTTACCTGCATGCCGGTCTGGTTGTTGCTGCATCTGCGCTCACTTGGTTCCCATGCATCCGAAACACCGTTCGATTGAGCTGCCATCTCAGTGAATGAGACTCTCACTTGTACCGCTGGTACGTGTGCTTCTGAAAAACACTAAACTCTGCCCTTTCTATACAGTGTGGAACTGCAGCACAGCAGGAATTTGCTTCAAAAGCGAGAACGTTCTCTGGCTGAGAGAGAAGAGCTGCTTTTCAGACATGAAAGTGCCTTGAATAAACTTAAAGGTGTCAAAGAAGAGGTTCTTACGAGGTTCCAGATCTTGAAGGAGGTAAGCGCATGGCGCTGACTTTAGCGGGCAGGGCCCTCCTCCTCTGGTTTGGGCTCCCTGCTCGTTCGCATTTGCACATTTGCTCAGCCTTCCCGCCCTCACGTTGTTCCTGGACCAGTTGAAGGTGGGTTGCAAAAACCAAGACCCAGCACCCTAAGTCCTTCTTCCGTGCTGTGAATTGCCTCAGAACGAGGGTGTTCTCCACACCACTGTTGAACAGGAAATGCATGCTAATTATATAATTTAACTTAAAATACATATACAGTCCACGCTCACTTTCCCAGTGGGTCCCCAAATTGTCTTCTATTGCTTTTTGTTTTGTTCTCTGATCAAGGAACTAGACAAAATGCAGGCAAATCTCATTGGTTTCTCTGGATCTAGAGCAATCCACGTCACCATTTTTGCTTTTTCTGAGGCTTTTCTTTGAAGACTTTTGGCCTGTAGTCTTAAAGAGTGTGTCTTACTCTGTATTTGCCTGATTGTTTCCTAATGTTTATATTCAGATTAAATATTTTTATCGAGACTGTCAGGTAGGTTGTACGGTATTGTTCTTTGTTTCCTATCGAGAGATGGGTTACTATACGTGCAACTTATATAGAGGAGAATTTACTATTTGTTTTGAAAGCACATGCAGTCTCGCGATGGGCGCCGTGATCAAGAAAAAGAGTAGTCCTGGCCCCCAGGGTTCCCACGTGCTCCTCGTAGCTATCCGTCCCCCCCACCTCCCCGCAACCCCCAGCAAGCACTCTCCCCCACCCCCACTTTGCTGTCACCCCACAGGTTTCTGAGTCTGTTCCTCTCTCCAGTCCTTTTCTTGTGCGCCCTTCAGATTTGATCACGGGATCACAGTTTCTTCTTTCATTTCCATGTTGCAGTTGATCTTGTCTAGAGAATTGTTTTATTTCTGGCATTTTAAAGTTCTAAATTTTCCAATTATTTTCAGTTTTTCTCATGAGAATTTCTCTCTTTCCATTTGCATTCATTGGCATTTGGAATTCAGTTAAAAATCCCACTCTAGATCACCTAAGGGTTGGCATTTTTCTTGAAACCTAATCACATTCTTCTGGTTTTTTGTATGTGCTGTGAGTTTGGGATTGTCTTTGGGACCTTTTGGATATTATTAATTTTGTATAGATTCTGGATCCTTTCATAACACTCTGGAGAATGTTGGTTGTATGTGTTCATTTCTTAAGCAGTGAGCCCAGTGGGTTGAGGCTGAGTGTTTTCTCACCGTGTGGGCTGTGCCCCCCCTCGCTCGGTTTCCAAAGCCTGTGCTGTTGCTCTGGAGCCTGTCATGCAGGCACCGCTGGGGGTTCTCAGCCTTTGCTGTGATGCTCTGGGTCTTTAAGGTGCCTACACACAGTGGGGCTGTTTTTAAACTGAACTCCTGTCTCTGCCCCTTTGCTCTGCTGCTTTCGCTGACTCAGGGCTGATCCAGATTTGAGCACATTCCTTGGCTCCTGGGGTCCCCTCTTCTTGGTTTCCCAGCCCTGAAAAGCAGTTTCTCTCCAATTAGCGGTGTCTGGGGCCTGCCCTGGAGCAAGACTGCAAGGGAAAACGAAACCCAGGAAACTTCAGCCCCTTGATGGTTTTTTCTCCAGGTTTTCCCTCCTTTCTACTATTCCCTGCTTTTGTTTCCCTTTGACATTCCTTAGGTAGTTGCTTTCTGTGTTTTGTGTACGGTTTTTAGTTGTAATTAGTTGTAAGCGGTAAGAGAGGCAGAGTGCACTGGGGCTTCTCCGTCTGGAAATGGAACCCACGTCATACATTTTTAATCTCTTCTGGAGGTGGAAGATTTGTACAGTGAGAATGTTAATCTAGTTTTTAAAATACATATAGTATATGTGACCATATCCTAAGTTATTTAAGGAGTCGTTTAATGTAATAATAAAGTTGCATAAAGCTAATTTTTTTCACAAGCTTGGATTTTTAAACAGGGCAAAAGAATGAATGCTTGGATTCTCAGCGCTCTCCATCCCAGTTTTAGCCTTGATATTTTTCTCTTTGGATTTGTATGCTACTTGTAATAAGTATAAAGCTAACTGCTTTATTTTAATGGGAACTAGATGATTACTTGAAAGAAGGAAATTAACTCAGTTTCTTGATTTCCTGTGGAAACTTGCTTGTTTTAATACATTACGCATAAATTTGAGAGTAAAAGGTGAAAGAAACTATATAAGTATTCACAATTTAAATCTAAAAGTGCTCCATTTAAATGGAATTAGAGGGGAAATTGATTTTAATCATTTATAAAACTGGTTAAGGAAAGTCGAACAGTTTGGGGCTCCGGAAATTTTATTATGTATTTAAGTTTCTTGAGATGTACAATTTTAGCTAATTTATGAGAACAAGAAATTAGTTTGTTCTGTCTGTGGAATATTACTTCTACTCCACAAGGGTAATTTAAACCTTAAATTTTAATTCACAAAGCTATGAATAATTAACTAGTCTCTGAAAAGGATCAGAAATCCTTCATTGTTTTATCATTCCATGATGTCAAATAGAAATTATTTCAGTGTGTTTCTGTTGTGGATTTTTCTGAGCAGAAACAGAAAGTAGCCTTATTGCTAATTAATTTGTGTAATATGTTTTAATAGGTATTTAACGTATGCTTTTAATGCTTTGTTATTAGTTTGGTTGATTACACAGTTTTTATAAATCGTTTGCATTATTAGTCGTTATGCTTAAATACACTGATTAAAGTCCATGTGATTCAAGGAGTTTTAATTTTTAATTAATTTATGTTCAGTGGCGTTAGTGACGTAGAATCTGTACTTTTTCCCTCCTAGCAACATGATGCAGAAGTTGAGCACTTAACTGAAGTTCTTAAGGAAAGAAATAAAGAAAGCAGGAGGCAAAGGTCCTCTTTTGATGCATTGAAAGAATTGAATGATAGCTTAAAAAAACAGGTAAGACCTATTTTATCTATATTAGATTCTAAGACATTCTTAGAACTATATAGATTAACAAATTGGAAGTCAAAATCTTAGAACATATTCTGGCTAGAGAAAACCTTGATTATCTTTATTTGTTACCTCTATTATAAAATACTTCCAAATATAAATAATTATTAAGCTCTTGGTTTCTCATCATCTGTTCGGACAACCAGCTGAGACGTTTGACAACTTGAAATTTTTTAAACTATTAAGAGCAATGACTAGATTAAAAATAAGCAAAAGAAAACCTGCCAACCTGGGTACTTCAGGCGCTGGTTTGTAGCTTTGTGCTGTTCTTGCACCTGCTGTTACACACCACTCTGTTTTTGGAGTGTCTGTGATGTGTTGATCCTGTGCTGGGGAGTGTGAGCTCGTGCCCACTGTGTCACGGTGCGCTGCCCGTACGTGTGTAAGTGGAACGTGAGCTCACGCTCACTGTGTCACGGTGCGCTGCCCTCACGTTTGTAAGTACTGTGGTTTAGCTCCGTGCTCAATAATACTCAAGTTGCACCAAATTCTTAGGAGTTGTACTTTTTTTTTTCACTTCCCTTTGCCAGTTTTTGCCTGAAAGACGTGAAAATGACGGGCTCTGTGGAAGAGGGACAGGAGAGTGATTGTGTGTGTTCGTGGGGAGGGCTGCATAGATGAGCAGAAGCAGGTGAAGCTCGTCACTTTAGTGGTTAAGGCCTTGGGCTGGGGAACTTCATGGGTTCCAACATGTTGGTGAGCTCGTACTCTGAGAGAGAACTGGGCTCCTGGAATCCCTTGGCTAGCTGTGTGCTCTTCACTACTTGTTACGACGTTTCCCCTTGGCAGTGATAACTAGGTCCCCCATTTCTCACTTCACCTGATGACCTGGCTTCTCTGAATCAGGTCTAACCTCCCACAGTTAGCGTGTGAACTTGACTCACTGTCGTCTGGAAGCCTCCTTATCCTGGAGAGACTGCCTTTTCCCATCACAGTCTCAGGCGAGCACTCTTTTTTGAGAAGGGTCTCTTTAACTGCTAGTATAGGTGCATTGTTGCCCATACCTGTCTCTTAGGTGGATATAATCCTTGATAATCTTGCGTGTGTTTGATGAGTGTGTGGTGACGGGAAGTGTGCATTATTACGAGATTGAACCTATTGATAGGAGTGGGGAAAGGTTGGAAAATTCACAAGAGAGGCATGTGGGACATAATGAAGAAGTTTAACACGGGAGCTCCAAAAGTAGTTAATAAGGCAAAAATGTAATATGTGAAGAGGTGATATCCAAAGCTGGTGAAAGATGCCAACCTGTAGATTCTAAGAAATTCTGTTAACCCTAAGCAGGGTAAATATTGAGGAAAACCATATAGGCACGCTATTTTAAGACACGAAGATTTTAGATAAAGATAAAATCAGAGAAAAATAAGACACCTTACCTTCAAAGAAGGAGCAGTAAGACTATTGGCTACCTTTTAAGGAGGAAATATCATGTACCTTATTTACATAAACAGAAAAAGAGAAATGCTCCCTTTCTTGTTGTATGAGGCCAGCATAACCTTGAAACGAAGCCTGTCAAGAACATTACAAGAAAAAAAAAAATGCAAGCCAGTCTCCCATGAGTACAGATGCAAAAATTTTTAATATCAGCAAATTGAATCCAGAAGTACACAAAAAGTATAGTACAACTCAATGGACTTGGTCCAGGAATACAGGGTCATTTATCATTTGAAAATTAACACATCATCTGATAAAAGGAGAAAAATCGTATAATTCCTTGATTTAAAATTCAGCACGAGCCCAAAGATAATAACTAGTAATAGAAGAGAACTTAATTCTCATAGAGTACCTACAAAAAAAAAAAAAAAAAACCAACTTCTGAATCACACTTAATGTAAGTTATTGAAATCTTTTCCCTTGAGATCAGAACAAGATAAAGGTGCTCACTGTTACTGTTTTGTTGAACTTTGTGCTGAAGTCCTGGTCAGTGCAGTGAGGAGAGGAAAGTCGGGGTCGGGAAGGAAGAAATAAGAATTATCCTCCGATGACATGATTATGCACAGATGTAGTAAGTATCCAAGTGAGCATACAGACAAGTTATTAGAATTAAACACATTTAGGAGAATCTTTGGGTATAAGTTCAGTATATAAAATATCAAGTGCATTTCTGTATGTCAACAGTAATCAAGTAGTGAATGTTTATTGAAAGATACTATGGGTAGTAGCATCAAAAAGCATTGGCTCTCCAGGAATAAATCTAAAGAAAGATTATACATGTATAAAACATGCATACTGAGGAGTGCAAAATGTTAATTAAAAGCAACTAGAGAGGACCGAAATAAGTTGAAGGCTATGTTATGTTCAGGGATGAGAAGATTCAATATGATAAAGATGTCAGTTTTCCTAAATTAACAGATACATTTACTCCAATCACAGTAATTCGTTATGGTGATGTTTAATGATTGGTACACTTTTCTGGACATACATTATACTTCAATAAAAAGTTCAACTAAAAGACGTTTCCTATTAAAATGTATACGTGTAAGATGTTAGGAGACTTGCACATTTTTCATAGAATGAAGTAAACTTTCTTAGAGACTCTTAATGTTTTAGGACCAAATGGTGGCTTTAGCTGTGATCTTTAATCATGGACGCTACCTCTGTCTGTTACGTTATGTTGCTTGGTAACACAGACTAGATAAGATGGTACACTGGGAAAACTTAAGTAGGAAATCGGCTTGAGGTTTCTATTGAAATATCTAATGTTTTCCTACCTTAGTTAAATGAAGTAAGTGAAGAAAACAGGAAGTTGGAGGTTCAGGCTAAGAGAGTTCAAGCTCGTTTAGATAATTTACAGGTAAGGTACCTGCTCTTCTCTTGAGACACAAGTGAAATTTAAAATGACTGCCTTTGGACTTTCTCACTTTTAATATAATTTTCTTTTAATTCACGGATATGTACTGTCACAGAGGAAGTATGAGTTTATGACAGTACAGAGATTGAAAGGAAATCCCCACGCCGCTCACGAAGCAAAAAGTTTAAAACAGGAGAAAGTACCAGTTTCAAAACCTCATAAGGTATGATATGATTTCTCCATTGGAAAGCCAGGACATTTTTCTCTTCCTTATTTTTTTTTCCCTTTAGCAAACATTCTTCTTAGTGTGAAAGGATTCACTGTGATAATTTCCTTGTAGAAAAGTATTGCTATAATATTTCAGATATGCTTTTGTTTGCAAAAACAGAACGTTTAGCTGCTAAGAATATTCATGTATAAGGCTTTTTGGGGACATGTATTTTCATTCCTCTTGGAAATATAGCCAAGACTGGAATTTCTGGGTCATAAGGTAGAGGTATATTTAATTTGGGGGGCAGCTGCCAGTTTTCCAAAGTGGTTGTACCATTCATACTCCTGCTAGCGATGTGTGTATGACAACTTGGCTAAAACGTTTGCTGTCAGGTTTTATGGCACCAAAAAACATTTGGTGTTTTCAGTCTTTTTTATTTTAACCTTTCCAGTGGGTGGGTAGTGATACCTCACGGGGCTTCAGTGGTTTTGATAAATGCTGTAGTTTTCCATAAAGTGAACTGGGCGGATGGCCTTGTTTAAGGATGGCAACGGGAGCCCCAGCAGCAGAGGCAGGAGCTGCCGTGGGACGGGCAACGTCTGGCCCGTGACGGGCCGGCGCGGATCAAGCAGGAGCCGCCGCGCTCCCAGCCCTGCGCCGGGGTCCACGCACGGGACCTCATCGACGGAAGGCCGGGGACCTCGTCCGTCCACAGGGCCAGGCCTGGGGGAGCTGCTTGTGCCAAGCTCTCGGGTCCCTCGCTTGCCGGTGCTGCAGGGTGTCAGCAAGGAGGTGCCGCGGCTCTGGGCCGTGCTGCCGAGAGCACAGAGGACCCGGCCTGTGTCCCCTCCGGCACCTGCGGTGGGAGGTCAGCTCGGGGCGGGCTGTCGACGTGGGGCGGATAGGGAGCCAAGCCCACAGCATCGCTGGCCCGGCCTCCGCGTCTCGTCCAGGAGGAGCACGGCAATCACAGCAAGGGTGGCAGCACCGGCCGCACGGCCCTCCCGGGGGCTCCAGTCCCAGGGCCCCCTTCTGACCTGCAGGAACCCCTCCTGGGCCCCACGCTGTGCTCCCAACGGGGCTGCCCTAGCCTGTGGCCGCCCCGCCTGCCCTCACCTCTACCAGGCCCCGGCTGTGCGCAGAGGGTTTAGTGGTTGGAAAAGGTCGTATTTAACTCCCCCGCCTCCTTTTTCCTGTCATGGATGCTGGCTGTGAAAAAGAAATTTTTTTTTTAATTAATTAGTTTATTTTATTTTTGGCTGCATTGGGTCTTTGTTGCTGCGCGCGGGCTTTCTCTAGTTGCGGTGAGCAGGGGCTACTCTTTGTTGTGGAGCACAGGCTTCTCACTGCAGTGGCTTCTGTTGTTGCGGAGCACAGGCTCTAGGCATGCGGGCTTCAGTAGTTGTGGCACGCAGGCTCAGTAGTTGTGGCGCACAGGCTTAGTTGCTCCACGGCATGTAGGATCTTCCCAGACCAGGGCTCAAACCCATGTCCCCTGCATCGGCAGGCAGATTCCCAACCACTGCGCCACCAGGGAAGTCCCATGAAAAACATTTTTTAATTAAAAACAAATAATAAAGTAAATTGGAAAAAGTGGAGATTTATACTCAGGTTAGTCAAGATGATTGCAGTTTTCATCAAAAGTTCCTATTTGAGGAAAATTGAGAAGGTTAAAAGTGACTCTTGGTCAGAACAGTATAACTTTGTTTTCATTCATCTGATTCTGTTTTTGTGGATCACTGTCTGCTTAATTTTGCCTTTTATTAATTTGCTTTTGTATTTCTCTGTCTAAAATTAAATCTAGCGTAGCTCCCGTTGAAGGAACATGTGTGATAAATGTTGAATTGAAGTGACTGAAAGTGATTTGAAGGAACACGGAAATCAGCTTAGTTGAATTTATAGTTTCTTATGGCAGTTTGCTCTTGTTTCCCTCCCATTTTGGTGGACTCTGAGAGAACAGGATTTCCAGGAAACATTTTCATACCCTATTTATAGAATGTTACGGTGTAAAGGAAAAAGAAGATATGAAGTTTCATGGTGGAAATTGTTTAGCTTTTGAGACCTTTAAATTTGTTAAAATCTATTAGTTATGGTGGCTCATGCCCTTGAGTTAAGGCCAATCTTACTCTTCTCCATTATCAAACTTGGGTAAAGAATTTTAATGAAAATTCTCTCTTTTGGTTACAAGGTGCAGTTCTTTCAATTTCCTTGTGATGGTGGGTTTCTCCCCTTCCGTCAACCAGCATTTAACATGTTTCTAATATTAATTAGAGAGATTTGATTTGGAATTTCTTTCATTTGTAGAAGATTTGTCATCCAATACATGTTTTAGTGTTTTAGATAAATTATGCCATAATCACCTACCAAATTTAAAACTTGCCTTTGAAGTTTTAGGAGGCTGTGAATTGAAAGAAGTGCTTGATTTAGTTTTTTTGCATATAGGTACCACTTAATGGACAAGTTTATGAACTTTTAACTGTCTTCACAGACTGGATTTCGGATCATCACCTTAGCAAATTGAAACATGAAGAATCTGGAATGGATGGTGAAAAGGCACTACCCACATTTGCTTCTCAGAGAAATGATATTCAGGAGAAGTGTGTGAAGGTTTGTTTTTTAATTTGAAATATATGACTCAGTAGACACGAAAATTGAAAAAGTGGTACATTTTACAAGAGAAAAAATATTGGAAGTATTTTTGATAGAAAGTTGATTATACCAATAGTTCTAAAAAGATTCATTTCAGACTTAATTCAAATTAATTCATACTTATATTTTTTGTAACATGATGGGAATTTCTTTTTAAAGGCAGACCAGAACTTGAAAACCTACTCCAAAAATGGCAAAATAATTGTGTATCAGAGTTAGGCAGATAATCAGTGGTAGGAAGAATTCCTGATACACATCATTTTAGGATCCAAATCCCACTAAAATAATTTTATTTTGCCTTTTGTCATGAAGGGTTAAATAGTATTTTCAAGGGGCTTCTCATTAACAAAGAGCAATGACCATTTCCTTAAATTACAGACATTAATTTGGATGTTGATACTCAGGATTTCCAGTCAGTATAAATTGTCATTAGAGATTGACGGTTGCATTCTACAAGAAATACATTAAAACTCTGAAGAGTGGATATCTAAAGTTGTTTGTTTGGTTTAACGAATTAATAAATACAGGCCAGGGTTTCATTTGAGGAAATTATTTCCGGTTTTCATCCTTACCTAAAAAGTTTCTTCTAAATGCTTTTTGTGCTGGGCAGGATAATGGCCCCGGAGATGTTCATAACCTAAGCCCTGGAACCTGTCAATGTGTCACATTTACATGGAAAAAGTGTTAAGGTTACTAATCAGCTGACCCTCGAGTAGAGATTAATCAGGATGATCTGGGTGGGTCCAGTCATCACGTGAGCACTTCAGGCCAGACAAAGAGGCAGAAGAGTAGGTGAGACACTCAGTGCATCCTCGCATCCTCAGTGGCTTTGAAGATGAGGAAGAGGGGGCTTCCCTGGTGGCGCAGTGGTTGAGAGTCCGCCTGCCGATGCGGGGAACACGGGTTCGTGCCCCAGTGCGGGAAGATCCCACATGCCGCGGAGCGGCTGGGCCCGTGAGCCATGGCCGCTGAGCCTGCGCGTCCGGAGCCTGTGCTCCGCAACGCGAGAGGCCACAACAGTGAGAGACCCGCGTACTGCAAAAAAAAAAAAAAAAAAAGTGAAGTTTGAGTCAAAACATTTTTTTAAACTTTTATGCTTCAAACTATACTATCTTGAGAGTCAAAGGCAACCCAATGAATGGAAAAAATATTTTTCAAATCAGATCTGATAAGGGACTTCCATCTTGAGTATTTAAACAAAAACACCTTACAACTTAGTAATTAAAGACAGCCTAATTGAAAATGCTCAGTGCATCTGAACAGACGGTTCTCTAACACTCACCCAAATGGTCGATAAGCGTGTCCGACGGTGCTCAGCAACGTTAGTAATTTGGGGAATGCAAATCCGAGTCACTTTGTTTTGTCACTTCACACCCCCTGGGATGGCTAAAGTAAAAAAGCCAGAGAATCTCAAGCATTGACCAAGATGTGAAGAAATCGGAACTCTCGTGCGCTGCTGGTGAAGATGTAAAAAGGTGTAGTAGGAACTTCGGAAAATAGCCTGGCAGTTCCTGAGAAGATGAAACGTGGATTTACCAGACGAGTCAGCTGTTCCACCCTGAGGTGTGTACTCAAGAGAAACGCAGACGTGTGTGCACATAGATTCATACGTGAATGTTCATGGCAACATGATGCACGATAGCCAACACATGGAGACAACCCAGATGCCCATCAGCTGGCAGATGGCTCAGTAAAATGGTGTATGTAGATTGTGGAATATAATTCGGTGGTAAAAGGGGATGATGTATCCATGCATACTACAGCGTGAGTGAACTTTGAAAATACTGGAAGTGAAAGAAGCAAGTCACAAAAGACCATATATTGTGTGATTCCATTTATATGAAAATCCTGGAACCGTGTAAATCAGTGTAGAGAAAGTAGCCGAGTGGTTGTGCGGACAGGATGCTGAGATGTCTGCTAACGGTTGGGGTTCTTGGGGGGGGAGGGTGATGGAAATGTTCTCAAACAGATTCTCACGATGGTTTCACAACTCGCTGAATATACTGAAAATCACTGAGTTGTACCCTTTACGTGGGTGACTCGTATGGTGTGTGAATTATATCTCACTAAAACAATTACCAGCAAATTCACCACCGCCTCTGTGAAAGGCGGGAAAGACACCAGGCCCGCACGAGGCGCTCTTGCTCCTGGCGTCCCCTGGGTCCTTAGACCTGGGACACTCCGCCTGCCTCCTCCCCCTCCCCTCGCTTCCCCTCCCCAGCTTCATGCTGGTAACCTGGTGAACTTACTGAATATCTCACACTTCTGATTTTCCTGCGTGCTTCCTCGTGTTATGTACCTTGTTTGTGACAGAAGCACGTTATACATAGTTCTGTGTACTTTATCTTGTATACCTATGTGTGGTCCCAGTTGAAAGATTTCTCTCTGCAACGGAAGACTTTCCTTCCTTACCAGTTTTAAATACTGTAATTTAAGGGTGGTGGAATTAAGAATACAAAATGTTCCTGTGATTATGACCTTAACAGAGTAGGTGGTTATCAAATTCTGTTCATCCACAAAAGTACTCAATTTCGGGTGTCTGTAAGTTTTCAGTTTTGCTTGAAATTTCATTCTAGAAAATAACTAAGACTAGGAGGAAATTAATGAAGAGCTTTCAGGAGAAAATAGCATCAGGTTTATGCTTTGAAAGGGTCGTGTCTTCTGTGATGCGGCAAGAGGGTCGAAGAGATGCAAGAGTGGGTCTGGAGGACACTTAGGAAACGCAGGTGGTTCAGGGGAAGGACAGTGTGGCTGTGAGCTGGAAATGGGCCGTCTAGAGAATGTTTAGGGGGAAAGATTGACGAGACTGGTGATGGATCCCGTATAAAAGCCTGGGTTGGCACCCAGGCTCCTGACTTTGCACCGGGATGAACGTTGGTCGCGTTCACTGCAAGTAGGAAATACTACACGAGATCTGGGTTTGAGCTTCCACTGTTGGTAAGGTAGTTTTAGACGAGTTGAGTTGCAGACACTGGAGTGCGTGTGTGGGTGTGGGTGTGGGTGTAGGTGTGGCTCCGGGGGCTGGGGCTCTGCGGAGAGGCCTGAGCTGGGCGTGTGGACGTGGGGGTTGTGAGTCCGGACTGGCTAGCGCTGAGTCGAGGAACTCTGGTATTTAATGGTCAGGTGAATGAGGACCAGCCAGCAGGAGAGAATGGTAGTAGCCCGAGAAGTAGAGGAGAGCTGGGTGTCGCGGGAGAAGTTGGTGACACAGAAGCCAGGGTGGGGTGTTTCCGGAGGAGTGCGTAGGTCATATATGTCCTTCCAGACTCAGAGGTTTATCTTTATACCTTATTTATCACATCTGGGGTCCAATTACATATGGTTCTATATCCTAGCTTTTATTATTATTTTTTTTCAAACATTCTTTTCTTGCCATGTTTTTTTTACATCTTTATTGGAGTATAATTGCTTTACAATGGTGTGCTAGTTTCTGCTTTATAACAGAGTGACTCAGTTATACATATACGTATGTTCCCATATCTCCTCCCTCTTGCGTCTCCCTCCCTCCCACCCTCCCTATCCCACCCCTCTAGGTGGTCACAAAGCACCGAGCTGATCTCCCTGTGCTATGCAGCTGCTTCCCACTAGCTATCTGTTTTATGTTTGGTAGTGTATATATGTCCATGCCACTCTCTCACTTTGTCACAGCTTACGCTTCCCCCTCCCCATATCCTCAAGTCTATTCTCTAGTAGGTCTGTGTCTTTATTCCCGTCTTACCCTAGGTTCTTCATGACATTTTTTTCCCCTTAGATTCCATATATATGTGTTAGCCTATGGTATTTGTCTTTCTCTTTCTGACTGACTTCACTCTGTATGACAGACTCTAGGCCCATCAACCTCACTACAAATAACTCAATTTAAAAACCCTGCAGAAAGTAGGTATAGAGGGAACTTTCCTCAACATAATAAAGGCCATATATGACAAACCCACAGCCAGCATCGTCCTCAGTGGTGAAAAACTGAAAACCATTTCCACTAAGATCAGGAACAAGACAAGGTTCCCCACTCTCACCACTATTATTCAACATAGTTTTGGAAGTTTTAGCCACAGCAATCAGAGAAGGAAAAGAAAAAAAAGGAATCCAAATCGGAAAAGAAGAAGTAAAGCTGTCACTGTTTGCAGATGACATGATACTGTACATAGAGAATCCTAAAGATGCCACCAGAAAACTACTAGAGCTAATCAACGAATGTGGTAAAGTAACAGGACACAAAATTAATGCACAGAAATCTCTGGCATTCCTATACACTAATGATGAAAAATCTGAAAGAGAAATTAAGGAAACACTCCCATTTACCATTGCAACAAGAAGAATAAAATACCTAGGAATAAACCCACCTAAGGAGACAAAAGACCTGTACGCAGAAAATTATAAGACTGATGAAATAAATTAAAGATGACACAAATAGATGGAGAGATCTACCATGTTCTTGGTTGGGAAGAATCAACATTGTGAGAATGACTCTACCACCCAAAGCAATCTACAGATTCAGTGCAAGCCCTATCAAACTACCACTGGCATTTTTCACAGAACTAGAATGTATCGCTATGGTCTTAATGTTTCAGCAAAATGACATACTGTTGAAGCAGCGTTCATAAATACCTTTTTAAAAGATTTGCATTATTTTTATAAGTTGACATTAATTAAGATATTTATGAAAGACAGACATATAAAGAGGAAAGTAAATATCACTCCAGTTACTGAAAACTCACTGTTAATATTTCTAAAAAATATCTTATCTCTTTTTCAATATAAATTCATACAGACATATTTTATGTAAGTGGAATCTTATTACACTTTTTGTAACCTGCTTTTATAACCTCAGAATATGCCATGGCAATAAATACAGATGCCATTATCATTTTTAATGGTTATATATGCGCCATAAGTTTATTTAACCATTTAAGATTCAGAGTGTGTTTTTATAGGTTAATCTTAAAATCCTAGATGTGCCATTGCTGGGTCAAGGGAATAGATATGTAATGTTTCAAACACATATTTCCTTATTGTGTTACATACGGTTTTAAAGGGAAGATTTTTTGTTAGAGAATTCCTTTTTTTCTTTTGGAAAAAGATCATTTTTGGAAAATTGTGGTAATTGATTTCAGGCTTCTAAAAATAGGGTGTGTTTGTATTTTCCATCATTTTATCTTTAGCTTTTGCCTGTGATGACAGAGCAGCTACAGTGGATGCCTTTTGTGAATGCCAAGCTTCACGAGCCTTTTGTAAAGTTTATGTATTGGTCTCTAAGGCAGCTCGATGCGGGAACACAGGTACTTGGTGAACGGGAGTCTGTCTGCAAGTAAAGCCCTTTTGCTCTTGATCTTACTCTCTCACAGCTTTCCCCACACGTCCTGTTCTGCTTTGGGACTTTTCCTCGCCTCCCTTGCTTTGGTCACCACCTTCTCTTCTTTCCCCTTTTACTATCCTGTTTCTCGATGCTGTAGACCGGATTCAGGGTGTAACACTGTTTCTGAGTTTCAGAATTGTGTAATAAGGAGTTTCACTGTGTCAGGTTATTGCTGAAACCAACTGCTCCCCCCCGCCTCATTATTTATTTTATAGTTTTTCATATTCTTCTGAAGGTAACAGAAATTGGTTTTTTGTCTTTATGCCAGTAAACACACACTAGCTAAATGGAACAGTGATTATTAGGATAACCTAATCAAAGAGGGAAAATTATTCCAGCATCTTATAAAATGAAGGCTAGGTGTTACCAGCTCATGTAAGGGTTATTTAATCCAAATATGACGTGCATATATAACCAGTTGTGCTGTGAGTTGCAGTAGGTTTGTAAAATGTTACTTTCCCAGTTAGTATTGATAAATGCTGTTACAGCTTTCATTTGGTTAAAAATGGAGAAAAACAGATGAGTGCTCGGGTAGCTTACTCTCGGTCCTGTGGAGCTCAGGAAGCACGCGGCTAAGCTTCCGAGTGCAGGACTGGCGGTTAAGTAGTGGGATGGTTGAGGTTTAGGGAGAATGGCTTTCTGAGGGTTTCCTAAATATTTTGCCTTCATGGCGCACGTGAGCGAGTCCGTGAGCACGTGTGCGCGCACACGTGCAGGCACATACACAGTATACACACAGTTGGCCTTAACTGTGTGTCTCACCAAAGTTATATAAATTATCTGATCGGTTAATGTCACTGCTGACTTCGCCGTTCATGTGATGGTTTCTGAGAAAGGGTGGCTGAATGCTTGCTTTCAGCCGCAAAAGGCTAGACTCACAGAATTGAGTGAAACTTTGTTTTATCTTCCTTCCAGAAGAGTCTTCTCATTTTTCTTCAGATAATTTGTACTCTGTCCTTGTCTTCAGATCGCCACTCAGCACCACTCTATGTGCACTGCCAGCCTGCACCCACTTTCTAGTGAAAAGTAGCATTCTTGCCACTCTCCCATTCGTTTGGTCAACATTTACTGATGGGTTTTTAACATTTTAGTTTTAACAGTTGTCTAATTGCAAGTACTTTTTTAAAAAGTAAGCTTTTTATTTTGAGATAGTTGTAGATTCACTTGTATTCATAAGAAATAATAGAGCGATCACTTGTTTCCATTCCCGCAAAGGTGACATACTCCAAAACTAGTTGCAGTACCACAACCATGATACTGACATGGCTGTAGTCAAGGTAACAGAACAGTTTCATCACCATGAAGGTTTCTTATGTTGCTTTTTTAATATATAGACTTTATTTTTTAGAGCGAATTTAGGTTCACAGCGAAACGGAGCACAGAGAGTTTCCGTAAACCCCTGCCCCACACATGCACAGCCTCCTCACTACCAGCGTCCCACCAGATGGGACCTTTGTCACAGTCGATGGACCTGCACGTCATCATCACCCACAGTGTGAGGTTCACATCAGGGTCAGTCTCGGTGTTGTACGTTCTCTGGGTTTTGACAGGTGTATCAGGGCATGTAACCGTCATTGTACAGAATAATTTGATACAAAAAATCGTTTGCCCTAAAAATCCTCTGTGTTGTGCCTATTCTTGCCTTCCCCCAACCCCTGACTCCTGGAAACCACCAGTCCATTTACTGTCTGCAGAGTTGTGCCTTTTCCAGGATGTCACGGAGCTGGAACCATCCAGTGTGTGCCCTTTTCAGACTGGCTTCTTTCACCTAGTCATACGTGTTTAAGGTTCCTCCCTGTCTTTTCATGGCTTGATAACCCTTTTCTTTTTAGCCCTGAATAATATTCCATTGCCTGGATAGACCACAGTTTATCTGTCCATCACCTACTGACAGATATGTTGGTTGCTTCCAAGTTTTGGCAATTATGAATAAAGTTGCTGTCACATCCACGTGCAGGTTTCTGTGTGGATATAAGTTTTCAACTCCTTTGGGTAAATATCAGGGAACATGATTATTGGATAGTATGGTAAGAATATACTTTTTTTGTTGTTTTAAGCAACTACAAGCTGTCCTCCAAAGTGGCTGCGCTATTCTGCATTCCCACCAGCAGTGATGAGAGTTCCTGTTGCTTCACATCCTCGCCGGCACTCAGTGTTGTTTGTGTTCTGGGTTTTGGCCCTTCTAATAGTGTGTGGCAGTATCTCACGGTGGTTTTAATTTGCGTCTCCCTGATGACGTATGATGTGGAGCATCTTATGTTTGCCTGACGTCTGCATATCTTCTTTGGTGAGGTGTCCAGGTCCTTTGTGCACTTTCTGATTGGGTTGTGTAGTCTCTTATTGCTGAGTTTTTAGAATTCTTTGTATATTTGGATAACAGTCTTGTATCAGATGTGTCTTTTGCATAAGTCCAGCTTATCAGTTATTTTTCACGGATCGTGCCTTTGGTGTTGTATCTAAAAAGTGATCACCGTACCCAAGGTGTTGTTACACCCTCCTGGAGAATTGACCCATTCATCACTATGTGATGCCCCTCCTGTCCCTACTCCGAAGCCTGTTTTGTCTGAAAGTAAGATTTCAAAGCTGTTCCAGCTTTCTTGTGGTTACTGTCAGCATGGTATATCTTTCTTTATCCATTTGTTGAATACTTTTAATCTGTATGTGTCTTTAGATTTCAAGTGGGTTTCTTGTACACAGTGTATAGGGGTCTTCTGTTACAGTCTCTTGTATTTGGTGTGTTTTGACTGTTGTTATTTAGAGTGATTATTGATACTGTTCGGTTAATATTTACCCAAGGTGTCAGTTTTCTGTTTGTTGACATTGTTCTTTGTTCTTCTCCTCTTTTCCTTTCTTTTGTGGCTTTAACTGGACATATGATAGTCTACTTTCCATCCTTTTTAGCATGTCAATTGTACTACTTTTTTAACTTTTTTTAGTGGTTGAGTACCTTATTAGAACAAAATATTCCTAATTCTTTCCTTCTGTGTTTTATTCCTTTGTATCATTGCTGTCATTCATTACCCCTATACATAAGCCCACACACGTGTGTATATATGTTATACACACATGCACATATAAACACACACATGCATACATAATCGAATACATTGTTGCTATTATTTTCAACAAACTCTTATCTGTTAGACCAATTAAGAATAAGAAAAATAAGTGTTTTCATTTTACCTGCACTTCTTCCTTCCCTAATGCTCTTACTTTATGTACATCCAAGTTTCCCAAGATATATACTTTCCTTCTCTCTAAAGAATTTTTGTTAGTATTTCTTGCAAGACGGGTCTACTGGTAACAAATTCCTTCAGTTTTTGTTGATCTGAGAAAATCTTTATTTCCGCTTCATTTCTGGTGGATAATTTTGCAGTATATAGAATTCTAAGTTGGCGGGTTTTTTTCCCTCAACAGTTTAAATATTTCCTTCTGCTCTCTTCGTGCTTATGTGGTTTTTGAAGAGAACCTCGATGTAATTCTTATCTTTGCTCTGCTATAGGTGAGCTGTTTTCTCCTCTGGCTTCTATTAGGATTCTTTTCATTAGCTTTTCTTTTCTTTCTTTTTTCCAGCTGCGCGACATGCGGGATCTTACTTCCCCCACCTGGGATTGAATCTGTGCCCCCTGCGGTGGAAGTGCAGAGTCTTAACCACTGCATCACCAGGGAAGTCCCTAGCTTTTATTTTCTGTAGTTTATGTTACACTTTGGTGTAGTGTTTTGTTTTATTTTTTCTTTTGCTACTTATCCTAGTTGGTGTTCTCTGAGCTTCCTGGTTCTGTGTTTTTGTTTCTGACATTAATTTGAGGGAGAGTCTCAAGTCATTATTGCTTCAAGTATTCTGTTTCTTTTTCTCTTTTCCTTCTGGTATTCCCCTTACCTGTATGTCACACATTTTGTAGTTGTCCCATAATTTTTGTATAGTCTGTTCCATTTTTTCAGTCTTTTTCTTTTTCTCTATGCTTTTTTTTTTTTTTGGCAGGGGTGGCTGCGTTGAGTCTTAGTTGCTGCGCGCGGGCTTTCTCTAGTTGCGGTGAGCAGTGTCTGCTCTTCGTTGCGGTGCACGGGCTTCTCGTTGCGGTGGCTTCTCTCGTTGCGGAGCACAGGCTCTAGGCATGCGGGCTTCAGTAGCTGTGGCACGCAGGCTCAGTAGTTGTGGCGCACGGGCTTAGTTGCTCCGCAGCATGTGGGATCTTCCCGGACCAGGGCTCGAACCCGTGTCCCCTGCATTGGCAGGCAGATTCTCAACCACTGCCCCACCAGGGAAGTCCTTCTCTTTGCCTTTTAGTCTGAAGTTTCTGTAGAAGGTATCATCAAGCTCAGGTTGTTTCTGGAGCCCCGTAGATTCCACTAATGAGCCCAGCAAAGCTCTTCTCCATTCTCAGTGGTTTTCATCTCTAGTGTTCCTTTTGGTTCTTTCTCAGAGTTTCATCTCTCTGCCTATTTTATCCATCTGTTCTTTTGTGTTGTCTCCTTTTTCCATTAGAGCTCTTGGCATGTTAATCATAGTTGTTTCAAACTCCCAGGCTGATCATTCCAGCATTCCTACCATATTCGGGTCTGATTCTGTTGCTTGCTCTGGCTTTTCAAACTGTGCTTTGCCTTTCGTGTGCCTCGTGTCTTCCTTGCTACCTGGACGTGCCGCACTGGGCCCTGGAGCTGCTGCAGCTAGGCCTTCAGTGCTGTGGTGGCAGGTGTGTGGAGGGGAGTGCTCTGGCTGTGTGAGCAGGTCTCAGTCTTCCAGGGAGCGCGTGTCCCTGGCCTGTGAACTTCACAGGTGCTTCTCGGGTCTTCTGCCCCTGAGGTGGGGCAGGAGTGTAGAGTTCACTGGAGTTGGGTATCATTTCCCTTCCCCTAGGCTGATTGGACTCCGATAAAACTCCAGTAGGTTAGGCTCTGGTAAAGTAGTTTTCTTGAGGACAAATCTAACACTGGACAGTGTTACCACTTTTGCTTCAGCTGTCGAACATGCCTCAAGATAAGCAGGGAAGTCTGTCTGCTCACCTGTGTTTGCGCTCACCGTGCTCTTCCTTCCCGATGTCTCAAGGCTCCTTCTTCCGTCTCTCCTGTTTGGAGAACTTCCCCTGGGCAGTCTGATGACAAACTGTCTTTTCTTTTTTATTTTTTTAATGTAATTTTTATTTTATGTTGGAGTATAGTTGATTGACGGTGTTGTGTTATTGTCATGTCTACAGCATAGTGATTCAGTTCTACGTATACATGTATCTGTTCCTTTTAAAATTCTTTTCCCATTTAGGTTATTACAGAATATTGAGCAGAGTCCCCTATGCTATACAGTAGGTCCTTATTGTTTATCTGTTTTATATGTAGTAGTATGTATATGCTAATCCCAAACTCCCAGTTTATTCCCCCAGCCTTTCCCCTTTGGTAACCATTTTTTTTTTTTTAGATTCTACATATAAGCGCTATCACGTGATATTTGTTCTTCTTTGTCTGACTTACTTCACTTAGTGTGGTGATCTCCAGGTCCACCCATGTTGTTACAAATGGCATGATTTCATCCCTTTTTATGGCTGAGCAGTATTCCATTGTGTATATATGCACCACATCTTCTTTATCCATTCTTCTGTCAGTGGGCATTTAGGTTGTTTCCATGTGCTGGCTATTGTAAATAGTGCTGCAGTGAAGACTGGGGTGCATGTGTCTTTTTGAATTGTGGTTTTCTCGGGATATATACCCAGTAGTGGGATTGCTGGGTCATATGGTAGCTCTATTTTTAGTTTTTTAAGGAACCTCCATACTGTTCTCCACAGTGGCTGTACCAATTTACATTCCCACCAACAGTGTTAGAGGCTTCCCTTTTCTCCACACCCTCTCCAGCATTTATTGTTTGTAGATTTTTTGAGGATGGTCATTTTGACCGGTGTGACATGATACCTCATTGTAGTTTTGATTTGCATTTCTCTAATGATTAATGATGTTGGGCATCTTTTCGTGTGTCTTTTGGCCATCTGTATGTCTTCTTTGGAGAAATGTCTATTCAGATCTTCTGTCCATTTTTTGATTGGGTTGTTTGTTTTTTTGCTATTGAGTAGCTGAGCTGTCTATATATTTTGGAGGTTAATCCCTTGTGGGTTGCTTCGTTTGCAAATATTTTCTCACATTCTGAGGGTTGTCTTTTCACCTTGTTTACGGTTTCCGTTGCTGTGCAGAAGCTTTTCCTTCACCTTAGAATGCTCTGATTTCCCCATCATTTCTAAAGCATATTTTCACTGGATATCAGATTTGGGCATGACAGTTCTCTTCTTGCAGCGTTTGAAAAATGTTGTGCCAATTCCTTTTAGTCAGTTTCTGTGGTTTCTGTTAAGTCTGCTGCAATTTGAATTGCTTTCCCGTATATGTTCATTTCTCTGACACTGCTTTTGGTTTTGTTCCCTTTCTTCAGTTTTCATGAGCTTGGCTGCGCTGTGTCTCCTTGATCTCTGGGTTTGTCCTCCTTGGGGCTTGCTCAGCTGCCTCAGCCTCTGCAGATGGCTTCCAGCCGCCGTCCCTTCAGCTGTTCCTTTGGCCCTGCTTGGCTTTCTGCTCCTCTCAGGGCTCTGATTGTTGTTGCTGTCACAGCTTTTGTGACGGTCCCTCAGCTTCTTGAGTCTCTTATTTTGTTCTCCTTTCTGCTCAGATTGGGTAATCTCTGTTGTTGTATTTCCCACTTAGCTGACTCTTGCCTCTGTTCTCTCTGTTCTGCTGTTCAGGCTGTTCACTGAGGGGTTAGTTTTGGTCGTTGTGTTTTCAGTTAGGAAATTTCTGTTTGGTTCTTTACATTTTCTTTGGTTAGACTTTCTTTTTCTTTGATGAGATTTTCTGGTTTTTTCTTCATTTGTTTCAAAAATGTCTGTAATTTCTCATTTCGTCACTGCCCCTCTAGCGTGTTTGTCATGTTGGTGTTGGCAAGTACTGGTTTTCCTTTTTCATTCAGTTTGAGGTCCTTCTGGTGTGATTAGTGATTCTCTGTTGGAAACTGGACATCCCGGCACTGTGTCACGAGACTCCGGATGTTAGTAAACATTTTGTCTCGCCTGGCCGGCGCTGTTCTGCAGACGAGGGGCCTCCTCAGTCAAAGCCCTGGTTCCCCGCCAGCCTGTGTGGCCATGGGAGGCGGTGGGGGGGCGGGGTCTGGGCCCCTCCCTACCCGGGGTGGGGCTGGGGGCGCCTCACTGCTCCCACGTGGCCTCCGCTGACGCCGCCGTTCCGCCTGGCGGGGGTGGGAGTCCCCACCTTCCTGACGACCTTGCTGGCTTTGGGGGGCTGGGCCACGGGCTGTTCTGTGGTGTTTGGCTGGAGCGCAGTTTTGTCTGCACGTTTTTTGTCTCGCAGGTCTGCCCTTTCCCGCCCTGTGGCCAGAGATCAGTGCTTGGCGTTAGGGTGGGCATTCTCTATCCTTTGGTGGCCGCTTTTTTGGCTCCAGATCTGGGAAGTCTGAAGCCGTATTGGGTGTTCGGGGCCCCAGCCGGCCTGCTTTCTTCTGTCCGCCTTTCAGTCATCTGGTGTTTGTTTTCTGTACAATGTCCAGGGGGTTTAGTTGTCTTCAGAGCAGGAAGACTGGGGGGAGGTAATACCTGCTCAGTCTTGTGGCCAGAAATCTTATTTTCTATTTAAGAAAATTTGTTAACCTGGCGGGGGGGGGTCAAAGTTGTTTTTGACATGTTTTTTGCCTTATAGGAGAGAAGGCAACCTGTCCTACAAAATATGGTTGAAGTTCTGGGACGAGCGACCCCCGTAGGCGGGTCCTGGGCCGCACTGAGCACAGATGCGTGAGACACCACATTCTTCAGCAGAGACTTGGGTTTCTCTTCTGTCTCCACTTAGAGGGAAGTAGTATCAACACACGTCTAAGAAAACAAAAAGCTTATTTTTAGACATACGCAAAATTCCCTTAATCCTGTCTTCCTAATGCATTATTCTGAGTAGGATTTTGAAATATTCTCTTCTGTTACCTTTTCACACTGAGGCTTTAAAGCACAAATGTATTATCTTTCCTAATGATATCAAAAGCTTATTGATAATATATGTGAACTAGATGGCACTGCTTGTGCGACTCACCACCAAATCATTTGGCCTCTGACACTCATAAAATCTCAGTATATCTGTCTCTGATTTTATGTGCAGAAATTCTAGAGCTGATGCTTTTTATCCACATTGCAAGATCAGTGCTTATCTGGGTACAGATGGGCCAGAAATCCCCAGAAGATGGGGGAAGCCGTTACAAAAGTCAGTAATATGGGTTTATAACAAAGGGAATTTTCAGTTATTTCTGAGTGTGGCTTCGGCACTCCCGTCTGCAGCAGGTTGAACGCTTTTCCTGTGTTGGCTTCTTACCGCGTTTGTAGAAAACCATCAGAGCCTGTGTTGTTTTACAGGGAGTTAATATGCCATCATTTCTGTTTTGCTCAGTTTCTTGTTTGAGTTGATTCGCCCTGAGAATTGTCCGTGATTCTAACCCAGCATTTTTTTCTTCTGAAATGGATAAAATGTATTGCAGTCGTGGTGACATTTACCATCTGACTGGGCTGTGAAGCAGCGAGGCGCTAGATGATCGCGTGTGAGCGGGCACTGGGGGATGCTGGGCTCTTCACCGGCAGTGGTGGAGGCGGGCAGCACAGACCCCACAAGCCTCCCCTTGTTCCTTTGGCTGCTCTGTGCCAGAGATCTCTCACTATCTGCTCTTAGATGTTTTGCAATGGAATCTTGTCATAGTGCTTCTCCTAATTTAATTCTTTGGAAATTACTGTTTCTCATTTCTTAGTTGTACCCATTTCTTTCAGAGGAATATGTAGTGTAAATAATTTTTTAAAGTTGATTATGAAATTACTGCTTTCCAGTCTTGCATATTTTCAGCTCCATTTGATCTGTTTTTAGTTAGCAAAAGATTGGCTTATTTTTAGTTCATGTATTGGACTGTAGTATTTAAAGTACATCTTTTCTGAACATGAGTAAGTGTACGAAGACAGTACGTGTTTTTAACAGCATTCGACTATGACGCCAACATTGAGGCGACTGGGGAAGACATACTCAAAGGAGTCGTGACCAAGGGCCTTCAGGGTAATTCTTTGGAGCATTCTGTGGAGAGTAAACCAAAGACAGCTGCTTTCTTTAAGAGCTCCAGTTTACCACTGAGATTTTTATCGACTTTAATTGTTCTCAAAACAGTCACACAAGGTAAGCTTCCAGATGTGCTTGTGCTATAATTTCTTGTCAGTAACCAGAAGAGAACCCTCCGTAGTGGAGCAGTTCTTACATAGTTGAATATATTTTACATTTTCAGAATGCGCTTTTAAGTTGTTTTATACTGGTGACCCATTGTTGAAAACTACTTTAATTGCTGAATTTGAGAAAAATGAGTGGTGGGTTGGCCTTGTTGCCCTTCCCAGAGGCCCTTGTTGATGCGCTTAGATCACGTGCCCGTAGCAACCTTTGCTGCCACTGCCCTTGCGTTTCCCGCGTGGTATTGAGATTGCTGTTAATAGTTTACTGATTCCCACTAGAGCAGGGCTTGGCGGACTAGAGCCCATGGGCCAAATGTGGCCCACCACCTGTTTTGTCAATAAAGTTTTATTTGAACACAGTTATGTTCATTAGTTTCCTGTTGTTTCTGTTTTTGCTGTATAACAACAGAGCTGAGTAGCTGGCAACGGAGACAGCCTGCCCTCCAGAGCCTATAAAGTTGTTACGTGGCCCTTCACAGAAAGTTTCTCAGCCCCCACGCTCGTGTATAAGTTTACCGCCTTGTTGCCCACTGTACACCCCGCACCCAGCCTGGTGCTTGATGTATACGAGGGAACGAGGAAATGAATGCATTAAAAATGTTTCCTTCAGGGACTTCCCTGGTGGTCCAGTGGTTAAGTCCCCGTGCTTCCACTGCAGGGGGCGCAGGTTCGGTCCCTGGTCGGGGAACTAAGGTCCTGCAGGCCGCACAGCCAAAAAAAAAAAAAAAAGAAAAGTTTCCATCAAAGTTGGCCATTTTTAGTACAGTTTTGATATACAGCTATAAGTAGTTATCTTTTTTGGATTATTAAATATGAGAATTTGTGTTAAGGTGAGTGATACCAATGTAGTCAAACAATAAATAGACCATCTTTCTTCCTTCCCTGTTAGATGATATAACTCAGTCTGGTTGGTTGTTTTTTTAAGTGCACAGTGGTGGTAAATTATTTTGACTACTTTCTCTGAAGTATATTCTCCTGATTATAAGGAATTTAAGGGAAAAACCAAACTGTGACTCTTAGTTCTTTTCCTAACAGATAGGGTGGTCACTGCCTGAAAGGTTGTTTGTGAGAAGGGCTATTAGCCAAGCCAGAGTCCACCACGTGTCAGCATACATGATAGCGTCATGTGATACAAGGTGATATTCATTACCGGTGGAACGCATGGAAAGGAGAAATAAGCAGGAAGGATTCGGTGCCTCCCGTCCCCCTTCTGTGCGGCACAGTATTGGCCGTGCTGACCACCTGCAGGGACCTCAAACAAGTGGGAAGGAACATTGGAAAGGGGTAGAGAAAGCTGGTAACTCGTGCGTACTCTGTGCAAGTCAGACAGTCAGAGAAACTGGCTGAGAGATCAGTGTGCTGTGGTCTGAATGTGTGTCCCCCTCAAAGTTCACCTGAGGAGACCCTAATCCCCAGGGAGGTGGTGTCAGGAGATGGGCCTTTGGGAGGCGCTCAGGTCGTGAGGGTGGTGCCCAGATGAACAAGACCCCACAGAGCTCCCTCGGGCCTCCACCACGCGAGGACACAGCAAGAAGACCGTGAAGGGGGAGGAGGGCCCTCGCCAGACGCCAAACCGGCAGCACCTCGACCCCAGACTCCCAGAGCTGCGAGCAGGACCTTCTGTCCTTTCCCAGCCGTCCAGTCTCTGGCATTGTGTTACAGCAGCCCGAGTGGCCTAAGGCCTAATCTGGGTTTCAGAAAACGGGCTCCAGAGGAAATTCACAGAAGTCCGTTGATTTTGACTACTGTCGTGACTAGAGCGTAACTACCGTGACCATCAGTAACAAGCAGCTGTAATGTGTGAAAAAAAGAGATCTTGTTCATGTAAGCAAAACCAAATAATGTAAAAAATGTGGATATTAATCTAACATGGGATCTGTAAAACCTCATCTGTTGTGAAATATAACAGGACGTAAGTAAAGATTTGGTAAATAACGGGTGAATGAACAGGTTGATAAAGATTATCGCCCAAGTTAAAGGGCAGCAAGAAAGGACTTCCGTTCTTCTTACCCGGGAAGACCAAGAGTATTATTAGAATCTATAAGACACCCCAGGTGGCTGCATCTAATGGTACCAATTAAAATTCCAGTATGGTTTGTGTAAGTTGAGAGAGTAGTAGAAAAGTTTATTTGAAAAAATATTTGCAGTGAGTGTGCTAATTTAAAGGAAACAAGTGAGATAGCAGCCCTGGGGCGGAGGCTTTGCCTTCGCAGATTGTAAAACAACTGTGATGTGTAATAATAAAAATGAGTAATATTGATATAAAACATTATAATAGGAAAATAGTCCAGAATTGACACACAACTGGCACTTCATGTGGACTTACTGAATTAATGAATTTGATTGCTTCCTGGTCCAAGTCAGTTTTTTAAGAACATTGAATCATAAGCCAGTCCCTGTGGAGCTGGTCCCCTGGTCCCCTGTCAGCCTTCACTTGTCAGGTGCCCCAGAGAGGTCCTGAGGGCAGGAGGGGGGCCGTTGGGTCTCAGCCAGAAAGCCGAGGAAGAGCCAGGAGAGCAGGAGGGCATCTAGGAAGCGCCCTTAGGGGCGGGGGTGCAAGTGTGGGGAAAGGGGATTGAGGCACACGCTGTCTTGCCACGCACTGCAGCAAGTTCCGGGAGAAGTAAAAAAGTAAACGTAAGAAAAGCTCTTAAATTAAACAAGTAGACTTGGTGAGAGGACATTTCCTGCTTATAAAATAGAAGCGTCTGTTACAAGATCGGTAAATTTAGTAGAAACAATGGAGAATAGATGGGTTGGATGATACACATAATATTAAATGCTTAATAACCCAAAAATATGTGGGTCTGTAAGGTGATTCCCTGTTCCATTGACTGGACAGTGCGGGTAGATTGTTCCTGAGAATCGACGCAGGTAGTGATCCTTGGTGTGGATTTGACACTGTCATGTCAAGCCCTTTGTATGTTGTCTGAACATGGTTTATCCCCATTTGAGTGGTTATTAGGTCACAGAGCCTAGACCTTTGTGCCAGGGCCACACAGCAGTGTTTGACAGCGTGGTTCAGCTCCGCTCTGTTTCTAAAGCCCACCTCTTGACCCTCCAGTGTGACTCCCCGAGACCATCAAAGAGGTAGTAATAGCAAACACCTACACAGTGCCTGCTGTCCTGGGCTAAGCGCTGCATACTGGCTGCTCTGACCCTTCCAGCAGGGTGGCGAGGGGTCAGCATTCTCTCACCTCCGTCCTGCAGGTGATACGTGGAGGCTAGGCCTGCGCCCTCCATCACTGCTGTGCGGCTCTCTGACATTCACTGTGAGCTGCGACCTCAGACCCGTCACACAAAGCTAAGTGATCGGGGGATGTGCCACCGGAGGGGACATGTACAGCTTTGATTGCACTGTAGTTTATGATCACTTTTGAAGTGCATTCTGGTTTCAGGAGCCACCAAGATGTATCCTAACGTTTAATAAGACTTATTGTAAGGAAACAGTTCAAGAGGGAAGGAAGTCCCAGGTTGCTGGTGTGCTGTCTGCGCTGGTGGAGAAAGTGGGTGGGTCCTCGTGCTGTTGCCGGTCTTTTTCTAGCCACACTCGGTGGTTTCAGGGTTCCTCCCCACAGGAACCTGAGGAGGGATGTGGGCTCGTCATTTTTACAGAAGAACAAACTGTAAGGGAGCCAGATCTTTCTCGAGGACAGAGAGATGTCATGCGTCATCAACAACGATACTGCATAGGTGTGGGAATCAGCGTGAAACATTTGAATACAGCTCTCTGCATGCACACTTGATCTTTACACTTGATCCGTGTAAAGATGCGAGGATTAGAAGAAGTGATAAGAGTCTTACCTGATGGGATTACCTGTCTAAGGGACAGCCTTCTCCTGTTTGACTTAATGTGTGCGTCAGGGCTTGTTCTGTAGTCCTGCCCTACCCGCTCTCGGCCCTCGACCCACACGGGTTTGTGTGTTTGTGATTATGCTGTCACCCTCAGGCTTAGAGGGGTGCGGCGTGTGACTGCCGTGCTCAGGGGCAGAAAGGCTTGGCCTGGGGAGGCGGCAGCGTGACCGGCAGGTGAGAGCTCAGCTCTGCAGCCACAGGCTCAGCCCCGTCAGTGGTGTGCAGCGTGGGCCCCTCCCTTTTCTGTGTTTGCAGCGTGTGTTTGCGGCGGCGTTCTGGCGTCCAGCAGGCCCCTAGGCAGTACGCTAACCACTCTCCTTGTGGCCGTCATTACTGTTTGCTGGTATTAAACCGCGCAGGGTTGGTTTCCCCTGAGACAGAATCGATCTGTTGGATGCCGTTGGGTTTCTGTCGCTGCTCAAATGGACCACGTAAACACGTGGTTCTTTGGGCTCAGCTCCGCTGGGAGGCTGGGCTGGGCTGGGCTCCTCCCCCATGCGGCCCCTCGCCTGCACCTGTCTACACCGCACCAGGGGCTGCCGGGCTGGAGGTCTCTGCCGCCTTCTGCGGTCACAGTCCCAGGTGGGCCCGGCCGCAGAGGCGGAGTCACTGCCGAGACTCCATCCGATCCTCGAGCCGGCCGTCGCCCACCGATGGCCTCTGATCAGGACTAAAAGGTGGTCTTGTTGAACGTTGGGACGTTTCTTAAACACTCAGTAGTACAGCATGTGTATAGAAAGAAACCAGGTTTGGCACAGTTGGTAACTAAACTTTTTTAGAATACTCTTTTAGAGGTTAAATTGGTTTTTAGGAAATCTTCATTATTAGGGAAATTAAAGTAAGGAGGTAACTTTTAATTTCCCCTCGAAAGATTAGACCACTTTAAAAAGATAACCAGGGCTTCCCTGGTGGCGCAGTGATTTGGAGTCCGCCTGCCGATGCAGGGGACACGGGTTTGTGCCCCGGTCCGGGAAGATCCCACGTGCCGCGGAGCGGCTGGGCCCGTGAGCCATGGCCGCTGAGCCTGCGCGTCCGGAGCCTGTGCTCCGCAACGGGAGAGGCCACAGCAGTGAGAGGCCTGCGTACCACAAAAAATAAAAAACAAAAATAAAATAACCAAGTACCATCTTTGTATCCCCTCCAAATTACTGAAGGACTACTTTTTAAGCTTGCAAACCTGCTGGATCGTGCAGCCTTCGGCCTGTTTAATCTGAGTGATTAAATGCTCAGTGAGAAGGGAGAGGACTTGGTGTCAGATGCAGCAGGGCAGCACCCATAGTGGTGCTTGTACCCGGGAGCGGCCGTCAGCGCTCTCCTGCCTCAGCAAGGCAGCTCCGGAGAGCAGCTGCAGCTTTGCCGACCTCGATCCACGGTCGCTTTGCAGTGCTCTGCGAAGCTCAGAATTTACGTGCAGCGGTGTGCCTTGGGCTGGATGCTACCAGAGGTAAAGATGAAGTGCGTTATAAATTGACACAGAGGCACAGATCTTAAGTTCTAAACATTCTTTCACATGTGTTTTCATTTCACACAGGTTATTCCCAGCTTCTCATTCTTCTTTCTTAATAAATTTATTTATTTATTTATTTATTTTTGGCTGTGTTGGGTCTTCGTTGCTGTGCGCAGGCTTTCTCTAGTTGCGGTGAGCGGGGGCCACTTGCGTTGCGGTGCGGTGGCTTCTCTTGTCGTGGAGCACAGGCTCCAGGCGCGTGGGCTGCAGTAGTTGTGGCACACGGGCTCTAGGGCGCAGGCTCCGTAGTTGTGGCACACAGGCTTAGCTGCTCCGCGGCATATGGGATCTTCCCGGACCAGGGCTCGAACCCGTGTCCCCTGCATTGGCAGGCGGATTTTTAACCACTGCGCCATCAGGGAAGTCCCAGCAGCTTCTCATTCTTAGTAATTAGGGTTCTAATTATTTCTTTGGTTTACGTAGCATGGACAGCAAAGAAGAGACAAAACCTGAGGCCAGAGGACAGGAATTTAGTGGTGATCCTGTCATATTTTCAGTGTGTTTCAGAACACTTCTGAGCCTTCTTTAAACAGAACTTTCAGCAGAAAAATTAACTCACTAGGGCGTGAACAGCATGAACAGTTTCTGTTGCTTCGAATAGTGTGTTGAAAGAGTTTTAGAGAACCGGAATGTTCTTGCACATTTGAAAGCACGGTGTAAACTGTTGTAGCCATTGAAGTATCTTAACTCATCTGCGTTGATCCCGGTCACATCAGTGCTTCCCAGTCACCCGTGGGACATCTTGGAGAACGTTCCAGGGCTCCTGACCGCAGGTGCCGTCCCTGCGTCGGCTGTGGTCGGATCTCCAGCCATTCGTCACGGTGGAGGCATCGCAGGAGACTCCAGGCGGGTCAGTCTCCTGAGGCTCTTTGAGGGCCTCCTGTTTGGTCTGGAGCAGAGGGCAGAAACCCTGGTTTAAAACCCATAGAGCACGTTTGTATGAACTTGCATTTTGAAACAGGCGACCGTGTGGCAGCAGTAGCAAGAAAATGTAATCTCAGAGCCTTGTCAAGATGACAGCACCAATGCTGTTGAGGTCTGTGGAAGCATGTGGTAAGTTACAGTCAGATATGGGGACTGGCATTCCTTGTGGTGTTTACTAGTAAACATCCATTGTCTTCTTTCTTGATGTAAAGAAGGAACGGTGTTTATTGTGACTTAAGCGTTACAGTAGGGAAATTCTGAACGACTTTTGCCCTGTCATAATGATGTCCCTCCCCGTTGGCCTTCAGCCTGTCGCCTCTGGTCGTTCAGTTTTTCCTTTCCTCTTGGATCCATGGAAGTGGCGGTGTTCCCTTCCTGCCGTCTGCGTCTGTCACCAGCCGGACCACTGACGCAGCCGCTGTGTGACGCCCTTTCAGCCGACTCCCTGGCGCGGGCGTTGGACTCTCTGTGTCTGGACTTGAAGGCGGATGAAGGGAAGAGCCTGTTCTTGGAGCACCCGGCTGTCCCGGTGGTGCTGAGCCACCTGAGGGTTCCCAGCAAAGGGCTCCTGTCCTGCGTCGTCGACAGCCTGCCGCAGACGACGGTGGAATCCAGTGAGTGTCGCATCTCTTCTGACAGTGTGACTCTGCGGGTCAGGCCCTGGTGCCTCTTATACCCCAAATGCTGTGTGGTAGCGTCTTCAGTCCCACCCCTGACCCTTCGTCCACATTTCCACGAACTCGGTGCAGTTTCCAGGGGGCCCCGGTTGTGTGGATTCGTTCTGCGGCGTCACTCCCGTCCTCGAGCCTCTCTCTGCGCTCTGTGTCCCGTGTTGTCCCTGAGGCTGGGAGGGAGCGCGGCCCTCAGACGCGTCCTCACCTGCAGGGGGGGGAGGGGACCCGGTTTCCTCCGGCGGTCGTGCTGGGGTAACGCGCTCTTCTGACTTGCGGGCGGTGGCCCCTCACCCAGCCCGGATACGGACGGGGTTGCCGAGCCCGGGTGCTCTGGTTCGCTTTGGCTGCCTTGTTGTTTGGACCCCAGGTGAGCTCTCGACTTGTAAGAAGCAGCCATTTAGCTTCGGTCATTCCTTTTCACGTGGAGCTGCTCCTTTTCCCTGTGTTGCATTTCTGATTATGCCTTTCAGGAAGCGGAGCCCACAGACGGGAGCTCAGCCTGGGAGAGAGTGCGCGAGGCCGGGTGCCCGGTGGCCGGCCTCGGGCAGGGGGTTTGTAGGCAAGACACAGAAGCAAAGCGAAGCACCTGTGTATTTGTGTCTAATATAATGTTTGCCTTATTTGGCTGTTAGGATCGTTGTTCTTGAGTTCGGTTTCTCAGATTCTGGTTGGGTTCTGCTCTGTCTGGTGGGCTGTGACCTGGGGAGACTGGAGCCACGTAGTCTGGTGGCCGCCTTGTTTACTGACTGTCGTGACAGTATTTGGGGAAAGTGTACTGGGTTCCCGGCACTGGGTGGCAAGTTCAAGACGACTGGTCCTTGGTGCGGAGGTGGAGATGGAGAAGCGGTAGGAGCTCCGTCCGTCCTGGGCCCCTGCGGCCGCAGGGTCCCTTCTCTGCCCAGCCCCGCTGCTCCCCAGGCGTGAGGGCTGCCCTTAGCTGTGCAGGCAGAGTTCTCTGAAAGCTGCTCTGACGCATTTCCTTGAGTGTAAATTGAGGTCTGTGCGTTGATTTACCTGAACATACGTATCGTGGAGCACACTGTTATTTTTAGATTGAGGGCTTCTGATTATCTGTTTTGGGCGTGAATGTAAATCATACAATAACTGAGCAATGTGCTTTTAGAAGACTACTTGGTGGTTTCTTTTTTTCCTTCCTGTCGGTGGTAAAAGCTGTTACTTATCTGGGTTTAGCTGTGTAAGGACATGAGTCTTACTTTATTTTAAAGAATACTTTCCTTTTCTTGTCAGACGTAGTTTTATTTAAAGAATACATTCCTTTTCTTGTCAGACGTAGTTTGAATAGAACATTTAAGTTTGTGTTTGTATTGTTAGTTTATTCTCTTGTGTGCCCCAGAAACCATCTTGTCCAAGGTGACCCACCTGAATGGCAACAATGTATTTGAGTACATTTTGCACACCTTGTTTTTTTCAAGTATAATTTACTTTTATTATAAAAGTAATAGAAATTTGGAAACTGGCAAAAAACCAAAAAGTCTTAGTATCCAAAAATATGTACATTTGCAAGCACACCCTGCTCTACTGTGCTTTTTCCAAGTACTTTTTTTTTTTTTAAACATACTGAAGGTTTGTGGCAACCCTGCCTTGAGCCACCCGGTTGGCACCATTTTTCCCCCAGCATTTGCTCACTTCCTGTCTCTGTGTCACATTTCGGTAATTCTCACAGTGTTTCAAACTTTTTCATTATTATTATATTTGTCGTGGTGATCTGTGATCAGTGGTCTTTGATGTTACTCTTGTAATGGTTTGGGGGGGTCATGAACTGTACCCTTAGAAGATGCTGAACTTAATAATGTGTGTGTTCTGACTGCTCTGCTGGCCGCTGTTCCCTGACACACAACAGTATTGAAGTTAGGCCAGTTAATACCCTACAGTGGCTCAAAGTGTTCAAGTGAAAGGAAGACTCACACGTCTCTCACTTTAAATCAAAAGCTAGAAATGATGAAGCTTAGTGAGGAAGGCATGTCGGAAGCCAAGAGAGGCCTAAAGGCAGGCTTCTGGCAACAAACACTTAGCCGAGCTGTGAGTGCAAAGGAAAAGCTCTTGAAGGAAATTAAAAGTGCTACTTCAGTGAACACAGGAATGATAAGAAAGCAAAATAGCCTTCTTGCTGATTGCACAGAGTCTCGGTGTCTGGACAGAAGATGAAACCAGCCACAACGTTCCCTTAAGCCAAAGTCTAATCCAGAGCAAGGCCCTGACTCTTCAGTTCTTGAAGGCTGAGAGACGTGAGGAAGCTGCAGGAGAAAAGTCTGAAGCCGGCGAGGTCGGTTCATGAGGTTTCAGGAGAGAAGCTGCCTCTGTAACATAAAAGAGCGAGAGGAAGCAGCAAGTGCTGCTGTAGAAGCGGCAGCAAGTTATCCAGAAGATCCAGCTAAGAGAATTCATGAAGGTGATATGAAAAACTAGGGCTGAAGGCTTACCAATTTGAGGAAAGACATGGTTTTACAAATCTAAGAAGCTAACCAAATTCCAGAGCTCAGTGAAGTTCAGGATAAACCCAGAGAGACAGACCCACACGGAGACACGTGATGTTAAACTGTCAAAAGTCAAAGACAGAGACTCTTGAAGGCAGCAAGAGAAAGTGTGGTCTGCACACAATGGAATATTACTCAGCCTTAAAAAGGAAGGAAATGCTGGCACCTGCCACACCTTGGATGAGCCTTGAGGACACTGTGCTCAGTGCAATAAGCCAGATACAGAAGGATAAATCCTGTATGATTCCACTCATGTGAGAGCCCTAGAATCATCAGATGTATAGAGACAGGAAGTAGGATGGTGGGGGCAGAGGCTGGAGGGGTGGCTGGTGTTTCACGGGGACAGAGTCAGCTGGGGAAGATGAAGAGCTCGGGGGGGATGGGGTCGGGGGGATGTTTGCCCAACGGCGTGAGTGCACTTCACACTAACAAAGACTACACTTCTATAAATGGTCAAAATGGTAAATTTTATGTTATGCATGTTTAACCACAATTTGAAAATTAAACATAAATGAACTTTTAGTACTCAAAAAAAAAAAAAACCATTCGAGCAAGGCAGAACTGTAGAGAGCATTAAGTGTTTTTTCCAAAAAAATCCCCAGAAACCTTGTCATTTGGAAATACCCATCATCAGTGTTCAGTGGATGTAATTGCAGACACCGTCCTGTGCGTGTGTCCTTGGAGGAGGGGGGCGGGTGAGTGGGTGGCAGGTGGAGATGCTGTAACACAGGGGGCTCATTACACACGTTATTTAGTGAGACGTGCTTAATCTAACAGGAAAAATGAAGCAGAGTTGAGTCAAAAATGATCACAAGCTCCTTCTGTTAAGAAATAAGGTGAGGGCTTCCCTGGTGGCGCAGTGGTTGGGAGTCCGCCTGCCGATGCAGGGGACATGGGTTCGTGACCCGGTCCGGGAAGATCCCACATGCCGCGGAGCGGCTGGGCCTGTGAGCCATGGTCGCTGAGCCTGCGCGTCCGGAGCCTCTGCTCCGCGATGGGAGAGGCCGCGACAGTGAGAGGCCTGCGTACCGCAAAAAAAAAAAAAAAAAAGAAAGAAAGAAGGTGAAAAACATCGAGTCTGTCTATTTTTACCTTTTTTATTGTAAACTATATACAACATAAAATCTCCCATTTTAAGTGTGCCCTGTTGGTTGCACCGCTCGGTTTAGGCAGTGCTGACACCCAGCCGTGGAAGGTGGGGCACTGGCACCACCGCTCTTTCCTTCTCCCCACCTCCACTTCCCGGCTGTTTAGTTTGTATCTTTCCTGTGACGGCGGAATCTGCACATTTGCTTCATGCTAGTGTCGTCTTCTTACTTTGCTTTATGTTAGTTTTACATTTAATCACATTCAGCGCTCAGGATTAGTCCTTTGACTGCACCCTCTGCATTTCTGTTCTTAATTCTCAATGATCTTTTTTTTTAATTAATTTTATTTATTTTTGGCTGCATTGGGTCTTTGTTGTTGCACGCGGGCTTTCTCTAGTTGCGGCGAGCGGGGGCTACTCTTCGTTGCAGTGTGCGGGCTTCTCACTGCAGTGGCTTCTCTTGTTGCGGAGCATGGGCTCTAGGCGCGCAGGCTTCAGTAGTTGTGGCTCGCGGGCTCTAGAGCGCAGGCTCAGTAGTTGTGGCGCATGGGCTCAGTTTCTCCGCGGCATGTGGGATCTTCCCGGACCAGGGCTCGAACCCGTGTCCCCTGCACTGGCAGGCGGATTCTTAGCCACTGGGCCACCAGGGAAGTCCCTGAACGATCTCTTAATCTTGCTCCCTCGCCTGTGTGCACCCCCCAGTTTAGGAGGTGCTGTGGAGGCTGCTTCGTGTTGCGTTGGAAGCACTGCCGGGGCGCCTACACTCAAGGAGGTCCCGTCTGAGTGCTCATGCTGGGTCGCACGTGGTGCTTCGCGGCTGTCTCGGGAGGCCAGAGGGCAGCCTGGCCTTCCCAGCAGTGGTGCCCCGCTGCTCTCCTGGGTGGTTGATAGCTGCTTCCTCCCTCAAGCACACGGTGTAGCCCTTGGATGTTGCCTGGGTTGCTGTTCTGTGTCCACTTAGCATTTCACATATAACATAATATGTAATATTTTTCTTTTATTAACTTTATATTGTTAGGAACACCAGTTGTCCTCATGGATCTTTTTTGATGGTTTTCCATATCTTGGCTTCTTTCTGGTCCTTTCATTTTTGTTTTCATTCTCTGTGATGATCGGATTGTTATGACAGTAATCTAATTTTCAGCTCTGTCCTTTCGGTTTCTTGATGTTTTAATTTATTACTTCTTTAATGGTGTTTTGATTCTCTCTCTCTTAAATCCTGTTTATCATCTTTTCTTTCTTATCTTATTGACTAGCCTTGTTATTAGGTTAACTGAGACCTCAGAACTCTTATGGAAAACTGTTCTGTTTCTTGTGTTTTCTTTTAGGTTTGACTCTGCCTTGTGTGTGCTATATCCCTTTCTGATTGATTGGTTGATTGATTGATTGGTTGATTGATTGGTTGATTGATTGCTATAACATGCTCACCGAGTTGACATGCTGTCTCTTTTTAAATCTATTTTATACATATTAGTGTATATATGTCAATCCCAATCTCCCAATTCATCCCCCTCCCGCCCCCTGCTTGGTGTCCATACATTTGTTCTCTACATCTGTCTCTATTTCTGCCTTGCAAACCGGTTCATCTGTCTCTGATGACTCTGGTTCCCTGTCCTTGTGGACGGGGTGGGCCTTCCACACTCTGCCTACCATTCGTCCCAGTCCAGGTTTTCTCTCCCTTCCGTGCCACAGTTTGAAAGCCCTTTTTCCTAATGTATCCATTCTTTCCTGTAGCCGGTGGCTCTGGTGGTGACGTGCTCTTTGCCAGATTCTCAGGGCTGTGTTCTCACTTCTCAGATTCTGCTAAACTATCTCGTTTGGGTTCATTTAACCTAGTTAGTGGGAGGCGTGGGTGTCCTGTTCCCATAGAGAAATTCTCTTGGCTTCAGCTGGTTCCCAGTACAGTTCGCTCTGGGACTTTGTTTTCAGTTGATTCCCTGTCAGAGGAGTGAAGAGGCGGCAGTGGCTCCCCTGCGGGTTTGCGGGGGTGGGGGTGGGGGGTTGGTGGGAATTCCAGAGGTTGTGTCCCCTCCCCCGTGTCTTGCGGAAGAGGTGCGTCGAGGTGGGCTCAGGCCCTGCTCTGGAACTTCGTGCTTCTGTCCTGGGCTGCCTGCCCTGCTGCCAGTTTTAAGGTCGTGACCGAGGACTTCTGCCCTTCCTGTGTCTGTGTGTGGGTTTGGTTTTTGTAAATGAGGTTTTTTGTTTCATTTGTTTTACAATTTTTGATCCATATGACTAGGTGTTGGGGAGAGAAATTCTCTCAAGCACTTTTATCTTCCCATTTTAATCAGTGAAGACATCAGTGAAGTTTAGAAGAGGAGTCACCTGGCCTTTTGGGCCTTTGGTTCTTCTTTTCCTCTCTCGTACGGGCCACGTGTATTCAAATTGAAATTCTTCTAAGCTTAAAAAATATATAATTAATTTAAACACGGTAGTACTGAAGAAAATGTTGACTATAATGTTTCACCTTTATAGGTAAACCTAACCGAATGCATATATGAATCTTTGCGTTTCCTTTCTCTTGTTTGACGTCTGTCTCACAGGTCAGAAGAGAGATTGGAAGTCAGGCCAGTGAACCTCTTCTGCTTCTAAAAGACCTTTGTAAGCTTTACTTTTAAAATACGCAGGTATATTAAACTCTTTGCATGGTCTTGGCCTTTTTCCATCACAGAGGTCATACAAGGAAGTTCACTTTTATTTGGAAGTGCTTACTTGTAAATATCTGTGTTTTATTCATGCCAGGACCTGATTTACACATAAAGTAAAGCAAAATAAAGGGAGATGCACTCCCTCACACTTCTGCAATTTACAAACAACTGTCATAACTCGCTTAGGTGTTCTGCGGGCTTTAAATGGAAAGCACTGATACTGCGGCCTGTAGCAGTGTTGAGAACCCCCGAGGTGGCTCCGGCAGTGACTGGGGGCTGTCCCTCTCCCCGGACCTCACTCGTCAGCCGTGCGGTGGTCAGCCTCCCGGATGAGAGTGACTTGCACCACGGGTCTCAGGGTCTGAACCGAGGAAGGTGTACAGTTGCTTAACGAAGCTGCTTGAACTCTGGGTGTATTTTTCATCTGTTTGCAGATTATGTCACCATACTCGTAACCTAAAGTTCATTCTTCAGAAAGAGTCTGTGTGTCTGAGATCGAAACACATGTAGACACTTGGTGGGCTCCCGTGGGGAGGTGTGCATTTCCCCTCCAGCTTCTCACCGCGGGGTCCCGTGCAAAGGGCACAACCTTGTTTCCATGCACCAGCTTTCACTTCCTGTTACCGAAACATTCCTCCGACTGTTATTTTGGGGTTTGCCAGTTTCACTACTTAATAGTTTATTTTCCTCAGTACACCATCAAAATGCTGACATAGAGTCTTTCCGGCTGTGCTTATGTGCTCAAAAAGAATGAAGAGCGCAGACTTCTCTTATTCTTACGTCCTTTAGTCGCTGATTTGTGCTTGAAATAAAGTGCTGTCTCCATTTTGGGAGCCCCTGAGTTTTACAGGGGAATTTAACTATTTTAAAGGCCACAGTTTAATGTTATTGTATGATTTTTGTTTCTGTCCAAGCTTCCCTAATTACAAATGTAAGTGATTTACACCTTGGAAAGCATTTTTACACACTGTTTTGTTCGGTGGAGCTTTCAGTTTTCACGGTTACAGACTTTACAGGGACTCTTTTTCATACACCTTTGTATATGTCTGTCAGAGTCAAAGGATATACACACTTAAGTCTTTTCATACGAATCTGGCAAATTCCAGTTATTTCATTACATCAGTACTGAGCTGAATATTTTTACTGCTTTTGTTCTGTTGTGAGTTGCTTGCTTGCACCCTTTGCTCATTTCTGAAAATATTAGGTCCATCTTTTTCTTAGTGATTTATAGAAGCTCTTTTTATAGTAAAATATCAATTCTTCTGGCAAATATATTACGAGGAGATTTCTGCCCCCAACTCCCACCCCACCAAGTCTGGCATTTCCCTTTTGTTTTGTTTTTTAGAGTTCCGCCTTTTAATTTGTTCTCATTTCTTTTACATAGACATTTAAAGTTCTTTACCTTATAAAATTTTTGAATCTTTTCTTTTATGAATCTTTCCCACTTTTGCTTTTATGCTTTAAAAAGTTCTTTCCTATTCAGCGATTATGTAAGTTGTCATTAGCACGTAAATGAAATTCTTAAATTTAGGGTTTTTTAAAAATTACTACCCCCCAACAGAATTTCTTACCGCTAAGTATTTAAACAGCCTCCTCTTACGGACTTTCTTCTAGATTCCGCTTAATGGAAGTTTGACACCAGGGGAAACGGTCTTACCTTCGGTTTGCATCATTCAAGAGCCAGTAGTATTTTAATTCTTCAGATGATGGTACTTTTCCCCATGGTTTAGGAGGGGAAAGAATGAACACCCAATTCAGTGTTGGTGAGCCCCGTCCGCAGGCGCGCTGGCCCCTCGCCGCGGACCCGCCTGTCTCGCAGGGTTCCCGCAGCCCTTCCTGCAGGTGTGCGGCTGCTCCCTCTTCTTCCGAACCTGCTCGGTGCCGCTCCGGGGCCCGAAGCTCGACCTCCACGTCCTAGAGAAGCTCAGCAGCATCCTACAGAAACTGTCCAACATCAAGTAAGGATTTCGTGTTGCTAACATTTTTTGTTAGGACGTATCTTACTGTGATCATTTAGATGTTTCCGAATCCTGTAGTGGCTCAACTGTGATGACTAACTCAAAGTTTCCAATAAGTGTGTGGAATATTAACACTGATCCAAGACCGCACGCTTAGGGACAGAGTGAACCCTCGAACAGCTTCCTGCACACTGGTATTCTGTGATGGAACCGGTGAAAATAAGGGAGAGAATAAAACACTATTTTGTAGATCCTTCTTATTGACTGCAGTGCGTTTAGGGAAGAGAATGAATCGGGCAGAAAAGATCTTAAATGATGCTGGTAACGAACTCTTATGGGTATGCTCCTGCCACTGGTTTGGTTTTATTGCAAGAATTGAGGGCTTTCTTTTCATATTTCTTCTTTCCCCAATGCACACGTCGGTAAAACCAGTTTATAAATTATAAAAAAAGGACATAGGCTTTAAGCCGTGTTCTCCTGGAGTCTTGTATATGCCAGTGTTTCCCCTGAGGCACCTCCAAGCACCTTCTGTCCGTTGCGTTTTTGTGACAGTACAGCGCTGGGCTGGTTCAGCTCCTCTGCCCGCCCCGCCCCCGTCCCCTCGCCTGTGACTTCCATGGCAGCGGACCTGGGTGTCTCGCCACGCCTCAGCACGCAGGGATGGTGAATACAACGCATCCTGAAATTCCTCGTGGTTGTGTGACCGCAGGTCCGTCTCTGCTGTTTGGTGTCGCACACGGTACCGCACTGTAGGGAATTACTGTCAAATTGTAACCTCGTACGCAACTCACCAACTTATGAGTTTAGCGCTGGTATCAGCTGAACTTGTCAGTTCACTGTCTTCCTTTGCCTGCAGGCCGACTGCCTGTGATGTCTCGATTTGTAATCAGTAAATTCTCGAGGCCTGTTGCCGTTTACCCTCTGTGGTGGCACAAGGCTGCAGTGGCGTCACTTAGGTTTAATTCCTTCTCAGCTCTTAATCCCTGGGCTTTGTTGAAGCAGTGCCCAGTGCAGCTGTGTCCTTGGGCCAGAGTGCTTTACGGCTGGCAATGTGTTTTGTAGTCCGTGTTCATTTCAGACGTAGATGAAGAACCAGAACGAAGCTTGCATGAGGAGTTGGGAGAAGTTGACGCCCAAGCAAGTCTCGGGGTAGATCTGTAAACCCTTCTGTATCGGGTGGTGGTCACGTGGGTTACTGGAGAGGCAAACGGATAGATGTACACGAGGAAATGGGAAATATGCTACCAGGTGTCATTCTCACTGATCGAAAGTGAAGTTACTGAGTGGTTACTATACAGAGGATGGTTGCAAAGGTAGTTTGGAGCCAAGTCAAGAGGCCAGGTAATACTCTGCTGCATTAGAAAGCCCAGCTTACTTAGAATAAGGTGGTCAAGTATTTCACTCTTTCCGGCTGTGAGGGAAAAGTCCGCTCCGGTAGTGAATAGGGGGCACGTTTCAGGATGATAACATATTCTCTTTTCTCCTTAAATACTTTTCCACTTTAGGCCTATTTCACACAAGCTATGTTGTTTGTCTTGGCATGTTCATCCTTTAGTTATCCATTTCCTCCATTATTTTTAAAAACAGGTGCCATTTCCCCACACTCACACGTACCGTATCTCTCACTGTTCCCAAGTGTGTGTAATTAAACTAATGTGCGCATCCTCTTACAGGGGTAATAAGAAGCTCTTTGAACTCTTTACAGTTCATCTGATGCTTCAGGAAATACAAAGGACGACACATCCAGAGCATGCATTTCTCTGTATTAACCTGAATTCAACTCTGTTCAATTTGGGTTTAACAAAATGCAACTCCCTGGCCGCCAGTACAAACCCTTAGGCTGGCTCATTATTATTTGTAGGTATTACCTATGTGTTGCTACTTGTAAGATTGTAAAAATCACCAAAGTAACGACCAAGTGAAGTTACGAGTAGCATCATTTATCATGAAAAAGGGAAAAAAATTTTTAACCTTTAAAATGGAAACTGTAGAAGCTGTGGAATGTGGATTTTTTCCATTCAGCTAAGGTGGTACTAATGGACACGATGGAATTTTCAGGGTTAATGAACCTGGAGTTACGTTTTGTAAAAATGTTTTAGGAAAATTCTTTGGAATAAATTGGCGTTCGTGTGGGAACAAGGTTAGAGCGTGTCATCGTTCTGTTTTCTTAATATGTTAAAAAAGTCCCCCTTCTAGAAGCGTATGTACACACACTTCAGCTGCCATAGTTCCCGCACCCAGAGAGCTCTCTTGCCATCAAAGGTGAGTGACGTAGCCAGAGGTCTGGGTAGAGCTCGGGACGTAGGACAGAAAACTGATACACAGAAGAAATCATCCTGAAGACTCACAGAGATTATCCTCTATCAGCATTTAATCTCATTTTCAGGATCTGGAAGAAAGTCTCAGGAAACTTGGGCCCCTTCAAAAGAATGTAAGAAGACTGTGCTGTTTGTGAAGCAGAAACAGAAATCCATAAAGAGCTGGCTAATGTGATGGTGAGGCTTACAGGCACTTAAAAATGCAGAAGCGACAGTGAACGCGAGAAACAAACCCATCACCAGTGCTTGAGGAGGCGGAGCCAGTGCTGGGGGGCAGGGGAGGTCCCGGGAGAGGGCGGCGGGCGCACGGCGGCGGGGCTGGCGCTTCCTTCCGAAGGGGCCACGGGGCACAGGCCGAGCAGAAGCCGAGCTGAGAGCCGGAGTCGAGTGGGGACTGAAGGCCCGTGAGCGCACGCCAGGCGTGATGGGCCGCTACCTGCAGGAGAAGAAAAGCAAGCCAGCTCCTGCGGTGCCAGAGGTCAATCGGGAGGACTCACACCTAGTGAACATGCCTGGCGTCGGTGTTTTCAGATTTGCAGGTGTTCAGAAGTTATCCACTTACGTACCATTCTTGAGAAAAGAAACTGCACAGATTACTGTAACCAACTTAAAATTGAGTTTATTAACTCAACCTCGTACCGAAAGACTGTAGTGGGCTCTGGAACCACTGAAACGTAAATAGGTTTAAAGATTTGTTGTAATTTGTGTATAAAATGGAGTGAAATGTTAAATTCCTCAAAAGGGTAAATAATGGGGAAAGCAATAGTTGAGAGTGTTTGGATGAGACTCTATTAATCGATGTCAAAAACAGAATTAACGGGGGCCCTGGGATCTAGGTGGAGAGTGGGAGCTCTAGTAAAAAGCAGCAGCTTTCTGCATTTTCACAGTCCATCTCAGTATTGACTTCGACAGAAGAATGAAGGATAAAGAAGGCTTTTGGAAAATGTCAGAGTAACCACTATTAAAAGCAGAAGAGATTGCTTTTAACTGAAAACTAAAATATGTATACAGACATGGCAAAACACAGAAAGCCAGCAACATGTGAAGAATAAAAATATATATTTAGGATAAGTAAGGGAGATTTTTAAAATTACGAATAAATTCCGTACTGCCCTATGTTGATAAATTTGAAAATCTGGATGTAATGGACTGTTTTCTAGAAAAAGACAAACTTTCAGAATTGCCTCAAGAAATCTGCAATAGAAAATCATTAAAGTCTTATAGAAGCGTGAAAATTAATTTTTAAAATGACATTAATTCCAGATGTTTTGCAGGTGAATTGTTTTAACATTTCAAAGAGGAACTATTTAAAGCTATTTAAACTGGCCCAGAATGTAGGAAAAAACATTCATTTTATACAGATAGCATGAACCCAGTACCAAAAATTGTCAAAGAAAGTAAGAATAAGAGGTTCAAAAGTTTAAAAGAAATATGAACAAGTCAACACCAACCGTATGTTACAGGAACATTAATCCATGACCAACTAGGGTAGCATGCATTCCAGAAATACCAGGTTGGCTTTCTGGTAAAAAAAGAAATATATATATAGTTTCCTGTATTTGCTGAGCAAAGGTAGAAAGCCATACACTCAATAAATGCCTAAAAATACTATAATTCAACTTAGATTCCTGATAAAACTTACTACAGTATGTTTAAAGGGCCATGAAGTCAGCAAAGTTACTGTGAACCACTGGACACGTGCCTGTTAAAAGTCCTGTGACACACGGTGGATGCTCAGGAATGCTGACGTTAGGAAGGCCTGGCACCTCCTGCAGCTCCGTTTCATTTTTGTTCACTTGAACTTTATCTTCCCTGATTCAGAATCACAGACTAACCTCTTATTTGCAGAACAGAAACTGAGGCCTGGGAGGGGACGAAAATGGCCCACGTTGGCGCGAGCAGACCAGGTCCCCAGACCCCGAGCCCAGGCGCTCCGTGGCTGCAGGCCTCACGTTCCGTGACGGGCTCGGAAGGCGCCACGAGGAAACCTGGGGTTACGTGGCTGGCCTCTCAGGAAGTCGTGATTTCCTTTTCCAGGCAGAGCCGACCACTTGTTTCTATCTGAAGCCAGTGGCCTGTGTCCCTGAGCACTGCTGCCCGCAGAGGGTGCCATCCGAGTGCGGATGAGAGCGAGAAGCGGTGCAGGGACCCCGGCCCCCAGGCTGGACTCACGCAGCGGCGAGGTCGGCTGCAGCGGCCCTTGACCGGACGCCCTGCAGACCAGCGCGTGGGGCAGGTGGCAGGGGCTTCCGTGTGACCGGAAGGGCTGCAGGGAGACGGTGACTCAGGGCCACGTGGGTGACTGAGACCCACGCTGAGCCTGGAGCGGGAGGGCGTGGTGCGGGGCCTGCCTCTTGCCGCTTTCCCAGCCTTGGAGCTGTGTTCCTCGTGGCGACGCCCGCCCACCTGCTTCATCTCCCAGAGGAAGCGCTCCCCCGCTCGGGTTGTGTGCCGTCTTTCAGGCGAACGTCTGTCTCTCCCGGGCTGTGAGCTCCCCGCAGCCAGGGACCAGAGGCTTCACATCTGTCCTCCCGGCACTGCTGGTGCACACGGGTGGCGCCGTGTCCGCGGAGGAGGGAGTGGCGGGTGGGATGCACGGATGCGCACAGACTTCGCTGGGGCTGGTGAGGCCGGCGGGTTGGCATGTCCACGTGGATTTCTGTCTTTGGTTAGACCGGGAGACGGGCCTGTTTCCTCCCGTTTCTCGGACCAGCAAGGCGTCCTGGTGCACAGGAGGCAGCCCAGCCACGGGGTCCGCGGGCCCCGCTCAGGACGCGGGGGGCGGCGGGGCGGTGGGCGGCGGGATCCCCGCCCACTCCAGGATGTCTGCGCACAGGGACTCCACGGCGTCCAGCCGCTCGATCTGCACCAGCTTGGTGAGCAGCTCCGGGATGCTATAGCCGGCCGTGCTGATGCGGTCAAAGAGCTGCAGGCCGTCCGTCATGCCCCCGATCTCGTCCCGCTTGAGCCCGAAGCTCTCGGCCAGGTGGCGCCACGTCTTCACCACGGCCTTCTCCGAGTTGTACGTGGCGCTGAGCATCCGGCTGGTCTTCTCCAGGCAGTCGAACGGCAGCTCTGTGGGGCTGAGGCCTGCGCGACAAAGGGCCACAGTCAGAGATCGGCAGAAGCGCGGCACCTTTGAAAAGGCTTTCTAGACTCTTTTTTAAAACTGTAAAATAAAACACAAATGCAGAAAACCACACAGAATATATGCTTAAGGCAAACAACTCCCGGGACACTGCCAGCCACACGCGAAGCCCCTCCATTCCCCTGATCCAAGCAGCCCTCTAGGACGCCCTCTAGGACATGGTGGGCCATCACCAACGCCTTTGATACGGGCCACTCTTAGGTGCCCCTGCCGGTATGAGGTCCCTTTATGGGGACCACGGTCACCTTCATGAAAGGTGCTCCAAGGACAGCCTGGCATGGGTGTCATCTGAGCCAAGTCACTGCCAAGTCAGTGGCCTAGCATTCCTCAGACCCCACTGTACGTCAGACTCGGTCAGAGGCACTTAAAAAAGAACGTGTTTCCACTTCTGGAAGATGGAGTAGACGTGCTCTTCCCTCTTCCTCCTGGTAGCACAGCTGAAGACCCGGGATACACCCACAAGCACAGGCAAAACGCCTGTCAAAAGCCTGCTCTCTCAGCAAGAAGAAAATACTCGGACAGTGACTGCCCTCTTACAGCCAGACACACAGAACAGCCCTGGTCCCACTCCCTCCAAGGCCAGCAAAGCTGAGTGGGAGCCTGGGCGTCCACCCCCAGGAGGCCGTAGCACCAGGTGTGTCAGCAGGGCCAGGTGGGGACAGGGGCTTGCTCCTCACCAGCTGGTAACAAGCCTCCCCGCCCCCGTGGGGTTGGTGGAGACCACTCGGAAGAGCAGATGCCCACCCGCACCCCCACGGGTGTCAGCGAAGGCCGAGTGGGAACCCGTGCATCCACGGCCACCTGGCGGTGACAAGGGGTGCCCCTCCCTCACCCAGGTGTGTCAGAGGAAGCCAGCTGCACAGAAGCTTCAAGTAAGACCCTGAGTCTCAGAACATCACATAAAACTGTTCAGGTTTCCATAGAAACTCATTCATCATGACCAAGAACCAGGAAGATCTCAAATGAGTGAAAAAAGACAATCAGTAAACGCCGACACTGAGATAGCAAGATGTTGGGGCATCGGACAAAGATTTGAGAGAGGCCGCGATAAAAGTGCTTCAACAAGTAATTACAAACATACTGACACTTGAAACAGGTAAGAAAAAACAGAAAGGCTAACAAAAGAAAGTATAAAGAACCAAACGGAGGCTTCCCTGGTGGCGCAGTGGTTGAGAGTCTGCCTGCCGATGTGGGGGACGTGGGTTCGTGCCCCGGTCCGGGAAGATCCCACATGCCGCGGAGCGGCTGGGCCCGTGAGCCATGGCCGCTGAGCCTGCGCGTCTGGAGCCTGTGCTCCGCAACGGGAGAGGCCACAGCAGTGAGAGGCCCGCATACCGCAAAAAAAAAAAAAGAACCAAATGGAAATGTTAGAACTGAAAGATGTAATAACCAAGACTAAAAGCTCAGTAGATATGGCAGAATAAAGAGGAAAGAATTAGTGAACTGGATAGCGGAATAGAAATTACCTACCCGAACGAGAGAAACTGAAGGACCCAAGAGCCAAACCCAGCCAGACGGCCAGAGAGGGTGCCCGGGAATAAGTGCCCCCTGGCCCTCCGCTTACCTTCCACAACGCCACACACGTTGGCATACACGTCCAGTATTTTCTTCCTTCGACTCTGAATCTACGAATAAAGGTGAGTATTAAGTTTCAGAAAGCGAGAAAACGGCAGCAAAGCACCTAATTCTCCACCTCAGTGTTGGCGGGCAGCCGCCTTCCCGATTTCCCATCAGAAACGCTGAACCGCGGCCTGGCAGGAACGGCTGTCAGATTCGCAGAAGGAAGCCTCTCCCCTGGGTCACCCAGCTCCGGCGCCCTCCTTGCTCACAGGGCCTTCTTGGGCTCCACTGGACATTCAGACTCAAGGACGACCAGAGGCCACGTCTGGCCTCGGTCTGTATGGCAGGACGGACCTGGGGGCCCCAGCCTGCAGGGGGGTTCCTGCAGGCACGGAGCCGCTTGGCGCTCTCCAGAGCGGGCGGCTCGGCGTGCACACGTGGCCCTCGGAGCCACCATCTCTTGGGACGACCCCACAGGCCCCCTCCAAGGGTCAATGAGCTGGGCAGCCAGGGCGCATCCTTGTCGGGAGTGACCCCGAGGCTGCACCTCGGCCCCCACGGCACCCGGCCGTTCTCTGGGCGGCAGGCGCGTGTGTGCACGTCCGCGTGTGTCTTGTCTGGGTGGGTATATTCCAGTATGTTTACAAAGGATGTGTTGTCCTGTGCTGTTCCAAGTCATTTAAACTTTCTCCTCTTGGTTTGTTATTTTCCCTTTTCTTCTATAAAGCTGCATAGTAAGGGAACTAACTTTTCTGTCCTTAATGCCTCCTTTTGAACCTGCCTCCTGGCGGGGCTCGTGGGAGGAACCCCCGGACTCAGCAGCGCCTGTTCAGTGGAAGGCGGTGTGTTTGGGGGCCGGGCGTGGGCCTCACCCCGGCCGCCTTGGTGGCGGTGGACGGCTTCTCCCTGGCCAGGTGGACCAGCGACAGCAGGCACAGCTCTGAGGGGCCCTGCCCGTCGGGGGCCAGCTCCTCGTCGCTGTCCAGGCTCCGGTTCAGCAGCTGCTCCTCCTCCGATGAGGCGTCGTTTTCACTACGGAGACAGGGTTAGGGTTAAAGGCGCCTGGGCTGGCTGGCCTCACCTGCTGCCCCAGCAGTGGGGACCGTGGGCGCTGGCAGCTGTCCCCGCTGTGCCGAGCGGCTCTGGGCACGGGCCTCGAGACGGACAGACACCGCTCTGGGTCCTCCCCACCTCCCGGCCGTCCACACCCGAGTCTCCACCGAGCAGACGGGGTACCGGGCCGGCGCCGCACCCCGCAGACGCCTGGAGTTACTGGAAACAAAGCTGAACACAGCCTGCGCCCGGGGACCCCCTCTGACGGGGGCGGGGCGGGGGGCTTCGGGACCCCCCACGGGGGGCAGGGGGGCTCACGTCACCCCCCTGCCCCCGCCCAGGCCGCAGGCCTAGTCACGCTCCCGAAATCACTCCACGCAGACGAAGAACCACATTGTTCCTCATAGGCACCCTGCTCGCCCCCTGTGGTTTGGCTGAAGATCGATTTAAAGACAGCCCTGTGTCCCAGCAAGTGGGTCACGGAAGCGAAGCCCCGCCGCGGCGCCACGTGGAGGGGCAGGACACGGAGCCCGGCGGGGCAGCCTAGCGCCCCTTCCCGCTCGCACCCCCGAGGGCCCGCCCGCCGCGCCCTGGGCTGCCGTGCCCGACTCACCTCTTGGCCGACTTCGCCGGAGCTGCCGTCAGCTTCTCGAATTCGTCCTGCTCGGAGAACATCACCACGCTGTCTGTGGGGACGGGAGCGAGTCGGGGAGGCGTCAGTGTCCGGCCTCCCCGGAGGGGCGCACGCGCCCGGCCCTCAGCCCACGCCCTCCCGGGCGCCCGGCCCAGGGGCTGCCCCCACCTGGGGCCGCTTTCTTCTCCTCCTCCTGGCTCACGGGAGCTTCCGGGCTCTTCACGGGGGCGCTGGGGCAGCAGGCTGCGGGTACAGAGGGCGTGGGCGGCTGGCTCGCGTTGGGGGGAGCGGTGGGGTGGGGCGGGCGCGGGGCGCGGGGGCGGCACCTGGGGCGGGAGGCCTGGCCTTCAGGATGTAGAACATGATGATGAGGACGAGGGCGACGGCCATGGTGAAGATGGTGGACATGGCGATGACCAGGGCCGTGGCCAGGTGTCCTTGGCCCGAGAGCTCTGCTGCGGTCGGGAGAGAAGGCCGTGACTCGGGGCTCGGGCCGCCCTGCGAGGCCGCGGCCCCGGTGAGCAGTGGCCCTGCCGCTGACCCTCCAGGGGACCCTCGGGATCCAAAACGCTGGCTTCGTCTGAGAAACAAGCGCTAAAAGTCCGCTCCGGCCGTCACGTCGGGACCGCCCGTCCGGCCCCCTTGCTGGCCAGCGGCGGCGGATGCCCAGGTTGCTCCCGGGTGTTTGCTCTCGGTTCTACTTCTTTGGGGACCCAGCAGGTGGGTGTGGAGAGAAGGGGGCCCACGAGCTAAACTGTCCTGAAGACAGTTCAATCCAAGATTTTTCCCAGCAAGAGCCGGGGTGGAAGCGTCGCCTCCGAGGGCCGAGACTTGATCCCCGATGTGGCTCCAGCTTCTCCTGCAGCCTCGGGCTCCGTGTGCCCAGGGCCCAGGCAGAGGCGTGCCCAGGCTGCCACGCACCTCCTCTGCTCGTCTCCCCAAAAAGGGGAGACCGGTCCTAATTCTCTGAGGGAACCAAGCAAGACCCGCTCTCCCGAAGCAGGATCCAGGTACCCAGGCCCCCTGCCCCCAGAGGGAGGCCTGCCCCTCTTTGTTAAAAGGCATTAGAGCCGGTAGCCAGGCGCTGCCCCTCCGGGTGGGGTGCATCTGGGTGGTCCTCGTGTTTTCCTTTCCTCTGTGCTGGTGCCACCTCCGTCCTGGAGGAAGTGAGGTCCAGAACTTCAGCTAAGTTCCTGCCTCGGTGCTCCGTGTGAATGCAGGGGTCAGGCTGGTGGGCCGCGCGCCCTGGCATTCTGAGACGGGGGCCCGGAACGTGCTTCCCAACCGGGCAGCACGGGAACAAGTTCCAGTCTTGCTCCGAGAGACACCAAGGCCAGGGTCCTGCAGCCCCCCAGCCTTGAGGACTTGGGGGTGAAGCACAGTTACTGGAAACAAGTATTAAAGTGTCGGGTGGGCAGGTTCATTTGAAAGCCAGCAAGGCTCCCCGGAGTCAGGCCCAAAGCCCCGGGGGCTGGCCTCCCCTCCGGCTCCCTGCTGCGTACACCTGAGTCACCAGCGTGGTCCAAGGGGCCCCGGCACCCGTGGAGGGATCGGCTCACCTCCTTGCAGAGAAAGTTGCTAACTTCCAGCAGCCAGGGCCCGAACGTGACTGACACGCAAGGGGAGTGATCCGAGGTGGAGAAGGTCCTGTTCTGATGACCCTCCTGTCCCCCCCCCCCCCCACACTCTCGGCCACCCCTTGGGGCCGGCACCCTCGCCGCCTTACCTTTGTGGACGAGCTGGGACGGGGACAGGGTGCTACTGCCGGGCGTGCGCGGGAAGCTGGCAGGGACTCCCGAGACGGCTCCCACACCTGTGGGGACGGCGGTGACAATGGGTCCCTCGAAAGGACCCGGCTGCCCCAGCCTTGGAGACGGAGCACAGGCTGCAGGCTGAGCGCCCCCGGCCCCAGGGATCCAGAATTCTCATGAGGAAGGGGCTGGGCCGGGGGCCCTTCACCTCTTAGAGCTCATGACAACCCTACAGAGTGCCCGGACCTCGCGGGCGGTGTTGCTCCCTACGTGGGACACACGGGTTCACAGCTGCTCAATCCGAGGGATTCAGACTCGGTCTCCACGAGCACCCGTGGGGAGGAGAGAAGCAGGTGTGTGCACGCGTGTCTGGGGGGAGACACTTGAGGGATTCCTTCCATTGCATCGAACAGGGACGTTCTTGTAATACTTTTTCTAGTTATAAAACGAATACAGGCTCGTGATTTAACATCTGGAAAATAGCAGAACCCAAGAAAGAAGGGAAAGGATCACCCATAGCCTCACAGTCTAAAGTTGACATTTTGATGTATTTCCCTCTAGAATTTTCCTCTGATAACGTTTTCGAAACAGTTGTGACCGAACGGTTTAAGAACAGAGATGAGGTTTCCTTCCCTCAAAACTGTGGAGCACAAACCTGGCTCCTTCGTGAACGGTGTCGCAGAGTCTGGTTCTGGGGTCGGCTGAGTCAGCAGCGGTTTGTCCTGTTAAATCGCCCGGACGGTAGAACTTCCTTAGGTCAGACTGAGCTTTGTGATTCGTAAAGAGGACCATGTTTTAATACGTTTCCTCCTGCCTGGCTTCTGTCTCTCCGGGTCCGGGGTCATTCGCGGCTCGGGTTTCCCTGAGTGAGGACAAGGTGCGCGAGGCCCCCATGTCCACAGCCGGCCGTCCTGGCCCTGCAGAACCTGGGCAGCTCTGGAGGTGGGCGGGTGGAGAGGGTGGAGGCTGGGCAGGACAGGCAGTGAGGGACTGGCCCCGAGTGACCGCACTTCTGTTTGTTTGGAGACCCTCGCGGGGGGGAGGGGGGAGGACACGTGGTCCCCGCAGCCCGACCGGGCCGCTGTCCCCCGGGCGGCCTCCCTCATCTGTAAAACACCCCCGGCTGCTCAGGTGTCCCAGGACCAGAGGCGCCTCCGTTGGAGATTTCGGCTCCTGCAGCCCAGGGCCTTCACCCCTATGAGCTGCCGACCTTTGCCCTTTGCCCCCTGCCCTCTGCACACGGCGGGGCAGCCCCTTCCCCACTCCAGGCTCACGCCCGCGGTCCCCGCCACTGCCAACTGCTGGCCCTCGGGTGAGTCCTAGCTCTCCCGCTGAGAGGGGCGCGGGAGGCCGCGGTGGGTCTTCACATCCTCTCCCAGGTGGGCTCCTGAATGCGTCCAGGGCCTAGAGGGACGTCCCTCGGCCTTTCCCCCACCCACCAATGTCCGACACATCTGGTGACTGAAGCCAGAAGCACCACCTGATTTCCTTTCAAAAGCTGGGAACCAGGCCATCTGTCTAAGGGGCTTGAGGCAGCTGAAGCCGTGTCTCAGGAAGACAAATCCCCGTGGGCTCTGCGTGTGGGTGTTTGTAGTCTCCGTCTGTTCCTGTCCCTCTCTGCTGGGCTTGCCCATGCGGCTGGTGACGGGCTTGGGGACACAGACGCGCCCAGGCCTGTGGTCTAGAGAGGGACAGCCAGAGCTGCCTGCGGCTGGACTTACGAGATGCCTCTGCCCCCCGATGGGAGGGGCTGGCACACAGTGACCACATCCCCTGCCCCGCAGGTGCCCCGCCCCTGCCAGGTGGCAGCTGGGCCTCTGCCCTGATTCATGACACCCCCAGGGGCCTCCAGCTGGTGTCACCTGCACAGCCCTGGGATCCTCGCTGATCTCCAGTGGATCAGACGGACTGTTCTGGGCACACTGAGGGGTGGGGAGGCTGCGTGGCCGGTGGGCGTCTCTGTGGGCGGGCGCCCTCGGGACAGCGCCACCGGGACCCTGCACAGCCGAGTCTCTGAGTCCCCGTCCCAGGCTCTGCTCCGGTCCCACGAGGACTGACTCGGCACCAGCATCCGTGTTTGGTGTCGAGAGGTTTCTGTCCATCCAGCACGTGCCTCCCGGGCTGGCTCCTGAGACGAGAATGCTCCTCGGGGTTGGGTGGTCAGCGGGTCCGTCCCTCCACCCACAAGGGAGCAAGGAGGAGGCGTTTTGTAACCGGGATGAGGCGAGGCAGGAGACCCCAGAGGAGAGCAGGCGGGTCCGGGTCCGGGTCTGCGCGGCCCTCCACTGGGTGGGGGTCGTGCTCTGGGGACTGAGAGCACTGAGCACATGGCTTAGTGTGGCCGCACCTCCACGCCGGGGTTGGGGGGCGCGGGCGGCCCTTGGTCTCTTAATCCACAAGCTGTGGATACTCCGGTTTGTATCAGAGTCCGGCTGGGATCCTCCATGTAGGGCACAGTTTGGATTTTCAGGGACGACTGATGGACTCGTATGGCTTCATGGGGTGGCCCCGGTGCAGAGGCTGGGGTAGCGGCAGAGCACCAGGGCCTGGCTGCTCTCGGGGGACGCAGCTTGGACCCCACGGGAGCTGCGACAGGAGCAGGCGACGGGTGTGCGCCCTCCCAGCTGAGAAGCTCTGCCTTAAGAAACAGCTGGAATCCTGCCGCTGGGGCCAAGGCTTCACCTTCGCGCGGCAGCACTGCTGGGCAGAGAGCTGGCCCTGGACCGGGCGCCTCGGGCACCTTTGTCCCTACCATGCTGGACGGGGGTCGGGGTGTCCCCCTGACAGACGAGGACACTGGGGCACGAAGTCAAGGACCTTTCCAGGAGTGGGAACTCATCGCGAGGCTGCGCCGTGCAGAGGCCTCTTTCTTCAAGGGCGGGCACTGCGCGCAGGGAGGGGGCACACCCAGGGCTCGGCCTGCAGGATGGCTTCCCGCGGCCTGGCCTGGCTGGGCTGCTCCAGCACCGAGACGTGGGGCCTGTGTCACACGCTGCCCTGAGGTCCGTGCCATGCTCTTTGACGTGGTCTGTAGGGTCCACTGTCCAGCAACCTGGGGTGTCAAGGGGCTGGCTTCACGGGGGTCCAGCCCAGGCGATCACATCCAACCAAAGGCTGGAGGCAGGGGGCTCTGGGCTCCCGACCGGTGGGACCCAGGCATCCAGCCGGTGACTCCGGGGACCTGACCAACTCCTGGCTTTCCCGGGATGGGGCTGCTGGCAGCCCTGTGAGTTGGTCACTATCAGCCTTTCTGGCCCTGTCTGCTGACCCCTGAGCAGAAGCCCCAGATAAAAGGTTGGCACAGAGGAAGGTGCAGACCCCAGAGGTGGAGCCAACCCTGGAGACCCCCTACCCAGCAGGCTCCACTCCCCACGTAAGCCCACAAAGCCTCTTGGCTGCATCTCCCCATTTCCCAGAGGGACAAACAGAGGTCAGGTGACTTTCAAGGTTGCACAGCAGGACTCCGGGTCCCCTGACTCTCAGCTTCCCTTCCTTGCTGGCCTCCTTCAGGGCTGGATCCTGCGAACCCACTGGGGGCCGCTCTCGAGATAAGTAGTTAATTACGGGCTGGGGGCCGGGGGTTACGCGCTCATTGTCGAAGTCTGCTGGATTCGGGGACTCTGCTGTCTTTCCCCGTGTTGGAGGAGAGGAGGGGCTGCTTCCCGGGCTGAGAGCTCTCCGGCTTCCGGGTGGCTAGTGGGGTCGCCCCTGGACGAGGACACAGGCCCCGTGAGCTTTCAGATGAAGGCCCATGGGGAAGAGCTGCACGAATCCCAGGTTCCACAGCAAAGAGCTTTTTCTCAGTAGGTGGGGGAGTGTCTGCCGTCTTCCCAGATAGGACTTCATCCCAAAGCCCCCTGGGATTGACCTGTTTAGATTCCCCAGCAGAAGCCACAGATGTGGCAGCCTAGGCCTCTGGCCCTCCTCTAATTTGTGAATTAATTAGCATCTGGCTGGGTGGGAAAGCTCAGCTTTAAAGACGTGCAAACTGTCCTTGCCAGGTTCATCTACTTAAGGACTCTGGATGGGAGGGAACGCCCTCCCACAGCCCAAGGCATCTCCTCCAGCAGATCCCGAGGGCAGGAGCCCTCCTCCCCTTCCTCCTGGTGCTTTCAGGAGGCAGGCCCTTGTTCTAGTCTCCCTGACAAGATGTTGTGAGAAAGCTGGGTGGGCAGGGCCCCAGTGCAGACCCTCAAGCTCTCTGGAATGGGAGCGGGGCCGCATGCAGCCCAGGACCAGACCCCCACTTCCCTCCCGGCCGTCCCGTCGTCCATCCGTCCACCTGTCCCACCTTGTTCGTATCTCTCCCGACCACAGACCCGAGAGGCCACACACCGCCTTCTCTGAAGCAGAGATTCCTGGCCCTTCCTCATAAATGGACGCCCGAGAACATCAAACCAAAATTAGAGCAGGAAAGAAGCAGCCCGAGGTGAGATTCTAAACTTGAGAGGCTGTTTACGGCACGTGCGTTGTGATCAATCCTCATATTCCCTTGGCCTCGTCTGGTTTATAAAACACATGTGAGAACTCACCACTGCTGAGCCCTTTGCAGCATTCAACAAAACACCTCGGCATTGTGGGTGTTTGCAAAGATCGTGAGAGATGGATGGTCCACGTTACAGATGAGAAAACTGAGGCTCACAGAGGTCCTGCACTGGTGCTGACCTGCATCTGACTCGTGGTTCTGCCACTGCAACCCTGCCCGCCCCGTGGACCTGCAGCCTGCCGCCGGCGCAGATCATCTCTGTGCCCTCACGGTCACGAGCCAGGGTGGGAAGCTCCCGCATAACGCGAGGTATCGGAGCTGAGCCGGGACCGCTGCCGGGGCGCAGACACTCACATTCCTTGGTGTTGGGGGGCGCCAGCAGGCAGGAGTAGCAGACCATGCCGTAGATGTTCCGAGGCCTGTTCTCCAACATGTAGTAGCTGCGGGGCAGACAGAAGACAAAGCAGACAGGTGAGCAGGCGTGAGCACGGCGCGTGCTGACCACCCGGCACGCCCGCCACCAAAGCCGGACACGGGGGAGGGCGGGCAGGTCCCTCGGAGGAGGAGTACCCCGGCAGCACGGGCACAGCCTGCAGCCTGGCGGCATTACGGGCAGGGGTGTCTAGGTGAGACCCTCCCCCGCCCTGGCCCTCCTCCGTCTTCCTGGCACACAGGCCCCTGCTGGGGAGGCTGTCTGAGCTGTGCCCCAGCCTGACAAGGCTCCTGGGCCCAGCGGTGTGATGAGCTGAAGGCGCAGTGAGAAGCAGGTTCTCAGGGTTTCCAGCATGTTCCTCCAGGAGCTGTCAGGGGCCTCCTCCTAACTGGGCCTGCATTCAACCCATCGCTGGTCTCTAGCACCTGCTGCACACCGAAATTTTCAGAAACGTTTTTCTCTTCGGGGCTCACTCGCCCTGTCCTGGGCGGGACGGGGGGTGAGGATGCAGCTCAGCTGCTTCATTTCCCTCCACCCGAAGCTGGCTGTTCCCTTAGGGCCCCGCGGCCCTCTGTCCCTGTGTAAAGGTCAGACTGCCCACACTCTGGTCTACACTGTGACCTTCCCCAGTTCTGTTTTCTGTTTGCTCCTGTTCTTCAAGGGCTGATTAAGGTGAGGGGCCCAAGACAAGACTCAATTCATACGGGGCCTCTGGAATCTTCCAAGTCGACGGGGTGTAGCTTCTCCCCAAGGACCTCCTCTGCTCGGGGATCCTAGGCTAGCGGACGCTCCCTTGCCCTCCCCCCGTGCTGGCGGGCAGAAGCCACCATGAACTTCACCCCATCCTCCCTCTGTCCTAGGAGGCCCGGCAGGGAGTGGCCGCGGCCAGCGGGAGCTTGTCGTGGGGAAGCAGTGAAATCCAGCCTCTCTGCGTGCTTTGTTCCCCGGCCTCCTGCACAGCCTTTCTCACAGGAAAGCCCGTGGACGACTCCTTGTGCAGCCGGGGCCTGGCCTCCCGCTGACACACAGCGCCTGCCAAACCACAGGCAGGGACACGGCCACGCAGATCCCAGGATGCACTCGCAGGGCTGAGCCGGGTCGGAGCGGCCCGGGCGAGCCTCACCCAACCGCTTCCTGCCCTACGAAGTGGAATCATGGGAGGAGCCCATCCAGATCACGAATGTGCAGGTGGCTCCGAGGTCGGACCCGAGCTCCACACCTGTCTCCATCCACGTGTTAGGTGTCCTGGTCTGGACACTAGGACCGCCTCGAATTCCACACACCCCTCCTCCATCTCCCCTCCACCTCCTGCAGCCACATCCCAGCAAGAGGCATCACCGCCCTCACGGCTGGCTGGGCAGGCATCCCACACGACCCGGTCTGCAGCTCCGTCACCAGGATCTTCCAGCTGCTCTAAAGGTTTCCTCTGCCTCTGCTCCCGCCCGCTCCCACGACTCCCCTGCCTGGTCCCGGCTCTGTCTCTTCCCCAAGCGGCCGGGTTCCTTGTTCTGGACGCAGCCCGACAGCACCCTACGTGGCCGCGAAGTCCGCAGGGGACCTGCAGCGGCACCAAGTGAAGACTTGCCATCCCTGCCCCCTGCCCATCCCCACAGCCTTGCCTGCACCTTCCGCCTGGCCACAGGGACCACAGCCCCACGGCCCCTTGTACTTTGTCTTGAGCATCTGCCTCAGACAGCCCTGTCCTCTTCTTGGCCCCCGTCCCCCGCCACTAAGGAGGGTCCTTCCTGGACCCCTAGACGACTGGGCATACCTGCCCTCACCGATTTTCCACTGCAAAGAGAGGAACAAAGTTCTCCTCTTTGTCTCACTACTACCCACCTGGTGGGCTCCCAAGTCAGGTTTACGGAAGTAAGTACAGGAGCTGCTAGGCTAGGTTGTGTCTGTCAGATCCGATTCTCACACCCGGAAGCTCTCAAAGTAAGTTGAGGTTTTGCAAAGAGCATTATTTTCTTCCCGAGGTGAGCAAGGCCAGGTGTGCAAGCTTTTCCTTGGCACAGCTGTAGTTAATCCTCGAAACTGCGTTTCTCTCGTGAATTATGTGTCCGCACCAATAAAAACCAGTCAAGGCAAAGACCTAGGAAGTGTATGTTACGAGGGACTGATTCCAGCCACCTAAGGTCAAGGTCCTACTGAAGTTCTCTTGTTCGGGCAGTGTCTGCACCAAGTCCTCAGCAATGCTTGTGTCACCGGTGGGAAAACCTCAATTCTACTTCTTCTGATATGTTCGTTTTGGTGGGCACAGGGCAACACAATAACCTCCACAACTAAATGAAAGGCTGGCAGCTATAGAACTTTTATTCTTATCAAACTTTCTAAAGGAACAGACTACTGTCCTCCCTGGGTGTAGCTACCTGTTTTTTTGCACATTGAGAAATAATGTTCCCCTGCTTCCTTTACCCGTTTGACAAATATGTTTGGATCATACTCTGTGTCAGGGACGGGGATGCGGGCCTAGCAGGCAGATACATGGCCATGCAGGTCTGCAGCTCAGGAGGCGGGTCCGAACTGAAGGCCGAAAGCTGCAGAGACTCGGGGTGGGGATGGTCACCAGCAGGGGGATGGCGGAGGAAATAGATGCTTCCCAGCATAAATTTGAACTAAGGTTAATTTCTGCAAGCTTAAAATATCTCCCTCATCTTAAAGAGTTTTTCACTTTCAATCTGTCTCTAACTTGGAGGGTCTTTGTGCACTTCCCTTTTTTTACAGACTAACGCCCACTGCTCTTGTTTGCACATAGTCTTCTTATTTTCTGTCTCCTCTTAATTCAATACAGTGATTCCAGGTGGGAGGGGCGGGCGGATAACAAGTGACAAGCCGGCTGCGAAATATGTTCGTTTGTTCACACTGCTGCTGCTGTGACCACCGCCATCATCGCCTCATCATCACCATGACCACTGCCATCATCAGCGTGTCCATCAACATCACCTGCATCACCGCCACGACCACTGCCATCACCTCCATCATCACTTCTATCACCTTCGTCGTTACCATGACCACCGCCATCATCACTGCGTCCGTCAACACCACCTCCATCACCACCCTGACCACCACCCTGACCTCCATCACTTCTATCACCACCACCTGCATCACCTCCATGACCTCTACCATTGTCACCACCACCAGTGGCCTTCACCACTGCTCTCAGTCTCTATCTGCAGCCCTTGTGAGCACAGGTTGTGTGACCACCAGGGGGAGGTAGTCACTGGGTGTCAGGGTTGCACTTTCCTTCTCCCAAGGGGAACTTACTACTGTCTTGTCTAAGAAGGAAGACTGTCTTTTAGGCCAATTGTGCTTTCACTTTGCTTTTCTGGGAAGACTTTTGACACATAAAATAATTGTGGTGGAATTACAGGCACCATATGTCTCAAATATTTCTATTAGTAGCTCTTTACACTAAGTTTTTTCCAGAATACTAAAAATACCAAAAATAATACATTGGTGTGGAATCTCGGTTTCCTTTCCTCCAGCGCATTCCACATGTGTTGACTCACTGAAAGTATTCAACAGATCTCCTTGATTTGAGAGCTCAGAGGCGCTATGATCACGATGTCCACTTGGGGACACACACGAGGAGCCTGGGTGGGCGGCCCATCCCGGGGAAGGTGGAGGGAGGGACCCCGACCCTGGACATGTGCGCCCCGCTGATCCGCAGGCCTGGCTGCCTGCCGTGGGACCCGGGGCGGCAGAGGAGGTGGGGCGGGGCGGCCCTGAGCTCACCCGGGGAGGCAGGGCCCACACTCGGCGTCGTGCTCCGTGTCCCCCGGCGTCAGCACCGTGGCCCGGAAGAAGCCCTCGCAGTCCTTGTGGCGCCGGCAGATCTGGTAGCCGCCCTTGGAGAACTTCTCCGCGGGGCAGGGCACGCAGCCGTAGTCCTCGTCTCTGGTGCCGTAGCCGCAGGACTGGCCGGGGACGGGGACACAGGTGAGTCAGCGGCCGCGCCCGCCATGACCCGATGGCGGTCCCTCTGAGCCCTCCTGCCCCGCGGCGCCCGGCCCCACGCTGCCGCTCCCGCCGGGTCCCGGATAAACTCAAGCCGGTGGAGCTGCAGGCCTGGGCGCCCGACTCTCGGGGCTGCGCGAGGACCCCAAATACCGCAGCCGCGTTGGGGCTCCCGGACCCGAGATCACCGCGTGGAGCTCGTCCGGAGGAGGAGAGGCCGCGTCCAGGCCGCCAGCCACGCGGGGCAGGACGCCGCCCCCTCCCCCGCGCCTGCGCTTCTTACACTTCCGGGGCGGGCGCGGCGCGGGGTCTTACCAGGTAGGGCTCCTCCCCCGGCCCGCACGGGGGACACTCGTGGCACAGACCCGCGGTCTGGTTGTAGAACTCGTTCTCGCCGCAGGTGGCGTCCTCCGCTCCAGCCCAGCATGCCAGGGACGCCTGCCTCGAGGAAGGGTCTCCTTTGGCCTCCACGCGCCCTGGGAGACGCCCCCCAACTCGGGGTCGTCTTCCGGAGGTTGTGGCGGAAGGACCTGGCGGGGCCCTGCGGTCCCCGGCGCCGATTTGGCGACTTCGGTAATGACCAGGCAGCCCCCGCCCTGCTGTCGTAGGCTCCATCCCAAACGCTCCACCCCAGGAGCTCCCCCGACTACCCTCCCCACGGCCCTCGACTCCTGGGGAGCCCGGGGGCTTGGCTTCCCCCGCCCCGTGGCTGCAGGAGCGCAGAGCACGCGGCCGGCGAGGGGAGCTCCGAGCAGCGGCCACCTCGGGCCCGGGGCCAGTCCGGGCTTTGCTGGCGCCTTGGAGAGCGCGGTGAAGGGGGTGTGTGCTCGCCCGTGTCGCTGCCACACAAACAGGCCAAGAAGGACACGGCTGGTGAAGGGCACGGCCGGGTGGAGCTCCCACTGGAACCTACCCAGGTGCCCTGGCCACTTACCACCAGGATGGGCAGCCAGGCCATCCGTGTGCTGCCTCTCCTGTGGGCCATTCTCTCCCGAGGGGTCACCTGAAAGACACACTTCACCTGTGCGGGGTCTGCAGGCGAGGGCTGCTCCGGGACCCCGGCCCCGCCCAGCCCCACCTTCACTGCCCCCGGGTCTGAGGGCCTCCCGGCAGGCGCAGCAGAAATGAATACGCCCTAAAAGAAAAGGCAGGTTTTAAGCGGAGCCCCAGGCCCCTTGGACAGCCTCCACCCACGGTCCCCGTAGCATCGTGCCCTCCCGGGGAAAGAGCTCCAGAGACGAAGGACCAGAGCCCACTGAGGGCCGATGCACAAGCCCAGGGTAATGGCCACTCTCCTGCTCGGAGGGTCTGAAGAAGCAGGTCCTGATCCCCCAGCCGCGGGGGCGCCCTGAGAGAGGTCAGAACCCAGACCACCCATTGCCCCCGCCTCCTGCCGCCCCTGCCCGATGTGAGCTTCCTCCCTGGCACCCGTTGGAGCCATTCAGAGCACACTTGGGTCCGACCCTGTAGTTTTACAGTTGAGACAGCTGAGGCCCAGATAGGTCAGGGGCTGGCCCAAGGCCACACAGCTGCCACACGGACGGGGCGACCGCAGCCCCCTTCACCAACCAAACCAATGCCCTGCTGTCATTGTCACTTCTCCTTTTTCAGGATCAGAGGCCTGTGTTTCCGACGCACAGCGATTTAACCTGGGAGCCTGGTGCATGGAGCGATGCTGGGCTCACCCGGTGTTCCTCGTTCCCCAGCAGCCACATTCGGGCCACTGCTGTCTCGCCTGGACACGGGGTTTGAATTCGTGACAAAAGAACACACCCCGTTCTGATGCTGGCCTGTGGGGGAACTTCCAGAATCAACCACCGACTCAGACCAGAGGTCAGCTCATCTCGGGAAGCCCCCAAGGTCACCCCCACCCCTAGTCCCCTTGGCGACCACCGTTGGTCACGGAAACCCACAATCCCCACCCACGCAGAGACGGAGCAGGTGCCTCGAGCCATAGCCCTGACGCAGGGACCCACTCCTGCTCCGGGGACCTCGTGTGTACAGATCAGGTTCCTCAGGGCCCCGGGAGAAAAGCTGCCACGAGATCACTGTTGGAGAAAGTTGGGGGTCGGGGAAGGGCGGGGGCAGCCGGCGCTGTGAGACGGGCCTTCTTTTCTAAACCGCCAGGACTCTGCTCAGTGAGACTTTTGGGGGAAATGCACTTTCGGGAGAAGCACCCAACACACACACACGTGGCCAGCGGCCGGGCCGGGGCCTGTCCCGGGAACTCTGCGTCCAGCCGCCTCCCACCCTGGCGGGCCGTCCGAGCGGCCCCGTCGGCCTCCTGACCCCATGCTCCCCACGCGAAGGGGGTCGGTGAGGTCCAGGTGGGGCCGTGGGAGTCGGTGCTTGTTCATCACTCTCACAAACGCCATCCTGTGGGCCACTGGCCCAGGGGGTGCAGGGCAGGCTCGGCTTCCCCAGAGGCGGCTCCGGCTGGTTTGTAAAGCTCCCCACACACATGGAAGCAGTTCTGCAGCAACAGCCTCTGGCCTTCCAACAAAGACTTCTTGGCAGGGAGGGAGGAGGGAGGAGTGACCGCGGATTGAGGGAGGTTATGGGGAGCGACCCCTTTCCACGAATTAGGGGTGGACCTGTGAGCTGTGTGACCAGGAGGAGAGGCAGGACGGTTTGGGGAGGATGCCCCGACGACCCCAGGGAGAGACGCGGGGTGGCGGGCAGGGCCCTGGGGCTGAGATCCTTCCGGATCGCTCCCCTGTTGGCCTCTCACCCCAGTAACATCGGGTGGCTCTAGGGAGGGGTTGGTTTTCTGAAACCTACTGAAGAGACACAAAGAGTGCCTTCCCCACATTCCCACACACAGTCCTGCACTCAGAGCTACGTTTACGGTTGCAAACACCAAGTGGATGCGGCTAGATTAAAGCACCAGCCACCTGGTGGTGAACTCCTGGATGTTTTCCTTCCAGCAAAGAGCAAGCTGGGGCCGGTAGGGAGGCGAGGGGACCGGGTCTGCTCCTGCCAGGTGGGGAGGGAAGGTGCAAACAAAGGCCGGAACTTAGGAACCGGCCCCTGGGTCAGCCGGCCTGGGTCGGGATGGTGGGTTTCCCTTGCCGGCAGCCCTGGGGCCCTTCCAAGGACAAGGCCAAGGGTTTCTAACTTAACTGACTTCTAAATATAGCTGCACCTGGGAGGGCTTCCCTGTAAACCCGAGAAGGGCCGGGCCGCAGCTCAGGGCCGTCCGGGCTCCTGGATGAGCAAACCCTCTAACAAACCCTCGAACGGACGCAGAAAGCGAAGCAGAGCCTGTGGCTTTGGCTGTATTTCCATCATCAACCCCAACTGCCCAAGAAGGAAGGGGGTCAGGAAGGGAGGCAAGGGCAGTGCCCGGGCAGGAGTGCAGCCCCGAGGTCTGAGCCGTCACAGAGGGTGGCCCTGCCCCAGCAGTGCCTGGGAGCTGTTGGAGCCAAGTGGCTCCCCGTCGTGACCCCCGGTTGTTTTCATATGTTTGTCATATGTCCAGGGTCTCAGACCACAACTGCTGTCACAGCCTGAGGGAGGGGCCACGCCATGGGTGCCACGGGGCCCAGGCCGCATGGTGGGAACAGTGCAAGAAAGGCCGACAGAAACTTATCAGTGGAGGTGTGCCGAGGACTTGACACATGCATGCACACACACACGCGCACACACACTTGCACAGCCATGCTCACACACTCACAGGTACATGCACGCACCTTGAACATCAACTTAATGTTAGTAATGACTGTTGCTGGGTGGCAAAAGTAGAATTTTTTTGTTGCTTTGTTCTTCATACTTTTATACTGCTCGATTATTTTTTTTTCCTATGGACATAGGCTATCTTGAAAAAATAATTATTCTAAAGCATACTCTAAAGCAATGGCATTGATATTCACACACACGTGAAATATTTGATGATTTTGCTTTCCAGTTAATGGGAGAACAGGGCTACCGTGAGGCCAGTTTTCCCATCCTACAAAGTGTTGTGTTGGTAGAGGCCTGCGTCCCGTCCGTCAGAACATCGCCTGGCGCATCCAGTTACCCACCGTGACCACCTCCTCCTGCTGCCGTGCTCCTCAGAACCAGCCTCAGAACCAGCGCGTGACTCACTTCACTTTTTTTCCTAACAATTGTGATGACATCCCTACTCTTGCCCATAAACAAGAATCATTTGAGGTTGGAGGACTGGTTCGGGGCTGCGGGAAATAATCTTGCCAGCTGGAGAGCCCACATAAGCGACATCCACTCCCGCCAGCCCTGAATGCCACACGGGAAACATGTTCTCATTTCTTCCCTAACTCCGGAGTGACTCAGTGGAAACGGTGCCGGACGCAGCCTGTGATTTCTCAAGGGCTAGGTCTTCATGCTGCCTTAGAGGCAGATGGGGCTGGAAATGACCTCAGGATGACATGCCCCTTCCATATTAAAGGCCTGTGAGCTGACTGAGGCCAGTCCCTTCACGTCCTGAGGTTTCTGAAGACTCTGGTGTGTCTGGGAGCAGCTGGAACTCCTGCCTCTGGAACTGTGGGCGCAGCGAGCAGGACAAATCCATCGTCGATGCTCACGGTCACGGGCTCCACTGCGGCCATGGTGCCCTGGCGACTTCCAGCCACAGGACGGTGCCTCCTGGCTGGGGAGCTGCTGCCACGGGTGCAGTAGAGCTGACAACAGCCTCTAAGACCGAGTTTCTTGACAAGGGCTGAAGCCAGTCAGCAGGTGGGCAGCCAGGGCTGGTCAGTGGGGGGGTGTGAGGGACCTTCATTCTTTCACGTTCCAACGTAAGGTGCCTGCGGGTGGGACAGGGAGACCTCACCTCCCCCGGGCTCTGGCTCCCTGCCTGACGCCTGCCGGACGCGCTCCCCTTAGCTCTGCCTGAGCTTCCCCTCGGCTCTAAGTTCCTCCGTCACCTGCTTCTCTTCTTCCCCAAGAGACTCCCTGAACTGGAGATGTGCATGCAAGATGCTTACCAGGAGGTGGGCTTGAGAAGTGGGGCTGTGACGCAGTCCCAGCAGAGACCTCAGATTGGCTGGGGTGGGCCCACAGAGTTGCCCTGGATGGGAGCAAGGGCACCAGGACGGGCTGTGACTCGGGCGAGGCAGCTTTCTCCACCCAAGGGCAGTGGCCAGGTTGGGGGACTCAGCTGCGAGCCACCCGCCATCCATCCTCCCAGCATCTGGGAGGCACACCCCAGACTCGACTCTACCCGCATTTCTTGTGCTTCTTCCCCAGGCTGATAACTACCTACCCTGGGGGTTCCCAGCGTCCTGAGAGGATTCTGTGCAGCTTGGGGCTCTTCCTCCGAGGGCTCTTGTCTTTCCCTTCCTGCTGATTATGCCGGTTCAGTCCCCCAGCAGGAGCTGCGGTTGAACTGTCTCAGCATCTGTCCCACGTGCACGTCCAGACTAGTGGGCCCCAATTCTAGTGGCCACACCACAGGGCTGGTCCTAGGGAACCTCTGAACTTGGCGGATGATCACAAAGAGCTCAGCTTCCTGTTATTCCTCTTTTCTGGGCAACGCTGTGTCCGAGGTCAGACAAGAATTCAACCAGAGGCTTCTGTGACGATCGTTCCAACAGGTAGTGAACTTCAGGGAAATTGAAAGGAATCCGATATAAAGCAATCTTGATGGAAGGGGGTTAGTGCTGGACCAGGGTGGGGCCTTGGGTAAGAACCCTGCTAAGAGGCTTGTTTCTTCAACTGGGAAGTGAGGGTCTCGGGCTAGACGATTTCTGTGTCCTTCCACCTCTACTAGTCCATGGTTACATGTAGGCTACACAGCGAAAGCTCTTGGCAACACTATTAATATTGGACGTCCTAAGTCTTGTCTGTTAATTCCAACATCTGGGTTGTCTCCGGCTCTGTTTCTGTCGACTGCTTTGTCCTGGATTCTTGGGTCACATTCTCCACCTCCTTCATATGTCTGGGAATGTTTTATTTCACACCGCACACTTGTAATGGTGGCTGTAGAGAATGTGCTTTATAAAATCCCTCACTTACGGCAGCCTGGGTAGCACAGGAGGCGTTTCTATGGCATAAATTCTTGTCCTGGACCATTTGCTCTTCAGAACAAGGACCCTGTTCCAGGTCCAGTAGGAGGACGGGGGTGCCCTTGGCAGATGGTTCTGATAAGACCTGCGATATATGTGCTGCGATTTCCCCATCTTAATGTTTTATCATTTGAATGGCTCATTCATCAACAGAATTTCACAGATGTTCTGAAGCCGACTTGTGCTCTTCCAGGTTTGGAGAACCTGCTACTTTTGGGTCGGTGCGGCCTCTGCTACATCCACGCAGCCACCAGCCCTGAAACTATGCTTGAAAAAACACTCCGCACCAACTCCTCTTGGAAAGATTGTGAAACGCACGCCTGCCCTTCCATCGTACTCAACGCCTCTTCCGCACAGACCTGCATCTCATCTGGTGTTTCACCAGCCTCAGAAGTCTCTGCCTGCTCACCTGTACCCTGTCCCTCAGTGACTTTATTTAGCCAAGGGTCACTGGGAAGATAATTATATATTTAATCTCTCGTTTCCTAACAATAGTCGTCAAACGCGGGCTCTAAATCAGACCCCGGCCGTGGGATTGATGATTCTACCAGGGTCCGTGGCCGCCACGTTCGTCACCACCTTCTGCTTGAAGTGCCCAGACTCCAGGCCTCGTATCCACAGCCCCACACCTGGATGCACTTCAGCTGAGTGAGGAAAGATGCTCTTGCCTCCAGCTGCATTTAAACCATAATTGACGGGGCATAAAAAAAAAAACCGTTTGACGCCCACGCCTCCTCTCTCACCAGGCCCACCAGGGAGCCTGCGGAGGGAAGACACCTGAGGACCCTCGCCCTCTGATGGATCCGAGTGATTCCGAAGGGAAGGATGCTGGCTTTCCTTGTGTTCCTCTGATGGGTGCAGCTGTGGTTCGGCCACATCTGCACTGAGCAAAGTACTATGTCTTTGTAACATTTTTGATCTTCATTAGTTACAGCTCAGGAAAGCGGGCCAAGGCAACCTGTCTCTTTAATGTAAACAAGATTAATTGCATGGTTCCTGCACAGAATGAACTACCAGCAGTTTAACAAAAAATGTTTGTCTTTAAGCAGGATTTGGATAAAAAAAAAAAGTAAAACTGTTACAGGAAGCGCCGAAGCTGCCACATTAGCGTGCCCGCGAGCCTCGCCCTCACCGTCAGCCTAAACGCACGCCCGCCTGCCCTTTCATCCTCCTCCAGGCCGGGGCTGAGGACAGGAAGGGGGGAGAAGGCCCCGCCACACAGCGCCTCCGAAGTCTGGAATGCAGCCTGGCTGTTTGAAGCCCGGGTTTACACCCAACACCTTCCCTCATGCTCGTCGTCCAGACTCGTCTGCTCTCGCATCAGCCACAGGCCGACGGGCTGGGCGCTTCATCTTGTAACGATCGCATAATCCAAGATAAACACCCGGGATCGCTATCACTTTCATTAATAACCGTGAAATATTCCTTCCTTCAGCAGGTACAAAACCCAAACAGGCGAATGCACTCCATGGGCCGAGGCTTGCGGCGGCAGGGGGCCAAGGGCAGAGGGGCAGCTGGCGGGCACCTCACAGCCACTCTGTGGCTCCAGGACCGCGGCTGGGCGGCGGCGGAGCTGAGCCGGGCACTTGCCTCTCCGCCCGTCACCCTCCAGTTTGGGGGCCCCTGGAGTCCAGCCCGGGCCTGCGGGCTGCCCTCTGCTGGACCCCCACCCCACCCCACCCCCACCACCACGGGGTAAAGCCCCGGAGCAAGGCTTTGGACCGGGATGCTGAGAGCTTAAGGCGCATCAGAAAGACCGGCATGGGATCGGGTCCTGCAGGCTCCCGGGCGAGAGAAGGCGGTGGGTTTGCGGCAGGACGAAGGCGCAGGTCGTGAGCATCTGGGAGCTGCAGTGCTAATGAAATAGAGCCTCCCCGCTGACACGTGCCCAGGAAGCGGCCTCCGTGGCTGGAGAGCAGACACTGAGCTCAGGGACCAGGGAGGAAAGCAGTGGAGTCGGCGATCAGCCCCATGGCTGCCAGGGGTTCCCGGCTGAGAACATGCTGGACTCAGGCCTGACGGAGTGTGTGCTGGTCGGGGGTGACGGGGGCGGAGCGTCAGCTGCAGCGAAGCCAGCGAGGGCATCCGGGGGCCGAGTCCGCTCCGGGGTCAGGGCACCCACGTGGCGGCCTGGGGCTGTGCCCTGGGGTAGGCGCTGAGCCCTCCCCAGAGAGGAAGGGGCTGGGGAGGAGAGGGACTTTCCGAGTTTGGTGACGCAGGGGCTACAGCAGCGGCCCCTGGAGGCAAGTCTGGAAAGTGGACCCCAGACCGCCTGTGGCGGAGGGGAAAGAGTCCAGGGAGGAGCCGGACGAGGGGTCACCGTGTGGCCCGTGAGGGGCCTCCCGATCATGACAGCCTGGCGCTGCATCCCTCCGCGCCTCGCTTTTCTGGGATGAAACGACTCAAGTTGTAAGCTTTCCAGGGACCCTGGTTCCAAGGAAGTCGCCAGGCCGAGGGGCCCCTGCGAACGTGGCCCTGGAAGCGGAGGGAGTGGCCGGGCCACTGGGCTGTCTTGATGGCCGGGCCAGGCTCTCCCCCACCATGTCCTGCGTGGTCACGCAGAGCCTGGCACAGACGGTGCGGGGAAACGAGAATGACGCACCCTCTGAGATGCGGGCTTTCCCGCAGGACTTCACCCCGGGGCTCGGGCCCCTCGTAAAACACCGGCACGCGCGCGTCGAAGTGAAATAAGAGACTTACCCACGGTCGGCACCTGCGGCCTGCACTTCTTTCTGCCACGTGGAACCGCACACACTGCGTCCCGGTCCCGGGCAGGGTGCAAGTCGTGACCCACGACTGAACTGATTCCACGAGGCCCTCAGGCAGGGGCTGGCCGCTGTGGACACACTGCCCCAGGGGGGACGGGCATGGAACTCCCACCAGCAACCAGGGGGGAAGGCAGCTCCGGGGAGGGGCTCCTGACCACACGCGAGCAGGCCGGGCTCCGAGGGGCAGTCCTGGCTCAGCCCCGCCTGCACGCGCACCGTGTCTCCCGGCGGTGGTTTCTCCGGCGGTAACCGACAGCCCTGTGTTCGACATTCACCACGTTCTAACTCTGGTTTTAGGACCTGATCTGAACAAAAGCAGGCGATCGGAACCTCAGAATGTTTAATGAGGGTGGGTTGAGGTCATAGGCGCTGTGGATGGCGGTCAAATGTTATCCTCCCAAACGGTGCAGAACAGAAGTTCTCAAGCCAAGACCATCGAGGACAGATATTTTCGGGAACTTTTGGGGGGGTGGGGCCCGAGGGCCCAGATGGGGGACTCACTTACGCCTGCACTGGCCCCCCAGGAAAGGTGGATGGGGACTTCGTCACCTGGCCTCGGTCTCCGACATTTGTTCCATTTTTTTCTTAATTTCCTGACTATAAAAACTTCATAGAATATTTTCAAATACGTAAAAGTATGAAGAAGAAACTTAACAGTCACTTAGAGTCCTACTCTTCGAAACATTATTGCGATTTTGATATATTTCCTTCCATTTTATATACATATAGAATTGAGAGGCATGCTGTATACAGCGTTGTACCCTTTTTGCCTAATAATTTAACCAGCATCTCCATCTGTCACGACACAGCAGGAGCACAGCTGCGGACATCCACCTCACAGGCCCAGGAGCAGGTAACCCAACCCCTGGCTGGACATTCGTGTTTATCCCAGTATCTTCCACTGTTGTCATCAACGTGACGACACCGTATAAAAGTCACACAGTGCGAGCGACTCTGATTCTTCCTTAGAAAGCACTCCTGGCGGCAGAACTGTTGGGTCCAAGACCAAGAGATGCAGTGGGGTGTGGCGTGGGGCGAAGTCTGCAGAGCAGCCGCCACTGCCAGGCCCGGTCCACCCGGACTTGACTTTGGAGACGCACGGTGAAGCGGATGCTAAAACAAAGCCCCCGCCCAGCCCTTCCCTCCTCTCCTGGGGGAGGGAGCCACACGGCCCGGAGTCCAAGCTTCCACCCAGGCCACCCTCACCTGGAATCTTTGCAAGGAGCAGAGTGGACCCAGAGAGGGACAAGCCAAGGTCTTGGGGGACAAACATCAGATTTACACATCCAAGGTGGAACTGCCTTTCTGATTACAGCGATTCTGAGAAGTACAGACGCACCAAGTGACTGTTACTGGCAGAGAGGTTATAATTGTTCCTTTTCCGAAGCCCTGTGGTCAGAATGAACCCGGTTCTCATGCAGGGGCCCTGGGCCGCTCAGGCTTAGGTTGCAGGGAGGTTCACGGTGGGGGTGGCTCTTAACCTCTCTGGGCTGAGCGTGAGGCCACTGCCTTGCGCGAGGGGTCCTCGTGCTGCCAAAGGACAGAGGCCGGAGCCCTGTGTCGTGCATCCGGGCCTTCGCTTACGTTTCCAAGTTGATGTTTGTAAGAAGGACCCCTGCTGTGTTCCGGGAAACCGGGGGCGGGGTGGGGGGAATGCGGCCAGAAGGTGGGTCCTTCCTCCCACCCCCCTGCTCTCCCCGCGTCCAGCAGTTTGGTAAATCCCTGGAGAGATGTTCTCCCTGTGCAGACTCTATCCGCAAAGCGCAGAGGGGAAATCCACAGAGACACCAGGTGGGAACGTGAACTTGCCAGGGGCCGCGGGGCCGCGTTCAGAGCACCCCTGCCTCTCCTCCGGGCTTCCTGAGGCCACCAGCACCCTGCCTGCCGTGAGCCACTAACTCCCAAATCCTAACCCAACTTACTGCCCGTGAAAATCTTATGAAACGGGTGGGTTCATTGTATGCATCTTACCGATAAACTGGGGATTAAAGAGGTCAGGTCACTGTCTACGTTCACACAACCAGGAAGGGATGAAGGAAGTCAAACCAGGGCTTCCCACCCAAGGCCGAGCCCGGCCCAAGGTCACCACCCTGCCCCCAGGCCTGGCATGATGTCACACACACACACACACACACACACACACACACACACACACGTCAAGGCCACGTACCACCACCTCGTCCAAAAGACGGAGAAGAAAAACTGATTTCAAATTCCAAGACTCTCGGTCTGTGATGGTTATGATGAAGACCTACCAACACCCCCGGCATTGATCTAGGATAAGGAAGGCGCCTCACGGGGACGCCGAGCGGAGGGGCCGCCATGTCCTAGCTCCTGCAGTGATTTCGGCAGCAGCAAGCCATCAAAGGGAACCAAATGCTATGGCTCTGTTGGCGGTCAAGGCCGCCGGTCACTCACAGGCCCACGTCCAGCCCAGAAGGGGCTCCAGGCCCTCGCAGCCCTGACTCAGATCGCTGGGGCCCACACAGAGATACGTCAGAGTTTGGGAAACACCATCAAGTAGTTTTACGCTGAGTCCCTGTTTGAAATTCGGGCAGATGTAAAGTGCAAAGAGATCTTCGCGAAGTCCAGGTTTAGTCAAGGGGACGTTTGTAGGAGCTATGAGAAAAAATTCAAGGTGCTTTTAAAGGTCATTCACAATCTGCTCGTCGGGTGCCCAGGGCAGACATTCTTAACTTTAAAAAGGTTTGCACTGTCGGAACTACAAGGGGGAAACATTCAAAAATATTAACCTTTAGTTTTGAGGCAACTGTAGACTCACGTGCAGTTGTGAGAAATAACGGAGAGACCCATGTCCCCTTGACCCCAATGGTCTCACCTCACAACTTTGTAGTCGGTGTCTCCCAGACTTGTGGTACAGAACAGCTACGAGAGAACTTTCTAGAGGCTCTTTATAACACTCCGTCAACTGCAAGAGTGAGCTGCCATTTCAGCAGAAGGATGAACCTGGGCTCTTTGGGTGTTTTGACCAGAGCAGGGCGATTCCCAGGCCGAGGGTCTCACGGGGGTGCCTAGCCCCAACCTGCCACCTGCAAACGGGGGGCCCTTCACTCTGTCAGTTCTACCTGAAAAGACATGGACAGGAGGCAGAAGCAAGGATGCCCGCGCTCTCTGGACTATCTGTGGGCCGGGCTCCAGCAGAGTCCAGCCCCGGCTCCCACCCCGGCCGGTCCTACACTCACCTCCCCACTGCTTTCTGAGCCTGGCCTCATCCAAGACGACGGCCACTGTCCACACAGCCGCTAAGCCCTTGAGTACGGCTGGTGTGACTGGGGAACTGTGTCTTGAACGTTAATTAGCTTTAATCACTTTAAATGTACAGTCCTTTGTGGCTAGTGGAGACCCCACCAGGCAGGACAGAGAGAGCCCTTCAATCTCTCACCTCTCAGATGTTCTAAGTATCTAGGCTTGTCTACGTGGCCATCTACCTCCCTGTGGGATGGGCAGTGAGCTTCAGTCCCAAGGAAACCGAGGCTCCGGGTGGTCCAGGACATTTCTGCCGGCCTTCAGTGAGTCTGTGCCCCAGCTGGATGCACGCCCAGGTCACATGACCTCCATGCCAAGGTCACATGACCAACCCATCAACATTTCTCTCATCCTTCCCCTAAATGGAGTGTGAAACCCAAAAAATATGGGAAATAAAAGTTCATCTTCTAAACAGCAAGGCAGACACTTTTGGGGAAAAATCCCCATGGTAACCAGTGGTGGAAACGAGGATCATTTTTCGACAATTAAGAGACCCCTATTTAAAGAACCAAGTTTCTATGAGCAAAAGGAACAGCAAATAGCAAACCAATTCTACGAAGAAAAAAGCACTGAAGTAAATCCAGACGAGAGCTCACAAAGCACTGGCTTCGACGCCATTTGTTAGGTGAACCCACTGCCCATGCAGGAATGTCCCCGCCCTGGTGGGGGGAAGTTTCTCCCGGGAGACCCAGTCCTTCTCCGTCAAAGCCCCCGAGCTGCAGTCAACTCTACACACCACGCAGCTTCGCAAAAACACACTTAGAGTAGGCGTACTTCATTCATTCTAATTGAATCCTACGAAGTTCAGCTTAGCATTTAAAATGTATTTTTTAACAATCTGAAGCTCTTTGTCCTCAGTTATGCAACCTGCTTATTTTACACTAACTTCCTAAAACCTTGCTCTTTACTTCATATTCCCCCAGAGAGTTAAAATTTGTGGCTGGGGGTGGGGTTTTCCCTGAGTCCCCAAGGTCATGGTTATGTCCTTCAGTAACCGCAAACGTCCCAGAGAGACTGCAAACAAGGACGACCCTAGGGGGCTTCGGCCCTGCGCACCGACTCCCCGACCTCCACAGGCCTCAGAGGGACTTGGGTTTGGCTCCTACCTTGGGGTGTCTGTGTTCCCTTTCATCCTCCGCTCAGGCACTGCTGCAGAGGGCAGTCTCTGCCCTTCCTGGGGTTTCAGCTCCAATGCTCGCTGGCACGTGAAGAGAGCCAGGCCTGGGGTTTTATCACATCACAGATGAAATTCAATATTGGGCCTTTCATGTCTCACAGCCCACCTCCCTGGCCCCTCCCCGCACGGGCCCTCCCCCAACCTGTATCTTCCGTACCCGCTTACCACCCACCCCCAGGCAAAGGTATATTTCCTGAAAACTGGAAAAACCAGGTACTACCAGCCTCAGATCAGTGCTAATTAAATTAGGCTATAAAATTCAGGCCCAGGTCCCTTATCTGTGAGTGACACCCCCCCATTTGCAACCGGGACCCAGCACGCACAATAGACGCATCATCACCCAAGCCCCGGATGGACAGCGGTGGGGCCACTAGCACGCCTAGGGGTTCTGATCGGGCTGACTTTGAAGAATCCTCTCCTCCTGGTCTGTTCTGCACGCACTTCCATCTCATGTACTAAATTTCAAGAACTCAGAGATGTCTCCACGTCGCGTTCTATTAGCTGCTCGAGTGCTGACTTCGTTCTCTCTGTTGTCAACGTGTTCTGTTGGCTGAGCTCTACAACAAGCTTCCAGACGTCAGGACGAGCAGGGCATTGGAGGCCCGTCCCCGCGGGGCCAGAGCCTTGACCTCGGGACAGTGGAGTTCAGCTCTGCCGTCTCTGGTTCAGTCTCACAGAGGAACCCCGTCTCTCCTGGAGGCCTGGCCACGGCGCTTTGTCGTTAGGCCTCGGCTTGGCGGGCTCTGCCTGTGGGCAGGTGCTGGGTGGTCCATCCTCCCTCCGAGCTGCGTGTGGGGTTGCAAGCAGGAGCCCGGGGGAGGCCAGCCCCTGGGAAAGGGCTCCGATCCCATGCAGGACAGCAGCTCCCCAACGGGATCGGGCCACAGAGGGACGCCGAGCAGAACCCCTTCACTGGGGCTGAGCGGACACCAGCCAATCCTGTACGTCTGCGATCGAGTCAGTTGCGGCTTCATATTTCACAGAGAAAACCAGGAAAGAAATTAAGAATATCAAAGGTAGAAGTTCCTTTTGCTCAGCGCTTTGTGCTGCCCGAGGCTGCGATGACGAACGTGCTGGAGACAAGGGCTCGAGGGTCTGCAGGGTGGGAGGGCAGGAGCGGGTGCCTGCTGCTCTCTGGTCTTCACAGTTCGTGTTTACAGGTTTCTTGCTTGTCTTTTCATCCTCTTTTCTTATCCAAGAGGCTTACAACCGTCCTGTGTGCAACAAGTGACTTCCTGATCTTTCTGCCAAACGAGGTGGTTATAAAAGTTGAAAAGGATTAGGTGCGGAGGCTGCAGGTGGAAGTGTCTGCAGAAGGAGTTGTGGGTTTGCTCCTTTAATTGCCTCAATTTTACTTCAGACCAATTTCTTTCCCCCTTTCCCTCAAAGCTTCCGAGGACACAATCACTGGGTAAAACCAGCCTGTGGATTTCTCTCTCTTTTCCTTCCACGCTGTGAGGCTTGCAGGATCTGTTCCCTGACCAAGGACTGAACCCGGGCCACAGCAGTGAAAGCGCTGAGTCCTAACCACCGGACCTCCAGGGGATTCCCTGTGGATCTCAGGGATCAAGGAGGGGCTGCCCAAGGGGCCGGCGTGCCTGTCACTGCCCCGGGGACAGAGCTCGCGCTGCGGGGGCAGCTGTGCCTCAACGGGAAGTGGATGCCGTCGCTCGTGGGGCTGCCCTGGCGTTTGCCAGGTGGACGAGCCAAGGTGGACAGACGCGGCCTGGACTCTGGCCCGGAGCTCTGCCCGGAGCCTCCCCGAGAGGCCCGGTGGCCTTTCACCTCTGGCTCTTGAAGAACGTGCCCTTTCTCATCATTCTTTCAATAGGAAAATGAGTCCAGGTGTTACGATGGGCTCGGTGCTTTCTCCACTTTGAGACACACACTACCTTTTCACGGGAAGGCTACCTCGTTAACATGAGGCGTCCAAGCCGAGGGCGGCGGGGCCTTCGGTGTCTGTGAAAGGCCAGGAGGGCTTTCCTGGGCCGAGTGAGCTCCCGCCGAGAGGGAAACCATCTTCTCTCGCTCGGTCTCACACTCACACAAACGCATCGCTTTCTTAGCCCGTATTAGATGCAAGACAGCAAGACATTACACTGTCGATGAACCCAGGAGTGAATTCTTATACCGACAGGGTTTATGGCATCTATGGACCCACGGTCTCAAGGAGCCTGTTGTTAACAGACAAGCTCCAACAAGCGTCGTCTTGTAGCTCGGGCTGCGGTGCAGTCCCCTCTCGCAGGGACGGGCATCTCTCTCTTCGTAGGGTCTGCTCGGAGAAGGAGGGCGGCTGTGTGGGTCCTGACCTCACCTCCAGGGGAAGCCTGCTGGGCTCTGTCTGCTCTGAGAAGAGCCGCGTGTCTTCTAAAAACAGGTTACTGGTCTTTGAAGTACAAACGGATCCAGGCAGAGTTTAGGAGGAGTGTTTTAAGGGCTCACATGACACTCAGGCCCAGAACGCCCCTTAAACCTCTGTGGTCCCCAGTAATCACCTTCTTACCAGGTGGCCAGGTCTCTCCTAAGTCTAATTACATACAAGAAGCTCATTTAAAAGAATCACAAGAAGATTAAACTTGGCAGGTTCTGGTGTCTTTGCACATCTGCATGTTTGTGATATTTTCTTAAAGATTCAGAGTTTCACAGTATTTTTGTGACGAGCAGGCCTGCAAGGGGCCCTCATGTTTAGGAAACACGCAGACCCTCCTGCTAGAGGATGAAGCTGACAGCTTTAGAGAAGGTGCATTTTTTGTTTGTTTTTAACAGTGATTTTTATAAATCATTACTTTTGACCATTAAAATATTAAAGTAACTTGTTAGAGACACAGTGAAGCTCAGTCACAGGAAATGGGTTTTGAAGAAGTAGGTACTCCAAGCAGACGGTCCCGATGCTGGAGTGTTTCAGTGTGGAGTTGGTCTTGAAGTAAAGCCAGAGAAAAGGCAGAAAAAGCCATTTGAAAGCAGGGGGGCATCGGTGAGTTTGTTAGCACAGCTGCAAACTTGGTTAAGTTAAACCCAACAGGAGAATAATCCACACACAGAGCTGAAGGAAGCAGATCATGTAAACGCAAATGAACACAATTTGAAAGCTTTCCAAAAGGAAACCATTAAGCCTCAGGAGTTCTTGCAGGGGGAGGGGTGTGTAAGGAGCTGACATTGCATCTCCAAGGGGGCTCAGGTGTCTGCTGCTTCCCACAGCCAAGAAGTGCCAACTCCAAAATGCTCAGTGATGAAGAAAACGAGATTCACCTGAAACTCCTAGCTGCTGAGGCATCCAGGGATACGAAGGCTCCTGTCCCCACCCGCAAAGCATCGCTTCAGCCTCCTCCCTGAGCATCAAACTCGTGCCCGGGACAGACCTCTCTGGCTGTTGGTTAAGGTGCCATCCAGCTTGGGGTGCTGAGAACCAGACTTGCCGCCTGAGTTTGGCAAACCCCTGCCCTCTTTGCTAGGGCCACGGGAGGCTGCCCTGGGCCCTCATTCCCCCCACCTTCCCAGACGGGCCCCAGCCTCATCCCAAGCTGTTTGTTTTTGCATTTCACGCACACGCACCCCACTTGCGGCACCCCAGGAAGAGAGACCGTAAGACACCCCTCCCACCAGAATTCCGAGGCCAGGGTTGCACAGTTCAGACAAGCTGTCTGTCCAGAACGCCGTTGAGTGAGGGGAGGGACGGAGGGAGAGAGCCTGGGCGGGGAGACGTCAGCGGCGGACAGACGTCAGCGGCGGGGAGACGTCAGCGTTGGGCAGACGTCGGCGGCGGCCGGGCTGCGGGGAGGCCTCCTGCCTCCCACCGGGCTTAGGCTAATTACGAGGCAGGAGCGGACAACCAGAGGACCCGAGGGTCTCAGGCAGTGACGGTAAGCGCAAGGACTGTTTGGGGCGAAGTGCTGCTCTTGTCCTGAGAGCGACTGGTCCCTGAGCGGAGTTTCCTCATTCTGACCCCGTTTCCCGACGGCGGACAGGTGGCGGGCGTGGGCACAGGGCTGCGGCCACCCTCTCCCTGGCCCGGTGTCAGTGCGTGTGCCGTGGGCGCCTGCGACATGGGGCCCGGTGCTGTGGGGTCCGAGGGGTGGGCCTGGGGAGCCACCCGCTGCCCCTTGCCCTCCGCCTGAAACCCTGCCGGTCCGTCTCCTGGTTGTTCTTTAACTTCAGCTCGTTCTGTCCTCTCCCCGCCGTGCTTCACTGATTCCAGACAGACCTGGGGGCTCCGGAGAGTCACGTCTGAAACATCCCCGGGTGGCCCTGAGGACCCAGGAGGAAGCCCCCTCCCTGGCGGTGGCAGGGTGCCCACCCCTGTCTCTGCTGCGATCCGTATCTGCACACAGACTCGCTGATCGCCTGCCCAGTCTGGGCTCACACACAGACGGGGACATTTACACGACATTGTGTGAGCAAGGCCTTACACAGGAGTTTAGGGGTCGGAGCTGCTGTTTATACAGAGTGCGGCCAGGGAGGGTTTCTGTGACAAGGTGACCTGAGGGGTGAAGGCGGCACAGACATCCTGGGTGAGAGCCCAGGGCAGGAGGGAGAGCGGATGCTTCGCCTGCGGCTTGTGCGTGTTGGGCGGGGAGGAGGCGGCACGGCTGGAATGTGGTCAGGGTATCACTGGGTGGACGGGGGTTGGCCTGCCAGGTGCCGTGCTCCATGGGGCTCGCAGACCCTACCCTGTCACTGCAGGGTCCCCGTGGCTTTCTGGAGCCTGGACAGATTGACAGGCCCTTCTGGGGAAAGACAGACATCTCAGATGGACATGGGTAAATGAAACCAAAATTATGATTGAGAAGCAGAGGTCCGGCTGCAGTAGTAGTAACTTCAGCCCACGAGGGCACGCCGAGTACGGACAGGGCTAACGGAGCCCCCGCCCCGTTCTCGGTCCTTTGCTGGCCTCATCGCGCTGGAATCCGCTCAGTAATCCCGGGAGTGGCACCACTGTCCTCTCTCGGGGAACTGGGAGTCGTTACAGTGATGACCGTCCCGGCTACCAGCCCCAGCACCTGGAGCAGGACGTGGGCTCCCACCCACCTCCCTCTCCGCCCCATCAGCATCATTTCCCAAGCCCTGCTGCCTCCCACGGCCGTGCCCACTCTGGTCCAACCCCAGCGGGACACGTCCAGCCCAACCCCCGAGGAGAGGAGAGGCTTCTGGAGTTGAGTAGATCTGGCTGGTCTTGAGTCTCCGGCCATCCTGGCGCTGGTGCTGGGAACAGGGAGGCTGCCCGGCTCTGGAAAGAGAAGGTTCTGCCTTCTGCTCAAGCTCCCCGTGTCCTCCCACCCCAAACCACACGCTCCCGGGCTCTGGGGCCCGGCCGGCAGGAGCGCCTGCCGAGGGACCTGGAACTCAGCATCATCTGGGGCTTTAGAAATCCCTCCAAACCTCCCCACCCCTGAAACGGTTATGATACAAAGTTAAACTTTGATCTAATCTGCAGCAGCCCCCCCCATCCCAGACCTGACCTCTAGAGGAGCCCAGGGTGGACACCAGGGTCAAGTGGCCTGCGTGGGAGTGCCGCCACTTAGCAGGACAGGCTCCTGGACCTCACTCACCCCTGAGCCTCCACTGCGTGTCTGCGAGGAGTGATGGTGACCCGTTTCACGGATTGTTAAGTAGAGTAAATGAAAGGAAAACATTGGAAGGCAATTAGTGTACACAAAGGCTGGTTTATGTAAACATTTATTGGGCACCTACTGTGTGCCAGGCACCTGCTACAGACCAGAGGGAGCCCCCCATCCTCAGAGAGGGCACAACGTGCAGGACAGGCGGTGGGCACTGCTGTCCAGTCCCCAGAGGACTCTGTCCTCTTGTTTGTGTGACTGTGAGGCTGTTTGTCCTGCTTCTTCCTTTCCGTTCTATGGGCCATGAGAACAGAGGTCAGGCCTTCTATTTCTTTTAGATCCTCTTACAAAACCTTGAGCAAAATTCAGAGTGTAAAGAAAGCCTCCAGTGAAGCCCTGAGGAGTGTTCTTCAGGTAAACAGGAAGGACAGCCCCAGATGCACCGACCAGGCCACTGCTGAGAACCAGAGTCAGGCAGAAGGATGCTCGGCCTGACGGAGGCCTGCATCTCCGGAGGCCCCACTTTAATTTAATTGATGCCACAGGAGGCAAACAGGCGGCTCCTTAGGGAACAAGGACGCACGTTTGTCGATGTCTCGATTCTGTTGATTCTGTAAACATAAGGAGAGGCCAACATTCTACTGTTCCAACTTTTGCAATCTTCATAAAATAAACATTTGCCTTCAAAACAACAACTGGGAAAGCCATCAGGGTAACATTCTCAAGCACTGTCGCCCCACGCCCCAGCCAGGGGTCAGGACCGAGAGCTGCGTGTGGTCTGTTTGGACGATGGTTTTCAGGTGGAAACCTCAGGCTGGATACCAACAGGCAGCAATTTGGGGGAAGGTTTGTTTTCTTGGTGTTGAGGGTTGACTCAAAACCGAGTGTCCCCAGTCATGGGGACGTCCCTGCCTTGGTTTCCTCCGGCCGTAAAATGGGGAGCAAAATAACTTAAATGAGAGCTAACAGTGCATTTGCTCGGACCTCAGGGGTCGTGGGGACAGGGTTGGCCCTGCTGGAGGCCACCAGGTAGATCAGATGCCTGCTGTGTGTTCACACAGGTCTCTTTCTCCAAATCCCTCGAAGAATGAGCTAAACGTTAAAAGAGGTTCTGCTAAACTAAAGTGACACTTATTGGACATTTCACCTCCCATAAAGGAACCCATCAGATGTGCCGTTTACAGATGCTGCCGGCACCCGGCTGCCGCTGCCCACCGTGGGCCGCACTCTTGGAGACGCTGGCTTCCTGCAGAGGATGGACCATCTGCGCAGCCCCAAAGGGTACATTCTGATTGGTTTCCTTCATCACAGGCAGGAAGTTTTATGAACAGCCATTCTGAGTCATTATTAACAATTGAATCTTAGAGAAAATGGACTTTGAGAGTCCTGAAGTGCATTTAAGAAAGTGTGCCTCAGTATTTTTAAAACTTAGGGTTTTTCTGGGCCAGATGTGTTGTTCGTTAGGCAAGAACACAGGCCTCAATCAAACCATAAAACCCTATCTACAGTCGGCAGCTCTGACTTGCCAACTGGGTGCTGAACCGATCCCTAACTCAGTTCCCTAACAGCTCGCCTGGAAGGGGAGGTTTCTGAATTGAACCATCAGGGCAGTGTTCTGTCCATCCAACTCCATCTCTCTCCCAGTGCTGGGAAGTATGTTTCCATCTCTGCAGGAGAGACTTGGGGAGTGGAGCTGACAAGGGCCTCTGGGCTGACTGCGGGCGTATCTAGTAGGGCTGCAAAGGGGTGGAAGGCCATGTTTGACTCTACGAGAGCCTTAAGTGTTTCCTTTCCAGTTTGAGCCTTTTAAAAATGTAAGCATGTTTCAAGCTGCAGTCTTTAAAAGTTTTCTCAGAAAGGGTCCTTCTGTCATTGTTCATCGCAAAGAGAGCAGATGTCGAGTTGAAAGCCCAGCTGCTCCTACTGCCTGAGGGCCAGTCCCAGCGGCCACCCTGCTGCTCCGGCCCCCACAGCGCTCTCAGAAAGAAGCTCCTACAGGCTGACTCTAGGGCGGGGCGGGGGCGGGGGGGGGGTGGATTTCAAAATATACTGCCTGGTCTTGCTGTGGGCACTGATGGTCCCAGAATGACACGGGCAGCCCTGAGTCACTGTTTGTTTGCCTTTTCCCACTGTCCTCACTGAAACCCAGATTCCTCACCATGGCCTCCAGCCCTGCCCACTCCATCCCTGGTCTCCTCTCTCACCTCCTCCTGTTCACCCCACCTTCCTTCTGTTGCAGCCACTCTGCCCTCCAGCTGGGGTGGGGCACCTCGGGTCCACCCCACCCGGGCTTTCCTTGGCCACCCCTCAGATTCCACTTCTCAGGAGGCCCCTCACTCTCACCCAGGCACTTCTCCACTCGCCCGCATATTTCTTCCCGGCACTGGGTTTACTGAAGTGTCATTCATGTCTCTGGACTGTGGCTCCTCTGTCCTCACTAGAAGGCAAATGCCCCAAAGTAGGGACATTTCCCCACCACCTGCGGGTCCCAGGGCAGTGCCTGCCATGGAGCAGATGCTCAGAAGAGACTTGGGTGAATGAGTGAACATTAAACATACATTAAACCCACCATGAAATCCTACCTCTTCTCTCTCCTGGGCACGAAGTTTAAGAAATATGGAGCTGGAAATACGGCACCATGGACATTTCAGTAGAGAAGATTTAGCCTGATCGCTGTCACACGGCGGCCTCTCGGTTTGCGTTTGCAATCTGGATTCGTGTGTCTGTCTTCACATCCAGAGAAAGTGCTTTATGCCAGGATTAAGGTGCCGTTGGCAGAATTCTCTCCCTATTATTTTCGGGAGACTAGTGTCTTATTTCAGTGTTTGGGCTCACCTTTTAGTTGCTGTATCCAGCCTCTGAAAGATGTCGACCCTGAGAGATCTGGAAACACCGCAGCTGAGCTGGGCTTCTGAGTACGGGGCCCTCACAGCCACGGTGAAGGCAGCAGGGCGGGGGCTGCTGAGTCCGTGGGGAGAGGGACTCGCCAGCGGGGTGCCTCCCTGCCAAGTGAGGGGTCCGGCCTGACTCACTGCCCGAGAGCGTCTGGGGGACCAAGCTGGCCGGGGGGCACGGCCACCTTCTTACTGCAAGGGCACCTCCCCGTGGAAGGCTGGTCTCCACCGCTCCACTGGACACACCCAGTGACCCGTCTGCTGGAGATGGAGGAAGGCCTCCTGGTAGTTGGCTCTGCGAGAACCATGTACCAGAGCTCTGGGCATTTCCGCGGGTCCTGGCGTGTGCCTGTCCCACCTTGGATGACCTGAGCACCAGGCTTGGAGTACCGCATCTCTGCACCCAGAGGGCTGGCTCCAATGGGATCTGCTGCCTATTGGCCGTTCCTGGGCCCTTGACCCCATGGTGTGATGAGAATGGCTGGCGACCCTTCTCTGACATGATGGATCCCACCTACCACCCAGACATATGTGCACCGAGCGCCCTCTGTGCTCAAGGGGGGCACCAAAGCCGCCTTGGAGGGTGGGACCCCCCGAGCGCTGTTGGGTGAGGCCCACCCTGCTCCCGAGACCCTGGCCACACTTCTCCTGAGCTCCGACCGTGTGGGGCGCCCACACTGGACAACGCCTGGTGCCCTTGGGACAGACAGTGAAGGGAAACGCAGTGCAGTCTCACTGTCTGCGCTGACAGAGGCCGGGCCTGAACCCCAAGGCCCCGTGAAAATCTCTCTTCATTGCTCGAGTCCATCAGACTGAGCCGCCTGAAATCACCCACAGTCACCCGCTTGCTCTGGAGACCAACAGCAGTGCCGCCTGTCCACCCCGCTTTCCTCTGCCACCAAACCTTTGTCGGGGAGACTCCCAGAGACACACGTGGCGTCTAGGCTGACACGACCCCGGACGTGAGGTCTACCTGTCGTGCCTGGGGGGGGAGTGGTCCTGGCGCTTTCTCTGCTCACCCCCACAGGGGCAGCAACTGAGGGTCTGGTGTCAGCTCCCCTTCCTGCCCTCAAGGGACACAGCCTGAGTCTGGTCGCGTCACCGCCAGTGCTGTGGCCACGGGCAAGTCCCTTCCCCCTTCTAGGGCCCGATCCCCTTATCTGAAGAGCAGGGAAGATAAGCATGAACATGTAAAGTGCCATAGTAATGAAGGGCAGGGGCTAAGTGCCCGGTGTCAGCTCACCGTCCTTTGCTTTATTCCGGGGGAAATAATCTGAGGTTGAATAAAAGTCCCACCCGTGCACGTGAGTTCACTGTGGACAGCAACCTCGGCTATGACGGGGAGACTGTCAGAGGGTGGAGGCTTGGGCTTCGTTTCCTAGTTGATCTGATGTGCTAAGTGAGCTTAATGCAAGTTAATTAATGATACTCTTGGTGGGCGGAATTACCTAGGCAGAGCCGAGAACAGCATAAAAGCAATGAGCAGGCAGGTGTCCGCCGGGATAATTGAGGAAACCAGGGCCAGGGGGAGAGCTGCAGGGAGGTGTGCAGGCAGGACCCGGGGGGGGGCCAGGAGGGAGACTGCAGGGTGAACATTCATCGCCGGGCTGGCTTCCAAAGCGCCATCCTGTTTACAGCTTCTGTGTTTGAATTTCAGGTTTACCTGAGTCTTTGAAGTTGGGTTCCTGGGCATTTCCTTGAGAATGAACTTCATTTTTTGGAAGACACAAAAGTCAGAAAGAAGACTCGGGTGACCGGGCTTTCATCTGTGGTCCTTTGGGGCCTCAGAAATTTTGATGGGAGGATGCGCCCCAGTTAAAAGAGTCAGTGGGGTTTGCACCCCGTGACGTGCGGGACAGGCCAGGTCTGAGCGTGGTGGGGCTCCATGAGGCGCGGGACACAGTGACACCCAAGGAGGAGGGCGAGCCCCCCACCTCTGAGCTTCACAAATAGGAATATGCCTCAGCATGAAGACCGTTTACTTTCAGAAACCGGGTAGTAGCCGGAGAGTGAAAATCAAACATTTCAGGGAAATTGTATTGACTTTTTCCTCCCAAAGACATGTGCTTCCAGGATTACCCTCCAAATGTGCTGTCAGAGAACTCTCCTTCGTCATAGCCTGGCTCACTTGGCGGGGTGTGGGGGGAGGTTAGGCACAGGGAGACCCCAGCTGACCAAGCCGAGGCAGGGCCCCCATCCTCTCCTCCAGTGACGAGGGACACGGGGCAGCCGTCGGGACCAATGCTCATTCCCCAGCTTTGCTGAGTTGCTCTCTTTATGGTGGACCCTGTTGAGACGTAACTCGGAAGGTTTTAAGGCTTAGAAGTCTCAGCGCGTTAACTGGGTGGGAAATGTTTCTGTTACTTGAACTGATCCCTTTTCTCCCTTAGCTCACGATGGCTTTTAACCTCTTAAATATTGTGAATTTGCTGCAGTTTCGCTCTCAGCTGGAGAGTGTCTCACTATGCGACTTCAGACTTCAGAACCTCAGGGCAGGAGGGACCGGGCTTCCTCAGCCCCTGCCCACCCTGTCTGTCAGCCGTCCCTCCTATCCCGAGTCCCTCCAGCTCCATCAAGCTCCCCTGACGGACGGACGGGGCTTCCGCTCTGCTGACGTTTCAACTCACTCCACCCCTTATGGCTTTAACGTCCCTCTTGGACCCTCACCGCTGTCCCCGCTCCCCTAACACCTCCGGCCTCCACGGAGCAGGTGCATTTACGGCGGGAAGATGGGGAATCAGCCGCTCTGGTGCCGGAACCCAAGCCGCCCCTGATCTGTCGGGGCATCGCGTGGAAACTCCTGGCTGAAGTGAGAGCTGAAGCCACCAGACGTGCATCCTTACCCACTCACTCTCTGTCCCCTGCACCCCGAAAACACGGCGGCCATAACCTCGGCCTCAGTCTTAAAGGGAAGGTGGCTCGGGACCCTGGGTGGGACCCCAGCCGCCGCTTGCCTCCCCAGGAAGCAAACTTTCAGGCTCCTGGAGACCCTGTTGTCTCAGTAGCCGAGATCCCAAGCTCGCTGAGCACAGAGTATGGCTCCTTCACCAGATGCACGGCCAAGAGCAAAATGGGGTTTCTGCTGCTTTCCTGAAAACAAAGAACAGTCTCAGGTCTCAGAACCAGTAGCGCAGACGTACAGTAACCGGGAAAGCTTGTTCAAACGCAACCCAAACATGACACGCATTTCAAAAATGCACCCGGGCTGTCTTCCGGCAGTGACATCTCTGTCTCATCCACAGCCCAAGAGCTCAGGAAACCAAGAGAGAAAGACAAGGCTTACCTGGACCCCACTGGGGGATCCGTTTCCAATCCCAGCAGAAGATGGTCCGTGAAGAAAGCCAGGCTCTGTCCCGTCGGGGCCACCGGGTTCCCAGGTGGCCACTGGCCGTGTCCCGGGAGCAGGTGTAGAGTGGCTGGTGGCCGGCAGAGCTGCCCGGGCTCTGCCCCGCGCGCCGTCAGCCCACTTCCCTCTGCTGCCCGGCTCCCGGGACTCTTCCAACTGTTCGCCCACCTCCTGGAGGCTTCGGCACGCAGACTCACCTGCACCATCTAGAGGCCTCTCCCTGCACTGGACGCAGGGCTCGGGAAGGGGGCGGCGGGCGGAGGGTCCTCCCCACCTCCCCTCCCGCCTGGCTCTGACTTCCTGCCCAAAGACACCCGTGGAATCTGTAAAATCATTGACTCCCTTCTTTGGAGCTGGGCGGGGGGGTGTCTTGCTTCTCTCAGGACAACCAGAGCCTTTGGGCACGGGAACACCAGAAAGCTAAGTTAGCACTAAAACCACATTCATCAAAGTGTGTGCGCCCAAGGGCCCCCACCGAGCTGGCCCCCTCCATCCAGCTGTGAATCCCGTTCACTGCTCCTGCCTGGTGCTGCCGTCCTCTCCCCACAGCCGCTGCAGGCAGAGTCACCTGGACTGCACTCCTGTCCCCCGCCCCCCCATACACCCCCACACAACTGGAGATAACCGTGCACACCCCGTGAAACTCCAGACAAATATACACCCCATGGAATGAGGGATGAAGAAGACATTTGAAACAAACATTTTGAAAAGACCTGCCTTTCAGGGTTGGTCAATGCTTTCCAGAGTTCTGTGATCCTTAAGAAGGAGGCAGTGTCTCCTGCCCTCCCACTCCCAGCCCACTCGCACACGGGGGTGACCCCTCCAGGCTCGGCTTCCAGCCCCTCCTTTTCCCTCTGGTCTCCTCAGCCCAGATACATGCATCTTACTTCATACGTGAGAAAAGAAACAGCTTAGAGGGAAACAGAAACGTGTGGACTGGGTGAGGGTCCTGAGTGCGGCATCTACTCCTTTCTGAGGGTGGGCAGAACCCAGTTCATCCGACTTATTTGCCAACAACGATTATGCAGACAGACAAGGTTTAAATGAGAATTTTACCCTGTTGAAACTCGCTCCTTTTACACATTCCGTGCTGAGCCCAAACTGAAGGTTTGTGATAAATTACAATTACTAAAATTTTTAATGTAGGAACATACGAAAACGAATGGGAACGACGTATTCTGGGCTAACCTAGAATTTCTATTGCGTATAATTTTGACTTTTTGGCACGCTCGTTTTGTTACGTGTGTTTGAGGATGAAGATTATCTTCGGTGTAACTTTTTTTTTTTCTACTGGAAATTAAATGGTGACTTAAAATTGACCAAAAAGAGATGACACTGATACTGCAAGAGAGGTAAAAAGGAGAAATATTAGAATGGGCACAGAATACGGCTGCAGTAGAAGCCAGAGGTTTTTTCCTCTCTTTGAGAAACCTAAGCCATGTGCCACCATGTCCAATGGAAATGAAGGTACAGGGTAATTTCATTGATTAAGAGAAAGAAAGAAACAAGTAAGATTATTGCTTATCTTCATCACTTAAGGCTTTGGAGATCAGAAGATACGTGATTTCTATTTTTCTGTCTTTCCTGAAAGACTGAGGCAGCAACAGCAAAAGGTTAAAAATAGCATTAAAAAAAGAAAAACAACAGAAATCAAGACTGCAGAGCATGGTGGGGGAATGGGTCTCGGGGTCTGTGCAGAACGGAGATGTGCTGGACACTCACGCCTGAGCCCCAACCTGCCTGTCCCCCCTGCCCACCTGACCGTCGCGTGTTCACAGATGCCCAGCTGGGACCCAGCGGAGGGGCTGAGGGCAACCCCACCTCTGCACATGATCATAGATGGGACCACTACGTAGTCGGTGGGAATCCCGTGCCCGTAGGAAACATGCCCAGGAGGGGAGGGACGCTCTCCCAGCAGACTGGATACTTTCCGGCGACTGCAACTGCCCACATCCTGGTCATCGGTGCTCAGCCTCTGTGTCCTAACACCAGGCTTCTGTTGGGTGAGCAGGGAGACACTCTGCACGCACACTCATTCCATCAGAATGGCATCTCCTGTGTTCACTTGTCATGTACTCATTCGGCAGATGCCTACGGAGAACCCCCAGGAAGCGGGCACGACGAGAGGTGCTGGCTGCCACCAGGAGGAATCGGCTTGGAGGAGTCTACACTCAGGAGAGGCAAGACCATCGAGGTACCAAGGAACTGAAATATACTTTCTGGAGGCAATAAGCAGGCTGGGGTGGAGGACACCTGGGCCATGTGGGTGGGATTGTTATCGTTTGCTGGTGACAGTTTCCTGCTGTCTAATTGCTGTCTGAAAAGGTGGCATGGGACCAAACACGCCAAACCAGGAAGCTCCTTTCCTGGAGCTGACCCCCGACATTACCTGCCTTTATCTATTGTAACAACTCCCCAGCAAGTGTCCTTCTGGTGACCTACAAACAGAGTTTATCCCCAAGTTCCTTCCAGGAAATGACACTGCGCGAATTAGAGTTACTACTCAAATTATGAGTATTGGATAAAATGTTCCTATGCCCACGTGGGTACGCAGTGATAAGTTACCCAGAGTAAAATGACCAAAGCTACATCTGTGGTGTGGAATTGGCAGCTCGGAGTCTGTGCAGAAATGGAGCGGACCGGACAGCTGGCTTCTCAGGCCCGTCCTGGCCCAGCCCCTCCCCGTTCCCTGGAGATGCTCTGACCTGGAGCTGCTAGCGGTCAGGCTGCCAGACCTGTCTTCCTGAGATCCCGGCCGCCCGTGCTTGTCATGGCTCCATGCACAGAAAAGGCAGGAAAACAAATATTCATGATTTAAACGTTCACCACGTCTTCCTGAAAGTGCAGATCCTGACGAGGGCCCCGGCTTACAAACAGATACCTGAAATATCAGAGAGGAGTTAGGTGATACGAACGGGACAGGCAGGCCGCCGAGACGGGGAAGAGAGCCCAGGAGGTGGCCTCTGGCCGATACAGGGGGTTGGATGGTTCTGAGAGGAAAGGACTGAGTCTTGCAGGGCAAGGGAGAGAGGTGTTTGGGTGGAGCTGGGCTGTGCCGCAGCCCCGCGGGGAGAGGCCCCCCGCGTGCCTGGGACATGGGGAGAAGCGGGGAGCTGACCCAAGAGGGCTGAGCCGGGCTCGGAGGGAGCGGGCACCGTGCGCCAGGGGAAGGGCTGGATTTTATACCGACTTTATCCGGATTAAAGATTTCACGAGAGGAGCAGCCTCTGTCCTGGCAAGGTGAGAAGCAGGGAGACTGAGTCCGGGGGGCACCTGCCTGTGCTGGGCCCGGGGCTCCTGCCAGTGGAGGCGGGAGGAGAGATGCTGAGTGAGCAGCCAGCCTGCCTGCGGTGTGACCCCACCTCCCACCCCCTCCCCACCCCAGCGCAGAACCAGAGGGGCTGCTCCAGGTCAAAGGCAGAGTGAACGAGGTGGGCTTCACCCCATTTTATCGCCAGCAATGAGGTTCTGCGTTTATTTGACTGAACTTGGCCGCGCCAACACATGCTGCTAATAAAGAAATACAGGTCTGGCTTCTCTTTACTCCCTGTTTGCCCGGGATTTGTACCCTGGACACTGCTTCTTACAAAGGAACCCTCTCCAGGGAGGGGGACGCAGACCTGGGTGGAGAGGAGGCTCCGATCAGGGCCGGGAGGGGGCCGAGGTGAGCGTCCACCTGTGCTCTTAGCTCCCTGTGCCCCCTTCCCACGATGTGCCGCCCTCTCCCCGTGATGTCAGCGGTAAGTTGAAATGTAATTGAAATTGATCCTCCTGTGAATGGCCTTGGGAGCTTGAACTGCACAAACGTTCAAAATGCTAAATCTGTCTCATGACCTGTAATACTGTCATTCAGCTCTATAGCACAGATCAGTGTGCTTTTTTAATAAAGGAAACCGCAGGGGTCTTATAAAACCTATTTGCACTGCCTCAGAAAAATTAACAGAGCCGGGGAACACTGAACGTGGAAATGCCGAATACTGATGTCTTCGTTTCAAAATCAACAAATTCATTCTTCCATTAGACAAACTCATATTTCTACCATTATTCATGGCTTTGGGGAGATGGGGTTAGTGGTCCAAGAAATAATCACTCTGTAATCAGTGGAAACTCTCAGCATGTGGGGAATATGATCCCATAGTATAAACAGGTAAAATTGTCAGTTCATTGTGTCATATTTAACAAAGTTCATTAACGGGATTTTAGTTATGAGAACATTTTCTTTTTTTCGGCCACACGCCGTGCAAGACCAGGGATTGAACCCGTGCCCCCTGCAGTGGAAGCACGGAGCCTTAACCGCTGGACGCCAGGGAAGTCCCTATGAGAACGTTTCGAAGTTTACCTGAAAGCAGAAGAGTCATCAGTTTACAAGGCTTACGTGTTCCTGGGGGCGTTTAATTCCACAGCCCTCCCTCTTCACCTGTCAGGGCTATGCCCTCATACGCCTCAGAAACTGTGGTCGGCAAACCCCGGAGCGGTTAATTTTGATGGGAATCCCAGCTGGCTGGCCAAGCTGCTCTGAGTCTCTGTCTCAGCTCTCCTCCAGGTGGGGCAGCCTCGCAGCTCTGTGTGGTCCCACCTTCAGCTTGACCTCCTGGACGCTTTTCTAATCTACTCCCTCCATCCCACTGACCTCCCTACTCCAGGTGACCTTCCTGTTCCAGGTGACTTCCCTGCTCGCTCAAGCTTGGAAAGCTCTCTTTGGGACAGAGTGGGAGGCCAGGGGGTGCCTTCCGCCCCGGGGGAAGATGCAGGGGGCCATGCGGAGAGGGTGGGATGGAGGGTCTCTCCCGGTCCTTCTCTCTCCGCTCGCCTGGGGTTAATCCACACTCGGTTCCATCTCTCACCTCCTTGGAGAGCATCTCTCACCTCTGATTTCTGTCTTCACTTCTTCCTTGAGTTCCTTTGCTCCCCCCAGTTATTTCCATCTGCAAAGCCTACCACAGCTTTGGATCTGAAACATCTAAAACCAGACTCAGCATCTTGAGTGAGTGTAAGACTTACTGGTGGTGGAAAGACAGCCCCCACTATAACTGACGTTTCCCTGGGGTGGGAATGGGGAGAAATGTGCTGTCTTAGAGACTTCGTGATTACGCTACTAACAAATGATCACATACTATCAATACTGTGAGTTTCATGAACTTTAGAAATGAGCTTTATTGCATTGTTTGCATGTAATAATTACACACACATATGAAAAATAGTTGTTTGTATGTATGCAAGTGCTTGAGACAGATACAGAATCAGAACTACTCATAATAACTGCCTTAAATTCTTTGGTCCACATACTAAATAAATATTACTGAGTAAAGGGATTCACTTTATTACGTAATTCAGCCAACACTTATGAAGTACCTCTGCTCGGCCAGGCCCCGTGATAGGAAGACAGCCCCCACATCCGGCTATGTCCGATGTTCAACCACACGGGCTCCTGGACGAGGGGGTGGGTGAGGACTTCATTCCAGTCCATGCACAGCTGGCCACCCTCACGAGTGGGGTTTTCTCCACCCAGACGAGGCACCTTTGTGCAACATGTGTGAGGACTAACCGTGGCCCTAGCTGGGAACTGCCACTGCAGAGGTAAATAAGGTGAAGTTTGTCCCCGGAATCTGCAGGAGGCCTGGAGACACATTGCCTACCCAGAGGCAGGTAGAGCAGCAGGCTTCCTGAATTAACAAAGAGCCAAGAATGACTTCTAACTAGTCATTTGTATGCCGCTTTCATCTTCCGAATTACTTTATGAAACCTATTCACTTAAGAGGCGGTTTCTTGAAATTTTATTTCCATTGTTCACGTGCCTTTTATTTTTTAAGAACGGTTAATACAAGAGTAAACTTCACTACAGTTTACCTTTGAATTGCAGCGAAATCCCATGTTTGCATAAGAGCACGTTAGTAGAAACAATGATTTCACGACATGAACGGATTTCATAAGCACCCGTGGCACAGTTATCCAAATGTCACCTGGCCAGGTGTTGGAAGACAGACATTAGAAGATGAAGTGAATGAGCCCTTGATGCAGGTGGAAGGCTCAGGGTGGAGACTGAGCGCCACACTGAAATAGTTGGGCTTCGTCCCATGGTTACCGCTTCCCTGGGTTCACGCTGGGGCGATTTTAGAGTAATTGGAAGGATGGGGGCAGCCCGGAGCTGGGCTCCCCCTGCCAGGGGGCCACGTGGACCTGGGGTCCCGTGGTGGTGTGGCCCAAGCAGGGTTTGGGGCAGGCTGGGGTGGAGGTGGGGCAGGCTTCGGGGCAGAATCTCCGCACAGCTTGTTGCCTCATCGGTGGGAGGATGATGGAGGGGAGGAATCAGAAGAGGCCCTTCCTTCAGCCTCGCTCCAGTAAGGAGACTTGGGACGGTGCTTAAAGGAACTTTATATAATAGAAAAACAGAATTATTTCATCCCCAAATAAGTTATTAAGGGGAGAGAAACCATGGGGTTATCTCTCATTATAGTTTAATTAGAACAGAATTAAAAAAGTAAAATTAATAAGATGAATTGCCAATTTTAATTGAAAAGACAGTATTCATGGAATTGTCTTTATCTGACTCATTCTGTTAAAATTTTACAGCATCACCAAACCATAAGGTGGTGGAACCTAAACAAATGAGGGTTAGATTGTTGAGTTCTTTTCTCTCTGAAGTCCTCCTTTGAAGTGTCTGTGTGGGGTGAGGTCGGGGAGGCGGGAGGGGGGAGCTCGGGGGCTGGAGGAAAGAAGGGGATTTGACTCCTGTCTGTTCAGCCCACGTTTGGGCGTTCTGAGTACAGTTAAGGCACAGTCTGTGTCTGGGAAGCAAAAGCCTGTAATGTTTTCATGGGAAGCACCCCAGAGTATTTCTGTCACACGAGAGGGTGGTTTCTTTTGTGCAAACCGGTAACTCTACCGCAGTCTTCACCTGAGCAGGACCCAGTGTGTTAGGAATGAGTGAACAGGGGGCCGCTCCCTCTGAGTTTTATCCCAAATGTCTGGCTCTGTGAGCTGTGAGGGCAGGAGTGGAAAGACCCCCTGCGGGAACCTCTGATGTGCGTGGGGGTCTCGAGTAGGGATGCCTGAGAGGCGGGGGGCCGGGAGCAGGTGTTGATAAACAGCCTGGAAGTGCGAGCGGTTAACAGGGCAGAGACAGCAGGGCAGGCCCCAGGGGCAGGGGGCAGGGAGCCGGTGATGTTCAAAGTACGCAGTTAAAATAGAAAGGGTACCCGCACTGCGCTTCACGTCCAACAGGAGCGGTGTTTTGAGAGCACTGAATCATTACTTTTCATTGTTCCCCGTCACCGTGAGGGCTCAGCCAAAAGGACGGCCACCCCCAGGAGGAAGGGCCTTCACGTCCAAGTTTGGGGGCTGAACGGAGAGCTGTCCCACCAGCAGAGGTGACTGGACTTGGGCCAGGATGTGGGTCGTGGATGTGAGGGCCGAGGTCAGGGTGGGTAGGACGTCCCTCTCGACAACGGGGCAGAAGCAGCTGGACTCTGGGGGGGCAACGCCCTCCCTGACGCGTGACCCCAGGCTGGCTGCCTGAAAACAGCACGTGCGGGTGTGCTTGTGTTGACTTTTAACTTCCAGTTTTCTTGGCCTGGAAACCCTGAAGCTCTGACCAAACAGTTACTTGCGAGGAGATTGTGTTAACCTGAAAGACACTGTTTTCGACCCAAAACGAGTCTGTTGTTTGGAATTGGAAATCTAAGCGTCTTCCTTCCACCAAACCTCCCCACATCAGTGGGACTGGGGTCCAGACAGGAGGACCCCCGCCCAGTTACAGGAAATAAAAGTCTACGCGTCTTCAGGCCTCAGTCTGTGACTCTGTGCACAGGCATTGATACAAAATATCCAAACTGGTTTTGGGTTTTGGCGGTGAGATCATGGGTGATTTCTGTGTGCTTGTTTTTACATTTTTTTTTAAGTTTGTGTTTGAATTAGGTGAAAATTTTATGAGCATGTATAGCTTTTTATTTTCCAAAACAAGACAAAACAAAGCAAAGCAAACTCATAGGCTATTTCCACTCGAACAAATGGGAGTGAGACAGCATCACCGCTTCACCGGTCCTGTCCTGGTCCTCCCTGTGGGAGGGGCTCTGGCTGTGCTCCAGACCCGTCTTGACCAGAGGCTTCCGTGAGCTGGGGCTGGGTGCCTGAGGAGCCGCTCAGGCTCAGGGCCATGGGCCCTCCGTGACCCCAAACCCCTCCACGACTTTCCTTGGAGCCAGAGGGGCCTTTTCCCGCTGTCTTCGGGGCTCCTGACTACCCGAGAGGAAAAGGAAACTCACTTTGAGCACCTGATGCCCTGCTCTGCCCCCCGTCCCCGAGGGGGCCCTGCCGCGGTCTCTGGTCTCTCTCCGGACAGCTCGGTGTTTCAGTTACAGCAAACAATGAACAAACAGCTCCTCGGCCCAGCGGGACCCTGGTGCTGGGTGGTGGGAGGGTGATGGCCCGTCTCTTGTCGTTGTTTCTGAGGACACGCTACCGTCCCAGTCAGCTGTTTCTATCCACTGAAGTGCAACAGGATTTTATAGGTCTCTGAGTATATCTGCATAAGCTGAAGAAAAAGTAATTTGATAAAACACTTAGAAATTCTGCGTAATCCAATTTTTCTAAGCATTCAGGCCATTAATTTTGTCCATAAATATAATAGCTGCAGCAGAATATTTTTGCTCTCTCGTGCTAGGCATGATTGATTTATTAACTTTTAAGGGTTTAATCGTATCTTTGGCATTAAAAATTAGGCTCAGGCTCTCTCCCAAAAGAGGTAACATGACATGGTGGGGAGATGAAATTTAACCATCGTGGGCAATTATCCGACGCTGTCCTGGAGCATCAGCTCAGAGCAGCTGTGAACTCTCAGAGTCAGGTCTCCCTCTGCGTTAATTTGCGATGAAGCTGCAGCTGAGGCCCTGCCATGCCGCCCGCTGAGCCTCCGGCCCCAGGACCGCATGTCCTGCCCTCGGGGCCAGGGAACTGCAGGGCGTTCACGGGCAGCCTCCAGTGTCTGCTCTTTTGAGACTTTATGTATTCCTTTTCCATTTTTCTCTTAATTTTTGTAAAAAGCGAACCCATCTTTGGGGGAGTAGGAACCTCTACAGGCTGCTGTTCTCCAGTCTCTGGGTGTCTCTGAGGCCTTTGACAGCTGCGTCCTGCAAGTGCCCACACCTTAGCTTTTCCTGTGGGTTCACCTCTGGGTGGATGGAGAGTAGGAGCGAGGTCCACCTCACACAGAGTATCGTCCTGTGTGTGGCCCACGAAAACAGTGGAGAGAGTTAGTGAACCTGAGCAGTTCCTATGTGTTAGAAGAGATCCCATTACCAGGTCGGTGTCACGTTCCTCATTTCTGGACCATGCACAGCTTCCCCTCTGTTTCCTTTTAAAAGAATCGTTTTGTTTACAGTGTGAAATGTGCCCTTTGTGAATAAGATGGAGAAGAAAGAAAACCGTTTTTCCTGAAGGACCCAAGAAGGCAAGAATTTCAAACAAAGGTGTTTTGAAGTAAAGGCTTCCTAGGAGACTGTGGGTTCATTATGGGATGTTTGGAACCAGGGAGCGGGGGCAGTGCAGGGAGACCAAGGGCAGAGTGCAGCTGTCCTCGGCAGCCTGTCCTCCTCTCCTCGCTGCCCCCTTGCCCCCGAGGTCTGCTAAGCATGCCTCTGGGAGGGGCGCTGAGGTGTATTTTTAGGGTGTGCTTTCCTCAGAGCAGCCAATTGTCCGACCGTCTCAGTCGGGTTCTCAGAACAGCGAGCTTTTCTCTGCGTGTCCTGTTGGGAGCAGCCCTCCTGGCACCCTGGAGAAAACCCAAGGGACGCTCGGGCTTCTTTTAGGGGCATTTCTCTTAGAATCTGAGAACAGAGATGCAACCGAGCCCCTCTTCCTTGGATTTAAGAAACTCTATGTGATCCGATTAAGTTGGTTTTCGTATTTATTTCCGTCAATGCCGTGGGACTGTCATCATGCAGGCACTAAAGGGACCCCTCGATTCTGAGAAAGTGCCTCTTTTCTCTGCCGAGCTTTTATGGAACACGGAGATTTATGGAGCTTTTACATAAAATCTATGGATCATGCTAGCACAAAAATGTTGCCAGGAAAACCTCATCAGAACTTCAGCTTTTCCCTCTTTGGAGCTATTCTTTATTTGCTCAGAATAAACAACAAAATTAGGAGTGAGTGTGTGTGTGTGTGTGTGTGTGTGTGTGTGTGTTTAAGTGTGCGCTATAGGCCTGGGTGTCTGTGCAGCCACTGGCCCCTGTGGCTCTCTGGCCCTTGAAAATGGCTGGTCTAAGTTGAGATGTGCTGTAGGCATAGATCACCCACTGGATTTCAAAGACTAAGCACGAAAATATTGTAAAATATCTCAATTGTTTACAATTGATTATTTGTTGCAATAATAATATTGATATTTTGGATACATTGGGTTAAATAAAACAGTATTAAAATTAATTTACCTGTTTCTTTCTGCCATACAGCTGTGTCCCTTTCTATTTCCCTTGGACAGCACTGGTGTGGGTAATACACCCATGGCCTAAAAGCCAGGATTTTGAGGGGCTGTGCATCTGACATTCCCTCTGCAGGCAACTAATGCTTGACTACAGTGATCATTCTGGGTTCAATGAGTCTCTTGGACTCAATATGTCTTTTTTACATGTTACGTATTGCGTGTTAGCTAGATGTTCTTAACTGTTTTTTAAGAGACAACAAAGTGTTAACTATAAAGAATGTGGAAGGAGACTCTATAAGTTGGCTGCGTACTTAGGACACGCACAGACGTGGGATGACCGCAAAGGCCCCCCGGCCCCTGAAGGCTGCGTGACCGCAGCGGGGAAGGGCCCCTGTGCTCTCCCTGCCCTGGGTTTTTGCCGTGTGTCTGTGTGCCCTGCGCCTTCCGTCTGGGACCCTGGCTTCCCCTCGCCACATCCGGACGCTGGCTGCAGAGGGAGCCTCCGTCTGTGTCGCTTGGTGGGCGCCTTGCACAGAAGGCTCTGCAGTTCCCCAGCTCAGTCTGCCCCACGCCGGTGGAGGTGGGCCCCCTCCGCTCCCAACCCCGACGACGTAGAGGAAGCCACTCTGCTCCCCTTTTGCATCTCTCATCCGCCCTGAGCTGCTGTCACACAAGGAGCCTCGGGCCCCAACCTGGCCGCTTCCGAAGAAAGACCAGGCTCTGGCGTGCTTTTCTGCTTCGCTGTTAAATCTCCCCCTCCTCCATCAAGGTCACAAACAGTTGATTGAAACGTTTATCCCCAACCCAGTTCTCTCCCTAGAGGGGGATTTCTCCACTTCCTTACGCCGGCCCACTCCAGTCTCCACAGTGCACAGGAATGTATGTGGAATGTTTGTCTTAGAATATTTTCTGAATATTTCTTGGCTCAAATCAATATTTGGTATATGAATCTTAGAAACACTAACCCAAGAGGGAGAGGGGTAAGTTATAGGAAAGAATGTGCTTTTCAAATACAAGAAAGAAAGCAGGTGACTGGGTCACCAGGGTCCGTCTGCTCTCATTAGGATTGCTCAGGAGGACTTCATGTTTGTGATATTTTAAATTCTTTTTCTTTGGGGGGTGGGGGGGGCAACTGAAATTTCTGGATTGCTTCTGGACAGCTCAAGAGACAAATGGAGACAAACTCCAGGGAGAAGCGGACGGGGCTGACTCGTGGTTACTCCCCACATTGGAGGGTGCAAGGTGTGTGTCCTCGGGTCAGGACCCGACTGCTGGTTGTGGGGTCCTGACCACCTTTTAAAGAGGTTTGCGGTGCTCGTCAATGGGTGCTTCACGAATGGTGACTGACTGCGTGAATAAGTGAAGGCAAGGCGTTGTGTTTGTTCGCTCGAGTTGGTTCAGCTGTGACGTTTAATCACTAACAGTAATCACAGTATTGAACCAGAATCACTAACATTGGTTTTCTGCTGCTCCAGGAATCCTCCAGTTTCCTAAGAAACGTCAGAAAGTCCTTCAAACTTAAGTTTAATCCCTTTTAATAAAAATAAGCCCAGATGGCGTAATTTATGGAGAGAGGGGCTACATTAGTGCTTTAAGCATGGGCAAAACATATTAAACTATTTTTACTCTGGGAAAGTCACAATTTTTCTTTTTTGGAGTAAGATTTGACTGAACATAGTCTGATTTTCTGAAGCAGCAAATGAACCAGTTCTTAATTCTGAATGTTCTCTGGGGCAAAAATGGTAAAACACAAAACTTCCCCAAATGTATTGGAGCAGCATCTCCACGTGCCTACCCAGATGCCTCGCGCTTTGTGCCCAAGAGCAGCAGAGATGGGCTGAGTCCCTCTCCCAGGTGTGACCTCTGGCTGCATTAACAAGAGGGGGAGGTGGGGGTCTGGCTGACACCTGGCCCAGGGGACTGGCTCCCTGGAAAGCCACCCCTGGCTCGCCCTGTGCTGTCCCCGGTGGCCCTGGAGCTCCTGGTCAGGCCAGATTGTTCTCACCCAGAAGCAGAGGGTGACACGTCTCACGTCACGCCCATCCCAAGTCCCAGTCCCTCGGGAGCTTCTGTCTGTTCAGAGCCGATCCAAGCTTCCAACGAGCTGGTGGAAACGCCAGGGCAGAGCCCACCTGCGGGGGGCCAGGTCGGAGAGCTGGCCCTCCGAGGAGGCCGTGAGGACCGGCCCCGGCCATGCTGGGGGGCAGGTTCCTACTCTTATCCACCGTGGTCACACCGAGTGCGGCCGGGCTTGCTGACCGGCCCACGCACGAAGAGGACACAGCAGCCCTCCCGGGTCTCGGCTCTGGGGAAGGGCTGGGCTGCCAGGTAGGCAGGCCTTACAGATCTGCCCTGGCCTTGGCCTTGGTCTGTCCTCAGCTCAGAATCTCCATCCTCAATCTGCACCTCGCCAGCCGCCCTCTGCCCGCTGTGCTCCTTTCCCGCCCCCTCAGTGGGCCAGGATGTGCCTGTCCCACTGTGCAGACCATCCCCTCCCTCATGCAGAGGGCCCTTCCAGCCCCGAAATCCATCATCTTCTCTTCTTGCTTTATTTTCTCCACCTGACAATTCAGCTACATGTTTCTCTCCCATCACATCGTGAGGATTTATCAAGTGCGGTTACTGCTGGACCTCCGTGTCCAGCCTGGTGCCCGACACATAAGAGACGCTAAATCCTTTCAATCACGATGACGTAAATACTAAATAAGTGTTGATGGGAGAATCCATTTGGAAAGCATGGACGTATCGGTCAGGGCTGTTTTTAGCTCTTGGATTGCACAAACCCACCGTTCTACTTCAGGTCCGCCCTCAGACGGGCGTCTGGGAGTCTCTGCCCTCGAGGTGGGCCAGGCACACCACTTTTCCTCTGGGTTCTGGGTCCCACCGAGCAGGGGTCTCAGCACCCCCGCCTGGAAGACCCCTTTATTCTTGTTCCCCGGGGTCAAGCGTGTGGGCTGCCCCAAGGGGGCTCCTCGGCCACAAAGTCTGGCGTCCTGCCAGGACTGCCAGGGCAGGTCCCTCTCCCCTCAGCACCAAATCTCCTGGAGGTCCTGGCCTCTTTTTCTGCCTCTGCTCTTAATTGAGCTGATCTGTTACCAAGCTTCAAAGGGCAGGGAAGTCCCTCCCTCCCAGGGGACCGGGGCAGACTCCCTGGTCCCTGCCTCATACCCTTGTTTCCTTGATTGAAGTATAATTTGCATAAGTAAAACACACAGATCTGAAGAGTTCAGCTGGATGAGTCTGGACAAATACATACACCTGTGTAGCCTCCACTCCAGTCAAGACCCCCTCCCTCTCCCAGAACCCCCGGCCCTTGCAGGCCCCCCACTCCTGTTCCTATCACCAGGGCCAGTTTTACTTTTTCTACAATGTAGTACTCGTGGGGCACACTGTAGGTGTTTTGAGTCTCAATAGTTCTTTCTATTGCAAAGTAGTGCTCTGTTGTACGGACGTACCTCAATTTGTCTATAAATAACTTCGAGTTATTTCCAGCTTTTTGCTAATTATGAACAGAGCTGCTATGAACTTTCTTTGTCAGGATTTGAGAGGACAGAGGTCTTCATTTCACTGGACAAATGGGAGAAGAATGGCTGGTTCATAGATCGGGTGCATGATTGATTGAATAAGACAGTGCTGGACTGCTTTCCCAGGTGCCGCGTCATTATTTCCCTTTTTCCCTGGGAATGTGTAACACTCGCTGTGCCCGTCTACCTAACCTCAGCCGTGGCAGTGAGTGTGAAGCCTTGTCTCCTGATGGCTTTAATTTGCGTTTCCACGATGACCGGTTAGACTGAGCATGTTTTCATGTGCTTATTTTCTTTTGTGAAGTGTCTGTTCGAGTCTTTTGCCCATTTTTAAGAACAGGGTTGCTCACTGTATATTATTTTATTTTTCAGAGGGTGAGCTTCATGTTCTATCGAGGTATAACTGATGTATAACGTCACGTTAGTTTCGGGTGCACACGCGATGATTCATTATTTGTGAACTCCGGCAGGATCGCCAGTGTCCAATTACTACCCAGCTGCTCACTTTCTCGTTCGTGAGGTGAGGCCAGTTCTCTGGCAGCTCTGTGGGTTGCTGGTACTTTCCTCCGTTTTATGACTTTTCCTAACCGTCCGCCTGTCTTTTTCTGCAGCCTTGGCTCGGAATTCCCATGTGATTACCCTGATTCCAGCCACGCAGGATGGAAATCACTCAGGTGGGAGACTCTGTCCTCCCCAGCGGGGATCCTGAGAGGTGCCACGTGGGCCGGGGTGTGAGTGCGTGTGAGTGTGTAATGATGTGTGTGAGCGTGTGAATGACTGTGTGTGTGTACTCGTACACACACGAACGTGCGCAAGCTGAGGCCGGGCCCCCCTTGCAGCATTGCTGCGATTCCAGGGATGCCTGGTGAGTCATGTGCGAAGGGAGGCTGCGTGCCTGGTGCAGCCCGGGAGCCTGCTTCACCTCCCGTGTCACTGCTGGTCGTGTTCTCACCTCTGTCAGGTTGGCATTTGTCCTGGGTGGGAGTCCACACGCAGCCTCAGCCCCGTGGACTTGGTGGGAAGGCACCGGCCTTAGCTGTGGACGGAAACTCTTCGGCTTGGACGGCTGTCAATGATCTTTCAAACACAGGTGCACATCGTCATGGCTAACAAATGCAAAGTAATTTTTTAAATCCCTTAATTCACAGTGACTTTGGAAATCATGAATGTTCTGCTAAGGATACAAGTCCTATTATGTGTGTGTGGAGATACAACGGGGGGCACTGAAAAGTGGTTAATCCATATTCTCAACATGTGGGTGCCCAACGCCCACCCGCACCGCACCCCACAGGTTGAAGTTCCGGGAACTTGGCCCGCCTCCCTAGGGTTGATTCAAATGAGGCGGGGAGGGGAGCGGGGCGGAGACGGGAGCGCTCACATCCCAGGGGCCTTGCCGGCTGTCCCGAGCCTGCGGCCCCTCCCTCGTCAGGGCCCCAGGAGCGCAGCCCAGGGTCATCCCCCAGGAGCAAGGGCCGGCAGGGGCCTGACGCTGGGCCTGCTGCCCCGCCTCAGAGGACGGAGCAAAGCCCCTCACGCAGGCCTTTTGGGCAAAGAGGGGATGCGGGAGGACGGGTCCCAGTCCTTCCTGCGCGGCCCTGAGCCCCACTCCGCCTCGGTAACAGCACCAAACACGTTCCCGGGCCCTTAAAGCAGACCCGCCGGAGGCGGCCGCCCTGCCAGGGCCTCGGGCAGCCCTCGGCGGCACCCAGAGCGGGGCGCTGTCTTGACGCACAGCTGGTGAGTCTTCCTGAGTGTTCGCGCCCAGGTAATGGCCCCCCGGTCAACACAGAGCACCCCGACCGCTGCCCCTCAGCCCCGCTCAGCTGGCGGCTCGGGCCCACGTACGGAGGAGCCCCCGCGGCTGGAGGAGGGGGGCCCTGGCCCTGGGCAGCGCCCCGCCCTTAGAGACACGGCCCTCTTGGGTGACCAGCTCGGCCGAGGGGCTCCGCGGCCCGCAGCCAAGTCTGGATGGGGCTGGGGGGCTGCGGGCGAGTGCTGGCGGCCTCTTGCGCTCGTGGGCCTAAGGGCGACCACCTGTGCGGGCAGAGCGCCCCAGCGCACGCCCACGCTGCTCCGTCCATCTGCCGGGTGTGCAGACCCCCGCCCCGCGCTGACCCAAGAAGGCCTGCCTTGCCCCGGGGCTGCCACAGACCCCCTCGCCGTGCCTGCAGGACCTGTAGGTTTCCCAGCGGCACTTGTACATCCCCGGGGGCCGGGGGTGGAGGGCGGGGGCGGGGGGAGAGCGAGCCACCCACTCCCGGCTTTGACCCTGCCTCCAATCACAGGCTGGACCTCGGGCGCTTCCCGGGCCCCCCAGCGGCTGCCCTCTCCCTGGGTCTTCCTTTCCCTGCTCAGGCGCCCTTGTGACGCCAGAACGCGGGACCCGCGCAGCTTCCCCTCCAGGAGCACCTGCCGCCTGTCCCTCCTCGTGTGCAGGCGGGCTCCCTGGCCATCTTGCCCAACAAGGAGGCGGAGACCTGGCTGGGGAGCAAAGGGCTGGAGTGTTTGTGCCCGCACCTGAGTACACACACGGGACACATGTGCCCCACACATGCACTACAAACCTCTGGCCTGCTGTCTTAAATGAAGACGATTTTCTTTCCTAACTTATGACGAATCACATCTAGTTAGTGGCTTGACTTAGGCAGGCTGGCTGAAAGGGGTAACTGCAAGTAACTGAGAAACCGGAAAATTGGTAGTGCCTTTAACAAATGGATTTTTTTTCCTCACCAAATACTAAGCTAAGGCTTTGTTTCAGGGGTTCAGTGATAACCGTTAACGGTGATTCTTTTGGTCTCGTACTCATGCCTGTTGCTGCATGGCTACAGAACGGCTGCCCCAGCTCCAGCCATCACATCCATTCAAGGTGTTTGTGTTGGTTTCTGGCTGTGCCCCTCTGGGCTCCTTAAGAGAAGAGAAACGTGTTCTAAGTGCCAAGCACTGTGCTTACAAGCATTATCTCATTTAATCCTATGGTAATTCTATAAGGCAGGTGTTACTGTTATTCCCATTTTAGACACAAAGAAACAGAAGCTGAAAGAGAATAAGGGCTGGTAAGTGGCAGAGTGTGGACAGGGGCCCAGTCCTCTCGATGCAGCCTTTTCCTTCAGCACACGGTAGAGCTAAGTTTGCTCCAATGGAAACACAGAGCAAGTGTTTCAGAAGCTCTTTAAAAAGTAGAAGCCCCTTCTGGCTGGAGCAAGGAGCGGGGAGCTGGTGAGCGAGGGTCGGGCATGACCGGGGCCCCCGGGGGAGGGAGGATGTGTGTTCCACCGGCACCTCCTCCTCCTCCTTCTGCCCAGGATGGTGACTGAATGGCTCTTGAGGCTCCAGCCGGAAGGCATCTCCCCGCCCCGGTGATATCTCGTTGCTGGGGAAGAGCCCGCCAATTAACCTCACAGCCCAGAGTCCATGCCACCGCAGCCTGGAGACGGGAGCTCTTTACACCACAGGTGGAGGCAGGGAAGGCCGGGGCTGGCGAGTCAGCACTGGCTCAGTTTTCTAAACGTGGAAAGAGAAATCTTGGAAGTTATGATCTCTGGAATGAGTCTGTTTTCAGCAAAATTCTGGAGTAGACTTTTAAACAGATTTAAGTTGAGACAAAATAAACCAATTTTCTTTCCTGAGCACAGCCGTCTGGGGTGTAAGACATCCATGGGGATGCATTTGATGGATGAATGTACCCGCGGAACCAGGGGTACTCCCATGGAAGTTCCGTACTGGTCCAGTTCTGTTTAACACTTTTTAATCAATAATTTCGGGGAAGATGTAGACAGGGTGCCTTAGAAATGACAGAGAACACAAATCTGGGAGGGATAGTTGATGAGCTGGATACAAAGTAAAATTTCAAAACACGTGAAAGACAGGTGTCTGGGGGCTTAAATAAATAAAACGGAACCTGATAGGATTCATGTAACATCTATAACTTAGCTTCAAAGACTGAGCTGAGATGCGTGGGCTCGGGGGTCCTGGTCCATTGCGGGGCCGAATGCAGTGGGCGGAGTCGACCACAGACCGCGGGAGCAAAGGCGGTTCCCTGATGTCCGACACAACACCGTCGCAAAGTTGGGCGGCGTCCTGGTCGGAGCCTGTCCTCTGTCCCGAGCTCTGGGAAGTGTCTGGGCCGCCGGCTCCTGGTCTGACAGGCTCCTCACACACTAAGTCACCCTCTCTGGACTGAACATTCACTTGCTGGCTGCAGACCTTTGACGACTTTCCAGAGTTCCAACAAGGTTGATCCTGAGTTTTTGCTCATTTTTTTCATGTTGCTGGAGGGATGGTGTGAGCCCGCGTCCCTCCCCGGCCCGCCCTCGGTGCTGTGTCACTGCAGCCCCGAGTGTCGGGGACCGGCTGGACGTGAGCGAGCTGGTGAAAGTCAGACACTGGTGGTCCTTGACCTGGAAAGGGGAGGCCTGGTGGGGATGTGGTGGCTGTCTAAAAACCGTGGTGGTCCGACACCGAGTGGTTGCAAAGGGAAGCACAAGGAACCGCTGGGAAGTGGCAGAGACCCGGGACCTTGTGCAGAAGGGAGGTGTCTACTTGCCCTCTGGGGAGGTGTCTGAGCAGCTGCCTGACGTCTGTTGGAAAGGCTGCCCAGGGATTCTGCCGGCAGAGCAAAGGATCCCCATCCTGAGACGCCATCATTCTCGTCCTCCAGTCTAGGCTTCTGTCATCACTGCCTTGGATCCTTCTTTATAAAGTCCCCTCCTCTGCACCCAGCGCGGAGGTGGCTGAGTCTCTAAAACTAAATCTGATCGTGTCTCTTTCCTGCTGAAAAAATGCACCTGGTTCCTCCTGCCCACAGGTCCATCCCGGCTCCTCAGGGAGGGGGCCCGGGTCCTGTGTGCCTGACCCCTGTCCTCCTCCCCACCACCCGTGATGCCATGGTGGGAGCCTGGGCTGGGGGCTGTGGCCAGGACCCCAAGATGCACAGGGAGGTGACTTTGGGGCTGAGCCTTAAAGGAAGGAGGGTCAGCAGGTGACAAGGGGAGCCCGGCTCTTCCGTCTGGAACCCAGTGTCGACCTCAGGACCTTGGCCACGTCTGGGGACGCTGGGTCATTCTAACCGGGAGTGGGTGATGCTGGCACCTGGCGGGTGAGGGCAGAGGTACGCAGGAGGGGCCCTCGGGTCACCTGCAGAGACAGGTGCGCTCGTGGAGAACGGAAGCGCCACGAGGGCAGGTTGCTCCCCTGTGTGGTCACTGTTGTGTCTCCAGAGCCCAGGACAGGATTCCATACAAGAGGCGCCCCATGAATGTTGAACAAACAGAGTCTGGTACATACTCAGCACTTGGTAAATATTTGGTATTATTATTCTTTCTGACAGATTTGTGTAGTTTCCGAGCCTAAGGCTTTCTGAATGACCTCTGCCTGTCTCCTGGGCAGTGTGGCCGAGTGGGCAGGTGGTGGACCTGGAGCCCAGGAGCCCATCTGGGCCCACCTCAGCCATAGGAGCTGTGTGTCTCTGGGCAAATCCCTTCACCTCTCTGGGATTTCATTTCCTCATCCACTGGGTGGAATAAAATTTGTTTTTCTTATTATCTGTCAAACTGATGGAGTGAGCAGGTACGATCATGTGTCCAAGTGCTTTCAGCATAGAATAGCTTTAAATTATTGCCTTTACATGGTGCCTTCTGCAAAATAGAAAAGCCTGCTGATGTTACCACAGCCGACACTGCACAGTGGTGGGGACCCCTTGCCGCAACTCAGAGGGTTTCCTTTCTGCCCACGAGCCCCCCCCAGCCGCCCCCACACAGGTGCTTGAGAGGGGGAGCTGGCGGCCCTTAAGACACATCACACAGTTCACGTATCTCACTAATCAGCTTTTGCGCTTAAAAGTCAGGCAATACACTCAAGATAGTACTAATGAATTTTCTGTCTTGAGTGATTTTTCTCAGACAGACACCAAGGGAAAACAATCAAAGAAAAACCCAATAAAACAGATTATAAAGATACAAGGTGGGGATTGTGAGTCCAGGACCTGGACCTCCAGCTGTTCCTAAGGCTGCCTGGAGCCGAGGACCCCTGCGCGCTTGATTTGGGCGTGCGTCTTTCGGAGAGATCACATTTCTTCTGAACGAAACATCAAAGGACGCGGCTGAGGTGCCAGCACACAATGATCTGCCAACGCGTGCCCAGGAGAGCGGCTCCCCCCTCGCCATGCTCGTGGCAGCGGCCCGAGGGCTGTGATGGGACCTGCCACATCAAAGCGGGGGCAACGTGCTTGTGCCAGAGCCGAGGTCACAGCCTCACCCTCTGCTCAGTGGGGATTAAACCTGAAAGAGCCTTGGAAACTTGGTGGATGTAAATAGTATCCACCTGGCAACACTGTTCACGCCTTTACTTCTGCTTCTGGGAGTCCTGTTCTTTCCTTGAGTCATCGCTCCGTGCATTCATCCAACAATTATTTATTAGATCTTTAATGCTGCCGAGCAGTGTTCGAAGTCCCCAGCATCTTGTGGAAAACCAGACAAGGGGCTGATAAACAAGTGAGTAAACAGTGTAACTTCAGAACGTCATAGTGTTAATATCGTTAAATGTCCATACTGCCTAAAGCAAGCTACAGATTCAACGCAATCCCTATCAAAATTCCAATGGCATATTTCACAGAGAGACCAAGCAACCCTAAAATTTGTATGGAATCGGGCTTCCCTGGTGGCGCAGTGGTTGAGAGTCCGCCTGCCGACGCAGGGGACACGGGTTCGTGCCCCGGTCCGGGAAGATCCCACGTGCCGCGGAGCGGCTGGTCCCGTGAGCCATGGCCGCTGAGCGTCCGGAGCTTGTGCTCCGCAACGGGAGAGGCCACAACAGTGAGAGGCCCGCGTACCGCAAAAAAAAAAAAAAAAAAAAAAAAAAAACCCACAGAAAAATCAGTGTTTAAAGTATTCGTAGTCCCGCGGGAGGGGTCCACATGCAGTCCTGGCGCCTGGGGAAGAGGAAATAGGTACCATTTACGGGAAGTGGGAGGGGCTGATGGTAAAACCAATGGAGGCCAGACCCAGCGGAGTCCACATAGGGCCCGCAGCCTCCTGGCTGCAGGAGGCCGGGTGAGAGGCTGGGGGGTGTGCACATCCCGATATGGAGTCTGAGTCCATCTGAGTCCCCTCTGATGCCTTCATGGGGCTTTTCGGGGAAGCCTCATCCCAGGCACACAGAGGCTGTGACCCGGCTTTCCAAGGAGGGTCCCCAGTCCCTCTTCTGGGGCCCATGAGCGAGCGGTGTGTCCTGTCCGCTGAGGCGCACGCAGGCATTCAACACGCATTTTACCCAGAAGGTTTGTGTGTTTCACCACAGCTCAGAGTGGAAATGCTTGGCATATTCACAATTCCAGCCTTTCCTTGGAAGGAGGCGAACATTATCTTATCTGAGAAAAGGCTCTGTTATTCTTCCCGAGATCGATGATTCTTCATTAGCTCTGTATCTTTCACAAGTATTTCACATTTTCCTAGAAAACGCATCAGTGTTATTTATAATTGAACCTCCCTTGGATGATTTAAGATGTACTCCTACCAAAGACATGAGTCCAGATATTAAATATTATTCAATGTCAATTACGCTGTGATTATTCTGGAAGCTTTTCTTTACATTCAATTTTCAGTCATTTTGCTCATGACTGTAATTTAAATAAGGGATTTCCATTATTGGGTTAAACGTGTCCCAGTGCTTTAGCCGATAGCTGTGCAGAGCACACAGCTTCGAGCATCTTCTGAGATCTGGGGCCAAACTAAAATAAAGTGTGTTGTGTCTCCAGACTGGAGGAGAATCTATTATAATTCCTTTTTATAAAAGAAATGTATTTATTTATTCGTTTATTTTGGGCTGTGTTGGGTCTTAGTTCCTGTGCGAGGGCTTTCTCTAGTTACAGCAAGCCGGGGCCACTCTTCGTTGTGGTGCGCGGGCCTTTCACTGTTGCGGCCTCTCTTGTTGCGGGGCACAGGCTTCAGACGCGCAGGTTCAGTAGTTGTGGCTCACGGGCCTAGTTGCTCCGCAGCATGAGGGATCTTCCCGGACCAGGGCTCGAACCCGTGTCCCCTGCACTGGCAGGCAGATTCTCAACCACTGCGCCACCAGGGAAGCCCCTATTATAATTCTTTTGAAGACTGTGAACAAAAACATAGGCAATGGCAGGATTATTTTTAATACCTGAAAACATTTGCAATATTTCTGTCACAGTGCTATGGAAACTGCAGTGGGCAACAAGGAAACACCTCGCTCGAGTGCAAGGGTCCTTCCTGCAGAGCTGAGGCAACGTGGACTTATTTCTTTAACTGGATGGCCCACTCCCTCAGTTTGAGCAAATTCACATTCAGGTAATCACTCAAGCCCCCACCTGATCGGACTGAGGGAAGCCCAGAGACTTGTCTTGGACTCCACTCCGTGTCACCCGCGAATCCCCACCCCAAGGGGCAAGCTCTGTTTCCAAGGCCCCGCATCCCACAGAGGCAGTTGCCCTGGGAGGACCCAGCCTGCCAGGGGTCTGGGCTCATCTTCTTTTACACCTGGGGTAGCAGCAATGGCCGTCAGGCATTCCAGGGCCAGTTCCCGCCCGCAGGCCACCTTCAGCCAGCGGGGCTGCCCAGGGGGCACCTCCTGGAATCACCCTCACACTCGGGCCATGGTCCCCAGGCTCCATCAGTTTGAGCAGCCGGGTCCTGTGTCCTCCGAGCTGTCTCCTCTTTGGACAGATGCTCTCTATTCCTTCATCCTAAATTCACGGACAAGGCCTCTGGATCCTTTTCCATCCTGTCATTAATATCTAGTCCCCAGAATTGGAAACAATCCTGCCGATGGGGTCCGACAACCCGAGGTGCGGTGAGATGATTCCAGCCCCGTCACATCCCCTCACGCATCCTAAGATTCCATCACCTCCCCAGGCGGCCACGCGGACACTCATGTTGGCCCGTTGTGCTGTGCGCGCCTGAGTTCCCAAGGTCTCCTCATACGAACGGCTAAGCCAGGCTTCTCCATCATGGACGGATACAACCGGCTGACTGAACACGTGCAGGTTTAACTGAGTGATAGAAACCTGTGCTTGCAATGCTTCCGCTATTCAGATCACAGCCTGAAGTTCCTTTATGCTGCAGCTCACCTCCTTTGGCTGCTTCAGCCAGAAACTGGCAACTGGGGGTCTGGGGGCCAATAGGGCCACACTCACTTTGTTTGGCTAATAGGGTGTTTTTCTGAGAACTGATGCCGACTGTTGAACACAGGAGAACACACCTAAAAAGCAGTCCCCCAACTTCTCTGGAAAAGCAGAAAGATGGGGCGGGGCTGGGCTGCCACGTCCACCTTTGCAAGGCCCAGCACAGCCCCCCAGGCCCTGCACAGACACCCAGGCCCTGCCACGCAGCCCTCCCGGCATCTGGGGCCCCCTGGCCTACAGCTCGCCTGTGCTACGGGAGTGGGTGAAGGCAGGGGCCCAAGGTGAGAAAGGTGGGATTCGGTGGCCCCGTGTTTGCCCTTTGTGGCCCTGGTTGTGTGTAACAAGGGAAGCCGAGTGCAGGGGTGGTTCCCTCTGCCCAGCACGCCACGGGTCCTGGAACCCTTTCCTCTCCTTTTGGGTGACCCCTGAGGTGCCGCCAGGCTTCAGATGATCCCCCCCTGCGGCCAGCACACATTGGTCCAGAAAGCGACCCCCTGGGCCAAGCTGGGTGGCAGGGGTTTAAAACTTCCAGCCCACCACGGCGTCAGATGAGTGTCTTTTGTCAGTGGCTGAAGCCACGAACGAAATGCTCCTGGAGTTTGACCGTGTTTCCTGTCATGTGGGTTGGGAGGTAGAGGCAGCTGGTACAAGAGAGGGAAGGAGACCACCCACCCCGGGGCCCACCTGCAGTGACCTGGCCCAGCTCTTAGCCTGGGGTCCTGATTCCCATCACCTCTTTGGTTCCTTTTAAAACCTTGCTAGAGCTGGTTTCTGCTGCTTGAAACCCAAAGCAGCCAGGGCACGTCACCCTAGACAGCCCCTGCTCTCTGCCACCCTTCCCAGCTTCCCCGAGTCCTGTGTCCATGCCACCTGCTTTTGGATCAAGCATTCTGGGTCCTTTGTTATTCTGAGTGCGGGTCAAAGGGTGGAAGGAGGGCCATGTGTGGCCCCTCCGGGGAGGCCTGGCCCAAGGTCTGGGTCCCCGGGCAGCACGGGAGAGATGCCTCCATCTCTCCCTGGCAGTGCTGATGTGAATAATCGTGCACAGTCCGCATTAGGAGAACCCGGAAGGCAGGTGGGGCAAGTCCCCTGTGGCCGTCAGAGGTCAGGAGCAAAGTTCCAATGAACTGGCAGCCTCACTTCGTGGACCAAGGGTGTGACTCAGTATACCCGGAACATAGACGTTAAGATGTGCCGTCAAATCGCCACTAGGCGAGGATTTGGAGGCTGTTTTTTCATTAATTCATAAATATTTATTGAACACCTACTATGTGTCAGGCATTGCCGTAGGCACTGGGGATATTACAGTGTAAAAATATGTGGCTTGTAGGGAGCTGGTATCATAGTGGACTGTGACCTTTTCCACGCATTCGGTTCTGGAGACAAAAACATTAACAAAATCCAGCCACAATGATTTCATAACTATGAGCCTCACCTTCCTCACACGCAAAATGGGGTTAAAATAATTACCCGACAGGGCCGCTTAGAGGATTAAATAAAAAGATGCACGTTCGTGGCATTGAAGCCTCAACAAGTATTACTTTCTCCCTGGAAAGTCAAAAAAGCTACACTTAGCTTCACAAACCGCAAGACAGCCTGACCGACCGGGAGTAGGGCCCTCGCGCCCTTCTGTTGTAGCCCCCTTTCGGAGATGTGCACGGTCCAGCGTCCTGCCCTGGACCAGGCTGCGCCGACCCCGGACTGGGCCCAGAGCGGCCACGAGGGGGCAGCGCTCGGCAGGGAATCTGTGCCACCGGCCGCGGCCCCGCGGCCCCCGGGCCTCCGTGCGCTCTTGCGTCGCTCTGACGCGCCCGAAGGCGGGCGCCGGGAAGGAGACCGCGTCTCCCCTCGCCTGCGCCTCCCGAGAAGGGGGTCGAGCGCGTCCCCAAGGGCACACTGCGCGAGGCTGCGGTCCGGCGGGCAGCGGCGCAGTCTTGGACGCGCGTCGCCGGGAGGACCCCAGCGCCCTCCCCTCCGCTCCGCCCGGCGCCCCGCGCCCACCCCGGCTCCGGAGCTGTCACTTCCGCGCGCCGCCGGGTAGGGGACCGGGCCGTCGTCGAGGAGGATGCCCGGGTGTTGGCTGCGTCCCCAGGCTCCTGGCCGGCGCTGCCCAGGGAGGCGGTCCGCATAGCGCCGCCCAAACTTTCCTTCGCGGCGGCGTCAGGCGGAAACATCCCGCTCCGAGGCTCACGGAGAGCGAAGGGAGGCTCGGGCGCCAGAGGGGACAGGCCCGGGCCTGCGCAGGAGAGCGCCCCGGAGTTCCTGGGGACCCTGGAGGCGCCCTAACGGCAGGACTGGTGGCTGCGTGCGCCCAGGCGGAGGCAGCTCCAGGGCGCAGCTGCCCCTTCCCCGTGCCCCGCAGTGACCGTGACCTCCGCGCGCTCCCCGCGCACGTGCTCGCGGCCGAGGACGAGGAGGGGTCCCGCTGCGCCAGCTGGGCAGCCGCTCGCGGGCAGGCCAAGGGCGCACAGAGGCGGTGCGGGGGAGCGCGCACGCTGCGCCCCCGCCTTCACGGCATCGGACTGGCCACTGCGAGAGCAGAGCCGCCGGGTGTTGTGCCCGACAGGCAGAGCCGCTGGATCCCGTTTGGGGCGGACTCGCGGAGGGACAGGTGTAGCCCGCATTCGGGGGCGCCTCGCGCCGAAGAACTGGGTGGGCTCGGCGGCCCGGAGGGGGCTCGCGGGGCTCGGAGCTCCGGTCCCTGCCACGCAGGCCGGTTGGCACTATTTGGCGCTGCCAGCCGCACAGAGGGAAGTCGCAGCGCAGCCCGGTTCCCCAGCGGCTGCTCGGGCGCGACCCTGGCGCCCACTGCCCGCGGCGGCCTCCGCAACGGCCCCGGGACCTAGAGGTGCGCGCCGCCGCCGGCGCCGCCCCCATGCTGCTCGGAGCGCCCAGGCTGTGCGCGTCCAGGGCGGCCGCCGCTGCGCAGAGCGAGGGCGACGGCGACAGGCTGGGCGGGGACATGGACGAGTCGTCGCTCCTGGACCTGCTGGAGTGCTCCGTGTGCCTGGAGCGCCTGGATACGACGGCCAAGGTGCTGCCCTGCCAGCACACCTTCTGCCGCCGCTGCCTGGAGAGCATCGTGTGCTCGCGCCACGAGCTGCGCTGCCCCGAGTGCCGCATCCTCGTGGGCTGCGGCGTGGACGAACTGCCCGCCAACATCCTGCTGGTGCGCCTGCTGGACGGCATCCGCCAGCGGCCCCGCGCCGGCACCAGCCCTGGCAGCAGCCCACCCGCGCGTCCTGGTCCGGGCCCCGGCCCCGGTTCGGGAGCGGCCTCGGCGCTCGCGGGTCCCGGGGGCAGCGCCTCTGGCTCCCCGGTTCTCCTCCCCGCGGCGACCAGCGCCAACGCCAGCCTGCGCGAGCTGGCAGCCAGCAGGAGCGCGCCCCCAGCAAAGGTGGGTATGCGCTTCGCCGAGGTGTGAGTCTGTTGGTGGGGGGAGGGCGGCGAGGAAGGGCAGGGGACCAGAGGTGCTACGCGATGGCCTTCTTTCTCGACTTGCTTCCCTCCAGGGACTCCGTGAGTGTACCCTTCCAAGTCCTACTTGGCAACTCTTGGACATCACGTGCTCCCCTCCCGCCCCCTCCCCTTTGAACTTCTCTTTGGCACCTGCCGTTGGCCCATCCTCTCCCCTGGAATCCCTTTCCGCCTGCACTTGCTCTGTGGTGGCCTGTGCGTGTGTGGCAACCCCCTGCCCTCCCTGAGGCGGCCAAGGCTCCCTGCCCCCCTGCTCCCCTTCAGTCCCTCGCAAGGCTGGGCCTCTTTCCCCACCTTTTAACTTTGCTGGGCCCTCCATCTCCCCAGACACAGCCTTCTTCTCTTGGACCCCCAGACCAGCTCTCCCCACACCCTCGCCCGCCTGGACTGAAGTTAGCACCTAGTGTTTTCCCAGGTTCTGGCAGCTGGGAAGATGGTGGGCCTCCTGCCTGGTGTCTGGCCAGGGAGGACCTGGCAGAGGCAAGTGAGTGCCTGGGTTGCAAGAACGCAAAGTACAAGCTCCTTTAGCAGGAGGGGAGAAGTTAACCTGGAGCCCAGGAATGCTTGGCTCAGCCCTTCTGAACTTGGCCCCTGGTCCTCCCCTGGGTTCTCAGGCCCATTGTGTTTCCACTGGGTTGCTATTTGAGGGGTGTGTGTGTGTGTGTGTGTGTGTGTGTGTGTGCGTGCGTGCAGCTACATTGTACAGCATGGACTGCTTCTGTTTCAAAGACCTTATCTTGAGGGTTCCGGTGATTTGGTTTCAAGAGCTACTTAGAGTGTGTCATTTCACACCCTCGGCCACCTTGGGCACTGTTGCTGGAGGGAGGAGAGCCCGTGGGATGCTGGTTTAAGTGAGAAACAAGGAACTACTCATGTTTTGTGTTTTCTTTAAATGTAGAAAAGCTTGAAAAGCTTGTTGATTTATTGCAAATACCATTCACTTTAGAAAGCACAACCGTGTCCCTCTACTTCTGACCTTTTAAAGATCTGGTGGTGTATAAACCATTTAAATAATCTTTCCCAAATGTGAAGTGCTGAGGTGAGGGGAAGGTTCTCCATCCAAATTGCTCAACACTGCAGTGTCTCTGAGGTTAGGAACTTAAGCCCTTGAGTGTTCAGCTTTGGAGTTAAAAGTCAGGCTTTGCCACACTGGGCTTTTCCTATAGATCAGGGAAATGGAGGCTCAGGGAGAATGCCTGTTCTCAAGTCAAGAATAGTCAAGGGATGTTTATAAATGGGATCACTGCTGAAGGGGAGTTGATGTTAATTTATTTGGTTTTAACTGTGATTAAATCCAGTTACAAGTGTTCTTATTACAGATTTTCAAACTTTTCTTTCCTGCCTTGCTGTTATTATCTAAATTAAAGGTCTTCATTTGCAAAATAACCAGGTTACTTCCTCCTGCTCGGAGAACTAAATGATTTTTGGAATGACGCTTCTAGTGGGGACGTTTCGTGAATCGTGTTTATCAGGAGGGCGGCGGTAACAACTGGCCTTGAGGCAGCTCTTGGGCTCCGTGGCATTTGTGGCATTTAAAGACGTTTGTGAAGGGGCTGAACTTACAACTTTTATTCATAACACTTAGTACCAGGGAATTAATAATTTTTGGTCGCCCGGATTTTGGGATGATTGGTAGACTTTCTCTCTGGACACATACATACAGCTAACAGACTATGTCCAGGGCTGTCTGAGCCCAGCGGACTCTGGACCACATTTCCTTTTTTCCTGTGTTATCTCAGTGTGACCCTCGGTCCTTTCTTCCAGGTCCCGCTCGCCAGGGGGACTAAGCTTGGGTCCTAGGAACAGTCTGAATTAAATCCGATATTACATTTGATCATTTTCAGAGAGGAAAGAAAAAGTAGTGGCCCTGTAGACTGTAGTATCATCTAGCCTTTAATCTACGGATTTTCACTAGTCATTGGGAGCCTTTTTGGGCAACCAGACGTCCCGCATAGAGGGCTGCACTGTAAGCAGGGCTGTGAGTGTGGCGGGCAAAGCCTTCATCTGAGCATCACTTCCAAATAGGCTCTGGTACTTGACTGTCCACTGGATTAAGTCCTGGGCCCGGGTGTTGCCGCGTGCTGTGTAATAGATGGGCACTCGTTATCAACGGGTACCATATATGCCTTAGTAGTAGGTGACCGTAAATATAAGACAGCCCCGTTTCCCAGTGAGATGCTGCTCCAACCTTCCTTTGGGATGTGTGGACGTTTTAGGTGGGTAGATTAGCAGGTATCCGCTTAAATGTTTGTTAATTTAGTGACAGGTAGCTGCTGGGAATGTACTCACTCCGTTTGGTTCCCGAAGCACTTTCCACACCTCTCACTCACATCTTTCACCGGTGTTGCCTGGACCCTCCAGCCCGGTGGGCGGAGCTCTGCTTTCACCTGTGCCTCTGAGGCAGGCATCAGGGATCAGTTAATTATGCTACCCTGGAACTTTTACACCGTGTTACGGCGCCCCAAGGCTGGCAAATGCTTGCCGTGCTGTGCTGGCACCCAGAGCCGCCTTAGCCCTTTGAATGCGCTGCCGTCGCAATTGCTGAGTTTCTTGGCCTAATCTGTTTTTTGTTCTGTTTTACGGTTTTGCAAGGTGACCCCTTAAACACCCTAACTACATTGATGGAGGTTTTCAGCGCAACTTGTCTTTCCGAGAGGGGAGTAATTCAGAGAGTACTTTTTAATGTGTCTGAACAAGGCTCTAATATACCAGACAGTTCCAAATTTTTGGTGATTATTTTGGTGGGAATCCCTTGCCTTACGTTTGGCATACACAGCTTTTGCTATGTACCTGCACTGGGCCGGGCACCATCCTGGGTGAGCCAGGCAGGTGTGTCCCCGATGGAGCTGGCGTTAGGGGCCGAAGCCGCTGTGCTCTCAGGAGGTTCCTGTGGGCACGGGGCAGGTGTCGGCCAGAGTTCTGTGAAGGTTAGAGGGAGGACGTCATCGCAGTCAAAGACCTCTGGAAGGCTTGGGTAAGGCTCTTGCTGATGGGAAACAGCGCCAGAGCCTGTTTAGTTTGCCTGCAGGTACTTGGGGATGTTTAAGTTGGAAACCTGTGTATCTCTCGGCCAGTGTGACTGGGACCCAGTAATGAGAGAGTGGAGTGAATCACACAAATGATGTCTATTAGACATTTTATCTCACAAACACACACGTATAATAACTCGCCATTTTTTGGATGCAGGATCTGGACTGTTCTTTGCATTCTAACCTGTCTTTCAGTCACAACCTGTGATTTCCTATTTGTTTCTTTCAAGTGGACTGAGAACTAAGAGACTTTCCAGAAGTTCTGAGTGGAGCACCTTCCGGATTTTAAACAATCCCCCCTCAGTGTGTTCTGGTTTTGTTCCTGCTGACGTGACAGTTTTAAAGCTGTCTCTCTTTGCTGAGTCTTTCCTAAGCAGTCACCTTGGTTTTCCAAGGAGTGACTTCTTGTGCACTTAGATTTCTTTGGTTTGGATACTATTTAACTAGAGTTTATGTTTATATGTAAGTATGTAAGCACACTTGCATCAATATGCTTGGGAATCCAGACTCCCTGAGCAGGAGTGATGGCCTGGGCAGTGGCTGGCCAGGCGGCAGCCCTCTGTAGGGTGGACGCCCTGGCCGTCCGGTGCAGGGTTAGGGTCAGGACGTGACTGCGTCGTGGGGGTGGGCGGCTGTGGCTTGGTCTGGGGTGTAACGGGGACTCCAGAGAAGAGGCCTGGAGGCCTCATGGAAGCCAGGCAGCTCCCGGGACGGCAGACGGTGGTGACCGTGGTCACTGTGACGCCAGGGCAGACGCCGGCCTTTGTGACAGGTGAGTCACGGCAAGTCCTTCGGGATGTGTTTTCAGAAGGGCGGTGGGATGCGTGACTGTTGATGGAGCGTCTGTTGTGTGCAGGGTGGGCCGGGCGGTGTAAGTGTGTCTCCTCGCTTACCGACCGCAGCTCAGAGAGGCAGCTGGTTAGGACACGGGAAGCTGAGCTCCGAGACCCCATCGCTCAGGGACACTGGAGTTGGGGTGACCTTGAAAGGTGAACTCTGTACGCACCGGCTAACTGGCTTCCTGGTTAGACGCCTCTCCCTACCACGAACCTGGTTAATTAGAGACCCTGGTCCCAAACCAAGTGGCCTGGGCCCGGAGGTCCACTCTGCACGCGGCTGCAGCTGCTTTTGGCTCGGCTGCTGTGGGCGGGCTGGTGTGGAGTGCGGTGGAGGGGGTCCCCGGGGAGTGCGGTGGCTTTGGGAGCAGGTCACTGGCAGCCGTAGGTCTGGAGTCCGGGGTGCCTGGGGTTTGTCCGGGGCTCCGTTCTGTCCTCAGGGATGCATCCTCATCCATCCTTCTGCTCTGCCACCATCCTGGTGTCACCCCAGCCCCACCCAGGGGTCTCCAGGTTAGATGCAGGGGCCTTGGGCATCTCATCCGAGTGACATTCCGAGAGGCCAAGTGGTCACTCTCCAAGTTGGGGAGCAGACCTGACTTGGCCATCCGGCCGGAGCCCGGACCAGCCCATCTCTGGGGGCTTTGGGACCCAGGACCACCTCCCCCTGAGGCTGCAGCCCCTCCCCACCGGCATCCCAGACTAGGCGACAGAGGGATCCCTGGGCTCCTCAGGGTCCTGTGAGGATGGAGGGTAGGGGACTTGGTGGGCAGCCAGGACTGGCACGGGGTGGGGTGTGTGTTAATCGCTTGGCAGATGGTTTAGCTTTTCTGGGCCTTCTTATCAGTGAGTGAGGGCACCTGTCTGCTTTACTGGGTGACAGAGGCAATGCAGGTGCAGGCTTAGCGCACCCTGTGGGCCGTTGGCTCGGTGCCACCACTAACATGCATCTTGAATCACCACTGAGGTGCGCTCCACAGGCCCACCTCACTGCTAGTGGGGTCAGTATACGGTGTCCTAAATTACGGGTGTGTGTGTGTGTGTGTGTGTGTGTGTGTGTGTGTGTGAGAGAGAGAGAGAGAGAGAGAGAGAGAGAGAGAGATGCATGTTGTGCCTCTAGGTTCAAAGTCTGCCGAGTTCCCATGACTGGATTGTTGAGTGTTGATGAGCGTCTAGCCAAGGGCTTGAATCTGTTTCACCTTTAAATGGCTTCCAGGTTTTATCTTTGTTATGGAGGTAGCGTGCTTGATCCTTATAAGTGTCTTTAAAATGAGAAGAAGTCCAAAAGCTCATCTGCTTTAAGGAGGGCATCCGGGAACGTAATCCTGCTCGGTGCGACACACTGGTCGGGGCTCTGCTGAGAGGGAAGCATAGCGAGCTCGTCTGCAGGACGGGTGGCCCATCTACACCTCCCTTGTGTGCAGGACGGACTCACACTGTTGTTCCTTCATCCAGCGTTTGAGGCTCGCCAGAGCAGGACGAGATTGCGTCTCAATGATACAGTTGTTTCAAGGGTGCGCTTCAGTTCAATCTGTATTTAACTTTATTTTCGCAGTTAATGTGCTCTTTTTCAAGGTACGTTTTTGAAATAAAACATCAAGGATTCAGTTAGGGAGAGATGCTCTTTATGGCGCTTGAAGAGACAAAGGTCAGTTTTTGTCAGATTTGCCTTCCTTGGTGGATCTTCGGATTTGAAGAATTTGATGCACGTGTGATGTCTGTCCTGTTGGAATCCTAAATCACCTTGAAAGACGAGGGTGTCAGAGGTGTCAGCTGTGGGGAATGGTTTAAGAACTGTGACATGTCTCCCTTCTCCCTCTGAGCAAAGTTGGAATAAAAAGTGTGTGGAGCAGCAGCTCGATGCAGATTCTACGCACAGGCTGCATCTTTGAGCTGGACTCTGGCCGCGTTGGCGTGTGGGTGATGAGTGACACTGGTTCTCTCGCCTGCCGAGTGTTTGTGGTGGGAATGAGTCCACGGCGCTCATCTGCAAACAGAAGACACTGGGATCTCGGCTCTTCTACTTCCGGGACGTGTGTGTGCTGCTCCCGTGAATGTATGTGAGTTTCGGTGAATTAGAATTCGCTGCGGGAATTCAGGTCAACAGAAGCAGTGAGTGACATCTAGAAACACGCCGGCACCAGAAGCAGGTGTGAGTCGTTGTGGAGCCGAGGGGCTAGGGACAGGAGGGTGGGTTTTGGGCGGTGCCGAGCCGGGCGGGAGCCCTGGGGGCACGGGGGGCCATCACACAGCCGTGCAGGTGGGCCGGTGATGCATGTCTCTCTACTTCACTGAATGCATATCTGAGGACCTACTATGTACCAGCACCAGGTACTTGGGGTAAGAATTATTTTGGCCTAGGAAGTGGCACAGTTTGCCTGCCACCTCACCAGCAAACGCAGCACGAAGCGCATCTGAAACAGCGGAGACGTCCCGGCAGCAACAGCTGGTGTGCGTTCATTTCTCCTACACGCAAAGCTGAAGTACCACCACCTTGTCCCTCCACGTGTTCCAGAGACTTCTACATAAGACATACGTATCTACTGTTTATGGATAAACTGTTGGATTCCTTAACTCTTTATAATCATCCTCCCATTCTACATGAGCTAAAAATTGCACCTGTTTCCCCTCCCCAAGCCCGTCCGAAGGTAACGAGAGCCAGTGTGTTCGTACAGCGTGAGGTGTCAGGACCGGAGGGGCACGTGGCCTGTGCCCTGTTAACAGCACCTGGAAACAGACCACCAGTGAGCACAGAGGTGGCATCTCGCTGGTGGAGTGTGACCTGGTCTGGTGACAGAGAAGGGGAAGGTCACACAGGGCGCTGCTTCTCCCAGCGGGGTTGCTGCGGTGGCCACAGACGTCCCTGATGGCACCTGGCGATGCGCTTTATGTTAACGTATGTTTCCTTTAATGATCTCTTCTATTTATGCCAAGCGGTCCACTAAAAAAATTATGGCAGTTACGTGAGGTTTGATTTGGAACAGATTTAAATAAAAAGTAAGTCAGATTTAAAGTAAGTGTGAGGATGAGACCTGGATGACTAGTTTGGATAAAAACTGCCTGGAGTCCTAGAATGACCAGAGCTCATTTTCCCTGAGCAGCTTGACTTTTACCTTTTCATCCCCTGGCTTGCTCTGCGCCTGAGATGCTGGGGCCTGGGCTGCATTTGTGCTGAGGGTCTGTAGGATGGAGAAGTTGAATGAGGTAAGTGTGAGAAGCAGGACAGCACTTTATGCTTGGAAGCCAACGTTTGGGTTTTCAACTCAAATAGCAAGTGTGAAAACTTGGGATTTGTTTGAGGCTGAAAATATAAATGGGCAAGAAGTTTTAAAAGTGACATGTGTCCACCTGCAGCCAGGGGCCCACCTGGCCTGGAGTCATGTTCGTGTCCAGGAGCCTGTCAGGTGCCAGGCCAGGATCTGGACACAGCAGAAAAGTGGCACAAGGTTCTGAACTAAGAGGTGGGTGTGGGGCAAAGGACATGGTCAGGCAGGCTCTCCCGGCACCCTTCGTGCCTGGAGCTGAGGGCTGTGGGTGAGACAGGTGGGACGGGGAGACAGGTGAGCCTGGGCCTCTGGGCTGGTCCCGTGCTCACGGCAGGGCTGTCTGATGAGCTGAGTGGAAGGGCCGGCCCTGGAATTGACATCTTCTGGGAATTGGGGTCGTCTTTGATTTTCCCCCTTCACCTGTGTCTGCGTCACCAAGTTTTATCATGACTCCCGGGAGGGACAGTTAACATCTTCCTTTCTGCCCCTGCAACACCAGCCGGGTCCCTGCCGGCCAAACTCCCCACCGGTGCCGCCGTCCCCCGTCCGCTGTGCCCCCAGCCGGGTGACCGCCCTGCGATGCCGTTTGGACCACAGGTGCCCTCCGCTCTCTGGGCAGGTTCTAGGTCCCTGTCCTGACCCACCTGGGCCCCAGCTGCACGGCCAGTAACTGTCCTGCTCTCCCTTCCCTCTGGGCGTTTGCCCTTGGCTTGCGTCAGACCAGCACCTTCTCCAGCGCCGAGCGCAGGTGTGCTTTGTGTCAGACCAGCACCTTCTCCTGCGCCGAGCGCAGGTGTGTCCGCGCCTCCTTCCCGCGTCCCTGGGCTGCTGCAGAGGAGCACCCACACGTGGTCTGTCCCGCTTCTTACGCCCCCGCCCGGCTGCCCTGCCCTCACTGTCTGTCCCCCATGTACCTCCCGGTGCGCACGGGCCCTGTGCACCCCCGGAGCCAGTCTCCTACATTCTCAGTGAACGTCTGTGCTCCAGAACCTATTTCCTGATGGCCTTCGGGGTCTTGGGTCTTTTCACCCGTGCACATTGCAAGTTCATCAGGGTCAGGCCCGTGCCATTCCCTGGGTCTGCGCCCTGCGCAGGAGCGGGGCCTTGGCAGCCGGGACAGGTGATGGTTATCGGTGCACGTGGGCTGCCTGGGGCCAGGCTGATGCCCCCTCCACACACCCTCGAGGTGCGCCTGGGCCCGTGCTGGGCGCGGTGTGACCTCTGTGCTGTGGAGTCCTCATCTGCAAGGTGCTGACCAGGCAGAGTGTGGGCACCGGGGCACCTCAAGGCTGTGGCCTGGCGGCTTCCTACCTAGAAGGAGCCGGGAGGGCCCCGGCTGTGCGTGAGCACCTCGGAACCTCTGCTGGCAGGGCTGGCGGGGCTGGCGGGGCTGGTGTTACTCTTGAGCCTTGAGTTTTCATTGTAATAAGTATCGGAATGGATGACCCCCAACGGAGTTGGGCTGGGAGCCCGGGGAGGGGCCTGGGGGCAAGGGCTGGGGGACCCGCAGAGTCTGCACCTGGATGTTTGCTTGCGATCCCTTCTCCCCAAGCTTGGGATGTCCCTCTCATCTCATTCTGCCTCACCCACTGGAGCCACACACTCTGGGGTGTTCGGGATAAAGTAACGGACCGCCCCGCTTCAGCTCACTCTGCTCCCAGTGTCCCCAGCCGGGGAGGGGACTGGAAGCCTCACCCACCCAGGGGAGTCACTGGCTGTGGGCGGGAGGGCTGGGCTCTCCCTTTCTTCTGGTTTCTATTCCTTTTTCACTCTTGGTGGCCCTGGAGTGAGTCAGAGAGTGGGCCTTCCTTTTGTCCAAAAGAGAGAGGTGTTGGCTGTACCTCCTTAGAAGGAGAAAGAAATGGCCGAAATGCCTGTTCCTTGGAATCACAGCTATCGGTGCCACTGGGAGGCTTGTTAGCAGGACGTGAGTCCAGAGAGCCGCTGCTGGGGCCCTCGGGGAGCAGGTGCACGGACAGCATGCTGCAGGCAGGACTGGGTCCACGCGCCACGGGCAGCCCGGGATGAGCTGTGATGCCTGCACGGCAGAGAAACGCTCTGCGTGTATTTGTTATTTCCCATCTGCTGCTTGGTCAACACACCTGATTCACGTTGAGTGGAAATCTTGCTGCCCTAAATGGAATTCTAAACACAGACCCACAAAGCGGCCAGAGGAAGATGTCGCGTCAATTATACAAGAGGGCGTACGTATGAGGCCTCACACTGTCACGATTCCCAGTTCTTTCAAAAGTGATTTATTCTTAATTGTCCACTGAGTGGTCTTTCTGGTTATATTTTTCTGATTCTAGGCCTTAGAGCACTTGGTTAAGTAACTTGAGTTTCTCTTGTGAGGTTAATCCTCAGCTGTTTAGGTAAATTGTCTGGAATTAGAGACTCACCTGTTCATTGTCACTCAGTAGTGAATACACTTCAATGTATGTAAGTGGATTCGTGTACATATATATATATATATACACACACGTATACTAATATATAGAAAGCATACATATATATGTATCATTTTATAAGTTACACATTTATAGTCATTAATTTGGTGGGCAGTTCATCCCTTTGAATGAAAGTTTGGGGACTAGCTGACCTCTGCCGACCTTAGTTTGCTTGAAATGTGTCGTGTGCCGAGAAAGCCCATCCAGCTGGACCGTTGTGTCCTCTGGCGACAGGAAAGGCCTGTCCATGCCTGCAGCCTGTCTGTCCCCGCGGGTCCCTCTGGCTCTACCGCCAGCTGCCGCGGGACTCGGGCAGCGCTGGCCTTCTGGGTGCGGCCCAGGCGGAGCGCATGGCATGAAGGGCCTGGACGTGCGGCCACGCGGGTGGAGGCCCGAGTGTCGCCAGCTGTCACTGTGCTACGTGGGGCCGGTAGAAAGCTGGCATCGTGCGATCGTGTCTTCTGGACAAGTTGGTGAGATGCTGGGGCTCGAGGTGTGTGTGCCAGTGTCTGCAGGTGCAGGTGGACACTTGTGACAAATGGAGCGAGGTTTGCGTAACTGGCTCTGGGGACCGTGGTTGCCCATGGGGCCGTTTTGATGAGTGATGGGCCCCATTAGATCACAGTAAGATGCTCGATGATGTATAATTAAAGATGGCATTAGTCAGGCAGAAACCGCAGCATTTAAAGACGGGAAAGGGATCATTTCTAAGGCTGACACACGCATCCAGGACTTAGGAGACAGGACGCAATGGGGGCGTATTCGAAAGTGAAGCTGCTGCGCTGGTTACAGCTGGTGTTCTCTCAAGTCTCAGATATTTGCAGTGTCAGAGACCTCGCTGGTTTAAACATTTATTTTAGGTGAATCGACAGGCTGTGGAATGGTTCTGATTGGTGACTCTACCAAGGAAAAGCAGTCCTGTTTTTGTTCTTTGCGGAGCAGGCTGAGCCCAGGTGAGCTGTGGTCTGAGACCCCGTCTGCACTGTCCAGCTTCAGCTCCGAGGCCCTTCCTTCCTCTCTCCCTTCTCTGTTTATTCATCCGCGGGTGCTCTGGGCCCCGGGGCGGGGGAGGGGCGGGCAGCGGGCCCAGCGGCCTGGCTGAGCGCTGCCCCGGCCGTCGCCCACCTGACCGTTCCGACGTCTCCATCGGACGTTGGGAGCACCATCCGTCCCACTGGGCCTTGGCTCCTGGACTCGGTTTAATGAGAGCCTCCGTTGTTAATTAAGCATGCTGCTGTTTACATTCACCTTGACAGTCGTCTGCACTTGTAACCCCCTCAGCTCAGGGGTTCCCGCAGCGCCTCACCGACCACAGGTGCGGGGCTCCCTCCCTCAGGGACAGGCAGAGACAGGAGCTCGGGTCGCTGTCCCGAGTGCCTGCTCTGTGCCCCCCGCCTGTGTTCTGGGGGAGGAGGGCTGTGCATCCCCTCCGGGGGTCCACGCGGCTCTGTGACCTTGCAGAGGCTGACGTCCAGTCTCTGACCTCCTGGAGCTTAGGCTGCGGGCCTTATGGGGATGCGGCCAGGAGAGCGAGTGAAGTGGCAGCTGAACAAGCTCAGCTTCAGTGGAGACGTTTTGTGATGTGTGTATTTTATCCTCTAATTGGATTAATTTAGGCTAAAAAAAGGCAGTGAGCTTTCTTTGCGATCTATAGAGGACGTCTTTACCTATGGAAGAAATCGTCCTTGAAAGCATTGCAGCCATGGTCCGGTGTTAGCCCGGTGCTCCTGGACTTGGGCTGCACGTTGAAATCCCCCCAAATGCTGCAGCGTGGCCCATCCCAGAGGTCCTGACGTGCCCGGTCCCGGTGCAGCCGGGCGTTGGCTTGTCAGAGTCCTCAGGCGGCGTGGACGCCGGCCTTGGGCAGTACCGGCCCGAACCACAGAGGCCGGGAAAGTTTGGAGGGATTGGGGAGATGTCTCCTGGAAGCCCTTCCCAGCTCACAGACAAGTGCAGAGGCCTGGGGAGCCCTGCCACCTGGGAGCCGGCCGGGTAGAGAGGGAACACGGGCGTGGAGGCCTGGGGTCCCGAGGTGCTTGGAGCAGACGTGGTCTTGGAAGGAGGGTCGGTGACCAGCTGGACGGGGGACCTGGAGACAGAGGGTCTTTTGCAGCCATTTTATTTAGGAGGCTGACACTGTTCTGCTCATTCGTTCACTTAAAAATAACTCCTTTAGGAAAGAGCTTCGCACAGAAGCGATACATTCAGCTCATTAATTCACTCAGTCCTGTGGCAGCCCAGCGACCTGCGCACTGTGACTGCCCCCGCTCTGCAGGCCCAGAGGAGTGCAGGAGCCAGCACAGCTGGGGGTGCCGTGGGGCCTGTACCCAGGCTGACTCTGCTTGGGCGGGACGGCAAGGTGTGAGCTGGGGGTCAAGTCCTTCTCCCGTCACCTCCGAGGTCCCATCGTTTCCTCCTCACCAGGCTGCCCAGCTGGGGGAGAAACCGGAATACGCCCTGCTGTCGCTTGCTACATTGTCAAAGAGGCTGGCTGGCGGGAGGATTTCCCGGCGGAACGTAAGGAGAGTATGTGGAGGGAGAGCTGGGCGGCGTGGAGAGCAGGGAGGGAGGCGTGCTGTCACTCAGGGCTGGAGCCGGAGGTAGCCGCTCACCGCAGAGGCCCGCGCGACACGGGTGACCGCCCCGAGTCTGGGGAGACTGGCCGTGGGCTCTTTGTACGTTTGAAGGGCTCTCCAGCCACACGGTGAAACGAACATTATGGAAATGTGGTCCGTGACCCCGGGTCTCCGCCAGTGTCTTCCTGTCCAGTTTTCTTATGCAGCAGCCTCTGCCGTCCATCTGAGGCTTCCCACCCTGGACTGAGCGTTAAAATCGGGCCCAGATTTCCTCAGGGCTCCACAATTTGTGGTCATGGAAACGGACGGAATACAGAATTTTTCCCGTGGACATCTGCACTTACATGTCTCAGAAACATTTACAAAAAGCTAACGGATTAACCATGTGTTCAAATAAAGTCTTCTGATGGCTCGGATTCTGAATTTTATACTCCAGGCAGCACTGTCTGTAGGAGTAGAATGTGGGCCACTTGTGAAATTTAAAATTTTCTAGTGGCCACATTACAAAAGTTAAAAAGCAACAGATGAAATTGGTTTAATAATGTGTCTTATTTAACCCACTTCATCCAAAGTGTGAGCACGTGAGCATCACTCAGTACAGAACGTTAACGGGTGCTTTGCCTTCTTTGTCCAGGCTCAGTGCGGAGCCTGCTGCGTGTGTCACACGCCGACACACCTCAGCCCAGTTCCAAGGGCTGCCAGTGGCCGTGGAGCCGGCTGGGGGCGGCGGCGTTGGCGATGGAGCTCCAGACACCGCGGTCAGGGGCTGAAGTCTCGCGAGTTCTTTACCCCTCGGTCAGGGGCTGAAGTCTCGCGAGCTCTTTACCCCTCGGGCTATCTGTGCCCACGTAATGCGCTTTTGGAGGGTCTGGGGCGACGCCAGGACGGCCTCGGAGCCGCCGCAGTGACGGGATGTGCGGACAGTACAGGCTCTGGGGGCCTCAGTGCGGTGACCGGTGGGGGCTTCAGGAAGGCGTGCTGAGGATCCCGCTGAATCCCGAGAGCGCGGGGTTCCCGCCAGGCCTCCTCGTCCGCAGGCTGTTCTCGGGGTCCTGACGGGCACGGAGTCCTGCCACCCCCCCCCCCCCCCCACCCCGGGATGGAGTGAAATCCAGCTGTTGGTAGGAGGAGGGCCCAGAGTCCCAGAGGTAAGTGGTTACAAAACTCGCCTGCCCGGGTGTCCGTTTTCTGCGGCGGCAGGCGTACCGTGGGGGAGGGGTGCTTCCCTCTCCGTCACCTGCATTGCCTTCGTGGTGGGGGGTGATGCCGGGGTGGGAGACTCTGAGTTCATCTCAGGGACGACCAGGCAGTGCGGCCTCGGGGCTGACGTGCCCTCGGGGCGGCGTCCGGGGCGCGGCCGGGTTAGGGGAGCGTTTGAAAATTCACTGCATGGAAATCGGACTGTTGCTTTTTCTGATCCGCTTGGCATGTTATCATATTCATATTTATATTCCAGGCTGTGGGGACTATCATTCTCTTTAAATGGCATTATTTAACAAAGAGTTAGCATTTCATTGGAAATTAAGTTACAGGTTCCGGCTGGAGTGGGCCTGGGTGGGGCCTGGGTGTCCCCTGGTGTCCCCTCCAATGGGACAGCGGCTCCGCACCCCACTGACTATTTTAAATGATTGTAGACTTTTGAAGTTGTGCCTTTGCTTTGAGGACATATCTTTTGTTACTTGCAGTTTATTTCAAGCAGAGTGTCTGGTCTGTGATTCAATCCTGAATGATGCCGTTGAGCTTTGCTGTGGCTTCTGTGTAACGGTGCATGTGTAATGGTGCACGGGCCACTGTGTGTAAATTGTGTAAATGATGCAGCATACGCCCCCTTCCCCCTGCCAAACTGCAGGGCTTTATGTTAACTGTTTGGTTTGGCGTCTTTTTATTCACTGCCTTCACTGCATCAAGGATGAGGTGTGCTTGGTCACTGGGGGGTCACTCATGGCAGTTACTGAGTTGTCCTGTGAGTCAGGGACGCCCTGGGGGTCCTAAGCTGCTCTGTGGGCCTGTTGTGCTCCTGCATGAAGTACCCCATGTTGGCGAAAGCAGGGGTCTCCCCTCTTTGCTGTCACTTTAGGGAATGCTGGCTGTGAGCCGTCCTCCCCGCTTCTATGGCTAATTTGTGGTTACCTTTGCAGATGGAACCAGCTGTGGAAATCGCTGGCTGGGCTTGGCACCGGTCTCTGCAGCTGTAGGTGGGAGGGTCAGACCGTCTCATCAAGGCTGGGGTACATTTCGTGTCTCCCAGTTGCTGGTGGCCCCCCCGCCTGGGTGCTGACGGGGCAGTGCTGCATCCTATGTGCGGATCTCGCAGGGGAGCAAGTGCCCCGAGGCGTCTGTGTCAGGACGTTTGCATGATTCAGGGCAGAGTCCCTGAGTGTGAGCCCTAAGGCGTGAGCTTTACATTTTCAGAAAAGTGATGCGGGGACTTCCCTGGTGGTCCAGTGGTTGGGACTTCACCTTTCAGTGCAGGGGGTGCGGGTTCGATCCTTGGTCAGAGGAGCTAAAATCCCACATGCCTCCCGGCCAAAAAACCAAAACATAAAACGCAAGCAATATGGTAACAAATTCAATAAAGACTTTAAAAATGGTCCACATCAAAAAAAAAAAAAAAAGAAAAACTTTAAAAAGAAAAGTGGTGTGAAGGGTTGTTGTAACTTCCCTGATGATGGGTTCAAACCAGTGGCTCCTGATTTATTGATAACAGCTGCATGTGTTTTTCAGTTTGAATACTGTTGTATTTGAAGACTTCCGAATAAAGGTTAACAAAGGCCGATTTCTCCCTGAAATCACACAGGGATTGCATATTCCTTCAGCTTGCTCCCTGCCGGGAAGGATTGGCAGCTCTGACTTGGGAGGGTGCCACCGTCTCTTTGGTGGATGGGGCTTCGAGTCATGGTGCCCAGCATGTTCTTATCAGCTGGAATGAGAACCCTGAATAGATTCCCCAGGTTGCTGTAAATGTTACCTCGGGGGCTGTGATGGTGACCGAGGACCTTCACGTATGTCACTCTGACCCACTTCATGCTCTGGGCCCCTGTCCTGTGCTGCCCACAGACCCCATTTCCGAGAGTCCCGGGCCTGGGCTGACTGCTGAGTTGGGCTTGGGTGGCTGTGACCGTGGAAATCTGGGTCGTTCAGGCTCTGAGTCCCACTCCTGTCCCATCATTCAACGCCGCTTCTCCTCCAAGCAGTTGCTGTTCCGTCGGGGTGGACAGGCACCGCATGGGTTTGTGTGTCCATAGAGAGTGTTGTGTCTCGTGCACCTGATGGGGAAGGTGGGCAGGAGGTGGGCGGGGCGGCTGCTGCGGCCACTTGGGGTGATGAGGGACGCAGCCCCTCCAAGGCTGTTCTTGTGCCTCTGTTGTCACCCCTGGGACTGGGGACCTCTGCCCTCAAAACCCACTCAGCTGTAGATTCCCCTCGTCACACTGTTGGAATAAAGAGGCAAAATCCTGTCCAGATTTCCTGGTTAAGTCTGTAACTTACTGATAAGCCTGTCGAAGCTGTGCAGGTAGGTCCAGACCACCTGGGTGGGCTTTGCAGTTGAGAGTTGATGATGTAGATCCCCCAGCAAGGACGGGCGTCTGTCTCTCCGGCCGTGGACCCGTCAGTCCAGGAGCAAGGGCCTTTCTTGGCCTGTTTTGACATCCAGGACTGCCTGGTGAGCAGCCGTCAACACGACTAGCCTTCCTCTTGGCCTGAGAAGGATTCTCCGCCTTCCTGGGGCAGCTGTGTGGTGTCAGGATGCACAGTGAGAATGGTCTTTGCACACAAATGACTTTGCACCCTGATGCGCCCCCTGCTGCATCTCCAGGGCTCCCCTCCCCCAGCTTCCTCACCTCCTGGAGGGGACAGGAGGGTTTAGGCGACCCTCCCTGGGCTTCTCAACGCCTCTGGGCCGAGGAGTCCTGGGAGGGGTCAGCCCTTTTCCACAGAGCAGCCTTGCCAGGAGTTACCTAATGACCTGAGCTGCGGCTTCACTGTGATTAGAGTCCCCCTTTGGACGATGTCTCTGATAGTTCAGCATGGCCAGGATGTATCTGTGTGACCAAGAGGAGGAGAGCTGCTTTTGCTAAGTTCATAGCACTTCCCGGTGGATTCCAGGATCTCAGGACGGCTCCCCTGTCCTGTGCTGTGAGGGTGCCCTTGACCTTGATGATGGTGTGATGGGGGTGATGGTGGTGATGGAGGTGATGGTGGTAATAGAGGTCATGACGGTAATGGAGGTGTTGGAGGTGATGGAGGTGATGGTGGTAATAGAGGTCATGGAGGTCATGACGGTAATGGAGGTGTTGGAGGTGATGGAGGTGATGGTGGTGATGGAGGTGATGGTGGTAATAGAGGTCATGGAGGTCATGACGGTAATGGAGGTGATGACGGTGGTGGTGATGAAGTGGGACTCAGGGTCAGTCCCCGGGCAGACTTCTGAGCTGGCGGGGACATGCAGTTGTCCTCTCAGTTCAGAGGGCGCAATGGGCTCGGGGACTCAGAGGCCCGCAGGTGAACAGGACGGCTTCCCAAGCCCAGGAGCTTGGGCAAGTCTGGGCCCGGGTGGGACTGCAGCCAGGGTGGGTCTGAGTGAGGGGAGGGTGGAGAGGGGGAGTTCGTGGAGGCCCCGCTTGCTTTTCGACTTTTCTTTTCCGAGTAATTTACAGAGTGTAAACATTTCACTGGGTTTTTATTGGTTGCAAGTGTCTGTCTGGTTGACTGTCCTTATATTTCTTTGTCATATCTGTGTCTTGTCTGCAGTCTGCTTGGAATTCAGAGTTTTTGTCATCTTCGAACAAAATGATGGGGTTTGCTGTCAGTTACTCTGCAGGGGCAGAGGAAAGGAGCGGTGTGTTGCCTTCCCTGTGCTCCAAGCCTTTGCTCCTTCTTTCTGTCCTTCTCAGAAGGATGCTGGCGTCTGGGCTCACGGCAGCGTCAGGACCCTCAGGCCCGAAGTGGGACAGTAAGTTCATCTGGACACAGGACAGATATGCCGTTTCCTCCTTACCATCTGTTGTCTGGCAGACGTTTCCAGACAACATCTGGAAACATTGTCTGGGCCTCTGGGACTTTGGTCCTGGTGATGCCTTCCGGAGGCCCTGCCCCTCCCAGTGCCCTCGCAGGCCCCTGCCCTGTGCCCCAGATGGCCTTTCAGGTCCTAGCACACTCCAGATTGGGAGGAAGAGGCTGGACGGCTTGCTCCTGGCTGAGTCTCTTTCATAGATTGAAGACTTTCTATTTGTGTTTTATGTGGATTTGTTTGTGAAAATCCCATTTTGTGTTCCCATGAAATACATGAATGTGCAGAGAACTGAATCGTAGCTGCTTCCTTTGGTTTTGGCAAAACCCGTTCCTTTTCTGGTGGCTTTGAGCCAACTTTCCCGTTTCCCAGTCACAGGCATTTCCATTGAAGTGACCCTGCAGCAGAGGGTGTGGAGAGCATTTGCCTCTGTTGGAACCTCTGCCCCGGAGGCGCTGATGAGGAGCTGGCTGTCCATGCCATGTGCAGGGTCCTCGGGCACTGGGTCTTGAGTCACGAGCGCCTGTCTACAGGAAAGGCCACCGTCCCCAGTGCCGGGCATGCACGTTCCTGAAAACACCTCTCTAGCTTCCCTAGGCTTTAAGCAAGCAGCCGAGGGCTCAGTAGCCTCTGCTCACCACTCACTGACCCTAACTGCCCTTCCTGCCTGCGGTGGGCTCCCTTCTCCCGAGGCTGCGTTTGTAACTTAAAATCATTAAAACATTCTTGCAATATCGACCCCTGTCCTCCTCGGTGGATGAGAGATACACCCTTTAGTTGTGTGATTTCCCCTCCCCACCTCCCCCGCTGTGTCACGTGAATGTCTGTCAGCTGCCCAGCTGGAGGGCAGGGTCTTTGTATCTGGTGGGCTCTTCCTCTCCCCCTTGCACTTGGGATGAGATGGCAGGTGGCCCAGGGAGCTCCAGCTGCACCACGCGTGGATTGCACACGTGACCCCTGCGTTCCATAGGCCCAGCACCTAACTGCAGCTGGTGTCTTTTAGAGAAGCGGATGGCCGTGGCTGAGGCCAGGATTTCTTTTCCAAATGAACGTGTGAGTTCAGGGCTGTTGCCTGCTGTGGATCTCAGTGTGGATGCGTGTATCACATGTAACGTGTGTGTCTACACAGATGCTGGCCCTGCGGGGTCATCTCTGGGTAGTGGGACTCAAGGGGAATTTTAACTTTTTTCTCCATGTTTTTTGTTCTATTTAAGTTTCCACAGTGAGCATATATTATTTTTTTATTCAGATTTTTTAAATTGCCATCTTTTAGAGTTTTAGAATCTGTTTTTCTTCATGGAAATCGAATACAGACTGCGCCACAGGTTTCAGGATGACAGAATTGCAGAGTTGGAAAGATCCTTAAAGATCCAGACTTGAGGTGAGAGGGGGTAGAGCCCATGCCCAGGTTTTCTCCTTTTCATTCCGGCCCCCCGGGCCCTTCCAGCCTCCAGCCAAGCCATCCCTGACCTAGGTGTCCATTACGTGACTATTTCAGGTGAAGACGGGTTATTCTGTTTTGAGATAATTTGGACAAATGCCAGAGTTCTTCCATTTCCTTTACTGTTAAGGCTGTATTCACAGAAAATGTTTAAGACCAGGGCTCAGCGAACCGCAGCCCACGGGCCATACTCACTCTGCTGGCGAGCAGCCTGGCCAGACTTGACCCAGCACGGTGGCCTTTCTTCTGTGTCACACAGCGTTGGGAAGCCCCTTGGTGTGGCAGCGGGGCCCACGTCCAGAGGGGCAGACGCCTAGACTGGGAAACGCATATGTATGTGGTACGGGCCAGGAAGATGAAGCATTAATAAATGCAGTTTATTTGGAAGACGGGATTTTTCCTGATGGTGGTCAGGAGTTGAAGTGGGAGGTTTTAATGGCCTTTCAGAGGACAAAGTGGGAACCTGACGTGTGTAGAATGAGTCCCTGGGGCAGCCTGGGCAGACCATGAGGGCAGGGCCCAGCGGGTGCTGGGACCAGCACAGGCGCTAACGTTCTCCCTCCCCATGTATTTTGGGTTCTCTTTTGGGCTTGTTCAAGCTGATGTCATCTGGTGGGGAGATTCTGTCCAGTTGCCTAAAAGGGGGGACTGTTTCTACCTCCTTCCAAAATACACATTGTGCACATATTTGGGTCTGACTATAAAAGCCCACACTCAATGTGCTTTGAGAGGCCCCCAGGAAGGGCAGCCCCCCGCTGGTGGCCCTGGTCCTGGTCAGTTGCGTGGAAGCCCCAGACCTGTTCACACCTCAGAGTGGGATCCAAATCCCAGTTCCAGAGTCAGGGCTAAGGCCAGTTTGGTGCCTGGATGGTGGCACTTCCCCACCATGTCCCTGGTGCTCGTTTTTGATCACTTCCCCCTGTTGTGACCTGAGCTTCGTGTGGCTCTGTCTCAGTGGCCGCCTCCCTGAGGGGTTTGTACGTCATCCTGTGTCACAGAAGCAGAAGAGGTTCTCTTACTGAGACGTGTGCTGGTGGGGTTGAGCAGCCTGGAAGTGAACACAGAGCTCGTGGCCATCGCCAGTTTAACAGCTTCCGTGAGCCAGCTGGTGCTTACACACTCGTTTGAGCAAACAAGGTGCACTCATAGCTCCCCTTAGTGAGGCCAGTCCCGCGATTGCTCAGAGAGCAGCAGGTCGGAAATCTTCGGATATTGCTTTGGCTTAAAAGTGAGCTCTGAGCAGAACATTTATTTTTAAGGGTCTCCAGAATCAGTAAAAGGAAAATGGCTGCCTCCACTAGGGGATTTTTCTAGGTGGGTGAACTTAACATGGAAGTGAGTAGTTTTGAACAGTGTCATCTTAATAGAAGATAATTCACTTTCCACTAGCTTTAAGCTGTCATGCCAGTAGATTAGTTTTTAACATGCATTTTAATTATTTATGGGATAAGTGCTGATTTATTTTTCCTGAGAGTTCTTTCGGCATTTTATGGTAATACTTATCAGGATCACTTATATTGAAGCACATGAGAGAACAAGCAGGTGTCCCCGTGATCCTCTCTGCTTATATGCACGAGAGACCCTCTGTCTCTGCCTGGGACCCTTCTTCTCCTGCTTTGGGGTGACATACTGGGAAAATTCACTTAGTCAACCTGCATTCCTGGCTCCCAGCTCTTTTCGGCACAGTGCTAAGTGCTGAGAATTCAAAGGGTAATAACCAGTATACAACCTAGTGGGGGAAGACCCATCTGTACCATAATTGTTTTGTAAAGCTTGAGTTAAATGGTAATTGGAGACGTTCATAAAACATATGGAAGTGCAGAAGAGGAAGCCAGTTGAGAAGTCATTTCAGAGAGGGCTGGATGGAGGGGCCTTGAAAGAGGACGGATGAACAGTCATGAGACAGATTCTCCAGTAGGAAGGATGCCACCTGCAAGGCATGCTGTGCTTCGGAGACCAACACAGTCACGATTTCTGGGTCAAAAGGCATAAGGGGTGTGGAGGCAGGAGGCAGGCCGTTACGGAGGCAGAAGCCAGGCTCAGCCCTGAACCTAATTTCACGGGAGCAAGGGCATTGTTGGATGCCTGTTTAGGGGAGAAAGACGCCGGTGTCTGGAGGTGGGGATGGAGTCATCAGGGTGAGGCTGGTTGAAGATCACAGGGGAGGCTCTGGGTTCTAGCTGAGATGTACAAGAAGGAAGAGAAGATGACTGAGGGCCAGGCTGAGGGGCAGAGGAGAGAGCCCTCCCCTGGGTCTGGGCCAGCAGGCTTCTCCCAGCTTTGTCACCCACTGGCCGTGTGACCTGGGGGCAGTTACTTTCCAGTGTTCTTCCCGAATTTGAGACAATAAGCTCTGTCTACTGAGCGCGGGGACCTGTCCATCAGTGAGACACACCCAACCCCGTGGCTGGGATGAGGGGACTGTTTTCTCATCTGTGAACACAGGAGTGGTGGCCCCCTGGCAGGGTTGTTAAGCAGGAAGATGAATGCCGCCTGGGACTGGTGCACAGAAGGGGCCAGGGGAGTGGTTTCTGTTCACGTCTATAAAGGTGCTTGCGCTGGGACCGAGGAATGTCACCAACCAGGCAGGAATAATTGGACATGAAGTAATTTGGGGCAGAGGTTTCTTACCTTGGGACCATGGCTCCTTAGAGGGTCCAAGGATGGACTTGGGAGCCCCGAGACCCTGGGGACCGTACGTGATTACTCGTGGAGCTTCTGTTTCCCTGGGGACTGTGGCCATCAGATTCTCACGGGGGGATGTGACCCCACCAGGCTAGAATCAGTGATAAAGAGCACACACAGGGGTCCTGAGGTGTGTCGGGTGGGCCTGGGAGGAGGGAGGCCTGAGTGTCCCTACCACGCTGAGGTCCTGCTCTCCTAAAGGAATCTGAAAACTCTCCGAATGCCTCAGGGTAGGAATGCTCAGAGGAAACTTACAGGAGTCGCTTGCACTTGATCGTTGGTGGATTCTAGATGTCAGGAGTAGCAGAGCCTAGTAGACGAGGCAGTTCTTTGGATTTAGTTTGGCTGACTGCCTGGTTGGCACGCGGGTCACAGGCAGGTAAGCCTGTGTGTTTAATCCGTGCTTCTCCTTTGAGGTAGGGTTTCCTTCCTGAACTGCAGGTTTCTAGGGAGTAGGAGCCTCCTTTGATTGTGTTTCTATCTCCCAAAGCATGTAACGTACTCCGGAAGCCAGCAGACCTAACAGCCCAAATAGTTTCTTCTAGTTATTCAAGCTGTTTCTGTGTTAAGGTATAAGCAAAACAAACAAGCACACATCCTAAAACCCAGATCCTTTCCCTTCCTACATCTGAACCCCGTCTGTCCTGTTAGGGTAACCGCAGTCCAGGTGAGGTTCCCTTCTGTGCCAAGCGAAAACACCCTCCCGTGCATTTCCTCTTTGCAAAGTCGTGTTCTGTAACTTCTTCAGGATCACAGGACCATATTTTTATCCTCCCTGTCACTGTGGTTTTTAGAGCTCTTTTACAGTGTTCTCTCTTCCAATATGAAGGGCCCGATGTGAACTAACACAGGGCCTTTCCCGGGCCTGACGAATGTTGAGGAAGCTGGAGGCTGTGGTGGCTTTCTGTCCTGTGTCCTGCTCCGTGGCAGGTGTCTGGGCCACCTGAGCCCTGGGCCCCCCTGGCGTCTCCCGTAGCAGGTGATCTAGAGACACTGTATTTGGATGGTTTCCATTCTCTAGGCATGGAAGTTGGCCTTCCATATCTGTGGGTTCTCACTGAAAATATTTGAAAAAGAAAAAAAATTACAGGAATTTCCAAAGAGCAGAACTTGCATTTGCTGCGCCAGCAGCTGTGTGCACAGCACTTACACCGTAGTAGGCATTGGAAGTCATCTAGGGGCGACGTTAAGTCTCCGGAGGGTGTGCATAGGTGACGTGCACCATTCTGTACAAAGGGCTTGAGCTTTTGTGGATTTTGGTATCCTCGTGGGTCCTGGAACCAATTCCCATGGGTACTCAGGGACGACTGTACTATGTCAGCTTTGGACCCCAACTCTTTGAAGTCAGATACGGTGTTTTCCAGAACGAAGCCCTGGTCAAGTGAGGCAGATAGATGATGGCTCGGCCTTCCCTCCCACCTGGAATTCGCGGGGTTAAAAATCTCGTGCTGCTCGCTTAGATCTAATTAACATTCTTGATTGGCGTGTTGTGTAGTTCTGGAAGCTGCTTATTAGATTTCATAGGTGTCTCTGGCAGCACAAATGTTTAATGAGCAAAAAAAATTGTGTTACAGTGAGATGAATATGTACATAGTCACTGAATTAATAAATAAGTTAAATGATGACTTCATGGAAACTCCTGAGAACTTCGGGTTTCTCAGCATAAGATATGGAAATTGACTTTCTGTGTGTGTATGGTTTTGAAGGAAAGAAATGTGCTTTTTCTTTTAGACTGAAGATACTCTGTGTGTGTGCGTGTGTGCGTGTGTGCGTGTGTGCGTGTGTGCGTGTGTGCGTGTGCGTGTGTGCGTGTGTGCGTGTGTGTGTGGTTTTAACCAGGATGAGCGTCTGTAAGGAAAATGGGTTTGTGTCCTCTGAGGCTGGAGGAGCGTGCAGGAGGCCAGGGTGGCAGCGGGAGGGCTGGGCTGTGGGCGTCATGACCAGGGAGGTGAGCGTCTCACCGCAGCTCTGGGGAAACTCAGGTTCTAATTCCCTTCTCTGGCTCTGGGCGTGAAGCCAGAGAGTAAGGGGATGACGTAGAAAGGTGGTCCTGAGACTCACAGCTCCTGGGGCTGAGGCTAAAATGCTCCCGCAGCAGGTGAGCACACAGCATCCTGCATCCGCGACTTCCCTGAGTCCTGGTCCCTGAGCTGGAGGTCCCCAGGGCACTTACCCACTAGCCCAGGGCCCTCTTGGCTAGGCCACACTGTTTCCTACCCTCGAAGAGCTCCTCGTGGGAGGGAAATTGAGGGGCCGAAGAAATCACTGAAGAAGGATCCAGGGCTATTAAGCAAACCAGAGGCTGGCTTGTTCTGGTTTTTTAAAGGCTCTCTTGCTTGCAAGAAAGAGACCCAGCCGGACCCGTCGGGTGGTGGGAGTTTGTTGGCGGTTCCCCTGCATGGGGACCCAGCTGAACACTGGGCCCGGAAGGCCAGGAGCCCCTGGAGAGGCTGGCCGAGGGTGTGTGCCGCCTGCCAGCTTCCCTCTCTAGCTGTCTTCCCGCTGACCTTGGCCTGGCTCTGTCTGCCCCCCGCCCCTGCCCTGGTTTGCTCAGTCGCTGCTCCGGCTGCCTCCCGCTGCCTCCGGCTGCCTCCCGCTCAGGCCCCCTTTCCTGGCTCAGCAGGCGGTGTCCTGAGTCCAGGTCCCAATAGGGGCCAGCATAATGGCCTGGAAAACTCTTTGGTTTTGAAACGTGCAGGTAACCCCCCACAACAAAACCCAAACCGATGTAACCCCCCCTCCCCCCTCACACACACGCTATTTGGTCCTTACAGCAGCTCCGTCAGGCCAGGAATAGATTTTCCACGTTGCAGATGCGGAGGTAGGACCCAGAGAGAGCAGGTTACCTGTCCAAGGTCACACAGCTCATAGGACCCAGGCCATCAGTGTCTTGTCCCCAGGGCCTGCTCTCCCCGGGGTGTCGTCCTGGCGGGGGGGCTCTCCAGCGGCCCTGCTCCTCTTTCACCGGCTGGGGGCGCGCCCCTCAGCCCTCCGTTTTCCCGTCTACAACCGGACACGCAGCAGTTGTGAGCGGGCTTAACGACGTGGTGCGTGTGGAGCCCGTGCTGTGCCGGGGACCTGATGTCTCCGCGGAGGTGGTGTCGCGTGTCCCACCCAGAGCACTGCTGGGCCGACTGTGGGTAGATCCATGTCCCCCTCCAGGGTGGCCTCTCCCTTAGGAGTTCTGGGGGGCTTCTCGGCCAACCGTCATCAATGGTCTTTCTCTCCCGTCTTCCGGCGAGCAGGTTCTGATCCTGGCCATCAAAATGACAAGTGATGGGGCGGACACAGAAGGTGGGGCTGGTGCTGCTGCGGCCGTTTCGGAGGGCGGGCGTGGGGGGCGCTGGTCTCCCACCGTCCTGCCACCCCTGCCACCGCCCAGGCACCACTCGGGGTCACTCGGCCTTCTAAGTGACCACGTCCCACCCAGCTGCCCACTCAGGGGGGCCCCCCTCCCTCCACCTGCAGCAGCCCCTCCACCTAGTTCTCTCTCCGAGCTGGGTGGGGCTGTTGGTCAGGGTTTGCGAGAGGGGTGCTATGCCCCCTTCTAGAACACATTTGCTCACCGAGACATCCAGCGGGACACCCAGCCAAGGTCCATGTTTGCACCCAGGCAGGTCCCGGGAGATGGTGGCCTCGTCAGCCACGGAAAGGGTTTGCATTTCCCTTTATTTCCAGGTGCCCCTGGCAGCATTACACCCAAGTCGTAGCTGTGATTAAAACACAGGCCCGACGGGTCAGTGTCAGTGTCCCATCCCCTTTGTTTGGGTCTGAGTCACGCCTGGAGGATAATCACACATCACCGGGGTGGATTATATACCCTGGTGGACGCTGCGTTGCATCTGGAATGTTCTCCCGATTGCTCCTGGGGATTTGAAGGGCAATTGCTTTTCTGGGTGTCGCCCAGAATCCTGTGGCAGGATGTGTTGCCAGGTAAACGGTTCTTTCTGAATCAATGTGAAGAAAATGCCATGTAAGACAAATTCAATGTGTGTGCATTTTTTTAAACAGTGAAAAGTTGGATTCTTAGAGCTTCAGCAAAGAGTGAAGGCAGTTATGTTTGTTCTTTGTGAACTTGTTTGAAATCCTTATCTGAAAAGGCCAGTTGCTTTACCAGGACAGGGCACCGTACTGGGCCATGCAGAAGCCCGAGGCCAGGCAGCCGGGTCTCTCGGTGTTGGAGTGGGTCCCCGCCGTGGACAGGACAGCCCGGGACAGAGCTCAGACCCCCGGTGAGGGAGACAGGGCCCTGCCCCTGTGCACACCCTCCACTGCTTTGTCATTATGGTGGACCTTCTGTTATCTTGGGTTGGGTTTCTAAAACGACTTGAAATTACAATGATTGCCCGATGTAAAAAGTTCGTCATCCTGATTTAACTCCTTCAGGGTTTTGTTCTAGAGGGTGAAAGGCAACCATAGACTTTAAAAAACGACATGTAGAAAAGCTTAGGCTGCGCTTGAGGCCACCCACGTAAACGTATGTGCATACGTGTCCATCGCAGTGGCATGGGGCCCCCTCCACTCTGTTCCCCCTCCTTGGGTGGAGGCCGCACCCGGTGCAGGTGGAGGTGTGCTTCCTGCGGGGCCCGGTCTGATGAGCAGCAAGACGACAGAGGAGAACCCTGGGCCCAGGAAGGCGTCCCTGCTGCCAGCCTCATGGTCCCACTTGCCACCTGCCGGCTTTTGCTCTTGCTTCCGTAAGATCTGGAAGCAGAAAAGAACAACTGTCTGGTCTGGAGGGTGCCTGTCTCTGTCCTCTCTCCCCCTCGGCTCCAAGGGGCCTCTGTCCTCCTGGGACTGAGACACGTGGGCCACACGCGTGCACATCAGGGCTAGACGGCGTGTGACACGTGGTGTCCAGGGAGCTGGCCACCGGGAGGGGAGTCAGACGGCTTTGCTTGGTGAGGAGGGGAATCCACTCTGGTCCCAGCTGCCTGGGGGACGATTACTCACAAAGTGCTTCATTCTGCTTCAGAGTTTCATCGGCACATCATGCGGTGCTGCTATGGGCGTGGCTTTTGAGACTTTCTGAGAGGCACCATTGCAAAAGCAAAACGTTACAATTTGGTTATTTATTGACATCTATGAATACAATAGAAATGTGCCTAATTTCCAGGCTGCTCCTTTAAGTGCCATTGAAAGGGAGAAAGTGTTTGCTTTTCTGGGTGTTTATAGCAGCTGGCATTTACTCTAGCACTTTACATTTATAATAAAAGAATCCGAAAATACGTTTAGTGCTCTTTTCAGTCTGAAGAATAGAGGCTTCTTCTTTGGAAAGAGGCAGCCCCCCCAGCGCGTCCGGCTTCCCTGGGGCCTGGCCTGAGTGGGGATGTGGGCAGGGACCCCGAGCTCCAGCCGAAACCCGAGGCTCTAGGAGCCTGTGATCTCGCTGAGGGTTGAGTTTCTTCTAGACGGAAAACTGTGAACGTGCCCCCTGGTGAGGGCGAGGCCTCGGGTGTCCTGAGGGTACCTGGCGTGGGGCCTGACTCTGGGGGAGCCCTGGCTGCAGCCTCTGCATCCAACTGCTAGGCTCCGTGCACCTCACTGCCCGACCGGCAGGGGTTATGTGCTGGACCCCCCGACTTCGGAGAAATGACCATCACAACCAGATTGGAGTTTCTCCACAAAGAGTTTTATTTAGCGAGATAAAAAAGCCTCGTCGTTATTTACATCAGTGTTCTCCATTTTAAATACTCTCCCACCAAATGACTTCCTAGTGAATTACAAATATATATCCTGGAAATATATCAATTTGGTGTCTTATTAAATAATCAAAGTTGAAATTAAAAGCCCAGAAAACGGTTTTTGTGTTTGCATTACTCCCGGCTGCTTGTCCGCAGCATCCAGCAGTTCGGACCGTCTCTTGTGAGCCCCGAGAGGCCCGCACCCCACAGTGCACGTCCGAGTCCTCCAGCCGCTGGTGGAACAGACCACGGTCTCAGGTGCACCCCTGGTTGGCGTCAGGCGGGGGTCACGCCCTGCACGCAGTTGCAGGAGGCTGGAAGCCGCTGGGGTTGTGGGTCTTGAACCATCTGTCCGCGGGTTGTGATGAAGGACTCAGAAGGAGGGAAGCTTCTCAGGGCTTTCTGACTCTGTTGTTGCTTTAAATCCTCCTGTAATTGGGTGCTTTTGTGTATGTGAGCTTTAACAAAAGCTGCCATGAAGCTCTTTCCCTCCGATTGCAATCAGAGCAGCATCCTAGTTTTATAGGTTGCCGCTGATGGGCCGTAAACTTCCAAAATGTTGATTCCTCTCCCGTGGAATTTCACGACACTGATGAGCAGATAGTTAATAGGGACGGCAAGTTACCAGCCTCCCTTGCACCTAATTATGTTGTGTGACTGGTGCACGTTTGTCTTATTGTTTTATTTCCACAGCCCGTGCGCACTTAAAGTCACCTGCAAACTGTTTCAAAAAATTCATTGTGTCTGGTGTCTCTTCCTTTTCCAGCCAAATGGCCTGACGCCCCCAGGATGGGATGACCAGTAGGTGTGACACACAAGACTGAGGCTCAAATTAATCATTTTTAGAGAGTCATCAACTGCGGGGGAGATAGCTCCAATTAATTTAAATAATAGCTTTGATGCAGGAATCAGCAAATCTTTTCTGCAAAAACCAGCTGAGGAATATTTTAAGCTTTGTGGGCACAAAGGAAAGCGGCCGTGGACAATACGCAGTTGCAGTTGGAGAGAAATGGGGAAGATGGCAGGTGTAGGGGCGCCGTGTGAGGGGCAGGGCGGGGGGCAAGGACGACGGCCCTTGAGGGTCAGGCAGGAGAGTGTGCGCTTAGGGACGTAGGGGGGTGGGGTTCCTGGCCGACAGGGCAGTAGGGCCGGTTGTGAGACGAAGGGGGCGTTTGCTGATCCATGGAGGGTCCACGAGGACTCGAGCGGCCCCAGGGTCTCTGGTCAGGTCTTGGTTTTCTTGACTGTTGCATCCCTACCGTGAATCCTGTTTAGATGAAAGTAGGGTCAACTATGAATCCGTGAGTTTGGGGTAGCCCCTGCCTGCAGCATTGAGCTGTATCTGGTCATTCTCAGCAGCCTAGCAGTGGGGAGACACCCCCCCACCAGGTGCCCTCTGGGTCTCCTCTGGGTGGGACACTGTCCCTGTGTCATATCGCTGGACGTGCAGGCCTTTCCCACATTTTTACGTGAAGAAACTGAGGAAATTGTAATTTTCCTCAGTAATTGAGGCAAAGGCCATCCAGAAGATGGAGGTGATGCTCCAGGTGTAATGAGCCCTTCTCACCACCTGATGCTGGAGGATGCCCATGCCTGGGCCTCCGTCACAGGGTCACCAGGCATGTGGTGGATGCGGTGGCTAGGCCGGGGCTTCTCTGTGGTTAGAAAAGAACAACCTTTGGGTTATTCAGGCCAGGCTTGTGGAAACCTTCATTTCCACATTTTCTGCCTAATGGAAGCGGGTGACAGTGGTGTTTTTCTGGTTGGTGAAGGGGGCCCAGCTCCTCCGACCCGGCTGCCCTTTTGGAGGAAATGGCTTGAGAACCGTTGACCTCGTTTTCCTTGCTCTCATTTCCCACATGCGGAAACAGTGGCGGAGGTGAGAACGGGCTGGTTTACGGTCACCCCGAGCTGGTTCCCTGGGGGCCGTTTGCAGATGGCACTGACTTGCTTGGTGCACAGGCCACGTCGCTTCTGCCTGGCTGTTTCTGTACCCAAAAGGGGGCCTGTCACTGGCACCCAGCCTCATGGGGATGTTTGGGGAAATCGTGGCTTACCCAAAAGTGATTTGAGATGCTTGGATACAAAGAACAGGAGAAGGAGTTTCACAAAATCTCTTTTCTAGAGCAGGCATCATTTTCAACATGTAGAGTGTTTATGACATTTATTACTGTGGGAAAAAGACTTTCATTATTAGGAGTTAATTTTCATTAGCCTGGTGGACATTGTGCTGGTTTGGATGAAGTCACTTGTGTGCAGATGTGGTAGTTTCTGCAGCTGCCAATGTGGTCCTCAAGTCGGGTTTTATCTTGAAACGGCAGGGCACAGTGGGACGGGAGGAACCCATCGCTCAACGTGAAGGAGTCAGTTCACGCGTGTGTTCCGGCTGTGGAGTGGTATTTCTACCCTCAGCTGTAGTTTCCAAGGCCTGACTTTAAAGTCTGGAAACGTGTTTCCATCCCTGGGGCTCCAGGGAGGTGCCCCTGGTGGAGGTCCGAGCAGGGACCCATGAGCTCTGACTTTGACAGATGTGAACGGACACTGGAAACACTCCGGGTCACCGTGTGGGTCCTGAGCACGTACTCGTGTGTCCTGGTCCTATAAATTTTTAATTTTGGACATTCTTCCAAGAGATGCCACATCAACTGCAGCAGCCGTGTTAAATTCAGGGCAATTCAGACAAAAGGAGCGTGGGGACGGCGGCTCCTGTGACCCGGAGCCGCGCAGCCTGGGCAGCTGTGATGCAGGTCTGTTGACGACCGAAATCTCAGTGTGGAGAGAAATCACTTAGCCTGGTTCAGAGGTGAGTAAGCAGAGATTATAGATTGGAATAGCAAAGAAAAATGTCTTGATAGTCCTAACAGTTGGATTTTGGATCCCAAAGGACATGCCAGAGGCCTCACTGTAAGAGAACGGGAATCAGGTTAAACAATTCGTGCCCCCCAGGAAGAGAAGCTGGGGGAGTGAAAAGTACATCCCTGGCCATCCCTCCTATGTTTACGTTTTTTACTTTTAACAGTTTTACTGAGATAGAATTCACATACCGTAAAATTCACACAGAGTATACAGTTCAGGGGCTTTTCGTCCATTCAGAGAAGAGTGTGACCATCACACAGTCAATATTAGGAAGTTTCCATCACCCCCAAATGATCCTCTATCACCCGCTCCCTACCGTCCCCTGCCCTGAGCCACCACTGGTCTACTTCCTGTCTCTGGATTTCCCTTTTCTGGGTTTTCACGTGAATGGGACAATATGGTATGTGATCTTCTGAGACTGGCTTCTTTCACTCAGATAAGGTTTTCCAGACTCATCCCTTGTGTCAGGAGTCAGCACTCCATTCCTTTTAGCGGCTGAATAATATTCCTGTGTGTGGATAATGTTTACCCATCACCCATCGGTGGGCATTTGGGATGTTTCCACCTCTACATTTGCTTGTAATGGTTGTACAGAAAGATAAGTAGGCACCATCCATTTTGAGACCCAAATCATTCTTTTTCTCACGTGAGAGCTTTCTGGCAATTAAAGGGAACATAGTAGGTCAAACTAAGGGTGTCCCAAGGCCTCCGGCCAGTGAGTGGTGATGGCCAGGTAGAGTCCAGGTACCACCAGAGGAGAGGAGGTCGTAAACGAGCTCTGAAGGCTACAGAGCAGCCTCTTTGGCCTGTGTGCACATGGTGTGCGGCGGCTCCGTGTCAGGATGTTCTGGTAAAAGCCCCAAGGGCTCTGGGTTCGTGGACAGGACTGTGGCCTCCGCACCCGCACCAGCGCCCCCAGGACACCCGAGCTCCCGCGTCGGGCCGGCTCCCACCCGTGGTGGGGACCCCGGCCCCTCAGCCGCAGGAAGCCTTCCTAAGCTCAGGCTGGGCCCCCCGTGCCGTGTGCAGGCTCCGCCAGGGGCAGCCACTCCGTGCCCTGGTGGCCCATCCTGGTGCAGGCTCATCTCCCTGCCGCTGGCTGATGGCCAGGCAGTGCCCAGGCGGGTGGTCAGGGAGGAGCGGAGACGGAGGGCTTCCCCAGCCCGTCCAGGCGACCCGGCCTGCAGGCAAGTGTCTGCTGCTTATTCTGAGCGTCCAGCCCCGGGGCGTCCCCACCCCCTCCCGCCTGACATCGAACCAGCTGTTTTGCTTGGGACCCCACGTTCTCTGGAGACCTGCTTGACTCAGTCCCCGTTTGCACCTAACCTGGCATATGTGGTGGATTTCTCTCTCGTTGGAGCTATTTTTGGGTCCCCTTCTGGAAAGATGCCTCTTTCCCCGCAGGCAGGCTCTGACTGTGCCAGATGGCCCTGCTATGGCGTTTTCTTTTTCTGAGCACTTGCTATTTTTGGCTTTTTAGTTACTCACTTGACTCAGAGTTCTGATAAGGTGTTTAAAATAGCCTTTGGACCTGCTGTGAGCTGTTGGGCTTCTAAAGTTACTCTTCTGCTTTTTGTCACCTCTTGACTTTGGGAGAGAGTAAGTCAGGTCATGGGACCGTTTCTCTGTTCCCTCCTCTGGGTGCTGACTTGCCCTGTTGCCAGCACCCGTCCCACAGTGAAAAGGGTGGCGACGTGTCCATCTGTGGGCCTTCCGGAAGCTTCTGGGGACCTGTGTTTGCTGATGTGTAGACACGCGCTTTTCAAAAGCGGGAATCCCTGTGTGTTAACAGTGGACACTAGGCGTCTTCAGGCCGTGTTGTTCAAAGCCTCTCAGAGGCTGAGAGGGTGAGAGGGGTTGGGTCTCACTCAAGGTCATGGGCTAGTCAGTCAGGGTGGAGCTGGCTCCCTGGAATCCCTGTGCACCTTCGAGGTGTGTTAGGTGGTCCTTCCCTGGGCCCACCACAGGCCACCTCCAGCAGCACGTGGCAGAGGCTGCCCTTGGTCTGTGGGTGCTGTCCCCTGCTGCCCCGGCTCACGCTGGGCCCCCCCCTCACCCTCAGCCCTGGCAGTTTGGCCGTGGCCAGGGTCCTGCCCTGGTGTTCATGGTCACTTAACCCCTGGTGTGCAGCCTTCGGCCTGCCTGGGTTGCTTAGTCCGCCTGACGGGAAGGCCGTGGCTCTGCCCTTGGGTGAGGGCAGCCCAGGTCACAGGCTGGACCTGGATGACGCTCGGACGACCAGCCTCACAGCTGCGGGACCGTCGCCGTGCCGTGATCGCGGGCTCACCGGAACCTGCCGCTGGGTCTGGGCAGGGACCGGAATGGACCCTGGGTGGCATGTGCTAGGTGCGTGGGAGTGTCCCCAGCAGGACTGCCCCTACCCTGCCAGGCCCCCTCGCTCCAGGGCTCAGCGGGGTGACCTCACCTCTGCCCACAGTCTGACTCCTGACTTTTGGCACACGACCCTGGGGGTTCCTGCACACGGGCGCGCAGAGCCGGGGAGCACGGCAGCCCCTGTCCAGCAGGGCTTCTGTGGTCCTGGTCACGAGTGCTCTGCAGGAGTCCATTAGCCGCCACCTTGCGCAGGGGGACCTGCTGTCTCCCTTTCTTGTGGACAATCCATGGGCACAGGAAGGACGTGCAGGGGTCCCTGTGTGCCTCCTGCCCCCACTGGGGGTCCCAGCGTCCACTGTGCACTTTGGAAGGGAGGGTCCAGACCAACGCGCATTTCCGTCTTGCCTCTGCCGCCTGCAAGCACCTTGTCCTCAGGCGTCATCTCTGGGACCCTGTGTCTTGTCCTCAGTAATGGGGAGGACCAGGCCCTCCTGCTCCCAGGAGCAAATAGGGTCCCGTTTGTGGACGTGACTCGGCACCCAGATGGCCACGAGCCCAGGTCAGAGCGGCAGGTCCTCCAGGGACCCCCAAGCTGGGATTTCATACCCTTAATGATCTGTCTTTGATTTGTGCTTTTGAGGGACAGTGGGCCTGCTGGGACGTGGTGCCTGGGCTCCCACGTGGTCCTGCCACCCGGCTGGGCCCCCCCGGAGTCCCAGGGGGGTGGACGTCTTCGAGGCTGTGATGACCCTGCCTGGACCTCCTACCCAGAGGCCGGCGTGAAATACCATAAAAAACACTGTGCTGGGCAGGGGAAGGGGGTGGGGGGAGACTGCAGGAGAAGGGAGAAAAGCCTCTTTCCTGCCCTTTGCACAAAGGGGGCCTGCTTGGTTTCCCCTAAGTCCCATGGACCGTCGATGGGCCTGGGTTGGCAGCCTCAGCTCAGAATCTGGGAGGTGGGAGAGGTGAGGGTGTCGTGGAGATGGACCTGTGAGCAGGGACATGTCCAGTGTGGCAGCTGCCCAGTGGGGGGACTCAGCAGCCGCCATGGCTTTGGGGGCAGTCAGGCCACGTGTGGTCAGCTCCCCGCAGGACTGTGAGCCCTAAGCAGCCCCGTCAGAGGTCCCTCCCGGATGCAGGGGACGGTCACTTCCGGGACCTTCTGGGCCCATGAGTGACATTTGACTGCACGGGTTGTAAATGAAAGGAATCAAATAAAACTCACCCATGATCTCACCCCGTGAGACCACAGTATCGTGTATGTGGTGGTGAAGTTTATGGCTCCGAAGAATAAATTCTCGACAGTGAGAGACAGGGGTTAAACACCCAGGTGACAAATAGTCTAAAATAAAACTCAGAGCTGGGGGGGTGGGGAGGGGCACGACAGGCTGCCTCACAGTTCAGGGCCCCGTGTGTGGCCCCCGGGACTTTGTCAACATCTGGGGACAGCTTGGTGTTCACAGCCCAGGGGGTGCGTCTGGCATCTGTGGGTGGGACCAGGGTGCTCGGCCAGAGCCTGGCCCCGAGGTCCTGGGCGGGAGGAGAGAGCCGACATCGTCCCTGAGGAGACTGTGGGCAGCTGCCTGGGGTGGGAGGTGGTGGATAATACATACCGTCTCCACGTTCTTTGAAGGCAGCCCTGGGGGTACGGCCGTTGCCAGTTTACAGGAGGACAGAATAAAACCCGAACTCCAAACCCCGGGCTGCAGAGGTGACGCCGGCGGGTCCCGACGGGCCAGTGGGGTTTGGGTTTTGCGGGAGGGCTGCCCGCAGTTGGGGTCCTTTGCTCACAGACTCCCACAGCCCCCACAGCCCCCTCGGCCCCCGTGGGCCGTGGCACCGAGCCCCCCTTTCCTGCAAACCCTGCTCATCCTTTTCACCCTTTCTGGCATTTCCTGGCTCTGCTCTGGCCCCGTGGCCTGGCTGCTCAGGGGCCTCAAGCCCCCACTCTGGCCTGTGTCTGCAGCCCGGACCCCTGCCCTGCAGTTGCGGTCGCCTGGCGCCCCTGTGCCCCGAGACACCGGCGGCTTCCCTGGTGAACCTGTAATGGGGGCTCCCCCCAGCAAAGTGGGGGCCCTGGGCTTCTCTGGTCTGGAGCACGGCGGGGCCCGGCCTGGAGGACCTGGCCTCTCGCGGGCGCAGATGGAGAGGGGGGTGAGGAACAGGGAGAGGAACGGCCACAGGACGCACTGGGGGCAGCCACGGCCACGCCAGCCAGCTGCAGCGGGAGCCTGGCACTGCCTGAACAGAGAGCGGCCAAGGACAGCCATGGACCCCCCCCGGGCCCTCTTAGAGCGTCAGCCATGGCCCCGTGATCCTTGCGTCACTGAGGACGGGGTCTGGTTCCTTGGCCGCTTCTGTTCAGCAGTGAGGCTCCCGCTGCGTGGCTGGCGTGGCCGTGGCTGGCTGCCTCCCGTGCTTCCCGTGGCCGTTCCTCTTCCCTGTGGTGCAGCTGCACCCGAGGCCCACGGTCTCCATCTGCGCCCGCGAGTGGAGCAGGTCCTCCGTCTCGGTTCCCGCACTCCCAGATGCCTGCAGTTTCTGTCTCACAAGGCTCCCCACCTTGCTCCCCCTTCCCTCCTCCTCAAGTCCGGTTCTTTGACCAACTGTATGGCGGGGCTGAGCCTGCATATCCTCCAGCGGCACCCCCATGGCCTTCAAACGTGCCGACGTGGATGCTCAGAAGACGTTCTGAATGTGAGAATCGGAATATTCTACGTTCAAGAAAACGTCAGAAGACCGTTCACAAAAGGCCAGAATTTCCACCTCACCCCAACCTGCCATGAGCATTTTCAAACAAGGAGAGAAGATGAAAGAAAAATCTGGTGAGGGCCTGTGTCGTCATCACTTGTATTCAGATTCAATTAATTTTGCCACGATTGCTTTCCCTTCTCAGCCTGTCGGTCTGTCTGTCCACCTTGGATGAACCATGAAGTGAAACTTTAATTTTGCAGACGTCCTGTTCCCTCTGCCCCAGATGAGCCAGCGTCTCTGAGGAACAAGGGAGTATAACACCATCAGCTCACTAAGAACCAGCAAGAACTTCCTGATGTTAATATCGGAACAGTGGCGAACATCTGGTCCAGGAAGTGGGGATTTCCCCGCTTGTCCCTTAAAAATCTTCTTGTGGGTTTTGTTAGAACGCGGTTCATTCATTGCTTTTCCTTATTACGCGGCTCTGGTTGCTCTGATCCAGACCAGGGCTTCTCAACAGCACTGCTGCTTCTCAGCTGTGCAGGTGAACACCTGGCCTCCACCCCTGCGACGTCAGGCCACCTGCACCGTCCTAGAGAGACCACAGGGGTGAGACACCCTGTGTGGGACCGCGCTCCAGGGCGTGTCCCCAGCCCTGCTCTCTGAGGCCTCAACCCTCTGATGACACCAGGCCCCTTGTTCCGTAAAAGCCCCGTTCTGGGTTTGTGGGTCGTTTCAGTGGTGTCGTTCTCTGAACTGGAGGTGGGGGCCAAACCAAAGGCTTTCTCACGTCCCAGGTAAATAATTTTGGAAGCTTAACTTTTAATATAACATAAATATTTTTTAAAATTAATTAATTAATTTTTCTTTTTTGGCTGCGTTGGGTCTTCGTTGCTGCACGTGGGCTTTCTCTAGTTGCGGCGAGCGGGGGCTATTCTTGGTTGCGGTGCGCGGGCTCCTCATTGTGGTGGCTTCTCTTGTTGCAGAGCACGGGCTCTAGGTGCACGGGCTTCAGTAGTTGTGGCACACGGACTCAGTAGTTGTGGCGCACGGGCTCAGTAGTTGTGGCTCACGGGCTCTAGAGCACAGGCTCAGTAGTTGTGGCACACAGGCTTAGTTGCTCCGTGGCCTGTGGGATCTTCCCGGACCAGGGCTCGAACCCGTGTCCCTTGCACTGGCAGGCGGATTCTTAGCCACTGCACCACCAGGGAAGCCCCTGGAAGCTTAACTTTTAAAATGCAGCAATGTATGTGACTATTTATGCTCCCAGTGAAAATAGCTTTGGGGCACATTCCTCACTCATGGGGGTGGGGGGTGGCTGCTGAGGGCCCCGGGTCAGGGTCAGCTCCCTTTGGGCTTGGCAGGGCTGGTGTCCTGGACGGGCCAGGCGGGGTCCTCCCTGTGACTTGCCAGCACCCACCTGGGGAGGTGACACCCGTGTGAGCAGCACTCCTGGACCTCAGCTGATGCTCCGCCTCCCCTCCTGTTTCCATGGGAACCAGCTGCAGGCTGTGGGTTGTTTGTTTACTTAGAAGAAAAAGTAGGTGTGTGTTTCCCTCAGCTCCCTGCAGTACCGAGATGGTCCTGTTCACTTTCTAAAAAGTGTTTGGAGGCCTGGCAGTGGTTGGGACCCTCAGGGCATCACCTGGACTCTGAGGTTGCTTGAGCCTCAGGTACTTTGTGACTGAAAGTGTGAGGATAGAGGGCTGGCCCCCCGCTGCAGTCCCCCTCCGCATCAGATGCTCTTCCCTGGGCTCGGTGGGGCGTTGTAACCACAGTCCTGACCCAGGGGCTTTGTGGTCGCTGCGTGTGCTGACCCCGCTTTAGCCCCGCGCTTGCCTCGGGTGAGGAAGGTCATCTATGTTTGGTTGTGTGTGAGCCCTCGGAGCCGGGGCAGAACCATCCTGGATCATTAGGAGGGAAGGGTGGGAGGCTGAGTGCGCTGAGAAGGGAGCGAGGTGTCGGGTGTGGAGGTCTGAGCGTCGTATCTTATAATTACACCATCGTCCATGTAAACGGAGAGGTCTGTTTATAGCGGCTCAGTTTGACACGCTACAGTTACTATGTCTGGGTCATTCTGGGGGATGGTAATCATTAGAGTAAGCCGTGTATCTGATTAAATAAAGAATTTGTCTCTAATTTATGCCAATTTAAAGATGTCTCCTGTGCTCTCTTGTCTCTGGGGGAGGGGAGGTAGGTTGCTATGGAGACGGCATAAGAAAAAGTGACAGCATGAAGGCTCAGCTTCGATTTTGAAAATATTTGTGATGCAGGTAATTATATATGTAATAATGTCGTGTAGCAGTCATCTGCCTTGCAAACGTGTGTCATGGAATTTTACAGTGAAACAGTGTTTCCGTGAGGAGCAAGATGCAGTTTGTGTGTTGTTAGGATGTTGTCTTCGTGAACGATAAAGGTGTGATTGTTCCGGGGGGTCAGGGTGGGAGGGGAACAGCTGCCGCAGGAGCTGGTGTGTCGCCCGTAGAACTTGGAAATAAAGCAGGTCTTGTAAGACTCACCTGAGCCTGAATTGCAAATGTGATTTTGTCAGTGGCTAAAGTCGGCTTTACTCTGGTTAATCACTGATTTTGATCCATATTCTTTCTGTCTCTTTTGAATTAAACAACATCTCACGTTTTGGGGACCCATTTAACCACTGACACATGCTGTTTCCGGCTGTCCTCATGTGTCTCCGGCATTTTGGTAATTTTGCTCTGGTTTGGAATTCTGTCTTTTGCTCGTGTGCGGTGGAGAATACTCCCCAAACCCAGCCCCGGTTTTGGAATTCTGATGCAATTTAAGAGAAGAGGGAGCTTCAGTGTGGACGAGTTCAACCTCATAGCCCAGTGAACGTTTACTGAACGCCTGTGCTGGGCACTGAAGGCCGTCTCCGTGGGGCTCACACTCCAGGTCCAAGGTCCCAGGGACACGAGGTCACTGCCTGGGGTCGGGGTGGGGAGTGCCCGCCAACACAGCCAGCTCCGAGCCTGGGTTTTGTTTACCATCTTTATTACTGATGCTGGAGGTACTGTAAAGAGCGATTTAATGGAATTCACAGGTGGCGCCACATCAGGAGGAAATAACGGCAGGAAGTAGCGAGGCCTGGCCACCCTGCTCGGGGTCAGGGACAGGCGTTAGGAGAGCAGAGGTGGGTGAGCTGAGAGCACGGCAGCATGGAGGGCGTTAAAGGGACAGAGTGGACTCTGTCATGGCCCCTTCTGTGCCTCTGCCTGGAGCCTGAACCAGGGCCCTTGGATTCAAGGCATAACTCGCTGACACTTGCTCTGGGTATCGGCTGGCTCCAGATTCCAGGCGAGGGGCTGAACCCTGCGGGTACGTGGTCCATGTGTGGTGAACAGGCTGCTTGCAGTGGCCGTAGTGATGCCCGGAATCGTCCCAGGCCTCCTGGAGGAGGGGCCGGAAGACGAGTCCGTTTTCCTGTGTGTCTCTTCCTCTGAGGAGCGGCCAGCCTGCCTCCGCTGAGGGCCTCGCCAGAGGACCCGTCCCCGCTGGCTCCCGGGTCCCCACTGGCTCCCGGGTCCCCACCGGCTGGGAGGTGGGCTCTTGCCTGTGATGCTGGGGCCCCTGTGTGTCCCCCTGCCTACCTGTCACGGGAGACATGGCACAGTTGTTTTGAGGATGCAGGGCGAGCTGGAACTCACCCCGTGTGCACCTTCTTCTGAAACGGGATGTTAGGGACCCTGGGGCACGTGTGGGGTGGGATGTGTTCTCGGCTCCTTCCTTGCCAGGGCCAGGAGGTCACAGGGCGTCCAAGCCAGTGACCGCGTGCCCCTTTTCCAGGGCTTGTTAACGTCCCCGCCTCTGGCTTCACGATCCTACCTGGCCGTCGGGAGAGACGCCAACCAGTTAATTCCAGGGCAAGTGTGTCAGCAACTTCCCACATGGCTGCTTCAGCCCCGAATGCGGAGGAAAGGTGGTTCTAGGGACCCAGCCGGCACGCCGTTTACCGGCCCCATCACCCCCTTGAATCTGGGACTGGTAGCCATGCTCTGCTTGAAGGCGGTCAGGCCCACACAGCAGAGGAGGAAGCTGGGCACCAGGAGAGCAGATGTCCTGAGCACAGCCTCACATCCAGTCCAGCTGGGCCATTGAGAGGAGAAAGAGCAGAAGCGAACCCTGAAGCCTGGGGGAGGGGGCGGAGCTCCAGCATGGGGGCTGCCCAAGCCTGGGCCACAGACTCGCTGGGCCCCCTGCTCCCGGCGGGCGTCCTCCCCTGTGGCGACAGTGGGCAGAGCTGTGCAGTCACGCGCCTACCTGATCCTCTGCTAGAACTTGATACAAGTAGAAATTGTGGTGAAACACACATAACATAGATTTTACCGTCTTAACCACTGTTGAGTGTCGGGCTCAGTGGCATCAAGCACATTTGCGTCATCGTGCAGCCATCACCACCGTTGTCTGCAGAACCTTCTCGTCCTTCCAAACGGAAGCTCTGTCCCCGGTAAACACTCACTCCCTACCCCCTCCCTCAGCCGCCAGGCCCCATCTACTTTCTGTCTCTGTGGAGTTGATTCCTCTGGGGATGTCACATGAGTGGAATCACATAGTATTTGTCTTTTTGTGTCTGGCTTATGTCACTGAGCACAATGTCCTCAAGGCTCATCCGTGTTGTAGCAGGTGTCAGAATTTCCTTCCTTTTCAAGACTGAAAAATATTCCGTGGTGTGGATGGACCACATTTCATTTATCCATCATCCGTCGCTGGGTTGCTTTTGCAAACATTTTTGTAGTCTATTCTGGGAGCAGTCACTCAGTACAATTCTGGCTTTCCTTGAAGCTTTGAGCACGTTTTATTCCTTTTTTAGTGTACGGCATGTCCTTGGAGAACCGGGTGGCCCCGCCTGTAGATGCAGAGCTGGGGCTGCGGGTACCACACGGAGAGCTAGGTGGCAGCCCTGGCTCCCATGAGAATGTTACCTGCTTGTCTGGGGTCACTGTCCGTCCTCCAGGCCCAGCTGCATCCAGGTGTCCCTGGTCTTGTCATTAGTCTGCTCTGCCAGTTTCTTTGTCCAGCTGAAGGTTGATGGCCAGGATAGAGAAATAGGCTTATTCCCATCACACTGGGAGAGGAAGTCACCTTGGCCTTCCCCAAACGCTGATCATCTTTAGAATGTCCACCTCAGGGCAGTTTACTCTGACCTCCCACACTGTGCATGTTTGGTGGACAGAATCAGTGGACAGAACGAGAGCAGAGGCCTAAGGGGGAGTGAAATGGACCAACAGCAGGAGGAAGCCGATATTCCAGGCCTTTTGGGGAGCAGGGCTGTATTTTAACACCAGATAACCACGGCATAGCAGTTGACACAGGTGACTGCCCCGCTGTGTGCAGTTAATGCCAGCCTGGCCTGCGGTGGGGCAGGCGGGGCCCTTTTACCGGCCCAGCCGTGGGGCTGGGCCTCAATGCTTGTGCCTCTGGGCCGTGGGTTGGACCCAGCAGGGCTGGTGTGTCACGCCCGATGGTCTGGGCAGCAAATGCAGAGGTGGCTTTAAGAGAAAAGCCTCTGTTTTTGGAAGAGAACTGGGACCTTCAGCAAATAGGCCCCAAACCTCTCGACCTGGGCTGCCTCTCTGTGGAGCCGGAACCCCTATTGTTCCCACTCCCACCCCCGGGTTTCTGACGCCACAGGTCTGGGCAGGGCCTCGCCAGAACCTGCATTTCTGACAAGGGCCAGGGACCCTTCCGTGTGTGTTGGCGCCGTCACGTGTGTTGTCCCTCCTCCTGAACAGGGACCACTGGTCTAGACCCATCCCTCCTTTACAGACGGAGGAGCTAAGCCCAGGGTGGCAGGGCCTCCCCGGGGTGCAGGGTGAGCCCCAGAGCTGGACAAGGGCCAGGCTCTGACTCCAGGCCAGGGCTTCTCTCTTGACCCACGGCGAGCAGGGTACAGAGTGCCAGCCTGGCCCAGTGCGAAGCACCGAGGAGGTGACCAGCCCTCAGGGGGCTCGACTCACCGTGGACATCCGTCCAGGTCTCGGTCCCCACTCGCCACCTGCGATGTTACTGTCGCGTCAGAGTTCTCAGCGCTGTCGCGTGTGCCCAGTTTGCCCTTGGGACACTTCCGTTGGCGCTAATGGGCTGGGAGGCAGCCCCACTGTGGATGCAAGAAGACAGAGGTCGGGAAGCTGGTTGCGGGGAGCCGGGCCCGTTCAGAGCTGACCCCACACCTGCGCCTCTTCTAACCCCTCATCGCCCGGCCTCACTTGGGCTCTTCCACCACCGTCCTGGTCTCCCAGCCTTTCTCACTGCCCCTGCTGCCATCCCTGGTCATGCTTTTCAGCATGTGACATGCACGACAGGGTGGGCACAGGTGATAGCGGGACGGGTGAGGGATGATGGCGCCGTCATCCTTTTGGGTGGGGAGGGGCCGTGGGCTGACCTCTTCAGAGCCCCGTGAGCTTCACCCTGTTTACTGCACCAGAACCAGGTGGAGTGCTGCCTTCTCTCTGGCGTCTAAGCTCATGGACTGCCGTCTCTTCCTTCCTTTTCTGATTTTACGCCCTTCATGGGGACTGACCCTTCCTTCTTGGTTGGGGTGCTATTTGAGGCTCAAGACCTCGTGTAACTGACCTGGATGGTTTCTAACTTCCTGTCAGCCAGTGTCCACTTGATAGTCTGGGAGGGGTCCCACCCCTCGTCCCAAGTCTCACCTATAGCAGGGGTGGGGCTCCATCGCCTGGAGGATCAGAGGGTCTTGGGCTTTCTCCAGCACATCCAGCAGTCTCTACCAGACTTTTGTTTTGATCAGTATTTGGTTTCAGTTCAGTATATTTTGCAAAGCATTTTGTGTAAGTACGTAGTTTCCACCTCTTCATTTTACCAAGTAGAACGTTAAAAAAAAATTTCACCATCATTTGTTTGTTTATTTTTGGCTTCGATGGGTCTTTGTTGCTTCACTCAGGCTTTCTCTAGTTGCAGTGAGCAGGGACCCCTCACATGTGGGATCACACAGGATTTGGGCTCTGCTGACCTCTAGGTTCATCCTTGTTGCAGCAGGTGTCAGGATTTCCCTCCTCTCTAGGGCTGAGTCGTGTTCCGTTTTATGTACATACCACACATTTTGTTTACCCATTAACTATATTTTTATTTATTTATTTAATTTTTGGCTGTGTTGGGTCTTCGTTGCGGTGCACGGGCTTCCCATTGAGGTGGCTTCTCTTGTTGTGGAGCGTGGGCTCTAGGTGCCCGGGCTTTGGTAGTTGTGGCATGCGGGCTCTAGAGCGCAGGCTCAGTAGTTGTGGCGCACAGGCTTAGTTCCTCCACGGCATGTGGGATCTTCCCGGACTGGGGCTCGAACCCCGGTCCCCTGCATTGGCAGGCGGATTCTTAACCACTGCGCCACCAGGGAAGTCCCTCACCATCATTTAATAATGAATATTTTAATATCACAAAGTAGAAAGTGTAGCCATTTCTATTTAACAAAGTAATGGAAGCTCTAGCCAGAGAAATTAGGCAAGAGAAAGAAATGAGGCATCCAAATCAAAAAGAAAGAAGTAATTTATTTATGTCTGCAGATGACATGATCTTATGATAGTAAACCCTAAAGATACCACCAAAAAGTATTTAGAGCTAATAAATGAATTTAGCAAAGTTGAAGAATATAAGATCAACACTCAAAATTCAGTTGTATTTCTGTACATTTGCAATGAACAACCCAAAAAAGAAATTCGAAAAACAATCCTATTTACAACAGCATCAAAAAGAGTAAAATACTTAAGAGTAGATTTAACCAAGGAAGTAAAAGACTTGCCCACTGAAAACTACAAAACATTTCTGAGAGAAATAGATGGAAAGTCATTGTTTGTTCATAGATGGGAAAACTTAATATTTTTTAAGATGACAATACTTCCCAAAGTGATCTACAGATTCAACACAATCACTATCAAAATCCCAATGGTGTTTCATTGCAGAAATAGAAAAGGCCGTCCTAAAATTCATGTGGACTCTCAAGGGATCCTGAATAGCAAAAAACAATCTTGAAAAAGAAGAACAAATTTGGAAGACTCACTTACAGATTTCAAAACGTATCACAAGGCTACAGAAGTGAAAACAGTATGTGTGCTGGCCCAAGAAGAGACGATGGACCAATGGACCAGAATGGAAAGTCCAGGAGTAAACTCACACATGTGTGGTTAATTGATCTTCAACAAGACCATTCAGTGAGGAAGGGACAGTCTTTTCAACAGATGGTGCTTGGGAAGCTGGACATCCACATGCAAAAGAAGGAAGCCAGACCCTTACCTCACACCATATACAAAAATTAGCTCACACTGGATCAGACACCTAAATGTAAGAGCTAAACCGAAACATAAGAGTTTTATAAAACACTAAGAAGAAAACAGGTGAAAATCTTCATGATCTTGGATTAGGCAATAATTTTTTAAGTATGACACCAAAAGCACAGGCAAAAAAAGAAAAAATAGATAAATTGGACTTCATCAAAATTAAAAACTTATGTGCATCAAAGGACGCTGTAAAGAGAGTAAAAGGACAGCCCACAGAATGGGAGGACTGTTACAAATCATATATCATATATCTGATAAGGGAATAATATCCTGAGTATAAAAAAGACCTCCTACAGCTCAACAAAAAACAAACAAACAAGCCAATTAAAAAATGGCCAAAGAATTTAAGTAAACATCTCTCCAAAGAAGATATACAAATAGCCAATAAGCACATGAAAAGATGTTCAATATCACTGATCATTAGGGAAATGCAAATTGAACTACAATCAGATATTACCTCACACCCATTAGGATGGCTACTGTCAAAAACCCAGAAAATAACAAATGTTGAGGATGTGGAGAAATCGGAACCCTTGTGTACTGTTGGTGGGAATGAAAAATGGTACAATTGCTGTGGAAAACAGTGTAGCGGTTCCTCAAAAAATTAAACACTGAATTACCATATGATCCAGCCATTATTCCACTTTTGGGTATATATGCAGGGTCTGAAAGCAGGGACTTGAAGAGACATTTGCACACCCATGTTCACAGCAACATTATTTACAACAGCTAAAACGTGGAGCAGCCCAAGTGTCCATGGGTGGACGAATGGATAAGCTAAATGTGGTCCATCCATACAGTGGGCTATTACTCAGCCTTAAAAAGGAACTAAATGCTGAGACATGATACAACACGGATGAACCTTGAGGACATTATGCTGAGTGAAATAAACCAGTCACAAAAGGACAAATATTGTATGAGGCCCAGAGTCGTCAAATTCATACAGACAGAAGGTAGAATAGAAGTTTCTAGACGCACGGGAAGGGGAGGGGGAGTTATCATTTAAGGGGCACAGAGTCGTTTGGGAGGATGGAAAGTTCTGGAACAGTGGTGCTGCTCACACAATAGTGTGGATGTACTTAATGCCACTGAACCATGACCGAAGATGGTTAGAATGGTCGGTTTTATGTTATATATATTTTGCCACAGTAAAAACATTATCTTAAGTAGAAAGCTCAGCTGTTTCCGACAAAGGGCACTAAGCAGCTGTATACGTATGAGTACATTATAAATAGAAGAAAGAAGGCGTTAATTATGCCGGAGACAAATTTCAAGATAAAACCTTAAGTCAACATGTGCAGCTGCTTTCTTGACGTGAGATTCTCGGCTTGCGGGTCCGTGGTGGTCGTTCAGGGTTGACCAAAGCCGGGTCGAGTCATCTGCCTGGAGAGGCGTGGACCCTCTGCCCTCCTCACATTCCACGTGGACCCGCCAGAGCTCGGGAGAAATGGGACGGAAGGGGGCAGGAGCTGGTCGGGCCCCGGACCAGCATGAGGCGGTGACCATGAGGGGCTGCCCGTCTCACCGCCGGCTGGGGTCTGAGCAGGAGTCGGCTCTCGGCCGCTGTCCCCGCCGCGGCTCCCGCGTGGGGCCGGGTGCACGGCCCGAGTGTAGCAGGGGCTCTGGCAGCCGGAGAAGAGGTGGCTTGGCCTCCACTCCCGAAACCCCAGCACCAGCTGGGCCCATCGCTGCAGCTGCCAGCATCCCAGTGTGTCTGTGGAACTGGATGATTTGCCTCAAGACTTTTCTGTCTGCTACAACACAAAACGAAACAAAGAGCGTAGCGGATAGCGCACATTTCCCAATTTTCAGCAGGAGGTTTATCTTCATGGCACCCCCAAAGCCTTCTGAGCGTGTCCCCTGCTCGGCCGGCCAGCGTCCCGTGACGCTCCGTGTACCATATCCGGGCTGAGCTGCGGTGCTTTCCCAGACCTGAGACGCGTCAGAAGCTGCGGAGCTGCTGGCTTTGACTGAGTCCTGGAAGAGCTTGATTCCCAAGTTATTTCAGGTCAGCCTCCGGGTCAGCAGCTGGATGGAAGCTGTCGGGATTCTTTCCTCTCAACCACCTGTAGTGGGATCTCCGGGGACGAGACGCGTGGCCACCCACTTAGCTGCCCGCTTCAGAGGCCTCGTGGGCAGGACCCAGCGTGGCGGCTGCTTCGTGCTGCCCTCACCACCCACCCGCCCGCACGAGTGCGTTCCCTGTAACCGTGTGCACGTGTGGTCTCTCCAGGCACACGCATGTTAGTGCAAGAAGCGATATTAAAATGCCGGCTTGGCTCAGAAAGGGACAGAATTTCAGAGCGGGAACCGGCCCAGCCCCTCGTCTTACACAGAGAGAATCGAGGCCCAAGCCCCCTGAGCCCCGGAAGGAGTGTGGCGTGGGGCGGGCATAGCTGTGGGGCGTGAGCTTTGCTGGCGTAGCTGCTCAGATGCATCAAAGTCAGATTTTCACAGCCAACCAAGGCTGGCGCTGTGTTAACCACGGGAGCCCTAGAACTTGTTGTAGGTGAGCTCTGTAGGCGTGGCTGTAGGTTTTCGATCCCCCTGAGCCTAATCCGTTTAAGCAGCAGACTCTTCTGGTGTGAAGGGAGCGGGGAGCATGTCAGCGCAGATGCAGGCGCCGGGCCAGCCCTGGCCACGGGCCCTGTGTGGCTCCTGAGCCATGAGATGTGGCTCCTGTGACTTTAGGAACTGGATTTTAATCAATTACAGTTGAAGCTGACACATCTACTACTTGAGCAGACAGTTAGGGAATTATAACACAGTCCTGTTTTACCTTTTTGAAAAAAAATGTTTAATAATACTGAAAACAATTTTGTGGATTTGCAGGAAAGACTGGGTCTGGAAGAAGGTAGTGGCCGAGCCCGGACGTTCTTACCACCCTTCTGGTGGTGGGCGGGACTGGGGGTCAGCAGAGAAGCCACTGGACCCTCTGGCCTCAGTTTCCAGCGTGTGGAGTGAGATTCTAAGGCTCCTTCTAGTCTGGGATTCTGCCCCGTCCCCTTGGTGGCTGCCAGCGTTTCGAAGAGCTGTATTTTAATAGGAGAACAGCACTTGGAGGCCGGGCTGGGCGGGTGGTGGACAGCCCAGTGGGAGGACAGACCCGGAAGAGTGAGGACGGTTTCACACTGCGGGTTTCTGGACTCCACCCAGGCCCCTCCCCAGGCAGGAAACCTGTATTTTAACAAGTTTCCCAGCAATTCTTATACAAACCACCCTCCTACTGGACCTTGAGAGCCACCCGCCTGGCTGGTGCCAGAGCTCAGGGTGTGGACAGAGGCTGGTCTCCCACGTGGATCACCCCAAGCTCCTCTCTAGGACCAGCCAGACTGGCACCTCAGCTCCCTTTCTGCTTGAATTCAGAAGATCGGAGGTTGCCCCTCTTTCCTGTAAACATTCAGGCGGGGCTGAGAGCAGTTCCATGCACTTGTCCTTGACCTCACGTCCGTGTTTATTTCTTGGCTTCAGGTTTGCTTCCGAAGAGACCCTGCCCTAACCTCCTGTGGTTGGAACCAGCACAGGGGATGTGGTTGTGATGTTAGAACGTCGTTTGCCACGAGAAGCAGGCCTGACCCTGGACCCTTGTGCCCCGCTGGTCTCGTCCTTTTCGACTCAGGCCAAACCCCTTTCTTATCTCTGGGTGGGGGGACGAGGGGGCACTGTCGTCTGTCTCCCGGGTTACAACCCAGCTTCCAGGCCTCTTATCAACGTCTGCGGAGATGAGCGCCTTTGTATCTTATTTATTTATTTACAGCTGATGTCAGAGCAGGTAGGTGAGGATCACTAAGCTTGTTTAGATGTGATCACCAGTTGACTCACATGTAGTTATGGAAACTGACACCAAGGACCCGGCCGCGTGGGAGACATCGCAGCGGCTAAGCCTCCCGACCTCCTGAGACACCCAGCAAACCAGCTGCCGCTGCGGCCCCTGCCAGGCCCTCCTCGGTTCCACCTCTTACTGTCCTTCGGGGAGGGGCTCTCTCAGCCCCTCCTCACTTCTGTGTGAATCACTGCTTTCTTCATCTCCCCTCTTGCTTCTCTTCACTCAGACACTCAGTTCAGTCCTGGGTGCTGGTGGGGTTTCCCGTGTGAAGGCGTGGTGTTGGCTCCTGGGGACACACAGACGCGCATGGTGGGGTTTATGCACCAAGGAGTTTCTGTCCCAGCAAGAGAAATACTTGGCTATAGGACCAGGGTCCTCACGGTTGCAAGAGACAGAAACCCTGACTTGAACCAGTGCACACGAGGAGGGAGAGAAAGGGGTGTTAGTTGCTCAGGTGTCGGGCCGTCCAGGGTCGATGGCGTCTCCTGGGGCTAGCGTCACCACCCAGAGGTGCCCTCATGACCTGGATTCTTCTGGAGCTGGGTCTCCAGGTGACACTGGCGGCTCCAGGGTCACGCCTGTGGGAGGGGATGACGTGAGCCTCCATCCTGTTCCTGGAAAGCTTTCCTGTCTTTTCTGCCATATCTGCAGAGCACGAGGTGCGTCTGGTGGTTGTGTGAGCTGGTCACGTGGCTGCAGCTTAGATTTCGGTCCTGGGGTCCCTCGGGAAGCCAAGGGGATCCTGCCGAGGCCTTGGGGTGAAGGTCGGGGAGGAGGGGGTGGCGAGTGAATGTGAGCGGATGGTCCAGGCACCTCTTACTCTTGGTACGTGAAAGGAGTCACAAGGCCAGCCAAGATCAAGTGCCGTGGAGGCGCCGGGACATGGACGGAGTCACTGGGGGAAGCTGGGCTGTTCGTGGGCGTCCTGGCCTGACTGGTCCCTGACCTCATCTGTACCTGTTTCCTGGGGAAGCCGCTGCATGGGGGTCACCTGTGTGTGGAGGACTGCCCTCCCCTGGCTCCCGGCCTCCCCTCCTGTGCCCCGGCTGCCACATCGTCTGCTCTTGTGCCCATGTCAGGATTCTACAAGCCCGTCCAGGTCCAGCTCAACGGCCCTTCTTCTCGGAGGACCCCCGCCCCGGCTGGCGGGACCGGACGCCCCCTCCCCTGAACGAGTGAGCCCGCAGCCCTGGTCTGTATCTGTGCCCTGGGTTCCTGGGGCTTCTGCGGACGGCAGCCCGGCCCTGGCACTGGAGCTTCTGATAATGTGTCAGGGCCATCCTGGCTCAGGGGTGGGCGTGTGCGTCGCTGTGTGTCTGGCGTGGAACCTGGTTCTCTCGTGGTGCGTGCAGACGGTCCAGTTAGATTTTCACGCTGTGGGTTGTGCACCTGCCGTGTCTGGCAGATGTTGTGCCGATCGCCTGTTACACCGTCAAGATTCTGTCCCGGGGGTGTGCCTGCTGGCAGGTGTCACCCTGTGCATGTCTGTCCCCCTGGGGCTCTCATTGTCTCATCAATGAGCAGGTGTGGTAAACTGCCTGGTAGAGGAGCCTCTGTTACCCTGAGGATGTTGGGGACCAGTTCTGTCTCCACCCTTCCCTTTTTACTTTAGGATGTCTGTGCCTGCATTCCATACGCCCCACGTCCCGCTTCCCCTCTTGCTAACCCCTTCCCTCCTGTGGTGCCCTGGGTGCATTATTATTAAGTAACCTCCACACTCTGTTCCAATTTCCTGAAAGTCCTCTTTCTGTGCCAGGACCCCACCCGGGATGCACATCACACCACGCAGAGCCGTCCTGTCTCCACAGGCTCCTCTGGGCTGTGACAGGTCTCAGGCTCTCCTTGTCTTTGATGACCTGAGAGTTTTGAAGGGTGCTGGTCAGGGGTTTTGTAGACTGTCCCGCATTTGGGGTCATTGGGTCTTTTTCCCATAATTGGGGGGTGGGCTTTGGGAGGAAGAGGACAGAGGTGACTGCCCTTCTCATCACATGAGATCAAGGGCACCTGCTAGCCTCCTTTTGTTTGTTTCTCTGGCTATCTATGTATTTTTATTGTGGTAAAATACACATGTACACATTTACCGTTTTAACCATTTTAAGTGTGCTGTGCAGTGGCATTAAGTACATTCACATCGTTGTGCAACCATCCCCCACATCATCCCCAGAACTTTTTTGTCTTGTGAAACTGAAGCTCTGTCCCCACTAAACACTCCCTCCCCGTCCCTCCCCAGCCTCTGACCCGCCATCCTACTTTCCATCTCTATGGATTGGACTGTTTTGGGGGCTTTAATATGGGTTTTGTTATGACTCAGGCATGGTGAGGCCGACAGATCAAGAGACGGCTGAGAATACAGCCTGTTGCTCACAGACCCCAGAGGAGGGGGCACAGCAAGAGGTGGGGGTTACACGGGGAAGCACCAGGGCTGGGTGGGGGCAGGGGGACGGGGCGGTGGCATGAGCCGGGGCCTCGTTGTAGTTCCAGGGAAGGAGTGGGCTCAGCATTGGCTCTGAGGTGCAGGGGCTGTCCCAGGTTGCCTGGTCCTGGCCCCGGGTCATGAGGGCAGGGGTGGGTGGCCCAAGTGTGAGGCCCCATGGAGGCGGGGGCGTTTGGGGTGTGGATGGGGGCTGGTGGGTTTGCGTTTGGAAGGCCCTCTCATGGCCTGTCACGTACTCACTCCAGACTGGGCAGCGCTGGGCAGGGCCGTCCCTGCAGGGTGAGCAAGGCCGCGGACGCCAGAGCATCGGATACAGAATAAGACCTGCCCATCTGTATAGGACCCCTCACGTGTGGGATCACACAGGATTTGGGCTCTGCTGACCTCTAGGTTCATCCTTGTTGCAGCAGGTGTCAGGATTTCCCTCCTTTCTAGGGCTGAGTCGTGTTCCGTTTTATGTACATACCACACATTTTGTTTATCCATTAACTATATTTTTATTTATTTATTTAATTTTTGACTGTGTTGGGTCTTTGTTGCGATGCACGGGCTTCTCATTGTGGTGGCTTCTCTTGTTGAGGAGCACAGGCTCTAGGTGTGCGGGCTTCGGTAGTTGTGGCACGTGGGCTCAGTAGTTGTGGCGCACGGGCTTAGCTGCTCCGCGGCATGTGGGATCTTCCCGGACCAGGGTTCGAACCCGTGTCCCCTGCATTGGCAGGCGGATTCTTAACCACTGCGCCACCAGGGAAGCCCCATATTTATTTTTAAAGGAGACAGAAAATTCCGTTTTCATTTCCAAATCCCCTGGGAATTCACTGGTTGGGCCCGTCCCGTGTGGCTCAGGCAGGAGGGCAGGTCACTCGTGTAGGAGGTGGGCTGACCGCGAGAGGCCCTGCGTGGTCCCCAGGGCAGCATTCCGAGGGGCAGGCTCCTGAGTGCAGCGGCCCTCGGCCACCTCCTGGGGGCGAGCGTGGAGGGCTCCAGGCACTGTCACTGGAGCGGTTACTCCTTGTCTGCTTCCTGCTCTACCTGCTGCTCTTTCTTCCACAGCGAGAGGAGTGGTGGGGGCAGGTGGAGGCCCGGCACCCTGGCGACCTTCTGACGAGCTTGCGACGGTACAGAGAGCTCCTGGGAGAAGTCCGCCCCGTGCCCCCCGATCGTGGGGAGGTCAGCGCAGTGGGCAGCCTCGCCACCCCGCACCCCTGCATTGTGGCTTGTGGGCCTTTCTTTTTTCGTGGCGACCGGGTCTCCCCCATTTCCAACGTGCAGCTCGAATTCTTTTTGCAGAAACATCTACAGGAGTGAACGTCAGCATCGGTTCGTAGGTTTTGCTGGGGATTCTGCTGTTTCTTCCTCAGTGATGGGCTGCTTCTCCCCCTCCCGGTGAACCAGCCCCTTCCCTCTACTCTGAGTCGGCATGTGGCAGAGGATACGTACTAATTTTAACATTAGCCTAAGTAAGAATGTAATTAGTATTTTTAGTCTGCTTCCAACTGAAATCTTACCGTGCATTCTGAAGGCAGCTACCGAGTACTGGGACGTATTTATTGTGTTGTCACCCTCTCACTCATGAAACCGGGATAGGTATATGCCATTTTTAAAGACAGCCTTGTTGGGATGGAATTTGCCCACATAAGGTGTGTGATTTGGTGGCTGTGGTCCCTCACCACGGTCAGCTTTAGAACACGGCTCCTTTTATTGCCGAGTCCCATCCCACTGTATGAATACACACATTTCATCCACCTGGTCACTAAGATAATGGATACCTGAATTGTTCCACTTTTTGACTGTTATAAGTGACACTGCTGTGACTATTTGTGTGTACATTTCTATGTGGGCTCTGTTTTCATTTTCTTGGGCGAACACCTAGGATGGAATTGCTGGGTCATATGATGCCTCTCCTCTGTTTGGCCATCTGACGATCAGCCAGACTGTTTCTCAGAGTGGCTGCATCACCTCCCACTCCCCAGGATGCCAGGTCTTCCAGTTTCTCCACAGCCCCCAACGCGAGGTGTGGCGGCTGCCCTACAGGTATCAGTTCTCTAGCCTTGGAAACACTAGAGTTGCTAGAAGAGTCCATGCAGGTTCAAGTCACCTGGGTAGCCAGGTGAGGTGCTCCATTTTTCTGGACCCTGGTTTGTGTCTGGAGGTACGATGTCTGTGTCCACCTTGTGCGATGTTTGTGCAGGTTGACAGGGCTGTGACACGGTGTGGAGCCCCATGCCTCTTCACATGCCGTCGGTGTGAGCCTCTCTTCTGGTCATGAATGGTGCAGCTGTGGATCCCCCTCTCCTTCCACCCTGCCTTTCCCTCCCGTTGGGAGGGGTTGACCAACCAGCAGTGTGCTTTAGGGAAACGTGGGGTCATCCTGGCTGAGCAGAGGTGGGTTACCTCGAGATGTCAGTGATGGAAACCAGGAGCTCAGAGCTGGGCCTGGATTTCCCTGATGATGTTTACAGGGACCTGTAAACACATCTGGCCCCTCATTTTACACCAGAACCTAAGTTAAATTTAGGTTCATTTTAGGTCTTTATTGATTCTCACTTTTGGTTTACAGATCTGTGAGTTTTGACAAATAATTGCAGTTGAGTGACCTGCCCCCGCTCTGCTCCCATCAAGATATAAAACTGCAAGTTCTATCTGCTTCTTTGTTGTCACCCCCCCCCCAGCCCCTGGGGACCACCGGTCAGTGTTTCTTCCTTTGGTTTGTGTTTTCCAGAACATTGGGTGAAGGGGTCTCCCTGGAGCCCAGAGTCAGCCCCTCACCCGGCCCAGCACAGGTGTGGCCAATCCACATCGTCCAGCCTCTTCCCATTGCAGCCTGAGGTCCCGTTGTGTAGACCCATCACACTGAGTCCACTTAATACCCAAGGGAACTGAGTGTTTGTAGATTGGAGCAGTTATTCATAAAGTCAGTGCAACACTCACATAACGGATTTTATGTGGATGTAACTTCCCATCTCACTTGGATAAATGTTTTGGAGAAGGATTGCTGGGTCGTAGGGTGAATGTGTGTTTAACTTTATAAGAAATGCCAGATTTTTTCCCAAAGTAGCTATGCGGTAAAATTAAGAATATTTTAAGCAGGTGGCTGAAATCTCTGAATCAATTACTGGGTGATTAGTTGATTACTCCTGGTATTTCTAAAGTGACCAGGGTTTTGGTTCTCAGGCTGTTGGCAGGGATGCTGTCAAATGCACATTCCGTGGACAGATTGATGTAGGAAAACTTTAGGATAAAAAATGTGAAACTTTTTTTATTGAAAGACATTTAGTGTCCAAAACTTGTGGCCCTTCAGGAGGAAGGTAAAGTAGACAGTTTTTCTGAATTTATTTGATGACAAATGTCTCACGGAGCCAGTGTCCTTTGGAACCAATTTTGGGAAACGCTGGGCTGGAAAACACAAATCCTTGTTGGTGCTGCTTCCGTTTATCTGAAACATGTCTGCCCCGGCTCCCAGGTGACACACCTCGCCCGGCCTTAGTTGGCCAGAATGCGCCACAGGGCCACACCTGCCTTCCTGGGGACCCGCCCAGGACGTGTGCCTGGGGAGGAGGGGCATCCCCACATGGCCCCATCACCCTCTGAGTCCGGAGGGGCTCTGCCCGTGTCCTGTGTCTGAGCTGCATTTTTGCCACTCATCCGCGGTTCACCGCCCTTGGGCGCGTGTCTGGAAGCCTCCCTGATGCCTTGGGCCCCAATTTCTCCTCCTCAGAGGCAGCACTTTAAGCCAGAGCACAGAGTGACATGGTTCAGAGCGGGTGGGTCCCTTGGAGATGCTGTCGCCTGTGGTCTCCAAGCACTTTGTAGAGGAGAAGGCTTTCTTCAGGTGGAAGCGCACAGGGCACGTCACGCTGTCAGTGAAAAAACAGTGGTTCCGGGACAGGTGCAGCTGGGGAACCAGGAACACAACTGTGGTTCCTGCAGCCACTGACCCCCCCCCCCCCCCCCCCGTGACCTCTAAGGGCCCTTGAGGGTCCAGTCTGAGACCCTAATCATCTCTGACCCTCCTCTGTGGCTGAGCCGGGTGAGTGTGTACCATTCACGTCGGGCTCCTGCAGGGTGACAGGTGTAGGGGACACTGGGCCACCTGGTCACCTGGAGACGCGGGAACAGGTGCGAGGCCCCTGGCTAGGTGTGGGTGGCACTGTGGCCTCGGGCCTTGAGGCTGTGGCTCATTGGCTTTTACTGTTTTGGTGTCAGCAGAGGGAGGTGCATGTCTGCGCCACAGATATGGCAGATCTGCAGTCCGGGCGTCCCTGAGGGAAGGGGGAGCTTTGCTGGTGATGTTTGTGACTCTTCCTGTGCGGCCCCTCCCTATCCTTGTCCACCTGCACCTGACGGTCCCCTCCCCCCACTTCTGCTCGTCCTGGCTGCCCTCTGGAGCCCGCAGAACCAGACTGCGTGGAGAAGGGTCCTGGAGGCCGCGGCCCCTGGCTGGAGGGCCGTGGGACTCAGTGTGACCTGCTGTGATGCTGTGACCTGCATTAATCCCACCTAAGCCATAAACCTCTCCGAGATTAGTGGCTTGTTCTGGGGACATTTTTTGAGCTGTAATGACTCTGCCAGAAAGAAAGACATCTCCTTCTGGGAGTGACAGCCGCTCCCGGTGACAGCCTCGGACCTTCCCTTAACAACCGGCCTACCCTGGGCAGTCACGGGGCGAAGCCCCAGGAGGTGCCCAAATCCCCCAGTGGAGACCCTGCCGCCCTCTGAGGTTCCTCCCCGTCCAGAGGACAGGACCGCTGCTCAGACCGTCGGTGTGAGCTGTTCCTCTCCGGGCACGGGACCCTGGGCTGCTTTTCCTCGGGAGGAGATGGGAGACCTGTGGGGCATGTTGCGGGTGAACGCTGTGCTTCCCTGGCTGTCCCTCTGCCAGGTCTGGTTGAAGACGGCCAGGACCAGGGCTCTGCCCTGTGAGAAGTAGCGCCCACACTGCCCGCAGCAGCTCCAGGAGAGGCTCTTGGGAAGATGGAGGAAACCTTAGAGGCTCGGGGCGGGGAAGGGCCTCCTGGCCGCCCGCCTGCCCCTCATGTCATTTTACGACGCCCTGACGCCCGTGGGGCTGTTTCCTGTTTGCGGCTGGAATCTGACGCGGACGGACTCGTGAGCCTGGGGAGCAGCCCAGTTAGGGGGACTCCCACCCAGTGTCAGAAGCGCAGCCGCTTGGCAGATCCTAAAAGCCCTCGGAGTCCTGTGCTTTCGTCCCAGGTGACTCGGCCGGACTGGAGTGGAGGTGGGGTGGATGGGGCGAAGCAGCCCCCAGACACATGCCAGCCGGCCCTAGGGGGAGACACAAGGACCCAGACTACAGGGAGACCAAGAGAGTCGGCACCCGGTACAAGTCCCCAACCTGGGGAGGGAGACAGCATGGCCAGGTTGACCACACACAACATTAGAAGCAAGTTAAAAATCTTATTAATCTACAAGACAAGATACACACTGGGAAAGATATTTACAGAGCATATTTTGGTAGTGGATGTTCTTAATATATGGAGAATTCGTTAAAAGCGGTTGTTTAAAACAACCAAAAACCTGATCATGTAAAACAGCAAAGAACATAAGTAAATAATTCATGATAGAGGAAATGACAATAGTTAATTTTGGAAAACATTTGATCTTGGTAATCTGAAAACGTGGAGAAATGTGTGGTCCAAGAAATTAAAGAGGCGCACATTTGAAAAAACAATAAAATACAGTTTCTCAGCTGTCAGGTGGACGAGAATGTGAGGAAGAGCAGAGTCTGGAGGCGGCTGTGGTCACGGTCGGCAGCCGGCCCCTGGGACCCGAGTGATGGACTGAGGGCACTTGAAGCTCCGTGTCTTGGGCCCGTGGCCACCCTGGGGATCCGCCACCGGAAAATAAGCCTCAAAGCAAACACACAAGAACCGAACACCATGTACACAAAGGTTTCGTTTAGTATCGTGAAAAACAGCCAGCAGTGGAGAACAGCTTCCATGTTATTAATTAAACCGTAGGGATCACTGAGCTCTCATATATGCAGTGAGTTCAGTGTTATGCATCCAATTGAAATTGATTTTTCAGTAGAAAAGTGTTGGCTCTTAAAAAGAAACAGGATACCAAGTGGTACATACATGGATATCATCATATTTTAAAAAATCTTATAAACCTCTGCAAGGAGAAAAGGCCAAAAGATGACTGACAGGTAGATTATGGTGCCTTAAAGCAGATATTTCATTTCTATGTGTTACGGTTGTGTTGTGTATTCTGTTAATAAAGATGAAATAAAACCGAGTCTTTAAGCCTGTGACTGACAGCTCTGCAGCAGAGCCTCCAGACCTGACTTAATAGTGGTGTTTGCCTGGGTTCCCCTGGAGTATCCTGTGGTGGCCGCAGAAAAGCTCTTAGTGCCACTGTTGCTTCTCCCTCTCAAGGCAGCGCCCCCCCCCCCAGGTAGACAGCCCCCCCAGGTAGACAGACTCCCCAGGTAGATAGCCCCCCCAGGTAGACAGACTCCCCAGGTAGACAGCACCCCCAGGTAGACAGCCCCCCCAGGTAGGCAGCACCCCCAGGTAGACAGACTCCCCAGGTAGACAGCCCCCCCAGGTAGACAGCACCCCCAGGTAGACAGCACCCCCAGGTAGGTAACCTGCAAGCGGTGATTTCATGGGAACACAGCAACTGTCAGGTGGGAGTGCCTCCCCCGCTGTCTCTAGCTGTGAGCTGCTCACCCCTCCCCTGTGTCCCATCACTCAGATCCCCGAGGTTTACTCTCCTCTCTTAGGCCAGATCCTCCCCTGGACTCTGGGGGTACTGCCTTTATGGGAACTGCTCCCTCTCTGGCCTCCTCTCTTACAGGGACTTCTCTCCCCATCTCCAGCCTCACCCACGTCCCCCAAACCCACCCGTCACCTTCCTTTGACCCAAAGGACTCTGTTGAGCATCAGAAGAAGAATTACTAAAATATGTGTTTAAAATAAGTGACCTTAGTCATAAACTCTAAGAATGAGAGGCCTCATTGTCTCATAAGTTAATCAAAATCAGATAACATCAATGAGGACGAAGAGAATGAGGCCAGTTTGTCTTTCCCCAAGTCGAAAAGCAGCTTGTCTACATCTGGAAAAGATGCACATCAGCTTTGATCTGGCAATTCCAGCCTGAGAATCTGGTGGGGAAAGAAAAGAAGGACAAAGATTCATTTGTAAAGAAGTTCATCCCAATAATGAGGCCATTATAAAGGGTGGAAGGATATTGGAACATTTAAAGTAAAAAAAAAAACACAAAATTCTTTGTGTGGTGGGATCCTCCCCGTGTTCAATGCCTTACATGTATGTGTTGGGGGAAAAGACTGGAAGGAATATCTTTGGAGCATCTTTTTTGTTTATATATATATTTTTTTTTTTCTAAGTATTTATTTATTTGGCAACATCGGGTCTTAGTTGCGGCACGTGGGATCTCTTTAGCTGTGGCATGCAGGATCTTTAGTTGCAGCATGCGGGATCTTTTAGTTGTGGCATGCGAACTTCTTAGTTGCGGCATGCAGACTCTTAGTTGCAGCATGCATGCGGGATCTTAACCACTGGACCACCAGGGAAGTCCCTGTTTATATATTTTTTTTAATTGAAGAAATAGTTTGTTTAAGGATTCCCTCCATCTGGTTAATTAACACGTCCATCTTCTCACATTTTAATCTTTTTTTTCTGCTGAGAACATTGAAGTTCTACCCTCTTAGCAAATTTCAATTATACAGCACAGAGTTGTCATCTGTAGTCACCAGGTTTTATATCAGATCCTCAGAATTGAGGGTGGGTAATTGTAGGTAAGTTATTTTTTATTCTTCTGGTCCTAGGCTGCCTGGAATGCTGATGGAAACAATAGTTTCCTTGCACTGAAAATTTAGCAAATCTTCCTTAGCTGTGCTTCTGTTTCCCTACTATTTGAAGGGTGTACTATTTACACACCAAAAAACAATGGATTCTCATCTGAGCTGGAGATGAGGTGTAAGGGGAGTGTGAAACATTTCAGAAGTGCACACGAGCCACAAGAAAGCTCACGCAAAAGCTTTCTCCAGAAGATGTGCACTTGGTGCTTTTAGGACCAGCTCGGCGGAGCGGCACGCAGCTGATTTGCCGTGATACGTAGACCTCGGGCAGTATTAAGAAAAGAAATACTATGGTAAATCTTTAGGCAAAGCCATCAGTACTGGTTTTCACCCATGAAGGCATTCTGTCTTCCTGGTGCGTTGGAAATACCCCCAAACAAATGCCAAGTGTGAGACTGAAAATTGAATTTACAGGGCCCTACGCTATGTGGAACTATGTTTTTAAGATGAGAGCTGTTCTACCTAATACTTGTTTCAGGGATGAGCTGGCAGAATGAGGGAAACCCAAGAATGCAGTTAGTAAGAAAGATGTTACCAGAATCTCTGTTGGGCAGGTACCGGGAGGGGACCTGGGAATGTCCTTGGTGGCAGCCCCGAGGGTCTCAGCCTCCAGACACTGGGTCAGAGACACACAGAGCCTCTGACGTCAGGCCCTTGAAGCGGGCAGCAGCCCTGGACACCCTCACGGGGGCAGTAAGCAGAAGCCACACGCTGTCTACACTGCAGTCTGCACCCCTGGCAGCAGCGGTTCGACTTGTGCAGTGTAGACAGCACGTCAGACTCGAGACGAGGCTCAGGTGGGTGGGTCTGGGGTCGGCCCCCCCAACCGGCACTGCTGCCTCCAAGGAGGGGGAGTGTCATTCTTGTTGAGCTGCCGCCTGATGGCAACCCCCGGAAGTGACCCCAGATGTGACCCCGGCTGTGTCCGTCCTATCTCTCTGGGCAGACATCTGCTGCTCTCGGCAGAGGTGGGGTCTGGCTTCACCTGCCCCGAGCTCTGGTCACCTGGCCGGGCCGTGTGCTCCGGGTTCCTTCCCGTAGGGGCCCTGCGTCCCTGAGGTCAGCGTGTTGCTGCCCTGAGGCGTTCAGACCGAGATGGTGAGCAGAGCTGCTGTGGTCAGAATGAGGCCCCTGCCTGCGGTCACCCGCTTCTGTCCCAAGCTCACGCCAGTCCCTTGGCCTCCGCTGGAGCTGGACCCCCTCTCGGTGCTCAGATGGAGTTTTTTATTTCCTTGTGGCGATTTTAGTCTGGATGCTCAGACCCTCAGAGTCTGGAAAACTGACTTGGACATTAGTTCCTCCTTTGCAAATGGGTTAATTCTCCTTTCCAAGGTCAACTGGAAATTGAAAGCCAATTAATTTTTGTTTTCTTGGACAAGCTGCACCTCTTAACCAACTTGTTATAGGAAACTGGGCTTTGAGGGAGACAAGTCTAAGGCTCTTTATAAAATATCTTCATGGTTTTTCATGTTTGCGTCTCACCGCTTGAACCGAGCCCAGATTCACCAAGATTTTCTTTTGAAGTTGGCCAGAACAGTGTGCTAACGGATTCAGGACGCTCATCATAAATGGTTTTTGCTGTGATTCCTTGACCTTCAGATTTTCCAGTTAGAGTTGCCTCGGGGGACTCTCAGGTCTTTTATGGACTTTGTAAACTTCCCGAGGCCGAAGACGCTTGGACGTAGAATCTGGGGCCCTGACCCGATCGTGGCATTATTCCCAGACTTGGGAATTCCTTTGAGGGAAGGAAACCATGTGCCCCTGTAACAAATGAAAGGCGCTGATTCACAAAGTGGCTCATTCGCAAAAAGCAATGTGTGAGCGAGTTCTGAAATCAGGACACCTGGGCTCATGTCTGCGTTACACCTTGGGCTGCGATGATGTCGCTTGGGACTCTGTGATGGATGTCACCTGGGAAGGATGGCGTCACCCAGGATGTGACGATGTTGTCGGGGACTGTGCTGATGTCACCCGGGACTGGTTTCTGCTGGGGTCACGTGAAGGCCCCACCATACCTCCTCTGCGTGGGGTCCGGTGGCCCCCAAACCTGCCCAGCCATCACGTCCTTTCCCCAGTTCCTGACCCCCTGGTGGAAGAGCAGCAGCACCAGGGTTTGCAGACCGTCTTGACTACAGATGTGGATAAGTGGACGCGTCTCTCTGGCTCATCGAGGACACGGGAGTCATTCCTTAGGTGCTCTGGCATCTTGAGCTGCCCTGGAGTCTCTGAGAGCCCCCTTCCTGGGGGCTCCCCTGGCCCTGAAGAGCCTCTCCCCCGCCTGTGTGAGCCCAGGAGGCTGAGCTGTCTGGACCACGTCCTGGCTTGTGGTCGGACGTGTCCAGTGTCTGCCTGTGCTGCCTTCTCCCACGGGACCCCTGCTGGTGCTTCTGGCCAGGATGCTGTACTCACCCACTGCGGCTGGTCGTGGGGCCGCTCTGCCCTGACGCGGCTCCTGACCTGCCCGTGCGCCTGGGGGCCCTTCTGTCACCAGTGTGTGTCCATCTCTCTGCTTCCCGCACCTGCCTGGTAAACGCTCCAACCCAGGGCACGCAGCCCCACCACGAGCAGCCCTGTGCCCCTGGCTACGGTGCCCCATCGTGCCCTTGCTCCTTTTAATACCAGTCTGTCAGTCTCCGGCCCCTGAGGTCTCTGGTTTGCCCAAAAGATGAGGCTCCAAGAGGGGCTCGGGGAGCCCAGACACCCCTCACGTGCAACCCGGGGAAGGCAGAGGAACCTGAATCCCGGACTCATAAGAAAAGGACGTTAACAATCAGGGCGGCCTTCGTAACAGTAACTGCTTTTGCAGAGTCCAGTTGGAGTCCTGGGGCCAGAGGCCACCCGAGCTCCTAACGTGTGGGGCCATGAGCACACAGTGTGGCGGCGGCATCCCTCGGCCACCTCAGGAAGGAGGGTTTTAAAGTGGATACACCAGCTCTGCAAGCGGGATGAAGCCAGGGCGTGTGTTCCCTCCGGAGATGCCCCACGTTACTAGCACTCAGGGGCCTCCCAGAACAGAATGTTTGTCGTTAGGCTAAAGACCCCTTCTGTGCAGGGCGGTCCTGCGTTTGCTGACAGCTCACTGGGAGTTTTGCAAGGAAGGTGCTGTCCCCAGAGGACACGTCCTTTCGCTCTTTGCTGCTGTTTTCTTCCTTGCCCGCGAGGGCCAGGAGGTGGCCGGCCCAGAGCCTCGCCTGTGACGGAGGACACGGTGGGGTAGCTGGTGGCCAGGGAGCTGCCCCGCACTCAGTAGCTTCCGGGACTCTTTATGTGCACGTGCGGGAAGGCAGATGGCGGTGCCGTATGCAGAGCGCACACCCGTGTGACCAGATTGACAGACTTGTCGTGGGCTCGTCAAGGACATAAATCATTCTGGCCGCAGATGAAACTGGCATTGTGTTGTCACTAACATTCGTTTGTCAACTGTGCTTGGAATAGGTGTTAAATTATAACCGAGGAGCTGCCATTATGAAGACAAACTGGGATTTGCCAAGCTGTCGAATGAAAAGAAATCGTTACCTATCCCTCTCCGGTCCTTCGTCTGTACCCGGGAACAAAGGCCCTTCTCTGCTGCCCACGACTTGGGGTGCGGCTTCACACGGCGTGGCAGTGATGCCGCGTCACCAGCCACTGGCTGGAGAGGAGGCTTCTCATTATTTACTCCCGAATGGAGCAGATTTCAGACCCTTTGCTTCTACACAAAGGAGCCTTAAAAGCCACCATTTCAGGGGGTTACTCACCTAAGAGCTGTGTGTACTGTTCTGTAGAGCGGTTGTCATTTGTATTCGAGTCCCATTTGTGGATGACGTGTGTCTCATCGGCTGAGCCTTGGGCGTGGTGGAAATCAGTGCAGAGCTCGGTAACCACGGTGACCCTGGGGCAGCGCTGGTATGCGCCTGGCACACGTCTCCCTGCTTGGTTTTGAGGCATACGGGAAGCTCTGCGGATTTCCATCCCCGTGACTTCACGCGACAACACGGAAGATGAGGAATGGTGGGTGCTTGACTCCGGGAACATGTGCTGGGGGAGGACGTGCAGTTGGGGAATGATGGTTTGGGGTTTTTAGCCCAAGACTGGGTGACAATGAAATCTTAAAAGGGGGAGCCCTGGGAAACCAGTTAGTGCTCTCAGACCCCAGTTTGCTCATCCGGCACGTGGTGTGTTGAGCTGGGTGACCGCTGAGCTGCCCTCCAGTTCCGTCCACAGGCCTGGGATCCCAGGCCTTGGGCTTTACGACCTGGATCCGGCTTCTCGGATCACCTTGAGGTGCCGGGGGGCTTGTTAAAGTGCAGATTCTGACTCAGATCCACGGACGGAGATGCCATGGCAGCCAGTCTTTTCTTCCTCTGCAGGTTGTTGGAGAGCCTTGCGTCCCTCTTTCCCTTTGGCAGCAAAGAGAAACGGGGACGGCAAAGCGAGAACTTCGGTTTCCAGAAACCGGATGTGTGGCACCAGCCACTCAATCGACGTTTATTACGTTACCTGTTGGGAGAAGTGGGTGTGTCCAGGCCTATAACACTCAGGTTTCCCCCAGGCACGCGCACACACAGGAGCACGCACACCCCGGGTCCCCGCTGGCGTCCTCGAGGCCCTGGCCTCCTGACCTCACCCTCCAGCACAGCCTCCGTTTCCTCAGCGTCTCCTGCATGAACCCCTCATGGCCTATCGCTTTCTGGATCAGCTCAGCCCTGACCCCTCCTTGCAGCTGCCTGGCTCCTCGTCCCTGACGCCCACCCCTTGGGGTTGAGGACGCAGATGCTGCCCAGCTGTGCCCACTGCTGCCGCTCACCTGCCCTCTGTGGCCTCAGGGTGGGACCTCAGGGTCCTGCAAACCCAGCGCTCCTGAGCCTTAGCAAACTGCTTGAAACGTCTTTTTCGCCTGGTTTAGGGCTTAAATATTCTCTTCCTTCTTTCTGTGTGTATTTTCTGCCTGTTGGCCAGGTGGTGAACTTGCTGAGAATGGGGGCCATGTGTGTGGCTCCTTACTTGTTGCCGTTTCCCGTTTCCTGGGGAGCCCGGCAGGGTGCTGGGTGCACGGTAGGTGATGACCTGACACAGTCTTGTGGGTCACCGAGTGCCTGTGGAGGCTACGGTTCCCCGACCTGAGAGGTGGCCAGGACGTCCCTCAACGGGTTAGATGGAACCTGGTTTGAGACTCGTGCTGTCCTGAGTCTGGGGTAGAGGGGGAGGCTCCGTTTAACATGATTCCTTTGAAGATGCCGTCAAGATGGTGTGAAGGATCGCCAGAAAAGCAGCAACAGAAGGCTGTCAGGGGAAGAAAGACACTGAGAAATGTCTGGGTTCTGCGTTATGCTCAAGGGGGAGGGAAACTGTTTTGATTTCCAGTGTTCTACGGGCAGCTGCCTCCGCCGGCTGTGGTTGGACGAGGCCCACGTGCCCAAAGGCGAGTGGAGGGTGCGTTCGCTTGGGGATGGGACGGGAAGGGCCTCACCGCCGCGCTGTGGGCGTTGGGGGGGCTCTGGTCCAGGGGGCCTGGGGGCCCCTCCTGTCCTGTGATGCTCCTGGGGGGTCACTGCTGAGCCCAGGCGGCCCCTGCAGGGTGGGGAGATGCCCCCTGGCTCCGAGCGGCTGCCCCTCTGGTGTGTGCACAGGCTCCAGAGCTGGCACCCAGCTCGGCAAAGTCACCTGTTCCGAGTGACTCTTGCATCTCAGCTCCGCCAAGGAGCTGCCAGAAGCTGAGTCGTATTTGATGTCTTTTCAATCTGAAAATATGTATTTTTAAATGTTTCCGTCTAATTAGAAACATTATTTATCCTCATTACAGAAAATGTGGGATGTGTAAATGTATAAAAATACTGTCTGAAGAAGTAGAACTTGCCCTTTTTCCCTAATGCAGAGAAAACCTCGTTAATACTTAGCTGTTCTGCACACGAGTTTGTTTCCAGACACGATCGGGATCGTGTTTGTATGCTGGTCTTTTCACTTAATCCTCTATTTAGACTATTTTCACTTCATTAGAATGTTTTTCAAACGGGAGATTTAATGGCCGTGAAACAGATCATCAGCGGCCTTTCCCTGCTTCGCGTAACAGGTCTCCTGTTAGACACTCGGGCTTGTGCCCATTTTTCTCTATTTTAAATATTTTATCCCATTGTTTCCAGTTGTGTTTTTCCTCATTTCTGTTTTGGACTTCTTTCTTTTCCCTTCTGCCACTTTTCTCCCCACACGCTCTGTGCGGACAGGATCTGTCTTGCTGAGGGCGCGATGGGGTGCCCGCCTGTCTGGCTGGGCCGGGACCGCAGGGTGCTTTGTGGGGGGGTGCGGGTCAGCCCCACGGTGACGGCCTCGCTGTGATCCAGGGGGGCAGGTGGGGACAAGGCTGGGGATAGCGCTCCCGGAGGCAGCGCCCGCCCTGTCGTGCCCACGGTCCGTGCGGCCTCCTGGTTGGCCCGGCGGGGATGCAGAGGAAAAGCCTGCTTTTAGAAACGTCCAGCACCGCAGCTCGGGCTCGCAGGTCCTCACAGCTGACCGGAGTCTGCTCCTTCCTGCCAGTTTGCATTGCAGCCTGCGCGCGGGCCTGGGCTGTGTCCACCCACGGGCAGCCAGAGGCCACCACGGTCGAGACCACCACGGCAGGTGCAGGGGCCCCGGCCCTGCTTCTCCTCCTGGTCTGGGCACTCAGAGTGTCACCGGCTCAGGCCAAGGACAGAGGGCCCGGGGGCTCGCTCCCCTAACCCACACGGCTGCCTGCGCACGTGGCGGGCACCAGAGGACAGAGGGCAGGGAGACCGTGCCAGCCTGGGAGCCCCTTCCTCCTCAGCCCGGTTTCCCAGACTCGGTTGTCCTGGGGCCGCGTCCTCTCAGAGGGGGAGTGCGTTTTGCCAGAGAGTAGGTGTCCTGCCTTAGCGTCCCGGCTTGGCCGTCGCCCTCCTGAGACCAGCGCACAGAATTCCTGGGGCTGGAGCGCTGCCTGCCCGGCTCCGGGCGGGACGCAGGGCTGCGTTTTCAGCCCGGGGTCCTGCTGCTCCGCACCACACGCCTCTGCCGCTCTGTGTCCTCGGGGCTGGGTGGTCCGCATCCGGGGCCGCCTGGCCCAGCGGCTGCGGGTGTCGTGGCCCTGCTTGTCCTGCCCTTTTCTGCCTGGAGAGTGACTGGACTCTTCCTTCCGGCGCACCGGGTGGGGGCTGTTTGTGGTCTGTGCTTGTTCCATCCCCCCCACCAGGAGACAGGGTGGCTCCGGCCAGAAGCCTTCCTTCTGTCTTTTTGAAGGAGGCGCCCGCATGCCAGATACAGCCCCTTGGAGCCTTTGGGGTGCGTCTCTGCAGACAGGTGCTCTGCACAAAGAGCTGTAGTTAGAACACCCTTGATTCCTTTGCGTGATTGGCAAATGTCTGAACATCCACTGTGTGGTCCGGGGCTCAGCCGGGGAGGATGCAGCCGCAGGGGCAGGGCCACGCCAGGTCTGGGGGCCTCACCCACCACGAGCAGCACAGCTCTCGGAGGCCCACCTGGAGGACGTGCTGGCTCACCCAGCCTCAGCTGAACCCTGGCCCAGAGCCTGAAGGTGGCGTGGCCAGAAGAGGGGCCTAATGGGTGAGAAGCAGGACTTCGCAGCGGGGAGGGAGGAGCCGCTACCTCGGTGGTTACGGCGCTCCTGCCGCCGTGCAGAGCCCTGTAGCGTGGACGCCCGCTGTGTGCCAGGTGCCAAGCCCTGAGTACGTGGCTGAGAGGGACAAGTCGGGTTCTGCCCTCAGGGAGCCCCTGGTCCAGGCGGGAGACACAGCCGGGATGCTGAGCTGTCGGGGCACACGTCCACCGATGGTGACAAGGGTCCTTGGGGGCGGAGTCTCAGGTGGGTCAGGGTGCGGCTCCTAGGAGCCCAGTCCCCAGGAGGAGTTGCTGTTGATTCACACTGGCGGCATTCCCGTGAGTGCCGTAAATCACGGACGATGCTGCTTTCTGCCTGCCTTCTTTGGGAACCCTTTGCTGAAACAGTTGAAAGGAAGCCCACAAAAGTGGGGAAGGTGGAGAGGGGAGATTCTGCCTCCTGGTGAGCAGAGCTGACCGGCCCCTGGAGAGGAGCCTGCTCTCACCTGGCCCTCCGGCCTCCCGAGCTGACCCACGGCCACGTGCCAGGACAGAGAGGGACCGTCCCAAGCTGCTCCTTAGGGGAGGCCCCAGGGGTAGGAGCGGGGGACAGCGGTGCTGGGCTGGGAGCCCCTGGGTGCTCGGCGGTCGGGGGCGGGGGGACACGGGAAACCCTGGCTTTAGGACACCTGCACTTGGTGAATCTGAAACTGGTCCTGCCTGGAATATTCTCATAACCAGGGGGATAAGAAACACAGAAGAATCCTCCAGCAAGGCTTTTCTCTGCTCACTCTCCGCTCTGCTGTCAGCCCCAGATGGAGGACGTGGCTGCAGTGCGGGCTAATTTATTTATTGATTAAAACGCCTACAAAACCCAGCATGTACAGCCAGGCTGAACGTTCCAGTGAAATCCTGCCATGGAAATTCAGCACTGCTGGGTGACAGGCGGGCTGTGCAGAGCCTCTCAGAGAGCGGCTGCTCGGAGCTGGCAGGGCCCCGGCTCGCTCCTGTGCCTTTTCTTCTGCAGTTTGGAGCCGGGGCACCACGGCCCTCAGTGTGGCCAGCAGGTGAATGCAGGAGGAAGGGAAGCTCGCCTCCGGGTGTGGGGAGGACGGGGGGAGCAGGGCCGTGGGCACGGGGGCAGGTGCCCACCGGGTGGAAGTTAGCCCTCCTGAGGCCTCCTTAGGGAAGGACGTGGGTGCAGCCCGGCTCCAGGTGTCGTCCACGTGGACAGCTCAGGGCATCTGGTACACATGAGTCAGGAGCCACTCCTTCGTCATCCAGTCCCCCCACCTGCAGGGAGCACCACAGTCCAGGGGCGAGAGCGGACGCCCGTGGGGAGGCCTCCGGCTCAGCCTCGTGCGTGACGCTGTGCCCCCCAGGCCCACTGCCCTGCCACTACCTTCCTGGGAACTCAGAACAAGAGCCCTGGCTCTGCCCCCATCCCCTTGGGGATGCTTGCAGCCTGCTAACCCTGTGTCACTTGAGAATGCAGCGAAGCTGTGTGTGGGGTGCCCGGCTCCCCGAGTGCTCACTGACCGACAGCTGCTGCCTCGGTCCTCGGGAGATGCCAGCCATTCTGCTCGAGGCCCTGCGTTTGTCTGGAGGCCACAGGCACCTAACCAGTCAGGATGCGTGCGTGCGTGCCGTGAGCACACGCAGCCCTCCCAGCTCTCCCAGCCAGGACCTGGGGCCGGCTGCCCGGGAGGGGCTGCCACGGGGGAGGTCTGGATGCTGCCGTGCCCAGGTGCCTGCTCACCACGGCCAGTCCAGGATGTAACCGTGGAGGAGGGGGTGCTTGAGCAGAGGGCTTGATTGAACTGTGTTTGCAAGTGATCCTTGCACATCCTGGGCCCTCCTTCCGGGACACCGTCTGTCCAGGGCGTCCCCCAAAGAGCTGCTAAGCATTTGGGGGCGAACGTGTTGCCCCTTCCAGCTCCCGGCCTCCTGTCCTGTTCGGAGTCTGTATCCAGGTCCTGCCCGCGTCCCGTGAATGCAGAGCCGCACCTGGGAGAGCGTGGTCCTGAGAGAAGAGCCGCGTCCCGTCTGTGGGGATGAGCTCCGTTGTGGTTCAGGGCGGGGCTTTTCTCCTCCAGCTCAGGCTACACTGTCCGTCCCCAGGATCTCTGTGGAGACCCACGGGCTGCTGACACTGAAAATGAGGGACCCCTGCTTTTCAGTGAAATGTTCCCGGGACTGAGATGTGGTAGCCGGGGCTTGGTTCTCTCCCGAGCGTCCCGGCCGAGCCCCTCGTGCTGCACACAGGACGGGACGGGGCTCCCACGCTGTTGCCAGGCTGTCACCATGTCCCCGTCCCGTGGCTCCGAGTCTCCTCCCTCCTAACCCGGGGTGAGTGGTGCCGGCCAAGGCTTGAAAGACCTGTTACCGCGAGTTCTCGTGCCCTCGGAACAGCCGTTGTCTTGTTGGTTCACGCTCTTGATAGCAGCTCTGCCCGATGCAGTTTAAAGCTGTTCAGGTTGGAATTTAAAATAATTAAAATTAGATAAAATTCAGTTTCTCGGTTGCACTGGCCACCTTTCCAGTGCGTGAGAACTGGTGCCATGGTCCCGGAGAGCACAGACTCGGCCTGTCCCCATCACCGCTGGACAGCTCTGTCCAGCCCTGCCCTAGACCAGCTTGTTCTTTTAAATCAGGCCCTGTAGGGTCTAGGGTCTGGCCAGCCAGTGGTCAGCTGCCCCTCCTTGTGCCATCAGCCCTGGCTGGTGCCATCGGGGGCCTTTGGTGGGACCGGTTCTCAGAGACCAAGGGCGGCCGGGAGGCGACAGGGAGACCCAGGCAAGGACGCTGAGAGCCAGGTGGCCTCAGTCCCGCCTGCAAGTCAGCAGTGACCAAGAAAAGGAGCATCAGGGTGTCCGTTAGCTGACTGACCCAGACGCCTGGGCACCTGGGCACTTCCCAGGCCGTGGGTGCTTCTCTCCTGAAAGTTACCCGGGTGCCCGCAGTGAAGCTGCACTGCAGACACTTGTGATGTCTGGGGGTGGGGGGAACCCCCTTTCTCGGGGAGGAGCTGCAGGCGGGATTAGCCCCAGAGTTGTGGTGTTTTCTTTACCTCTTCTGCAGCCGGTTTTAACCATCGACTGGTTCTTTCTCTTAAATTCGGGGACTTACGCGGAAGTGGCAGCGTTTTGCTGTGAAATCTCACAAGCGGGTGAGGTGCCCTTTCTGCTCTCTGCCCGCTCCGGAGCGCTGCTCCCCATGCCTGCGTTTCACCTCCATTTGGGCACCAGGCAGGAGAACGCTTGTGAGCCCATGAATATCTTCATTATTTAAGGAGCACAGAAATACAGATTTCACTTTGTAACGCACACAACTTCCTGCCCTGAAACACACAAAAAAACGAGGCAGAGAGGGCTTCCCTGGTGGCACAGTGGTTGAGAATCTGCCTGCCAGTACAGGGGACACGGGTTCGAGCCCTGGTCTGGGAAAATCCCACACGCCGCGGAGCAATTAGGCCTGTGAGCCACAACTACTAAACCTGCGTGTCTGGAGCCTCTGCTCCGCAACGGGAGAGGCCGCGATAGAGAGAGGCCCGCGCACCGCAATGAAGAGTGGCCCCCGCTTGCTGCAACTAGAGAAAAGCCCTCACACAGAAACAAAGACCTAACACAGCCAAAAAAATAAATAAATAAACTTAATCATCTAAAAAAAAAAAAATGTTTAAAAAAAAAAAACGAGGCAGAGTTCTGTCTGCCAGGCTGTGTGTGTTCTCCTGGCTCCGCCTGATATGAGGGGTTAGAGGAGGGGCCCCGGCGTGCACACAGGGCCAGACTCACCAGGGCCCCGAAGGAGAGGGGGCTGGGCCTGGACTGAGCTGGAGTGGGCGGGATGGGAGAGAGGGTGTCTGTGCCAGGAGTGATGGGAAGCCAAGGGGTGAGGGAGGAGCGTCTGGTCCTCGGGAAGCAAACGCCAGCAGCGGTGGCAGGGCCAGAGCGCGGGCGGCAGAAGCCGGCGGTGCCACTGGACAAGCAGCAGCAGAGCCGCGTGCGGTCCTGAGTGTGCCCCTCACGCAGGCCGGGGCCGCGGGGGCTCTGGGGTGCGTGCTGGGCACCGGGCGCCACGGTCAGGGCACCCAGGTCATCGCAGTGCGTTTGTAGCTTGTAAGCCGGAGACTTTGGATGTGTGTTTCTCGACTCTCTGTGTGACCAGCACAACGTCTTTATTTGTCTCTTATACTGACTTGAGATAGAAAAGTGTCCGCGCCTGGCATCCTGTTCACCAGTAACATTCATCTTTAGTTCCCATTGCTGAGAGATGGCCGTTTGGAAATCGAATATACAGGAGGACCTTGTCACAAACTGAACTCTCCTTTGGCAAGCTGCCCTCATCCTCAAATCCAGTGTAACAGATGCCGTCCAAGACCTGCTGTGGCAGCTGCAGCGGTGCCCGGCCGGCGTCGGGGCTGATGCTGCTGCTTCACCCAGTGCCCCCTGTTCTGTGTGGCACTTGGAACAGGTGCGTTTTCACTTTGGTTTGGACTCCTGCTGAAAGTCGTGGGTGGTTGAGGGGTGACTTGGGACCAGATTAGAGATACGTCTCTGGAACCTCCCTTCTGACAGGCGGACCCGAGCGGTGTTTGTGTTTTTCTTCTCTGGCTTCACTTTGGAAACAGCTCTAACTTCAGGTGATGAGCGAGTCACGTGGCGGTGAATCCTCCGTCATTCGGTGACCTTGTCCCGTTCTTTACACGCAGCTCTGGTGTTATCTTCTCATTCTCTGCCCACAGTTACACGAGCTTCCATCACCCTAGAGGGAATGCACACCCACTGAGCTGTCGCTCTGCATGCCCCTTCCCTGCCCCCGGTACCCACTGTCTGCTCTCTGTCTCTGAATTCGGCTTCTCTGGGGACCTCACATAAGTGGAATCACATGGGCTCTGTCCTTTAGCATCTGGCTCCTCTCACTCAGCATAATGTTTGCAATTTTCATCTGTGTCGCAGGCTGCGTCCGGATTTCCTTCTTTTTTAAGGCGAGTGCTCCATGTGTGTATATGTGTTTTGTGTGTCCATCACCCATCGATGGACACCGGGGCTGCTCCCGCCTCTGGGCTGCTGTGAACGGTGCTGCACTGAACTTCTCGTGTGGGCATTTGCTCGAACACCTGTTTTCGGTTCTTTGGGGTATATTCCCAGACGTGAGTTGCTGGGTTGTGTGGTAATTCTGTGTTTACCTTATTGAGGAGCCGCCAACAGCTCTTGGGTTTTGTTTCCACCTGCACTTAAGTGGGAGCAGGAGAGACGGTGACAGGGAGGCCCGTCCGTAGGGTTGAGAAGAGATGGGAGACGGGGGACTCGGCTCAAGCCCACCCGGGAGGTACGTGTGCCCTTGTTCGTTGCCTCCTCCAAGGAGCCAAGCGGGACCTAGAAATAGGCGGGGAACCTCGTCTGCACCGGCATCCTGGACCCTGGCCTGATGTCCGGACCCACCCTCCTCGGGGCGGGGCCAGGCCTTACCCTAAACATCTCGAGGGCAGGGCCGCACCTGTGTTTGTGGTTGATACGGGTGGTCTCGTACTGCCGGGGCTGCACCCGCAGCGGACTGTCAGACTGCAAGGCGTGTTCGTGAGTCGCTGGTCCTTACGTTTGGGTGCTTGCCGTGTGCCCTCCATGAGTGGTGCTCCGGGGGGTCTCGAGATAACCTGGAAGACCAGTGTCTCCACCACCACCTTCTGCAAAAGAGGAGACTGAGGCCCTGAGAGGCTCCTGACTTAGCCCACGGCCACAGGGTTGTGAGGGGACGACCCGGGCTTGGCCGCTGTGGACCCGCCTCTCAAGCTTAACGTGAACAGGAGGGTGAGAAGGGACAGCTTTCTCCAGGCAATGGTGTTTGCCTTAAGCCCTGAACGATGCTGGTGGTCTTCCGTAGAGACCGAGGGGCTGCGCCCCTGGCACCGGTGGCAGCAGGGGCCGAGGAGAGGGGCTGGCCTTCCCGGCGCTTGTGGGCATGAGCAGGGCGGGACCAGCGGAGCAAAGGGGTCCAAGGAGGGCAGCCCTAGGGGCCTAGGGGTCCTAGAGGGGTCCTGGAGGACGTCTGGGAAGGGGCTTTGGGGCCTGTGTGAGAGCTCAGGTCTGGATATTGTTTTGTGGGACGGGGGGTGGGGGTGGTGGGGAGCAGAGAGGAAGGTGGCCAGAAGGAGCCCCAGGACCCTCCTCTCAGAGGCGGTGGGAGAGGGATGAGGCTGCGGGGAAGGCGCCGTGAGCAGCCGGGCCCGTGTGGGTGTGGGGCAGGAGGCGGCCAGCCTGAGCCGTTACCTGAAGGTGGGCTGGGACAGAGGTGACCTGGGCGTGTAGCCGGGGACCAGGAGGTCGGCGGGCCATCTGTGTCATGCAGTCTGTTTAACAAAGCTAGGCTTGGAACCGTACAGTTTAGAAGAATGTATTTTTTCCTGAAATGGTTAAATTGATAAATCCTCAGTTAATCACCTGGAGGCTGAGGACTGCAGTAATGATGTTTGAGTGTAGCCAGGAGAGGTCCCCCTCAGTGGCCTGTCCGTAGGCCTTGCCTCCCTGCAGGAATGGACTCCTCTGCTGTAGGAATAAAACTGTTAACTTTTTCACTGTTATCATCCCAGCACCTGAGGGGGAACGTCTGCATCTTAACTTGCATGCGTCTGTCACCCTGCGTCACCCTTACGGCTGGGTATAAGTTTGTAAATTTCTTTAGACACACAATACAAACTTGCTCCTTCGTGAATCGTTGAGTGAATCTTTTTAAAGGGAATACGCTTCACCAGCCGGTTTCTTACTCTGTAAATTGCTTCACCGTTTTGGTTTTGTTTAACATGGGCTTTAACTGTACTGGCCTCAACTTTTGTCCGTGAGCGGGGGACTTGGACCACCAGTAAGCGTGCTCAGCGGGCCTGACCCTGACCCAAGCCGGCAGGGCAGGACACTCCCGGAGCCGCCCTGTGACTGTTAGTCTTTGTGAAGCCCTTGTCCGTAGCCCCGCCGACGCTCATCCCAGGCCGTGCGTCCAGTGGGGCAGCACCAGCCACGTGCAGAGAACAGCTGCCGGGCTGGACGGTGACAGCACAGCGTGGCCTCAGCAGAAGGCTCCCGCGGACGCAGTGCCTGGGCCGAGTGAGGACAGGCTGCAGCTTTTGCTGTGTTGCTGCTAAGTGGTTGTGTCTCACGATTTGCTCTTCGGGGCCTCCTTGTCAAGCGCGAGCCCCACCGTGTTTCCAAGCATGGCCAGCGTTGCCACGACGAGCAGGGCCGCCCAGGGGGAAAAGGCCAGCCCCTGTCTTGGGCCTCCCGTCAGGTCTCGCCCGTTCCTGGGGCCTGTTCTTCATCCCTGCCTGGCTCTCGTGGGACAGGAAGGCCTGTCCTTCTTCTGCACTCGTCGTGCTGAGAACGGGGAGCTTTTGAGATGCGTTTGAAGGTTTTTGGTCTGAAATTAGATTTCATGCGAATGTATCAGAGTTTTTCTGTCCAAATTGCAAAGGTTTCTGGTATTTAGGGACTTGGAGCTCTCAAAGGAGAGGGAGGGCCGGGTGGCTAAGGCGAGTTCCGTGCTGGCTCGCTGACCGTGAGGGCCTGCCGGGGGTCGTGCGGGCTCCCTCCCAGCAGCCAGTCTTCGCTCGGCTCTGCGGGGGGCTGTACGCGGGAAGAATGACGGATGGAGGAGGGTGAGGCTCACCCCTTCCTGGCTGACGCTGGGAGATGGCCGCAAGCTGCTGAGGGCCTCGGTGCGCTGGGGTCCCTCCTGCAGACGCTGGCCCCTTGCCCAGCACAGGTGAGTCAGCGGGTAGGCATGTCACTGTGCCCATCACTGCCCAGGTGGCCTTTACACAGTCTGTGACGTGAAGAGAGCTTGTCACGCATCATAGGAATTCCGTCTGCTTTTTAAAAAGATAGACTTTACTTTTCGACAGCCCCCTGCCCTACCTGCACTATCGACCTACCCCACCCCCGGCGGGACATCTCTTACGAGTGATGAACCTACCTCTGCATCACCCAGAGTCCATAGTCTACAATAGGGTTCACTGCAGTGTTGTAGGATCTGTGGGTTTTGACAGACGTATAAGGACCCTTGTGTACTGTTAGTGCGTCATACAGAGTAGCTCCTGCCCTGGAACTCCCCTGTGCTCCCCCGTTCACCCTCCCTCCCCCAGCCCCTGGCCACCACCAGTCTTTACTGTCGCCACAGCTTTGCCCTTTTCCAGAATGTCACGGAGCTGGAATGACACAGTCTGTAGCCTTTCCAGACTGGCTTCTTTCACTTAATAACATGCGTTCACGTTCCTCCACGTGTTTTCAGGGCTCGAGGGCTCACTTATCTCAGGCACTGTTGTCCGGATGCTCCTCAGTTTGTTCACCCATCCCCTGCCGAACGTGCTTCCATGCTTGGCGATTAAGAATAAGGCCGCTGTAAACATCCGTGTGCAGGTTTCTTTGCGGAGTTCGTTTTTCTCCTCCGTTTTCGTGGCGTTGGGTTCGTGAGATCACAGCTGCACCACCTACTTGGACGAGCTTTCTTGGCCACGTGGGCTCCTGGCGGTGCTTCTCGGTCAGAGCTGACAGGGGTCCCGTGGAGGGTCTGGCCCATGGTCACCTTGCTTCACTGGGACTGCCCCCCAGCCCTGGGAGTTAATTCGGGGGGAGAAAGGGCAGAGGGAGGAAGACCCAGGGCCGCCCCAGTCCTGGGCGGTGCCCCCCGCCCTCCAGCCCCCAGCCCCAGCTCACTGGGCCAGAGGGCGCTGTGGCACGTGGCCCAGTCTCGGTGGGGACTGAGTTCTGCCAGGTTTTCCTGCTCTGCTCCGACGCCCCTTGCAAGGTGCAGGGCTTTCTGTGAATTGCTGTTGCTGGGAAGAGAGCGCCGACCCGTGTTTAAATGACTTCAGATACATGATATTAGCTCCCTTTATTTTTAGATCACAGTATTAAAATAAGCGGGGTGCCTGCCTTTTGAGAGAAATGTTTCACTGGTCGTAACTCTGCTCGTGCCTTCGTGGTGGCCTGGCGCTGGCCGGGGGTGAGTCCTAGGACTTGAGGAGCCCCCATCTGTCTGGGGCTTAGATTCTCAAGGGACACAGAGCTGCAGTCCAGCTCAGAGGAGAGATGAACCTGGGCAGCTTGGCGCCTTCACTGCCGAAGCTGCAGCGAAAACGGGAGGGAGGCCTGCATCTGAGGGGTGCAGACCCTTCACCGCGAGGTCCCCGCATCCTCACTGTCCTTCTGCTTCACTAAACCACGAGGAGGCTGGATTTCAGATGCTAAAAAGGCCCCCAAAGCGGAATACCCGTTCCAGTGACACTGAGCGGGAGAGGGGAAATCCTTGCGTGACCTCATGTGAAGCGAAAGCGAAGCGTGCGGCAGATGCCGAGACTGAGGTTGTGCAGCAATAGGGCCCCTGGGAGACGGAAGCGCTGAGCCCCTTCCCCAGCGCCTGCACGTGCTCGTGTGGAGGGGGATGCGGGGGGCCGTGCGAGCGGCAAACCAGGGCGGCTCCCGAACACGCATCTGTCCAGGCGATTACGTCCTAGTGCCTCTGACCTCTGTATGTTGGAATCTGGGGGGTAAAGGCTGTCGTGTGGGGCGTACAGGTCCAAACTCAGGCTGAGGAGGACCAGATTCTGGCGGGAACCATGTGGGTGCCAACCCTCGGCTGGTGAGATTGGGGCCCCCTTGATGGCAGAAGGGGTCCATTGGCCTTGCATTTAGGAGTCAGGGCTCTCCCCGACCGCAGTGATGGGTGTGTCACCCTGGAGGCCCCAGCATGAGCAGCTTCCGTTTTAGATCTTCAGGGAGCTCCTGCTTTGAGCCTGGCTGGGGACCAGGTCCCTGGGGTGGGCGCGGGCTGTGTGCTAACTTGGACTTCAGTTGGCCTCCCCTCCTGGGCAGCCAGAAGGAGGGGAGAGCAGCCCCTGGCGGATGGCTCGGAGTTCCAGGCAGTCGGATCGCCCGACACAACCTCTCCACCCGACAGCCCCAGTGTGGCTCCTTTAAAATGAGCAGTTTTGCACCATCCGAATGACTGTGGCCGAGGTTTACAATGCCTGAGGCCTTCAGCCCCGAGGACCAGCCTCTGATGTGGTCTTGCATCAGTCTGACAGCTCTGCCCTGGGCCCCACCTGTGCCCGGAGGTCGAGTGGTTTCTGCCGCACCCCCTGCTCCACCCGGCAAACCTCTGCCCATCTTCGCAAGTCTGGATTGTCCCCGCTCTGCGAGGCCCCCTCGAGCCCTCCAGCTCTGCCCGTCTGCCCCCTTGGAACCACCAGGGTTCAACTCGGTCCTGGCTTCACTAAGACAGCGCGTGCTGCCTCGCGTGGGGTTTGGCGAGGATGGGAAGGACGTGAGCCTGGGGCGTGTTCGGGGTGAGGGTGACTGTTGTCCTGACATCGTTGGTCCTGCCTGGCCTGCCCGCGTGGCTGTCTCTGGGGAGGTTGGCAGGGGGTACCAAGAGGAGAGGTCCTTCCCCCTCCCTGGAGAGCAAGGCTCAGGCCCTGGCTCATGCCTCGGCCCCCGGAGGGCCAGGGGACCACAAGGAGCGCAGGGCTCTCTCCTGCTGAGAGCAGCCCGGCCCACTCTCCCTCCTCGGCTGCGTCGCAGCTTCCCGGCATTTCCTAATCGAAGGCCAGTTTCCATGGTGAAGAGGGGGTTCTTCTCCTGTGGGATCCACACGTGTCGTCCAGGGGCAGCGAGGCCCCTCCCAACCTGATCTGAACGTCCCAGCCCTCTGCTCCGAGGCCACCAGGACGGGTGTGGATCCTCGCTCTTTACGCAGAGCTCGGAACGTCATCGATGTAAAATCCCCGTGAAATGTCCACCCAGAGACAGATGCTTCAGGTGGGTGAGCTGCGTCCTGCCTGCAAACGAACTGTTTCTGGAGGAAAATCAAGCTCCGGGGCTGGGGCTCTGCTGGGCTTGCGTGACCAGTGGCCATGGGCTGTGGGGTCGGACCCCGACTCAGATCCCTAGCCTGCTCCGTCATCTGTGTGCCCCTGCACAACTTCCTTAACCTCTCTGAGCCACAAACCTGTAAAACGAGGATGATGTTGCATCTTACAGGGTTTTAACCAGGACCAGACGTGTGTAAAGCATCAGAGGTTGTTCACAGGCGCTCAGAACGAGGCTGTGGGTAACGACCAGCTGCAGTGAGAGGAGGCGTGGTCACTCCTGACGAGCAGTAATCACAGAAACGTGGTCGTGAAGGGGGGCCAGGAACACGGCCGTCAAGGACTCTGCTGCTCTGTGCAACCTCTGAGGTTATGCGGGCAGTAAAGGAGCAAACCTCACGTCCTCCGAGTCACTTTTAATTAGACTGTTCTCATCAAAACGCCGTTCCTTCACTCTCTTGCCACTTAATTTAGTAAATTGGTGGAGCAAATGTGGCATGCAAATTGCCTCTCCCTCTAGAACATTCTTCACTGCCAAGGCCGCCATGGATTAGAAGCATTTGAAGTGGAAATGAGTTGAGTCAGGGCAGATAGTTGTTGAATCTTGATCATCTGCTTAGAGTATTTTAAAAATTAGATTAAAAATTAGATTATGCTTTGTTTCCACTTAACAAAGGAAGCAAAGTGTGTTGGTGGCGTTTTAACTAAAATAGAAATTTGACAAACACTCTGCAGTGACTGGGTGGATTACAGGAGGTGAGACCAATCAACAGAGGATGAAATTTTGCCAACCTAGGAGTCCTGTCTGGATAAACCGTCTTGTGGCATCAGAGACCTGGTAAATATGAATGAACGTGTAGCAGTGTCAGCCTGGTCCCTGCCGTGCAGCTCGAGGAAAGGCAGATTTCCGGAGAGGAGAAGGGTGAGGGTCTACTTCTGACTTCCCGGACGAACGTGCAAGATGTGGAAGGAGGGGCTCATCCACATCTGACACCAGAGACCAGCAACGAAAAAAACAAAATTCTGACCAAACTTCAGTGGGTTCCCACTGCTTACCCAGCCTGGCGTGGCCAGGGCTTGAGGCCTCTGTGACATAGAGCTGGGATCACTTCCTGCAGGTCTGAGCTCAGAAGATTATCCGTCCTAACCATTCAGAACCAAGGCAAATACCACATTTCAAGGAGCAGATGGTTTTTAAAAAATCACCTTGACAACTGGAAGGCACAGCAAGGAAAGAGGAGGGAGGGGGACAGACGAACACCTGGCGTGGCTTCCAACAGCCTGGGACCCCAAGCAAGTAAGCCCACCGAGCCGGAGGGCAGCCAGCCCTGGGAAGCGCTTCCTGGAGCAGCGTGGCAGGAAAGTTTGGCGGGAGCCCAGGGCACTGGGCTAAGAGGCACTGTGCCCCCGCCTTGTCAGCCTTAAGCAAGCTTGGATTTCTAAAAAAGGCTGTGAATAATCTCACAGCTGGGGCCTGTGCCCTACAATAGTGTGTGCTGATTTTTGAGAGCTACTGCAAGAATGGATTTGCTGAATGAGTAAATCTGCAGTGACCTCCAGTCAGATGTGAAAGGACAGTCCAGCGCAGAAATAACCTTTGAAGAGGTGCATCAACTGAGCACAGACGGTGGCTGGGAGGGTGATTTCCGGTTCATTAAGGACTGGACCGTCAGCTGGCTTTCGGTTTTTCAGCAGATAAGAATTTGAATGAGGACCCTCTCCACCTCGGCTGTCAGGCTTCCGGGGTCTGCGTGCTCCCCACGTTAGGATCTGGGCAGACAGCTTTATTGCCATCAATTAAAATTCCGTGCTCAGACCTTGTAATGTTAAGATGAGGCCAAGAGGTGGCTTTTCCCTGGCTAGATTGGGATTTAATGAGCAGGCAGACATCATAAAAAAGCGAAGTGTGGGTTGCGGGCACGGCTGTCAGAGCTACAGAGGGATTTCTTGTACTGTGTTTGTGTCTGTATCGTCCTGCCCCCGAGGCGGTTTCATTGAAACCTTACAGCAGAGATGGGAGGGAACTTGTAGCTGTTTTGCTGCTTCTGCTCTGCCAGCCGTGCTGGGCTTCCAGCACGCGCTCCGGGGAGAGGCCTAGGCTTCCCTGGATGACGCATTGGAAGGAAAGGCGGGGCCTGTGTTTCTGAAGGGGAAGGAGGGCCAGAGGGCCATCAGGACCCTCCGGCTCATCAGGTCCTGGTCTGCAGGTCGTCAGGTGTTCAGTCAGGGCTGACCCAGGTGCAGGTACCTGTAAGGCAGGTGACACAGGGGAGGATGCCCTGAAGAAGAGGCTGGGAGACTCCAGCTATGGGCTCAGTGTGTGCTCCACGAATGGGGACGTGGGAGAAACAAAAGCCACACAGGCACACACATGGGCACACGTAGGACATGTCATCCCAAGGAGAGTTCAGTGAGATGTAAAATAACCAGCAACCCAAGTGCATTCTCTGCTAGGAATCTGTGGCCCCTCACCGCCCCCAGGAGGAATATATGTGGTGGCGGGGGATAAACTTAAAGCCCCCAACACAGCAGCATCCAGTGTGCCCCGACCCGGATGTGGTTCTGCCCCAGGGCCAGTGCCCTGGACGCCCGTGGGGTTTTGCACGCGAGCCTGGCCGGGAGCTACCCAGCAGCGGCCAGAGGGAGCGCGGGGCACGAGGATGCCTGCAGCTGCCCTCCTGCAGCGGCGGGAAAGTCCGGAGGAGAGATGGGCCTAGAGACACCGGCCTAAGCCGCAGACCTGCTTTCCAGATGTCAACAGTTGTTGTCAGGGTAGGTCTCCAAAGCACTCAGAGTGCTACCCTTTCAGTTTTTAAGTTTATATGTTATCTTTTTAAGTGGTTTTTAGTGTAGTCACAGAGTCGTGCAACCAGCACCACTAATCCCACTAACCACTGTACATTTTCGTCATACCAGAAAGAAGCCGCACTCCCAGTAGCAGTCACTCCCTCTCTGCCTGTCCCCTAGCCCCTGGGACCACTCAGCTGCCTTCTGTTTCTATGGATTTGCCCATTCTTAACATTGCATATAAATGGAATCAGGCAGTATGTGGCCTTTTGTGTCTGACTGCTTTCACTTGGCCTCATGTTTTCAGAGTTCCTCTTGCTTTCACATGTGGCAGCACCCCCTTCTTTTTAGGGCCGAGTAACAATGTGTCACATGGAGATGCTCTCCAGTTCATGCTGATGCTCGTGGCTGCTCTCATTTGACGGTTGTGGCGAGTCCCGCTGTGCATATTCCTGTCCAAGTCGTGTGTGGATGAACGTCCTCATTGATCTAGGAGCAGATTGCTGGATTGTGTGGTAACCGTCGAGTCTTTTGAGGAACTGCTGGATGGTTGTTCAAAGTGGCCAAACCATTTTTCATTCCCACCTGCAAAGTACGAGGGTTCCAGTTTCTCCACCTTTGTGCCAGTGGTCACTATGGTCTCTTTATGGTTATAGCCCTCCTTGTGGGTGTGAAGTGGTTTTAGTTTGTCTTTTAGATTTTAAAATAATAATGAAGGGAGACTTCCCTGGTGGTGCAGTGGTTAAGGATCTGCCTGCCAATGCCGGCGACAAGGGTTCCACCCCTGGTCTGGGAAGGTCCCACATGCCACGGAGCAACTAAGCCCATGTGCCACAAGTACTGAGCCTGTGCTCTAGAGCCCGCGAGCCACAACTCCTGAAGCCCTGCTCTGCAACAAGAGAAGCCACCGCAATGAGAAGCCCACGCACCGCAACAAAGAGTAGCCCCCCGCTCGCCACAACTGGTGAAAAGCCCACGCGCAGCAACAAAGACCCAACACAGCCAAAAATAAATAAATAAAGTACATTTATTTTAAGAAATAAATTAAAATAAAGTAATGATGAAGGTTAAAGCCACCACGTACCTTGGAAGGAAAACCACGTTGATGATCTGTGAACCTAGTATGTAAAGTGCCAGTAAGTTCTTTAAAGGTCATATTTTAAGCAGACAACGCTGACCCTTTATTCTGAGTGACTTGCTCGAAGCGGTGGAAGCATTCTGGTGGTAAAGGAGATGCTGAGGACAGGATCGGTGTCCAGACGCCCGAATCTCCTTCTGATTCCACAGCATGGTTCTTCCCCACCGTGCAGCGAGTTTGAACTGTGCGTGGTTCTGTGAGCACGTGTGTTGACACGTCTTCTCCTGGAAGCAGCAGGAGAGATGTCGCCTCCCCAGATCCTCTCTGCCCCCATTTCTAAGTAATGTAATGGTTAATACAGGAAGGTGCAATCACTGAACCTGGCAAGGAAAGTCTGTCCTGGGACAGGCCTTGGCTTGCATTCACAGACGTTTTAAACTGTGTGTGTGGTTTGGTTTTGTTTTTCCTGGAGGCTGACAGAGGGTGTGATGACTCTGACTAGGCCCTGGAGGTCAGTGCAGGCGCCGCTGGCCACACTTCCTCGCTGTGCTCAGAAGCAGCGCTTGGTCTAGTTTTCCGTGCAGATCAGTGCCTCACTCCATCCCCACAGCTGGCACCGCCGAAGTCAGGGTGGGTCGGTCTGCACAGAACAAGCCAAGAAATCATAGCATCTCCGGTTTGAGGTGGATCTCAGGGACCCTCTACCCTGTTCACTTCCTGGGATTCCCCTCCCCCACCCCCAGCGGCTCAGCCTCCTTTACAGCAGTCCCCAGAGCGCCGTTTCCTGTCTGCCTGGGTCCCAGACACCTGTGGAACTCGCCACCTCCAGGCAGCCCATTCCCTCCTCAGCTCTGTCGGCTGGAAGGTTCTCTTCTATACGGACTCCCAGTCTGCTGCCCGGGAACACCCGCCTGTGGCACACGTGTGTCCCAGTGTCCACATGGTGGCACTTCAATGAGAACAATTAAAAACAGCCATTACCCCACCCCCCGACCTAGTGTCCAGGCCAGGTGCCGCCCTGCTCCTCCCACAGCCCCAGGCCTGCAGCCGTGTGTCGTGTGTCGGGCCCGCGGTCCCCACGGCCCCCCGCCCCCCCCGATGCCACCGTGAACCTCCTGGGCCTTCATTCCAAACCACTCCTGGCAGAAAGCTCCGAGGGTTGAAACGTGTGTGGTGCTTAGGTTAGCAATGCAAGTCTGCGTCTTCTAGCAGCAATTTTGTCATGAGACACATGGTACACGAGAGCCTGTTCACGTGCGCGCACTTTACAGACCGACAGCGGGACAGGCTAGGGCGTGTCTGCGCAGCCGGGGCCGCAGGACCGGAGGCCCTGCTGTCCTTCCTTCGTTTCCTTCGGGTGCAGCCACTCAGGGACTCGGACGCGTGTCTCTACAGGGTCAGAGTGGTCGACTGGACGTTCTGTGCTCAGAATCGCTGCGGGTTTCTCTGTGACCTACTCCTGCCCAGCAAGGACTCGCCGTGTCCTCACGTCAGGCCTCCAGCGTTTCCACTGGAGAGCGTCCGTGATCGACGTGTCACGCGTCGTCCTCCTTACAGCCCTTGGGCATTCGATGTCCCCGAGGCAGTGTGTTCTTGCTTGTGACCCCCTGGGCCGAGCTCTTGGGCCTGCCTGTGGGGCTGTGGGCACCACTTTCTCTCCCACCGGCCATGGAGACAGACGCTTGTTTTTACACCCTTGCCAACACTTGCTATTGTCAGACTTTTCAGTGTTTGCCAACTTGGTGGGTTGAAATGGCATCTCGTGTGCCTTAATTTGCAAATGTCTGATAACCAGTGACCAGTGCTGCTGAGAACCCTTCATGCACTTACGCACCACTTGTGTTTGTCTTTTATTCAATGCCTGTTGGAATTACCCGTCTTTTCTTTGAAGACAGGTAGACCGTATTCATCTAGTGTTTACTGCCACTGTTCTCAGCAGTTTTGGACACACTAACTGTTCTAATCCTTCCCAGTGAAGTAGTTTCTATTATGGTGGTGCCTGCCTCATAGGAGAGGAAGCTGAGGGGCAGGTGGAACACCTCATCTGACCCCAGCAGGTGCGAGCAGGGCAGGGACAGCTCCTGGCACTCTAACCACTGACTCATTTATATGTTCTGGGGGCTAATACTTGCTTCCGAAATGTGTTGTAAATATCTTCTCCCACCTTGTGCATTGTCTTTTTCCTTTCTTTTTAGGGTCCTGTGATGAAGAGAAATTTTCTTAGTTTTAGTTTTTTTGAACACATTTTATGGTCAGTGTTTTGTGTCTTACTTAAAAAGTCTTTTCCTACCTTAGGTCCTTAGATTAGTTACTAAAACTTTCATAGTTTTGCTTTCCACATTTAAGACTATAATTCGGCTGGAAATAATTTCGTATATGGTATGAGGTAGAGGACCATTTTTCTCCCATGTGGATAATCCGATTTTGCCAGCACCCTTTATTAAATGCCTGGCCTTTCCCTGCTGTCTGAGTGCGCACACTCGTGGTCACCTCTCTCTGTGTGGTGCTGTTTCTGGACTGGCTCAGTCCCCTCTGTCTGTCTATTCCTGATTCCATTATGTTTTAATAATTACTATAACTTCCTTAAAGCCTTGATGTCTAGCAGGACAAGGAACTTTGCTGTTCCACATGAATTTTGAATCAGTTTGTCAAAATCCTGCTGAGATTTCCATCGGAAGTGCATTTGAACCATGCACCAGTTTGAGAGAAGATCACAGCTTTTCTGTAATCTGAATCTTCTGAATCTTCCTACTCAAAAACATAGTATCCCTTTCCGTTTATTTAGGTGATCTCTAACATCTTTCAATAAACTTTCGTAATACTCTCCATAAAGGGGATGCACATTTTTTGTTAAATTTATCTTAGTACCATTTATAACAGCAACAAAAATACGAAGTATTTTTAAAACTTACGTGCTCTGCTTGTTGACCGTGTATAGAAAAACGAGTGACTTTTGCATATTAGTGGTTGTATCCAATAACCTTTCCAAACTCTTACTAACTCCAATAATTTCTGGCTGGTATTTTTGGGTTTTTACATAGACAGTCATGTCATCTACAAACGAGCGTAGTTTTGTTTCTTCCTTTCCGTCACTTCTCGTCTGTCTGACAGCATCTCTGGTGCAGTGCTGGATAGGAGGGATAGAAAAGCATCCTGGGCTGGTTCCTAGGCTTAAAGATAATGTGCTCAAGATCCCCTGTGAAGGACTATAGTAGTTGTTGGAGCTTTGGTGATGTCCTTTGTCAGGTTAAGGAAATTCTCTTCTGTCTCAGCTTACTAAGAGGTTACTTTAAAATCATGTCAGATTTGAATTTTATCAAATGATTTTTCTTTAACTTTTGAGATGACATTGTTTTTCCCTTTCAATCTTCAATGTGAGAAATGCGTAATCGTCCTACATTAAACCAACCTTATATTCCTGGAGTCCCCAAGTTAGACACAACGTCCTGTTTACAGACCTCGGTGGAGTCAGTTGGCGAGCCCTGAGTTGAGGTGCTTGGCCCTCAGGGCAGCCAGCACGCTTCTCATCTTTGCTTCCACGAGGGGGCGCTCTTGGTGGACTCACCTCCGAGCATCGCAGCCTACCCGCTGCCAACCTCAGGACGGTTCAGCAGAAACCTCGTGGTGAAAACCACCATGGTGCTTGCCTCTCAGGGCCCCTCTGTTGGCCACTGGCTTTAACCCTCCGTTTCCTGAAATCTGAGCAAGGTGTTTCTTCTTCTGTTATGGATACTTTCAAATACAGTGGCGGTCTCGGACAGTCTGGTACAGCGGCCCCTGCGTGCCCAGTGTTATCAACATTCGCCAATCTTGTTTCATATCTCCCTCCACATTTTTTTTGGAGGGGGGAATCTTTTAAAGCAAATTACCAAATTCTGTTATTTTACCCCTAAACAGTTCAGTGTGTATCTGTGACAGATGAAGTCTTTAAAAAAAAGTAACCACAGTTCCATTACCACATCTTTCAAAATGAATAATAACTCCCTGAAACCAGTCCATATGCAATTTCCCTGATAGTGTCTGAAATGTCTTTTCATGATGGTTTTGTCTGAAATAAGGCCCACACGTGGCACAGGTTATGTCTCTCCCATTTCTTGTCACCTCTAAAGGTCCCCACTGCCTCTTCACGCCATTGATTTGTGGAAGAGACCTGGTCATCTGCCCTGGAGAGTCCCCCATTCTTTTTTTTTTTGCGGTACGCAGGCCTCTCACTGTTGTGGCCTCTCCCGTTGCAGAGCACAGGCTCTGGACGCACAGGCTCAGCGGCCATGGCTCACGGGCCCAGCCACTCCGCGGCATGTGGGATCTTCCCGGACCGGGGCACGAACCCGTGTCCCCTGCATCGGCAGGCGGACTCTCAGCCGCTGCGCCACCAGGGAAGCCCCTAGAGAGTCCCCCATTCTTGACTTTGCTGGTTGCATCCTGTGTTGTTGTTTGTCGTGTTCCATCACCCCCTGAATTTCTTGTAAACTGTTTGATTAGAACAGTTTGTTTACCTACCTGTTTGTGTTAGTTTTTTCCAAGAACGCTTTGAGGTGGTGCTGTGAGCCTCCAGTCTCAGCGATGCATTTCAAAGACAGTGCGTTCTTTCATCTACACTGTAGTTGTTTCAGTGAGGGGGGTTGTCCAGGGTGCCTCTGCCACGGTACTAACAGAAAGGAAGTCCAGAAATGGGGTTTGGGAATGGGACGCTTTTCCACATGAGGCTCCCAGCTGCCCACCGTCATGCGGCCTGGCAGCATGGCTCTCCTCGCCCCCAAATCTCTGTGCATGTGAACTGGAGAGACTAACGTAACTTTGGGGGCAGGAATGTGACGGCGCCTCACATGGGCACAAAACGTCCTGGGAAGACACCTCTGTGTGCCAGGCTCCTCTCCTTCCCAAGGCTGTTCCTCTCCCTCCTGGTTCTCTGCTCTCAGTGGCGTCTCTGTGCATCTGTTTGCTACTTCACCCCCACCCAGTGCTCGCCAGAGTCCCCAGTTTCTAGGCCGAGTCACTGGCAGACCCCCACCGAGCTTAGTGGATCCATCTGGAGATTTCTGAGGAAAGAGTAACTCCCCATGAGGCCCAAACAGTGGGGTTGATCAGCAGGCGGGCTCTTCACTAGGACTTTTCCAGTGGGTGAAGATCACTGGGAGCTTTGCCTTGAGAGAAGAAACCAGTGACCCCAGAGGTCAAGACTAGAACCAGTGCCTGCTCCCGCCCCCGCCGCTCTGCCTTCCCTGGGCTCCTCCCGAGACGGTGGCTGCTCCCCGTGCATCTGGGGCACAGCTGCCACTAGCTGCAGCTTCAGGGAAGCTTAGGCAGAGAGGCTCAGAGCTTCCCGGGCTGCATGAGGGCAGCGCTCAGCCTCATTTACAGCCAAGATGGGAGAAAGCAGAGGAAGGGAAAACACACCGCAGGAGCCTCCACCTCAGCGCCCGCCCCCCCGTCCCCCCCCCCCCCCCCCCCCCCCGGGCTCTCCCATCTTCGGCGGTTTTGTGGTGTCTGGAGCTCAGCAAACAGAAGAAGAGGGGTATGTGAAAGTGAATGGCATCCAGGAGTCTCTCTGGGGAGCCTTCAGCTTTGGGTCCAATGGGTTCTCGGATTACCAGTCACTGAACCAGGCCTTGAGAAGGGGATGCCTTAAGGTTCTTGGCCCTTAAGAAGTGTTTAATTTCGTCCGGAGGAAGCAATGGTTAAAAGATTTTCAAAGCAAGTACGTGATGAGCTGCATGTGGCCTGTACCAACTGGCTGTCTCCTCCTGCTCCGGGCTGTGGAGTTTCCCTGATGGAAAGTGCCAGAAGCGTCCTCTGCCCAGCTTCTGTCACGCTGGAATGTGTGCGGTCAGCCTGCCCAGCTCGGTGTGGGTTTGATTTCAAATGTTACTGTAAAACTAAAGAGAAACGGCAGACTCCTCCTTGTGCCATGTCTCTCTCTGTCTTTTTCCTTACTTTTGTCGTTCATTTTCTCATCTTGGCGTATCTCAAAAAAGTATCAAGACTTTCATCCTGTAGATTTTTCAAGTCCTGTAAGCTCTGTGTGTCTTATTATATAAGTAAATGTTCCGTCTTCATCACAGACTTTGTGAGAGGGTGCCTGTGTCCGCCTTGCCACTGTTACACGCTCGGTTCCTCATGCGGTACCTGTACAGAGGAGTAGCCAGGAAGTGGGTGGGTGATGGATGGAACAAGGTGGATACGTCAGATCTGCACACAGACGCACAACAGATGCCACCGCCCCAGCCCCATCAAGATGTGTGTGTGTGTGTGTGTATGTGTGTGTGGACAGGCTCTGTGTTGGGGCTGGGAACCCTCTGGAAGGATCTTTGAGTCCCTCATCGCTGGTCACTAGCACCTTGGGCAGTATTTATCATGGGAGCCCCGATAAACGTGCTGAGTACAGGTGGTGCCGAGGGTCAGCTCGTGGCCCAAGCCCATGCGAAAAGCCAGGAATTTGGAATCTTCAGTGTCTGTGGTTGACTTTGGACCAGAATCTACAAAGGACTCCTCAGCTTTTCTCTTGAGCACAGGAAGGTGCTCTTTCCAGGATGACAGAAGATAAACCAAAAGGCCATGCTGTACGCCTGGAGCTCCGCCGCCCTAAGCATCGGGAATCATGACGCTGAGATCTCTCCGTACTGAGCATGCACCCTCCTCCTGCCCCCCGGGGGGCTGGGCCGAGCAAGGGCCAGGAATTGGCCATCACGGGAGCCCGAATTTGTCATCAGTCACAGCCACCCAGCCGCTCCTGCCTCTTCCTCCCCTTTTTTCTCTGCCCTTTTGCTTCATAAAGAAACAGACTTGAGGGACTTCCCTGGTGGTCCAGTGGGTAAGACTCCACGCTCCCAACGCAGGCAGCCCGGGTTCGATCCCTGGTCAGGGACCTAAAGCCTGTATACCACAGCTAAGAAGTCCACATGCTGCAACTAAAGATCCTGCATGTTGTAAGTAAGACCCAGCGCAGCCAAAATAAATAAATAAATATTTTAAAAAAAATTCCATGGTTTTTTTCAAAAAAAAAGAAGAAAGGAAATCGACTTGAGTGTGAAAAGAGGACTTCTCAAAGGTGGGCCTCACCAGGCCTGCTGCCCGTCCTCCCCGCCTGGAGTGTGTCCCCAGAAGCTGCAGGCTTCACACCCCTCCAAGGTCTCCCCCGGCCCCTCCAAGGTCTCTCCCTCCGACTTAAACTGTGAAGCCCGTGCTCGCTGACTCTCCGATCCTCTTGCTGGCGTGCTTGGTCCACAGGGCTCGCTGTCTTCAGTGTGCCGCAGGTACTAAAGGCTTATTTTGTATATCTCTCTCCCCTTCTGAAATGTGTGTTCCCACGGGGCAGAGACGTTTTCTATTTTGTTTCTGGCGTGTAAGCAGTTCCTAGAACTGCGTCTGGTACATGTTAGGCGGCCATTGTACACTCGGCAGGTGAATGAATATGAACAACAGTTCTTAAGAGTCTTTTGTTAAGACTCTGGGAGGGACTGCGGCTCCCCGGCCCTCCCTGCGGCCTCGTGGCGATCTGGGCCCGGGCAGAACTGGGCTGAGCCGTCCACACCGAGCTGCGGGTGCCTGTGGGGCGGCAGCGGGTCCAGGACGCTGACTTTGCTTCCAGCTGCGCTGAGAAGATGGTGTGATGTCTGCCGACCCTCCGAGCGCTCCGGTCTGGCCTGTGTTTTGGCCGAGGCGGACTGTAAACAGCAGCAGCAGAGGCTCTTTACCAAGAGGGCTGCAGCCTGGAGCCCCCCCTCGGCCTGCCTGTGCCCTGCCGCTCTGGCCCCCGTGGCCTCTCTGGGCTCGGGGTGGGGACAGCCAGTTACCTGCCGTGTCCCCCGTGCTGTGCTGTCCCTGTCTCACAGGAGTGCACGCCCTATAGCGCCGAGTCTGGTCTCGCAGCAGGTGTCGTGAAGGCCGAGCCCGCTTCCCTGCGCCTGCAGCTCAGCTCGGATGAAGGGCAGCTCCTCTAGCAGGAGCAGCACAAAGCCCCTGGACGGCGCCGCTGAGCCCTGCCCGCCCCCAAGACTATGTGGGAGCGAGGCAGAGCCGGCCCACCAGCAGCCCCCCCCCCCCCCCCCCGCCCCCGTGCACGGGGCCCCAGGCTCCCTCGGCTCAGCCCCTGCTGGACGGAGGCGGGTGCCTCCAGTGGTGCTGGGCTGCCTTTCTCAGCTCTCCCTGCAGTGCTAAGCGGGCTGGGCCGCCCACGGTGCGCAGGACCTGCTTTAATCTGCCAGGCAGGAGGCGGGAGCGTCTGCCTCTCTGCTCAGCGGTCTCACGGCCTCCCAGGGTCAGCAGGCGGTGGCCCAGTGCCTGTGTGGGCGGCAAGGAAAGCCACGCTCTTGAATTTTACATGGTATGTTAATGGTGTCCTCACCAGCGTTTGGAAGCATTTCCTGCCATGCATAATAAATGATCGGAAACCGCTGGGTTCCTTTGAGCTATTCTCGTGGGGGAAGGAAGGGTGAAGCCAGGCCTTGGCATGACAGCCAGCAGAAGGCAAGTGCAGCGTGGCTCCCCTGCCCCATCAGTGTGGGGGTGCTGCACGGCAGGGGGCCCTGGGCCGCGAGTGTAGCCGAACCTGGCTGGCTGGAGCGGCCACCTCCCCTGCGTCTGCTTCCTGGCAGGTGCGCCACAGGAATGGGCACTGGCGCCCAGGGTCTACCCCCTTTCACTCTAAAGTCACACGGGAGCGTGAAGGCGAGAAGGGACTTCCCGTGGGCACGACAGCACGTAGCTGGCTGGCTCTCTAGCACTCAGAATATGTTTGGAGCAAAGCTGCACCAGGAAGTTTCCCCCTTTCCGTCTTGTAACTGATGCTGCCACATAATACCAAAAGATGATATGTCGGGGAGTTCCCTGATGGTCCAGTGGTTAAGACACCACGCTTCCACTGCAGGGGGCACAGGGTCCGATCCCCGGTTAGAGAACTAAGATCCCACATGCCATGCGGCGTGGCCAAAAAAAAAGAAAAAAAAATTGTCCTCATCAGATTTATCGGCTAAGGTCTTTGTTTCCACAGAGCTCGCCTGTGTATACGTTTTGTGTTCATGTGATATGGACAAGTTTGGAGGACACGTCCCATCTCGCTTTCTGACACCAACATGTAACCACGCATCGGACTTGCTGCTTCCAGGCACTCGTGTGAGCGACAGAGGGATGTCCCCTCGTTTAGGCTCACAGGATCCCTGGGAGAGAGGCACTTTAAGATGCCCATTTTGCACATGAGGAGACGAATGTGGCAGAGCCAGGCCCTTAAATATGTTGATGCACAGCCACCCCCAGACTCCTCCAGGGCCTGGGATCTGCTCTAACGCGGGTCTCCCTTCTGGCCCTCAGAGCTGGATTCCTAAGGAAACTTATTTTGTTTTAAACCTGGATATTTACAAACACCTTATTTTCCCCTTACCTTCCTGTATTACTCTTTTTTTTTTTTTTTGGTAGCATTGAAACAATGATGTTTTAAAAAGTATTTAAAGATAATGTGGTGTTTAGTGTGGGCTGAAATAAGGGCCTAAAAGGAACCTTCTGGAAAAAAGGACAGATGCTGATGGGAAGCCTTTGCTTTCCTTCCTGACACCCAGGCCTTCTTCCAAGGTGGTTGGAGATCCTAGTGCAAGATCCCCTCTTACCCCATAAAGCAGGTTCTGGTGAGTGGACTTCCCGCAGGAGGCCGGGTGGAATGTGTCGGACATATGACTGGCTGAGCATCCCGGGATCGAGGCCAGAGCAGTCCTGGGGCTGGGGGGGAGCCCCTCATCCCCTGCGGGGAGCACCTGGGCATGCACACCACCAAAGAGACCCCTCCAGGGACTCCGTCACACTCTCCTTTGGTAACCACTGTCCAGAATGTGACTAGGAGCTTCTCCCAGTCAGCCTGCAGTATGGGCGTGTCTTCCCAGAAAGTGGAAAAATGAGCAGTTCTTCTCTAAACTGGATAAATGCAAACACAGGTGTGGACCCTCCCGGCCTAATGGTCAACGATCCACCTTTCCTTTTCCTTCCATGCTAAACAGAGAAGGATCAGGGCTCTGTTGGGGGTCCCCCTCTCTCCGATGTGGGTGGTGGTGAAGAGCTAAGCGTCGGCCCCCTCTTACCCAGCCCCATGACATCCTGGAGCTGACTTGCCTCTTAACGTTCCTCACTTAAAAAGTGGTAGTTATGACTCCTACTCCAAAGGGTTCCTGTGAGCAGTAATCAGGTTACCTGGCATGCGTGGCTCGGGGTAGCAGCTAGATAAGCGGTCGCATTGTTCTCAGGGGCAGCGTGAGTGGCGGGTGTGCGCTGGGCTTGGGAGGCAGACCGCCTAGTGCCCTCACCACCTCTGGGACCCGGGCGAGTTACTGAAAGGCACCGTGCCTCAGCTTTCTGCCTGCAGAGTATCAGTAACAAAGGCCAGCCTCACAGGGCTGCTGTGAGGATCCGGTGGGTTGTACGGAGTGCAGCCCAGGTGCTCAGGAGAAAGCGGCCGGTCCTGACAAAGGGGTGACAGTGACTGTGAGTCAGGATAAAGGGGGTCCTTTGGAAGCAAAGCAGGGGAGAGAGGGTGTCACACAAGGGTTAGACTTTTCTGATCTGACTTCCATCTGATGCGATATAGAGCGGGCCGTGTGCGAGTGCCAGGCCGGGACGTCCTCACTGCACTCATCTGACCTGTATTTCTGGTGGAGAGGTGGGCTCCTTATTGGCCATCTTCTATACTTAGAAGCGTCTGCCTTTTCTAGGACCATGTCCAGGCTCCTGGAACACTTGTTTGCCTTAGCATCCTCCACGAATCTTCTCCCTAGAGGCTTCTCCATTAAGACAAAAAGTTCCCTACATACCACCAGTTTTAGCCTCTTGGTGTTCCTGGGAAATGCGGGAGGATGGGTTTGATGACCTCTGGTGGGTGAGCCAGGGCTGAGCAGAGAGCCTGCTCCGCACGTGGCTGGGCGCCCTGCTGCCCTGGGATGAGGGGAGGCTCAGGCTCTGAAGCTGGCCGCTGCTCCCCTTGACCTCCTACCTCACTTTTCCATACTTGTCAGAAGAACTGTGATTTTCGTTGTGAACCGGGCGTTACAGAGCACTCCTCCCCCAGCGGGTGCGTGGGAAGCAGAGCCCAGCACCGGCCCAGGGTCTGCCGCCAGGACCTGTGGGGCACGTGAGGCCTCCGGGGTGGGGACGGGCGGACAGTGGGGCGGGGCAGCCCCCAGGGACCTGCGACGAAGGTGCATGGGGAGCAGGGGCTTCTGGGCGGGGAACCTGGCTGTCGGCCCTCTCGCTCCCGCGCGGAAACCCAACACAGACACAGGGCCGGCTTGGAGGTCATTCTGGGTCGGGTCATCCCACGTGGGGGGCGGGGTTCTCGAGGCTGGAGCGAACCCAGCCCGCCCCGCCCGTCTCCGCCTGGCCTCCCGCGTGGGCGGCCTGCCTTGCGCCGCTCCTGGATCTGCGTGTCCCCTCCGCCCTCTGGCTGGCGCCCACGCGGGACCAGGCGCCTCTTCGTGGAGCCGATGCGCCATCCCCTTGGTCGGGGGCGGGAGCGCAGGTGGGCACTCGCCGTCAGGCCGCTCAGGGACATCTCCGCGCTCCTCCGTGTGGAGGCTCCGAGGGGCCGTCGTGGGGAGGAGCTGAGCCCGGACTGCCCGGGCCGCCAGGATCTGAGGCCGCCCCTCCCCCCGCCCCAGAGACTGCGACACGAGGGTGCCTGAGAGGCTCCTCCCGCTGCGTCTCCATCAGCGCACACACTGACTGGAAACGCGGAGGTTGCGGTGGACACAGGCCGGAAAGCGGCCACCGCCACCAAGACAGACCAGAAACGGGGAGCTTGCCGTCGACACAGAGCGTCGTGAAGCTGTGTCGGCCGGAATGCGGCAGGCGTTCTCTGGTCCTGTGGGAACTTTGAAAAGCCGGTGCCCAGGGACACAGCAGTGTTGTTGGGAGCTGCCGGCACTTTTGACGCCCGCGGGCCTCAGTGGACTTGGGATTGGGCCGGGCCCTAAGGGAGCGCACCGAGTAGTGGAGGCCCTTTCCGTGTCACGGAATGAAGGTGACCGTGTCCCCGCCAGCAGTGTCCCTGGGGACCCTCATCAGCGTGAGCCCGAGCCTGGCCACGTGCAGACTGTCCAGTGTGAGTGCGCCCACTGTCTGGCACAGTTATCCTCACTCCCAGCATTTCCACGAATGTGGGCCGTAAACAGCTTCCAGAATACCAGGAACATGGGTGAATCCGCTGCCAAGGGAGTGGAGCAGAAACTTGAGAAGACAGCCTTTGCCCGAGTTGGGAACAGGAAAAAAAAAAAGGTGAAGAAGAAAAAGAAAGATACGCCTGTTCTTTAGGCGTCCTGAATCTCACTGAAACATGAAACTCAGCTGAAGGCAGCTTCTCCCCTCGTGGTCACATCACAGGGCAGCCCTTGGTGGGTCCTCAGCCCGCCTGCGTGGGGACACATTGTGCGCTTGTCTCAGTCGCATGTTTCCGTGACCTTCTGGGTGGGGGATGCTTTACTCCCTGCAGCACAGAGCCTGGTGCGGGACCTGGTGCAGCGTGCTGTTCCATAAATTCTCGGAGAAGCGAGCGTCCAAACACGAGGAAGGAAGAAATCATCAGAATGAAAGGGTCGAAGAAAGAGCTAGGATCCAAGGGTAGCTTTTAATAAGAAAAAGGGAAGAAGGAACTTGAAATGTAACCAACAAGAAAAGTGAAGCCCAGGGACCTTCCAGCTGGAGTGTGAGATAGTGACAGCTTCATTACAGGTGAAATTTGTAAACTGGGAGACAAACAGGGATGTTCTGGTTAAATACATTATTAACGCGTGCCTTTTCAGGTAGTTGTAAATCTGAGCGTGTCCGTGTTAGAAGGAAAGTACGCGTGTGACAACCTCCACGGCGACGTCAGAGTGAACGGTTTGGCTTGATGAGCATAGAAATCATAAATTGCACCTCACATCCCCCGGGTTAGTCAGGATACAGGCCAAGCTGCTGATGAGAAGATCCCAAAACATGGCGGCTCAATCAGGATAAAGTTTCCTTTTTGCACGTGACATCCAGGCTGTGCTCCACAGCGTCATCTGAGGACCCGGGGCCTTCCCTCCTTTGCTCGGAGTGTAATCTTGGTGGAAAAGGCTGCCCCTGCCCGCCCCCACCATGCTGTTCAAGCCACAGGAGCGGAGGGACAGGAATTGGCATTTCCTTCTAAATGGCGTTACAGGGGACTTCCCTGGTGGTCCAGTGGTGGGGACTTCGCCTTCCAATGAGAGGGGTTCGGGTTCGATCCCTGGTCGGGGAGCTAAGCTCCCACATGCCTCACGCCAGAAAACCAAAACATAAAAAAAGGAGAAGCAACGTTGTAACAAATTCGATAAAGACAAAAAAAAAAAATGTCTTTACCAAACACAACGTGGGCTAGAATTGGCACAAGTCCCTGTCGCTTGTCTCCACTGACTGGAATTTTGACGTGTGGCCAAGCCTCTTTGCGAGCAAGGCTGGGGGGTGGGGTTCTTAGCTGGTGAGCTTGGCCCCGGTTGAAACTTGGAATGTTCTCCCCGACAGGAGGATCAGGTGGACTCGGGGGACAACTGGCTGTCTCTGCTGCCTCCTCAGATCCCGCGACGCTTGGTTGGTTGGTGCTGGGCGCTCTCTCCCTGGGGCCCGCTCACGCTGCAGGGACCTCACCGGGCTGTGTCTCCCCAGGAGGCCAGGCCCTGGGTCTCCATCTCCAAGCCTTCGCTCAGCCTGGCTCCTCTTTGAATGATCACTGGGATTTCCGGTCACCTGGGCCCGCTGGTGTTAGCAACAGGATTTAGAGCTGCATGGATCCTGGACCTCCCATCCTGGGAAAAGTCCTTCTAGCCCGAGGCCCTCAGCCAGGCCCTAGTCTGGGGATTGGCTTGGCAGCCCACAGGGTTATCCCTTCGGTAGGTGTTTTGAGCGTGTGCTCTATACGGGGCCAGGGTCAGGGATGCAACAGCAAATGAAAGCAGGTGGTGTCTGTCCTGGGGGCAGATAGTCCCGGGGCCCCCACTGGTAACTCGTGTCGCCCGGGGAGCAGCGTAGGAGAACCGGTGTGTCCTTCCGGTCTAAAGGCTGAGTGAGTTCCTTGTCCACACTCTTCACCCCAACTTGCTGGGGGGTTGGGCAGTGAGACCTGGTCTGGGGCAGCGCCCTCGGGAGCCTCGTGGGCAGCTTGGTGCAAGCAGGGCATCTGTAAAGCCCGCCTACCTGTCGATCCCACTGAGACAGAGCTGGGGCTGCTGTGCACGCGTGAGATCCCCTGGCTTCTGCACGTCCGAGTCGTGAGCCGTGAGATTGATGGCATCTGTCTTCATTATCACGAACGCCCCACGGGGTGGCTGTGTTAATTATCCTCTAGGCATCCCAGTTGCATTTTCCTTTCATTGTACTTTGTTTCCTGCATGTCTCAAGCCTCCCGAGGGGGGCTCCATGGCAGTGTTCAACTGGGCGGTTCCCAGTGAAGTGCGCGGTGAGACCTTAGAGGGCCCGGCTGCAGAGACCCCGTGGACGTCCTCAGCCTGGGCCGGGGGCTGCTCCCAGGGGTCCTCTGGCTGCTGCCGTGACGTCTGTGGAGTCTTCCCCTGTCAGAGCGTCCGGCTGCCCTGGGGCCTCATCGTGCACTGATCTGCTCATGTCATCAAGGTCTCTGAAGATGAGAGGCTGGAGGTGCCGAGAGCCACCCGCTCTGAGCGGGGCCGGGCTGAGGGGGCGGTCCAGGGGCAGCTGCCCCTCTAGCGGCGTCTCTTACTCTTCACTCCCAGGAGCGCAGCCCGAGTGTTGAAGCGGCTTCCGCCCTCTCCGTTTGCGCCGGCAGAGGCTGGTCTTGGCGGTCTGGGGCGGGGGTTAGTGAGGGGTGTCTCCCGCGCTGCCTGTCTGCGCCCGCCTTCGCGCTCTCTCGCCGCCTCCTGGTCCGCTGCCCGCGGGAGCCTCAGCGGCGCGGCCGGAGCCGGCGAGGTTGCCTGCTGGCTCCCGCCCCGCGCTCTGACCTCGGGGTCAGGGCGGCTGCCTGAGGCTGTGGCAGAGACCCGCTCCTGCTCCGCCCGGGAGGTGACTGGCGCCTCTCCTCCGCTCGCCCCAGGCTTCGGTCGGCTTTTCCCAGATCCAAGGCACGCGGCTCCCAGCGGTTGCCGGGACACATCTGTCGTCGGCCCCTCTCTCACTCGCCTCTCTGCTCAGCGTGTCTCAGGAGCGCCCGGGGCGGCCGGGCAAGCGCTGCGGACTGTTCTGGAGTCCCCGGTTTAGCGGGGGCACCACGGTGGGCGGAGGGCGCCCTGCGGACCCCAGGAGGTGGGGGAGCGCGGGGCCCAGGGCCAAGGCGGGAGAGGGGAGGGCAGGGCGGTGGGGTGGAAGCCGGGCGCGCGGGCCCCCGGAGGGCCCTGGGCGGCGGGGGTGAGGCGCGCAGGGCTAGGCAGGGGTGTGGAGCCTGCAGTTGGGTTGACCCGAGTCACCCCGTGGGAGGGAAGTTGGAAGCGCAGAACTTTGAGGTCACAGCCAGCCTAGAGGCTGGTAGAGGCCGGCCCGGGAGGCCGGGGCCCGCACGCGGATCGGCTCGGGGGGGGCCGTGCCCGCTCTGCAGAATCGGCGGAGGACAAAGCCCCCCTGAAGGTCCGGAGTGTGGTCCGCACGGGTCGGAGCTGGGGCGGCACCTCGGTGCCTCTCCGCTGACCCTCCGTGTGTGCCCGCGGCCTCTGTGTCGGGGCCGTTGGGTGGGGGGCAGGCCCGAGTGGAAATTCGGCGTCCCCTGCACAGGGCGGTGTGGAGGGGCGCGGGAGGGCGTGGCGGCGCGCGGCCCGCAGGCGTGGAGGGTGGGTCCCGCCCTTCTGCTCGCATTTACCCCCCCACCCCCCGCTGGCCTCCATCTGTGGCGGTGAGAGAGTGGCTCTCGAGCGTGGCCCTTGGGGGGGGGGATGTGAAAGGATGGGGGCGGTGCGCTCCCCGAGCCCACGCTCCCGGGCGGCAGGAGATCCCCCGACCCCTCTCACCTTGATGGGTGTCCCAGCTTCTCCAGGGTCACTGGTGAAACACGCCCATTGCGAAAACAAAGGCTTCTAGTTGTGACGGACTGAAAGTTCACGTAGGACGAGGAAGCTCCTTTCTTTTGGGAAGTTTAACCTCAGGGGCCGGGCGGGGTTCAGACGGACGCTCAGCCAGGAGCTCTGGGTGGGCCCGTCCTGAGCACCCACCTCCCAGTATGACAACCAGAAATGTCTCCAGGTGTTGCCAGATGGGGGGCGGTGTGTGTGGGGGGACCGAATGTCCTGATGGAGCGCCGCCGGCAGGGCTCGCTGCCCTCTGGCCGTGGAGTCGCGTGGCTCTCTTTCTCTCCTGGCCATCGCTCTCCCTGAGCTCGCCCGTCGTGCCCCCAGCACAGAGCTGGCTGTGGCTTTTCCCGCTTGGGTTCTTCCAGGAAAGCCATCTGTTGCTGCTGTGGCCCTGGCTGGTGGTGGCCGAGTGTCCCTCTGCCGCATGTCCTCTCTCCACTGCCGTCCCGGGTGTTGCGGAGGCATGGGCGCAGAGGCCGGCCTGAGTGCTGTCGTGTCTCCTCGGAGAGCCTCTTGTATGCAGCGGCTTCGGGCTTCGTGCCTCTGTGTAGGCGGATTCAAGCACCAGAGGGATCCCTGGCCGGGCAGCCCTGGGGAGGAAACATGGCCTCTGTTGGGGAGCCATTGGGTGTGGACACAGGGACGAGGTGAGGCTCCGTGTGCTTTTCCTGGCGGGCAACTTACCTTTGACAAGGCTGCTCAGCTGAGCGGAACTTGGCTGCTGCAGAGAAGGGGGAGAGAAACCCGGACCCCTTGTTGCTGAAGAGCAGGGAGCCCAGGGCTCTGCTTGTGGCCGGATGGCAGGTCAGACAGGTGGGTGGGTTGGCTGACCTTTGACAGGAGGGTGGGAGCATCCCATGACCTGAAGAGGATCCTTGTCTCAGGCTCTTGAAATTGTACTTGTGGACGAGGCTGTCGTGGCCTCAGGAAGCTGGGAGCCATGGCGGGTGGGAGGCAGGGGTCCGTGATGGCTGGAACCCCTCGTTAGAGCTCTCAGCCCTGGGGGTCCCTTGTGGACCTCGAGCCTGGGCCCCTGGCTGTGAGGCAGTGACATGGGAGGGTGCAGTACGGTCCTGCAAGTCTGTCTCCTCAGCTCGAAAAGCCCCTGGATGCACGTTCTGAGTTGCCGTGGAGGTTCAGGGAAGGGACACTGTGGCATGGTAGTTGTCGGAAATCTGGCGGATAGAAATAGCACCCAGGGTATGACGGGTCAGCACGGAGTAGTGAGTAAAACTTTCTGGAGCCAGAGCCCGGGCGGGGGGATTCCGTCTCCTTCCGGCGAGGGGTCCCGTCTCTCTCTGCGCCTCGAATGAAGGTCTCCCAGCACCCTCCTCAGCGTCCTTCCAATGCGGAGCGTGGCAGCCCGCGTGGAGGCCTGCGGCCTGTCGCGGGACCCTCTGCAGACCCCCTGTCCCACAGGGCCTGGCCCCGTGTTCCTGGAGTGGGGGGCTGCTCCCTTGAGGTATCTCCCCAACCTGGGCTTTCAGACTTGGGGGCCCCTCAGACCAGGTGCCAGACGGGCTGGGTGGGCAGCTGCTGAGTAACCGCTGTGTTCTGCTTCCAGAGCCTTCCCCAGCCATCCCCCAGCAAAGCCCTGCACAGCTGCGAGGGAAAGGAGCCCGGGGGCCTCAGGCTCAGCGAGGGGGACGTCATGGTCTTGCAGCACCGGGTGGACGAGCGCTGGTACCACGGCCTCCTGCCCGCCAGCCACGTCCAGGGTGTGCGGCCCCTGCCCCAGGCCCCGCCCCAGGGCAAAGCACTCTATGATTTCGAGGTGAAGGACGGAGACCAGGACAAGGACTGTCTGACCTTCGGCAAGGTAAGGTGGGTTCCAGCGCCGCCCTTCCGCCGCAGCCCCCGCAGGGAGCCTGGGCGTAGCGCGGGGCCCTCCCTGTGCCTCCCCGCGGGGAGAGCAGTGGTTTCTCCTTCTGAGGGTCTGCGGGGTGGAAGGAGAGGGCACCCAGCCCCCCAGGCGTCTGCAGGTATCGGGAGCGGGGCCCTCGTTACCTGAGTCACTGTGTCCAGGGCTTATGGGCCCTGGGAGGGGGCTTGCTGGGGAGACTGTGGCAGAGACCCCTGCGGGTCCTGGGAGTGGGAGCCGGGCCCAGAGGCCAGCCCGTCACACCCTCTTGGAGAGCACAGGAGGGGGATGCGTGTGCCTGGGCCACTTGAGGTGGCCAGTGAGGCCACGGGACCCGCTTAGTGACAAACCAGTAGTGTTTCCCGTGCGCTCGTCCCAGGGTGGGGGTGAGATGTGGAGGGGCCTGGTTTCTGTCCTGCCGGCCTCGGGGGTGCAGTGTGGAGAGGACGGAGGTGGCGGCCTCAGGCCTCGTGAATGTGCCTCCTTCCTGGCTTCCTCACCTGCTCCCACCCCAGGGCTGGGAGGGCAGGGGCACCTGGAACTCTGGAACACCCGCTTCTCCCCGATGGCAGTAATGAGTTACCTCATCGATTGATTAATTACCTTCATGACTGCCCGCCAGGGTCCCTGGGGAGAGGTGGGAGCCTGTCTTCCCAATGTTGAAGCTGTTGTAGGAAGGGAGACCCCTTCCAGGGCCCAAGAGTGGGCTCCTGTCTAACACTCGGAAATGAACCGTCCGAGGAGACGCACGTGCTGATGGAGCAGGAGACTTCACGGGGAAGGGGCGCCCGGGAGGAGGGCAGCAGGTGAGGGACCCAGGAGGACTGCCCCGCCACGCGGCTTGCGGTCTCAGGTTCCTTGGTGATTGGGTTTGTTCCCGGGTTGTCTTTGGCCGGTCATCTTTCTCGGCCTGTATTTGGTCTGCGTCAGGGCCCTTCCTGGTGGCACACACATCTCTCAGCCAAGATGGATTCCAGTGTGAGGGTTTCTGGGAGGTTGGCAGAGCTTATTCTGGGCTGGCGGCGCCTCCCTCCTTCGATCCCTCCCAGATCCTTCCAGCCGGTGGTAGCGTGTTAGTTCCGAGTTCCCGTCATGATCTCCTGTTGTGAGAGAACTCACGCAAGTGGTTATTACTGTTCCTGGCCAGCACGGTGGCTTTGGTCGGCGGCTCCCTAGCAGAGCACAGCGCTAAGAGGCTGCGTCGCTCGCCCGAGGCTGGCACGGGCCTGGCCCTCCTCCATCCTCGTGTCCTGTGTCTCTGTCAGTCTCTTTCCACACGCAGTTGTCAACACAGAACTGGGTTCCAGCTCAGATCCTGACCTTGGAGTGCACGTCCAGCTCCCTGTGATTGTGTCCTCTGCTCAGAGCAGAGCTTGGCTGTGGTGCCAAGCCGTCCACAGGGCTGTGAGCACCGTGCGCTCCATTTTGAGCACAGTTGGCCTGTTCTGCGCAGGCTGTCGCAGCTGCTATTTATGTCTCGTTCCATTGTTCAGCCTGACGAGGAATCATCTGTTTTCATTCAGGGTTTCAACTCTTCCCTCTTCCTTCCATCAAGGCGTTCTGATGCTAATTCCAGTTGTCACCTGGCCCTGCAGGTTCCCTGGATGCAGGGTCAGGCCTCCCCCTCCCTCGCTCCCTCTCCTCCTGAGTGAGGCTGGAACGCAGCCTGCAGAGTGCGAGGCCAGGCGGACAGAGCCCCTCGTGCTCGCCCCTCTGCCCAGCCCACCCTGAGGGAGACCCTGGGCTCTCGTGCTCTGTGCCGTCACTCAAGATCGAGAGCAGGGACCCAGCCACCCCTCAGGGTCGATCGAGGCCTTGTAAGGAGACAGACCCGTTAGGGGCTGACAGGGACAGGGACAGACACAGGGCCCTGCTCACAGCCTTGGTGGCGGGAGGCTCACCCAGTGGACACATGCAGGGCCGGAGCAGCCAGCGTCTCCTGGTGAAGGCCTCCCGCTCCGTGCGCGAGCCTCTGCTGGGACTCTCAAGTCCAGGGCAAAGACCAGAGCCCACTGGACAGGGGACGGAGGGGCACCTGCCTGCTCATCCCACTGGGAGCTGTGCTGTATCCGGGGAGCCTGACTTCGGGTGGGAGAGGCAGGAATGGCAAGTCCAGGGGACTGTTCCTGAGAGCGACGGTCTGTGCGAGTCACCCAGGAGGTGTGCGGGATATCTGGTCAGGAGGTGGTCAGTGTTTGGTATTTCAAAAGAAACGTTAAAGCCACCCTTGTGGGAGAAGTGAGAACTCGGGATGGCTCCCTGAGACTCGTCCTGTGGTGGGCGCTGCTGCCACTTTGCGTCCCGGGGCGGGGATGGGGGTGGGCAGGTCCCGGTGCCCTGGGCTGTGCGGGCAGCGCTGTCGAGGTGGGCGGTCCTCAGGGCTCCCCGGGACCTGACCTTTGAGCTCATTTTGGGGAGCGGAGGTGTGGGAGCTGCTGGGCCACGCATCCCTCGGGCTGCTCTTCCAGGGCTAGCTTTCTGTCTATGGATTAACCTGCGGGGCTGGAGGCCCCCGGGTGTGATTCCGGTGAAGACCGTGCTTTGACCCCCCCACTGTGTTCACACACGTGTTTCGCCAGCGCCCGCCCCCCGCCTTAGGTTAGGGCGCAGCCCCCTCACCTTAGGTTAGGGCGCAGCCCCCGCACCTTAGGTTAGGGCGCAGCCCCCCCGCCCCCGCCTTAGGTTAGGGCTCAGCCCTGTTGCCCGAGCACCTCTTCTTTCTCATCTCTCCCCTCGAGACGCCTCCAGCCTCCGCATCCCCACACGGCAGCTGAGGGATTCCCTCCACCTGCCTGGAATGCTGGTTCTCACAGCTTCCGTTTCGTCACCTGAAGTGACCACGTGGTCCGGGCCAGCGTGGTTTTGCCTCCCGGGAATGTTTTGTTGTTTGGATATGTTCCCTTCTGGACTCAGCAAGGGAAGCAGCGGTGTCTAAAGTCCATGGATGGTGCTAACTTACCTTTAAAAAACTTCACTGTGATGGGATTGATGAGGTTTAAAAAGGCTTGAAGCATGTGCATCAAAGCAAGATCTTTACCTCGCTGTCAGCTTTTGAGCAGTCCTGTTAAAATTGCACTAATTCAAGTCATTCTAAAACCAAAGTCTTCGTTTAACTGAAGAAGAGAATGAATAATTACTTCTTGTAAAGCAGCTATAAAAAGCACAATTTATAACTTCTTAGCAGTCCCACTCCAAAAACCTGGGCATGTGCGGATAAAAAGACAAAGGAGACAGTGCAGTGTCCCTGCTCTGTCAGCCGGTGGCTCCCAGCTGTCCCCCGAGGCCCGCGTGCGCAGTGCCTTCCACGTGACGGGGAGGGGCTGCGGTCAGGGGCTGCGGGGTGCAGGGACCTTGCACTTGGGATCCCCTGTGTGGCCTCAGCTCTGTGGCCTTAGGAGCCCATGTGTGTCTCATCTCAGAGCCATCTGCGCCTGCCCTGCAGCAGAGACTGGAGACCCGCCATCACTACGCCGGCTCCTCGGAGAGGACACAGGCCCCGTGGGCACGCGACAGCCCCCGGCTCGTCCTCGTCTCACACCCTCCCACCCGCCCAGCCCTGCACGGCCGGAGAGGTGCTTTGAGTTGGCAAAGGCCTTTTAAAACACCACCAGCTGTCCTGACTTGGGCAGACTTCCCTCCTGCTGGTGTCACCACAAGACCCTTCCACGTGATCCTCTTAACACCTCTGAGTGTTTAATCGTCCGTCCCTGACGTGGGGATTCTCTCCTTCGTGAATGAACCTAGCATTAATCCCAAACTATGTTCCTCTGATTGGAGGACAGACGTAGGTGGTTAGAAATCAAATATATTTGAGGTTTGGACTCTAGAGTGACACGGGTTCAGATTGTGACACTTTCACTCTTACACGGTGATTTGGGGACATCAACTTCACCTCTGAGTCTCTTTTTTGATGATAAAATGGAGTTGATAGGATTCAATGAACAAAGGCATTTAGGGAACCAACCTCAAATTAGGCACTCAACCATTTCTGGCTTCCACCCTCGCTGGCTTCCTGCTCTGTCAGACGCGCGTCACTTTTTGTGTTGGCCTGGGACGCTCATGGCGGGGGAGATGGGCCTCCTGCACAAACCCCCGCTGCCTGGAGCTGAGACTCTGCGGACGGGCGCCTGTACCTGTATTGTCCCAGTGGCTGCATCTTGGAGAGGGTTGCCCAGCGGTGTGGAACCCCTGAGCCCTTCTTTCAAGGCCGCCGTGCCCATCGTGGGCAGCCCAGACCCACTGCATGTCCTCTGTCCCGAGGGGCAGTTGGGATGCTCTCCGGGCTGGAAGGCTCGGGGACCTAGTGACCAAAGCGGGTGAGCCTGAGGGAGCAGGCAGTGCTGCATTCTGCTAGGGCTGGGCAGCTCCGGGACCCGCCCTACAGCTGGGCAGCAGCCTGCGGGCTCCTCCATGGAGGCGGCTTTCCTAAGGGGACCAACCCCCCAGAGGCTCAGAGCAGGTTGGGCTCTGAAGACTGTCCCTTCTCTGGGTGTCAGGCGGGGTTGGAGGTGCCCTCCCAGCCCCCAGCAGCGTCTGGAGCTAAGCTGTGGTGCACAAGCCAGGAAAGAGGGCACAGCCCAGCAGCCGGTCCCTTCAGAGCCTCCCCTGGGACCCTGGAGCCATTGGGGAGGGGGGGGGGGTCTTGTGCTGTGTCTGTAGCAGAAGGTGCAGGGAGTTTGTGAGCTCTTTCCTTTGGGATTTTCCCTTTTCTCTGGGACCAGAGTGACCGGCACTCTGTCTGCGGCTGACAGTGAGGGACTGTCAGGGATGGGGCAGCGCGAGGTGGCTGCGGCCGTGGCCCGGCTGAGCGGGCGTCCGCGCTGAGCGGACAGGCCGCGTGGCCACGCTTCAGAAGGGCCATCCTGGTGTCTGCCCCTCGGTGCCTCTTGGAAACCACTTGGTTGCAGTAAGAGGAGCGGAGGTACAGGGAGGCCCCCGGGAGGGCGGGCAGCCGGCCCGTGTCCAGGTCCCGTGCGTGTGATCTGCCCCACGGCGCGTTTAGGAAACTGTCAGGCCCCAGAGGCTGCTTCACTCGGAGCTGCTGCGGGAACTCTCCAGGTACTTCGGGCCGGGCCTTCGGAGTGTGAGATGCACCTTTGACGTGGTGTTGAGGACCGTGCACTCCGCCAGCCACGCTCTGCGGACTTCTGGGGGGAAAGAGACTCCAGCCCCCTGGCAGGTCAGGGAGGGAAAGCCTCAGGCCTCGGCTTCCTAACAGCCCCATCTGTTTGCAGCTCGGCTTTCCCCCTGGTAGGAATCACATACGAACACCAGGGAGTTAGGTGAGTTAATCAGAAATGCAGTTAAGGCCCCTTTAGGTGGTGCCCGACTCCTTTGCAAGTGCGTTGCCCACTGAGCCTGGGAGGGAAGGCGGTCCACTCCTCCCATAACCACGCTGTGTTCAGGGTCGCACAGGACCACCCCAAGGCCACCCCCTTCCAAGGGGGCTCTGCTGCTGGGCCCTGGCCTTTGGTGTCCCTCAGAGCTTGGAAATGGGGGGATGGGGAGGCGGCACAGGGAAGGCCCCCACCTGCGAGAGGAGCGCTTGCAGAGGAGACTGTAGGTGAAGTTGTCGTGCGTCTGAAAGTGAAATGATGTCGTGGGAGCAGCTTTTGTCCAGAAAATCCTTAATGCTGCCAGATTGGCCCAGACCTTGTCTGCCCCGCTGCCATCCCTCGGAGCGTTGTGGTGTCCGGAAGAGGCCCTTTGCTCCTCCGTGCCGGGCAGCGCTGGGGACCCAGGGCACAGGCCAGCCTGCCCACTGTCCGTCCACAGCCTCGCTGGCCCTCAGCCAGGCCCCGTCACGCTCCACGTCTCTGGCTGCTTCCCTCCTGAAACAGGAGAGTTGAGCACGAGGCAGAGACGGCACGGTACGGCGGCAGATCCTGCAACGCCAACTCCGTGGCCCGGCCTGGAAGGGTGCGCAGAGCTCCCCGCTCGTCCGTCCGTGCGGCTCGGGCCCGCCCTGTCGCATGCAGTTAGGGTTTGGGGCGGGCGTGTTTCTCCGCATTCCCAAGAGGCCACAGAGCAGGTGCCTCCCCTGTCCTTGTCCTTGTGAAAGCACCGGCCCCGGGGTTGTGAAATAGGACTGCACGTCCGAGGCCTGACGGGGATCCAGGCATCGCTCTCCCGGTCACGCGTGGACGGCGGGAGAAGGCGTTGACTGCAGGGCCGCGGCATTTGGTGCTGGCGGCTCTGCGGTGCTGCCCGGCGCTCAGCGCTCCCCCCCCCACCCCGCCCGAGCTTGTGTCCCTGGTGAGAGCTGGGTTAGCGGCAGAGCAGAGGGCGGGAACCCCTCCTCCGCGACCTCGGGAAGTTAGTCACTTGCTGGTGTTCTGGGTGTGGCTGCCCGCTGCACAGCCCGGCCTCCCCCAAGCTGCGTGAGCTGGAGAGGAGCGTCCGGTCCTGCTGCGTCCTCGGGTCCTGGCCCGGATTTGCGTCTGCTCATGTCGCGGCCTCGCCGGAGCAGTTTGACGTGACTGGGTTCGGGAGCCACGTGCTGCACTTGCCTGCGAGTGGGTGCTGAGCTTCCCGTGGCGAGGGGTGCTTTCCTCCTGGTGCCGGACACCTAGGCGATGCCCGGGGGATGCTGCTGAGCAGGGGGAGGTCCAGCTCGGCCCCTCGTGGCCCTCGGGTGACGACAAGCTCCCCGGCCTAAGAGGCGGGGCTCCTTTGGGGGCAGCTGTCCCTTACTTGGAGCTGTGTCTGCTTCTCCGTCACCGGAACCTCCTGGGTGGCCCGCAGGGAGCTGGGATCCTCAGTGCAGTGGTGACGGCGCGGCCCCTCCTGGCCTCCTCAGCCGCATGCTTGGTGCCCACTTCTCTGGTGTGCTGGGCTTCACACTCTTCACCTCGTGTCGGCTTCCTCAGGATGTGACGTCCCTTTAGAGGTGCATCAGGGCCACAGGCAGGATTCAGGGCGTGCCGTGGCTTGTCCACACCGGAAATACTGTGACCTTAAAACAAGCTTTTTATCTAAGTATAGTGTAATGGACCGACAAGTGTATTAATCAAAATTATGCAGCTTGGTGGTTGGAAAGAATATGTCCTATAATCACTACCCAGTAGGGAAATGGTGGGGTGCCAGCACCCCAGCTTCCCTCCGTGTCTTCTAACACCGTAGATGAGCATGTCTGTCTTGAACTTGCAATAAACAGATGGTGCAGAACCTACTCACGTGTCCAACTTTGTTTCCTCTCGACGTTACGTGTGTGAACCGCACCTATATTGTGAGTGCTATGGTCTGTTCACGTTCATCAGTCTGAGGTACTTTTGCTATTTTTTAAATAGACTTCGTTTGTAGAGCAGTTTGGGGTTCATGCCTGAATTGAGCAGAAGGTACAAGGTTTCCCGATACTCGTGCCCCCCCGCACATGCACAGCCGCCCTGTTATCCACACCTGCCCCCCAGATGGGACATTTGTTACAACTGATGAACCCACATTGACACTTTGCATTCCCCAAAGCACATAGTGTACATTACTGTTCACCCTTGGGGTTACGTATCCTGTGGGTTTGGGCAAATGTGTAATGACACGTATGCACGTGTGTAGTATACAGAGCAGTTTCACCGCCCTAAAATCCTTTGTGCTCCACCTGTTCCACCCTCCCTCCCCCCAACTCCTGGCAGCCACTGTTCCTTTTACTGTCTCCACAGTTTTGCCTTTTCCAGAATGTCATATAGTTGGAATCGCACAATCTATATAGCCTTTTCAGGCTGGCTTCTTTCACTTAGTCATATGCATTTAAGGTTCCTCCCTGGCTTTTCATGGCTTGATAGCTCATTTCTTTTTAGCACCGAATAATATTCCATTGTCTGGATAGACCACAGTTTATCTACCCGTTAACCTACTAAAGGACATCTCGTTGCTTCCAAATTTAGTTGCTATGAACATCCGTGTGCAGGTTTTTTGTGTGGATGTAAGTTTTTAACTCCATCGGGTAAATGCCAAGGAGTGTGATTGCTGGATTGTATGGTAAGAGTGTGTTTAGTTTTGTAAGAAACCACCGAACTGTCTTCCAGAGTGGCTGCGCTATTCTGCATTCCCACCAGCGGTGATGAGGGTTCCTGTTGCTTCACATCCTCACCAGCGTTTGGTGTTGTCATTGTTCTGTGTTTTGACCGTCCTAATAGAATGTAGTGTTATCTCACTGTTGTTTTAATTTGCATCTCCCTGATGACATACGATGTGGAGCATCGTTTCATGTGCTTATTGCCATCCGTATGTCTTCTTTAGTGAGGTGTATGTTAAGGTATTTGGCCCATTTTTAAATCGAATTCTTTGTTTTCTTATTGTTGAGTTTTACGAGGTCTTTGTATATTTTGAATAATAGTCCTTTATCAGATGTGTCTTTTGCAGATATTTTCACGAGTCTGTGGCTTGTCCTTTTATTCTCTTGACAGCATCTTCCACAGAGCAGAAATTTTTAATTTTAATGAAGTCCAGCTTATCAATTCTTTCTTTCATGGACCAGTCTTTGATGTTGTATCCAAAAGTCATCACCAAACCCAAGGTCATCTAGATTTTCTCCTGTGCTATCTTCTAAGAGTTGTATAGTTTTGCATTTTACATTTAGATCTGTGATTCCTGTTGACGTAACTTTTGTGAAGGGTGTAAGGTGTGTCTAGATTCATTTCTTTTTACAGGTGGGTGTCCAGTTGTTCTGGCACCATTTGTTGACGAGACTGTCTTTGCTCCATTGTCGTGCTTTTCCTCCTTCGTCAGAGATCAGTTGACTACGTTTATGTGGGTCTATTTCTGGGCTCTCTATTATGTTCCATTGATCTGTTTTTATATCCTATCACCAATCCCACACTGTCCTCAGTACTGTAGCTTTATAGTAAGCCTTGAAGTCGGATAGCGTCAGTCTCTATTCTTTTCTGTCAGTGTTGAGTTGGCTATTCTGGGTCTTTTGCGTCTCCATATAAAGTTTAGAATCAGTTTGTCAACATCCACAAAAAAGCTTGCTGAGATTTTTATCGGGATTGCATTGAATCCAGAAGTTGAGAGGAACATCGTGACAGTATCGGGTCTCGCTACCCATGTACGTAAGACATCTCTCCACTGGGTTCGTCTTTGATGTTCTTCACCAGAGTTTTGTAATATTCCTCATGTAGCTCTTGTACTTATTTTGTTAGATGTATACCTAAGTGTTTCATTTTTTTTACATGCTAATGTAAACAATATTATATTTTTTAATGTCAAATTCCACTTGTTCATTGCTAGTACGTAGAAAAATATTTAACTTTGATGTATTAATCTTATATTCTGAAGCCTTGCTATAATTGCTCATTGGTTGTAGTTTTTTGTTGATTCTTTCAGATTTTCTACATAGACAATCATGTAATCTGCAAACAAAGACAGTTCTGTTTCTTTCTTCCCAATCTGTATACCTTTTGTTTTCCTTTGTTGTTCTAATTGCGTTTGCTAGGACTTTGACTATGACATTGAAAGGCTGTGGTTAGAGGGGACATCCTTGCTTGTTCCTGATCTTAGGAAAAGCTTCACGTTTCTCACCATTAAGTATGATGTTTAGCTGAAGGGTTTTGTGAACGTTCTTTTCAAGTGGAGGAAGCGTCACTCTGTTTCTAGCTTACTGAGAGGTTTTTTTTTAAAATCATGAATTGTTTGATTTTGTCAGATGCTTTCTCTGCATCTATTAATGTGAGGATGTGATTTTTCTTCTTTAGCCTGTTGATGGTGATGGATTACAGTAATTGATTTTTGAATGTTAAACCAGCCTTGCATATCTGGGATAAATCCTAGTTGGTCATGCTATATAGTTCTTTTTATACTTTGTTGGATTCAACTTGCTAATATTTTATTGAGGATTTTTGCAGCTATGTTCGTGGGAGACATTTTAGTTTTCTTTGCCTACTGTGTCTTTGTCTAGTTTGTATTAGTATAATTCTGGCCTCACAGAATGAGATAGAAAGTAGCCCTCCGGCTTCTGTCTTCTGAAAGAAATTGTTAGAGAATTTGGCGTAATTTCTTCCTTAAATGTTGGTAGAATTCAGAACCCATCTGGGTCTGGTGCTTTCTGTTTTGGAAGTTTATTAATTATTGATTCAATTTCTTTAACAGATACAGGACTACTCAGATTGTTTCTTGTGAGAGTTTTGGCAGATTGCGTCTTTAAAGAAATTGGTCCATTTTGTTTATTAAATTTGTGGGCATAGAATTGTTCATAATATTTCTTTATTATCCTTTTAATGCCCATGAGATCTGTGGTAATGTCCCCTCTTTCATTACTAATATTAGTAATTTGTGTCGTGTCTCTTTTTTTCTTGGTTATCCTGGTTAGAAGCTAATTGAGTTTATTGATCTTTTGAAATAAGCAGCTCTTTGTTGATTATTTTCTGTTGATTTCATGTTTTCAACTTCATTGATTTCTGCTCTAATTTTTATTTCTTCTTTTCTTCCACTTACTTTGGATTTAACTTGCTCTTCTCTTTTAGTTTCCTGTGGTGGAAGCTTGCTTTATTGATTTTAGATCTTTCTTCTTTCCTGATATATGCATTCAGTGTTATAAATTTACCTTTAAGTACTGCTTTCACTGCAGCCCATAAATTTTGACAAATTGTATTTTTATTTTCATTTGTTTGAAAACATTTTAAGATTTCTGTTGATGTTTCTTCTTTGAACCAAATGTTATTAGAATTGTGTTAATTCCAAGTATTTTGGAATTTTCCAATTATCTTTCTGATATTGATTTCTAGTTTAATTCCGTTGTGGTCTGAGAGCAGACATTGTATGGTTTCTGTTCTTTTAGCATTGTTAAGGTGTGTTTTATGGCCCGAAATGTGGTCTATCTTGGTGAATGTTTCATGTGACCTCAAAGAAAATGTGTATTTTGCCATTGCTGGATGAAGTAGTCTATAGATGTCAGTTATATCCAGTTGATTGATGGTGGTGTTGAGTTCAGCTTGGTCCTTACTGATTTTCTGCCTGCTGGGTCATTCATTTCTGATAGTGGGGCATTGAAGTCTCCAGTCTGTAACAGTGGATTCACCTGTTTCTCCTTGTAGCGCTATCGGTTTTTGCTTCTCGTGTTTTGACACTCTGTTGTTAGGTGCATGCATGTTAAGGATTGTTATCTTCCTGGAGAATTGACACCTTTATCATTATGTAATGCCCCTTTTTATCCCTGATAACTTTCCTTGCTTTGAAGTTTGCTTTTCCTGAAATTAGTATAGCTACTCCTGCTTTCTTTTGATTAGTGTTAGCGTGGTATATCTTTCCTTATATATATATCTTTATATTTAAAATGGGTTTCCGGTACATAACATACAGTAGGGTCTTGTTTTTTTGATCCACCCTGACCATCTCTGTCTTTCAATTTGTACGTTTAGACTATTGCTATTCAAAGTGATTATCGATATTGTTGAATTAATATTTACCACATTTGTTTTCTTTGATTTTTGTTCCTGTTTTTGGTTTCCATCCTTTTTTTGCCTTTTGCAGTTTTAACTAAGCAATTTAAATGATTTCGTTTTCTCTCCTGTCTTAGCATATCGGTTGTACCTTAAAAAATTTTTTTGTGTGGTTGCCCTAGAGATTGCAATATGCATTTACAACTAATCCAGGTCCACATTCAGATAAAACTACTGTTTCACAGGTAGTGCAGTTACCTTATAATCACAAAATAATCCTAATTCCTTCCTCCTGTCCTTTTTGTCGTTGCTGTTATTCATTTAACTTATATATGAACATATATAAGTGTATATATTTATATATATGATATACATATATATGGTATGTACATAAGCATATGTAATTAGATACATTGTTGCTATTATTATTTTGAACAAACTGTTTTTTAAATTTTTCCTTTACTTATTCCTTCTCCAACCTTCTTTGTTTATGTAGAATCAAGGTTTTGACCTATGTAACTTTTCTTCTCTCTAAAGAACTTCTTTTAACATTTCTTGCAAGGCAGGTCTCCTGGCAACAAATTCCCTCAATTTTTGTTTGTCTCAGAAAGTCTTTATTTCTTTCTCACTATTGAAGAATTATTTTTCAGGGTAGAGAATTCTCAGTCATTATTGTGTCAAATATTTCTTTTGTTCCTTTTTTTCTTTCTTCTCCTTTCTATATTCCTGTTATGTGTATATTACACCTCTTGTAGTTATCCTGCAGGTTTTGGATATTCTGTTCCGTTTTGGGTTTTTGTTTATTTTCTTTTTCAGTCTTTGTTCTCTTTGCTTTGCGGTTTTGGAAGTTTCTGTTGAGACATCCTTAAACTCGGAGATTCTTTCTTCAGCTGTTAAATCTACTAATAAGCTTATAAAAGGAATTCTTGATTTCTGGTACAGTGTTTTGATCTCCAGCATTTCTCCTTGGTCCTTTCTTGGACTTACCATCTCTCAGCTTGCATTGCCTACCTGTTCTTGCATGCTGTCTGCTTAAGTGTGTTAGAGCTCTTAGCATAGTTGTTTTAAATTCCCTGCTCGATGATCCGACACTCCTGCCGTATCTGAGTCTGGTTCTGATGCTTGCTCTGTCTCTTCAGACTGGTTTTTGCCTTTTAGGATATCTAGTAATTTTTTTTTCCTTTTTGATATTTGGACATAAAATGTACCAGGTAAAAGGTACTGCTGTAAATAGGCCTTTAGTGACGTGGAGGGGAAATGTTCTGTAGCCTCTCATCCTGTTATTAGAGCCCCGTCGTGTAAGGAGTTGTACCTACAGGCTGTGAGCTCTACCTGTGCATCTCCACTTTGCCCTCCTCCTTAGGGAGGACAGGCTGGCTGGAGTGGGCTGCAGTTGGTTACGGTACTGGTCGATGTACCATACTTTATCTAACCAACCCTCTCTGGCTGTGCAGTTGTCTCTAGTTTTTCTCTGTTGAAGGAACGCTGTAATGAACATACTCGGAGCTGAATCTTACATGTCTGTGATCTTCTCGAAAGAGTCTCTAGAAGTGTTTTTGTCAGATTAGTGGATATGCAGCTTCTTGTGTTTGATAGGACTTGCCACACCACCGCCATAAATGTATATCCCCACCAGAAATGATAAAGTGCTTGTAGCCATCGTGCTGAACACGCTGAGCGGGCTTGTGGTCATCCCTGCTAATCTGATGAGACACCAAAGACCAACGAAGGGAGAAGGAATTTTCCTGTCTAAAATTGTACTTTTTTTGAATATTAGTCAGGTGTCACGTTTTTAAATGTATTTAACAGCAGTTTGCTTTTCTTCCTTTTTTGTGAGTTGCCTGATTTTTGCCCCTGGCCTGTTTTTCTTTTAAAGTATGTGTCTCTCTTTACTGCTGTGTCTCTTACGTCCTTACGTAGCAAGGATATTAGGTCTTAGTCTCCAGTTTGTCCTGCAGGTATTTTTCTAGATTATTTCCTTTTTTGTTTTCTTGCTGTTCTTAACGTAGAGAATTGCATTTTTCTGTAACCAAATCTTTGTTATTTACTTCTTAAGACCATTCCCCACCTCAAGATTAAACATCTATTCACATTTTCTTCTAGGTTATTCAGGGTTTTTTTCTAACATTTAAATCTTTAATACTTAGGGAATTAATTTCGGCGTATACAGTGAATTAGAGAATTAACTTTGTTTTTTTAATGATTAGCCAATTTTAATCACATTTTCTAACTGGTTATTGCTGGTAGATGGGAAACCCAATGATTTTCATGTATTTATTTATTTAAAAATTGTCAGCCTTTCTCAAATTCTTACTTATTCTAATTTTTAACTAGTACTCTGTTTTTCTAGGTAGAAAATCATATGATTTTTCTTCCCAATATTTATACTTTCTAGTTTTTTCCTTTTATTTCTATGGCTCTAATATCTAGACCAGTCTCAAATAACTGTGTAGATATTATGGTATTTTATTTTTTACCAAAATTAATCTGGTATTTTTTCTTTTTAATAATTTTACAAAATTAAATGTCTTCTTTTATTTTGCTCTTGCAAAAGCTCTGGCTTGTAGGAAGCCTTCAGTTACCTTTTCCTTTGCACCGTTGGCGAGGTCTTGGGGGCCACCCTTCGGCTGAGTCTGAGTGGAGTTTATTATGGGTACAGGGCTCTCCTGGTCATGAACTCTATGTGAGATAAGCAAGGTGCCCTCTCTGCTCATCCCTTCTCAAGCCAGTCGGCCACTTCGGCCCTAATGCTTATCAGGAAAGCCCACCGCCTTGATGGCCGAGCACTGACTACAAGGAAACCCTTGTTGGTGTCACCCGGCCATGGAGAACCAGCCACCCCGAAACGTGGGAAAGCCTGAGATTCCCTCAGTGTCTGTTGTGTTTTCTGGACTGTATCAGTTGGGAAAAGAAATATTTTGAAGTCACACAGCCCTTGTTATTTGGTACTTGTTTAAGCTGGGAAATTGGGGTTAGGACCTGGAGAAGGAGGGGTGCGGTTGCCGCTGCGCTGTCCCCTAAACCCCTAGGAGAGGGGAGGTTTGCAAGGGAGCATGGGCACCTGCCAGTACAGACTCCTGGTCTTGCCTTTCCCGCCCCATGTCCTCTGGGAGGCACGTCCAGCACCCATCACCTCGTCCCACCTCGCCCCAGATAAACTCCCCAAACTGTGCGGCCCCTCCGTTCATGGGGAAGCAGCTTCTCCGGTGATGTCAGGAAGTCCGTCAGGACGCTCCAGATGGAGCGTCCCTCTGATCCCAGGGGCCCACACCCCACATCGCTGCTTCACACGAAGGGGTCGAAGGCCCCTTGGTAAGGCAGGCGGTGCTTTCAGACCCAGCCGGGCCCACAAGGCTGCTCTGGCTGTCAGCTCCTGAGCGCCAGGCAGGCCTCCGGTGTCCACGCAGGCCCCGGGGGACAAAGGCAGGCGGTTTGGATGTGGAGGGCGGTTGGGCAGACGGCCTGTGGACAGTCCCACTGCACCCTGTGTGGCACCAGCGCGGCCCCCCAACGCTTGCTGCTGCCTGGTCGTCCCCTCGCTCCTCGTCCTGTCCCCCGCCCTTGTCATCTGTCCCCGCGGCTCGTGGCGCCTCCGTGGGCACCGGGCGAGTCCTCCCCCACCGCACGCCTGTGTCCCTGCTTCACGCCCCTCCTTCCTCCTGCGTCTGCCCACCTTCTGCCTCTGTCCTTGCTACTGCGTGGCACGACAAGGATTTAACAGGGTTATTCAGAGCTTCCACGACTCTAAATAAATGGAGTTGGATTGGGTCATCTTTTGTGCTTCGGTGGAGGCAGGAACATAGAAAGTTTTATACTTAGTTGAATTTATATTTGTTGAAAACCATTTTATTTATAAGCAGATATTAGGAACATGAATTTTAAAGTGCTCACTAGATTGTAAATTGCCACACACTTCCACTGGAGGCTCTTTGCTGCTAAAATCAATATGGGAGAGGAAGAGAGATCCTGGGTGAAGACGTGGGAGGGACGGTTTTCACGCCGATCTCAGAATGAGTCATCGCGTAGAGTTTTTCCTTAGCTGCAGTGACACTAACCGGTCTCTTGGTTCTGTTTTTGTATCCGTTTTGTGCGTGTCCCTGTGCTTTGCCTACACGGGGTGTTTCCAGGATGAAGTCCTGACTGTAATCAGAAGAGTGGACGACAACTGGGCGGAGGGAATGCTGGGAGACAAGATCGGGATCTTCCCCCTGCTGTACGTGGAGGTGAGGCCGAGCTCCCACACTCACCCCTCCTGCACAGGGAGGTGAGGCCAGGCTCCCACACTCACCCCTCCTGCACAGGGAGGTGAGGCCAGGCTCCCACACTCACCCCTCCTGCACAGGGAGGTGAGGCCAGGCTCCCAGACCCACCCCTCCTGCATGTGGAGGTGAGGCCGTGCTCCCACACTCACCCCTCCTGCACAGGGAGGTGAGGCCAGGCTCCCAGACCCACCCCTCCTGCACGTGGAGGTGAGGCCGTGCTCCCACACTCACCCCTCCTGCACAGGGAGGTGAGGCCAGGCTCCCAGACCCACCCCTCCTGCATGTGGAGGTGAGGCCGAGCTCCCACACTCACCCCTCCTGCACAGGGAGGTGAGGCCCCGCTCCCAGGCTCACCCCTCCTGTACGTGGAGGTGAGGCCAGGCTCCCAGGCTCACCCCTCCTGCACCTGGAGGTGAGGCCAGGCTCCCAGACCCACCCCTCCTGCACGTGGAGGTGAGGCCAGGCTCCCAGGCTCACCCCTCCTGCACGTGGAGGTGAGGCCAGGCTCCCAGGCTCACCCCTCCTGCACGTGGAGGTGAGGCCAGGCTCCCAGGCTCACCCCTCCTGCACGTGGAGGTGAGGCCAGGCTCCCAGACCCACCCCTCCTGCACAGGGAGGTGAGGCCAGGCTCCCAGGCTCACCCCTCCTGCACGTGGAGGTGAGGCCCTGCTCCCAGGCTCACCCCTCTTGCACATGGAGGTGAGGCCAGGCTCCCAGGCTCACCCCTCCTGCACGTGGAGGTGAGGCCAGGCTCCCAGGCTCACCCCTCCTGCACGTGGAGGTGAGGCCAGGCTCCCAGACCCACCCCTCCTGCACGTGGAGGTGAGGCCAGGCTCCCAGGCTCACCCCTCCTGCACGTGGAGGTGAGGCCCAGGCTCTCAGACTCACCCCTCCTGCACGTGGAGGTGAGGCCAGGCTCCCAGGCTCACCCCTCCTGCACATGGAGGTGAGGCCCAGGCTCCCAGACTCACCCCTCCTACACGTGGAGGTGAGGCCAGGCTCCCAGGCTCACCCCTCCTGCACGTGGAGGTGAGGCCAGGCTCCCAGACCCAACCCTCCTGCACGTGGAGGTGAGGCCAGGCTCCCAGGCTCACCCCTCCTGCACAGGGAGGTGAGGCCAGGCTCCCAGACTCACCCCTCCTGCACAGGGAGGTGAGGCCAGGCTCCCAGGCTCACCCCTCCTGCACGTGGAGGTGAGGCCAGGCTCCCAGATCTACCCCTCCTGCACGTGGAGGTGAGGCCAGGCTCCCAGACCCACCCCTCCTGCACGTGGAGGTGAGGCCAGGCTCCCAGGCTCACCCCTCCTGCACAGGGAGGTGAGGCCAGGCTCCCAGGCTCACCCCTCCTGCACGTGGAGGTGAGGCCAGGCTCCCAGATCTACCCCTCCTGCACGTGGAGGTGAGGCCAGGCTCCCAGACCCACCCCTCCTGCACGTGGAGGTGAGGCCAGGGTCCCAGGCTCACCCCTCCTGCACGTGGAGGTGAGGCCAGGCTCCCAGACCCACCCCTCCTGCACAGGGAGGTGAGGCCCCGCTCTCAGGCTCACCCCTCCTGTACATGGAGGTGAGGCCAGGCTCCCAGGCTCACCCCTCCTGCACGTGGAGGTGAGGCCTGGCTCCCAGGCTCACCCCTCCTGCACGTGGAGGTGAGGCCAGGCTCCCAGACTCACCCCTCCTGCACGTGGAGGTGAGGCCAGGCTCCCAGACCCACGCCCTCTCTTGCCCTTTGTTGTTTGCTTTACCAGACCAGAGATGACCTCTCCTCAGGGGAAGAAGGTTACCCCACAGTAATCGGAGTTCAGATGGGGACAACTTGTGGGTTTTATTCAACCCTGAGGCTGTGAGAAGTGCCTCCGCCTCTTGGGAGTGGTCCGTCCCAGCCCATCATCTTGCCACGTGGGCAATGAGGCAGGGCTCCCTACTTCTCACGGGAAACCTGGGCCCGGCCCCATTTCTTCGAGACCCTCCAGGTTCTGCTGGGCTTGCCCCCAGAACCCCGGGGAGAAGAGCTCACCACAGGAAGCAGCTTCCCCGGGGACACTGCCAACCACTGAAGGGAACAGTGAGGCTCCCTGGACTTGGGGTTTGGGGCGGCTCGTCAGCTCCAGCCCTGGAGTGGAGCATGCCCGGGCTCGTTTGAGGCTGGTTGGCTTCCTGCCTCTTTTCTGTGACCAAGATGCTCTGGGTTTCCAGTGAGTAAGTTACGGGCGGTGGCCAAGCGAGGAGCGTTCAGAGCCTTTGATCTTTCAGCCCCTGGTCGCTGTGGGCTGTGTGTGTGTTTGCTGTTTGTCAGCACACGTCCGCACGCGCACGTCCCCAGGCTAACCCCACGCTGCGCCTGTGTGCACTGCATCACCCCCAGGGGTCCTTCCAGCCAGTGCTCATGGGGCGTGGGCCCCGAACCCTCCTGAGGAGTCCTCATCTGGCCTCTCGCACCCCTTGTGTGCAGGGCCGCCCCCGACTCCGCAGGGGCCCAGAGCCGGTTCGATCCCAGGCTGACGGCTCTCAGCTGGGCCCTACTCCCTCCCCCCAGCGTCCTCGCTCAGAGCCTGTGCTGCCCCAGCCCAGGGCGGGCCACACACGATGCAGGGGACATGGCCAGCTTTGCCCCTGCTGAGCCCTGTGGGCCAGTGGATTCCGGTACCTGCCAGATGAAGGCCGCTGGCTGGGGTGGGTGGCGCTGATTAGCCCCTGCTTTCCAGCCTCATCTCCGGCCCTTTCCTCCCCTTCCCCTGCATGTCCGGAACCCGCGGTTCTTATGTGTACTCTGAAGCAGCAGCTCCCCGGGTGACTCTCAGACCCTCCCCAACAGTAAGTCCGCACACACACTCCCCTCTCTGGTACACTTGCGAGGGGCACATTCGTGCACACACGTGCACACACACGCTCTGCTCTCTGCCCCCACCCCCGGCAAGGACCACAGCCCACAGCACCTCCGGCCTCACTTGTGCATTTGCTCCAACTCTGGGAGGTGGTCTCTGCATCTGCTGCTTCAGACCCAAGAACTTGACGCGTGCAACCCCAACAGTGCTGTCCACACGTGGAGAGTCTGTCCCCCCCGGCATCTTTGGCCAGTGGAACCTCTTCCAAGGCAGACTCTCACGGAGCCACTCACAGAAAGGTCCCAGGGGCCTGTGACAACGCCCCAAAACGGAGTCAGCTCAGCCGAGTCGCGGAGCTGGGACTTCCCAAGGGGAGCCAGAGAAGGTGAAAGGACGGACGTTTAAAAGCATGGATGCAGCTCACGGACACATTTTTAAAGAAACAAGGTGGAAAAGAGAGTGCACTGAAGACTTTCCCTTTTAGGAAGTTCAGGAGCAGCAGAACTCCCCCCTCACCCGCGGCTGATGGAAGGGGGTGCCCTGGGGAGACAGAGCAGAGAAGCGAGAGGGAGGCCCCAGCTGTGGAGAGGCTTCGAGGCTTGATCTGGGAGGTGCTGGTGGGGTGGTGCAGCTGTGAAGTGATGTAGCTAACATTTTTGTACTTCTCTTTAAAATGCAGTTTAAGAAGCTAAGAAAAAATTTTGTAGGAAACCTGAGGCAGGTAATGGTGCCCCTGCGGGAGGCCGAGCCCGGCGCACTGGCACCCCTGCTCTGGAAGGGACTCGGGCATCATCCCAGAGGCCGAGAGTGTGGGCTCGGGGCTGGAAACCAGTCAGCAGGGCCTCCTGAGGCTCATGTGGCTCAGACTCTCAGCCAACCGGCAGTCAGTGCCCTTGGGGCTCGACTGCTGGACCCTGGAGACGGTCCTTCAGAGCAAGGGCGTAGGGGCTCCTGTGTGCCCACCGCCCTCCCAGTTGCTCTGCTCTGATCACAGCCTCCTGCCCCCCCAGGTCCCCTGAGCCGGGGGCTGGGCTCTCCTCCAGGGGCCGAGGCAGAGCAGGGCCCTCGCTCCTGTCCCGCACCTCCCCGGGCACAGCGCCGGGCCCAGCACCATTGCCCCAGGGGCCCTGGCAATAGCCACAGACCCCAGGACCTCAGCAGGCACCGAAGAAGGAGGCCCTGGCCAGGTGTCTCCCGAGGCTGATTTGCTGTTTGTGTACCCACTCCCTTTTGAAGCATTGAGCTGACGCTTACCCTCACGCGGCCTCGAGGGCATCGCGCGTGGGTGATAGAGTTCAGACCATCTTCCTCTGGGCGATGAGCAGGCATCTGAGGCCACAGGGTGGATCTGGGGTCTTTGCAGGTTGGGGCCTGGGCCGGGAGGGAGCGGGGCCTGTGTCGGCGAACGGCAGTTTGGGGTGGCGGTCATCCCCCTGGTGTTGCCCTGTCTTAAATCACGCCCTCACAGGACTGAATTACAGGGAGCCTTCTCCAGCCCTGCAGCTGTGGTTTGGAGGTCGTGGGGGGAGGCTGCTGGGGCCCTGCGTGCAGTCCAGTCGTGACAGCTGCCCAAGGAGGACCTTTCCGGAGTGACCTTTGCTCTGGGGATGCGGCACCCGCTCCCATCCCAGGCAGGCTCTTTCCTGGGGCTCGCTGAGTGGGCTGGGGGACAAGCGGTTAAACCTCTCAGCTGGCCTGGCCTCATGCTGTTTTCTGAGGGGATATCCAGTCTCCAGAAGCATCCGTATGTCTGACGCAGTGTAGAGGCTCTCCTCTCACCCACACTCTCCTCAGCTGCTGGCTGCATCCACAGCGGGGCCTGGGCCGCTGGTTCTGGGAGAGGACCACTCGTCCGTCGGCGCGACCCTGGCCCAGACCTTTCCTCGTTGCCTTCCCAGCTCCTCCTCCTGCGTCCTGGAACCTACCTCCTGTCCTTCATTCCCCTTGGTTCCAAGGACAGGCACCGTCCAGCAGCCATCTCTATGGTGGGACCAATGCATAGCCCACGGACACCTGCCGGCTCATCGGGTGTCGCTCAGGACAGAGTGGAGTGGGCCAGGTCACTCCTGTCCTCGGAGGACAAACCCCACACGTAGCAGGGCCTCCCTTCCGTGCTCTGGGCCTCAGGGCCTGGGGTCAGGCGCCAGCCCCCAGGGCCCCGTGCGTGGAGCTTCACTACTCGTCAGCCGAACGGGAGGATGACCTGTCCCCCAAACACCCAAGACGCTGTGCGAAAGAGGGCAGATGAGGAAAGGAAGCACCCAGCTGCCTGGGAAACGTCTGAGTGGGTGTTAGCCGGATCGGAGGTGCAGGTGCAGGATGGGGACACTGGGCCGGAGCCTTTGGCACGTGGGTGGGATCTGCCTCCCAAGGGTAGACAGGACAACTGCAGGAATGGGTGCAGGTTGGGGGTCCTCAGACCCTATCCTGGTGTCTCTTTAGAATAATTCCTGCCCAGACACCCACTCCCTGACACGCGTGTGTCCTTACTGTAATGGAAGCTCTGTTTCTCTCATCCTCCCTGTGCCGCCTCCTTTCCTCAGCCCGGGCTCCGCTGCCTCGAGGGTGTAGTGCCGCGAGCCCCCATGTCCCTGTCCCTGCACCGAGACCCCAGCTACCCAGGCCTCCCCACTCCCCTCCAGGCTCGGGGTCTCTGTGCCGGGAGCCCTGCATTCCTGCTCACCTAATGAGCCATGCGGAGCCCCCTTCCTGTCCTTTCTTAGCCTCTTCACTGGCTCCCACTCAGACCCTGGTCCCCGTGTTCGTTCTTAATGTCCCTCATGCTTGGCAAAGTGACTGCACGTGGCAGGTGCTTAATAAATGACTGTGAGAGTGACAGCAGCCAGACAAGTGGCTAGCGGCCAGTTTTTGGATTTGCAGAACGCAGGGATTGTGCAGAGCCGGGGCTCTGGGGACTTGGAGGTACAGACTGAGGCAGGAGAGCTGTCAGACTAGCTCACTCTAAAGAGGAAACCGCATGGCCTTCAGTGGGGTGAACCCAGGCGGGCTGCCTGGAAGCAGAGGGAGGATGTGGTCGCCAGACCTCTTTCATCAGACTCTCCTGGCGCCCGCCCTGCGCCTCCCCTGGGCTCTGCCCTCCACAGCTCACTCCCCTGAGGCCCCACCTCGCGTGGTGAGCTTGGCCGGGGCTCCCTCCTTCTGAGGACACTTTGTTTCACTTCCCAGCCTCACTGTGGCCGGAGCCCCCATACCTTCTGGAGGAGACCCCTGGGTTGACCCTGGGGTAAGGGCTTCCTCCAGTCCCTACCATGCTCGCTCAGGGCCCCCAGGTGTAGGGACCATGATTTGTCTGCCGGTCCGTCCACAGAGCCTGAGCACGCCTCCATTCCGGCTCTCCCAGAGCGGGTGCACATTTGAGCCTCACTGGGTGGGTGAGCCCGCCCCCTGCCCACAAGTACAGGTGGGTGATGGCTGGTGGAGGGAGGCCCAGAGGGCCGAGCCTGCGAAGCCATCAGCTCTCCTGCCGGCTGGGGCCTTCTGGGTGGGAATTCTCTCCCTCTTTGTATGTCTGGTGTCACCTGTATTGAACTTGGACATGTCGGTGTGTTTCCTCGTTTTGTGCTCTGGGCTCCTGGAGGCCAGCTGGCTCGGCTGCCCGTGCCCTTGTGACCAGTTACTGTAATGGGCACCTGGAGAGATGGGGCTGCCCCGGCCTCAGCACGAGGGCCAGTGCGTCCTGGCAGCTTCCCCGGGGACCCCGGCTCCCTACTGAGAAGAGCTGACCCCAGGGAGCCGGCTGGGGCCGGGAGCATCTGGAAAAAGAGGTGCAAAGAGGGGGGAAGCTCTGAGTAGGGGTGAGGAGCCTCGTGGTGACCCTGGCTGACCCTGGAGGGTCACAGTGGAGGCTGCTCTGATGGGCCAGGCCCATCAGGCGGGCGGCCTGTGCATCCCTGGGCACTGAGGACCTGGGTGGGGCTTGCCACCTCCACACCGCGCGCGCGCGCGCGCGCGCGCGGGCGGGCGGCGGGTGCAGCTGGAGCTCTGTCTCGGATAGCCCAGGCCCAGGGAGGGAGGGGCTGAGCCTAAGCTGCCCTCAGGGAGGAGCTGGGCTGGGAGGGGAGGGTCTTGGAGGAGGGCCCACCCTTGGAGGGAAGAGGAGACAAGGGGGATTCTGGAGGTGCGGGGGACAGGGTGTTGACGGTCTGTGCCCAGCTGTCCTCATCTCAGCCTCTTGGCAGAAGGTTATTTGTGGAGAACCACAGGGTTCAAGACTGTGTAGGAGGTGACTCGGGGGACTCACCGGGGAGGGGCGTGGGGGGGGCGGTGTTGAGGCGTGCGAGGGGCAGGAGCCAAGGGAGGAAGCGGGCGCTGGGCGGGGTCGGCCAGTTGTGGACCTGCCAGAGGCCTGGTGCGCGGCATGGCTCCGTGGCCCGGAGCGGGCGCAGTGGTGGCTGGGAGGAGCCCAGAGGAGGGGCTGCGGGCAGTGATGGGACAGAGCCCCGGCCCAGCGGTGGGAGGGGCTGGAGGGTGGGGGTGGGGTGTCTCCGAGTGGTGCTACGGGAATCCTGTCTCCCTCCTGCCACCAGAGCCAGCCCCCCCCCACCCCTCCACTAGCTGGATGGATGCATCCTAGTGGCATCTGCTGAGAGCCTGTGTCCTACGGCTGGAGCCACGCACTCACCTGGAGGGTTTGTTCTCTGGCTCCCGCTCCCTCCCCTTTTACTGCACCACACGTCAGGGGTCAGCATCCTTCCGGCCTCCTAGCCCTGCCGCACCTGCAGGCACCGGTTTCCAGACACAGAGATGGGGGAGGATGGGCGAGCCCCGGAAAGCGAGGCAGCCTCATCCCAGGGCCAGTGCGCGTCCAGAGAGTTCTGACCTTGGGGAACCAGATCCAGGCCTCTGTCTGTTGGTGGGTCCCACGACCTCGGCTGATGGTGTTGACGTGCGAGGGCAGACTGCTGAAGTGATGCTATTTACAGATGCTGGGAGTTGATGGAAGCAAAAACTGAAACCTGATTTAGCCGGATGGATGTAATGCCCAAAATGGTACGGTTGCTAACGGCAGCTGCTTCCCGTTTGCGAGGCCTTGTCTTCAGTGCGGAAATTAGGGCGGATGTTGTCGAAGCCTCAGCTAATTACCGTGTTGAACTTGGCCCTTCTTGCACCTGTAGCACTGCCGTCTCCTTGTGACTTTATTTACGAAGAGAGCATATTATTCTGAGCCTCCGTCTCTAAATATGGTATCGAAGCTGCCAACTTCTCTGGGAACACGCAGCTCTGAAGTTGTCTGTATTGTTTCAAAGGCCCAGAGCCTGGAGCTGCCCCTCATGCATTGGGTTCGCCCCCCGCCCCCACACCCCCAGTAACTGCTGGTTATTTCTTCACCGTTGTCTTGGTGTTTCAGCTCAGGCCGGGGGGCAGGCAGAACGTTTCCAGGGAGGAGGCTGGGGAGGGTCTGCGGCTTCTAGTGGAAGGTCCACGCCCAAGCTCAGGGGAGAAGCAGATGGACGCGGGAGGCCCAAGCCCTGACTCGGCTTCGGCGCCTCCACAGACCCTACGTTCTAGTTGGGATGTGGGTGGATAGACCTGCAGGGGTGTCCCTGGTTGAGGGGGCGCAGCTCCTGGACGAGAAACTCCATGTGTCATGCCCAGCGTGGGCAGTGGGAGAGGGGAGTGGGGTTCTAACTTCCTGCTCCCACTGGGGGATGCGGGCCTGGGGATTGGAAAGATGCTGCTCCTGGCCTGACTGGACCTGCAGGCTGCCTGAGCTTCGTTGAGCTGTGTGATGCGTCAGCACCGAGTTTCTCCCTCTGCAAGTATGGACGGTGCCACGTCCAAAAGCACACCAGGAGGACCCCGTGAGGTACCAGGCACAGCCCCGAGTGGTGGTCCAGCGCCACACGCCCAGAGGGTGATGGTTTGCGGCCACTGGCATCTGCGTGTGGCAGTTCTCAGGGGACCGAGGCCTCTGAGGAGGTGGGAGGCCCTCAGAGCAGCCGAGGGGCCGGCTGGCCGTTCCGCACGCTCTCAGCAGCCCCGCGAGCGGGGGCCGCAGCTCCGAGCAGAGGGGCTCTCTGGCATGAAGGCCCTCTTCTAGCTACGTTTTTTTCCTTTCCTTTCTTCTCATCATTCTGTACCGCCTGCAAACAACCAACTCTGCCGACTTCTCTGAAGTGGTCCTGGCGCCGACACAGGGATGGTCGTGTGACCGTCAGGCTGTTAGAAGTTAGCGAGGGTGTGCAACCAGGCAGGCTCTCCAGAGGGAGACACGGAGACGGGACCCTCGTTGGGCAGCCACACAGACCCCCAGGCCCATGCCGGACATGGCGGCGATACCAGTTCACCTGGACACGGTTCAGAACCAGCGACTTGCAGCCACGGGTGGTCGTTTCGCTGTGAGGCTCGAGGTGGATTCACGTGGCTGCAGCCGTTCCCACAGCTCCCCCGTCCCGTGGCCTCTCTCGCGGCCCGGCCCCGGAACCTGTTGAAGCCTCCGTGTTCTTCCCCGTGGAGGGTTGGTTTGGCGCAGGCTGCTCCATCCCCACCTATGTGGAAGGAGGCGGAAACGGCCTCGGCGGGGGCAGCAGGCGGGAAGCGCACGGCAGACAGACAGGTGGACGGGTCCTCTGTGACGCGGACGGCTGGGCTGGGTGTCCGGGGCTCGTCTCCGGAAGGTGTAGGGCGTTTTCGTCGTGCCCCCGCTGTGTCTCCTGACATGCACGCTGCCCTGCCTCTCGGACGCGTCGTGCTTCTCTGCAGGCTCTGTGTTCCGGGCTGTTTCTGGTTCTGCTCCACTGGCCGACCTTTCGCCTCTGTGAGTATCTATACCGTCGACGTAGGGGCTGCAGTTTCCTGCTTCTCTGCCTGCCTGGTATCTTTAACTGGATGCCAGTGGTGTGAATTTTGGCTTTTCCAGTGCTGGATGTTTTTGTATTCCTACAAATATTTGCAAGCCTTGTCGTGGGATGTAAGTTATACAGAAACAGTGTGATGCTTTCGTGCCTCCGTCTTACCCTTTGACAGGCAGGACTAGGGCGCCTCTAACGTGGGGCTGATTATCCCCATCCCCACTTGCGAAGCTGCGTCCTCTACTCCATGTCCTGTGGTTTATGAGCTTCTTCACTGCTGAGCTATCTGATGTCCCGTGTCTGAAAACTGTTCCATAAATTTGGTTTTAGCATTTCAGGTGAGAGGGTAAAAATGATCCTTGTTATTCCTTCTTGTTAACCTGCAGTGGTTTAGAATTTTGAAATAAGGGTGACACACCATTATGTTGTACCCTTTAAACTAATACAAGGTTATATGTCAGTTATACCTCGGTAAAACTGGGTTGGGGGGGGGACAAATAAGGATAAAATTAGGATGCAAGAGGTACTTCTGACAGAACGGGAAAGCAGTAGGTCAGCTATGGCTCTCCCATGCTGAGTCTCCCCAGCCCAGGGCCCAGAGTAAACAGTCAGCTTTCATCAGAGACGTGAGGACTGGGTGGAAGTCTTTGAGGCCCTCATCCTCTGTGGAGACGGGTTACAACCAGGTCCAAACACTGTCCTGCGACCAGTGCTCTGGGTGGGCCAATGGGGGTGGCGTGGGCTGGCGGCTCCTCCGTTTCTTCCAAGCAGGTGTGACCCCTGCTTCTTCACCCAGATCCTAACTCTCAGGACACCCTGATTCTGCCACATCAGAGGTGACCCGACAAAACCCCAGGAAGGAAACAGGAGAGACGTCACTCAGGGCTTCCTGCCGCAGAACGTGGGGGAGATGTGGTCTTGCCTGAAGCTCCGTTTTGTTTTTCCGTTTGCACGACCTATTTCTCACGAGCTTCTACGTCAGTGGGCATCTGGGGGCAGGGGCATCCCGCCGGACCTGAATATGAGTCCTGCCCGCGTTTCTGTGTCCGGGTGCTGACTTAATGCACTTCACCCAACAGGCGACGCCCAGTCACCAGAGGGCAGGCTCAGCACGGGAGGTGACGGAGGGGAGGAGCCGTGGGGCTCCTGGGGGGCAGGACTTCAGTGTCCTTTGGGTGGCCCCGCTGGGATCCGGGTCTGCACCCCAAAGCATGATCTGGGCGCTGGGGTGTGGTCATTGGGACTTTCCTCCACGGAGATAGGTAGGTGCATAGGGACCAGCTCTCCCTGATCACTCCCTCCTTTAGTGGTTTTTTTTTGTGTGTGTGTGGTACGCGGGCCTCTCACTGTTGTGGCCTCTCCCGTTGTGGAGCACAGGCTCCGGACGCGCAGGCCCAGTGGCCATGGCTCACGGGCCCAGCCACTCCGCGGCATGTGGGATCCTCCCGGACCGGGGCACGAACCCGCATCCCCTGCATTGGCAGGCGAACTCCCAACCACTGCGCCACCAGGGAAGTCCCCTTTAGTGTTTTTTGAACAATTTGTGAAGTTAATATCTTGTAATGTACTGTACACAGAGTGACATGTAACGTCTCAGTTTTCCTGTCATCGTCTCTGTCTTCATAACTACATAAGTAGCCACTTTGAGGCCAGACTAGTAGCAATTCTTTTCCCTTCTGGGTCCTGGCATAGTGGTTGCACATAGTAGGCAGTTAGTGGGTTTGTGTAGTGTTGTCGAGTTGTGGGCCAGTGTTTCACAGAAGTGGTCAAAGTGTAAGGGCTAAGCCGTCAGCCATTTCTGAGGTCTCAGCTGGGACACCTTCAGCCTGTCTTCTTGGAAGCACATGGTGGGACTTAGCAAGGCCTTGTGAAACCGGCCCCTGCAGCCTCCCCAGGAGCTTCTGTGTGGTAGCCCTGCCCACAGCCTGGAAATCCAGCTGCAGGTGGGCCCAGAAAAAAGCAGAGATGACTTCCATCTTCAGTAGATAAGCAGGCATGACAGTGTCTCAACCTGCGGCTGAAGTGCAGGCGATGTTGGAAGGAGCCAGGCCTGGCTGCCCGCTGAGCCCAAGCCTCTCCTGGGGCCTCGGTTCGCCCAGCCGGGGGAACAGCAGCCAGCTGGCTCTGTCTGACCGTTTCTGCCCAGGCTCCAGCTGCTTTCTTTCCTTCCCATCACGTGTCACTCACATGGGCAATAATAACCCTGAAAACCAAGTACGTGCAGGATGGGATTTTTTTCAGCCAACTTGAGCTCCCTCCACTGGACGCTTTTTGACTCGGAACCTCTGTGTCCTCACCCGCCGTCCACTCATCCTCATCCTGGTCGGGGACACAGGTTCCTCAGGCCTCCATGTCCCTGCAGGCTGCCTGGACCTCCCCACCCTCCTGCCCTGCCCTCGGCCGTGGCTTCGACAGGTGCCTTCACTCAGCTTCCCTCCTGGGAATCCACATCCCTACCTTCCCTACCGAGTCATCCAGGCCAGCGACTCAGAAACTTCAGTGAGCGTCAGAGTCCCCTGGAAAGCTCCGGGCCCAGCCCCGAGTCTGACGCAGTGGGTCTGGTGGACCCGTGTCTAAGAAATAAGTTGGGGGAGAGGCTTGTTTTGCAGGATTCCACCTGCCCCTTGGGGGGGCCTCCTTGGTGAAGGTGAAAGAAGCACACTTAGCCGTGGAGAGATTCGGCTCTGGGTGTTTATAAGGTGACCGCAGAGTATGCCTTGGCTGAGGTTCAGGCCTGTGTTCAGTGCGGAAGGAACAGCGAGTCTGATGGCGCAGCTGGAAAGGGTCACGGGGCCTCCGGGTGCCTTCCCGCCAGAGCAGAGAGCATTTGTGGGGAGATGGCCCTGCAGTGCCAGCCGCCGCTTCCCCAGTAGTTCTAAGACTTGACCACGAATTACTTCCCAGATTAACCGTCTGGGCCTCCGTCGTGGTGTCTCTCCTGTTACCTTTGATTAGCACTTCTGTTTGGAAGGAGGCTGTGAGTCGCTGGTGACCCGGACCCTTCTGAGACCAGCGTGTGCTCGGGGCGCCACCTTCTGCAGCCGCCTCGACTCCGCCAGTTACTGCAAAGGGAGAAAGAGCGGCTAGCTCTGGCCTCACCTCCTCTGCCCGGCCTCCTCAGAGGAACTCAGAGCTGTCCTCTGTTGCTTTTATTTCTTCCAAATCCTCAAAGCCAGAGCAGTTAAGAGTTATGGTGTGAAGCCGTTGAGGATTCCGCGGTCTCCCTGGGCGGCCGTTCCTGTGTCTGTTGGCGCGTCTGAGCCCTGGACTGAAAGAGCAGGTTTCCAGCCTGTCTGAGCTGTGCCTCGCAGGCCAGCGGGGGCCACCGTCCACCCCTCCACTCGCTCAGCCCTTCAGTCACTCTTGCATCGAGCGCCGCCGTGTGCCAGGCCCTGCGGAGCATCGTCTCAAAACCCACGGTCTCGCTGGACGAGAGAAGGAAGAAGAGAAGATGAGGTCTAGAGGGCAGCGTATCCTCTGTGCAAACAGGGCTCAAAGGGGGCAGGGAGGCTGCGGCAGGGACCCTACAGCTCTCCTGCTCAGAGAAGCCCCCGGGGGCTGGAGGGGAGGGGCAGGAGCTGCGGTGCGGGCCCAGCGATGCCCGGGCTGCCTGGGGCTGAGGGGCAGCGGGGGGGTGGGGGTGGGGAGTGGGGCCGCGGGAGGCCGGCCTGGTCGTTCTCTGGACTTCGAGTATTGCTGCACCACCGCAAGTGGGTGAGTCCGCATCCCCTCCCTGCTCAGGGCACGGCCTTTGGGCCTCTGTCTGCTGACCACCCCCCAGCCGTGTCCTTCATTTCTAACCCTGCCTTTACCTGGGGGTTGATAGCCTAAAACAAATGTAGAGAGAACCTTCTAGACGAAAAGTTTTCAGCTGTGCTGGGTCTTGGGCCCCTGAGAACAGCCCTGTCATCTGTCACCATCTCCCAACCTACCCTCCACCGGTCTCACCTCCCCAGGGTCCGTTGTCACACGTGGACCAGACCGTCTGAATGAAGGTGACTCGGGCCTCACTCCTGCCTACAGCCCCCGGGGGCCCCTGGCTCTCAGAGTAAATCCGGGCTCCTCCCTGCAGCCCACAGGCCACGCGGGGCAAAGAGTCGGCCAGGGCCCCAGCCCCGCACCCCTGCCAGCCTAGGCTCCTGGTGCCACGGGGTGATGGCCTCCCCCTCCTCGGGCCTGGGTGCTGGGCGTGGAGCGGCGCTGGTGCTGTGAGGGCCGCGTGGGGACCTCGTTTCCTGTGACGGCGTGTCCGGCACTAGGGGCCCTCGAGTCTCCTCGCAAAATTGTATTCTTACTGTGAGAGTATTGTCTTTGAGGCTGTTGTATGGCCAAGGAAGAAAATCTTCAATCCTTTAAAAACCAATTTGGAACAGTTTCTCGTTTCATTCCGAGGGAAGGAACACTGTACTTTGGAGAACGAGGATCTGTGAACTGTGCAGGGCGGGGCCTCCTCAGTGACAGTCGGGCTTCAAGTCCTGCTGGAGGCCAAGGCCAAGGTGGCGGCGTGCGTGTGGGCCAGGCCAGAGCAGCCAGCCTGGGCTCTCAGGGGGCTGCACCGGCCGCCTGCAGTCACCGGGCAGGGGGTGCAGATTCAGATCGGAAGGCTGGGCCGTGACGCCCAGCTCCCCACGCGGGAGCTGATGGCTGAGGCTCGGCTCAAGACCGGGTACAGAAAAATGATCCGCGGGGGTTAACTCACGCTTCTGTAAACCTTTGTATTTAAAGGGGGATGAATGTGTGTTTGAAATCTGTTCCTGTTAGGACTTCTTATTGCTGAATTTGCAGCACTGTTCCTATGTTAATATGTTCTTAAACATGTAAGTTTGCGGGAGAGTTTATTGAGTTGCCCCTGAGGTTTTAGTTATAGAAGTCCTCTTCTTCTGTGGGATCTTAGTTCCTCAACCAGGAATCAGACCCAGGCCCTGCAGTGGAACTGCAGAGCCCTAACCACTGGAGCGCCAGGGAAGTCCCCAGAGAAGTCTTCACACCCTGTTCTCAGATCCAGCTGAGAGAAAGATGAACGTCTAAGAGATGGAAATTTAAGTGCTAACTTTATTACCAACAAATCTCAGTGGAGGAACATGGGTCAGATCCGGAGGCTGTGGAGCTCGCTAGCGCCTCGCCCTCAAGCATAGACCTGGGCCTCCCGCCCGAGGGCTTGGCCCCCTTGTCTAGAACTGCTGCCCTGAGCCAGCTGGGAGCAGGGAGGGGACCCCCCAGGGCTGAGCTCCTCCTGCTTAAGAAGACAGACCCACAGGGGCGTCCTGCCCCACCCCCGAGCATTCACAGGCGAGCATTCAGGGTGGGGGGTGGACAGGGTTGCCGTCCCTGCCCGGGCCCACCTCTCTCAGCCTTCCTCCCGCTTTGGCTGGTAGGTTCTTGTCCACCTCTGAGCTCTCAGACACCCTTGTGGGGTGGGAGTGTGGTGCCAGGGATGAGCCCTGTGCTCCCCGTAGAGACCCCCCAGCTGGGCTCCTAACCAAGCCACCGACGGGGAGGAAACCTTTGTCAGATCCGCCGTGAAACCTTAGCTCCCAAAGCCACTGCGTCTAACCTGGGGAGCAGCAAGGTCTTTTACGGCACCTCAGGCTTTGTACGGAGTGGAAAAAACATGGTGCTCCCGCGGCCCCGGAAGTCTCACCATATGTCGGAAGCTGTCCCAGCCTAATCTGCACGTTTTGTTTTTAATGACTTCCTGATACACCTGGCTGTTGTTCAAAACAGGGAAATTCAGAAAAGTGTGAAGAGGAAAATCAGTCACCATAATCCTACCAGTAAATATGAATAGAATACACGTGTAGGAGGAGAATGAGTAGAAACGTTGCGAGCGTGCTGTCGTCTCCTGCGTTCTTCTCTGTGTGCGAATTTACGTATGTTGTGAACGAATTTGGGATGGTGCTGCATCAGTATTTCTGTTGCTTTCTTCATTAAATTGTGAGAATTTTCCAATGACATCGTTGGAAAATTGACAGAAGTCAGGGGGTCCTCCCGCTGGAGTCCTCCAAGCCCTCCGCCCACACAGAGGAGAGCCGGGCCCTGGCCCCGCTGACCCCCGGTCCCCGTTCCCAACCACGTGTCTCTCCAGCCCCTCTGCCTGCTATTCCTCCTTGGACATCCAGGGCTTCCGCCTCCTGTCCCCTCCCCAGGTGTCAGCAGGCCCCTCCTTCCTCAGTAAGGACTTCCGTGGCCTCCTGAAGGCAAAAGGGCCCTGTGGGACTGGTCACCTTGGTCAGAAGTGCCTTGCAAGCGCCCAGGCAGCCCCCAGCCACGCGCCCCTGGGGACCTCGCCCCCCTCAGTTCCCTAGAGTGTGCACAGGCAGTGGTGCCCTGTGGCCCCCTCTTTTGCTGGAAAACAGCCTTTGTCTCCTTTAAGTTCACCTTCAGGGGGAATTACCACAGGTCCTTCAGGAACCTTGGAACGTCCAGTCCGGGGCCCTCGGCTTTCAGACACACCCTGCGGAGGGGCTCAGGACGAAGAGGGCGGCCTCGTTCCCGCAGGCGGGGTGAGCCCAGGAGGAGGGGGCGCCTCAGAGCAGGGCCGCGTTGGCAGGACAGTTGGGCCCCCCTCATGGGGAGCACCTGGCGGCTGGCAGAGGTGGGCTTTGTCCAGCCCAGGGTGATGGGGGCTGAAGTGAATGCCGTTTGCCCCTCCCCGCTTCCGTTTTTAGACATCACCTCTCCCCAAATCCTTGCCTCTAATCAGCCTTTTCCCGCAAGACGAGGCAGTTGTGTGCAGCTCCGGTGTTGGCCTGCGTTGACCTTGGTGGATGGATGTTTCTCGTTTAACCTCAGGTACCGGAGGGCGGCCTCAGTTCGCCTGTGCACCTTGGCAGCAGAACTGCAGGCTCATTCGTCGCCTCAGGCACCTGGGGACAGAGCAGGCTCGAGTGGGAACGCAGGGGGCGGCGGGGGCTTGGCGGGGAGGCAGCTGGCTGCGCTGGTGGTGGGGCAGCAGCCAGGGGCGGTTGTCCTGTGATTCCACCACACCCTCAGGGCCCCCGGCCTTGCTGCCCACCGTGTGAAATGTTAACTTGCAGGATGGTAACCTCCTCCCGCGTGGGGGCCTGTCCCACAGCAGGTGTAGGACACACCCTCCAGTGGGTGGGGACAGCCTTGCACCTGGTGTTAACAGACATCTCGCGTTCGCCGTCCCGCTAAACACAGGCTGGGGCTGCTAGCAGGCCCGCGAGGTCACCGGCACACGCTCGTAACAAAAGGGGGGGAACAGAACCTCCCCGCCCGAACCTCGGTAGCTGTAGCTGGCCTCCCAGTGTGAGAATTTGCGTGACCTAATTTTCGTGCCAAAAAAAGGTCTGATTTTTAAAGACACATTTGAATCTCCAAAATGAACCCAACCCCTCCAACTGCCAAAGGCACAGGTATACCTCACTGGATATGTTGTTTTTACCCTGAAGATGCCGCAGGGCTGGATAAGCACCCCCATGCCGTGCGTGAGGGGAGCTGTGGTGTGTCCGGTGAGACGGAGAAGAGAGGCGTGAGCCGTGGTCCTGCCGCCTGGGACCTGCTCAGTTGGCGCAAGGGCCACACGAGACTTTGGGGGGACAGCGGCTCTCGGTCCCCCGTGCTTGGCTGGTGGTCATCAGCGGCCACCTGCGCTCGACCAGCCCGGCCAGCTGTCAAGAGCCTTGGTGCTGGGGGCTCCCGCTGTGCCCCGGATGCAGCCTTTGGGAGGGGGGAGGGGAGCTGGGGCTCCATTCTCACCACCCCTCAGACGGTTTAGTTGGTGAAAAGCAGAGTGTTTTACACCCAAGAAGCACTGATCCAAATGCCCATCAGCCGCCTGCCTGCCCCTGCCAGCGAAGGGGGGCTCCTGCAGTGTCTCCTCACAGAAGCTTCGGGCAGGCGAAGACCGTTCCTCGCCAGCCGCTGAGTTTGTGAAGCTCTGAGGAGTAACAGCCGCCTGCCACCGTGACGACCTGTGCTGTCCTCAGCCCCCGGTGGGAGAAGTGGATTAAAGGAAGCGCCAGCAGAGCCGCTGTCCAGGTCACGTGGATGCTTCACGGGGCGGGGGCTTCCACTCTGAAGCCGGCTCTCCTGAGAGCGGCAGGGTCTCTGGGGGCTGTAGAAATGCAGAGATATGGGCACCACCCCAGGCCTGCTGAGCCAGAATCTGCGTCTTGAAAGGCTCCCGGGTGGCAGCGCCCACTGAAGTGCAGCTGGATCTGACCAGAACGGGCAGCGGGGCTCAGAGACACGTGCTGTCCCTACGTCTGAGCCCTGTCCTCCAACCCCTGAGTCCCGGGAAGGGAGGACACACATCGCTCCCCGGGGCGCAGTCACGGCCCGCTGCTCCTGTGCGGACGTGTGGGGACCACAGTCCTCCCGCTGGGTCAGGGCGGAGCGGTGGGCGTGCGCGCCTGTTCCCCGTTGTTTTCCTTGAAAACCGCCGGGCGCGTCCCACCGATCGCTCTTATCCCTGACGTCTTCCCTTGTGCCTGGCTTCCCAGTCTTCCTCCTGTTTTAAAGGTTCCGTTCAGTCTAGAGCCCTCTGGACGGAACCAGTGGTCTGGTGACCTGCCTGCCCAGGTGTGGGCGTGCGCACACACTGCCGGTCCGTGCCTGGGTTTCCTGATTCTGCAATTGCGGTTTCTGATACTGACGCAGCAGGGTCCCCGGGGACTGAGTGAGGGACTCCAGGGCTGCTGCTTTGGGGACGAATGGGATCATCTGAGCCCGGGGGTGTCGTCGGTGCCCTTATTTCTGTACAGAAATCTGCCACGTGCAAGCAGGTCTAGACCGGGTTCTGGTGCCCATAAGCAAAGGCATCATGCCTGGCGCTTCCTGCTTCTGCTCTTCCGTTGGCGCTGCAGGTGGGCGCACACCACGGGGTGGAGGAGGCCGGCCCTCGGGGGTCAGAGGGCCCCCGAAGGCTGCGAGGGAGGGGGTTGGGCACCGGCTTGCTCTCCGAGCAGCACTGCTGATGGGGCAAACGATTAAAGCCTTAAAGCAGAGCGAGGCCGCTGAGCCTGATTGGAGGCAGCGTTTCAGGGCTAAGCCTGGACTTAGATCACGCGGTTTGGGGCCTGGAGTGAGTTTTACAAACCCCCGTGAAGGACAGGAGTTTGTAGTGGAAATGCTCACAGCCTGTGCCTGAGCCATCTGAAGGCGGCTGCGCCCCCAGCGCCTGTGATCGGCTTGGCCTCTGGACACAGCTTCCCTCCCTCTCGCTGCGCAGATCCAGCGCTGCTGCTTTTGTTTGGTTTTAACTCATCGAGATGCTGCCAGCCGCAAATCCCGGCCGGTATACAAGGGAGGACCTGCAGGGCCGAGGGACCCTTCCTGGCCTGGCCCACGGCTCCAGGCTGATGGGAGGACGTGGCACAGCGCCTGCACCAGGTGCCCTGCAGATCCACAGCCAGCACCATGTGGCCTTCACCTGCCTGCAGGGACCTCGTGCCCTTGAAGGCTCCCTTGGTGCACACACTTCCTCTCCTACTCCCGTCAGGATCCAGTGTGTCCTTCCAGCACCGCCCCCGCCCCGCAAAGGCTTCAAACCCTTCACACTGGCACCTGGGACGGTGACCCAGCGCCAGCACTGAGCTCACGCCCTGGCCCCTGCTCATGCTTTCCTTGGACCCCACCGTCCCCACCTGGTCTACGGGTGTGTCTTGTTCCAGGAGGGCCCTTGTTCTGCCCCCTCCCCGAACCTTGCAGGCAGGGCTCTGCTGGCAGCCTGAGGCCTCTCCACTGGAAGTCTGGTCAGCCTAGGGTGGCCACGTGCCGGGGAAGCTGCGTCCTGCTGGTACACGAGGTGGGGAGCACATGGGGGCCGCTCCCACCCTAGGCACCCCCTCTGGGTGTTTCCCAGGCAGCCCCGCTCGGCCAAAGTGGGGAGAAGGGAGCAGCCCCTGGAAACACACCTTTTCAGTAGAATGTCCAGGTGCCACCCTGGCCTTCGCTGTGTTTTCTCCGCACTGTTCGTACTGGATGTGCTGTTGGAAGGGTCTGGCAGCTTGAACACTCTGGTGGCTTTGAGGCGCGAGCAAAAGGCTGGACATGGGGTGCGGCTACTGTCCACTGACGCCTGCCTCTCCCCTCTTTCCTTAGCTCAACGATGCCGCCAAGCAGCTGATGGAGATGGACAGGCTGGGCCCGGCCTCAGCGTCCGGCTGCCTCACCTTCATGCCCTCTGACCCCGGTGTGGGGGCCAGTGCGGCCCCGGGTCCCACTTCAGGCAGCACGGGGGCGGTCAGCGCCTTCCAGCGGCGTGTGGACAGTAAGAAGAATGCCAAGAAGCGACACTCCTTCACGGCGCTCAGCGTGACGCACAGGTCCACACAGGCCGCCAGCCACAGGCGCTCCATGGAGATCAGCGCCCCCGTGCTGATCAGCTCCAGCGACCCACGGGCCGCGGCCAGGATCGGGGACCTGGCGCACCTGTCCCGCAGTGCACCCACCCAGGTAACGTCGCTGGGGCCGGGGCTTCCTCTTCGGCTCCGCTTGCTCCCCGTCCCTGGTCCCTGGGTGGGTGTGAGGGAGGCCAGGCAACAGTGCCTTTTGGGGTCCCCACCCGACGGCCCTTGGTCTCAACCAGCATTCAGACGGCCGAGGGGGATGTGAGGTGCTTCTCAAGTGCCTGTGACTCGGCCTCTCAAGGTCCCGTCCCAGCCCGCCTCAGCCCTCCGACTCGGGAGAAAGGCCGGGTTAGTGCTGCTGTGTCTTCAGCATCTCGTGACACTGGCTGACGTGCTCCCTGTGGACAGAACCAGAAGTGACCATGTGTGTACAGAGCCCTCCTCTGTGGGACGGGGCACTGGTTCCGTCCACCGGGGAAGCAAAGGGGTCACCTTGCTCTCAGCCAGCCAGACCAGGCAGCCCTGGAGCCAGGCTGTTGCCGCGTCCACGCTGGTCCTGCTTGCCGCATGACAGGCCGGTCAGTCGAGAGGCGAAGTGTGGGAGCCACGAATGAGATGACCGGGCCCTGGGACCCATTTTCCCGCAGTGACACTTGAAGTGAAAGTTGAGACCAGGCTCAGGGCTTTAGTGAGCGTCGTCAGAAAGGGTGCCGAGGTCAAGGGAAGCAGTTTGCAACCTGGCTGTGGCCCTAATTCAGCTGTCGGGAGACAGGAGGGGTGGTGCTGAGCGCCTGTGAGTTGAGGGCCAGCCACCAGGGCTGCGAACGGCAGGTACCAGCGTAGGTCAGTGGTCACGGGTGGGACCCAGAGACCAGCCCCGCCCCCTCTGCCCCGACCTCCGGCGCCACCTTCTGGGTCTGCATCCTCAGACTCCAGCTGCCTGCCTCTGGCGGCCCCTCGCGCCCTGCGGTAACGCTGCCCTTCACCTGGGTGCTCCTGGAGGTGCCCGTTGCCTCCCAGGAGCTCTGAGCACCTTAGCGTGGCCTGAGGAGCCCTTCAGACTTCGGCCACCACCCTGCCGTCTTTCTAGCATCTCCACCGGTCTCCCCTGCGCCATCCGCAGAGATCCTGCACCTGTGCGCCCGTGCTGGCCTGGCTCCCCCTCCCCCCGCGGCTGTTCCTGCCCCTCCCCGCCCCCTCCCCCTCCCCCTCCCCCTTGCGGCACAGACACGCGCCCACGCACACGAAAGGCCTGCAGCCCTCTCGCACCCGCCGACCTAATCTTTGGCCTGCAGGGCTTTCCCCTGCATCCATCGTGGACTGTGTCGCTTTTGTCGCTAGTATTCATGGCCTTCTCCTCGACCCCTGGACTCGGAGGTCCTGGGCAGGGACGGGATGTCGCCCACCCTGTGTGCCGTGTCCTGTCTCCTGACCCCGCACCCGGCCGTCCCTCCTCGGGTGGCCATGGGACCCGAGTCAGCCATGCTGCATTCTGAATGGTCTGAGCATGAAACACCGTGGCTCCAGGGATGCCACTTGACGCCCCCCTCCGTGATGGCTCCCACGGGCTCAGGGCCCACACCGCCGGCTGCCGAGAGGGCGCAGCTGTGAGGCGGCCAGCTCGCTCCCGCACGCCGTGTGTCCACCACAGGCAGCGGGGCTCCCAGGGGAGCGAGGTCGGGCTGGGCCTCCGATGCCCGCCGTGCTCACACTCGACCCTGATGAATCATTCCTCCCTGCCGTGCGGAGAAGTCCAGGCTCGGCCGAGGTCCTCATGAGCAGCGGAGCACCGCGGTCACCTTGCTGCTGGGGAGGGAGGGTTAGCGGGAGGGACGGGGAAAGAGGCTGTCTAGACCAGCTCCACCGCGCAGGGTCCAGATGTCTGCTTGCTGAGGTCGGGGGTCAAAGGAGGTGATTGCCCACAGCTCAGAGCGACCTGTCATCAGGTGACCCAGGTCGCCCCCCCCACCCCCGCTGCCTGGGAAACCCCAGGGGGTGCAAGGAGCTCCTGGGCCGGGCAGCGTGGCCGGTTATGCCCCGGAACGGGCAGCTCCAATCCTCCAGGCCTGCTTCCCGCGCACACCGCGCGTCCGCCACAGGCGGGGGGCGCTGCGCCCTCACCCCGACACCTGCAGCTGCGTGGGCCGAGCCCACCTGCCACCTGTTCGGTAGATAGGAGCCTTGCTGGGGCAGAGCCACACATGCTGACTTGCATGTCGTCTGCCCAGCTGTTTTCAGGCCACAACAGCGGGGCTGGTGGTTGTGAAGAGACCACGTGACTCAGGGACGCTAAAATTCTGACCACCCGGCCTTGTGCAGGGCCGATGGCCCAGTCCCGGGCGGCAGTGTACCCACCGCCGTGGCAGGGGTGGCGTGTGGCCGCCAGTGCACTGGCCCCTACAGGCTCCCACGTGGAGATGTTCAGTGGCCAAAGCAAGTCCTCCCAGTCTGGCTCTGCTCAGTGGGGATGGGGGTGGAGTGGGGTCCAGGGCACCCAGGGGGAGCCCAGGTGTTTGGGAACAGCCCACGGCACCATTTCCCTAGAGGCTCCGTGTTGTCTGTAAGCTTGAACTGCTCGACGCAGAGGCCGGCAACCTCGGAGAGCAGAGGTGACCCACGGAAGCTGAAACCGGCATCTCTGTGCCCGCCGTCCGTGGACGGCCGTGGGTGGGGCCTGCACCCAGCAGGCTCTCACCAGACTCGGTGTTTCTCAGCTTCAGAGAGACCACGACTTACAGGCCAGCTTCAAATAAGCCAACAGAAGCTCTTGAGATCAGAAAGATGTGCTTTAAAATCAGTGAGGAGGGGAGTGTTTGAAATTCAGCAGCGAGAACATCAAAAGGGAGCATTTCTCTAGCCTCTGAGGAGTGAATTGGAAGAGCCCTCCTGGAAGCTTCCGGGCGTCTTTCAACGCATCCGCCTGTGTGTGGGGTGGCCTGCAGCCCCTCTCGCCACCTCTTCTTGTGTCGGCCCGGGGCAGGCTCTAAGCGGGGAGTGCGGGCACCGACGCGCCGGGCTCCCCGCTGTCAGCCCACCTCCAGGCTCCTGCGCGCACTGCCCGTGGGGAGCCTGGGCTTGTGTCGAGCATTTTCAGAAAGTTACAAAGGTAATTCTGTGCCTTGTCCGGAGCAAAATAAAAAAAAAAGTACCAAGCAAGCACGAGACAACTAAACCGTCTCATCCTTGAGGACGTTGTACAAGAAGAGCTTTCCCTGCAGACGTGGGCAGTGCTGTCCCGACTCGCTGGCTGCAGGAATGAGAACACTGGCCGCCCGGCCCGGGCTTCTCGTCCACCACGTCAGCTGCCGACCTTGTCTGTTCTGCTGCGACGTTAAGGGCAGGGACTGCTGGGCGCCGGCCATCGCCAGCGGCTGAGGGACGGGCCCCTGGGCCTGGTGAGCTGCCGGCCCCTCCATCCTCCCTCTCGTTTGGCGAGCTCTTGGCTAAAGGAGCAGCCCGGGCAGATGCAGGAGGACCCTTGTTGGACCCCAGCCCCTGGGACCAGCTGGCCCACCAGGCGACAAGGACACCGCTCGGGGCAGGGAGTGCGTGGAACGGCACAGGGAAAGGCTGCAGCCGCTGGGGGGTGGGCCTGCTCTGGAAGGAGGCGAGGCCTCCTGTGGGACTCCATGTCTCCTTCAGGCCCTGCTGCAGAGGCTCATGGCTCATGGATGAGGATGCTCAGGACCCTCCCCACCTCCCCGCTCCTCTCGCCCAGCCCTGCCCCTCCCAGGCCCACCATGTGGACCACGGTACGGGCGCGGCTGCACACCCAGGCCCTGCAGCCGTGGCCCGACCATGGCCACCACTGGCCGGCGGCCTGGGAGCTCGGCCGAGACGGAAGCTGTGCTCGGACCCTCAGTGCCCGCAGGGGCCCTCCACACGGGGGCTCGCGGATACATGGATGGACGACAGACACGCTGAATGGGGCTGCGGGCTCTTGAGTCCCACCTCTCCATAGGAGGCACCTTCTGTTTGAAGGCAGGAGACAGGTCACTGGGATGTGAAAGTCATGCATTTTGTGCAAAGCCAGGGATGATGCTTTCGTCTGTGGACACACGTGGAAGTGGGGGGTGGTCTACACTAGCTACTGGCACCTTCCTGTGAACAAAGACCACCAAGCAGGTGGACTCGTGTGTGGGGAAGCAGAGCGAGGAGACCGCCTGTGACTTTTTTTTTTTTTTTTTTGCGGTACGCGGGCCTCTCACTGCTGTGGCCTCTCCTGCTGCGGAGCACAGGCTCCGGACGCGCAGGCTCAGCGGCCATGGCTCACGGGCCCAGCCGCTCCGTGGCATGTGGGATCTTCTTGGACCGGGGCACGAACCCGTGTCCCCTGCATCGGCAGGCGGACTCTCAACCACTGCGCCACCAGGGAAGCCCCCAGCCTGTGACTGTTTTTGGTGGAAAAAGGCTCCACCTGTTGGTTCAGAGTCGAACCTCGCGATGCCCGATGGGTGAGAAGTAGCCTGTAACTGCCTCCCCCAGCCCCCAACACGTTAGCGCTTTGCGATTTTCACCCCTGCACTGAGCAGGTCAGCCTGTCCCGCTTTTGGCACAGCTGTGGCCGTTTGTCCCCGCTGCTGGCCCCGTGGGATGAGGGCAGAGGCCAGAGGCTTGTCCTCTCACTGCAGACGACACCTCAGGCGGGTCGGCCGACTTCTCAGCGTGCTGGACTGCTGCCGCGTGGGCAAGAGCAGCTGGGTGCCAAGAAAACCTTATTTACAAAAGCAGGGACAGCACGGCCAGATGTGACCTCGGAGGAGTCTGTCGACCGCCGAGCGGACCTGGACTCAGAAGCTCAGGACTGAGTCAGTAGTTTGTGGGCCGGTCGGGCCACCTGAGGTGAGCTTGGCCTCCTGGTTGCCTCTGCCTCAGGTGGCCAGCCAGCTTCCTGGGGCTGATGGACAGAACCGGGGACGTTCTGTCGGCACAGAGCGACCGGCTCCCTCTCCAGGACAGACCGTCTCCTCCAGGTTCCTTGGCCTCCGACCTCCAGCTGCCAGCCCAGGCTCCGCCCACCGTCCTCCCCGCCCAAACCCCTGGCCCTGCTGGCTGTTGGGTGTTCTTTTTGAAACCAAAGAAAGAGTCGGGCTGTAAACATTTTACTCTGAAGCTGTCTTTGGGAAGCACGTCCCTAAGAGCCTGATGTTCACCCCGTGTCGTGGAGTGGTGGCGTGCGCTGAATGAAACGTGCCCGTTTCACGGCTCCTTTTTAGGGTGAGGACAGTGCTTTCTGGACACGTGTTAAAAGTTAAAGTGAGGGGTTTCTTCCTAGGGTCTCGGTCTGTGTCAAGGAAGGCAACTTGGAGCCCTCTTTTAGCGGGGGTGCAGCTTGCCAACCCGCAGACCCTTTTCCCTTTTTTAAATCCCAGTGGGAAATAAAAGGCCTGGCTCGCAGCTACTGCTCAGCGGCCCCGGCAAGGGCAGCAGTGGAGCCTCTGGCATCTGCTAGCGACCTGACGGTTTAGAATCAGGGTCCGGGGGCGCTCGGCATAGACTCCTGTCCAATGCCTGTGGGCTGTTGCTGAACGAGGCCTAAGGGATCACTGGAGTCGCCCACTCCATGGGCTCAGTGACCCCAAGGACTGAGCCACTGGCATCCTCACACTGTTGGTGGCTCCCCCGGGTTGGGCCGTGCTCGACTTCTGGGCTGAGCCCCAGCACGCGTCCATTGCGAGTCCGCTGAAAGGAATTCCACCTCATCACGGTGGACCACCTTCCCACGTCGGGGCCCCGTGTGCATGGGGCTGCGCCAGGCCCGGGGGGAGGGGCGGGGTGTCGCCAGGGTGCAGGAAGGGTCTGTCCCCAGGCTGTGGTCCCAGTTATTTCTGTCCAAAAGCAGCTGGAGCCCTCACCTCCCTTCCTTCCTCCTTGCCCGATTCCCTCTCTCCTGCGAAGCCTTCACTAATCCCTTAAGGCCCAGAGCCATTTAAAAGTAAGCCATTAAAAATCAGAGCAGAATCAGCCTCGGGGCCCTCAGCCGGGAGGAAACAGGCCCCAGTCCTGGCGGGAAGCCTGTTCCACGTTGCAGCCAGAGGGCGTGGGGCACGAGACAGCCTGGCGCTGCCCCGAACGACCTCAGACAGACTTCCCGTCCCACCCCGTGTGTCCCAGGAGCCGTGCGATAGGGTGTGGCCGTGCCTCCGGTCAGCGCCGTCCTCCCCGGGCTGGACTGCTACAACGTGGAGCCCCCTGCAACGCCTGGTGCTTGCGAGCCCTTAACCCTGAGAGGAGGCCCCCCGTGCCACGATACCCCTGAGGGTCAGCACACAGCTGCCTCCCGGGCTCCTGGAGGGACCGCCATCTCAGCAGCCGCGTCCTGCTCTGCTGGGTCTGTGTCCTCGGCTGTTCACAGCTCAGCTGCCGGCGGGGGACACCCCTTCACCTTCCATCGACAGGAACAGAGATGAACACGGGACCCAGAGGAGGATGGCTGGCCCCACCGGGGAGTCACAGCCCGGGCTCCCACCACCGGGCACAACGTCCCAAAGGGCCTTCATCTGGGCTCCGCACTGCGCAGGGGGGAAAAGTCAGAGCCCCGGGCTCAGTGGGTGGAATTTTAGATGGTCTCCATCTTGACCTTGACCTTGGGAAAAAAGGGTTGTCACAGGTGTGGCCTCTCATGCCCCCGATCCAGCTCTAATGGAGGGTCTGGCCGTGAAATTCCACTTTCTTGCTTTGTGGCCTTCGTGTGTCAGGTTTCAGCTGAGGGCCAGGCTCCTGGTGAAGCTGCTCCCCGTGGCTCCTGTAGGGCAGCCTCGTTGCCCCAGCGCTGGGGGAGCACCACAGGCCTGCTGCCCCAAACACGTGTCGCGCGGAGTTGACGGGTGGGGGTCTGGAGGCCCACAGCCATGGCCAGCCTCTCCCTCTGCCCTGGAGGCAGGCACCAGCCTCCTCTGCACGTGTCGCCTCCTGTTGAACTACGGCCTGAGTGGCCGGCAGGCAGCAGGGTGCAGAGACCCCCGGCGGGCCACCTTCCAGGCACGGTGGGACTCAGCAGCCCCCAGCCGGGTCATGGGGCTTCCCGTGTGGTGCCTTTGGCTGGTTGGCTGTTTCAGGAGAGCTTATTTGGACAGGAGGCCCTTTGACAAGAGCAGGGTCACGGGTCTGGCTCCGTCCAAGCCAGTCGCGTGGGCCCTGCCGCCCGGCTAAGGCCCTTAGGCCCCACCGTGGCCAGCAGTGCCGGGTCTGTCAGCAGAATGGCCGATCATCAGGGTCCCCTCACGGTCCTCTCCTGTCCTCTCCTGGCCCCCCACAAAGGCGGCTTGTGTAGAATCCAGTAAACGTGGGGTCACCTCAGCCATAGCTTGATCTTGAAACAGACCTCAGGTAGTTGAACTCTGTCGTTCTGTGTATCTTACTTTGAAAATGTAGTGGAAAACCACTGCTGATAGTAAAACGATGGAAAATTTGAACATACAGAATTTTAAAAATACGAACTCAAATCCCAGCTCCCTAAGTAAAAGCATTATCATTTGTGTGTAAATTTCCCCATGTAAATGTACCTATCGTTTTACAGAAACAGGCTAAACCTAGGTGTCCAATTCCCTCACGCCATCCCGTTTGCTGTGCTCCCCCAGCCCTCCACACCCACCTGTGCAGGTCCTTCTCCCAGGTCGTATGGGGCTGTGTCGGTCTGCAGACGGAGTCTCGGGTCAGCCATCTCCTCTATCTGCCCTTTCTTGCGGCCGAATCTTCACCTCCTGTGGCTGCAGAAAGAAGGATGCCAGCATTTCCTGAGGGCTTGCTCAGAGCTTTAAATTACTGTGTCTAATATTCCAGCTAACCTAGAAGCTGGGGGCCGCGATGGCCCCATCTCCTCATCCCTCCAGGGCCTGTGTCTTCACTGCGTGATTTCCAAAGTCTCGGGAACCAGGGATTCATGTTTTGTCTGGTGTTCGGGTGGAGGGTAAATCCAGTCCCTGTCACTCGACCGTGGTTGGGGCAGAAGTCCACGGCTCGATGGCATAACCTGTCCAGGGTCGCACGCTGAGAGCTGAGGGCACATCAGCCCGGTGCTGACCCCCGAACGTACACGTCCAGGTCGTGCCCCCTCTGAGCCCCTGGTCGGCCTCCCCCAGGTCTCGTGCTCCATCCCTTCTCACGGCATCTCTGTCTAGCCAGTCACGGAGGCCGGAAACTCGCTCATCCCCTTCCTTCGCGCCCTTCAGCCCCTGAACCCACTAGTCGTGTAGGTAGAGGGGGAGTAACGCCCACCGTGTGCACGTCCTAATCCCCGGAACCTGCGAATACGTTGCCTTCCTTGGCAAGGGACAGGGAACTAGAGACGGAAGACGGTCCTGGGTCCCCTGCGTCAGAGTCAGAGAGAAGCGAGAGGACTGACCGCCTGCCCTGCTGGCTGTGAGGCCGCAGGCCTGTGAAGTGGTGACTCCGTGCTGCTTAGAGCCCTGGGCTCACGGTCACTCGCTGGCGCCTCCCCTGGGGACGGGGTGGTGGGGATGCACACGGCCCCCAGCATGGGCTGCCGGGTTCACGGCCAGCCTGGGGCACTGGCCGGCTGGGTGACTGTGAGCCACGCACCTCCTGCCTTGGGCCGGGGTTTCCTCATTTTGTGAAGTGGTGAGAGAAAGCAGCATCTGCCTACAGGCGTTTCTGCGGAGTAAATGAGTTATTCCCGGCGAAGTGCTCAGAGCAGAGCCTGGTCCCTGGTGAGCTCTGGGGCGGGGGTGGCCGCTTTTACCCCTGCTCTTACTCTCCTTACCCACGGCCTCCTGCGCATCCAGACCCCCTGTCTCCCTCTCATCACCCTGACCGCCGATCCATGACTGACCGTCCTTGGCGGAGATGTGGGCTGGTGCCCTCCCTACCAGGTGTGTCTTTGGCCTCCAGGTGTCTTTGGCCTCCAGGTGCCACCCAGGATCCACAGCTGGCTCGGGGGGCTCCCGGGGCTCCCCCTGCCCCTGGTGCTCCAGCCTCTGCTTCCAACCTTGCTTTCTCCTCCTCCTCCCTTCACTGGGTGCTCAAGGAGCCCCTCTAGCCACACCCAGTCTCGGCGCCTGTCGTGTGCTCTGCAGCCCTGCTCTTGCCGGGACCCCGTGTCTGTAACGACCTGCCTGACGCCTGTCCCCCCACTCCAAGGAAACCCCCGAGATCGCAGGCCATGTCCGCGCCCCCAGCCGGGCCTGGGCTCAGGTGGTCGGCGGACACCGCCTGCCCACTCCTTGTCAGCGAGCAGGGAGGGCCCCTCACTTGCTTGAGGGGAGCCGTGTGCCTGGGTGCTGTCTCCCTGGCTCCGGGGCTGTCCCTTCCTGGGGGCAGGCGTGCCCAGCGAGCAGGAGACCCGGAGTCTTTGGGCAGAAAGGGACATCCCCGCCTTCCTGGCTCCGCAGCATCCACACGGCAGCCGCAGGGGCAGGTCTGAGGAGCTGGGTCCCTCCCGCAGGTGCAGAAGCTCGGTGAGGGGGGAAGGCCTCGGGATGTCAGTGGCCTGGGGAGGGTCGGGGGGCGCGTTCTGTGTGGGTGTCACATGTTCTCAGTCTGCCAGAAGCTCCGAGTCCTGACGAGGAGAAGCAGTTCTGACGTCTGCCTGAGGGGCTGCTGACGGGCTGCGGTCCCCGGGGGACGGGGTTGGGAGGCTGCCTCGGAGACCAAACTTGAGGTTGGAGCTGGTCAGCGATGGGCAAGAATGACCCTCCCCGCACAGCAAGAGGGCCCTGAGGTGGTCGGTCCTGTGTGGGTTGTCCTGCCGCCCCAGGCCTGTTCCAGGTGCTTCTCTGTGATTTGTGCTTCAGTGCTCTTTGTGCCCTGAGAACACACACGTGGTGACAGGTCACCTTCCTCACCTGCCCGGGGCCAAGGCACCAGCAGCTCCTGAGGGCTTTGCCCAAGGCTGCCTGGCTCCCTCTTCATCTGGGTCCCTGTTCCTCCAGGGTCCCTGTCCTGCCCTTGTGGGAGGCCTCCAGGAGGGGAGGACACCCCAGCTCCCTCAGCTTTGAGATACCCCTGGGTGTCCCCATCTGGGTAGTTTCCTGGAGCTGCTGTAACAAACCAGGTGGCTCAGAGCAGCAGGCAGTGCCTGCTCAGCGCTCTGGAGGCCAGAGGTCCAAAATCAAGCTGTCGGTGGACTGGCTTCTTATGGGGCTGATGGAGACCCCACCCAGGCCCCTCCAGCATCTGCTGGCCGCCAGCACCCCACCTCCTTGGCTTGCAGACGTATCGCCCTCGTGTCTGCTCGCCACCTTCTCACCTCTGGTGTCTCTGTTCTTTTCTGTCTCGTGGGATAATCTCATCTCAGGATCCTTGCCTCATGTTACCCCTGCAAAGACCCCAATTCCAAATAAGGTCACCTTCACGGGCACGAGGGCCATGACTCGTGCACATCTTTGGGGATCAGAGTTCAACTCGCCAGGCCACCCAGTACCCTGAGCAGAAAGATGGGATGCCACCTGGGGAGGGCAGGGGTGGCACGAGCCAGTGTGTGGTGAGGGGACTCGGGGGACGATGCGCCTGGCAGGCTGGGTCTACGGGGTTCCCTAAGGATAGCCCAGCATCATCTTGCAGCCCAGAGCCCGCTGCTTGGCCCTCACCCAGCTTGCCGTGCACCTGACACTTGGCAGGAACCTCCTGCAAGGGGGCCATTCCTCCGTCGCCTCGCAGAATAGACCCTTGAAGCTTTGTGCACCTCGGGTCAGGCAGGAGAGGCAGTGCTTTACATCCTGGCACCCTCTAGCTGCCCCCCTGTCCACTGCCAAAGGGCCGATTTTCTTTAGCTTTGGGGGACACGGTTTCTAAATAAGCTGACGTGTTGGAGCATGAAAGGTTTTGTCTGGATTTTCTCGGCCAAACACAGGAGGAATGAATCCGAGTCCTGAGAATGAAGGCCGGCCACCTCACTGCCTCTTTCCATGATGGACGCAGCACCACGCTGTCCGAGCCAGATGCGGGCTTAGCGGTTTCCTGAGCTGCTGCGGGGGGGACGGGGGTCGCTGGCTGCCAGGCCCCCTCTGGACTGAAGGACGGTTACTAAACCCAGGCAGCGGGACTGGGGCCCGTGGAGGCCACAGAGTCAGGCAGCCGAGGGGGCCAGATGCCCAGACTCCACCGCGACTGCTCCCTGCCCCTGGAGCCTGTGTCCACTCACTGTCTCCTCTTGTCTGTTTCCAGGACGCCTCGGCCGGATGCACCCCGGTGGCTGAACAGCAGGGCATGGCTCCCAAAGTCCAGCTGCCCCTCAACGTGTGAGCTGCCGTTTACGTTTTTGGGGTCCCAGCCTTCAGTGCCCACCCCCCAGCTAGCGTGTCCGTGTGGGGTTTTCTAGCGCGCCACCTGCTTGGTCTGTGCAGCTTGCAGGACGGCTGGCGGGTTCAACATCACTGCCCCCCCGGCATCCGGTACAAGCGGGGGGCGGGGGCTCCAGATATTTGATGACACTTCCACTGGCCACCCAAGAAAGGGCCCCAGAGGCCCCCGAGGAGGTGGACCCCGCGGGGCAGAGGGTGGCCAGAGCAGCCGCCGTCACCAACTGCCCAGATGCAGCTCTGTGCCCACTGCCATCCAGTGCACAGCAGCTGCATGTCATCCCCAAATCGAGCCAGATGAACCGTTGCTGGGAAGTGAGATGCTTGTCTGTTTAGAGAATCTGCTCTTGTTAAATGACAACTCCTAAAAGACGTGCCGTTTAAAATCGCCATTTAAAGAGTGTTCCGAAGAATCATACTGCTGGCTGCTCTGTTATGTGGCAATGAGTTCAGTTACTTGAATGACCGTTTAAGGTGGAGAATATGAATTTGGAAACAACGTGGCAAGGTAGGAAGTTCCCGAGGTCCAGTGTGGCCAGAGGGACACTTAGAACCTGTGTAGTGGCAGAACAAAATGGATTTCAAGCGAACGATGCCTTTTGAAAATGCAGTTTGCCAGTCTTCAGAAGGATTCCTAGAAGGCGGTTACATCGCTGGTACAGGTTCACCTTCTTCGAGCCCAGGCCAGACGCTTACCTCTATCTGGTGGCAGACAGGAGTCCCTGAGCACCCTGCTGTGGCTGGGTGATTGCCGGAACCAACTAAGCCAAGGACACTGGGACCTACCTGTCTTGCATAGCTTCCTGAGGGGACGCAGGTTAGTAAGTGGTGTCTCCATGTCTTTAGGCAGAAATTCAGGCCTTGCCAACACTGGACAGAGGCACCGTCTTCCAACTAGCTCTCTGGATGAGTTCCAACGGCCTTCACTCAGACCTGGGGCCGGGGCACCCGGGGAGGGATGGGCAGGGGTCTTGCTCATGAGAACTGGGTGCAGGACTCTACTTGAGGAAGCAGGCCTGGTCCGTGGGAGACGGTGAGGCCTTACTGTAGTACCCCAAGTGCAAGGCGGGACAGGAGAGCTCATGAAGCACGAGGCCCGGGTGTTTCATCTTGGCGTCCCCAGCAAGGTGCCCGGAACGCAGGCTCTCAGTAACTCTTACTTGTTCAGAGAGAGCCGGATCCTCCCCTCCTGGGCGCCGAGGGTCCTGGCAGCAGCCCAGAGCCCCTGCTCTTGTACACCAGGTCAGCCACCCAAGGAGGCCACTCTGCCTTGGAGACCCAGTTCCTGGAGTATCACTCCCTGAGAGTCATCAGCACATCCTGGAGGCCTCAGCCACATACAGACCTTCCACATCACGGAGGGATTTTAAGTTTGGCGCAGAGTTTGGAGGGACTTCTTTCTCCCCCTGCCACTGCTCTGCCCTGGGGCATGAGGGGGTCAGTGTGGTCCCCAGCTCCCTGCCAACTCCCTCTGCCTCACCCCCAGAGCATGGCCGTCCCTGTTTGGGTGGAGATTTTCATTTGGGTAACAGAAGGGAGTCAGATACATCTTTCAAAGGGTGACAAGCCTTTTGGCAGTATTGTGTCTGCTGGTCATACATGGACCGTGGCCAGCACGAGCATACTGGACTACGGCAAGTTAACGTGTGCGTTCTGTGGCCGTATGGTTTGAAATCAGAGACACCAGACCTCCAGCTTTGTTCTTCTTTCCCAGGATTGCTTTGGCTATTCGATGTCCTTTGTGATTCCGTGCACATTTTAGAATTATTTGTTCTAGTTCTATGCAAAATGCCATTGAAATTTTGTTAGGGATTGCATTGACTCTGTAGATTGCCTTGGAGAATATGGCCATTTTAACAATACTAATTCTTCTAATCCATGAGCACAAAATATCTTTCCATTTTTTGTGTTTTCTTCAGTTTCTTTCATCAATATCTTATAGGTTTCACTGTTTTCACCTCCTTGGTTAAATTTATTCCTAGATACTTTATTCTTTTTGATGCAGTTGTAAATGGGATTGTTTTCTTCATTTTTCTTTTGGATAGTTTGTTGCTAGATTTCTGTATATTTTCATATGCTGCAACTTTATAAAATTCACTGATGAGTTCTAGCAGTTTTTTGGTGGTATCTTCGGGATTTTCTATGTATAATATCATGTCATCTGCAAACAGTGGCAGTTTTACTTCTGTCTTCCCAGTGTGGATTCTTTTTCTTGTCTGATTGCTGTGACTAGGACTTCCAGTATTATTTTATTTTTTAGAATTGGGGTATAGTTGCTTTACAATGTTGTGTTAGTTTCTGCTATACAATGAAGTGATTTCAGCTTTATGTATACATATATCCTCTCCTTCTTAGACCTCCCTGCCACCACCACCCCGCCCCCGCCATCCCACCCATCTAGGTCACCACAGAGCACCAAGCTGAGCTCCCTGCGCTATACAGCAGGTTCCCACCAGCTCTCTGTTTTACACGTGGCAGTGCACATGTGTCAGTCCCAATCTCCCAGTTCATCCCACCACCCCTCCCTGTGTCCACACGTCCGTTCTCTGTGTCTTCCAGTATTATGTTGAATAAAAGTGGCAAGAGTGGACATCCTTGTCTTGTTCCTGATCTTGGAGGAATTGCTTTCAGCTTTTCACTGTGGAGAATGATGTTAGACGTGGGCTTATCACATATGGCTCTTATTATGTCGAGATATGTTCCCTCTGTATCCACTTTGTTGATAGTTTTTTATCATAAGGAGATGTTGAATTTTGCCAAACGTTTTTTCAGTATCTATTGAGATGATCATATGGTTTTTACTCTTCAGTTTTTTAATATGGTGTATCACATTGGTTGATTTGCAGATGTTAAACCATCCTTGCATCCCTGGAGTAAATCCGCTTGGTCACAGTGTATGATCCTTTTAATGTATCAATATTTTTGAATTCGATTTGCTAATATTTTGTTGAAGATTTTTGCATCTATGTCTGTCAAGGATATTGGCCTGTAATTTTCTATTTTTGTGGTGTCCTTATCTGGATTCGTTATCAGAGTAACGTTGACCTTGTAAAATGAGTTTGTTTACCCTCCTCTTTAACTTTTTGGAAGAGTTTGAAAAGGATAGGTATTAAATCTTCTTTGAATATTTTATGGAATTCATCAGTGAAGCCCTCTGGTCCTGGACTTTCGTTTCTTGGGAGAATTTTGATCACTAATTTATTCTCCTTACTAGTAATCGGTCTATTCAGATTTTCTATTTCTTCATGATTCAGTCTTGGAAGATGATACATTTTTAGAAATTTTTCCATTTCTTCCAGGTTGTTGTTGGTGTATAATTGTTCTCAGCAGTCTCGTATGATCCTTTCTGTTTCTTTGGTGTCAGTTGTAACTTCTTTTTTCATTTCTGATTTTATTGGTTTGGGCCAGTTCTCTTTTTTCCTTGATAAGCCTAGTTAAAAGTTTGAGAATTTTGTTTATCTTTTCAGAGAACCAGCTCTTAGTTTCATTGATCATTTCTATTGTTTTTTTTTTAGTCTCTATTTCATCTATTTCTGCTCTGATGTTTATTATTTCCTTTCTTCTACTAACATTGGACTTTGTTTTTCCTTCTTTTTTCTCGTTCCTTTAAGTATAAGGCTGGATTATTTATTTGAGATTTTTCTTGCTTCCTGAGGTAGGCTCATATCACTATAAATTTCCCCTCTTAGAACTGCTTTTGCAGTGATCCATAGATTTTGGATCATTGTGGTTCTATTTTCATTTGTTTCTACGTATTTTTAAATTTCTCCTTTGATTTTGTCAATGGTGCATTCATGTTGTTTAATTTCCATGTTTTTGTGGTTTTCCCCAATTTTTCTTTTGATTGATTTCTGGTTTCACACAATTGTGGTCAGAGAAGATGCATGATATGATTTCTACCTTCTTAAATTTATTGAGACCTGTTTTGTAAACTGGTGTGATTAATCCTGGAGAATGTTCCATGTATGCGTGAGAAGAGCGTGTTTTCTGCTGCTTTTGGATGGAATGTTCTGTATGTGTCCATTAAGTCCATTCTCCTGAGTTTGGTGAGCGTCGTTTTGACCATTACTTTTAACCCTTTATCAGGTAGATTGCTTATCTCCATTTTGTTTAGTTCTTTTTCTGAGGTTTCATCTTATTTTTTCAATTGGAACATATTCTTCTGCCTCCTCGTTTTGCCTGACTCTCTCTGTGTTTGCTTCTATGTATTAGGTAAATCAGCTCCTTCAGCTCCCAGTCTTGAAGGGGTGGCCTTATTAGGAGATGTCGTGTGGGCCCAGAGGTGCGATCCTGCCTGGCCACCAGAGTCAGGCACTCGAGGGTCCCCTGTGTGGGCTGTGTGCAGCCTCCCGTTGTGGGGGTGCTGCAGCTACTGCTGAGGCATGCTGGTGGGTGGGGCTGGCCTCTGAACGTCCGTGGGCCCAGCCGCAGCAGCTGCTGGGAACTGGTGGGCAGGGCTATTGCTCAGCTGGCCCGTGAGGCCTAGCCAAAGTGCAGGGTGGGCGGCGCTTCATCAGGGCACGCCCACTGACACTAACAGGTTAGGTGGAGCATTCCAAAATTGCGCCCACCAGCCGGCATTAGCAAGGTAGCCTGAGATCGCGGATACGGCTCCCGCCAGAGACTCAGTCCCCAGGGATCAGCCCACTTGGTTCCCGCCTCTCTGGCAGCTGCTTCAGCGTCAGTAAGTGGGCTGTGAGCTGTTCAGTCTGGTATTCTTGCACTGGTTTTTAGGTCGAGTGAGTCTGCACGTTCAACTCCACCGAGAGCGGGTTTTCCACTCCCTGTGCTTCTGTAGTCCTCCTGGGTATTCTCTGTTGGTTTTCAAAGCCGGGTGTTTTGGGGGCTGGTCTCTCTGAGCGGGATCTAGGGTTGGGGGCTGCGTGTGGAGCTTGAATCCCTCACTCCTCAGGGAAGAGACCCGTCCCCTGTGGTCCCTCCTGACTGGATTGCGGTAGCTGGGGAGGGGTTTCCTGGGGAAGTCCGTCTCTCTGCTTCCCCTGCCCGTCTCCACGCTGTCCTTGTACCCTTTGTGGTGGAGGCTCTGTTCAGCCAGTGTTCAGGTCCCTTTCCGAGGAGGTGGTCCCACATGTGGCTGTGGACTTGCTGTGTCCGTGCGAAGAGGCGAGCTCGGGAACTTCCTGTGCTGAACCCTCTCCTCAGCTGATCCTGCCGATTGAGAGCCAGCGAGCGGCACGTGTCACGCTGACCTGAGCCCATGCGGCCCTGGCAGCCAGAAGAGCAGGGGCAGACTCTTCCCAGGAGGAATGGAAAAGAAGCTTCCTTACTCCAGAAGAGACGAGCAGGCCTCATATGGAGGTGGAAGGGTGTGAAGTTAATGACGGCGTTAAAGTTCTTTCATCGCTGCTTGATTAGAGTCTGTAGACAATTAACAGCAAGTGAGGATCTTACGTAGGAAAGAGCAAGTAATATGGTGAGCTGGCAGCTCTTCCCACGGTGCCAGGCTCGGTGGTCACGGCCTCCACTGCCGGCCGAGGGTGCCGGGAAGGGGTCTGACACTCCCCCCACCTCACACAGGGCTGCGTCTGCCTGGAGGAAGGGTCGCCTCTTCGACGCGCCCGAGAGCCCCCTGCCGGCCACCGGGCTGTGGGGAAGAGGCGCTGGGATCCAGACGCTCCCACTCCTGCCTGAAATCAGTACCAACCTTGTGTGTGAACGCACAGAGGCGAATCCTGGGCCTGCTCTGCACGTGACGCGGGACCCCCTGCGTCCCCCGTGGAGGCCTGTGCTGAGCTCAAGGCCTTTGGAAGGAGTGGAAAGGGAGGGTGGGGCTCTGGGAACCATGCGGCTGCTGCCTGGTTCCCGCATTTCACCCAGGCCCGGCTGGGGCCCCAGGTTCCGTGAGGATCAAGGATCATCCTCCAGCTTCCCCAGGATGGCAGCACGCCGTGCTGGGGGCTGCGGCTGAAGGCGTGGGGTGGGGAGGGGTGCAAAGGATGCACCCTGCCCTGTGGCCGCACTCGGACCTGGACGGAGTGACCCGGCGCACGGCAGGGACCGCAGAGCTGCAGGCGTCGGGCTGGGAGCCGGCTGGTCCCTCCGGGGCGTTTTCTTGAGTCACAACAGGGGAAGCAGATGCCACGTCCCCTGGCCAGCGCCACCCCAGCGCAAGCTGCACGCAGGTGTTCAGGCCCCTAGTGCAGGAGAACGCCCGTGGGGAGGTGGGGGGCAGAGGTGTTCCAGGTGAAGTCAGATTTGTTTACATTCCGCCCCCCAGCCATGCACACCGAGAGGCTGAACTTGAAATACTGAGACCAGAGGAGGGACTACTCCTCAGAGAACAAATTTAAAATAAAGATGAAGACAGCAAGGGCATTAGTGCCCCGGCGCCACTCAGCACAGGCCCCTCACACGGAGCCCCCGCTCCCTGGCCTCTCCCGCCCGGGCCTCTCCCCAGCCTCCCGCAGTGCCCCCACCCCCGCCGGGTCCCTGCGGCCACGGAACCACCTGCCTCCAGCCCGCTGCTTTGTAAACACAGGTTCTCCATCTTTTTTGAGCCTCAGTGTGCTCAGCTGTGAAATGGGTGGGTGGCCCAGCCTCAGAGCTCCCGTGGGGCTTGGGCGAGACCATGACTAATGCCAGCTTCCCACGCTGCACCCTCGTCCTGCCTCGGCCCGTGGCACCCGAGGTGGGGTGGGGCTCTGCACGCTGCCCCATGGGCGCAGCTGCCCGTCAACAGCTCCCCGCCAGCAAGGTAGGGCAGAGTTCTGACTCTGATGACTTGGAGGAGGAGGGCGCCTCGTTCCCCCGGGGCTGAAGGCATCCTTGGAAGTAAGCCCCTCTCCCCCGCGTGGTTAGCGCCCGAGGGGCACCAGAACCAGTGTGCATCCAAGAAATAAATAGCTGAAACTGGGAAGGAAACCTCGCTTCCCCCTGTTAGACTCTGGGCGTCCCACGTGAGGAGGCGGGACGCAGAATAGATCCAGTCTGCCTGCAGACTCGCTCAGGACGTGGCTCAGCAGACCCCGTGGTCCTGGAGGCTGGCGCTCCGGCCGCGGCGGGGCCCACAGTTGGTCCAGGCCGGGCGAGTCGGCTGGTGGTTTCCGCCAGGTTCGCCTCAGTTGCCCGTTTTCTGCCGTTATGACTTCGTCAGGACCCGTGGTGTGTTTCTCTGAAGTACCAGTGGGATTTTGAAAGAAGCCTCTTCTTTTTTTTTTTTTTTTTTATTATTTTATTTTATTTATTTTTGGCTGTGGTGGGTCTTCGTTGCTGCACGCAGGCTTTCTCTAGTTGTGGCGAGCGGGGACTACTCCTCACTGCGGTGCGCGGGCTCCGTGGTGGCTTCTCTTGTTGCGGAGCACGGGCTCTAGGCACGTGGGCTTCCGTAGTTGTGGTTCGCAGGCCCTAGAGCGCAGGCTCAGTAGTTGTGGCGCACGGGCTTCATTGCTCTGCGGCATGTGGGAACTTCCCGGACCAGGGCTCGAACCCGTGTCCCCTGCATTGGCAGGCGGATTCTTAACCACTGCGCCACCAGGGAAGGCCCCGAAAGAAGCCTCTTCTGATTTAAAGGCTGAATCCAGGTGACTCGAGGCCCACGGTCTGAAGAATGCTCATTCTTGTGTGATGGGAAGATGCTGAGAAGTCAACACAGACCTTGTTCCCTAATGGCTCGGGGTCCCAGAATGCTGAGAGAGACCATCACCTCGTCCCCGGAAACGTTGCTCTGTCATCTCACGGCCGCTCCCCAGATCACAGACACACACACGGCTCGTCGGCTCTTTGCCGAGGTCTCTGACACTCACTTGCTTTGAAAACCTGAGTTGACTCCGCCGTAGAGGTGGGTGCTGGCGGATGCTGCGCCGGGGGTGGGGGGCCCGCCCTGGGCAGCTGAGACCCCCGAGCCTCACGCTCGCCACCCGGGGTCTGTCCTCTCCCGGCAGGGACGGCGCCCCCTCCTGCAGGAGCCTCCGTGTCCACAGCTCCATGGCAGGTGGCCCCTGAAGTCACCCAGTCCCAGGGGCTGGAAGGGTGGGTGGGGGCAAAGAAAAAGGCCACCTGCCAGGCCCTGGTGGAGGGTCCCTGACCCCCCCGGGGCTGCACACCGGTGGGTATCCTTGTTAAGAGACGCCCTTTCAGCTCCCATGTGGGCCCCTCGTCCCTCCAGCCCCCCACCTCCCTCTGGACCTAGCTCCCTGTGGACCCACACCTGTGTCATCCATCCTCTGCTTCTGTTTGCTTCTTCCCTTTCCTTTCTGGAGAGCAGCTCCTCTGCCTTTCCTTCTGTCCTCCTGGGAGCACCTCGCAGGGCACCCCTCCTCCTTCTGGTCCCAGCAGTGTGCTTGGACCCCAAATGAGGAAACTCAGAGCCCGCTTCCCCCACTTATCCTCATAGCCCAGCTTGTCCAGCAGAACTCAGGGCTGGATGAAACCGTTCCCAGTGCGCACACACACACACACACACAAGTACATACACAAACACGTGCACACATACACATAAACACATGCGCATACATGCACATGCGGATACGTTACATGCACATGGACACACGACCGCACACACCCCTTTTTCTTCAACAGTCTTGATCTTAGTCTCAAAACCAGAGTCCCTATTTTATTCTTTCCATAAATGTTGATTGCGCACCTGCCTGGTGCAGACACTGTTCTAGACCCTGGAGTGGAGGACGAACAGGACATGAAAGCCTCTACCCCATGGGGAGCACGCTGTGGGGGAGGGCAGATGAGAGGGGAGAGGGGCCCCCAGGTGGAGGGGGCAGGTGCAAAGGTCCTGAGGCAGGAGTGTGCGTGTGTGTTCGGGAGCACCTCAGTTTGCTGGGTCCCCTCAGCTGGACAGGCACACGTACCCTCTTCTGGGTGGATCCCTGGGTTCCCTCAGCAGCAGATGGACACAGCCACAGGGCAGCAGGTGGCCACCTGCCAGGATCCCAGCTGAGGACAAAAGATCTGCCCCAGAAGGACAAGCTGCCAGGACTCCTCACGGGAGAAGGGAACCTGCACTCTCCACACACACCCTCCCCGAGGTCGCCCACCCTGCAGTCCCGTGGGACAGGAGCCTGGGAAGAGGGCCCTCAGTCAGCAGGACTTCAGCCCACAGACCAGGGGTTCGAGGGAGGTTGCCCAAGTCATGACGCTTGCCCACATGTCCCCCAGTTTGGCGTTCCCCTGGCCACTGTGGGTCACCGGCAGCAGAATCAGAAAGACTGTTCTCACACCACCGAGGGGCAGAATGTGGCAGACGAGTGAGACCTGTGTTTCACTCTGTTTCCTTGAGAGCAGGCCTCATCCTTATTGGCTTGTAGCCCCCCAGGACGAGCCCAGCGGCCATCCCCCCATCCTCTCCCCCATCCTGCCCCCCAGTGAGGCAGTCTGGGTGTGAACGCAGTTTTCACGGGACGTTGGTTTATAGAGATTCCTCTTCGCCCTCCAAGAGGCCCCCGAGCAGCACACACGTGCAAGTAGAAGGATGACACCCAGCTCTTTGTTGATCGCCTGGTGTCATGTGGCTGGCGTGAATCTTCACCCCAGACAAGGAGGTCCTCCCGATGGGGGCTCGTTCACCCTCCCCGAGGGCCCGAGTCCTTCCTCTTGTCAGATTTGTCTCTAAGACCCAGTCCATCCTCTCACTCCAGGGGGGCAGGGTAGTGTGAGGCCAGGCCTTCGCCTGGCAGGGCAGGGGCATCCAAGTGGCGTGGGTTTTGTTTAGTTTATCTCATTTTACTGAATTTTACAGCCGGGATGTCTGTGCTCTGCGGGGCTCTCCGCCTGTTCTAGCCTCTTCCTCCCAAGGCCCCTCTGAGCCAGGGGGCCTCCCTTCTCCTCGTCTGACCCCAGTGAGTTGTGTCCCATCTCTGCGTCACCTTCTAAGAAGGGCCTCCAGGGTCAGGAGGGTGCTCTGGGGGTCGGTGAGCTCCTGTCTTCAGGAGCCAGCCCGGGAGGGGCAGTGTGCCCACCAGACACATCCTGGTAGGCTGTCCAGGAGATCACACTTCTTAAAAATGCAGCTTGGGACTTCCCTGTCGGTCCAGTGGTCAAGACCCCGTGCTTCTATTGCAGGGGGCGCGGGTTCGATCTCTAGTCGGGGACCTACGATCCCACATGTTGCGTGGTGCGGCCAAAACAAATGTCTTTTAATGCATCTGGTTCCCTGTTGGAGTGAAAGCCGCGCCACTTTTCCTGCCCAGATCGCGTGAGCAGTGTATTTGCCTGAAACCACTCTCTCGTTAGGTCAAACTCACCGGGTCCACAAAGCCCCAAGGTAGCAGAGCACTTACAGCTGGTGCCTGAGGGCGCAGCTTCTAAGCCCTAGGCCAGGGTTCACACCACTAAATTGTTCCAAGAGGCTTCAAAGAAAAGCAGGATTTCAATTAGCCACAGATCTGAGGAGTCCCTAACTGGGCTGCCTTTTCTTTAAAAGGGCCCCTGAGTCTCTTCCAGCTTAGATGGATGAGTAAGCAGCAGGTGAGATGAAACAAGGAAAACCCAGCCCGGGGCTGCGTAGCTCAGCCCCGTTTTCCCGAAGGCTTTCTCTTGCCCAGAGTGTCAGGCATGAAGCAGAGAGAAGAGAATGAAGCAGGGGCCCAGAGAGCTGGCGCCACCATCTCGTCTGGCAGGTCCTCCAGGGCCTCGGGCGAGTCGTGTGGCCGCCGTGCGCTCCGCCGGCCGGCTCAGCGCAGGGCGTGGGGGCCGTGGCTGCTGGGTCACCGGGGGAGCTCGGTCCCTTCCCTGCCCATCGCTCCTGGTAGCTGATCCCAGCTGCGCCCCCTCACCGGCCTGCCTCTCCTGCCGCAGGTACCTGGCGCTCTATGCCTACAAGCCCCAGAAGAGCGACGAGCTGGAGCTGCGCAAGGGCGACACGTACCGCGTGCTGGAGAAGTGTCGGGATGGCTGGTTCAAGGGCACAGCGCTGCGGACGGGGCTCTCGGGCGTGTTCCCGGGGAACTACGTGACGCCTGTCTCCAGGTGAGGTGTGAGGGGTAGAGCCGCGCGTGGCAGCTGCACACGGGGGCGGGCATCCCAGGGCGGGACCTTGTGGGCACGTGGGCATGTGTGAATGCATGTGCGTGTGTGCACGTGTGAGTACAGCGGGTGTGTGTGCGAGAAGCACAAGCCATTCACACACGTGAAGGCAAGATTACATATTCCCAGAAGTTAACCATTATTATTGAGCAGAGCATTATGTGTGATTAATTTCTTTTCTTCTTTGTGATTTCCTGTGTTTTACAAATTTACTGGTAGTTTTTATAACCTCGGAAAAGCAAGTTAAAAAATTCGCTAGAGATGACCCAGGGTTGTCAGGTGTTTCCATGGAGGGGAGCGTCCACTGCAGGGTGGAACCCTGGATTACCCAGCCCTGGTTCACAGCCCAGGACACGCAGGTCCACTGGAGGCTTGCCCCCGGGCCTCTGCTCTCTTTGGAACAAGACTTCCAGGAAGACAACTGAACAATGCCCAAACCTGCACTGACGACGGACCGGCTCGCACCTTTGAAGCAGCGGGGAGGGGAGCCACGCCACCCACGGTCCCTCCTGGAAAGGCCCACCATTTGTGAGCCCCGTGGCCCCATGGCCCTGGACGAGGAGGCCCTTCTCCCCACAGCTGCTCCGCAGAGGCTCTGCTTCCCCGGGACCCTCCCACATGGCCCCGGACCCCGGCGGCAGTGCCTGCCCTCCCCCACGTGTGGCTCTGGGGTTTCACGACTGAGATCCTGAGGGGACAGAAGGGACGTTTTCCCGGCTTTTAGACAAATGGAAGGCATTTGATCCCTGAAACCGGACCCCAGGAGCTTCCCAGCCCAGACCCACATGCTCAGAGCTGGTGCACGGCTCAGCGCCGGCACGTGCAGAACAGACCATCAGAGCCCGTCTCGGGGTCCTGTGCTCCTTTGTGTTCCTGGGCTGTCGACACCGGCTTCATCTGGAAAGTATGGGTGAAACCGCAAGTTCCCCGGCGTCCGTCAGGAGCGCAGGGCTTGTCTGCACCCTTTCCTGGAGGCCCCAGAGCCAGGAAGCTGTGTCCGGAGGGAGACGGGTCCTGCTTCCTGCTGCCTGCCGCCTGCCAGATGCGTCCAAGCCCATTCCTTCTGCACGTGTTGGGGACACTCAGCTGTTTGTTAGACTAAATCAAGGCAGTGGCTCTGGAACAAAATATCTGATTAGCATCATTTCTGTTTCTTAGGGTTCTCTTGCTGTTTCTCAGATATTCGCATCGAGAGACCGTGCCATTGTACAGGGGGCTCTGCTGCCAGCCTGAGCTCTGGGCATCGCATGCCTGCAGGCGTTCTCTTGGTGGTGCTTCAGGATTTGTCCCCGGACCACGTGGCCTGTGTGGCGTGGTTGCATCTGTGCCCTCCCCTGACTTCATTCTGTTTACTTCCTCAGGGTTCCTGTAGGTGGGGCTGGGCCACCCCGGAATAACGCTGTCGGAGGGTCTCCGCTGGCCAAGGGGATGGCCACAACGCTTCACCCAGGCGGTGGGAGTCTGAGTAGCCCGGCCACGGCCCTGAGGCCGGCCCTCCCCCTCACCATGGCCCAGGCTCCGGCCCAGCACCAGGCAGTCTTGCCCGCACTGACCAGTTGTCTGCGGCACTCAGTTCAGCCGGCGGCCAGCCAAGCCCGGAGCGCCGGCCCCCCCGGTATGTAGCAGGCTCCCACGGGCCTCATTCTGCTGGAAAATTTGAGGAGGGTGGTCTCAGGGTCAGAAGTCATGAACATCCTTTTGGCCCAGGTCTCGAGCAGTCCATGGAAGGGCCCGTCGTAATCATGAACTTCTGCTAATCTTGGAGGATGTGTTGACTTAATCATGTTAGCCTGTTCTGGCCGCTGGAATGGAGTAGAGAATTCACAGGTGTTTATACACTTCATGTAGCCAGAGGACTGGGTGGACCAGTGAGGTTACCTTGGCGCCTCTGGGCACCCTCGTCAGCCGCTGTGGGTCACTTACGTCCAAACGCCAGGTGCTAAGGGGGTCTCCCGATTAGGCAGCACCCCCAGGACAGAGCTGGTAATGAGACAGATCCACAGAGTCCCTTCCTGAAATGCTTTGAGGCTGGAGGGAGTGATGGCCATCGACTCTTCACCTTCATGCGGCTTCACCAATAGGCAGACTGACCAGAATTCAGGAGAACCCAGGTGGCTCCCAGTGTAGCGGGAGATGACGGAAAGTGTGGGGTGGATGGTGCAGGCATGAAGAGGGGTTGGTGCGTCTTGCTTGGAAGCTTGGCAGTGAGCTAAGAGGAGCTGCTAAGCGTGGCTCACATGCTGCTCCTGGGAGCCAGGCCAGTAACCTTCCGACACGTAGAACCAGCAACATTGTCACCGTGTAGTGACAAGGGACCCAGGACAGGAGAATGTGCCGCTGAATTTCACTTAGATGGCACAGAATTCCTTTTCCCACCCCAGCCTCGTTCTTAGAAGTCATCTCTCTTCTTCTCAAAGTAAGGCTTAAAGGATAATAAATGTAAATTCTTTAGCGCAGTAAAGTACACTGCTTTCTAGACTCTGGCCAGCCAGAGACGGCCCGCTAGGAGTCTCCAGAAAGCATCTCCTCGGGGTGAGAAGCCCAGACGACACTCAGCACAGTGGGGCCACAGTCCCTCCCAGTCGCGGCCAAGGGACCCGAGGGGGGCGGGTGTCCGGGCGCCCCCCGCCCCCCATTGTCGGGAAGCATTGCTGAGCGCTGGCAGGAAGCCCAGCGTCTCAGCCCCGGGACTGGCCCTTAGGGCGGCGGGGCGGTGGCGGGGGGCGGGCGCTGTGACGAGGCTGGTGAGGGGTCGGTCCCAGGCGGAGCTGCCTGTAGCACCCAGGCAGGGGGGAGGGAACAAAGGCACAGAAGTGCGAGAAGCGCGTCCCTGTCCTCCAGCTGGAGCGGTGCAGTGAGGGCAGCGAGCAGGGCGGGTTGAAGGGCCGGGGGGCAGCGGGGGTCCTGCGCTGGGGCCCCTCCTACCGGGATGGTGTGGGCGTGGTGCGTGCTCAGGGCAGCCGCCGGTACCGTCCTGTCAGAGGACAGCCCTGGAGCGCGCAGGGCACGGAGTCAGCAAGGCGAATGAGATTCATTACCAGCGGTCAGGGCCGAGCTCTGGTCCAGGCCGCGGGAACCCCCAGGGCTCCTGAACAAGAGGTGACGCTTTACCAGACGTCCCGGGCACAGTGGGGAGGAAGAGTTGGCTTGGGGACTGGCAAGGTGCTGCTGTCCAGGTGAGAGGTGACAGTGGTCTGGCCCCAGGGCTGGGGTTGCAGAACTGGGACAAAATAATGAGCTATAAGGGGGCACAGGGGCCGTGTGGAAGAGCTGGGAGGGGCAGGGCTGCTAGTGCAGTTTGCCGGTGCCGTCCCCTGACCTAGAGGCGCCCAGAGGGGTCTGGCTTAGGGGGGAAGGTTGGCCTGTGGCTCTGAGGGGTGTCGTGGGCGCTGGTCCACTGTGGCCCTGGCTGACCTGGACCGGCCTCCAGATGTGGGGCTCCCGTCCGTCTGTGAATCCGCCCTCGCCACGGTGGGGGCGGTGCTGCTCGTCCACGCCTGGCGGGTGAGGTGCTGGCACCGGCCTGGACTCTGGGCAGACATCCTGAATGTGGCTTCCTTTCAGAGGACAAAACTTGAGGGGCCCCTGGGTCCCTTTTGGGGGTGAAGGTGGTGGTGAAACACCCAGCTTTTCAGGGGACCAGGGTGGACTTCCTGTGCCCAGTGCCCGGTCATAGTGGGTACAGGGTGGACTTCCTGTGCCCAGTACCTGGTCATCCATGGGTACAGGGTGGACTTCCTGTGCCCAGTGCCCGGTCGTCCATGGGTGCAGGGTGGACTTCCTGTGCCCAGTGCCCGGTCATCCGTGGGTACAGGGTGGACTTCCTGTACCCAGTACCTGGTCATCCATGGGTACAGGGTGGACTTCCTGTGCCCAGTACCTGGTCATCCATGGGTACAGGGTGGACTTCCTGTGCCCAGTACCTGGTCATCCATGGGTACAGGGTGGACTTCCTGTGCCCAGTGCCCGGTCATCCGTAGGTGCAGGGCCTACTTCTGGTGCCTGGTGTTCAGCCTCGTGCTGGGTGGTGTTCCCAAACAGCAGCAGTGGGATCTGTAACAAGGAAACCTCATGGGTGGGCTTGGCACTTCCCTGGTGTAGAGCCTCCAAGACTGACTCTGCCATCCCAGGGACCCTGTAAATGCCTATAGTCCTTCATATGTGGGTTTTGCTTAAATTAATGAAAAGTAAGGTCTGTTCTTGCAGCTGGCCTCCGGGGCCCTGGGGAAGAGCCAGCTGTCTGTGTCCTAAAGGAGTCTCTGCAGGAGTATTATCTGTGCCAGACCTCTTGCCCCAGCCGCTACCTTCCAGCTGGCCCTGGCTTAGAGCAGCTGATGGTGTTTATTTTAGCCTCTGGCTGTGATGCAGCCACTGAGCGCCTAATGATCAGGTGAGCCCGGGAACTCCCTGACTGCTGCTCCATGGCTGGTGAGACGTGCACCGAGATGCTGGTCTCCTAGGCCCTGGGAGCACCCGAGCAGGTTCTGGGCAGCCCGCGTCCCAAGCCAGGTCCCTTCTGCCTGTGAACCTCTCATCCACTCACCCAGCCCGCCTCACGCATTTCCCTGTGCCTGGTGACCCCGAGCGGTTGGGGCGTGCCTCCAGCATGGCTGCCCTGGCTCTGCACCAGGTGCCCTGCAGTGGCCTTTCCGTGCCCCGCCGTTATAGCACCCTCCTCAATTCAAAGCAGAACGTGACCTGCCCGTCTCATTTATGGAACGGAACGAGAGCAGAATAAAAGAAATTGGCACGGCCAGGGCAGAACAACACTGCGTGTCTGTCCTCGATCACCATGGTAACCACCACGGGTGACGGGCGTGCTCTTCCATCTGTTTAATTTTACGTGTGGGAAGAGCGAGGTGCAGGATGGTTTAACGGCTTCCCCAGCGCGTTCCAGCCCAGGGCTTGTCCCCATGCTTGTGTTGCCACAGCCAGGCTACGGGAGGCTCCCCCCATCATTTCAGTAATTAAATGCCATGGAGTTCCCACGGCACTTTGCACTTCACTCTGCATCTAGAGGGCAGAGCACACTGCTGACAGCACAGCACTGCAGTGATTGCCCGTTTCCGCAAACCCCAGCCCAGGCACCTGAGCGGCCCTCGTCAGTGTTCTCAGCCTGAGCCAAAGTCAGGCAGTTGAACAAAGGCCCGGTTGCACTGGCCATGGCACCGGGGGGCAAGAGCCCTGTACGGCCATTCACTCATCAGCAAAAAGCACTGGAGGAGAGCTGGGCACCCGGGGCTTCTGCCGGGGTCCAGACATACAGAGAAGAACCAGAAACCCGTTTCTGCCCCCACTCAGAGAGGAGGACGAGGAAACACACACTTTCAGTGGAATTTGAAAAGCACTGGGGTGGAGGCCTGGCAGGTACTAAGATGCACGGAGTGGGAGGGTACCTCACTCAGACCAGGGAGGAAGTGGGAGCAGCTGCAGAGGGGCCTGTGAACCGTCTTCCAGAGGTGATGCTGCCTTGCTTCTTAAAGGACTGAGAAGGAAGTATGTGGGCCGACAAAGCAGAAAGGGAGTCCAGCAGAGGGATGAGCGGGCAGAGCAGGGAGAGGAGAGAGACCGTGGTTTCTACGTGGGGTGACTTGACCTAATTTGATGTGACTGAGACGGAGGTAGGCAGGAGAAGCTGCGTGTCGGTGGCGGTTCTCTGCAGAGGCAAAGTTTACTTTAGGTCTTAAAGCGGTGGAGCTGAGCGTGCAGGGGTGAGTGGTGGAGTGCGGGAGGGGCTGGAGCCAGCCGAGGGCCGGGACCTGAGGACCTGAGCGGCCCAGTGCAGGAGGGAGCAGAGCTGGATGGCTCTCTTCCCCTGTGTCAGGGAACCTCAGCTTTTATCCTGAGGGCAGCAGGGCTCCTGAAGGGTTTTAAATAATAGATGTAATCAGATTTTTGTATCCAAAGGATAAAGCTAGATTTCTGCTCACAGCTAAGATAAAGTAACGAGGTCAGGATTTACCTTCCCATCAGAAACAACTGAAAAAACAGACAAATATATAAAACAGTGGTTTGTGAGACACTAGATACTAGAAAACTAAGGACAGTGATTCATGATAGATGAGAACAAACAGGAGGATCCCAGCTCACTGCCTGGAGAGAAGGCCGGGCATTGGCATGGTGAGGGTAGCGAAGGTGAGCCCAGCAGGTGCCCTGGAGGGGTGGTGCAGAGACGAGGGTCTGGATGACCGAGCCCCCGTGGGGAGGGATCTGCACAGAGAGAAAAGCCCAGCAGGTACAGAGCATCCCTGGACCAGGACGCTGAGAACTAATAGGCAGGTGTGTGTGAGGAATGCACGGAGCCAGGAGCATGGTGACAGGAAGGGTCCTCACTCTCAGTGTCTGCAGATACGCAGCTGGAAGGTGCCTGTTCCCGCCAGCCGGCTCCCAGGGCACCAGGCCGTCCGTGCAGAGGGGCCTCGCCTGGTAGTGGCAGCATCGCTCTCGTCCCACCTGTGTCAGATGGCAGTAAAGAAGCACTGGGCGTGGGGAGGAGCAGGAAAACATGCCCCACCGCAACGAGGTCAACCAACCAGTCAATGAAAGCTGACTCAGAACTGACACAGATGTTTGAATTAGCGGACAAAGATATTAACACAGATGTTATAATTGCATTCAGTACGCTCAGAAAGGTAAGCAGAAACATGGAAGATACTTTAAAGACCAAAACCAAACTTTAAGAAATAACTACACGTGTGAGATCAAGAATACCCTGGATGGCATTAACGATAGGTTAGACGTTGCTAAGAAAATATTAGTGAACTTGATGATATAGTGATAGAAACCATGAAAAATGAAACAGAGATAAAAGAGAATTGTTTTAAATTAAAAGAGCATCAGTGAGCAATGGGGCAACTTCAAGTGGCCAAATCTATTTCTAACTGGAGTCCCCAAACTAAAGGAGAAAAGGGTGGGACAGAAAAATTATTTGAAGAAATAATGACCAAAGTTGTTCTGAATTTGATGAAAACTATTAACTCACAGATCAGTGACAGCTGGCGAATCCCAAGCACAAGGAACGTGGAGAAAACTACGCCAAGGCAAATTATCATCAAATCGTTCACAATCTGTGATGAAGAAAACCTTAAAGGTAGCAAGAGAAAAAATACATGTGAAGTAGGAAAAAATAAGGATGAAGGTAGATTTCTTGTCAGGAATTCTGCAGGTGAGAAGACAGTAGGAAACTAAATAAATCATGAAAGAAATGAATCTGTCAAGTTAGGATCCTATACGCAGTAAAAGTATCTTTCATAAATGAAAGCGGGACTTCCCTGGTGGTCCAGTGGTTAAGAATCTGCCTTCCAATACAGGGGACAGGAGTTCGATCCCTGGTTGGGGAACTAAGGTCCCACACGCCGAGGGGCAGCTAAGCCTGTGTGCCACAACTAGAGAAGCCTGCGTGCTGTAACGAAGACCCAGTGCAGCCAAAAAGCAAACAAAATCTCTCATAAATGAAAGCAAAATAAAGAATCATTCAGACACAGTAAAGCTAAAAGATTTCATCACCAATGGACCCACACTATGAAAAATGTTGAACAGCGTTCTTTAGGAAGAAGGGAAGTGACACCAGTTGGCAACGGGTCTGTACAAAGGAATGAGGAGCAGTAGAAACGGTAACTACGTGGATAAATGCATCAGATTTTTTCCTTACTATTTAAAAATCTTTAAAATAAAACTGGCTGTTTAAACAAAAATAGAAATAGTGCAGTTTGGGATTAAAAATGTATATAAAAGTAAAGTATGTGGTAGCAGTTGCACAGAGGGTGGGAGGGGAGGCCCAGAAGCACCATGCACACTGTCGGGAGTCTTGTCTATTCGTGTGCTGCGTGAGGACGTGTAGGTAGGTGACCATAAACTAGAGACGCAGGCAACCACTAAACGTCAGAGCAGAGTGTCAGCAAACAGGCTAACAGAGGCGATAAAACAGAATCACAGAAACTTCCATTAATCCAAAAGAAGGTGTAAAAAGAGGGGAACGGGAACAAAGTACATGGGTCAGATAGAAAACCTGTAGTAAAATGTAGGTTTATACCTAATCATGTAAATAATCACATTAAATACAAATCATCTGAATAGCCTCGAGAATTCAGAGCTTGTTACGAAAAAAAAAAAAAAGACAAGACCCAACCGTATGCTGTGAACAGAAAACAGATTTTAATACTTTAAATATAAAACCTTAAATCAGTTAAAATTAGAAGGCCACACAGTTGATCCCATTACTCACAGTCCCTATGGTTTTATGGTGTTCTGTAAGGTTTCCATGAGCACCGAATTAGTGAACACTGAGCTGTTGCCCCTAAGTGAGATGTGTGCGTTGCACGCAGACTACAATCTTAAATACTAAAAACAACCCATCAGGGCAGATTCTATTTTCTTTGTTTTACAAAAGAGAAAATGAGGTTCAGAAGCATGAAGTGACTTGCCTGAGGCTGCCTGACTAACAGGTGACGGCCGGAGTCAGGATCCAAACTGATTCAGAACTGATAAACCTCTAGACAGCTGGATAACGAATAGAGAGAGGTACACAAATTATCAGTACCCCGGATAATAAAACTGACATCACTGCAGATTCTACAGAATGATAAGGGATTATTATTTTAAAAAACTCCATGCCAATAAACTTAACAAATTAGACAAAATGGATATATTTCTTAAAAGACACAAATTGATAACTTAAGGTGAACTAAAAAACCTGGATAGACCTCTGTTTATTAAAGAAATTGAATTAGTTTAAAACCTTTCACAAAGAAAACTGCAGGCCTAAGTGGCTGTATTGATGAGTTATACCTGTTGGTTAAGGAAGAAATTATAACAATTCTACGGAAACTCTTCCAGAAAATTGAAAAGAAGAGAGAACGCTTCCTGACTCTTTCTGTGAAGCCAGCATTACCCTCATAACAAAACCAGGCAAAGACATTATAAAGTAAAACTACAGACCAATATCACTCAAAACATAGGTGTAAAAATTTTAGCAAGTCAAATACAGCGATAAGTAAAAAGGATAATACATCCTGATCAAGTAGAGTTTATCCCAGGAACTTAAGCTTTGATTAATGTTTGACAGTCAATACAATTCAGTGCATTAACAAACTCAAAAATGAACATAACGTGATCATTTCAGTAGATGTGGAAAAAAATTTTGACAAAATCCAACATAAATTAGAGTAGGATTCAGAGCAAAGACGTGCGTCAAATGACTCCAGTTTTTTTGCTGTGCTGTCCACGTCTGCACATTAAAACTCTCAGAAAATGAGAAAAGAGAAGTGAGCTTCTCAGCCTGCTAAAGGGTGTCTGTGAAAACCCACAGCTAACCTCAGCCTTAACGGTGAGAAACTAAAAGCTGGGACTTCCCTGGTGGCACAGAGATTAAGAATCCACCTGCCGATGCAGGGGACACCGGTTTGAGGCCGGGTCTGGGAAGATCCCACATGCCACCGCAGAGCAACTAAGCCCATGCGCCACAACTACTGAAGCCCGTGCACCTAGAGCCTGTGCTCTGCAACAAGAGAAGCCACAGCTCGCCGCAACTAGAGGAAGCCCGGGTGCAGCAACGAAGTCCAAACACAGCCAAAAATAAATAAAATTAATTAAGAAAAACCCCAAAACTGAAAGCTTTCCCCAGGATCAGGGTCCAGTTAGGGATGTCCATTCTTACCAGTTCTATTCAACATTGTGCTGTTAAGTTCTAGCCAGAGCAGTTAGTCAAGGCAGAGGAAGAGGTGTGGAGATGGGAGAGGAAAGAGGAAGACCATCTGTGTCTGAGATGACGTGACCTTGTACATAGAGAACCTTAAGGAATCCACAGTCACACACACTCAGACGCAGACAAAGACTCTTTTAGAGACAGTGAATTAGTTTCAGCAAGGTTACAGGATACAAGATCAATATACAAAAGTCAGTTTTGTTTCTCTACACCAGCAATGAATAATTGGAAATTGACATTTAAAAAATGATACCAATTTTAATAGCATCAAAAATATAAATTACTTAGGAATAAATCTGACAAAAGATGAGTAAGACCAGCACAATGAACACTCCAAAATATTGCAAAGTAAAGAAAGAAAGAAGTCTTCAATAAGTAGAGAGGTATACTTTATTCAGGAGTGAGAAAACGGTATTGTTAAGGTGTTTATTCGCCAAAAACTGACCTATAGCTTCCATGGAATACCAATCAAGATCTCACCCAACTTTCTGGTAGAAATTGACAATCTGGTTCCCAGATTCATACAGGCATGCAGAGGACCTAGAATAGTCAAAACAACCTTGAAAAGAAAAAGTTGGAAAGCTTAACACTGATTTCAAGACATATTAAAAAGCCACAGTAATCAGTGTGATATTGGTGTGAAGACAAATGGCTAGATTGATAGATACTTTTTCTGAAAACAGAAAAGTGTCCATTAAGTTTGGTGACAGGGGAGTCATAATTGATCTTGTCCAGATACATTTGATGGAACGATGGGGTGAGAAACCGTATTTCAGGAGACAGAAGTGAGTGGAGGACTCCTGGAAGCCTGGGAGAGTGATTCATGTGGAAATCCCACCCCCCTCTGCTCTGAACACAGAGTGGTTGGTTGGTTCTTGATACTCTGGATGTAAACGAATGGAACACAAGAGTTGATACGCTGGCCTCCTGGGTTCCGGGATGAAGCAGGTGGTGGTGGCCGGCTTTCCCCTCCTGCAGGAGAACACGGACAGGCAGCCCCTGGAGGGCGTCAGGGATCCAGGCCAGGTGCACTGGTCTAAGGGCTGAGCCCCCTCCTGGGAGTGGTCAGTACTGAGCCCCTGCCTGGGATGAGGGACGGAATGGAGCCCCACCTGGAGCTGGAGTCTGGCTCTGGCCTGAGGCCTAGATCTGCACCTTTCCTGCAGGACCAGACTCAAGCCACCCGATTACACCTGGTTCTGAGGGGAGGTCCCAGAGGCCAGGCAGAAGCAGCAACAAAACTGCAGGAGGGGATAAAAGAGAGGAAACAGGGCAGCGAGACACTCACGCTCAGGGCAAGCCTGCACTCAGTTCGTGGGAAAGTCCTGCATCACAGAGGCCAGCAGCCTGAAGAACGGGCAGGAGAACCGAAGAAGGCTTTGAAATCGGCACATTTCCGCTCCTCCAAAAGGAAAAGGAAGGAATAATGTCCATCCCACCAAAAGAAAGAAAAAATAGTATTACGAAGAAGAAAATTAAAACAGCAGGTAGATGGATGTGAATCAGAAACCACTGGCTAGGACAGAAGCAACTTGAAACTTTGGAAAGGAAACATATATTTAAATACGAAACCTCTGTGGGTGACACACGCTCTGGACTGGACACAGCTGAGATGGACTTGTCCACACCAGAAGCCCCACAGAGGAGCTAGTCCAGAGATGGAGCAGAGGCGAAGCAAGAAGAAAGTATACACGGGGTGGACGCCGAGCTCCAGATGACTTCTAACACGACTTTCAGAAGCAGAGAGCAGAGGCCGGGAGAGAGAATCCTCGAGGATGATCACGGCGGGGTCCCCCAGACGGAAGATGGGCCCTCGTGTGAGTCGGAATCACAGCCACAAATGCAAACCTGAACTCGCCATAACTGTGAAGCCTCAGAGGACAAGCAGACACCAAACACAGGCCCGTCAGAGAGTCGAGTGAAAAGGAAGGAAGGGCCATGTGGACACTGTTCCGAGCACCTAGGGGTCAAGGCAGCAGGAAAGGAGGTGCCGGTAGACAGGAGGGGGTCAGTTATAGGAGGGGCGGAGTCGAGGACAGGAGAGATGGGGTGCGGGAGGTGTCAGTGAGGGTGAAGGGTCGCCCCGTGGGACCCTGCACCCTGGAGGCTGAGGGGCTGGGTCTGGACAGAGGTTGCCCTGACGCTGGGGGAGTCTCCAGCGTTCATTCCATCCAGGAAGTGGGAAGTGATAGCCTGAGAGTAAGGCAAGGACAGAGTGGATGATAAGGTAGGTCACTTACTCATTCACCTGCTCTCTTTAAAGCACCACTGGACCTTGGTCCTGGGAGGCAGAGTGGACCCGTGCGGGGTAGCGGGATCTGGGGGCTCCAGAGCTACTGAAACAATGGGATAGAGAGGAGAGGAGGGGCAGAGACTGGGAGTAACGGCGTGTCCACGCTCGTCCTCAAGCAGCCCACGCCTGCTTTGACGTCGCTGACCAGCAGGCCCAGCAGGGTGATGGGTCGGCCGCGTGTGTCTGGGTCCTGCTGGGCGGGTGAGGTTGAGTGTGAATTGTACCGAAGGGCCGTGGATTCCGACCCTGCCACCAGTCTGTGCTGTGAGCCATGCCTCTCTCTCATGGAGTATTGTTTTCTTCTCCAGCCGTTCAGTTCTGGGAAATCTGTAGAGATGTTTTAGCCAGGGTTCTCCTTTCTCAAAGACTCGTTCATTCCGAACGAATTTTATTAAGCATGTACTACATGCCAGGCACTGTTCCAGTTGTTTGGAACACGTTAGTGAATTAGTCACGAAAGTCCCACCCGTGGAGCTTACGCTGGAGTGGGGAGGCAGACGGTGAGCCATCGGTCCGTGGATCCTCACACAACGGCCCCCACTGTCCCAGCTGGAGCAGCGGGCGTGGCGGCCGAGGGCTGGGCCGCTCCACTTGCGGGTGGAGGCTGACCGGGGCGGCGCTGTCCACAGAGGTCCTCTCACGCGCAGTGGAGCCCGGCAGCCCAGGGCCTCCCTGGGCCTCTTCCGGGCTCCTGCACGGGCTTCAGGTCTACGAAGGGCCGAACAGGGTGGTTCTGAAACCCTCCTGAGCGTACTGGTTCCTTACAGCATAGAACACCAGTTCAAAGACCCGAGAAACTGGGAAGGGCCTCGTCTGCGGCAGCCTCAGAGGCCGCCTCCCGGCTCCTGGTGGGGCGGGGGCCGCCGGCTGCCCAGAGGCCTCCTTGCCCCGCCTGCGGCTGCGGCTGGGGCTGGAGACTCAGCAGAGGTGTGGGCGGGAGGGCGCCGGCTGCAGACTCACCTCCCCCTGCTCTCTCTGCTCCTCTCTCCCAGCTGCCCACCCGGCCCAGGTGCAGGGCCGGCCCACCGCCGCAGTGTCGCCTCTGCGCGCCCAGAGCCTGCCCGCCATCGGGTCCCCGCAGCACAGCCCCCGGCCAGCCATCCCGCTCTCCTCGGCAGCCTCGGCCGTCACTCCTCCTAACGTCAGCGCCGTCCACCTCCACGGGGAGGCCGGAGCGGGCCCTGCCGGCGGCCGGTCGGCACCCAGCCCCACCAGTGCAGGAGGTAGACCCGACGAGAGGAGAAGCGAAAGGGTAAGTGGCCCACCCTGGGCGGCCCAGGCCCAGCTGGTTGTTGACCCTCTTGGGCACCAGACGCCAATCCCGTTTTGTAAATTAAGGCTCGCGTGCGGGCACCAGGCGCGTGACACAGAGGGAGGCCAAGCCAGCAAAGCGGTGGCGCTCCAGTGGCCGCAGGTTCGGGGAGGGATGACCGGAGCCCAGCTAGTTTTCTCACACATGAGAAAAAGTGGCCCCTCAAGATGCTCCGTTCCTCCTGTTGCAAAGTCATTGTAAACTACTCACTTTGCTGGGATTAGACACCTTCTGCCAAGTGCCAAGATCTCTAAGAACAAATCCACGGATCTGCTCACGTGCTACGTGAGCAGGGCCTTCTCCCTCGGCGTGCTGTCCTCGTGCAGTGCACAGCCCGCTCTGCCCCGCGGCAGCAGCCAGAGGAGGAGGCCAGCCTCTCCTAGTGGGTGTGGATGGCATTTCAGCTCTTCTTTAGCAGTGAAGGAAGTTGGGCTGATTTCAGAAAGAAATCCGAGTCCCGGGAGCTTGCCTCGGTTGCCACCAGCTAGACATCAGGTGAGCCACCAAGCCACCATGAGAGTCCAGATTTCTAAGTCTGTGCTGTCCGATGAAACCATAATTCAAGCCACATATTTAACTTATAATCTTCCAGTAAGTCACATTTTTGAAAGTTAAAACAATTTAAAAATAAGATAAAACATGAAATTCATTTTAACGGTATAATCTATTAGACCCAGTATCCAGAAACATTGTCATTTCAACACGTAATCTGCATAAAAAAGTTGTTGATGAGCTGTTTCACCTTTTTCACATTCAAAGCCAATGAGACGTGTCGGGTGGTCGGGCCTCCCCGCTGCCTGGGCTGTGCTGGAGTGGGGGCTGGGTCTCCGGCAGGGGCCACTCCCTTTATTGGCCTTGCTCTCGAAATGGCTTGTTCTCCCTCTTGGCTTTGCCACGGTCTGTGGATATTTTCAAACCTTTCACTGTAAAGCCAGCCTTTGATTAGAGTGTGCCCCTCGACCTAGCCGGCAGCCTCTCCTCTCCCTTGGGGACGGTACCCAATCCAGATGGCTCAGGCTGTCTGCCTGGGACTCCAGAGGCACATCCACCCCTCACCACCCCGTGCTCTCGGGGCCCAGGCACCTCGCAGAGAGGCTCAGGCTTCCTCACCGCCTGTCCCCTGGTCCAGAGGGATGCTCTCCCCACGCTCCCTGGAGAGGGAGAGGCCTCCGTCTCGGCCCTGACGGCTGCCTCGTCCTGAGACCGGCAGGTGGCTGGGCATGAAGGGACTCATTGCTCTGTGTTTTGCGTCCACGTCTGCTTGAAGATCACCCGTCGTGGTCCACTCTTTCCACCTCGTTGCCTGGGCGGGAGACATAGCCGGGTCCCCCCAGGAGGGCGGGTGGTCCCACCCTCTCCCTTGGACGACCTTCCTGGAAGACAAGCTCCCTGGGACCTCTGACTCAGAAAGGGAAGAGCCGTGCTAGCTCCGTGACCGATTCTGGTTCTTGGCCGCAAGTTCCCCCTTCTAGTTTGTGAAAGAGACGGGGCTGCTGCCTGAGCGGGGTCGGGTGTTTGGGGGCCTCGTGGGGAGTGATACCCTCCGCCCTCCTCCGTGGTCGCTGGCTCCGCTCTTAGGGGCACTTGGCTTCGCTCGAGGCCCGCGCTCTGCCAGCAGCTCCTGCCTAACGAGGAACAGCCGCGTCACCTCAGCTCAGGCGGCTCCGGGTTGGCCAGGCAGCAGCCCGTGCCAGCCGAGCTGGGGGTGTGGGGTTCCCACCTCGCTCTCGGCAGAGGTGATGTGGATCTGGTGGCAGGAAGTGGGCAGGTGTCCGCAGGTGCAGCCGTGACCGGCAGCGTCAAAGCCGGGAGACAAGCACGTCGTCTGTGTGGCTTGCTTTTCTCACCTGTCAGACACAGCGAGAAGCAGTGGTGTGAAAAGGCGCCTGTGGGTGTTTTCCCTCCTGCACCCCCAGGTGAATTTTTCCCAATTTAGAGTGAAGTGCAAGGCGCCGCAGCTGCCGTTCCTGGCAGCAGGGCTGGCGGCGGCCGTTGGAGGGAAGCCGGGGCAAGCTGGGCGCCAGGGGCCTGCCCGCGGGGCCCTGGGCTGCCTCTGCCCCCTGAGACCAGAGCCACAGATTCCACCCACTGAGAGCGCAGCGAGCTGCTTCCCGTCTGTCCCTGGGTGAGCCCATCGTAGATGCACACCTGTTTAGTTACGGCAAAAGGTTTTTTAAGGTAATTGGCAGTATTCTCCAGGCTGTTTCTGTTACTGAATTTTCCTCAGGAAAAGGCAGTGAGCTCCACCTGCACCGTCCGCAGAGACCCGAACCTCAGCGCCTGCGTTCCCGGTGCCGAGCTCCGCTGAAATCCCATCCGGCCCTCCGAGCGCGGCGGCCCTGCGTGTGGAGGTGCTGCTGGGGGTCCCTGGCAGGCGGGCGTCGCTAGCTATGCCCCTGGGGGTCGGGCCTGTCAGCCCTGCTCCAGGCGGGCCCTGCACGTGGGCCCTGCTCGGCCTCAGGGGGTGGGGGTCAGAGAGACTCTCGTGCGGCAGGAGGGCCCTGAGCCAGCGTGTGCACCCCCAAGCTGCTCTCCCAGCGCTCTTCCCGCATGCCCGCCCCCGCCCCCCAGCCTGGTCGCACCCGCTCCCTGCAGGGCCTGCCCTGCGGCCGGGCCGCTGGCACAGAGCAGCTCCGGGGGCTGCAGTGAGCCCGTGACCACGGCCCTGCAGCCCACAGGGTTGAGGGAATGCAGGGCGGAGTGTGGAGCCGGGGGTGGGCGGGGGGCCTGGGGGGGCTGGTTCTGATCCAGCACCGCAGACTCTCCCGGAACCTGGGTCCCTTGGCCCGACCAGGCATCTGTTCTGCTTGGGGATGGGTCTGCCTGGGTTGGCCCTGGATGGGAGGGGCCTGTGCTTCCGAGGAGACCTGGAAGTACAAGTACTTCGAAGCTGCCAGTCTGAAGCAGACCCTTGGGGCAGCCGTCAGTGCGGGATCCCCCAGCCCCCAGGGGTGGAAAGATTAGAGGCCCCAGGGCGTGGGGGAGGCCCCGGGAGTGGAGACAGGGAGGTTTCATCTTGGGAAAGTGCAGCGGGTGGGAGTCATATCTTCCCGTTGAAGGACTTGGATCTAGTGCTTCTGAAGGGGGGATCCTGCTTTTGGGGTCATCTTTCTGGCACCCAGAAATCGCAGAGTAGGAACCAAATCTTGGAAGCCTTTTAAGAAGGTGCTCCGTAGGATTTCAGTTAACCCTTTTGCACTTAGAAAATCTATTTTGTGCTTGAAACGACTACCAGATTTCACCTCTCATGTCCCTCAGCGGCTGTTTCCTGTCTTTGAGGTTTCATGAGCACATTAGTACCAGGTGGCGGGGATCCTTATCCCTCGGGGTGACTCCAGGGAAACTCACCAGAAAGGGGAGTCCTGGGCCCCCAGGAAGGTGGAAGCAGCTCGCCGTCACCCTGCAGCCGAGAGCATCTGGCGCTAGAGCCCTCCTGACCGGCCAGCTGGACGTCACTCCCCACTCGCTTGTCTGTCACACGGCAGGTGCCGGGCCAGGCGGAGCTCTGGGCACTGGTCGACGGGCCTGAGGCCGGGGAGCAGGGGCGCCTTGGGACTGGGAGGCCTCCTGGGAGCTGTAGCCCGAGCACAGGCCAGACGAGGTGGCCTGAAGTTGGGGAGCCCCAGAGACACTGGGGGGGGCGGGGGCAGGCGGCTCATGTCAGTCCGGCTGCCCGGCGGGGGCATGGTGGGGCCAGGCCTGACCAGGGGCCCTCACCGCACCCTCCGCCCCTGTGTCCTTGCCTTCCCGCTGACCTCCTGCTGGAGCCTGACTCTGGCCGTGCTCTCCGTGGCACCAGCGTGCTGAGGGTCTTCCTTGTGGCCCCAAGTTAGAAACACCCATCATGCGTTATGAAACCAGCTTAGTGGGTTTGGACCAGCGTGCTTTTAGACAGAGTAGGCGCGCAGCAGGAGGTCGGCAGGTCCAGCACACAGGAGGGGTCTGCGTATTTGGGGGCATCTGTTGTTTTGTGCTCGGTCCTGATTTAAAACTTATTCCAGATAGTCTCGGGGCTCTGACTGGCAGATCCTGGAGGGTGCTGAGTGCATAGAAGGCCTGGTGACATTTGTTGACTGACGAGTGTCAGAAAAAGTGCTGCCAGGAGAGTTTCACTGCTGTGACTTGTGGGAAATTCTTTACTTTACGGGCCAGGAGAAAGTTAACTTTCTGCCGATGGATGAGCGAGTCGCCGTTTCGCAAAGTAGTAGCACATTGGAACTGGAAAGAGCCTCTAAAGATGTTTGCATTGAAATGTTCATTTTGGGTGGCCCTCCTGAGGCTCAGAGGTGCTGCCACTTGCCTGGGGTCACGGGGCACTGGCAGTGGAGCCAGCCTAACTCCAGTCTCAGTGCCGTCTGGGATCCAGGGTGCTGACTTTGGTGGCCTCCCCATCCCCGTGAGGCCGTGACCTCTGGTGTTTTTGGCTCGTCCAGGAACTGAGGGGTGGCAAGTCCAGGGTAACTGCTGGCAGGAGGCCCTGAGGTCAGCCCAGGAAAGGGGGCTGTGAGCTGGGGTGTCTGCCTTCCGGTTCCGCACGACTCGAGTGCAGCTGTAGGGGGGCCCGCAATAGTGAACCGCTCAGCCGAGACCACTCACAAGATGTGGCCTTTGTGGCTAAGTCTCTGGGGGACGGGTTTGGGCTGACAGCCAGGACAGTAGCGGGCGGGCCTGCCTGCCGTCGGGACCTCGTGGAAATGGGTGTGCGGGGGAACGGCCCTTTAGTAACCACACCCCCCGATTAAAAGTGTGTGTGTATACCATAGGAGGGTTACAATGATACGTTTAGTGGAAACTCAAGAATGTGCAATCTGAAGAAATCTTGAAGATGAAGCTCTGAGAACAACCAGGCAGCTTCTCCTAAAGCGAAGAACCGCTGGTTTGTGAATTTGTTTCCCCCGCTGAGCCTCACCGCACTAAGCAGGCCGTTGCCCGTGCTGTTTCTATCGTGTGGACTGGGAGGGGGCTGCCGTCGCTCTGTAACCCCTATCGGTCGCTGCCAGCATGTTTCCAGCTTTGAGACAGGCAGTGCCTTCCCGCATGATCACCAGCGGGGGTGGGGAGGCGTCCTGCAGACCTTAAACCCGGGGGGAGTGGGCTGGGTCTGACGGCACAAGGACTGGAGTCCACTGCAGGCCCCGTCCTCGCGCTGATCTCCTGGGGGAGGGCAGGGCCAGACACGGGGAGCCCCTGCGCCGCAGGTGTGGCTGCAGTGGAATCAGATTGCGCGTGAAGCTCCGCTGAACCCACGGCCCGGGTGGCACGTCCTCAAGGGCTTTGGGAACCCCGTCCGCTTCATGAATGAGTCGCTGAGAAGTCTGGCGGTCATCCGGTCAGCTGTGGTCGATGGAAGCCTGCGCCCTCCCGGGGACACGCGTGTTGGGCAGCCTGCACCGGCGCTGGGGTTGACGCCCTGGCAGGGCGGAGGGCCCTTTGCTGAATGCCCTGGGCCGCTGGAGCCCCGGCGACTTCAGGCTTTCCCCTCAACTCCCTGTGGCCGGACTGCCCTCTGTGGGAGGAGGAGAGCCGGCATGTGGTGGATGAGTCAGTCATCTCCAGGCAGAAAATGAGCCCATCCTGAAAGCACGAACCCCAGCTGTCAAAACAGCGACATCAGAGGTTTTACAGGCAGCTTATTTTTGGAGGGGATATGCCACTGGAGCGTCCCTCCTTGTGACAAGGGCACAGGCCCTGAGTGGGACAGGACGGGGCCTCCTGGGTCAGCAGAGAACTCAGGCAGCCTAGGACCTTCTCCTTTGCTCTCTCCCAGGAAGGCCTGGCCACCCCCACTTCTCCTTTTACTCCCCTTGGCCTTGGTCCTGGGCTGAGACTGAATCCAGCTACTTCTGGGTCTCAGCTTGGTGCGGTGCTGGTGAGCCCTTCCGGGCACAGATGTGCACATGAGGGTCCAAGGTCAGGCAGCTAGTAACCACTGGGGGTAAAGCCAGGCCCTGTTGCCCAGTGAGGGCCCACACCCTCTCCTCGGCCCTGCTGGGCAGCTTCTCCTGCTGGGTGCCCAGGTGGGCAGGGTGCAGCGGGGGATGGGGGAGGAAGCAGGAGCCATAACGACTACAGGACGGGTGAAACCTGCATTTGGAGAAAGAAGGTGCAAATGGATGAATGAGTGCGGAGGTGAGGCTGGGATTGCGGAGGTGAGGCTGGGACGAGGCAGCCTGCCGTGGGGACTCGGCGAGCGTCCCCTGCCGCGCTTTCCCCATCAGTAAGATGGCACGATGGCGTCTCCCACCCCAGGGTTTGGAGGCAGGAAGTGAGTTAATCTCATGCATACTTCGCACAGGTATTTGGACAAAACTATTAGAGATCATTCTTAGGGATGTGACAGTTCATTGAAGGCCAGATCCCATAGACTAGTGGGATAGATACAGATGTAAAACTTGTATCCCCAAGGCTTCTAAGGAAAAATTAAAAGGGGATTTGATTTTGCAGTTTCAGAAAAAGGACACTTAATGTCGCCAAATCGAGACACATAGGCTACTCGAGATGAAGCCAGGCTAGCTGGCATCCTGTTTGTGAAATGGTACGTGTTCATCTCCTCGCCGGAGGCCCCATTTCATTCGTCCACCAAGAAACACGGGTAGAAAGGGTTTCTTTTAAGTTGTCAGTTTCACACCTGACATTTAGCATGAAGGATGGATGGCGCCCAAGAAAACTATTCCAGTCAGAAGTTGGGTTTCTGCTGCAAAACAATAAACCAAAATTCATTTTTAAAATAGCAATAAACTCTAGAAATGGAGAAGAATTTGTGAATCACCTGTAATAGCCGTTCTGTGGCTCTCCCCAGAGGGCAGAAGTTACTGTAACTAATCAGGATGGGGGCGGATTTCACACCTGGACACCCAGGGCAGCCACGAGAGCTCGCCGGTGGTGTGTAAGGTGGATGTCCAGTGTGTCCGAGTGGCCACGGGTGATCCACCTTACGGGTGGATCTCTTGTGCGGAATTCCACCACTGGTGCCGCCTTCCGTGATCACTGTGTCCTCATAAAGACATGGGAGATTTTTTTCCAGTCTCTCATGCAAGTGGAGTCAGCAATCTCAAGATTGCTTTGGCTATTCAGGGTCTTTTGTGTTTCCATACGAATTGTAAAAGTTTTTGTTCTAATTCTGTGAAGAATGCCATTGGTAGTTTGATAGGGATTGCACTGAATCTGTAGATTGCTTTGGGTGGTATAGTCATTTTCACAATGTTGATTCTTCCAATCCAAGAACATGGTATATCTCTCCATCTGTTTATGTCATCTTTGATTTCTTGCATCAGTGTTTTATAGTTTTCTGAGCACAAATCTTTAAGAGTGGCGAGAGTGGACATCCTTGTCTTGTTCCTGATCTTAGAGGAAATGCTTTCAGTTTTCCACCATTGAGTATGATGTTTGCTGTGGGTTTGTCATATATGGCCTTTATTATGTTGAGGTAGTTTCCCTCTACCCCCACTTTCTAGAGAGTTTTTATCGTAAATGGGTGTTGAATTTTGTCCAAAGCTTTTCCTGCATCTATTGAGACGATCGTATGGTTTTTATTCCTTAATTTGTTAATATGGTGTATCACATTGATTGATTTGCATATATCGAAGAATCCTTGCATCCCTGGGTTAAATCCCACTTGATCATGGTGTATGATCCTTTTAATGTGCTGCTGGATCCAGTTTGCTAGTATTTTGTTCAGGATTTTTGCATCTATGTTCATCAGTGATATTGGTCTATAATTTTCTTTTTTGTGATATCTTTTTCTGGTTTTGGTATCAGGGTGAGGGTGGCCTCGTAGAATGAGTTTGGGCGTGTTCCTTCCTCTGCAATTTTTTGGAAGAGTTTGAGAAGGATAGGTGTTAGCTCTTCTCTAAATGTTTGATAGAATTCACCTGTGAAGCCATCTGGTCCTGGACTTTTGTTTGTTGGAAGATTTTAAATTACAGTTTCAATTTCTTTACTTGTGACAGATCTGTTTATATTTTCTATTTCTTCCTGGTTCAGTCTTGGAAAATTGTACCTTTCCAAGAATTTGTCCATTTCTTCCTGGTTGTCCATTTTATTGGCATAGAGTTGCTTGTAGTAGTCTCTTATAATCCTTTGTACTTCTGCAGTGTCAGTTGTGATTTCTCCTTTTTCATTTGTAATTTTATTGATTTGCATCCTCTCCCTTTTTTTCTTGATGAGTCTGCCTAAGGGTTTATCAATTTTGTTTATCTTCTCAAAGAACCAGCATTTAGTTTTATTGATCTTTGCTATTGTTTTCTTCATTTCTATTTCATTTATTTCTGCTCTGATCTTTATGATTTCTTTCCTTCTACTGACTTGGTTTTCTTTGTTCTTCTTTCTCTAGTTGTTTTAAGTGTAGAGTTAGATTGTTTCTTTGAGATTTTTCTTGTTTCTTGAGGTGAGGTTGAATTGCCCTAAACTTCCCTCTTAGAACTGCTTTTGCTGTGTCCCACAGGTTTTGGGTCATCGTGTTTTTGTTGCCGTTTGTTTCCATGTATTTTTTAATTTCTTCTTTGATTTCTTCAGTGATCTCTTGTTATTTAGTAGTGCACTGGTTAGTCTCCATGTATTTGTGTTTTTTACAGTTTTTTTTCCTGTAATTGATTTCCAATCTCATAGCGTTGTTGTCAGAAAAGATGCTTAATACGATTTCAATTTTCTTAAATTTTCCGAGGCTTGATTTGTGATCCAAGATGTGATCTATCCTGGAGAATGTTCCGTGTGCACTTGAGAAGAACGTGTATTCTGCCACTTTTGGGTGGAATGTTCTATTAATATCAATTAGATCTGTCTGGTCTGTTGTGTCATTTAAAGCTTCTGTTTCCTTATTTATTTTTTGTTTGGATGATCTGTCCATTGGTGTAAGTGGGGTGTTAAAGTCCCCCACTATTATTGTGTTACTGTCGATTTCTCCTTTCATGGTGGTTAGCATTTGCCTTATATATTGAGGTGCTCCTATGTTGGGTGCATAAACATTTATAATTGTTATACCTTCTCTTGGATTGATCCTTTGATCATTATGTAGTGTCCTTCCTTCTCTCTTGTAACAGTCTTTATTTTAAAGTCTATTTTATTTGATACGAGTACTGCCACTCCAGTTTTCTTTTGATCTCCATTTGCATGGAATATCTTCTTCCATCCCTTCACTTTCAGTCTGTATGTGTCCCTAGGTCTGAGGTGGGTCTCTTGTAGACAGCATATATATGGGTCTTGTTTTTGTATCCATTCAGCCAGTCTGTTTCTTTTGGCTGGGCATTTAATTCATTTACATTCAAGGTTATTATTGATATGTATGTTCCTATTACCATTTTCTTAATTGTTTTAGGTTTGTTTTTGTGGGTCTTTTTCTTCTCTTGTGTTTCCCACTTAGAGAAGTTTCTTTAGCATTTGTTGTAAAGCTGGTTTGGTGGTGTTGAATTCTCTTAGCTTTTGCTTGTCTGAAAAGCTTTTGATTTCTCTGTCGAATCTGAATGAGATCCTTGCTGGGTGGAGTAATCTTGGTTGTAGGTTTTTCTCTTTCATCACTTTGAGTATATCCTGCCACCCGCTTCTGGCCTGCAGAGTTTCTGCTGAAAAATCAGCTGATAACCTTATGGGGATTCCTTTGTGTGTTATTTTTTATTTTTCCCTTGCTGCTTTTAATATTTTTTCTTTGAATTTAATTTTTGTTAGTTTGATTAATATGTGTCTTGGTGTGTTTTTCCAAGGGTTTATCCTGTATGGGACTCTCTGTGCTTCCTGGACTTGGGTGACTGTTTCCTTTCCCATGTTAGGGAAGTTTTCAGCTATAATTTCTTCAAATATTTTCTCAGGCCCTTTCTTTTTCCCTTCTTTTTCTGGGACCCCTATAATTCAAGTGTTGGTGCGTTTAGTGTTGTCCCAGAGGTCTCTGAGACTGTCCTCAATTCTTTTCATTCTTTTTTCTTTATTCTGCTCCTCAGCAGTTATTTCCACCATTCTTTCTTCCAGCTCACTTATTCGTTCTTCTCCCTCAGTTATTCTGTTATTGATTCCTTCTAGTGTATTTTTCATTCCAGTTATTGTGTTGTTCATCTCTGTTTGTTTGTTCTTTAGTTCTTCTAGATCTTTGTTAAACATTTCTTGTATTTTCTCAATCCGTGCCTCCATTGTATTTCCGAGATTCTGGATCATCTTTACTGTCATTACTCTGAATTCTTTGTCAGGTAGGTGGCCTATTTCCTCTTCATTTAATTGGTCATGTAGGTTTTACCTTGCTCCTTCATCTGTGACATAGTTTTTTGCTGTCTCTCTTTTTTTTTTTTTTTTATGAGTGGGATTGTGTTCCTGCCTTCCTGGTTGTTTGGCCTGAGGCTTCCAACACTGGAGTTTGTAGGCTGTTGGGTAGAGCTGGGTCTTGGTGCTGAGATGAGGACCTCCGTGAGACCTCACTCTGATGAATAGTCCCTGAGGCCTGAGGTTCTCTGTTAGTCCAGTGGTTTGGACTGGGAGCTCCCACTGCAGGAGCCTCGCCTGACCCTCAGCTCATGAGCCAAGATCCCGAAAGCTGCCTGGGGTGGCAAAAAAAAAAAAAAAGAGAAAAAACAATAACAAAGTAAAAAATAAAATTAGACTAGGAAACTAACAGATATGCTAGAAAGAATATAAAAATAAAAATATAGATGAATCAACAACCAGAAGGTACCACAGTACCACAATAGTAAAAAAGAGGAGGAGGGAAAAGAAAAAAAAAAGGGGGGAGGGGGGCGAAGGCCTTGGCTGTGGAGGGCGGGGCCTAAGCAAGGACGAGGTTTGGGTGGTGGGTGGGGCCAGTACTCAGGACCCACAGGGCTGGAAAAGTTCCTGGGGGTGTCGGGGGTGGGGCTTAGGCTCAAGGAACAGAAGGGGCCCAGGCGTGCCCCCCACCCCTGGTCTCAGAGGGCAGCGGACCTCACCTGGGAGCCCAGCAGGCTCCCTGGGCTCAAGTGGGCCAGGCGATCGCCCTCCTCTCCTGTCCCGTTCCTCTCGGAGGCCCCTCCTGCCTACATCTCCTGATCTCCCCGGCCTCAGGGGCGCCGACCCCGCCTGGCCTCTACTTCTCCTCCCCCCTCAGTCCCCCCACGTCCTGCCAGTTCACTTGGGGGTTCCTCCCGTCTCCTTGGGCGTCAGGGTCACTCGCCCACCAGCAGCTGGCAGTAGAAACGGCCCCAAGAGTCGAGTCGTAGAAGATAAACTAACCCATAACCCATGGATAACTCACCCCACCCTTTGGCACTGGAGTAGCTCTAGTTAAACTTTCCCCACACCCTCTGTTGCCAGGACTGCTCGAGAAGGGTGAAGTGGATGCCACAACTCTCCAGTCCTGTGACCCTGTCTCCCAGGTGGGCCATTTCCTCCCTGGTTAGATCGGCAGCTCAGGGAAGGGCCGCATCGAGCCCCTGGTTGAGCTGAGTTCACCTGGATTCTGACACCTCGGCTTCTTCCAAATTTCCATCCTTTCCCAGTCCTTTTAATGTGATAACGACAACCAGGCATGCAGTCATGATGGCGGCTCCTTAGAGAAATTGAGGACCGGATGGAAGCCCAGGCAGGGCCCTTTTCAGGGAGGAGCTGCCAAGCCAGGGTCTGGGCTGCATGCAGTGGGCAGCAGCAGGAGGGGCCCGGCCAGCGGCCTCTGAACCTGTATCTCCGAGCTGGTGCCCAGGCTGGGTGTCATCTCACATTTCCTGGAAGCAGCCTGTCTGAAGAAGCACACACAGTTCAGGAAGGAAATCCCAGTCTCCCGGAGAGCTTGCAGGGCTGCCCGTCAGCGCTAATGGAAATAATAGCGTAGATTCCTAAGTGACCCTCCAAAATCCTGCATACCCTTGACAAAGCCCCTCCCGTATGGAACTGACGGGCCTGCTGCTGCCTTTCTGGTTGGATGAGGTGATTTCTACCCATCTGTTTTGTTTAAAAAACTATTCAGAAGCACATGAGCTTGGCACACCCGAGTAGATAATGACGTGTTTATCTTTCATGTTCCGTTCCAGACCCTTTCCGAAGGATACCAGATTTTACAGAGATTTCATGTGAACGCATTGCATTTAATCTAATAATTTGTGATAGCTCCACATTTGTTCTACAGAAAACAAGCGGAGGCCTGTTGGAAATGTACATTCAAGGCAAGGTTGTCCTACAGGACGAAGCCGAAAGCAGCCCGGACACAGCCTGGAGCCAGAGGGCTGTTCTGGCTTCTCGTCTCTGCCTTTTGGCCTGACCTCCTCCGAAGCCATTTTAAAGAAATTAACGTTATGCTCTAAATTCTACTGAGGTAACAGGCCTTCCTGCTTCAGTGAAAAGATGATGGCGTTGGATGAGATGGCAAAGGAACAGGACCTGCCGCCGCAGCTTCTCGGGGGCTGAGTCCAGAAGAATCTGTAGAGAAGTGAAAGCTCAGCGCTTTAATCCTCCCTCATTTAACTGCGTCAAAGCCCGTTAACCGCGTCTCAGCCCTGGGGGAGTTTGTGTTGTCCAGAGGCCGGCTGCTTGCCTGGAGACGTGAGCGCCACCCAGAGGTCCGGTCCGGCCATTCTGCAGCCAGGCTCCTCTGGGGGCTTGGGGTTGAGACGGAGCCCTGCCTGTGCCAGACCCTCCCTCTGGCCGTGGGGGCAGCTGCAGGTGGGCGCAGGCCGCTTACAAGGTGCCGGCACCTGCCCCAGCATGAATACGATGGGGGGGGTCCACGTGGGGGCAGGTAAAGCAGCACACGTGTGAGGGGACAGAGCAGGCGAGGGAGAAATGAACTCCCGGAAATGCTCACCAAGGTCCAGGGAGGAGACGGCTCCCAGTCGGGGCTACAAGCGCGAACAGGGCTGGCGGGGATAGGGGACTGCGGTGCCAGTGAAGAGAGGGGGGGGTGTGCCTCCCCCCTGCCCCCGGCACCCCGGCCCGGCTGCCCCTGCGAGAGTCCTGAGCGCGCCTGTCTGGGAGCCCTGGGCCCCCCTCTCGGTGGGGCTTATCCACCGCCTTAGCCCCCGACGCCTCTTTCCTGGGGTGTCTCCTGTCGGGGGGAAGACGTTGTCCTCTCCCTTCAGGTCCTTCTGGCACATCTGAGAATTAACTTGACAGGGGACGGATCAACAGGAGGAAATAAGAAAAATTTAAAAGCGTGCGCATGGGAGAGACCCAGGAAAACGAACTCCCCCAATGGTGGAAGCCCTCACCTTAAATCCCATCCTCAGCTCCAGACGAAGGAGTATGTCAGGGATGGGAGTTTGGGACCCAGAGCGGGAGGGAGGCAATTCACGTGGAGACGGAAAAGCAAACGTTTGGTGAATGCGTGTTTGCTGAGCCAGGCAGGAACCGTGGACACAGAAGTTTCAGCAGTTTTTACTACAGTTACCTGTGGTGACTCCCCCTTCCTGGAATAGGTCCTCCATCTACGTTCTTTTAGGCAGTTAGGGGAACGCTCTTCCTGAGTCTTTTGGGCCTTAGAAAGAATCATAAGTGAATCATATTTATATATATAATCATCATAATAAATGAATCCTCATGCCACAGAGACACAATTTGGGGTGCATGTTCTGTCCCCTCGCTCCTAACCGCTGACGTGTGTGGCTCGACCCCATCACACAGCCACCCTTGCTCCTGGGGGGATCACATCCCCACACCCTAGAGCAGCCCCCCTCGGGGTCAGAAGGTCCACAGAGATGCGGGAAGTGCGGTCCTGGACTGGGCCATGGTGCCGGGGGAACCTGCCATGCCTCTGTTTGGACTCATCACCCTGGTTTTGGGGTGTGGCTCCCACTTGAGATGGACAGGGCAGGGCCGGCGGGGCTGCAGTTTTCAGAGCCTGCGGGTGTTCAGAGACGCAGGTGCTGGGGGCGCGGCCGCCAAGCATCCGTGCTTTTTGCCCACCAGCACAGGACCCCGGCCGCTCCCCGGGGCAGTGGGTGCGGGCACACTGTCTGTGGCTGCCCTTTCGGGCCAGGAGGACGGGGCTGAAGTGTGAGTCTGATTGCTGTGTGTCAGGCTGGTTGAGGAAAGAAAGCCCCTGTTTTCTGGGAGTCGTTTGGGTACGAGCTGATCGTGGATGTCTGCCTGGTGAGGTCCTAGCAGAGCTCAGGGCGGGGGGCTGTTTCCACGATGGATGTGGCACCCTGTTGATGGAAAACATGGGCACAACCGAGAGCAGGACACGTGGCACTGTGAGCAAGGCCCGGTCTGGCCTGGGGGTGGGATTTCAGTCAGAATTGGCACTGGGCCTGTGTCGTCGGCTTCAGAACCACGGGCAGCCCGCTGGGGGCAGGGGAGATGCGGGGCCCTCCCTGGACAGCATCGGGGCCTGGCCCTGTCCCTTGTCCAAAGTCCCGCAGATACTTCTTTGCTGCCGCAGGAGACAGGGCCGTGGATGGCTCCGGAGACCTGGGGTCCCTAGCGCTCGGGATGGGGCGACTCCGGAGAGCTCCGCGGCCTTCCCAGAGCCGGCCCAGCTGGCCCCGTCCCCGCGTCCCAGAAGCAGACTAGCACCTTCCAGTGTTCTCTGTGGCTCTGCAAGGGCTCCTGGATCATTCTCTCTTCACCTCCTCACCCCCTGAGGAAACCCATGCAAAGGGTCCACCGGCCCCCACCCTCCAGGTTCAGCACCTGAGCCCCCAGGTCGCGGAGCCAGGGGTGGGGGAGCACGGGATGCGAGGCGGCCTGGGTGCCAAAGGCCACCGGCCAGCATCTGCCCCCGGCCGCTGTCGGGAGGGAGCCTGACGCCCGCGCAGTCCCGCACTGGAGGGCCTGGAACAGCCCCGGCTTCTACCTGCAGGACGCCAGCTTCACGTCACCCCCGCCGCAATAGCCGGAAATATCTCCACCCGTGGTCGCGAGCGTCTCCTGGCTGCAGGGTCACCCTCGCGGGGAGCCGGCGGTGTGCAGAGCAGCTGTGAGCAGTGTCCTGGGCCTCCCTGCACCGGGCTGGGTGGATGTTACCTTTCCAAATCGTCAGAACCCTCCCTTCATTTTCAGGAGAGCCCCAGGCCCAGCAACAAATAAATAAATAAAAAATAAAAAACTCCTGCAGGAAAACCCAGCTTATTAGAACTTGGCTTGCTTTACTGAAACTTAAGGTCATTGATAAAGCTTCAGTGAAGCAAGGTGAGTTATTTCTAGAGATCCACCGATGACTGTCCCTACGGTGAATGCCCCTACGGTGTCTGCCAGGCAGCGTGGTCACTTACAAACTCGCTAAAAGAGTACATTTCTCGTTACGTGTTCCTACAAGATAAAATTTAAATTTAAAGATTAGCTTATTGGCACAGAGAAGGCTCCAGAAGGTCCCACTGCAGAGAAGCCTGCCCAGCTCTCGCTCACGCCAGGCCTGCCAGCATCCGAGGTGCCACATCCTCAGGGGACACCAAGGCTGTCGGCCTGGAGCCCCTGGGGACTCGGGTGCAGGTCAAATGAGCTCACATTCAGACAAGTCCCTGGCAGCTGTAATGTAACCCGAAGCAAGGTGCTGGGATTCTTCCAACGGCTCAGACAATGAGACCGCACAAGTCCCTGACCTTTCGTGTGAAGCTTGGTTCTGCTGTGCAAGGGCTGAGGGAGGCTGGAAATCCTTCCCCAAGGGGGGGCCTCGGGGGGCACAAGCCCACATCACGTGATGGCTGCTGGGACCTGACCCAGAGGAGAGAAAGTCGCTCCCCCCTCCTCCACAAAGGCACAGCCTTCCCGCCAGAGAGCACGTCAGCCTCTGCCTGTCAGAGTCAGGAGGCCCTGTGGGTCAGCCTCACACTGTGCCCGCCTTGCTGAGGGCCCCCTTCCAACCGGACACGTGGCGGGTGGGCGGCTGCCCTCCGCCTCCTTGAGGGCTTCTCCCCGCAGGAGGTGGAGACTGAAACGATGGGATTCAAGCCCCACGGAACCCTCCTTCCGGGTGGGCCTGCAGAGGACACCTCTCCACCGGGGGGCCCTGCTTTCTCTGCCCACCCCCAGTGATGCTACTGGGACGGTTACAAGGTTGAGAGAGGCCTGTAGGGAGAGACCCCTGCGTGCCCCATCCTTGACAGCGAGGGGAGGGCTGCGGGGGCTCCGATGCACAGGGGAGATGAGCCGCCTGGCGCGAGGAGTGGCCCAGAGCAGCCGCGAACGGTCTTGTTCAGCATCGCACCTGTTCCTGCGGCTCCGGCTCTGCTCCTTTGATGCTGTCAGACCTGCGTGGTTGGAGTCCCCGGGCGTCTGGCAATGCGTCCTGCCTCCGAATCAAGGCGGGCCTTCCAGTTTCCGAGGCCCCATCGGGGTGTGACCTGGGATTTTAGGGCCCTGCGGTTTGGTTGGCTGTAGGTTGTCTGGAGGTCTTCGTGTTTCCGGTAAAAATATGCTGAAGTTCAGTTCTGGGCTTCCTCCGCACGGAATTCTTCTCATCTGTTCCTTGTACGTGTTTCCAGTACTTCTGTAAACTATTCCAAAGAAGTCTGCTGGGAGATGCTTTCATTTTCCATCCTGCGCTTGTTAACTGCAGTGCCTGTGCCCGAGGCGTGTGCGTGTGCCTGCGAAGCTCCCGGCTGAGGTCACGTCAGAGGGCAGGGCCGCCAGCACCCCGACCCTGCTGCTGGGTCTGGGACGGGGAATCTCGGAGGCATCTCGTGAAGTCTGCCATGTAACACACACCCAGCCTCAGTTGTGTAGAACAACTTTCACTTTTGGTGATGAAAATAATCAATAAACAGTCTCTGCTAGGGATAGGAAAGAGTTTTCCTTGAGCCAGACTGAGGACTGTAGCCCAGAAGACAGCCTCTCAGGTAACCTGGGGAGCTGCCCTGGAGAAGCAGGGTTTTCAGCAGTTTTGTGTTTCGTCAGAACAAAGAACATCAAGCCAGGGATGCTTTCCTTCAAGGTTGAAAAAAACAACAGACCAGCACGTACTGAGTCAGCGTGGCCTTGGCCCCTGGGGAGGGAGGCTTTTACCGTGGATGGGGGACCAGTGCTGGCGTCCCGGGAAGGGAGGCATTTCATCTTTATTGTTTTTTCTTTTTATAACTTTATTTATTTATTTTTGGCTGTGTTGGGTCTTTGTTGCCGCACGTGGGCTTTCGCTATTTGCGGCGAGTGGGGGCTACTCTTCGTTGCGGTGCGTGGGCTTCTCATTGCGGTGGCTTCTCATTGCGGAGCACGGGCTCTAGAGCACAGGCTTCAGTAGTTGTGGCTTGCGGGCTCTAGAGCATAGGCTCAGTAGCTGTGGTTCGCGGGCTTAGTTGCTCCACGGCATGTGAGATCTTCCTGGACCAGGGCTCGAACCCGTGTCCCCTGCATTGGCAGGCGGATTCCTAACCACTGCGCCACCAGGGAAGCCCCAGTCTTTATTATAACATGGACGTTCTTTACTTCTGGTCAGGGCACCCTTTTCTTTCATAATTAAAGCCGGCGTGCAGTGTGTGTTTGACAGGTCACACACAGGCCGTTTAGTTAGCACAAAATTCAAGTTAACTCACGTAGAGGCCGCAACAACTTCCCGCACCTCAGTGTGGGAGAACATCTCCCGTCGGGTTGTCATGATTCTGCTCCGGGGCTGGGCTTCGGCTGAGCGGAGGGAGGCCCGGACGCTGTGCCGGCCGGGCCGGAGCCACCTGCGGGCCGCTCACTGGCTGCTGGCCGGCACCTCAGTCGGCTCTTGGTCAGACACTCATGCGTCCCCTCCGTGGTCTCTGCTCAAGGGTGAGCTGGCGGTGTCTTCGAGCCCTGGGTGCGGGTGGAGCCCTGGCAGGTCCTGGCGCACGGCAGGGACGTGGATCCTACAAGAGGGGCCACGTGAGGCAGTCAAGGGAGGAGAGACAGCACCGTGGCCGCATCTGGAAGCTTCGCTTGGCCACGTCACCCAGGGTGACATGTGACCTCCCTCTTTCCTTGAGTTCTCGTCTGTCACAGCTTCCTCCTGTTTGGGGCTCTCAGACTGAGAGCAGAGTACGCCCTGTTGTCTCTGTTGTCCCCAAAGAGCTTGGCCTCCAGCTCCCGCTGATGTCACGGCAGCGGCCTGGGTGCAGGTGGCCCATGGCCCCGTCCATGCCTTCCGCCGGTCAGACCTGCACACCCACTGCCCTTCACCTCCTTTTTTCTCAGTTGAATTATGCCATCAGCCTCTTAACACCGGGGAGGGGCATGGCCTGCTTTGAGAAGCTACTCATGCCCAGCCTGGCAAATCCAGGGGCTTCACAGAGCCCAGAAGCCACCTTGGTTCAGACCCCTGAGGTCCTTCACGGCCCAGCACGTGACACATCCGGGTAGGGACAGACCTTCAGACCATCCTCCTTCCTGCTCTGGGTTTGCTGATGGCCCCTGCAGCACAGCACTGGGGAGGGGCCGTCCCACCACGTGTGTCATCATACATAGTACGTGGGAAACATGGTTTCAAACTCACTACCTGTGAGGACCGCTGCTTTAGAAGGAAAAGGTCCTGGTGCGGTCCCTTTGGCTGAGGAGCGGTACTTTCCTCCCCAAACAGTAAGATGTAGCTGTGGAGGGAGACTCATGTATCACTGGACGGACTGGCTGTTGTAGAAAGAAGGCTCCAAACGGCTGTGTGGTAACCATGGTGACGGAGAGCGTGCTGGTGACAGCAGGCTAACGTCTCACATGTCTTGTTTCATCTGGTCCCCAGACAGCTCTCTCGGGCAGGTGCCGTCGTTACCCCCACTCCACAGGTGAGGAAACTGAGGCCCAGGAAACGCAAGCACACGTTCAAGGGCACCCGGCTGGGAGGCAGGAGAAGAGCCAGGTGGTGTGGCCCCTGCCCTTCAGCACGGGGTCCTGACCTGGGCTCTGGCCCCTGTGGAAGGTACACGGCCACAGGCCTCCCACCTTCGCTGAGCACCGGCCACGGCACCTGCCCTGTGGTGGCCTTTGTGACGCCACCCAGGGTACCTGGTCCTGCCCCGGGTGCAGTGACAGCATCACGGGGCTACACGGCAGAGGCTGGACCAGACTCTGATCCCGCGTTCAGGGCCCTCTCGGGGTGCTGGCTGGGCTGGGCCCCAGGGTGCGAGCTGCTCAGTCCTGCCCGCGGGAGGCCAGGACGGTCCGTGGGACATTGAGGAGTCGGGGACGCCAGCGCTTGCTCCTCTCATGGACCAGGGGTCACAAGAGAGGTGACCTGGCCGCCCCAGAGCGGCTGAACTAGATCTCGAGGTGGCACCCAGGGTCCATTGCTCAGGCTTCTGCAGTAGGGGCTGGTGACGAGTGCAGGCCACACCATGACCCTCATTGAACACGGGGTGATCTCTGGGCCAGATGGGGGTACACAGGGTGCGGCTGCTCATAAGTCAGAGGGTGATGCGTGTGGTTACCGCCAGCATCTGGTGGACAGCAGGTGCGGGAGCCCAGGGCTGGCAGGAGAGCGTTCTGCAGAGAAGGTGGGGCTTGGTCCAAGGAGCTCCAGCCTGAGCTGAGGGCGAGTTGGGGCCGGGTCAGCCTTGGACGTGTGATTGTGTTCCGGTGGCTGGCTGGGGACCGGGTAGGCTCAGCAAACACTAAGTATGGCCCTGGGGCACGGGGCAGAGTAGGGCCTGGAGGGTGAAGGATGAGCAGAGCCTCCGCGTCACGCACCAGCGGCCACGGGAACAGGCGGTGAGCTGGCTGGAGAGAGTCTGGGATTCTGCATCCAGAGACCGGGGTCCGTCCCTGTCGTCTCTCTGTACTTGAATTTCCTCTCTCTCGTTGAGGTAACTGTGGCCTTTTCAGACTGGATGTGTGTGTCCCCCCAGAATTCATAAGTTGAAGCCCCAGTGTTGGGGGGCCCTTGGGGGGTAATTAGGGTTAGATGGGTCATGAGGAAAGTCCACGTGACCACCTGACAGACGGCACCGTCTGCAGGCCAGGAGGGTCCTCACCAAGGGCCCGTCCATGCTGGCACCCCCAGCCTCCAGAACGGCGAGAAAAGACAGGCTTGTGCATTAAGCCGCCCAGGCTGTGGTACTTGGTTATGGACACCTGAGGCAACCGATAAAGATTTTGGTTCCGTGAGTGTGGCAGGGCCGTCAGTTACAAAGCCTGAAAATGCAGAAGCAGCTTTGGAACAGGCGACGGAGAGAGGCTGGGAGGCTTGACGTTTGGCCTTATAGGCAGTTCTGGCAAGGTTCCTTCGCGAGGGATCGTGAACAGACTCTGGTAGGGGCGTGAATGCTGAAGGACGTCCAGGTGGAAAGAGGAACGCACTGCTGCTAATGGCAAGGAAGGCAGCCCTGGCTAGAAAGTGGCAAAGGGAGCAGCCTAGCCGTGCCCTCGTGTCTTGCAGAAGGTCCATGTTGGATATTTAGCTGAGGACATTTCTGAGCAGCACTGAAGGAGAGGCTTGGTTCCTCCTGCCGGCTGACAGTTAAACGCAAGAGGAAAGACATGAGTTGATTGTTAACCGGAAAGGACCGGAGCTTGGACATCTGGAAAACCCTCACCATATTGCACAAAATGAGAAGGCGTGCTCTGAAGAGATGCCGGGGATGTGGCCAAACCATTTGATAAAGAGACCACAGGTGCAACTAACTCATGCACTTAACCAGCCGTCGCAGCCGAGCCAGGAACAGAGGTGGGATTAAAGCAGCAAGGACTCTGCCAGCCTGAACTTTGGGGGTCAGAAGAAGCAGGGTGGCGGGGAGGACGGCTGTGGGGCTCCTTGGATTCTGCAGGACCAGACCACGGGGCCGTTGGGCTGCAAACATGCACTCTTCTACCGGGAAAGGGATGAAGGGCCCCAAAGGCTATTCAGAGGTGGCCTCTGACGGAAGCCGGGGGTGTGGGCCCGGAGGAGAGGCGTTGGCCAAGGAGGATCGTTCTCCAGCTTGGGGTCTAGTGGAACGTGCCTGGCTACGTTTTGGACCTGTCACTCCCTCATCTTCCCATTTCTCCTTTTGGGAGTGGGCCTGTCTGTTTTCTGCCTCCCTCACCTTTGCATTTGGGAAGCATGTAATTAGTCTGGTGTCACAGGCTCACAGCTGGAGAGGAAATATGCCTCAGGATGAATCATAGCTCGAGCTCACCCACATCTGATTTAGATGATATTTACTTTGGACTTTAGACTTTTCTAAGTTAAAATTAAAATACCATATTATATCATATTAGGTATACCACATAGTGAATTGATATTTTTACACATTATGAAACGTTCACCCCGAGAAGACGTTTTCATCCGTCACCATACAAAGTTGTTGCAGTGCTATTGACTACGTCCCCTATGTGTACGTCACATACCTGTGACTTATTTATTTTATAGCTGGAAGTTTGAACCTCTTGATCCCCTTTACCTATTTCTCCCCTCCCCCAACCCCCTCCCCTCTGGCAACCAACAGTTTGTCCTCTGTATCTGTGACTCTGTTTCTGTTTTGGATTATTTCTTCATTTGTCTTGTTTTTTAGATTCCACATACACATGGAATCATACAGTATTTATCTTTCTTTGTCTGACTTATTTCACTTAGCATAATACCCTCCAGGTCCATCCGTGTTGTCGAAAATGGCAAGATTTCATTTTTCTGTGGCTGAGTGTATATATACACATTGTTGCCCATTGTATAGATGTACCACATCTTCTTTATTCATTCATCTGTCAGTGGGCACTTAGGTTGTTTCCATATCTTGACTATTGTAAATAGTGCTGCAGTGAACAAGGGGTACATATATTTTTTCTAATTACTGTTTTTTTCTTCAGATAAGTACCCAGAAGTGGAATTGCTGGAGCGTATGGTAGTTCTGTTTTTAATTACTTGCTGAACCTCCATACTGTTTCCACAGTGGCTGCACCAATTTATATCCCCACAAACAGCGCACAAGGGTTCCCTTTTCTCTACACCCTCACCAACACTTGTTATTTCTTTTCTTCTTGATAATAGCCGTTCTGACAGGTGTGAGGTGACACCTCATTGTCGTTTGGATTTGCATTTCCCTGATGATTAGTGATGTTGAGCATCTTTTCATGTGTCTGTTGGCCATTTGTATGTCTTCGAAAAAATGTCTATTCAGGTCCTTTGCCCATTTTTTTATTGGGTGGTTTGGGGTTTTTTTTTATACTGAGTTGTATGAGTTCTTTATATTTTGGATATCAACCTCTTATTGAATGTATGATTTGCAAATATCTTCTCTCATTCAGTAGGTTGCCTTTTCATTTTGTTGGTGGTTTCCCTTGCTATGCAAAAGCTTTTCAGTTTGATGTAGTTCTGTTTGTTTGTTTTTGCTTTTGTTTCCCTTGCCTGATGTGACAGGTCCAAAACAATCTTGCTACGACTGATGTCAAAGAGCATATGCCTATGTTTTTAGGAGTCTTATAGTTTCAGGTCCCACATTTAAGTCTTTAATCCATTTTGAGTTTATTTTTGTACATGATGTAAGAAGGTGGTCCACTTTCATTCTTTTTCATGTAGCTGCCCAGTTTTCCCAGCACCATTTATTGAAGAGGCTGTCTTTTCCCCACTGTATATTCTTGCCTTCTTTGTCTTAGATTAATTGACCATATAAGTGTGGGTTTATTTCTGGGCTCCCTAGTCTGTCCCACTGATCTACGAGCTGTTTTTGTGCCAGTAACATACTGTTTTGACTACTGTCGCTTTGTAGTATAGCCTGAAATCAGAGACTGTGATACCTCCAGCTTTGTTCTTCTTTCTCAAGATTGTTTTGGCTATTCAGGGCCTTTTATGTTTCCATATGAATTTGGGGATTTGTTCTAGTTCTGTGGAAAATGCCATAAGAATTTTGATAGGGATTGCATTTAATCTGTAGACTGATTTGGGTAGTATGGGCATTTTAATGACCTTAGTTCTTCCATGAACGTGGTATATCTTTCATTTATCTGTATCATCTGCCGTCACTTTCCTCAGTGTCTTATGGTTTTCAGAGTACAGGTCTTTCACCTCTTTGGTTAAATCTATTCCTGGGTATTTTATTCCTTTGATGCAGTTATACCTGGGATTGTTTGCTTTGTTTGTCTCTCTGATAGTTCATTATCAGCAACAGATTTCTGTGTATTGATTTTATATCCTGCTACTTTGCTGAATACACTTATTAGTTCTGAGAGTTTCTTGAAGGAGTCTTTGGGATTTTCTATATATAGTATCATGTCATCTGCAAATAGTGACAGTTTTACCTCTTCCTTTCCAGTTTAGATGCCTTTTATTTACTTTTCTTACCTAATTGCTGGAGTTAGAACTTCCAGTACTGTGTTGAAGAACATAGTGGGCATCCTTGTCTCGTTCCTGATCTTGGAGGAAAAGCTTTCAGCTTTTCACCGTTGAGTACGATTTAGCTGTGGGTTTGTCATATGTGGCCTTAATTATGTTGAGGTATGTTCCTCTAGATCTACTTTGTTGAGGCTTTTTATCATGAATGTATGTTGAATTTTGTCAAATGCTTTTTCTGCTTTTATTGAGATTATCATATGATTTTTATCCTTTGTTTTGTTAATGTGGTGTATCACATTGTTGGATATACATATGTTAAACCATCCTAGCATCCCTGGAATGAATCCCACTTGACATGGTGTATGATCCTTACAATGTGTTGTTGGATTCAGTTTGCTAGTATTTTGTTGAGGATTTGGGCATCTATATTCATCAAGGATATTGGCCTGTAGTTTTCTTTGTGTGTGTGTGTGGTGCCTTTGACGGGTTTTGGTATCAGGGAAATGCTGGCCTCATAAAATGAACTTGGGAGTTTCCTTCCTCTTTAGTTTTTTGGAATAATTTGAGAAGGATGGGTATAAGTCTTCTCTGAATCTTGGGTAGAATTCACCTGTGAAGCCATCTAGACCTGGACCTTTGTTTGGGGGAAGTTTTTTGATGACTGATTCAATTTTGTTACTGGTATTTGCTTTATTTAGATTTTTCTATTCATGATTCAGCCTCGGAAGATTGTATGTTTCCATTCCCTCTAGGTTGTCGAATTTGTTGGCGTATATTGTTCATAGTAACAATTTGTTACTCCTTTGTATTTCTGTGATGTTAGTTGTAATTTCTCCACCTAATCACCATAGGATAATGAGGAGATGACGGTGAGGACATGGCACTCATAGGCCATGTTACAGGTTAACTTTGTTTTAATGAAATGAATTGACTCCCTGAAAAATTTAATGTCACATTTTATAAATGAAATTCTATTCTCTTTGACTTCCTTTAATTTCAGAGATAATTTTCCGTAATTTTAATTGACTTTTAACTGGCAACACTTCTTAATTTAAGCTTTAAATTTTTTTTCCTTTGGCCAAGTTTTTACATTAATATTTTATGAAACAAGGCCTCTGGGGACAGACACTATCATTTTATTATTTGTAAAATGTTTTACAGTTTTCCTATAATGAATGAACGTCTCTTTTTTTAATATTAGATTTCCAGATGACTCTTTTAAAGTAGGATGTGACTTTATTTCAGGGTGTGTGAGTGTGTGCCGGTGTGCTTGTTTCCCTAATGTCGCCTGTAATCCCTTCTCTAACGTAATGACATTGTTTGTATGGGAGGCAGAGTGCAGACCCAGGTGTGTGTGTAGCGTGAGAGCCGGAGCTTCTCATGCCTGCAGGCCTGGCTCCCACCCATTCCTATGCCTGGCGTGGCTGCCGTGCCTGGTGAGCTCCTACTCAAACGATGGCCCTTGCCACCCAATGTACAACTGGGGAGGGCAGCCTCGCCTGGGAGCCAGCTAGGCAGCCAGACACACGGGTCAGAATCTCCACCCCCGTGCACCCCAGCACTTCATAGCACGACTTTAAGCCCATGCCTGTCCCCTGGGCTGAGACACTTAGTAGGTAGGGGACACAGTCTCCTTTGATCACCTTCCCATGACGCTGGGCCCTTCCCTGTGTCTTACCTGTCTGCCGTCTTCTGGAATCACTTACCTGGTTGCACAGGTGACCATCGGCTTCTAATTGATCACTTCCTTGGTTCTAGATCAGAACCATTTCAGACCTGCTGAATCAGAATCCTTGAGGGCAGAGCCCCACATCTACATTTATCGAACTCCCTGGTTGGTTCTTTGTACCAGTTGGAGCCGAGAGCCCTGTGTTGGTCCCTGGGCTCTCCCAAGGCAAGGCAAGGGTTAACAGGAAGTGAAGTTGATTTTATTCATTTAACAAAAATGTATTGGCAGGGAATTCCCTGGCAGTCCAGTGGGTAGGACCCCACGCTTCCCTGCCAACGGGCCCGGGTTTGATCCCTGGTCGGGGAGCCAAGATCCCATTAGCTGTGTGGCCCTGCCAAAAGCGAACAAGCAAAGATGTATTGGGCGCTAAAGATTTTTCAAACTTGTTTTTTTTTGCAAACATTTAAAAATATCCAGACACAACATAAAAACAGCAACAGAATCATATTTTGTGAGGACTGTAATAGTTTAAACCAGCTCTCGCACTGATCTTAAACACTCGGTGAGCCAAACGCAAAGCCGGGACTGGACCGGGGCTGCCCTGGGCTCCCGGCGTCCAGTGCACAGCCCGCCGGGGTGAGCTGTGTCAGGGGAGGGGCAGGCAGGGTGGGGGCGGTCAGTTGCACAGGGAGCCGGGGCGTCGCAGGGGAAGGGCCGGCCCAGCTGGGAGCGAGGGCCCCTTTCTCTGGAGATGTGCCCTCCGCCCCCCCCAGCCGGTTGGGGGGACAGGGGGCATTGTGTTCCCACAGTTCAGATGTTTGGGGTCCCCCAGCAAGGCTGAAATGACTGAGCCTCGGTCATTCAGAGGGTCACTGGGGTGGAAAGTGACCCGTGCTTAGGGGAGGGGAATTTAAGCCAGGTGCGGAGGGGGGCTGTGAGGAAAGCGGTGGCCCCGAAAAGCAACAGGGCGCGATTGCCCACGGTGCCTGGGCTTGCGAAGGCCCGGGAAACCCCAGCAAACCCGTGCTCCTTTAGCATAAGCTTTTGGCCCCGATCCACCCCAGCGCGCGTCCTCCCTCTCCTGCCGCCCGTGAGGGGCTCATCGGCGGGTCCTCGGCTGCGCCCACAGACCAGGGCGGCCCGGAGGGGCTGGACCGGCCCCCGAGCCCGCGCTCCGCTCCACGGGGTGTGTGGACGCGGACGTCTGGGGCGGGCAGCGTCCACCGAGGTCCGTGGGAGGGTAACCGGTGGTGACTGACCACGGGGACCGACAGGAAATCCCCCTGCGTGTGGGCGCCCGGCTCCAGACCCGCAGCCGCCAGCCTCCTGCGCCCTCCCTTACCGGGGCTGCCATGGGTCCGCTCGGCGGGCACGTATCCGGTGCCTGCAGCATTCTCGGCCCGGGCTGGACATGGGGGCGCCGGGACGTCAGAGCCATGTCCCCTGCCTGCATGGTGTTCTGGGGCAGCCCTGGGACGAGGCGGGGCGGGTGATGGCCTCCCCTGTCGTGGATGGCACCACAGGGCCACTGGCAGCCCTGGGGACCCATCGTGTGGCTCTTAGTTTTATTCACCCGTGTGCATGCTTACACACGCGTGCACACATACATGCACACACAGCATGCATATACATACGCACACATACATGTACCCGCACACACGTGTACACACACGCACTACACACACCCATGCGCACACACTTGCACATACACGAACACACGAACACACATATACACACGTGCATACACATGCACACACACATCCAGTTAAATCACCTTTAAGAGTTTTGGACTTAGGATCGCATTTGACCATTTGATGCCCTGTGGCTTTTTTGCCTGAGACCCAGCAGCATTTGGGTGTCTGGCTGCGGCGTGGCTCCCCTTCCAGAGGCCCTGAGGGCCAGGGCCCACCGGCCCACCGGAGCCAGTGCCTCTCCTGCTGGTCTCAGGTTAGGCCACTGTCATCCTGGGAGCCGCGTCCTCCACATGGTGGCCACGGGAGCCCTGCTACTTGGAGGACGGGGACGCCTCTGAGCCATCTGCATGGTGCCCCCCGGTGGCCAAACGACCGAAGCTCTCCTAAGTGTGCCACACGCACAGATCTCTCTTGAATGTTGGAAGAGGGCTGCCCTGTGACACGTTCCCTGCACACCTGCTCCCCTCCAGGCCAGGGCTCGCCCGTGCCAGCCGTGGACAGCGTGCAGGACATCAGCTTCCATCCTCCCTATCAGTACCAGTGCTGGGAGTAGAGAAAAATGTCAGATTTGTTCATACTAAAGTGTTATTGACTTACCTTGAGGTTATGCACGTCTCTACTAAGTGCACTTTAAGGGGATTTCAGCACCACTAACTGTCCCCAGCTCGGGCGGGCAGAGGGGTCCCCATCCAGCCACCGTAGGGTCCGGCGGGCCCCGTGACCAGAGCAGACTCTGTGGCAGCCATCACCGACTCAGGAGCTCAGTGTCAGGCTCCGTGTGCTGCCTGTATCACACCACACCCCGTGCCAGCTAATCCGCATCCAAGTCAGAAAAGTAAATCCCAGGAGGGTCATGGAACTGTCTAGATTCTAAGACGAGCACACTGCTCTGGAAGCATCTCTGCGTGTACACACTCCTCCACACCGCTCGCTCACACGTGCGCACACACGCGCACCTCGGTTCCCTGTGTGGCACAGACCACACGGTGCTACCAGGGCCTCCAGGTGAGGCTGTGTCTGTACATATGGGTTCTGTGAGCCCGGGGCGGGGGGCGGCTGACGTGGAATAACCAGCCCCCCACCCCACCTCCAGGTGAAGTTTCCAGGCTGGAACGCGGTCCCGTGATGGCGGGGCTGCTGTCGGATCGGCACCTCCAGGCCTGGGTCTGTGCTGGCACCTCTGCCACGTCTGGGGAAGGAAGGAGTTGGGAAGGCTTTCCGTCTCCGCCGTTCTCCTCCTCTGAGCATCTTTACGGGACCGTGTTTAGAGCTTCCTGACAGGGTCCTACCCCCTCGCTGACAACGAGGGCCTCCGGGAGAACTAACCCACTTGCCTCCGTTCTGTGTGTCTCTCTAGAAAGACAAGAAGCCCGGGCTTCTGAAGCTGCTGGCCGGCGCGTCCACCAGGAGGAAGTCGCGCTCCCCGCCGTCCACCTCTCCCACCCACGACCCCCGGGCAGCGGCGGACGCCTCCCTCCAGGGCGCGGTGGGGCCCGAAGTGTCCTCACTGTCCGTCCACGGCAGGGCCGGGTCCTGCCCCGTTGAGGGCGAGATGCAGGGGGCCTTGGGGTTGGAGCCGCTGCACAGGAAGGCAGGCTCCTTGGATCTGAGCTTCCCGTCACCGTCCCGGCAGGCCCCTCTCTCCACGGCCGCCATCCGCCCCGAGGCCAAGCTGCTGCCCAGAGAGAGGTAAGGGTGGGCCTGCGTCCTCCCGGGCCTGGGTGTGGTGGTCTGTGAGGTCTGGAGCCATGTTGGGGAACAGGGATGACGCAGGTTTCTGCGGTTTCAACCTGCCAGGCGGCGGCCCTCACTATCTCATCAGCTCAGATATAACAGGAGCGTGTTTCACGTTCTGAGTCCATCTGGGTCCTGAGTTTGTATTTACAAGGGATCCATCGGGAAATCTGGTGGAACTGATGGTGTCCTGAGCCCGAAGAGTGAGCAGTGGAGTGAGGGACCTGCACCCCCTGCCCCGAAGGGACCCGCAGTGACCCTGGGCTGAGTACCCCGTAGGCCTGAGCGAGCCCCGCCCTGGGGAAGCTCTTCCAGGCTTGGCCCACTCTGACACCTGGCCCCAAACTGCCTTCAGGGTTACACCATGTGAAATGGCCGGTATTCGTGTTTTTTGCCAAAGACAACAATTTCTTAGAGTTCAGCATAGAGTTTTCCAGGTCAGGAAACAGTCCCCCGAGGCCTCGGGTGGAAGCGGCCAGAGGCTGGTGTCCTGCTTGTGGGCCAGCCCGTTTGAGTCATCGGTCCTTAGAGAGCCTCAAAGAGGGCTGAAGGACGCTCAGGGGAGGAAACGCTTTCCTTTCTAAGTGCCCCTCCTCCTGGGAGAGCTGCCTAAACGGTGAAAAGGGGAGCATCTCCTGAGCGCGCAGTCCTGGCATTTCTGACAGATCCTTCCCCCGCTCGGCCACACTGACCGATGCCAGCCCTTCCGTCTGGCCTGAGACGCACCACACACGTCACACGCACACCCACCATGTACACCACACACCCCCTCCTCTCTCCCTCCACTTCCTTCCCCAAGGGAGCCTCCGCCTTCGAGCAGCTCTCCCACGTCAGAACCTTTCTGCCACGAGACCAACCCAGCTGCCTGTGATTTCTGAATGGGGGTCACGGCCCCTCCTCCGGGCCCCAAAATTGGGGGCTCTGAGGAATGACAGGTCCCTAAACGTGTCGAAGCTGCTCTCGTGTCTCCCCTGGGTTTCTGCCTTCCCAGATCCTCAACTTCTAGACTCCACAAAAGGCTTAAACACCCTGTTGTAAAGAGATCATGGGAGTCTAGGATTAACTAGGAGGTTCAGGGAATTACTCCCATTAGCTGACCGGATTAACTGGGAAGTTGAGGGAGTTACTCCCGTTAGCTGACTGTCCTAACTGGGGATATTGTACCCGGGGCCCTGGGCGCCCTCCTGCCCCCAGCACCCTGCACAGCTCCTTAGTGACCACTACTGCCTAGCGCGGCCCTCACCACTCCCATGTACCGGCCCCCAGCAGGTCGGAGCCGAGGATGTGACAATGGCAACGTCACCTTCAGGCTGGGGCAGCTCCCGAAACACCTGGACTCGGGCCGGTGGGTCACACTGACCTTGCAGCTGTGACCAGAGTCCTGCACGGAGAGCGCACCCTCACTCACACCCCAGCCCCTGTTTGGGGGCCCGCCAAGGGGGGCTGTACATGAAGGGCAGGCTGGGCTCGGTCCACGCCCCCAACATGCACCACAATCTTGCAGCAAGAGAAGCACCTGCCACTTAACAGCCATTCACCCAAACGAGTGTCTGCTTTCCGAGTCCCAGCCCCTCCGTACAACGTGGGGATGGTAGTGTCTGGTGGCTATAACGGCCGCAAAACACCTAGATTAACACCTGGAAAAGGATGAATGCGCAGTGAACGCCAAGGGCAAAAACAACCGTAACAATGCATGAGATGACATGGGAGACGACGCTGTGTGACATGATGTACACGACAGGGAGGCCGTGGTGAGGGCCGTGGTCCCCCCACCTGTTCACACGCCCAGTCTGTGTGTCCTCACCTCTCGCCGGCCTCTCAGCTGTTCGGCTCTGTTGGGACTTAGGAGTTTCCTGCTTTGATCCACTGTGGGTCATGGGAGGCTCCCAAAGACATCTGTGCCCTAATCCCCAAACCAAGGATAAGGTGGCAGGTGGACCAAGCAGCTGACCCTAAAGTGGAGAGATCGTGCAGGCCCCGTGGCGGCCCGTGTGGCCTCAGGAGTCCTCGCAGGTGGATGAGGAGCTGGGCCCGCCGTCCTGGCTTTGAGATGGAGGGAGAGGTCTCCACCGGAACGCCGCAGCCTCTGGGGGCTGGAGGAGGGGAGGGGGCACAACCTGCCCCGGAGGCTCCATCCCTCGACTTTGCCCCGTGAGGCTGTGTCGAACATCGGACTTCCGGAACCCCCAGATGAGACGTGTATGTTGTCAGGCACTGTTGTGGGAATCCGTCAGAGCCGCCACGGGAACCCAAGGCATGTGTAGACCTTAGAGTTTGGTGTCCAGGGTGTATTCTTATCATTTTCAAGGTCCTGGAGGGACACCACTGTGATGCCCACAGCCCCCGACCCCGGACCACTCGCCCTCATGGGGACCGACACGGGGGCTCTGAAGGGCCCCTCCGGTGACACGGAGGATATGCCCAACCCCACAGGCAAAGCGACTGCATCTGCCGCGGTCGGATTCCCTTCGAATTCTGCACCTTTGATCCGTGAGTCGCATGACGCAGCTGCTCAGGACAGTCTCTGACATGTGACGCCAGGATCGTGCCACTGTTCGCTTGGCCCTTTGGGGCCACTGAGCATCAGTTTCTTTCAGCGTCTTGGAAGGATCTGGACAGAAAACTGAATGCTGGTCTTGTAGACGTTCAGCCCACATCATCCATCCGGGCTCATTAAATCACGGGATTGCTCAGAAGCACCAAATTAATTTTTTTCTAGCAAATTACACTTTTAAAGTTGCTTGTTTCACATCTGGCAGTTGAGGCAAAAGCTAAAACTTACGTTGGGAGCTTGAGGAAAGATCTCGACGCGTTCTCTCCTGGCGACTGGAGGGAAGGGGGCGGTGTTTGGAGGAGGGGGATGGGCAGGAAGCCGGGGTTGGGGGGGAGGGGGGGCGGTGCTGGTCCTGGCAGTCCTGCAGCCTGGGCGCCAGGGTGTGGGAGCTGCAGTCTGTGTGTGCTGGCTGATCTCACGGGCGTCGCTGTGTTCCATATCTGCAGGGACGCGGGGCTGGGAGGGCAGGAGCGGTCGTCCCCTTCCTCGCCTCGTCCACTCCCTGAAAGGGACCGCGGTGGCCACTGTCCCGGCTTGCACGCTGCAGGCACCTGGGGAGGCCGGTCGGCCTCGCGACCCGCTTCCTCTCTGCCCCCCGCTTCCACCGCCTGGAGCGGGCTGGGCCCGTGAGCTCCTAGGGCCGGCCCAGGTCTTCTGCACCTGAGCGTCTTCCCCAGGGGCCAGGGTCAGGCCAGGTGCTGCCAGGGAGGAGGGACAGGAGAGCCTGGAGTTCGGATAGCATGGGGAGGTGGCCAGAGGGAAGGGGGAGCACAGTCTGCACCTCTGGCCCAGGGAGGCCGCCTGGGCCTTTCGGGACTCAGAGGAGGACCCGGGCCCTGAGGGCGGGGCTGGGAGCGGGGAGCCGAGGACGGAGGGCGCCCTGAACGGCTCTCCCCGGCCCGGCCCACAGATGCTCCTGCTCTGCCAGTGCCCACGGCAGGGCTGCTGGCCAGACTGGGCCCAAGAGCAGGGGACGGGGTCAGCTGTGTGCGAGCTCCTGGCCGCTGCTCCTGCGACCCTCCCAGCAGCCCCCCCCTTCGACCCCCCCGCCCCGAGGACGCGGGGGTCTGGTGAGGAGGGAGTGGCGGGCGGTGCCCGGGGACGGCAGGGACAGGCAGGCCCAGCATCCGTGACCGGGAGAGGCCGGTGCGCTTGCGGGGGGGCGACGGGAACACAGAGCCTCTTCCCGGCTTGCCACTGGTCCGAGCCGCGTGCTTCCAGTGGAGGAGGGCGGTGTGGATGGCGGGCTGGAGGCGGAGGGAGAGGAGCGAGCCCGGCGCCCAGCCGGTCCGTGGGGAGGCCTTTGCTGACCCCTCCCCTCCCCTCCCCCCGCACCCAGCCCGCGGGGTCCGTGGTGCCTACGAGCTGGGGTTCGCAGGCAGCGAGAACAGGCGGGCCTGCCGGCCACGAGACCACCCACAGTGAGGATCTGCGCACGGAGCCCCCAGCTCACCTGACCAGTCCTGCCCCCCGTAAGGGTGGTGGGCTTGGGGACAGCGGGACGCACGAGCCCTGTGGGGTCCCCGGCTGGAGGGGGCTGCCGGCAGCTCTGCCGGGCTGGGCGGCAGGGAGGGATGCGCACGGCCGGTCTGCCCTCGCCCTCGGGCGTTTTAGAGCAAGGCTGGTCCTCAGAGCCTTCTCCTCCCCTGAGGCTTCCTGGGCAGGTGTGGGGTGCAGGCCTTTGTCTCAGATCCAGGGAGCTGCTGAGGCCCAGGGGTCTGTTCCTGGTCGGAGCTCAGGCTCCCGGCAGGCAGAGGCACAGCAGAGACTCACGTCTCCAGGTGGATCTTATGGCACGTTGGTCTGAAAACAGGGACGGAGCCCCGGAGGCCCGGGAGGTGGTGGGCGGCTCACCCCTGGGTATCTGTTTCCCCAGGTACCGCGTGGTGGTCTCATACCCGCCCCAGAGCGAGGCGGAGATCGAGCTGAAGGAAGGGGACGTGGTCTTCGTGCACAAGAAGCGTGAGGACGGCTGGTACAAGGGGACCCTGCAGAGGAACGGCCGCACCGGCCTCTTCCCTGGCAGCTTCGTGGAGAGCTTCTGAGGCTGTGACTGCTGCCCCCCCAGGGACGGAGGTGCAGGGACCCCAGGGGAGCGGCCGCCCGAGGCCCTGGGTCCTTCTGGGGACCTGGTGGGGACGCCCGCACGCGCAGGATCCGGGGGCGAGGAGGTCACGCCTTCCACCCATCCGTGTCCTCTGACAGGGAGAAGACGCCGCTGGGGCGCTCCTCTGCCATCTGCTGGCGGGGCCGGCGGGGGGCAGGGCCCCGCGCTTTGGAGAGCGTCCTTTGGGCGGCTCCGGGTGTCCCGTGGGTCCTGACCCTCGTCTCCGGCTATACCTCAGGCACCTCCACCTGGAGCCTCAGCATGGTGCCCTGGCCCGGGGTCGTCAACTGCCCCGTCCAGGCAAGGCCAGCACATGGCTCCTGCGGGGCGAGGTGGCAGCAGTGCCTCGTGCTTTGCCACCACTGTCCCCTCTCCCTCGTGCTTCTTTCTTACGTCTTTTTACTGCCAAGCTGTTAGACTTCATAAATGTCTAACAGGTCGTTCACTGCCTATTTTTCATACATCTGGTGCTGCCTTTTTGTAAAACTAGTCGGGACTTGGTTGAGCTTGAAAGAAAAAATCTCTGGGGCGACACCAAAGGGGCAGAACTTTTACAGGCACCATGTGAACCTGGAGAGCCAGGTCTTCACAGCCTCGGTGCTCGTGGGGCCAGAGGGGCCTAGGCATTGGAGGGAGTTAGGAAAAGCCCGTGTCTTTCCACCCTTCCAGAGCCCCTGCCGCATCTGGAGATATTCTGACAAGAGGTGGCAGTAAATGAACAGGAGGGTGGACCCCAGGTCAGGAGGCAGAACTTCCCTTCTGCGCTGTAGAGGGGACACCACAGCCGGCACTTCCACTGTCCAAACGTGCGGTTTTTACCACCGTTCAGATCGACTGCCTTGTGACGGTTTCTCCTTTTTTTCTTTAAATAAATAACTGCTCTGCTCTCAGTGCGCACCTTGGTCTCGAGACCAGAGCCACGAGGATAACGAGGGCTTCGAGGCGTCATGCAGACTTGCAGGTCCAGGGAGCTGGGCGGGGAGGGGCAGCTCTGATCCTGGGACCTTCCCCGTCGGGGGTCCATGAAGGGCACCCACGAGTCCACCTTCCCCCAAGCCCCGACGGGAGGAGCCCGTGAGAGAGACACCTTAGGAATACGTTCCTGTCAGTTCCTAAACCCTCTCTCTCTTTGCAAAGCCACTCAGGGTTAAATCAGGCCGAACACACTAGCCTTTGGCATGTCTCTGCAACAAAACCCAGAATCCCACTCCCCGGCCCGCCATGAGGCCGTGGCAGGAATGCAGTTTTCAGAGTTCCTGTGTTGGGCTGTGACCTGGCCACTTGTTGCTGCCAGGTGGCCCCACGCTGGCGGGTCGCTCCTAGAGAAGAGCGCTCTTCCTCTCTCCAGGACATGACAGATTGACAGAGTTGAGAAATTTGTTCTGAATCAAAGAAAAAAGAATCCGGTTTAAACGCAGGGAGCCCCGTGCACCGAGTTTATGACAGCCAGAAGGTGCACGTTTGTCACTCGTTGCCAGATTAGTTGCTTTCCGTGCACAGAAATCCTGTGCGTGTCTACAATTATGTCATCACCGAAAACATGCGTGGATTAACATGCTGAGTGAGACACGTGTTCTCCAGTGAAACCAGAGCTGACTGCGTCCACAGATGATAGAAAGTCTTCTTTCTAAACGTAGGCAGTCACCAAGCAACACCACAGACCTCTCCCGGCACCGCCCACGTGATGCTGAGAGGCTGGCGCCTGGTGGAGGGGGCACGGCCCCCTGCAGGTGTCTTAGCAGAGTTGTCGCCAGCCTCTCCTGTGTGGAGTCGGGGCTGGGCGCTGGGGCCTCCCCGGGGCCACCAGCGTCAGGGCCTCCTCGCCGGCCAGGCTGCAGGGAGCATGGACACGCACGACCACCCCCGTGCTTTGGGCTGTTTTCAAACCCTTGGTCAGAAAATCAGCCCTCGTGACCAGTGAACCACAGACAGAGCAGGAGAAGAAGCAGACCCTTCTGCCGGGCCGTCCTGCCGGAAGGATGCCCTCGTCCCGGGCACTAAGGTGAACCAACCCTTTGCCTGATACCCTTAGATTCCCCAGGTCCAGACCTCACGCACCGTGCTCGGGATGTGGCCTTTGGGGCAAGGCGACATGCTCTGAGGAGCAGGGTAGAGTCCTCAGCCGCATGCACTGACATCAGGACACGGCGGTGACAGGGCCATCGGGCCATCAAAGGGCCACAGGAACAGTCAGGAGAAGGCAGCCTCACAGCGAGTGCCGGGCTCCGGTGGGAAATTGTCACTGCAGTCACACACATGCACCCCTTGCTTCTGTTAGACACAGACGTCAGTGTGTGATTCTGGAGGGACGGACTGATGACAAACCATGATGCCTGTGTTTCCGAGTCTTTAAATAAAACTGAACGTGGAGAGGCCTGGTGTCTGGATGGGGGAGCAGTCAGGTGGGGCCGGGCCGGGCAGGAGCAGAGTCGGCAGGCGTCCCCCACGTCCCCTCTGCCAGCCTGTGGGCGCACAGCCCTGCCACCCCCGGGAGCTTCCGAGTGGGCCACCCGGGGTCTGTGTCAGGGTGGCGGGCCGCTGAGGGGACCGGGGGCACCAGACAGCCACTCCCGGCACAGGCTGGGATTCTGCCACTGGGCAGGAAGAGTTGAGCCTGGCCAGCGGGGCTTGGGTGGCTTCTAGGGCCCCTGCAGGCCGGCGGGGCTTGGGTGAAAAAGCAGAGTGGCTTTCTGTAGGTGATGCCCCGGCCTTGCTTGTGGGAAGCCTTCACGTCAGCAGTCATTCAAGGCCTGTCGGCCGAGAGTGCCTGGAATCGGCCTCCCAGGCCAGCACGCTCACTACCTGGCCTGTGTGTCTGGCCTCGGGTGCCTGTCCTCTGGAACACGGGGTGCTGCATGCCTGGAACCCACCCGCAGGAGGGGCGTCAGGAGGCTGCCTATCTCCATAGGGGGCGGCGGGGGGGCCTGTCTCCAGTAGCCAGACAGAGGGAGGCCCAGCAGAGGGCCGCACACGACCCAAGACCTGTCAGGGTGTTTCCTGGAGGCGACCCCGCTGCCTTCCTGGCCGGGCCTCCCCCACAGAGCCTTTGACCGTCACATCACTGGAGCTGGAGGGAAGCTTAGCCAGGAGCTACTTCCCTCTTCTACGTGAACGAACAGAGTGAACTAGCGGAAGACTGGTAACACCGCCTGCAGGGTGGGGAGGGGAGGACAGCCCGTGCTGCAGTGATGAAGCCTTCACGCACTCCCCAGCAAGCTGGGCCAGAGACACTTCGCCAGGTGGGCCATTAGATGAAGCGCCCAGACCTCATGCTCAGTGCACCCCCAAGACCCATGCCCAAGGCTGGGCGCTGAGCCAGGCCCTCCGTGGAAATAGGGCGTCGGGCCTGAGGGCCGGAGGAGGCAGCGCCGTCATGACCCGCAGGCCGCCTGGTAAGTCTGACCACAGGGACGGACACGGCATACCCCTGCCCCTGGGCCTGGAGCCACGTCCGAGTCCAGGCTGGTCAGGGCAGCTGGACACTCACCTGTGAAGCAGAGACAATCCCACTGTCCACAGGGAACTGGGACTCTGTTGAGACCTCAGCCCCATGGCTTTTGGCAGCTGGAGTCATTGCTCTGTCCCCGACACTCACGAGGTGGCACACGTCGGCCCTGGGGAAACTCGGGTCTCCTTTCCCCAGGGGAGCCGCTCCACAGCCGGCCCTTCATTGGCAAGGACAGATTGGTGACACTGTGGAGTGTGCAGTGGCAGTGTTCTGCCCCGTCCGCAGCCTCACCCTGCCCCATCCCTCCCCGCAAGCCCAGAGCAGAGCGAGGGCTGTTCCAGGGACCCTAACAGATGCGCCTTTTCAGGCTCTGCGTCCACAGCCACCGGTCCTCCTGGGAAGCCTGGAGCCAGACCTCCAGTCACAGGACTCAGCCTGGAAGGGGTAGGGGAGGCTGTGTGGTTCAGAAAAGGGATTCTGGGTAAGGAAGGGGAGAGGAGGTCCGTGAGGAGCCCCTGCACCAGGCAGGGCAGAGGTAACAGGGCGGCAAAGCGGGGGCGGGGGCGGCACTGGGAGGGCGGCAGGGAGGGGCTGTGTGCAAGCGCCCTGCAGATTGAGAACCACGGCCCGTGTCCCACTCCCGGAACCTGAAAACCTGTCAGGTTACGAGGCAAAGAGGGGTTGAGGTTGCTAACCTGCTGACCCTGAGTTAGGGAGACCCTCCTGGTCCCCTGGGTGGGCCCAGAGTGCCCACGGGGCCTTGCAAGGACATCAGGGAGGCCGGAGAGCCGAGAGCCGCGCAGGGGAGGTGCCCAGGGCCTGCTCTGAAGCTGAAGGAACCAAAGGCTGACGCTCCTCTGACCCGGGTCGGGTCCTGAATGACCCCCAGGACCTCTCCGGGCCTTGGGCCGTTTCGGGAGGGCCAGTGGGTCTGTTTGAACAGGGACGGAAGGAGGGCCAACGGGGCAAAAGGGGAGGGGCCTCCTGATGGGGAGCGTCCGGAACTGCTGAGGAAGAGGCTCCAGGCAGACCGGGAGGCCCCCACGGAGGAGGTGAGCGTCGACACCGGGCTGCGCCGGAGGGGCCACTGAGGGGGCGGCTCAGCAAGCACCGGGCAGGACGCCCGCCCCGCGAGGAGAGGGTGCGCACGGCAGTGGCAGGGGCTGAACACAGGCCAAGGAAACGGCGTGCGTGCGGGTCCCCTGGAGGGGAGCATCCGGGGGGCGTGGAGGGTGGGCAGGGGTGTGCGGACGGCAATGGGCTCTGCCACCTGCCCCCCCGCGCTCGCCCGTGGCCCAACCTGAGGGGGGGGCAGGTTCCTTCCCAGGGACCCCACCCCCTGGATGAAACCTCTGCCACGGGCTAGGCTGGGAAACAGTCCTCCCTGCTCGGTTGTTCCTGGAATGACTCTCCCGTTCCAGGACCCTCAGGGCCTCAACTTTTTGGTACCAAACTGCCCTTTTCTCTAGATAAGCAGCTCTTGCCCTGACGGTTCCAAGAAAGAAACACGACGGCCCCCATAAGAGAAGACGTGCAGCCGCCCTCGTAATCAGAGGAACGGGGTCCACGCGACACCGGGACCGGCAGACGGGACGCTGCTCTGCCCGCCAAGCCGCTGGGACGCAGGTGATGCCCCGGAAGGGGACCTGGCGCACCTGCGCCCCAGGAGGTGCCACGTGGACGCGGGGCCCTCGCACGGCACGTCGGCACACGGAGCCCACGCACAGGGACATTCACGCACGGGCCCACGCACGGCACGTCGGCGCACGGCACGTCGGCGCAAGGCACGTCCCCGCGCGGGTTCCGCCCTCTGACCCGGGCGACGAGGGAGGGCTGCGGCTCCACGCCAGTGGATGAGGAGCAGGTGAGGATGCGGGCGCGGCGCGCGTGTTCTTGTGAGAAGGGGACGTGGAGGAGTGAGCGTGTGTGACGGGGACGGGCGCCGGAACGTGCTTCGTGTGTGCGCGGGAGCGGAACCTGGGCGGTGGGCGGGGCGGCTCTGGAGGTCCCTCCTCGCTGCCTCACTGAAACGTAGCTTCCCACGTCTAAGTCAGTTGACCTGTTTGGAGTGAGAGTCAGAAGCTGAGCAGCCGCTGCCTCTGGCGCGGCTGAGAGGGACCCGGGGGCGCCGCGGGGCAGCAGCCTCTGAGCTGGGGGCGGGGCGGGGCGGGGCTGGAAGAGGGAGGGAGGACCCGGAGCCTCCCGCGGCCGCGGTCCCCACCCCGGGCCTGGCCGGGCCTTCGAGGGCCGGCTGGGGCGCGTCCCGGGACGTCGGTGTTCCCGGGCTCCGCGTCGGAAGCTGCGGTCCTGACTCTGGTTTCCGACGCGGCGGCCTCCCACCCTCCGGGCTGGATCGTGTTTGGCGGCGGCCCTCGGAGGGTCCAGGGCGCTCTCCCTTCTCGGCCCCCGTGGCCTGAGCGCTGACTTACAACGGGGAGAGGGGCAGGCCCCGCAGCACCGCCGAGTTATTAGCACCGTGGCACGTCCATGCGCGCCGCTGACTCAGCGCTTTAATGCGCCTCTTAAATATGCATCAGAGCCCTGATAAACGTGAGTCATCCTGGGAATGACTTCGCAGCTGTTCGCCTGCCGCATCGCTGATGCATGTTTTTTCGGTGAACTCATCAGAGGACCTAGATTTTAATCAAAGGCTTCGGAATCATCTGTTGGGGCCAGGTCAAATCCCTGTGAATCCGAAGGGAGGTCTCTGGTGGCACACCACAGGGCTCTGCCAGTAGAGCACGCTGTAATTTAGGTAAAGGCGTCAGGGCGTGAATATCACATCTGTCACTTACCCAGAGCCTGGTGGGACAGGTGGATATGACAGACAGCGGAACCAAGGTCACAATTTCCTCAAGGGAAGAGATTCGTGCACGAGCGGAGTAACCGTAGAACCTTATATACAGAAACCTGCGGTTTATTGTGTCTGACCGACCAGCGCGACCAGGGTTCCTCCAAAAGCAGGGTGTGACATAAGTAAATGAAAACTGCCGAGGTGCGTGCGCGGAGAGTCCTGTGGGGCGGTTCGCTTGTCGTTGCAGCTGTGGCGCTTGGGGGAGGATTAGTGGTGACACAGCTGCCCCCAGGGATCAGGACTCGAGGGGACTCCCAGGACAAAGGGGCAGGACTGGCAAGGCAGGCGAGCTTCTCCTCAATTATAGACTAGGTCGCTTTCCAGGCCTTGGAATTAATTGTCTATTAGTACAAACGGTTAAGTTGCATTGGCCAAGTAAAATTGTAAAAAAAGTGCTTTAGATTTTATATTTTCAAAATGCTAGAACTCTTTGTTCAAATGAAATCTCCTGTGGAAGAGTAGCTCATAAAGCCGATGAAAGCAGGACTCTTTTTCTTGAAACGGGGCGGGGGCCGGGAAACCCATTTGCGTGGGTGCCCCCCACAGTCCACGGCCCTTTGTGCGTCTCCCAGGCAAGTGGGAGCTTCTGTGCTCTGTTCCTGTAGCAGCTGACAAGCCGTCGGGGGTCGGGGGCCTGCTGTTCTAATGGCCTCCTGGAGGGTCTCGTCAGGATGGTTAGACTTGGAGACGTGATCCAGAACTGAGATTGCAAAGTTAGGTTTAACAGCTGGGCAACCCCACTCAGCCCTGTCGTCATACTCAGCAGAGGCCGTGCTCCCGGGACGCCTCAGCATTTGGTTTTGGGCCCAGTGTCTTAGCGCTGCTCATTTCTCCTCTTTCTCGGTGCCAGGCATGAGGCCACTGTCAGGGGCTTCCCTGTGCAGCCGCTTCACAGCCTCGAGGCGGTGGGGACAGGCGTGGCCACCGTCCCCGGGTGGAGGGGAGTTCGTGCCTGCGTCCCACTGGGACGGCTGCCTTTCTCTCCCCGGATGGGAGGCACCGACAGCCGCCACTTCCCCCGCCCTCCCACAAAATACATTTCCCAGACTGCCCTGCAGCCAGCCCAGGCCACGAGTGGGGACCCCCCCTTCTTCCCGGCTTTCCGAAAGCTGGGGCGTGGATGTGCCAAAGCCATCTCCGGCCCCGAAGATAGGAGCAAAGTCTGGGGACAGCAGAGGAGGAGGAGGAGGGGCTCTGACCAGCCAAGCCCCGGCGGATGGCCTGCCCACGGGAGAGAGAAGTAAACGTTTCTCTGTTTAAGCCGCCGTCACTGGGAGACTCTTCCTCTTACACCTGTTTCTTTTTACCATCTCCACTGGGTTGCCTTCTAACCAGCCGTTCTAGAGTGGTCGTCTCTCTGTGGATCACGGATGGAGCAGACATTGCTGAGTGACCAAAAGCCAGTTCCGATTTCTGCTTATGGACATAATGGAAAAACAGCATTGGATTTACCCTTCCGCCTGACACAACTAGGAAACCAGACAAGACACAGGACATTGGAACACAGGCGCCACAGAACAGTGATTCTCGGGAAGAAGGGGCCCTTTAGTGAGTGTGGGCTGCCATCACAGCCTGGGGGCTTAAACAGCAAGTTTCATTTCCCACAGCTCTGGAGGCTGGAAGTCTGAGATCAAGGTGTCAGCAGGGCTGGTTCCTCCCGAGGCCTCTCTCCTTGGGTCCTCATGTGGCTCCCTCTGTGCGTCTGTGTCCTGATCTCCTCCTCCTATAAGGACAGCAGTCCTGTTGGATTTGAGCCCACGCACGGGACCTCATTTGCCTTACCTACCTCTTTAAAGGCCCGACACAGAACACGACCGCATGTTTCAGCTGCATCACACAAAATTTTTTGTCTGTTTTTGTGTTTATTAAGTTAAAAATATTTTGTAAATTTGCCTTTTTTGGGAGGGCCTGCTAGGTTTTTTTTTTAAAGAAGTGTGTTATTTAATTTCTGAGTATTTAGGAATTTCCCAGGTATCTTTCCATTGTTGATTGCTAGTTTAATTCCATTGTGGTCAGAGAACATACTTTATACAATTGCAGCCCTCTTAAACTTATTGAGGCTGGTTTTATGGTCCAAAATATGTTCTGTGTTGGTGAATGTTCTGTGTACACTTGAAAAGAACGCGTGTCCTGCTGCTGTGGGTTGGCTGTGATCTCTGTGTGTCAATTAGATCAATTGATTGATAGTGTTGCTTAAGCCTTCTATATCTTTATAGATCTTCTTTGGACTTGTTCTGTCAGTTACAGAGAGAACATAGTTGAAGTTTCCGCTTACAGCGGTGCATTTGTCCTTTTAACGTCTGTGGTATCTGCAAGTCTCTTTAGTTCCATCGGTTTTTTGCGTCATGTGTTTTGACTCGGTTATTAGGTGCAAACACACGTAAGATGGATGGGTTCTCGTGGTGAACTGGCCCCTTTATCATTTAGAAAATGACCCCTTCTCTCCCTGGTGCAGTTCCTTGTTCTGAATCGACTTTGTCTTAGTTATGCTGCCACTTTAGCTTTTGTCTCATTCCTATTCTCGAATGTTTTTTCTCTCCTTTTCGTCTAGTGTTTTAGTGAAGTAGTGTTTCAGATAGCTGTATCTTACTTGTAAAATCCAACCTGCCAGGCTCGGCCTGTTAACACTGGAGTGTTCTGACCATTCACAGTGATGTGATTGGGTTTCAGTCTACACTTTTGCTATTTTTGTTGTTTCATCCTTTCATTATTTCTTTTTTCTCCCTCTTTTCCTGACCCCTTTGGATTAATTTAGTATTTTTTATGTTTCCATTTTACTTCCTTTTTTGACTCGAGGCATACGTTGTTTTAAAATGTTGTGAATGGTCTAGAGTTTGAAGTCTGTGTGTTTAGTTGTCATTGATGTTATCACAATGTTAAAGATACACATTATGCCTCTTCACATATTTTGTGAGCACTTATCGTTCGAATACACTGATTCCACCCTCCTCAGCCTTTGTGCCACTCTTTTCATACATTTTACTTCTATGTTTGCGCCGAAAATCTTGGCTCTGTGTGCACCAATGCTGAACAGAAATACAGAGACAGAGTTTTGGAGGAAGGGAAAGAATAGCTTTATTCTTTGCCAGGCAAAGAGGGAACACAGCTGGCCAGGGCCTCAAGAACTGTGCTCCCTTTCGAGAGGGTCGTGAGGAGTTTCATAGGAATGGTTCAAAGAGGGCGTGGTCAGCTCGTGGACACTCTTCTGATTGGCTGGCGGTGAGGTCATCGGGAGTCGGCATCGTCAACCTTCTGGTTCCAACGGGTCTGGGGTCTCCGTGCTTGTGAGCAGCAGACAGTTAACTTCTCCCACCTGGAGGGGGTTTCAGTGTCTGCAAAACAGCTCAAGGATATTGTTGTGTGCATCCCTCGAGGGGGAACCAGGACCTGCTCCAAGGCTGCGCTGTTGTGTCCTGACTGCTCCTCCCTGGTCTCTGCATCCCCTCCCTTCCCTGATTAGTAACTGTTTGAACCTGCTCGTTGGAACTAAGGGTAGGTCCTGGAGGCTGAATGATGCCCATTTCCTGTAATCAAGAAATGAATGGGGGACACAGAAAGGCTTTTGTGCCCAGGAGCCCACAGGGCCCTGCTCCTTATCATCTGTTACAGAGGCCCACAATTTATTTTGATTTTGCTTTAAACAGTTGATTATCTTAAAACAATTAAAAAAATTTTTTTTATTGGAGTATAGTTGATTTACAGTGTTGTGTTTCAAGTGTACAGCAAAGTGATTCAGTTACACATACAATTATATCTATTTTTTTCAGATTCTTTATATTACAAAATATTGAGTATAGTTCCCTGTGCTATACAGTAGGTCCTTTTGGGTTATCTGTTTTATATATAGTAGTATAATATTAAAGCAATTTTAAAAATAAATTTATTTATTTATTTTTGGCTGCGTTGGCTCTTTGTTGCTGCGTGCTGGCTTTCTCTAATTGTGGCGAGTGGGGGCTGCTCTTCGTTGCGGTGCACGTGCTTCTCATTGCGGTGGCTTCTCTTGTTGTGGAGCTCAGGCTCTAGGCTCTCAGGCTCAGTAGTTGTGGCACACGGGCTTAGTTGCTCTGCGACAGGCAGGATCTTCCAGGACCAGGGCTCGAACTCGTGTCTCCTGCATTGGCAGGTGGATTCTTAACCACTGTGCCTCCAGGGAAATCCCAAGGCAATTTTTAAACTGGAGAAAAACAGTCTTTTATGTTATGTGTTTACTCTTCCCAGTTACTGTGTAGATTTGAATTTCCTTTAGGTTTTCATTTTTCTTCTGCCTGAAGCACTTCCTTTAACATTTTATGTAATCGAAGTGTGCTAGCAGTGGAGTTTTTCAGCTGTTGTTTGTCTTAATGTCTTTATTTTGCCCGTATTTTTGAAAGATATTTTCACTGGCATGGAATTCTAGGTTGACTTTTTTTCATTCAGCATTTGAAAAGATATTGTCTCTTGGTTTGCATTGTTCTTGATAAGATGTGTTTGTTCATTGTTAACCTAGTTTCTCTTGTAATCGGGAAGAACCTCTGTATCCTGTTACCAGTTAATCACTAAAGGGATGCTGCCTATAAGCTTAAATTCTCCATAACGGCCCGTCTCTGGGACCCCTGCCTCCCAGGTAATGAGCATTCAGCTAAAATACCTGTGTTGAGCTCCCAGGAAACCTCCTGAGCAGGCCCACCTGTGAATGACAGCAGGAGGGAGAAATTAACACCTCCCCTCCGGAGGCTGAGGGGAACCAGGAAGTGCTTGGCTTTAGCCCCGCCCCTTTTAGTATAAAAGGAGCCTGAATCTAATTCAGCAAGTGGGTTCTTTGGGCCATGGGCCGCCGTCTTGGTCTGCTGGCTTTCCAAACAAAGCCGCTGTTCTTTGCCCCAGCAGCTCGCCTCTCAGTTTATTGGCCTGTCGTGTGGAGAGCAGGACGAGCTTGGACTGGGTAACACCGTCATTCAGACTCTCTGGAGTCTGCAAGATGTTTCCTTCTATAAGCATCTCGTTTTAAAGCTAGTATTTTTCCCACGTGGAGTAACACCTTAAACGCTGAGATTAACGACTTGGCAGGGAAATGGGGAATAAAGAGGGTAAATAAGGAATCGGGCGGCCCCGGCGAGCACTCCAGGCATTGCTGCGGAGGCTGGCCGCCTTCCCCTTATGTCGTCTCGCCCGGGCCTGCCAGGCGGCTTCCTGATGCCGGAGGTCAGCACCCCAGTAGCTGCAGACGCGCTTTCTGGGCACCAGCCTGTGCTGACCTGCCAGGCGCTCATAGCCAAGTGTTGTGGACGAATGGCTTCCCTCTTGCTTGGAAAGACTCAGGGACTCCAGGGCTCCCCCAGCCGGGCTGGCCTCACCGGGAGGCAGGGCAGCCTCCGACTCCGGCCGCTCTCCTCTGGGCCTCACCCTCTTCCTGGTCCGCTTGGGCAGCAGCACCGCCTGCCTGCTCCCCAGAGTTCACACGGGAGCCCGAGGGGCGTCGGAGGGCTCCCAGGAGCCTCAGAAGCCGCCGGAGTGGGCGACCCCAGGAGGAGCAGCTGGACATGGCCCTGCCCTTGACCGTCACGGAGCAGGTGTTTCTGTTTCCTGTCAGGCCGTCTGGGTGCAGTTCTGCCTGAGCAGGGCCAGTGCCCGAGTTCTGGGTTTCGTCCCACAGCCCCCTTGGGTCCCACACTGAGTAGCCTTTGTCAGCAGTAAAGGGACACTCATCCTCCAGCAGCTGCATTTTCACTTTGTTTCTCCAGAACTTCGGGGGAGGAAGCTGACCCTCGGGGCAGCTGTCATGAACGTGGAGAAAGGGCACCAAGGACGGTGCCGACCAAGTGAGCCAGGGCGAGGCTTTGTGGGACCAGGCGCTCGGCCTCCCCCCGGGCTCCCGGGTCACCACTCCTGACCTGGAACCACCACCGTTGGGACCTGAGGCCGCCGTGTCAGGGCCGGTGCCCTGGGGTGGTTTACTTGTGCGGTTGTCTCCTCCCGGGGGCCTGGGCAGGAGAACTGGAGGTTTGGGGCCACGCGGCTTTGACCTCATGGGTGACCACGGCTTGCAGTGGCTCTGTCCACACAAGCGACGGTTTCCACAGAGGCAGGAATTTAAGCAAAGGCTGCTTGGGCCTCCCTCACTGAGGCACAGGCCACGTGCAGGCACCTGAGAGTGGGTGGGCCTTGTGGAGGACCTTGACCTTGACCCCAAACCACAGTTAGACAGGCCTGGGGGGCAGCAGAGCCTGAGCACAAGCCAGTTAACAAAAGGGCAGTGGTTGAGGCCGGAGGGGGCAGGCGGGGCAGAGCCCAGGACACACCTTCCGGGGCCGAGATTCTTTGCTCTTTGCTCAGTGAGACACTCGACACTCGAGCCTGCCCGGTGGCCAACCCCCTTGCGTCATCCGTGGGCAGTTGTGCCACGACTCTGTGGACTCCTGATCCCAGTGCTCTGGCCACAGCTGCATGTGGACTCGCTGCATACACAGCCGTGTCACCTGTGAGGACTGAGGCCCAGCCTGTCTTTATTTTTTGCCTCCTGAGAGGGCTGCCTGCTCCGGTGACATGTCTAATGGAAGGGGACGATTGTGCCAGTGTTCCTTGCCCCCAACCTTAAAGGTGCTTTCAGTGTTTCATCGTAAGTGTGATGCCTGCGCTGGTTACTGTTTGCGGATACCCTTTATCAAGTTAAGGAAGTTTCCTTCTATTTGATATTCTAAGAGTCTTTTGTTTTCTTACATCTCAAAGATGCTAAATTTTATCAGTATTTTATGATTCTACAGGGATGACCATATGATTTTTCTTTTAATATTCATGCTGTGAGTTACACTGGTTAATTTTCTAATGTTAAAACGTCTTTGCCTTCCTGGATATGAGGAACTATCTTTTTAAATATATGTCCCTGGATTCAGTTTGTTAGTAATTTGTTTAGGGTTTTTGCATGTTTGTTTACGTATGAGATCAGACTATAATTGTCCTTTCTCAGAATGTCTTTATTAGGCTTTGAAATGAAAGCCATGTTGGCCTTGTAAAATGAATTCGGGATGTTTCTTTTATCCATTTTTAGGGAATGTATTTGTTTCCTATTGCTGCTGTAACAAATTACCACAAATGTAGTGGTTTTAAACAGTACAAATTTATTTATCTTACGATGTTGGTAGTCAGAACCGGACTAAAATCTCAGTGTCAGGCACAGCTGTGCGCCTCTGGAGCCTCCAGGGGAGAATCCCTGTCTGCCGTTTCCAGCCCCTGGAAGCGCCCACGTTCCAAGGCTTAGGGACTCTTCCGCATCGCAACCAGCAGTGCTGCCCCTCCGACCCTGCTTCGCCGGCCACACGTCCCTCCAGCGGGCCCCCCGAGACCACCCAGGACCACCTCCCGGTCTCAGGCCCTCTGCAGCCTGCTGCCAGGTGAGGAAGCACACTCGCCTGGCCTGAGGGCGTGGGCATCTCTGGGGTGGAGGCAGTGTCCCACATACCACAGGAGAGCTGGTCAAATGCCTTTCCTCTTGAGACACCTGAGAGGATTCGCGGCCCAAACTGTAGGGGGATTTTAATTATAAATTGTCTTTTATTAAGAAATTTTGTATTTCTTGTATCAGTAAATTAACTGTTTAAATTATTTTCTGTTGATACTTCTGTATTTTCTAATTTATCAAAGACACTTTAATGGCCCAGGATCTGTAGTGACACTCTTTTTTCATTCCCTGCTCTTGCCTTTTAACTTTCAGCCTTTAAGAAAAAAGACCGGCTTACTGTACAGAGAGGAAGAGGTTGCTGACGTGGCCACTTGCACGTGCTTTATGAACGTCGGTGGCCACGCAGCCCCCTCACGCCGTGGGTCTGGGGACCTGCGCCAGCCGCCAGATGCCCTCCTGCCTCGGAGGCCAGGCCGCCCCCCAGCAGGGCCGTTTTCTTCCCTAACGCTGCCTTTTGCCGAAAACGTAGCTACACGTCAGCTTTTGGCTCAGTGTACACGATGTACCTTTTCCTATCAGGACAGAAAGCTTTGGCTCACTCTTGTAAAGTGACTCAGCTGGTTTTTAAAAACTTCTATCTAGAAAAATTAGAGCATGTGATTACTGATTTATTTGGGTCTAAATCTACCATATTACTAAATGCTTTTTAGCTGTCGCACCTGTTTTATTTCCTTTATGTCCTTGCTTCCTTTTGGATTATCATTTATGAGACCAGTTTTCCTTCTACTGGCTTGAAAGGCACATGTGTTCCCACGCGTACGTGGTCCTTCCTGAGTCTCACGTTACCCGGCTGACGGGACTTTTATCCTCTTCCCAGTTAATGCAAGAACCTCCTCACTGCATGCGTCCCACTCTCCCAACTTAACATGTCCCTGCAGTCTTGAATTTTTGTTCCCTCTATATTTCTAGCTCCACAGGACATTTTCATGGTTTTACACAACGTATTCCTTTGTGTGTCAGTATTTTTGAAACGTGACCTAGTTATCCTCCTGCACATGCAGTAGGAGGACTCCTGGCCTGGACTTGAGTCCAAGTCCGCCTGCCCCTGGCCTGGCTTCTCCCCAGCAACACCCTCTCCCTCTGCTCCGTGAGCATCTGGCCTGTGAGTCAGACTTCCGCCTGCTCGCTGGGCTAGGCTTATGAACCCCTTGTCTGTTCCCTGCCTCCGTCTTCCCGGTCCTCTCTGTTCACTGATCCTCTCCGCTCCCCGGGGGCACAGGCTTCGTCGGGAGCCTGCTGTCCCAAGTATCTGGGTGCCCCTCGTCCCCTCCTGCTTCTGAAGCTGCTTCAGTCCTTCAAGGCCCAGTCACACCCACCCCCTTGGTTCCCTGCGCTCCACGGCCGGGGGCAGGAGCCCTTCTCAGGCCGCTCCACAGGGGCCTCATCAGTTTGTGCTCCCATTTCCTGGCCAAACGGGAAAATGGGGCCTAAAATGAGTTCATCTTCAAAATGGGGATAGTACTCATCCCGATAGTGCTTGGAAGCCGAAATCACAGTCTGTATGAAAGAGCTTAAACATTCAGAGTCGTCGGTACAAAGATTAATGGTTGGCGGTGAGAGGCAATTCTTGTTTTACATGCTTTATGGAAAAAAAATAAAACATGTCTAGCTTTATTTTGTTTCCAGGAAATTGGACTTAAGCGTCAGTGGATAATACCTCACTCTGTGACCTTGGAGAATTAATAAGCTTCTAGGAGAAGCTGAGCGTTATCCAGGCGGATCTCACTGTATTTGCATATCCTGTGCTGATCGGCGCCATTTTCCCAACAGCATTTGCTCACTTCGTGTCTGTGTCATGTTTCGGTACTTCTCAGAGTATTTCAAACTGCCTCATCATTATATTCGTCACGGTGGTCTGTGATCGGTGATCTTAACGTTACTACCACGGCTTGCTGCTCGCTGAAGGCTTGGGATGGTTAGCCTTCTTTTAGCAATTATTAACTAAGGTATGTGCACGGTTCCTTAGACATAAGCTGTCGCACACCTGGCAGACGAAAGCACGGTGTAAACATAACCTTTACATGCACTGGGAAGCCAACATTCAGGTGACTGACTTTATTTCGATACTCGCTTCATCGGGTGGTCTGGACCTGAGCCCGCACTATCTCCGAGGTCCGCCTGTACTGTAATTGTTTAAAAACATTTCTGTTCTTTGCAGTGCAGCTCTTCTAAAGTACAATCTTATGTGGAATCCCAGATGCATGAAGTGAATTCAGGATTCACGCTGTGGGCGTGCGCGCGTGGCAAGTCTCCCTCACAGCAGAGTCACTGGCAGCCCAAGGTGACGGCCCTTCTGTTCAGCTCCAGGTCTGAGGTAGGTTTCCGTGACCTTTTCAACTAGGAATTGAATAACTGTTTTAACATGCCAGCAACCACTCTGGCATTTAAAAGTAACTTTATGAAAGTTCAGGATAGCCGTTTGTACACAGCTTGATGTAACAGGCTACAAACAGCCACCACTCGCAGCACATCACGGAGCTCGCCGCGAAGCTCCTGGGCTAAGGCTCAGCGCTGCAGCGCTGACCGGGCTTGGGAGGCCAGGCTACCTGCCCTCAGGGACTCACCGACTCTCCCGCTCCCACCTTCCAGAGGCTGGGCATTACTGATCCTGAGAAGAAAGTGCAGAGCTTTTTCTGTGATGCTTGTAACTTTACTAAACCGCAGAAATGCAAAAATGGAATTTTTGAATTTAAATGCAGTTGGTCCTGATAAGCTGTGCTACAAAATGAAAGGTTTTATTTGCAACTTAACGCAAATTCATGAAAAAAATACACTGCTCAGAATCTGACATGGGCTGAGTAAAACATTCTGTTATCTGAAAAATACTGCTAATATACCTCTGTCTTAAAATAATTCAAACATATAATTAAATTCTCATAGTTCTGGTAAGATGTTTAAGATCATGGCTTGCAAAAAGTTACAGTAATTTAAATGCAGTTTAGTGAAGATGTAGATACATTTTATTTGTCAGGTGTAAATATCAGTTTCATTCCGAATATTCAAGTACAAAAAATGAAAACTTGTGACTGTTAAGAAAAAGTTAGAAGCCATTAAATCGTTCTGCAAATACTGAGGCACTGAATTCAAATATCCTTTACAGTACGAATTATCTAAATTTTTATCTTGAATATTCAGATGATGTTCATAGTAACCTTTTTTAGAAATATTTTTAATAAGATGATTCAACTTTATTATTTATTTTCCCTGGAAGACAGTTTGCAACAAGTATGTAATACAGACTCACGCAAACAGTGTGAAGACACCCAGTTCCAAAGGTACTTATCACCAGAAAAGGGCTTATTTACCTGAGTGTTTCTGCTTTCAACAAACATGTTGTTTCATCACAACAACCCATGGACCACAACACTGAAGCACGTATTATGTAATTTGATGCAAAAGCTCAGGATCATGTTACCAATTGGATAATTGTATGAAAAATTTTAAAGTTCTATAGAACTATTGAGCTTAGAGTTTCAGGTACATAATACGTTTTAAAACATATTCCGCAAAGTTTACCTTTAGTATGTACACAAAAGGTTCATCTTGGAATATGTATGCAATCAGAGCCGCAATATAAACGAGTCCTGTACTTTCAAAGGCACCGACACTCTTGTCACAGCAAAGTGACAGCAAGCACTGGGCAGCAGGAGAAATGATCTCGGTTCATCACAAACCAACAACTTAAACTTCTAACAGTGCGCGAGTAACGTCATCCAGTCTGGCTTATGTACTGACCTCATACTTCAACTGTGGCCTTTTGCCAGATATAGAGTAAGTGATACAGCGTAAGTGATACAGCAAATAAAAACAGCAAGAAAATCAAAGCATACTTCTCACAGTTTAATAACTTTGCTTGTGATGATCTTCTGTGATCTGGAACCTTTGTTTTACATAAAACTGGAGCTGGAAAGAGAAAAAAAACCTTTTGATTGGTACAACAGAAAACTATATAGGAATAAAAATCACTTGTTTTACAAAGCTTTTACAGAAAGAGCAGATGTACATCGAGGATATGATAGGATATCTAGCCATGGGACTCTGGAAAAGAAAAGAAAAAACAAACACCAAAATTTCTTGAGGGGAAATTTTTCTGAGCTCTCAAACTATGGGCTTGGCCCTGATTTTGCAAACAACAGCCCATACCTTACTTCCGCGAGGTGATTGTAAATGGTTTTTCGCGTATGGCATAAAGTCAGGGGAGTCCAAATCTAGTAACACTGGACTAAGTTGAGATGATAAGATAAAAGACCCCTTAGCTTTATAATTTGAGGCACACTGAAAAGAAGTTATATTTATACACTTTGGTCCTATGGATCCGAGGGTTCCACATCTGAGGATTCACCTGACTGAGGATCGAAAATACAATATTTGGGAAAAAATAACAGAAAGTTCCAAAAAACAAAACTTGAATTTGCCACTTGCTGGCAACTATACCTAGCATTTCCATTCTATTTACATTGTATTAGGTGTTATAAGTAATCTGTAGATGATTTAAAGTGTACAGGAAAATGTGCATAGGTTCTTTGCGAAAATTGTGCCATTGTATATGAGGGACTTGAGCATCTGTGGATTTTGGTGTCCGCGGGGCATCCTGGAACCAGTCCCCTCCACAGATGACGAGGGTGGTTAACCTTTTGAAATTCAGTGTATTCATTTTTTCTAGGCTCTGGGGGTGGATACATCAACGGATAAAACAGAGATCCACTCCCTGGAAGAGCTTATGTGAAAAGATCATACATGAGAATTCCTTCTTCCCCAAAACCATAAAATCCAGAGGCCAATTAAATGCACCCAAAACCGTGTGGATTTACTTCTCCATAGTTCAAAAATGGAAAGCTATCATCATGGGCAATGTTATGTTCTCCCACCTTTCTGAAGGTGACCAGTCTGAAATATGATGTGGCCATAAACCTGAGGGCTGCCCTTTGGAGCACGGGAGAACCTGAGCTCCCCACGTGGAGGGGGCTGGGTGCTCAACAGAGCGAGCAAACAGGCAAAGTGATGAGGACATTTAAGTGGGAGAAATAAATGAAAAAAAGGAAGAAAAAAACCCTTGTTTTCTAAGACTTCGGTTACGTTGTCTTTAACACATACCCCAGACCTACAAGCCTTGGGACCATCCCCCACCTGCTACCAAGGCCGCCCCGATGCACGGGGGCCCTCTCTACCTTCCTCTGCATCTTTACGTCCACCACTCGTTTCACAAGCTCTGACATCAAAGCACAGGAGTTCCAATCGATAGCCTGGTTCCCTTATTAAAATAAGAATTCTCATAAAATCATTATCAGAATTTGTTTTAAAAAAGTAAACCTAAGAATTACTTTTTTTTTAATCAACTATTATGTCTATGATTCCCCAATATACAGCCTCTGTCAGGCATGAAATGTGACATAACTAACGGGGGGAGGGGTGGTCAGCAGTTACTAGACGTGCCCTGGAGCAGCCAGTGTCCCAAGGTCGCTGACCCTTACGTGTTGTAGCAGATTTTTATTTCGTTCATTCACTTCAGACTTTCACTCAAGGGTGCACAGAGCACGGAAGACGTGCCAGGTGCCCTTCTAGCTGCTGGGGAATCAGCACAGCAAGAGGGACGAGCTCTCTGCTCTCAAGGAACTGATGCTTTAGCTGCAGGAGCAGATGGGAGTAAGGGTGAAGCGCCCTGAAGGTCGGGGCAGTGAGACAGGCGTGGGGTGGGGGGCGCTTACTTCTTGCGGTCCTTGTCCTTCCGCACGTTACCACCCGGGGTCATAAAGGGCTGGCTTTGGTATATCTCGGAGGTAGCTTTCTTCTTAGAGAAGGCGATTATTTCTTCTTCCAGAAGTCTTCTCTTCTCCTCAAGCCTCAGCTTCTCCTCTTGGTGTACTCTCTTAAGGTGCTCAAACTTGGCCTGGAGCTATGAAGTGAAGTACGGTTCCCGCTGAGGGACGTGCTGGGGCAGCCCATGCCCCGGCACCTCCCCACTGCAGCCCTGCTCACGCGGCCCGCACAGTGACATGTGGAATTGCTCTAACTTTAACTCTGAATGAGCTGCCATGCAGAAAACGCATGAACAAAACATAAAAACAGCCTCATGCACAAACCTCAGTTTTTTAAACGTTTGACCTCTTAGAGTTTTTCTTTTGCTCTACATTTTCCCCACAAAGCCTCTTCAAATAAAGTTTCAAAAATCCATTCTTAATAAAAGTGAGGGACAAATTACAAAAGCAAGTTATCAAAAAGAGGGAAAAAAGCCCTTATTTTCCAAATAAATTTACTACGCGGTAGTGAAATAGCTGTTGACTATACTGGTGAACCTGTTTGGAAAGCAAGTGTCCAATTAAATCAAGAACCTTAAAATCTGTGATGTTTTTCCCATGGTCATTCACCTTCTTGAAATCTAAACTAAATCAAAAAGTCCTGAATTTAGATTAAAGTTTTATACATAAATATACAGTTGACCCTTGAACCTTGCAGGGTTGAAGATGCCAAACCCCGCTGGTTGAAGATTCGCGTGTGTCACAGCTCCGTAAGCACAGACGCACCGGTGCAGTCCTGTGGACTCGGTGAGTGAGAAACACCCACGTATAAATGGGCCCGTGAAGCTCAAACCCAGGTGGTTCAAGGGTCAGCTGCACTGGCTGGGTTTACACCATAATTGGGAAAATATACCTGTGTCTCTAAGAGAGAGAACATTTTAAAAGTCACTTATGCTAAATACACTCGGTGCAGTCATTAAAATGAGTTTTGCCAAAGTTTATAACAGTACAACATGAGAATTCCCTGGTTTGATTGTTGTTTATCTGAAAAAAGATCTAGAGACTTCAGCAGGTTCCTTACGAATCGGCTGTGGTGCCAAGAACACAAGCACAACATCTAGAATCTACATCAAAAAAATAACTTTGTTTTTGGTTCTCTGGTCTGGTCAGATAAATTTTCAATTAGTATTTTCAGTTCTGGGCAGCAACCTAACATTTGTACAAAAAGTAGGACTTGGTTTCCAGAAAGGATGGCTTAGGATCACTGAGGAAATTCATCAGAGGCTGAGGGCAGAGAGAGCAGAGAGCTATGCTGCTTCCTAATAAAAATCAGATGTTCCAGATACGGAGCGGGCTGGCGAGTGAACCGGCAACCTTGAAGGCAGAGTTTACAGGATAGGGTTGACACAGATGAAGTAAGGCCCGAAGATTCTCTTATTCCTGAGGATGTCATTTCCAGAGGGATCAGTTCCTTAGTATTTGCTTATGTAAGTGGTTCCTTATAAAGGAAGGAAGCATGCTCTTTCTAAAAAGAAACATAAATAAATCGGTGGTATGAATACACAGGCTGGCAGCTCTCTGAGCGTGCGTGCACCCCGTGGATTTGGGAGGGGAGCGGGGCAGCTGGCGGGTGACGCCTGGAAAGAGAGGCCACAGGGCAGATTTACGTTATGTGAACAGAGATACATCTCTGACAGACACTTAAACGGAGGGTGCACACTTTATATCCTTAAATATCCTGAAAGGTTATGGAGTACTTCATATATCATTTATGAGGTTGACTAAAAATTCCAGGAAAACTATGAAGAGAAAAACGTCTTAGAAAGGGGTCAGGGGGAATGTGCCTTATTCACATTCTGTGGAGTTCATGGCTTTCGTCAGTGACAGTCTGCTCCACCTGCAGGAAGCGCTCGCTCACAGCTCCAATATTCACTACAAGGCCTTTACCTCAGACACGTTTTCAAGTTCTTCTGTGCTGTTGAACTACTCCCGGACGCTCTGAAGCCTCTGTGGCCCATGCGGTCCGCTGCTGTCTCTTGTAAACCTGCTTCTAGGGACACTGTACATGCTGTTGCTCAGTGATCCTTTTTAAAGCATCCATTTAAGAAAGTGAATACCAGAGACAACATTCCTCTCCTGCCAGACTAGTCAGTGTCTTTGACCTCTGTACTTGGCTGGAGACCCCGGAAGTGTCGCTGACGAGCACCTCGCTGCTCATCCTGGACTCCCCACGTCCAGGTTCTAGTGCAGCTGTACTTGTTTACTGAAAATTATCTAGAATACTTTCAGAAACAGGAGAGGCATAAATACTAAGTGAACAACGAACCAAGAAACAGACTTGCATATAAAATTCAGAAGTAGTAACATTTTAATGTTGGTCAAGCACTTCACCTGAGGGGTAAATATAAAGTGCACTTTTCCTTGTGGTGGGGAAGGGCTGTGCATCCAGGATGATGTTAACAGAAGATGCACAGAAGAAACCATTTAAACAGTATCCTGACATGATATCTGTCCTGAGCATCTGCCTACTCTAGTTACCTGACGTTCACTGCATTTTCAGCTAACTGTACTATACATGAAAATCGGCCCAATTCATACAAGGTGAATTGCCAAGGATATTTTAATAACAAGGCCATCTAATACAGACTTAAGTAACGTTTTGGGTTACCTGCCAGTATCTTATTGATGTAACTAGCTTTGAATGTCCCACTTTGCCCAGTAGAGACCTGGTTTACACCTACCTATTGTCCAGTGTAACTACTAAAAAGCCTCCTTTCCCTCTAAAACTGCACTTGCACTGATGGTAGATTATATGGTCCTCCTTGGTCCTTCAACTGATGGCTCTTTTTTTAAATTTTAAAAAAAATTTTTGGCTGTGTTGGGTCTTTGTGGCCTTGTGCAGGCTTTCTCTAGTTGTGGTGAGCGGGGGCTACTCTTCATTGCGGTACACAGGCTTCTCATTGTGGTGGCTTTTCTTGTTGCGGAGCACGGGCTCTAGGCCTGCGGGCTTCAGTAGTTGTGGCTGTGGGCTCTAGAGCACGGGCTCAGTAATTGTGGCTCGCGGGTTCTAGAGTGCAGGCTCAGTAGTTGTGGCACACGGGCTTAGTCGCTCCGCGGCATGTGGGATCTTCCTGGACCAGGGCTCGAACCTGTGTCCCGTGCATTGGCAGGTGGATTCTTAACCACTGCGCCACCAGGGAAGTCCTAACTGACGGCTCTTGAGTTAATCATCACTCATGCGAGTGAAGATGACCCCCAGATGCCCTGCACCAGACCTGACTCTAACGTACCAGCCTTGCAGGATGAAACTGGTCATGAGGGAACTTACTAATATTATTGTAATATTAATGAAACAGGCCAGTAATCTGCTTCTAAACCTATGTAATTAAAAGTTTAGAACTCTTGTGACAACTTGGTTTAAACTAACTTCATTAGTTTTAACATAATGTTCTTAACATGAAACCGCTTGAATCACAAAAATAAACATCTATGAAGCACCTACTGATAAATAACACTTCTCTTTTTCTTTCAACCATTTGGTCACCCTCAATTTTCAATTTCCTTTTAAACAATATGCATTTAAGCAAAATATTCTTATGTGGGGTTTGAAAAATTAAAATTCAACTATAAACCACTTCTACATCTTCTCTCCTCACTGGAGAAACTGAGAACCATGATGTATGAGAGAGAAACTCTTACAAGAGAAGCATCTAGTAATCAAAAGAAAAATCAGCACCCTATTTCCTACTCATCACAACTCCTTCCTCAATATTTGTATTTAAAAATAACTCCAGGGACTTCCCTGGTGGTCCAGTGGTTAAAAATCTGCCTTCCAATGCAGGGAACGCGGGTTCTATCCCTGGTTGGGGAACTAAGAACCCACATGGCGTGGGGCAACTAAGCCTGCATGCCACAACTACTGAGCTTGTGTGCCACAACTAGAGAGGAGCCCATGCATGCACCGCAACGGAAGATCCTGCGTGCCGCAGCTGAGACCCGACACAGCCAATAAATAAATAAATATTTTAAAATAAATAAAAATAACTCCAAACTAGGGACTGTTTTCAAATAAGAGACTGAACAAAACAGAACACCCATATGCAATGAGACCTAAGATTGAATTCTGGTTCAAAAACAAAAAATCACCGAACAGAAAGCAACAATAAAAGACAATCTTGGGACGAGTGGGGAAATTTGATTGTGCACTGGGGATTAGGAGAGTCTGTGGCATTGCTATTCCTTTTCTTAGGTGTAGTACTGGTACTGTGGTTATGGAGGAAAATGCACCTGAGCTTCAGAGATGCATGAAAGTGCCTGTGATAAAGTGTTGTGATGTCTACAACCAGCTTTCAGACAACCAGGGAAACACACACACTAAAGACGGCAAAATGTCTATCCTAAATCTAGGTCTGGGGAGGGACACAGGTACCCCGTACTTTCACTTTCCCATTGTTTGAACTTTTTCAAAATAAAGATCAAAATTCAAATTATAAACAAGATAGATTATTTTACAAAACCACTTACTACAGGGTTTATTGAAATAGCAAGTACTATAAGGGTACTTAATACATTTGTAGCATTAAATTACTTTACAAATAACTCTTCAGGAACTCTTACATCAGCAAGTTCATTTGTATTAACATTTCTGTCTTCTCTTAGAGATTCCTTTGTGACCCTCATCTTAAATGTGGCCATTTATTTAAAAGCAGCCATTACAGTAAAGTCTACAGAAAATACCTTAACTCAAGTAAAACTAAAACTGATCCTTGGAGAACCAGAAGCAAACCAAACTCACTGCGGATGGTTTTGCGCCCAGGCTGCCCAGACCACCCACCTCCAGGAAGCCTGACTTCAAACTCAAGGGCTAGTTAACAGCTCTCAGAGTCACCTACTTCAAACAACAATCCCAAGGACTCAAAACTCTCAGAAAAGGCTTTATCAAGCCACAGCTAAAACACTTCTGGCTCCTGGTTAAGGTATTTCAAACGCTTCTTAGTAACCTAGTCCTTTACAAGTCCTCGATAAACCACTTCTAATGGAAGACACCTTGTTCAAAAAGGCAAAAATTTTTGTTTCCAGCCTGTGCTTTTTTTTGGAAGTCTGCATCCAAAGAGTACGTGTTAAAATACAACAGCTACTTTTTAAGGAACAACTAGTTTTCAAAACCATCTCGGAATTCTTGAGATAATTATCCCCAGGTTAACAGGACACCCCAAATAAGTGCACATCCCAACAAACCAGCGCACTTGCCTCTCTCTCAGCTTCTTTCAATACGGCTTCTTTCTCCTTCACACGCTGCACAAACAACTGCTTCATTTCTTCCTCCTTCCTCTGACGTTCACCATAAAATTCGTGTCTTTTGGCTTCGTAGGTCTCCTGCAGACTGAAAAATTATTTATGGTACTCTCATGTTAGCGAGATTACATCACAAACTTGCGAACACTCGGTGCGCGTCAGGCCCCGTGACCGTCACAGCACACGTGGCTCCAGGGAGCGTGGATCTGTCTGCGGGTCCCTGCTTTGCTGGTGCTCCCAGAGGTGCTCATCTCACCCCAGATGGATTCCTCCTTCCGCCTCTGTTGGTTCCTCCCCTCCCCTCATTGCCACGTCCGATCACCAGGCTCTGGGGACTCAGCCTAAGACCCCGACCTCACTTCAGTCCCGTCTTGTTTTGATTTCTACAGACACCGTGTTCAGCCCAAATTGATCTTTGTGCTTTTCTGCCTTTGCTACTGGAATAATCTCCCAGCTGAGCTCTAGGCTTTTAGTTCCTCTTTCTTTCATTTCGTCCTTCCTGCCACTCCTAAGATTTTTCCACCAAAAACAGACATCTCCTTATCTTTTTCCTCTGCATTAGTTATATTATCTACAGGATAGCAGCACTTCAGAAACTTCACAATCTGGCCCAACAGACCCAATCCCCCTAAGGTTTCAGCTGTACCAACCTAACCTTTGTTCCTAAGACATGCCACACGTTTCATGCTCCAGCCACTGCCCATTTCCCAGCCCTCCCTCTGCTCACTAGTCCTGTCCCTCGCTTCTCCAGTCTCCCCAGCTGGAATCCACTGTCCCTCCCAAGCACTTCCATGGCTCTTTGTTTATACCTCTTCCTGGCACTTACAGCCCACCTGCCTCTCTCTCCTAACAGCTCAGCATCTCCATAACCCAGCTATCCAGTAGAGCCCTCCAGATGTTTCGGTTTCTTCACAGATGTTCATCTAATGATAGAAACTGCAGGGAAGTAGAGCCAGTTTAACCAAGCAGGGCAGGGACTGTGCTGGAACGCCACGGCCGGTGCCTGCCTGTCTTACTTGTGGCATTTCAGAAGAACCGCAGACCTTATATCCGGCAATGCAGGGCCCTTCCATTTCAGCTCACTTGGAGAACATCCCCAAGGTTTAACAGGGAACACAGATTCACTTTCCAGCTGTGTCACAGTTAGACATTTCTATCGCTTATAAAAATATGGCGAAATAGATTTAAAATGTGATGAAATTCAGGAATTTTACTAATCTTGTAACTGGGGAAATCTTTCATGGCTACAACTGTATAAATTTAGGGAAAAACAAAGGAAGAAATGTTGCACCACAGCACTTAGAGCTGAGCATGAGAGTACGGCACTCAGCATGTGCTCCAAGGAGGGACAATCCCGCACATTGTCTTTAAGAGCAAAGTTCACAGATGTACAGAATGCCCTAGATGACCACAGAAAGGCCTCTAATCTCGAGGCATTTGACTTTTTATAAGGTTTTTTGTTTTTCTGTGTCTGTTTTGGTCTTATTTTAAAGAAGCCTCTAAAGCGATCGGGTCACCTTTGCCCACATTTCACTGGTCCTATACTGGACTGATAGCCTTTAGTGGCAAACTTAGTTTAAATAATGTATTTAAATCATGTCACATCAAAATTTTAAAAAGTTCTCACTAATTTACTTACACAAGCACTTGAGTTGTTCAGGAGGAAAATCAAGCCACCTGGCAAAGAGAAAAGACCAAACACTTGTGGAATAGCTGCTACCAGCAGGGACTGGTCTGGACTCACTAATTCCCGCAGCGCCATGAAGAACAAAGCACTAACACTGTCCTTCAGGTAGGAAGACGACGCTCGGAGAGGTAAAGTCACCTGTGCAGAGGGACAGAGTTAGCAAGTACAAAGCTGGGGCTGGAACTTGATCAGACGTGCTCCAAAGCCTGTAACCCTAACCAGCATAAATCCCGCCTACAGTGGTGCCTCAGCAAGAGGTAAAGAGGAAACACTGGTCCCGCGTGTTCTGCGTCCATCACACACGCCCACTGTGACAGGTAAACTCACAGAGCCAACTGCAAGGAAAGAGACCGCACTGTCTTTCAAAAGGTGGTAATGAAACTCTGAGAGGGCCTGCAAGGAGTGGCTGTGAAACTAATACAACCACTGTTGACTGCCATGGATCTGAGAATGAAAAAGAGCTCTCCTGCTGCCGTGATATTTAATGCAGCACCCTCCCCTAGCTGCAGACATCACTGACTGAAGGCAGAGCTGAGAATGAAAGAGGAAGAGAATGCATCCTTGACCGCTCGTGCCCATCAGGAAACCGCTGCGTCCCCCTCACTCAGGACCTCCCTGAGCCCCGGGTGCAGCTCTCGCAGGCCTGAGGAGCGTCCACCACAGACCAAGTGCAGAAAGACACAAAGTTTATGACACAAAAAATTATGCCAAACACTTAAGAAACTCTAGAGTACCACACAAATCTCCCTTCCAGACTCTGAGGGCCCAGGGCACTTCAGTGATGGTGAACGAGACTGGTTTTGTTCATCTAAAATAACTTGGGGATTTGAGGTTGATAAAAGCATGTTTCATGTAGTTTAAATAAGTAAACATCAGTTAATTAAGACTACAGGGGTACATATAATGCCGACCCCCTGGACCTCATGACAAGCATGAGATGGGTGTGGGTACACGGGGACACAAACCATGACTCAGCATAACCATTCAGGGGAAACAGGATGGAGACACTGCGGGGCTGCAGAGAGCAAGGCCGGGCCATAAAGAGCAGGGCGCGGCCTAACAGGCTCATGTAACTAACTGTTCTTATTCATAGATGCAATACTGAGGGACAGATTTTACGTGCCAACCAAATTATAGTGACTGTTGTTGTACACATCCCAAATTAAATGGGAAGATTCCTAAGAAAACAGAATACAAGTTCTTAAAACCACACTGGTGAAACCTTCCTAGACCTCAGGCTATAAAGAACTACAGGAATTTTATCAAATAATTTATCCACAAATGAGAAAGCACCAAGAGGAGAGAACATTCTGCTGCGCTTGACCCAAGGAATCCCATCTCATCAGGACTGCAGGCCTGGGCAGAGCAGAGGGCCACCAGCTCCCGGGCAGGTGGGCAGGGCCTCCCTCACACTGAGCTCGAGCCCCCGGCCTTCTTGCTTGTCCTCTGCAAGCAACCTGCAGCCACTGCTCCTGTCCACTCTGTAACCTGGCCTCCACTGAAGAGCCTCCTTTCCCAGTTTTCCATTCTTCACCTGTCCAGTGGGCAGACGCTCCCCAAACTGAGGAAATGCTAAAAAACGGCTGTTCTGAGTGCCCGCCCACCATCTCTCTCTCCTGTTGTATTATTATTCTGGTTACCTTTGGAGAGCTACTTCTTCCCACGGGATGCATTCTGGTGGGACAGGCAGTCAGGCTTACACCCACCCAGCCAGAACACGGGCACATGTCCTAAGCTGGGCCCACTGGACATCCCCCTTCCTGGAAGGAAGGCTGGAAATGGTTTGTTCATGAATGAAGCTGGTTTTCTCCCTTCAAATCTGCAAGCCCTGGGCTTCCCTGGTGGCGCAGTGGTTGACAGTCCGCCTGCCAATGCAGGGGACGCGGGTTCGTGCCCCAGTCCGGGAAGATCCCACATGCCGCGGAGCGGCTGGGCCCGTGAGCCATGGCCGCTGAGCCTGCGCGTCTGGAGCCTGTGCTCCGCAGCAGGAGAGGCTACAGCAGTGAGAGGCCCGCGTACCGCAAAAAAAAAAAAAAAAAAATCTGCAAGCCCTGGCCTGTGCTGTCCTTTTTGACTCAGACGGCGTGTTCCTCGTTATTGTCAACGGTCAAGGGAGCAACTGGACTGTATCACACTGCTGTACTTCCACAGCAAAACCCTCTCACTTTCAACACGGCCACCTCTCCCTTCTTGAGACCCTCTTCACTTGGCTTCCGAGACACGACCCTGCTGGTTTCCTCCTTCCTCTACCCTAGGCTTCTCAACCGCTTCTGTCTGCTTCTTCTGCTGACACACATTCAATGGACTCAAGGCTGTTTCCAAGGCACCTTTCTTTCCAAATGTACTTCTCTCTCCAGGCATCTCACCCATACGCAGTATTCAATTAACCACCTCTTAGTGCCTGTGACTCTGAAGTTCATCCCTTTGGCCCAGCCCTCTCCTCTCTCCTCTGAGCTCCAGATAAACAGCCAAAGTGCCTATGTGACACTGTCACTGGATGTTTCAGAGGAAACTCTAAGTCCCCAGGTCCCAGCTGAGCTAACGATCTCCATCCTGCCCCACAGAGCAGCCAGTGCGCCTCCAGAGACACTACCTTGTGAAGGGTACAGCTACCTGCCGAGCTGAAGAAACCACTGATCCAGGCCAGCAGAAGTCTTCTTTTGGCGTCTTCTGCTCCTTTACCTCATTACATCTGAACAGTCACTAAGTTCTTTCACTTTTATCTTCTAGATGTCTCTCAAACACACCCAGTTCTGTGCTTGCTGCTGGCACTTAGCTCCTCAGCACCTCTGCACACCCTCTGACCCCTCCCTCACACTGCAGCCAAGAGTGATCTTTTAAGTGCAAATACCGTATCGGTATCACTGCTTCAAACTTTGTGTCTTTCCCCGAGGACAAAGACCAAATCCCCACCAGGATGCCCTGCTCCTCCGACCTTCCTGCAGAGACTCAAAGGTGCCTTTCTCTCTCTGCCTTCCAGGTCTCTGCATATGTCTCCTCTGTTTTCCCCAGGTAGTAAAAGCTCAGAACAATAAGAGCACTGTGAACACTAGATGCAGTATTATTCACTGCTGACTCCAAAGTATCATCTCAGCCTTCACTTCTCCCCGAGCTCCAGATTCGTTTATGAAATAACCTACTCTAAGTCTTCACCTGAAGATTTAATAATCAACTGAAATGTAACATGTCCCAAACTTCTCAGTTACCCACCAGGAAGTGTACCCCTTCCCCCGTCTTGCTCATAACAATAAACATCACCACCGTTCACCCAGGTTCTCAGGTGGAAAACAGTAACTGGAGCCACCACCCTGGCTTCCTCTTTCCTTTACATCCATATCCAGACCATCAGAGAGTCATGTTGACGTCGCCTTCCAGTCCTATGTGGTGACCATGCTTCTCACCACCTCCGCCACTGCCACGCCAGCACAGGCCCCTGTCTGCTCGTACTTGGATGCCCACAGCAGCCTCCTGCCCGGGCCTCCTCACTCCCCCAGACCCTGATCACCACACAGGGCAAGAGCATCTTCCTCTCTGCACCCATGGTGCACACCTGGCCAGTGACCAGCAGGAAGTGTCTGCTGAAGGGCTGAGTGGGAATTTTCATTTAAATGTGATTCTTCGGCTCCATACCCGGAAACTGTGAACCTGCATTTCTGAGTCCTCCACAGGTGACTGATAACTGAGCCACCAGGCACCTGAATCCCTCTCCTCCAGCATGCAAGGCCACCCCGCCCACTGTCACTCAGGATCCGCGTCTCCTTCAGGCACGTGGGGACCCCTCACCACCCACAGACTTGAAAGAGCGAGAAGTGAAGCCTCCTGGGAAACACGAAGGGAAGCCAATGCTAGATGCTTTCTCTTCAGCAGAGAAAATCATTGCTTTACCAGAGCTGGCCCGCAACTAGTGCTTCCTTTACAAGATATTTTCCTAAGTTTAGTCATTCCAAAACTTTCATCAGGATAAAAAACAACAGCTTTGTAGTTAATATGATTCATAGCCCAGGTTTTTAAAATAATAATCAATACTCTTTCACCTTCTTCACATAAATACAAAAATAAAACCAAATAATGAGAGATTTTTCCTTTGGTTACTCACTTCAGCGGATGCTGAAATCCTGGGCTTCTGCCCTGTGTCCTCCCTTCTACTCGAACTCCCTGAGTCGGGTAAGGACAAAGACCTCCGAGGGCGGCATGGAGAGCAGAGTCATTAATCGTAGCAGGTGGCACCACCTCACGATGTGGGAGACTCTCTGTCATCCTGGGCAGACGGAGAGGCCCACCCCACCTCCCTCCCTGGCTGCTCACCTGAGCGGCTTGTTCTCTGGGCCCGTGTCTGTGAGGCCCATCTCCTCCAGTTTGCGGCGCCGGTACAGCTCGTAATGCCTCGTGTGCGTCTCGTCTCGCAGATCCTCCATGTTCGTACAAATGAGCATCTCCCGGAGCTTGACAAAGTCGCAGTGGTTTTCATTTTCCACTAGCCGGAAAACAGAAAACAGCAACACCGATTTTTAATCCTGACATATAATTAGTATTTGTTGAATGGACGAGTAAATGAAAACACATTTGAAATAACCCAAACAGCGAAATAATCAGTCTGATTAATAGCTATGGTTGTTTCATACAAGTAACCAAGGAAGCAATTCTTGTATTACACACACCGAATTATAGGCGATACTGATTAACAGAGGTTTGCTTAAATTTAGTAGCCAAGGATAAACAGGAAATAGGAAAGAAATATATTCTATTCTGTACCATATGCTCCAATCATTTCACTAGTATTTTGTTAGCAGTTTATAAACTATCCTCAGGACATTTCACATACCGCCTGAAAAGAGTATGTAATATTTTTTCACTAAAACTTCAAGGTGGTAAATTCTGCACACTCGAGAACACCACCTGTGCCTGCTGTAAACATCAAATTCTTGTCACACAATGCCACATTTGTGATTCTGCGTCACATGTGTTACTGTGATCAATAGTTTTAAGTACAATTATTGCCTTTATATTTTCTGTACATTAAAAATGTTAAGTTTTGTCAATATTTTCCACTAATTACAAAATTTGTCAACTTAAAAAAAGCACTGGGGCTTCCCTCGTGGCGCAGTGGTTGGGAGTCCGCCTGCCGATGCAGGGGACAGAGGTTCGTGCCCCGGTCCGGGAAGATCCCACATGCCGCGGAGAGGCTGTGCCCGTGAGCCATGGCCGCTGAGCCTGTGTGTCCGGAGCCTGTGCTCCGCAACGGGAGAGGCCACAACAGTGAGAGGCCCGCGTACCACACACACACACACACACACACACACACACACACACAAAAAAAAAAGCAGCACTGGGAAACCAGTACCAGCAGGGGTAATCCATTCCCCATTAGTTGGCATCATGAATGAATGAGCCAGTCAAGTGCTAATTACTTACTCATTGTAGAGTTAGACAAATGCTAAAAATTATTACTTGGCTGACTGGTTTGTTTGGGAAATAGTTGGCAATACTTTGATGAGTAAAAATATATAAATTTACAAAGTGGTTTATTGTGTCACAGAATTATCTAGTACTTAGTTTACGTACTATGTTTAAACAATACTATTTACACTCAAATTTTGTTCAAAGTACCCGACCAGTGCCTCCCGCCTTCTGAAGGTCCTGGTGCACCTGGGCAGGTAACATGATCTAAGACAGGAAGTAGGGAGGCTGTGCCTTGCGCCTCTGCAGACGTGGCTAAAACAGAACAGAGCCAACCCTTCTGACAGCCAATCATAACCCCAAATCAGCATCACCTCCTAGAACGCATTAAATTCAACTTCCAGGCTGTCAGGCAGCGCACATATCCTCGTTTATCTCCTTTACCTTGTACGATGCCCCAAGGGTACTGGCGAGCTTTAACCATCTTATTTCCAACTTTCACCTCATCCATACTTCCTACCACAGCAAACGGCAAGTGTCCCTGGAAAGAAGCCAGGACATCAATCACATCTCATACCAGTAAAAACAGAGAAGAGAAAATTTACTAAATAACGAATGTGTTAAAGCCAAATGATCTGCTGTGCCTCAGCTTTTAAAATGTGCCCTGTGAATATGTGTTCACAGCTGTTCACGTGTATGCCAACTGTTCTACAGAGTCATCTTCAGGCCCTAGAGAGAGAATTATTTACTGAGCATGCCCCACACGTATTCCTATTTTGCTGCAAGGATACAAAAACAGAATTCTAGCACAGGTATCATTTCCCTCATTATTATCTTGGTCCTAAAAGACAAAGATAACGTTGAGGAAATCACACACACACACCCCCCATATAACCAAAGTGTGTATATATATATATATATAGTGTATATCTACATATATAACACTAATATAAAATAATATTTAAGTCCCAAACTAATGCTGAATACAAATGTTATAGAAATTTAGAGGAGGGAGAGGTCTCTTTGGGCAGGAAGACACAACCCAAACTGGAGACGGATCAAGCAGAATAGGAAGAACTAGCATAGTAAGGAGAAGATTTTGAACCAAGATACAATAGCGGGATTTAATAGCAGTGAGTAGACCGTCCTGTCTGAAGCTGAGGATTAATGTAGGGGAAAAGTCTAATGTAAACAGTATCATGTTTAATATTTAATAATTGACAATATTTAGTCTCTTAATTGCACCCCTCTGAAAACTTATTCCAGGTGGGCACAGAAAACAAATTAGATATAAAGACAATTTAACACACAGAAATTAATATCACTTCCCTTTACATTAGTCAGCTTTCTATATATTTAAGTATCTTAATATGAACAAAGTATGAAAAAATCAGAAAAAAGGGGAGAAATGGAACAACAGGTACTGAATGTCACTGTGTCAGGCAGTGAACAAAGCTGTATCCTCACAACAACCCTTAAGACAGGTATTATTAACCCAATTTCATAGATAAGTTAACAGTCTCAGGGAGGTTAATAATTCCCACAAGAACACATTAAGTTATGTATAATTAAAATATACTAAATATATTCTATATTTATTTAAAAATTATGTGAATATTTCATATGTACCTGTGGCCCTGTAAGGGAGAATGAGCTTCAGTACCAGATTAGAAAGCTCTCCTTAAAGATTTTAAGATCCTAAAGCTTTCTGAGGGAGGCCGTAATGTCTTCTCATGTTATTAAAGAAAGGACAGAAATGAATCTTTCTAAGGCAATTAAATATGGTTCCACAAAAGATGAATCCCGGTCTCACAGATGTATCACTTCATTTAGGTGAAAGTAGGGAGGAAAGAAAAATGCTCAAAAATATATTCTCATTATACTTTTCCAACTCTAGAAAATAAAACATTTCCCTATACTGGACTCTTTCAAAATTCACCTTGTTTTGGAAGACAGAAGTGAAAATACATTAGTAGCAGTGTTACTTACTTATAAATCCCTTTTATCATATGTAAAACAAATAATATTCAGTTAAGAGCTTACATTCATTGAAGCATTGACTTTAGCAATAGTTTCATCATCTGTTGGGAACTGGTATATCTGAACACCATTGCTGACCAATTCACTCATAAGCTTGATCTTAAACTTCTGTAATTCAGTTTTAGAAATTGCATCTGCTTTGGCAATCACTGGTATAATGTTCACCTATTAAGAATAAAGAGAAACAAAATCTCATGATTGAGGATTTATTTTTTAATCCTGAAGCTTTTGCATTCAAAACCACTCAGTCCCTGACAAATTTCCTTGACCTAGATCAGAGGACAGGCAAACTACAGTCCACTCACTGCCTGTTTACATAAATAAAGAGTTACTGGAACACAGCTAGGCCCCTTCATTACACATTACGTATTTCCTATGGCCACTTTCATTCTATAATAGCAGAAGTGAGTAGTTGTATCAGAGGCCCACGACCTGCGAAGCCGGAAGTATTTACTACCTGGCCCTTCACAGGAAAAGCTTGCCAACTCCTGACGTAGAATCATTGGCTTCATTTTTACCAGATAATCCTACAAATGCTGGCCTTACAATAACTGCTTTTAAAAAGCAGAGCTCTGGCACTTCCCTGGTGACAACAGTGGTTAAGAATCCGCCTGCCAATGCAGAGGACACGGGTTCAAGCCCTGGTCTGGGAAGATCCCACATGCCGCGGAGCAACGAAGCCCGTGCGCCACAACTACTGAGCCTGCGCTCTAGAGCCCACGAGCCACAATTACTGAGCCCACGTGCCACAACTACTGGAGAACTCGGGCCTAGAGCCCGTGCCCCACAAAAAGAGAAGCCACCGCAGTGAGAAGCCCGCGCACCGCAACGAAGAGTAGCCCCCGCTCACCACAACTAGAGAAAGCCCACGCGCAGCAACGAAGACCCAACGCAGCCATCCACCCATCCATCCATCCATCCATCCATCCATACATAAATAAATAAAGCACAGCTCTTATAAAGTTCATCTTTCATCTGAATTCAGGTTTAGAAATCTCACATTTTCTTCTCTCAGTCTCTGACAATTCCATCATACACAAAATAAATAAAATGTAAGCCGTGAGCTGAAATCCACTGCATAATTCATTAAGAATTTTTTATTTCTTAATACTCTAAGCACTAAGTAATCAGGGTGACTGATCTCAGCAGACCTACAGAACAGGCCAAGGGCCTCCTTCTGCCTCTCATTTAAGCAGGTCCCTTTTCCCAATGACTTCATCTGACTTGCACCCCATTGTCAGACTCTTACCGAGATGTTGAAAGAAGGAGATTTTACGAATACCAACTAAAAACGTTCATGACTCAAAGGAATAACTTTCTCAGCATTATTTTTTTTTAATTATTTTATTTTATTTTTGGCTGCGTTGGGTCTTCATTGTTGCACGCTGACTTTCTCTAGTTGCGCCGAGCGGGGGCTGCTCTTTGTTGCAGTGCACGGGCTTCTCATTGCGGTGGCTTCTCTTGTTGCAGAGCACAGGCTCTAGGCACATGGGCTTCAGTAGTTGTGGCACATGGGCTCAGCAGCTGTGGCTCGCGGGGCTCTAGAACGCAGGCTCCGTAGTTGTGGTGTACGGGCTTTGTTGCTCCGTGGCATGTGGGATCTTCCCATATCAGGGATCGAACCCGTGTCCCCTGCACTGGCAGGCGGATTCTTAACCACTGTGCCACCAGGGAAGTCCCCCTTTCTCAGCATTATTTAGAAGTCCTATCACTGGCCTGAGAGGAAGAGATGTGGGGTCCTGAAGACCAACTGACCTGCGACGCTAGTTCTGTATGATTAACGTCCCCACCAAAGAGTGATATCTCCACAAATTCAGGGGTTTATAGGTCTTTTGGGTTATTAGTTCGTTTTTAGTGAAAGACTTCAGGCTAAGTAGTCATGTGTGCCAAGAGAGTGAGCTATCAATGTAATTTTCAGAATGAAAGTGAAAACTAAATATCATAATTCCTTTTCTATTCTTAAATGTATTTTTCTTCTCCAATTTCACACTGATTTACTGTGTACATTTGGATTTATTGGTCTTAAATACGTTCCAAAGGAGGTAAAGGTTTTTCCAACTATCCATGAAATAAACTTTTCAGCAATTGTGGGTAAACAGCTTTGAAGATAAATTAGTCAAAAGTATATAAAAATTTGATGCCAAGTTCTTGATTTTGGTATCGTATAATACTGATACATAGATATTCAATAAATTATGCCAAGTTAGTAACTTCTAATTGATTCCACTGTTAATAGCAGAAGCAGGCCAGTGTACATACATGACGTTAAGCTTTTTGATTGTAGCGTATGCGCCTGAAACTGACCTTTGCTGAGGCATCTATTTCAAAGACATCCATTCGAATAGACCCACTGCAGCTGCGGACATAGCTACTGGCTACCATCAGGTAAGGAACCGGGCAGCCCTGCCTGGAGGACCCCCTTTCAGAAACCCTAGATGGCCGAGCCTGGAGCGACCTGCCTCTCCCTTGCCAGCCCCAATTTGCACGCTAGTGCTTTAAAGTCACCACCAAAGGGGGAACCTGTGAAACCCCAGATGCCTCACCCTCAGACCCTGATAGAGGCTGAGCCCAGGTTCACGACCCCTCCCTCCCTCCCTCCCCCCCACTCCCACCCCACCGTGTGGCCTTGAGTGTGCCGTGTGCCCTCAGGACCCGTAGGGACAACCCTTGCTCCTCGGAGTCCCCTGAGGCTTGTTGCTGATGTGCATCCTGGGACCCTAAGAACCAAGAGGGCTGGCCCAGCCACGACAGTGGCCCTGGCGGAGGGGGATGTGGCACCCCCCCACACAGCAGGTAGCTCTCCACGTGGAGGGAGCCGTGGAGCCTTGTAGTAAGAACAAGACACACTGTCGATTTAGTCCACCCTCACACCTGCCTTCGAGGGAGATACTCTCCTGGTTCTGGTTTGAGAGGCAGGGAGACGGACGCTCGGAGGGTAGAAACCCGCCAGGAACAAGGGGCGATTAGGTGGCAGAGCGAGTACTGCAGGCACCTCTGCCGCCACCAGACAAGCGCAGCCTGAGACAGAGCTGTGCACTCTTGCGTTTATGTCCCTTGAATAAGATGGGTTTCCTGTATCAGACTCAACTATGAAAACAACCGGCTAAATGGTCAGAACATCCGATCAGGTGAACAGACTCTCACATCAGCTTCCTCCAGGCCCGTCACAGCCTGGGGATTGTGGTACTGGTCAGAAGCCAGCCCATCTCTGCACCGACGCTGCACCCGCTGGCCCGCGTGCCTTCCACACCGACTTCCGTACAGAAAGCAGCAGTGGCCAGATGTCCTTGCTTTCCCAGTCCTAGCTCACGAAATGCTCAGCCAGGTAACGGAGCTGCATCCCTCACACCATCAGAGGTCACAGGAGAACCCTGGAGACTTTTTTAGTATAAGACAGTAGTCTTTAACTATCTTTTAAAGAAATAAAAAAAATCTGAAGTGAGTTAATTTGTAGATACTATATTTTACAGCTCCCTGAATTTATACATAGCTCATTGGCTCAGAAATTCAAAAATAGGTTTTCTGGATACAGTTGAAATAAAAATGTAATTTACTGTAATATGTGGTGAGACTTTAGACCTTGATCTTCATCAGTGAGCTGCTTCTCACTTAATATGTCATACAGTAAAGTTAGTGTCAAATAAATTCTATAGTTACGTGAAAATGAATACCCATATTCTGGCATGCAATTTAATCACTAAAAAAGGACTAAAATTTTATGTTAATGCTTTTTCTTTGCATCTCATCTCCCAAACTGAATTTGTCTGGAAAATATCCTAAAATTGAAAATTATCAAATGTTTTTAAAATGCACAGAATAAGAGTTATGACATATGTATATATCATAAAGGTACTTTCATAGTTCCAAGTGAATGAACTTGGAACTATTAAAATGAACTGAAGCACGATGGTTGGTCCTTTTCCAAACCCACCTTGCTGTCCAGGCTTTTCATGGTCAAGAGATCCAGTGTCTTCAGAGAGTGGCCTGTCGGGGAGATGAAGTAGAGGCACACGTGGATGCGAGAGTCGTGGTAGTTAAAGAGGGAGCGTTTGATTTTCAGCTCTTCTTGGAGATAGGCCTCAAACTGAGCGTCGATGTAGTCAACAATTGGTTGGTAGCTGAAAAAACAATTATTTAAATATTTAATACAATATATTCATGATACCTTAATAAGGTATATGCATAAATCTAAAGTTTGAGGTCTGTATTTTCACCAGTGAACAGTTGCTATCTATGCTAAACAGATAACTTAAGTAATAAAACAATGTGCAAACGTGCAGGTACAAAGGCAGTACTTTGAAACCATCAGAACAACCTGTGCTTTAAACCATTTTATAGGAACAACACTGAACGTACACTAATTCCCTCTCACACTCATTCACACGCTGGAGCCCTTCTGGCACGGCTTCCCACACTTGCCAGGCTGCTGAAGGAGGGTAGGTGTCTAATTGCAACCAAACTGGACATGGCATATTATTCTGCTGAGAGGAGGCACGAGTATCAACAACTTACAAGATACTTAAGTCAAATTCCATGACTCCCTGCTTCTGAAATCGGATCGTGAGGCGTAGAAAGCATTAACGTAGTAAGGAGGAAGGGCACACCCACGTGGAAGCGCCTAACTGGTGACGCAGGCATGACCGTATTTACTTACAAGCAAGAGAAAGCCCGTCGCAGCCGACACGCGAGTCCTTGCCTGGACCCCCCTCCTGCCTGGCGCGTGTGCCCCCACAGCTGTTCCAGGCTGTTCACCCTTCAGGGCGCAGCTCACAGCGCGGTGCACTGCAGACAATAGTTTGTGAACGGTCCACTTCATTGTGGTATGCTAAATCACCGCCTGTGAGCCTCAACTTTCTATGCGTAACTATGCTCATCAGGCAAATCTGGGCTTCCAAGTGAAAAAGGCAGCAAACGGATCCTCTGTCGTCAAATTCCCTGGACACCTCTACACTTATCCCTGTAGCCCCTAAACAGAGCCTCAGTAACTGTGCCGCTGCAGTACTAATAAATGTGCATTCAGCGCAACGCCTGGCCCTGCCAGTCCTCGAGGATCAGCACCTCCTTCTTTCAAACCCATAGAACCCCTGTTGTCCACAGGCACACAGCACGCAGCTGGGGACGGAGATGGGACTTACGCCTCTGTGCTCTCCACACAACAACAGCACACCTTCACCACATCAGATGTACTATCGGGGACACCATCCTTGGGAAACGGGTCTAAATGCGACCCAACGTGATGCCATCCCCAAAATAATAAAACAGTAAAAATTAATCTGTAAGTACATATTTAACATAAAATTTCCAAAGAAGCTTCTATTAATGACTTAAAATAGATCAATTATAAATAGCCATAAACACTCCTCTATCTGAATGCTTTGCATAATGCCTGTCATAAATGAAAACCATAAACATTTTTTGTTAAATAAATAACATTAGAAATTCTTCCACAGTATTTTCCGCTAGGCTTCCGTTTCCAGTACCTTGCAGGTTCAATCTTCAATGAAATGAAAGACACTGGCTTAAAATACAAAAACCACCTCCTTTTTCAAAGTACTCATAAAGGGTAAGGAAGTAACCACCTCAAAACTGAAGAGAGTAGAAACAGGGAGGTGAGCAGAGGACCAGAGCGGGCTTGGTAAATGGGCCAAATCCAGCCACGTTCCTTTGTTATTCATAGTCTGAGGCTGCTTTTTCGCTACAAGCAGAGTAGTTTGGACAGAGGCCGTAGGTTCTGCAAAGCTTGAGATATTTACTTCTCTGGCCTTTACAGAAAAGGTGTACCAGCCCCTGCACTAAAAGCATCAGTGCTAGTTTCATCCTGAGGCCAGTTTGTCAATGTGGTTCTTCGGCTTTGCTCCCGAAGGATTTGCGGGACAAGAAGGAAGAAAGTATAAAGTCCAGGTCCACACAGGAGACTGCCTCCCCACACTACGCTGAGGTCCTCAGATCTACGCCTTCAGTGCGGGAATGAGCTAGAAGTAAACCCGCAGTTCCTCCCCCCTCCCCAAGGATGTGAGGGAAGGTTGCCCTGGCACTAAATGAAGTTGGGAAAATAAACGGAGAGGGAGAACCACCCTCAAGAACTTGTGGCCACGGGGTCAGCCCTCACAGGAATCCACGGCCCGGGTTCACACATGGCCTCTGATTCTGAGAACCTCAAGCCACGAAACTAGGATCCTGAGTATTAACACCCAGAGGGACCTAAGGTAAGCAAATCCAAATCTGTTCCGAGTATCTCCGCAAATAACTTTTCAAAGACCATGAGAACTCCAATAAAAAAACAACCAAGCATATAGGGGAGAAAAGGCACAATGAATAAGAACCAAAGGAAAAAACAAACATCAGTACAATAACTGCAAAATTGCAATGTACTGGAATTATAAGATATAGTTACAAAATAGAGACAAAAGAAATAGAAATAAAGGTGAACTTGAATATACGTGCTGGGAATAGTAAAGTAACAAAAAGTGGTCCTACAGATATGAATATGAACCACACAGAATGTATAGATTTGAAAACTGTAATAACCAGAATGAAAAACTCATGGATTAGTTTAAAAGCATATTGGACACAGCTAAAGAGAGAATCAGTACACTGGAGGATAAATCCGAACTAATTATCCAGAAAACAATAGAGAGAAGAAAAAAAAAAGATACAACTATGGAAGAGAGATTAATAAACACAGAAGACATAACGAGAAGGTCTAACATACATTTTAACACCGTTTCAGAAGGGGCAGAAACAGCATCTGAAGAGATGATGTCTCAGATTTTTTAAAAGAACTGATGATACTGTTCAGACTCAAGAAGTCAAACATATCACAATCAGGATAAATTATAAATAAATAAAACCTAGATATATCACGGTAAAACTGGAGAACAACAAAAACAAAGATATTAAAAGCACTGGAGGAAAATAAGGAGGATACTCTTAAGGGGAAGACAGACTCACAGCTGCCTTCTCAGCAGTAAAAACAGAAGCCAGGAGACAGTGGAATGGTATCTTCAGTGGGAGGAAAGAAAATAAATGCCCACCCAGAATTGTATACCCAACTAAAATTTCAAGTATGAGAGTAAAACAGAAAATTTTGGTTAAGAGGGTAGTAAATACTGGCTATATAAAATGATAATAATAATGTCTTGGGTGGTTAGGAAAAAGAGAGAGAAAACATGACAGGGTAAGTTGGAGGGGTGGGGGGGCGGTTAACAGTTTAACTGTTCAAAATTCCATTTTATTGTCTATTTGTATCATCGAGGACAAGTACAAATATTAATTAACCTCAAACCTTGATTAGGTTAGAGATTATGTTTGTAATTTCTAGGGTAACAGCTACAAGAATAGAAATCAAGCAAGAAAGGAAAAAGAAACGTGAAACTCGCGACAAACAGAAAACTCAAAATAAGATGGTAAATTTAAACCTAAAATATCAGTAAATATATTACCTGTGAATGGACTAAGCACACAATTAAAAGTAAATATTGTCACAGTGGATTTTAAAAAAGAAAACGATATGCTTGATCAGAAGCACACCTAAAGCACACGAGCACCCAAAGGCTGGAGTGAAGGAAAGAGCACGCCTCCACAAGGAAGTGACGTCTGACAACACAGAAGCCTCACAAGAGGAAGAGGTCGCTACCTAGGGATAAAAGCATCTATTCTTCAGGATAAAAGAAAAGAAAAAGTTAATTGAAATTGGAAATATCAATACTACATATCAAAATTTGTGGGATGCAGCCACACTTAGAGGGTACGTATGGGTAAAGCCATACTTAGAGGGTAATTTATAATCTTAAATACGTAAGGCTGAGAATCAGTGAGAAATCAGAGCAAATTAGATCAAAATCCAAAGAAAAGTAATTACAGATATAAGAGCAGAAATTCATAAAATAGGAAAAACAGTAAGTATAAAATTGATAGGATCGACAAAGCCAAAATTTGAAAAGACCAAGTAAACTTACCACACTTTGCCAAGGCTGACCAAGGAGAAGAGAAACAAGCACAAATAACCAGTACCAGGAAAGGAGGTGTAGATGTCATTACAGATGATGAAGACAATGAAAATATATTAGAAGAATATTATCAACATCTTTAAGTAAATATATTTGGGAATTTGGATGAAACAGATTCCTGGAAAATTGTAACTTTTCAAAGCTGTCTCAAAAAACAACTCCAAATTGTCCTATAATCATTAACGAAAATTAGTAACTCAAAATCTTCTCAGAAAACTCCAGGCCCAGATGGTTTTACTGGCAAGTTCCACCAATCATTCCAGGGAAGAATAACTCTAATCTTACACAAATTTTTCCAAAAAACAGAGTGAAAAACTCCCCAAACCCATTTTAGAAGGCTAACATAACATTTATTTAAAAAAAAAAAAAAAAAAAGGATAGTATAAGATACTGGTTGAAAACCTCACTTATAGACATAACATGCAAAAATACTAAAAGGAAAAAAAAAAATCAGATACAGCACAATATAAAAAGAACACCAAATGGTATCCAAGACTGCCAGGTTAATTTACCAATAAAAAGTCAGTTACTGTAATTCATCTTATTAAAGATTAAAGGAGAAAAATTACAATCTTTTCCACAGAATCCAAAAAATACCTGATAATAATATGTATTCATGATTTTAAAAAAACAACTCTTACTAATAATATAAAGTAACTTCCTTATTCTAACTGAAAAAAAGAAAGCAGCATAATTCAGGGCAAAAAGTGAGCTTTCCCTTTGGAGTCAGGGCAAGGCAAAGATGCCCACTATCTCCACTGACTCTAGTGGAGTACTGCCAGTCCGAGTGCAGTCAGGTATTAAAATGTGAGAAAGGAAATAAAGACCACTGTCTTCAGCCATGCTGGAGGAGCAGCAACTGGATCCACACCCCACCCCCGCCCCCACCCCCGCCCGGACAAAATATATGGAAAGGGGGTTTCAGACACAGGACAACAGGCAGTAAAAATGCTGATCACTGGGAGATGAATGAGGGGAGTCTACAGCCTCCCAGCCCCACTGCCTGCAGACAAGTTTCTGGGGCCCAGCACAAAAGAGGGCACAAAGCCTGGCAGACCCACTGAGGACGGAGGAGAGACAGGCGCTCAGGGAGGCCAAAGTACCGAGACTTCACCAGAGGGCGCCGGGAAGAAGCCACAGCACCCACCCCAGGAGAAGGCACTGCCCCGGGGGAGCCCCTGGGGAAGAAGTGGGCTGCAGGGCACGTGAGGGGACTCAAGGCTGTGGACATTTCCTATAACTGTCGTGGTGGTGGTGGTGGGTAGGAACTACATGTTTGTCAAAAGTAACTAAATTGTACGCTTAAGCAAACAACGCATTGTATTATTCTATGTAAATTATACAGCAATAGGGCTTCCTTGGTGGTGCAATGGTTAAGAATCCGCCTGCCAACGCAGGGGACACGGGTTCAATCCCTGATCTGGGAAGATCCCACATGCTGCAGAGCAACTAAGCCCGTGCGCCACAACTACTAAGCCTGCGCTCTGGAGCCCGTGAGCCACAACTACTGAGTCTGCACTCTAGAGCCCGTGCTCCGCAGCAAGAGAAGCTACCGCAATGAGAAGCCCACGCACCACAACGAAGAGTGGCCCCCGCTCGCTGCAGCTAGAGAAAGCCCGCGCGCAGCAACGAAGACCCAACGCAGCCAAAAATAAAAAACAAATAAATTTTTAAAAAATTATACAGCAATAAAACTTATTTAAAAAGAAGAAACAAAAGAATTAGAAAGGAGGAATATGCCATTATTTGCAGATTACATACATAGAAAACCTAAACAAATTTAGAGACGAGTTATTGGAATTAATCAGAGAATTCACAGAAGTGGCTATATGCAAGATCAATTATATTTCCATACACCAAATAGAAAATGAAATATTTGTAAAAGATGCCATTTACAAGATCATCAAAGCTACCAAATATCTAAGAATAAATGTAAGTGATTTCTATACAGAAAAGGCCTTTGCCTCCTCCACCGACCTGCTTCCTCCAGAAAGCCCACAAAACTGTTTCCTGAAATCTAAAGTAGAACACGCAAGTGTTCCGAACAGGCTAACACATAAAGACAGTCAATGATGCAACATATTTTCCCTCTAAAGCAAACATTTAGGACCTAGGAAACTACCTCTAATAATGAAAATATATAACTTTCAAAAAGGAGAAAGAACAAAAAGTCATTGCTTTGCCCCAGTCTATTTCCTCCTTTTATAGTTTAAATTTCATATAGAATCTATAATCAATCTTTATAATACCATAGGAGGGGCCTCCCTGCTGGTCCAATGGTAAAGTCTGCCTGCCAATGCAGGGGAGGTGGGTTCGATCCCTGGTTGGGAACTAAGATCCCACAGGCTGCAGAGCAGCTAAGCCTGCGCACCACACTACTGAGCCCGTGCACCTCAACGAGAGAGCCCGCGTGCTGCAAACTACAGAGCTCACGTGCTCTGGAGCCCATGCACCACAACTAGAGAGAGAAACCTCGCACGCCACAACAAAGAGCCTGCGTACCTCAACTAAGACCGGTCACAGCACCCCCACCCCAAAATAATAAAAATAAATAAATAAATTAATTAAAAGAATAATTATAATACCTTAGAAATAATGACAAAAATAGTGACCTAATATAAAATACAAATTAAAATTTCATTATCAAACCTTTCCTGCGATGCTTAATAATGTACCTGGCTAATTTAGTTAGAATTTCACAAAACAATTCATGCACCATGGATTTGGCGATTATATATTTGCCATATATGCCTTGTTGTTTTGTTTTTTTTTCTCAACAAGACAAGTCTTGCCTGAAAATTAGTTAAAATCACTTAATAAACACCAAATTGTCATATCAGGAAATAACTAAAACTATTTTTGCTGAAACACACATTTTAAAAATGTGATTCAAATTACTCTAAAGAAATTAGACAACTGGATAGAAAAATGTCAGTTTGTTAACAATAATAAAATATTGCTTAATTATTTAAAAAATTTAAGTCTGGGAGGAAAGGCATGGGTTTCCACAGTTGAAAATCAAATCACAGCACATAGGGCAAGAAGGCAGATATCCTGAAATAAGAAAAACCTATTTATTACAAGAGGAAAGCGTGTACCTCTCTTCTTTGTTTATTTGGTCACCAAATCCCACTGTATTCACGATGGTCAATTTCAATCGAACGTTACTTTCCTGGAGTTCATATGTCTGTGCTTTAAGTCTAACATGTGGGTAAAAATGTGAGGATTCATGGTCTTCAAAATTCGTATTAAATAGTGTGTCAATCAGCGTTGATTTTCCAATTCCAGTCTCCCCTGAAAGAAATGCAGGTACATCTTCACAGGTGCACAGGATGGATGAAGAAAAACAGAACAGTAAACTCTTACAATGGTTTCATGGATCCCAAATATTTCAGATACTTCAAAGGCTGGATTGTCCCTGAAATAAATACATGCTAAGGCTGGTCCACTGAGTCACCAGCAGAGCATAAAAACGAATCACGTGTGCTAAGTTACTCAGAACTCTGAAGAAAGCACTGAAATGTTTAAAGAACAAACAAAAAGTTTAAAGCAGTAGAGCTAAGAAAACCAAAACCGATAGAATTTAAATAACTGGAAAAAAATCTGTAATCATGATCTTAAGTTGCTAATGTGGGCACCATGCTGCTCATGACGAGAAGGAAGCGAGCACAGGACCAGGAAGGAAGAATCTGGGGGCTTGGCACTTACCCACGCAGAGAATATTGAAGCAGAAGCCTTGCTGAATTGATCTGCTGACCAGCTGATCAGGCAGACTCTCAAAACCAACATGGCCAGACATGGCTAAAGAACGAGTGTTTTCTTTTTTTTGCTGAAAGGAAACAAAAACAACGGCAACAATTTTTTAAAGTCTTACTAAAACAGGATATAGGCACATTAGAGATAAACATCATTTATCAGAAAAAAATTAAAGACTTTTTGATCATTATACCTCCCCCAAGATACAACCGGTTAAGTTTGTGAGAAACCTGTGTCCAGACCCTCAAAACACATATTTCTTATTATCTTCCTATGATGAGAGTCCAGCACTACTTATGACATAAAAATATTTGATTTTCCAAAACAGGAAAATACTGTTGGATGAAGAAAACTTTACAAGCAACCAGGGATGGGAAGGCGTATTACAGACAAGTAAAACATAAGACGCGCACCAAAAGACGACAGAACAGCACCAGTAAAGCGCCAAAGAAGAAGTGACAGCCCCGAGTTCTGTATCCAATGAAAACACCCCTCACAGGTGAAGGCAAATGAAGACAGCTACATCTGCTAAATGTACAAATGACATTTACGAAATGGCCCGGCCAGAAATGCTAAAAGTTCTCCAAGAGAAAGGAAAATGACAACAGGTGGAAACTCAGATCTACAAAAAGGATGAAGACTGTCAGAAAGGTAAAAATATGGGTAAACGTAAGAGAATTTTTTGCTAGTTTTAATTTCTTGAAAATATAGATTGACTGCTTAAAGCAATAACAGTGTATTACAGGATTTATGATACATGGAGATGCAGGATGCATGACTGTGACAGCACAAAAGATGGGAAGGGGAATGGAGTTACACTGTCGTAAGGTTTCTACACTATACAGGAAGTGCTGCAACACTGAAGGCAGTGAGTGATAAGTTAAAGCCCACATCAATTACTGTTTAAAAAAATAAAAGACCAAAGAGGGTTAGCTAGTAAGCAATCATAAAAATACTCCATTAATCCAGAAGGAGGCAGGAAAAGAAAAGAAAATGAAAGAACAAATGGGACAAATGGAAAACACATGGCCACAAATGTATGGACACCAAGGGGGGAAGTGGTGGTGGGATGAACTGGGAGGTTGGGATTGACATGTATACACTAATATGTATTAAATGGATAACTAATAAGAACCTGCTGTATAAAAAAAATAAAATAAAATTCAAAAAAAAAAAAACGTAAAAAAAAAGAACACACATGGCCAGTTGGTAGACTTAAACCAGCTGCGTCTATAATTAAACAGAAGTGGCCTAAGCCAGCTGTCCAACAGGACAGGACCTTCCATGACAATGCTGAGCTGCCAACTGGAGCCACCAGCCACGTGCAGTCACTGAGCACCTGCACGTGACGCATGCAACCGAGGAAGGAACTTTTAAATTTTATTTAATTTTAACTAATTTAAATTTAAATAGCCACGTGTGGCTAGTGGCCACCATACTAGACAGTGTAGGTCTAAACATTTCAATTAAAAGGAAATTGTCAGACTGGATAAAAGAGCAAGACCCAAATATATGCTGTCGATACAGTAACCAACTGCTGATGGTAAAATTCATATGGGAAGGCAGAAGACTTAGAACAGCTAGAATGACTGTACAAAAGAACAAGCTGAAGGACTTACAGTACCTAATCTGAGGCTACAATCACCAAGGAGTGTGGTATTGTGACAATCTATTATTTACCTATTTGTCTACTTAATCAAAATTAAAAACTTAAGAGTTATCAAGGAATATGCAAGTCACAGACTGGGAGAAAATAGTATATATATGACAAAGCACTTGTATTCAGAATACATAAAGAATTTTGTAAGATTCAATAACAAGACAACCCACTTTAAAAAAAATGGGTAAAACACTTGAACAGACACTTCACAAAAAAGATAACAAAACAGCCGATGAGCACATGAAAGAGTGTGCAACATTATTAACAGTTATCAGGAAAATGTGAAGCACAACTACAATGAGATACCCCTGAACAGCCACTAAAATGGCAAAAATGTAAAAGGCTGATAACATCAAGCGTTGGAGATGATGAACAAAAACGGGAACTCTGATAAGTTCGCTGCTGCACATGCAAAATGGCACAGCCGCTCTGGAAGGCAGGCAGCGGTTTCTTATAAAGTTAAGTACACGTAACCACACAGCCAAAAGACCCCGCTTGCCAGCACCCAAGATAGAGCACCCATCCACACAAGGACTGACGCACGGATGGTCGTAGCAGCTTTCCTCCAAACAGTCAGAAGTGGCAAGAAACAAGCAAAGGCCCAACAACTGGCAAATGGATAAACAAGTTGTAGTGAATCCACACGAAGGAATCCTGAACGACTGACACATTCCACACGTGGAGAAATCTCAAATGCTAAGTATCTAAACAGTGATTTATTCACTGTGATTTCAGTTTCAGAAAGAAAAAATCTTTTCATATATTCTCATATATATATATGAACATGGATGAAGATGTCTCAAAGGGTAGTGACAGACTGTTGGGAGTGGACCTGGAGGTGTAGGTGAGAAAGACGAGCTTGTCACTGTATATGGTGAGAGAGTTCCCACGAGGACCCCAAGACTGCTGGCACTGGTGTACCCACACCTTCTGGTTATTCAAACGCTAATCTAGGTGCTGCGGTGAAGGGGTTTGACAGATGTCATTACGGTCCCAAATCAGTTAACCTTAGAAAGGGAGATTATCCAGGGTGGACCATTAAAAGGGACAGAGGACTTCCGAGTGGAAGGGATTTGAAGCATGAAGGGGCCCTGCCTTTCCAGTTCTCCTTGCTGTATGGGTCGCAAGGACCTAAGAATGATCTCCAGAAGCTGGCAGCAACCGGCCAGCAAAGAATGGAACTCTGCTGACAACCTGGAAGGGTCGGGAGGGGGGTGGGGTGCGGTCCCAGCTGGGAACCAGCAGCCGACCTCCTGCACGTGAGGCCTGGGTGGAGAAGCCAGGGGAGCCAGCCTGGCGCTCCCGACCCGCAGGCTGGGCGCTAATCAACAGCTGCTGTTTTAAGCAGCTCAGTCCGTGCCATTTGTTACAGAGCAACAGAAAACTAGTCCATGAACGAGTTGTGCCCTTCGAGTCCCTTTTACCAGGTAAGCCTGTTATCTCTGTGATTTAAAAAGAAGAGAGAATGAAGAAACACACTATGCTTCCCAGCTGGCCGTGAGAGCGTTCAAGAGGATTAGAACAGTATTTGTTAGAGTTTCTATTGGAAGCACAAAAGTTGAACTAAATGGCCTATAGAATCCCTCCTGGTTCTAAAGCATGTGATTTTAATGTCATGGAAATAAAAGAATCTTTTCAAAAATGTGGGAGTGGTCAGCATCATTTAATGAAGAAGAGGGGCTGGAGAGGATGAGGACTGAGCAGTGAGCACTCAGTGCATCACTCACTAAACAATTACAGTAGTTTCAGCAAAGCGACGTGTTAGAAGACAGATTAAGAGTAATTCAAAGCCTGCGAGGTGATAAAATAAAGATGGAACAGACTGCAACTACCAATGAGAGAACAGAGATAAAATGATGGCAGCTCGGTGGCCAGATGACCAAGTATCAGAACTGGGGGGACCTCAGCACGCGTTGGGAGGCAGAGGCTGCTGGAGCATGGAGCTAAAGGAAAGGGATCTCGTGACCCGTGCTCATGGTTACTGTTTTCTCTTTTAAAACACTGACAACTCACCTCATTCACCAAATTAAATTTACTCCCTCTTTCTAAATATAACTTTTAATACAAATTACCCAAACACATCCCTCCTGTGCAGGCACTCAGAAAGCCCTCAGAAGCACTAAGGTCTGACCTCGCACTCAGGAAGGCTCTGACAGGGCCGTCCCGTGGCGTCCCACCCTGTCATCATCAAGGTCTGTGAGGACGCCAGCTACAGCAGTGTCAGGCTCCCCCTGCCGGCCGTGGCAGAGCTGGAACCTGCATCTGCTTAACGTCAGGCAGGGTAGAGACGCTGTGGACAGTCGACAGGGATGCAGTTCGTCACTGATTTTTAACTTGGATCAACATAACGGTTAATTCATATTCAAGGTAAGTAGCAACAAAAGTCTTTCAGGTCTCTCAGTAGTTATTCTGAAACCACAGAGGCATCCAGAGTACAAGGTGGGTCTACTTAAAAGATATACTCACTTTCTCTTCATTGTCAAATACTTGTGAGGACATATGAGCTGTTTTTGTTGCCATGTGAGACTGAAAGAGCTGAAAAAGAAAACACAGATATTACTCCAAAAAACCCTATATCTAAGTAATGTACTTACATTAAAAAGGAATTCCAATATTGTCATTATCACCAAGCTTTGACTTGTAATCTACACAAGTGACTCATGTTTAAAACTGTGGTTTTCTTGCTGGAAGGATATCTGCACAGGTAAGTAATATGTGATAGTCAACACATGATACACATTATTGCACTTACACCCACACACACAAAAATGTAAAAATTATCATGTATAGAACCCCTACCACATGCCTATCACCATGCCAGCTCACAGAGTACATGCTCTCATTTGATCCTCAGGACAGATCTGAGCTACACACATTACCACTCCACAGCCTGCACAAGAAAATTAGGATTCTGAAAGGTTAAGTAACTCACCCTAAACCGTACAAGCCAGTAAGCTGTAGGCACAGGTCTACTCTGACTGCAAAGCTGGTGTTCGTCCTACTGTACCAAGTGTAGACTAAGTACTCAGTCACCTGTATGCAGGGAGTGGGGAACACAGTACCAGAGAAGCTGTGGGAATTTAATTTCCGAGCAACCGCCTCAAGGGCACTGCCGCCCTACTCTGGAGGGCAGTGCAAGGCAAGGAGGAAACGTGGCCTTTTTAAAAAGTAACAGGAACATGGATGTAGTAAGAAAAAACACAAACGGTGCCAATGAGAACACAGAGCAGAATAAGTGGGTTCCCTTCCTCCCCTGATTCCCTGCAACCTCAGCAGTGCTCTCCCCAGAGGCCACCTCCTGAGGGTAGAGGATGCGCGTGGTGGGAACGTGCAGTCTCTTTGGCTCACAGACATGGCACATAACCCATGCTCTGCAGCGGGTGTTTCCTTTCCACTTAATCTATGGTGGGGGGACTTCCCTGGTGGCGCAGTGGTTAAGAATCCGCCAGCCAATGCAGGGGACACGGGTCCAAGCCCTGGTCCAGGAAGATCCCACATGTCGCAGAGCATGCTAAGCCCACGAGCCACAACTACTGAAGCCCGCGTGCCTAGAGCCTGTGCTCCGCAACAAGAAAAGCCACTGCGATGAGAAGCCCGTGCACCACAACTACTGAGCCTGCACTCTATAGCCTGCGAGCCACAACTACTGAGCCCACGGGCCTAGAGCTCGTGCTCCGCAACAAGAGAAGCCACCACAGTGAGAAGCCTCTGTCCCACAACTAGAGAAAGCCTGCGCACAGCAATGAAGACCCAATGTAGCCAAAAATAAATAAATCTGTGACTCTGTTTAATAAATAAAGAAAGAAAGAAAGAAAGAAAGAACACTCCCTCTTAAAAAAAAAAAACCTCTCTGGTGCAGACTGTTTCCGCAGAATGTGAGCTGCCTCACTCCCTCTACAGGACAGCACTCTGTTCTGTAAACTACACAACATGCGGATGCACTGTCTTTAAATACAGTGAACTACGCTGCAGTGAACAGCTTTGCCCACACATGGGACGGGGGACTGGACCCTGCAGCAAGGGAGGGGCGTGTCTGGCGCCTCGAACCGCCCCTCCCCCCACGCTGGGCTGTGAACGCAACACCAACAGACACACGGGGCACGTCGGGACTGCGTTCTACACAACGCTAACGACCCCCTTCCTCTGGTACTTCCTGGGTAATGTAAGCTTTTGAAGACTGACCCTGGGACTTAACAGGACACGTAGCAAGTCCAAACCCTGAGCAGCCAACTAACTGAGCGCACTGTGGCGACAGGTGGCTCTGGCCAGTGGGAAGAGGCCCCGTATAAGAGCACAGCCAAGGCTCGGGATGAACACACAAGCACTGGCTGTGTTTTTACTATTTAAAAAGTGAAAAGCACGTAATGATACGAAGCCCACCAGAACTGGCCTAGTGTGGTTTTAACTGTACACACACAGCTCCCTGACTCCCCCTAGCCCATCACAGTGTGTCACACGAGCCAGAGAGCACATCCCCACTCTGAGCCAGCACAGAAGAGTGAGAGCAGAGGGAAAAGAGAGCAGTGGTCACGGCTACGCACACAAAGAGGAAAGACAGTGACACTGCGCTGGGCCAAGAGACGGCCAAGCATCAGGCAAGGCGGCATAAGGTGGGAGGACCCCTGAGCCCCGGAAGGGAGGCCGGTTTTCTTATCTGGATAAAGTCAACCGTGAGGGAAAGTTTGCTGGAAACACAACGCTCATCGTCTCTGGCGAAGTTACGAAGAGGCGAGAAGCCGAGCAGGGGCAGACGAGTTGTGGGCTGAGGCCTGGAGTGTCCGCCTGGGCTGGGACCTGCTGTCGGGACCCAGGCGCCCCCGAAGCTCTGGCTCAGGGCCCCGCGCAGGCCCAGAGGGAAAGCGAACAGAGCCTTCGCGCGGCCATCCGCTGCCGTCGGGATGGGAGCGGGTGCCGCCACGTCTAACTGAACTTCATCAACTACAGAACTCTAATGAAAATTAATCTTTATAAAACTACACTAAGAAAGTAGTTTTGGGGTTTTAATATAATGGAGAGCATATCAAAATTTTTGTGAAATGCTGCTTAGGAAGCAGTTTCATTGATGTGTAAAATTTGCTTAGAAAAAATGAGATAGGGTTTGTACTCCTTTATGATTAAACTTTAAACTTTGACTAATACAACCAAGGTTACGTTTCTGTCATTTATGTAAGTTCATATCAAATATCCACTTTTGTTTATTCATTTCCTGTGTTTCTGAACACCAGCCAAAAAGCTTACTTAAAATCTCTGTGGATAAATATTTTGATCGGGAAGTAAAAATGAGTCACATAAAAGTATTATAAATAGTTATTTTTAGTATTTTCCACTGGTACTACCTGACTAGTCAAATTTCCAAAACACATTTTAGAATGAAAACAGTTTTTAATAAATTAACAAGACATTATTGAAGGTAAAATAACAAAGGGACAAGAGTTGATCCAGTCCCTCTAGTGGCAAACACTAAATTAAAAAAAAATCTGGAAGTGGAATTCCAGTCTGCTCCACTACTGACTAGCTTCTTAGTAAATCCTATGCTGGGAACTGGGTCTCAGGAGGAAAAGACACGGCCCTTGATCTTAAGAACTTATCTCAGAGAAAACACAAGCTCATAATAGGCAATCAAATCTCATTCCAAGGCACCAGGGAAACTAACAAAATCACTATCTACATTTTTGATGACAGTCAGTAGCTTTTATTTTAAATACAAGCATACGTCATACATACACAAACACACATGTATTTAAATCTCTACACCTACATCCCAGAAAGAAAAACTTTATACAGTACTTTTAACTCCTGGCAAAGTCTAACAAATTTTTTTAAAGTTGTAGTATATAATGAATCACAGAAAAAATGCCAGAACATTTTGGGGAAGATCAGGTTCTCCACCTTCTTCAAAATATCAGTTTGAGGCAATGCAACAGAGGCTGCACACAATCTGTCCTGGGGTCCCTTGGAGACAGGTGGTAGGTGACCTTTTTCCTGCCGGTCAGTTATGGGGAAAATTCGGTGATTCTTTCACAACAGGACCCTAGATTTCCTGACGACTCTTCTGACTCTCCTGGAAACAGTCCTGTAATGCCTCATCACTTCTCTAGGTACAACAATGAGCTTTGGAGGAACAGAATTATGACTTGGGTTACAATAGCTTCATTTTAACTTCACTTTCCCACAGTTTTTATCTTCGTAAAGCTAATCCAAGAAATAGAACCACAGTTTTCAAAGTATCCTCTGGTACTGCTTGGAGTTCTTTAGGCCAAAAAAAAAAAAAAAAAAAAGTAAGAGAGAATGAAGAGCAGAGAGATCAAAATAGTTATCTGGGCCTATTTTATGGATTTCAAGAGATCCGCGTTCTTTGGCTTAAAACAATACTTTGAAAGATTCCACAGATGCATTATTTAAAATCATTTTATTAAATCTTCAGCTTAAGTAAACTTTAAAAGTAAAGTTAATATACTCATCTAAAATTTTCCTAAAAACAAGTAGTAAAATTACCTTATTCAAATTATACAGAAGTTGATTCTGAAAGTGGATACTAATTACAACCAGGGAAAAAAAGAAACAATCCAACTGAATCAATAAGACTGGGCACTGTCACGAGAAGCAACATGCTGGCCTCCTGTCCCTCCAAGACAGTCTTGGTCGAGGGCAGCTTAGGGTAGGCCAAGTTCCATCAAAATATCACTTCAATTTTACCACCATCTCCAATAAACATAAAAGTTAAAGGGTAACTACAAAGTCTCATATGCAGCCTCAAAAGATCATCAAGATGGGAAAATTCTTGAGAGTAATTCATATGAAAAAGAGTTAGGAATTTTAAGCTCAAAAGAAACCCTTACAGTAATGTGTATGTAGCTGCTTTAGATACAAATGCAATCTTATTTTGAAATTACTTTCCCCCACTTAATTAGAAAAGGAGTATTTTATGTTTATTACAGGAAAAAAAACACCCTTTCTAATTGTGTCACTTTAATAACACTACCATGAACACTCCTCCGTGGCAGCCAAACGGTGTGCCCCACAGATGTCCCTCCAACAAGAACTGCCCTCAGCTACACAGGATGCAATGAGCTGATGGCCTCCAGCAGCTGGGCCTGCAGGACTGGACCCACACCACACCTTCCCAGGCAGCCCTAGCCGAGGCCTGAGCGCAGTGCGGTGTCAGGACCTGGGCTCTTCTGCCCCACGCAGGCTGCCCTGGCAGGCACTGGGCTGGCCCAGACTCTGCTGGAGCCGCATGGCCTCTGAGGGTCTCTCTGTGGATTCTGCTTCCTCCCCTTTCTCCTCCAGGGTGTTACCCTCCCCCGCCCCATGACCACCCCCCCCCCCCCACCGCCGGCTCCCCAGTCAATCTCTAACACTCCTGGCTCTTCCTTGAGGACCCCACACACACCTGTACAACCATCGATCACTGTGTACATCTATCTGATAAGTTTTCTCACAAGAAATCCCTAGACTAATTACTGGTCAGAGGTATAAACATATTGCCAAACTTACATTTCCAAAATCAGTATAAAAATAAAGTATCATTTCATTGTATAGTCACCAATACAGGTGTTAACAATTTTTTAAGTGTCAATCTGTTAGGCAAAAACTGAAATCTTAATTTGATTTCTGGTATTCTGAACATTTTTTTTTTCAGGTTACTGGCCTAAAAAGTACATAGTATATTTTCATTCATCACCAGTTCGCGTTTTCCCATTTGCCTATTAGGGTATTCCTTTTTTGTTTCTTATTAACGAGAGCTGTTGGATGTAACTCCATGCTTGTCATGTGTATTACAAATGTCTTTTCTGGATTTGTCACTGATCTTCTTGGTTTCCATAGAGCTCAATCTATCAAGCTTTTCTATTATGGGTTCTTCCTTAAATGTAAGGCTTAGAAAATCTTTCCACACTCCAAGTTTTTTAAAAACATGAATCTAAATTTTTTCCGAGTTCTCTCATGGCTTCATGTCTTATACAGAAGGTTTTAAGCCTTCTAAACATTACTTTCTAGTTCTGTGTGAGGTACTTTCCCCCAGTGTTGTTGGCCTGTTGCAGCATCAGGGGACAGCAAAGCATATTCAAACATCTATAGTCTGTCTCATGGAGCTGAATCTCCCAAGGGAAAAAGCAGGACCCACAAATGAACTAGAGAGGCTGACCTGACACAACAAAGGGAAACTTCTGAAGGTCTCTAAAAAAAAAAGGTGTCTAACAAGATGGGCTGGGCTGCCCGGGAAGGATTCAGCTGCTGACCCGGGCAAACTGTGGCGCCAGTTCCTGCTCTGATCTTCTAAGTTCGCTTTCAACTCAGAATGTATGACCTGTGAGCAAGCAATGAGGAAAAGTATGTGATGTGATGGAGAATGAAGGATGAGTCACGGGAAACTGCAAGTACAGACAAGGTGGATTAAGGAAAGACAGAACACAACCACACCTAGTTGATACGGAAAGCCTTATTTAAATGATAATTAGACGGTTTGCATTCCAGGGAGAGGAAGTATGTCCCAGGCAGGCTAGGTGACAAGCCAATCAAAGTTGAGAAGTCAATTACGTAGGACAGGGGAAGGCAGAAGAACTCGTTTAAAGGACTTAAAATTGACAAGGAACATTTGGGGAAGAAAAGAATACTCAGAAATAAGTGAGAAGTCTATCAATATACATTGCTTTTCGTTTATTCCACAAATATACACAGTATTTACTAAAAGACCTACATTTTCAGGACCCCAGGCATTGAGGCTCAAAGGTCAATAAGTCATATCTTTGCGGTTTGAACTTGAGCACAGGTAGGAGACATGCATACAACTATAGACAGGGCACAGGAGTGGCTCGTGGTGAAATGACCCCTGCACGGCTAGAGATGGCACTGCCAAGAAAAGGCTTGAGCTGAGCCTTGAGGGAGAAATAGGAATTTTCCTAGTGAAGGAGAAAAGGACGTAAAGGAGTCAATGTGTGCAAAAGCATGAGTGCACCCCTGGCGTGGCTGGAAGCTGCAGTAAGTGCGGTGTAACCTAAGGCGGCTTCAGTTTAAGTGCGAGGAGGACGGCAGAACGCAGCAGGGCGGGACATTCCCTCAGCCTCCCGGTGAGGCCACGAGCACCTCCACGCCTTTCAGACAAAGGTAAACTGATAGGCCGCAGTGCTGAGCAGGAAAGAAAATTTGAGTTTAAGGTTCCTACGGCCCCAGATCCCTCAAGGAGCTTCCATCTAATAACCGGAATCTTTAGTCAAGTGTAAAATCAATCTAGGGTAATTAAAAACAAATACAGTGGTAGTTCCCATTTGCCTTAAAGTGTCCCCTGATTCCATAAGACTTGTACTCTTCCACATAGATAAGAGCACTAAAAATCCAGCCCAACTCACTAGGCCAGTCAGGTTCACTTTTCAGACAGAACATAGTTAATACTATACTAGTTAATACTATATTACTAGTAACAGTTTAGAAGTTATTATCCCATTTTTGTATAAGTCAGAAAAAGATAAATCTTCAAAAGGAAGGGTAAAGTTGCATATACTAACAGTCTATACTGAAATATTGGCCACAGGGAATATTTTTACAAAGATTAGAAGCAATAATTATGAAAATTAAGAGAAATTATATGTGATATTAACTGGCAAAAAAAGAATATAAGATTTTGTTGACACCATGGTTACAAGTAAAAATTATACATATGAGCAAGCATGTATAGAGTCTGATTCTAAAGGGAAGAGAATAAATATTTCCTTTTCTTCTTGATATCCATTAATATTATCATTTGGGCTTCCCTGGTGGCGCAGTGGTTGAGAGTCTGCCTGCCGATGCAGGGGACACGGGTTTGTGCCCCGGTCCGGGAAGATCCCACATGCCGCGGAGCGGCTGGGCCCGTGAGCCATGGCCGCTGAGCCTGCGCGTCCCGAGGCTGTGCTCCGCAACGGGAGAGGCCACAGCAGCGAGAGGCCCGCGTACCGCAAAAAATATATATATATATTATCACTTATGTGAATTTAGCAAAGACTAAAGTAGAAAAAAGAATATGTCTTCCTCAAATATCTATAAAAATGCATTTATTTAACAGATACGAATTGAGTGCCTCCTATATTCCAGGAACTGTCCGAGGCCCTGGGGCTGAATAACTTAATAAAATAGAAGAGAAAACATTAAGTCATTATGGAGCTTCCATTCCAGTTAGGGGAAGAACGGCAGAAATCAAAGTGAAACACGTGCTCTGATGTGATAACAGGGAATAATAAGTGCATCACAGAACAGCAAGGCAGCAGAGGGGGACGGGGTAGGAAATGAGGCGGCGGCACGGCTCAGGGGCACCGCTCTGAGCAGGGTGGTTGACGGCAGCTCGGCGAAGGCCGGAAGGAGCACAGGGAGCAGAGCGGTGAAGGGGCGCCTGGAGGAAGAGCATTCCTGGCAGAGGGAATGGACCCCTGCAAAGATGTGGCAGCTGTGTGTGCTCCTGGGTTCCCGGAGCAGCAAGCAGGCGAAGCAGCAGAGGGAGAGAGAGGCAGAGTGGTGCCGGACCTCACAGGGTTCCCGCGGCGTACTGAAGAACTTGGCTTTGAAGGGCTTTTAGCATAAAGAGACGTGAGTTATCTTTGTAGTAAAAGATTCATTACAGCTACTGTGTTGAGAGGACACTGAGGGATGGCAAGGCAGAAGCAAGGAGACAAGGTGCAAGGCTACTGCATTAACCCATGGCAGTCTGTTAGCGGTGGAAGAGGTGAGATGGGGGCACATTCTGGATCCACCTCGACAGCAGAGCCAATGGAACTTGCTGAAGGCTCAGTGTAGAATGTGGAGCGATGTGGAGAACGGTTCCAAACTTCCGGGCTTGAACAACGGGGAGGAGGGAGCTTCCCTTCCTGGAACTGGGAAGACCGCAAAAGGAGGGGTTAGGGAAGGCGGCTCTCCTTGGAACTGGAGATGCCTGCTGGACGCTCAAGTGAAGGTCCTGAGTAGGCAGCAGGATGCTCAAGTGGACAGAGCAGAGATACCCGGACTGGAGGTAACAATTGTGACGTCATCTATACACGGCAAGTCCTCAGCGCTGTGGGACGAGGTGAGTCACCCTGGGAGTGAAGGTGCTTAGAAAAGAGAGAGCTCCCAGAACCGAGCCCTGGAGGGACTCTGACACTTCAAGTTTGGGGCACTGGGAGTAATCAGTCCAACTGACTGAGAAGGAACAGTCAAAGAGGGTGAAAGAAATCCGGAGAAGTATGGAGTCCTGGAAGAAAGCTTTGGAAGAGAACGAGTACCACCCCCATTCCTTGACCGACCGTGTGCGGCTGCTTTCAGGACACAATGTACACAGAGACCACATGGCTCGCAAAGCCAAAAATGTTTACTATTTGACCCATTAAAGAAAATGTTTGCCAACCCTCGACCTAGAAGGATGAGCCGGTGAATGAATGGGGAGCATGCGGTACAGTCTGTCGGCAGCATCAAGGCCTCTTGAGCCGAGTGGTCACGACATGAAGGAAGACAACTCAGCACGATGCTCCCCCATCGCATTCAGCTGTGAGGATGCAGGAGTGGAGTCCGGCACCGCTTGACTGCAGGCCGTGTGGGTTTGCCGGGGGAGAACGATGAAGCGAGAGAGGCGGCTGAGACGTGCCATGAAGGGACAAGAGGGCGTGGAGGATGTGAGGGGAAGGGAAAGGTGGCGGGATCAGAGAACCGTGGGACCAGGAGCAGCTGGTGGAGTGAACAGGAAGAGGGGAGGTGTGGTCAGACTGAGATCTCAGGGGTGCCCTTATGGATGACGACAAGGTCAAGGTGCTCCCCACCGGAAGGTGAGGCTAAAGTAGTGTGGAGAGCAGGACACTGAAGGAGAGGAGGCGGGAGGCTGAAATGGGCCGCGATCACACAGGTCACTCGCTGGAGATCTATCAGGCCCTGCGGCAGGAGGCGTTTCAGAGGTGGCTGAACAGAGGCGGTGAGCATACAGTATGCCAGGCCCATAAGAGTCAAAGCCCGGAACTTTCCAGGATGGGAGCGAATGATGGGGAGTGGCGACCACCTCCCCCTCGGGGCTCTGTGCTGCCAGGTGTCCGTGAACCACAGGAAGCTTCCACACACAGCCCCCCGCTGCCGGTCCCCTCCGCCCTACGTCCCCCACAGAGGCTCCTCCTCTCCAGTCAAGGAGCTTCCGTCTGAAGAAGGCAAAGATTTCCTAGCTACAATACCAAAAGCATGATCCACAAGAGAATAATGATAAACTGAACCTAATAAACTAAAAAACTTCTGCTCTTCAAAACACACTGTTAAGAGAATGAAAAAACAAGACACATACTTGGATAAAAGATTTGTAAATCATTTATCTCATGAAGAACTTATGTCAGAAATATCTATTTTTAAAAACTTGTACAACTCAAAAGACAATAACTCAATTTAAAAAAACAGGAAAAATTTGGAACAGATGCTTCATCAAAGATATAGGGATGGCAAATAAGCACATGACAAGAGGCTCAACATCATTAGTCATTAGACAAATGTAAATTAAAACACAAGGTATCACTACATACCCATCAGAATGACTTAAAAAAAAAACTATCTGGCAAGGATGCAGAACCATTGTTAGTGGGAATGCAAATTTTGGCACAAACATTTTGAGAAACAGTTTGGCAGTTTATAAGGTTAAAACACACCGGGCTTCCCTGGTGGTGCAGTGGTTAAGAATCCGCCTGCCAATGCAGGGGGCACGGGTTCAATCCCTGGTCCAGGAAGATCCCACATGCCGCGGAGCAACTAAGCCTGTGCGCCACAACTACTGAGCCTACGCTCTAGAGCCCGCAAACCACAACTACTGAGCCCGAATAGGGGCAGAAAAGTGATAGAGACTAGGAGGATGGCTGCAAAGAAGCACCAAGGAATGTGGGGTGGAGGATGCTGGAACAGTTCTCTATTTTTCATTGTGGTTGTGGTTACATGACTGTATGTATTCATCAGAACTCATGAAACTGGGGCTATTTTTCATTGTGGTTGTGGTTACATGACTGTATGTATTCATCAGAACTCATGAAACTTTGTACTAAAAAAGTTAATTTCACTGTACATAAATTATAGCTTAATAAAAAAGTTAATTCTTAAAGATATAACAAAATTTTTTAAGTAAGTAATCAATACATGGGAAAGCAGTAGCTAACAAAAACAGAATATCTGAAGACAAACTAAATGATTTAGATGATACATGTATGATTATTTGTGAGAAGCAATAAAAAAGAAAATATTCAACAAAATATGCAATGAGAATAAAACAGTCTCTCCAATTGTTCAAATTACAATTAAGTATTAGGTTCTTTTGGCTCTCAGAGTCATGTGGAAACTGTAAATTATAATTCTTTTCCACACAACAGAATCTCTGTTACTATATGACAAGCAGCCTATCTTTTCCCGAAACAGAGAGCCCCTAGAAATTGTCTCAATGACCGAGGTCACAAGAGAGAAGGGTTAACATGACATCAGTGTAAATGTATGGCTTAGGAAGGCTGCTGGGATTTCCCTGGTGGCACAGTGGTTAAGAATCCGCCTGCCAGTGCAGAGGACACGGGTTCAAGCCCTGGTCCGGGAAGATCCCACATGCCGCGGAGCAACTAAGCCCGTGTGCCACAACTACTGAGCCTGCGCTCTAGAGCCCGCAAGCCACAACTACTGAGCCTGCATGCCGCAACTACTGAAGCCCGCGCGCCTGGAGCCCATGCTCTGCAACAAGAGAAGCCACTGCAATAAGAAGCCTGTGCATCGCAACGAAGAGTAGCCCCCACTCACCGCAACTAGAGAAAGCCCGCGCGCAGCAACGAAGACCCAATGCGACCAAAAATAAATAAATAAATAATAAAAATAAATTTAAAAAAGAGGGCTGCTGGAGCTAACTGCTTATGGTGGCAAGAGATACAAAGGTCGGGAGCACTAAGCAACTGCCAAAGCCATGTGCCAGGGCCCGGGCCAAAGAGGCCCCAGCACAACAGGAGAAAAACAAGAGACAGTCTGTTAACAAATTTTGAGAGAGTTAACCCTCAACCCCCAAAACGGAGATAACAGTACTCGGCTCATGGAGTTGGGAGGAGAAATGTGATAATGCAAGTCAAGCACTTGCCCCAGTGAATGCATGTTAGCACGGGGAGCATTCAGTTACCCCAGTGGTGTCCCAGACAAAAATATACCTTGAATACTTTAGTGTTTGCAAAGATCTTTAGAGATTACCAGACCACTAAAAAAGTAAAGATTCATCTAAAGAAGCTGAAAATAATGGTTAAAGTTTCCTTTAGTTTTTTAAAAATATACATTAAATTTTAAAGCTATTTTTTTCATGATTGGCAAATACAATTGAAAGGCATCTCGTGATATTTTAAGATTGAGTATACAGGCTGAGTCTGAGATGAAGAATCTTCTTCCTGCCTAAAATATTACTTCTCTGCTAATCCATGGCCACCTCTTCCTTTAATACTAAGCTCAATATTGAGTTTTGGCAAAAAGGCCTCACTCTTTATATAAATTTAAAACCAGTACAAATCACCATCTCACATATAGGTTGTATTTTCCAAAAGTTCATTTTAGTAAGCTTTTTGGATCTAGAATACAGTTTCCATAGAAACAACATTACAGTTAAGGTCCTGAGTAGGTTCACAAATGCCTTATTTAACCCATAATGTACAGACGATTTACAGTCTTAGACTAAGTTTTCAAATCCATCAGCAGACAAAGTACACCTGTTGCCCTATTCCTAGAAAAACTAACTCTAGATCATGCATTCTCAATGGGGGGTATCCCCTCACCACAAAGGTGGTAGAAATTGGTTCTTGGGGGACCAAAGAGAAAAAAAAAAAAAAAATCAGTGGTTTGTGGACCTCCAAAGCTCAATCAACCCTATCTGAAAAAATTTATTCTTTAGTACTGAATTCCTCTCATTAGGGAAAACTTAATTAATTGGATCAATTAATTTAATAAGACTAATTAAATGTTATCAATTAACTAAATTTGATTTAAATTTCATTTTTCTCCAGAAAGGGCAATAATGAAAAATGATAATTACTGCTCTAGACAAAGACTGAAACAGGCCACGTTTGCATGCAGCATTTCCCACCTTCCTCCGCAGCTCTCTCCACGCTGCCCTGCGCTCCAGTCTCTTCACCCAGGTTGGTCCTAAATCAACTGCCCACCTGTTTTCACTGCTAATCAAACTCCTTTCTCGGTTCCCGAGATCTCACCAGGGGTTAGGAAAGTGACCTCTGACTAACCTTCCCTAAGCTAGTTATACTTTCACAAGAGGAGACTTGGTGGGGACAACTCAATGCCTTTGTTTCTGAAGCCCTGAGTCACTGCCCTGGAGACTGAGCATCCTAGCTACCCATTTGCCAATGAGGACAATTTCCCACTTACACATACAGGATGGCCCCAGTTAACAACTCATCTTAAAACAAAGCTCCTTTATAACAAAGACATCTTTTAATGTTTGAAAATCATTCAAGCAATCCTGGCTTAATTAATAACGCAAAGTAATAGTCCAGTTAGTATACACTCAACTAAGCAAAAATATCACTGTGCACAACTTACATTTGTCCATGAAAAAACGAGTACAGACCACTCACAAAACATTTATGGTATCCATCAATATACTCTCTACCTAGCATTTCATTACTTATGGCCTCTTCCTACACATATCAATCACACTGTCTAATGAGAACAAAAGGACTCCTCACTGTCTCCATACACATGGTCTGAATAGAGGGAGGGCAGGATAACCTTGATCCGGTTCTTCAGAGGAGAGGGAAAGGAAACCAGAGAAGACGTCCCACAGTTCTTGCACCTCATCTTTGGTAAGCCCTGTGGTTGTGTGACGCCAGGCTGCCTGAAACTGGCTTGGAGGGGCCGGGGACCCCATCACACCTGGCAGGAACCTGCAGGGCCAGCTCGTCCTCCCGGTCCCTCCGCACACACACGTCTCAAACAGAAACTGCCTCTTCTCCTTTCCCCCAACCTTAACTCCTTCTTATGCCTCACGATGCATATTTTATTTTTTCAGCATATGTCATAATTTTAATACTTGCTTCAGTTGTTTTACTCAGGTCTGACAGAAAACAACCCTATTCCTCCTATATAATTTCTACTTCTGTTAATAAGTATTTCTGAAACACATACTTTGTGAACTAAATGATTACCATGCAACCTCTACTAAACTGCCATATGCTTACATTTCCATCTGTCAGTTGTCTCAGGCCTAGATGTCAGAGTATTTAGGATTGTTTCAACAGGAAAAGATTCCGGATGGCCTTAAATGGAACACGGCTGAGAGGGTGTATCTTTATCCCTCTCCCCTAACAGAGGTTCCACAGCCTCAGCCCTCCATGTTCATATGGCACAGCTGCCACTTCCGCTTACTTGCGTCTCCAAGCATCTTCCCTCGTAACACAAAGAAATGGGAGTGAAATTCTGACACCTAGGTTCATTTTCCTCCACTTCATTTCTCCCAAAGGCTGCATTTCAAAAATCTTTCACATGCTCTGTTTGACTCTACCTTCCTTTGTAGTCTCAATACCCGGTTCATTTTTTTAAATTTGCCCTAACAATTTAGTTATTCCATAATTTAAATTTTTCTAGTGTCAGAAAAAGCAGACTGAAAGAAATCTGAAAATTCTAGAATGTAGTCAAACATGGCTCCTGAGAGAATACGGTCACAATGTTTCTCAAAACAGATGCTCCAAACACATGGTCTACAAGTATCCTGTCCTTGGAAGTGCTCCAGAAAACCCAGTGCTCAGAGCTTCCCTAAGCTGGTAAAAGTCTAACCACACACCTTCATTTGCCTCTGACAGGGAAAGCCTGCAGATAGCCAAAAGGGAGCTTGTACATCCCTGTGGCATTATTTAAATTAACCAAAACAAATGAGGAAAAAGAGGCCATCAAAACACAATTCTGGACAACTTTAAGATTAGCACACAAAAGTACACCTTTACAATGACTAGTTCTGGAACGAATCACATAGTGTAAGGAACCTTGAGTTCTATTGTATCTAAACTGCTTCAGCTAGATCCTCAATGAAGAAATCTCCGGACTTTTTGAGAAATACAAAGAAAGTAGTTAATTTCAAATAAGTATAACTGCCAAATACAAAATTTCAAAGACAGGAAGAACACTCGAGCAAAATATGCATATTTACTAAAAGTAATAAAAAATTGTAAGCATACTAAATCATGATTGGTTTTAAAGGTATTTAAAATGGTAGTTTTCATCTTGTGGTTTTGTTATTGAGACTGTGAGCTGCTTATTTCTGTGATCTTCAAATCAGTGGTAGACACAAATTGTAAAAGGTGTTAAATAAAATTTTAAAATAAAGCATCATCTCAATCAGACTTCCTCCCAGATATGATCAAAAGGAAATGTAAAAATTATTCTCATTGAAAAAGCCTTGAGAATCAGGTATTTTGTACTAGGAATACTTAAAATCTTAAGCAGAGAAAATTAATTTAGTATGGTTAAAAATAAAGGGCCAGGGACTTCCCTGGTGGCACAGTGGTTAAGAATCCACTTGTCAATGCAGCGGACACGGGTTTGAGTGAGTCCTGGTCCAGGAAGATCCCACATGCCACAGAGCAACTAAGCCCGTGAGCCAGAACTACTGAGCCTGTGCTCTAGAGCCTGTGAGCCACAACTACTGAGCCCGTGCACCTACAGCCCGTGCTCCGCAAGAGAAGTCACCTCAACGAGGAGAAGCCCGTGCACTGCAACAAAGAGTAGCCCCTGCTCGCTGCAACTAGAGAAAGCCCGCATGCAGCAACAAAGACCCAACACAGCCAAAAATAAATAAATAGATAGATAGATAGATAAAAAATAAAGGGCTAATAAATATTCTTGAGAAGAGTCTCTTCTGTAGTAAACTACAAAAATTTAAAACACCCTCTTTCTCCTTTCCCACACACCCAAATAAATAAATAAATAATCAACACAAACAGTTACAGTCTGGAACTGTGTTAGGATCAAAGTCAGCATGGAAAAACCTCAAAAGCTTGGAGGAAGGTGGAGCCTCGTTAGAACATAAATGCAGACTAACAGCTCCTAGCTGCCCGTAAGAATTTATAACTGATGTGTGTAACATTCAACAAGAATAAAATGATTCAAGGTGAACATACTTACCATATAAAAAATATTCAACACCGGTCCTCAAAGACGTATAATCATGGCTACGGAGGATACAAAGAATATTACAGGTTGCTTTTCCTGAAGACAGATCATTTAATTTAGGGGGTGGGGGGGAAATGCAAGGTTCACTAAAATTTAATTGATGTGAAAAGTTAAGTAACAATACAAAACATAAGTTAGGAGGTATTGCAAGGAAGCACATGACTAGTGGCAAACAAGCAGTACAACAGACTGCCACAGGTTAAAGTGCTCTGGGTAAGCTTCAGAGAAGATGGGCCAGGAACTCGGTCTTTCATTATCTTATGATGATTACAGGACCTGGACCAGTGGGAAGGGATGTCTCTCCAGATCAGAAACACTGAGGCGGTAATTAACTCCAGGACATAAAAGAGAAGAATTAAAAGCCACAACTTCAAGGTAGAAAGTAAAACAAATGAGGGAAGCTTCTAAGGTAAAAAAATTATCCTCACTGAATGATAACTGAAAAAGAAACATAAGAGTTCAAAAGTATAGCATCTGAAACAGGAAATGACAGAGGTAGTTTGAAACTGAAAAGATCTGGACACCATTTAAAAGCTTTGGTAAGGATAGTCTGAAGAAGCAGAAAATTATGAGTGTGTTTCTCAAGAGACAGGAAAAGGCAGTCAACGTCATTACAAGATCCACTATCAGAGTCAGCAATAAATAACTATACAGTCAAGATCTCTTGAATCATAAAACTTATGCAATTACTAATGGGGGACATGTGGAGACAGTGGCAGGCACAATATGGCCCAAAGCAGACCTCATCATCACTAGCTGTGATTCCTTGAGCATGCACTAAACCTCCCTGAGTCTTTTTAATACAACCTTTGAAGGCCAGTTTCCATTTACAGTTATTACAAAATACTGGCTATACTCCCTGTGTTGTACAACATATCTTTGAGTCTTAATGTCCTCTTCTATGAAAAAAAAAGGTCTGAAAATCTGAAGAGTTTCAAGTGAGATTTAACACAGAGCTCTTTAAAACCTAAAGGTAGAATGAAAATGAAAATACAACATACTAAAATCTGTGGAACACAGCTAAAGCCCTGCTGAGAGGGAAATTCATTAACACCATGTGCCTATATTAGAAAGGAGTAAAAGTCTCAAATCAGTGATCTAAGGTTTCCCCTCAAGAACTTAGAAAAAGAAGAGCAAAATAAACCAAAAGCAAGCAAAGGAAATAAAGATAAGATCAGTAATCAGTTTATTGAAAATACAAAAATAATAGAGAAAAACCAATGAAACAAATAGTTCTTTGAAAAGATCAATGAAACTGACAAACTTCTAGCAAGACTGACAAAGGCAGAAGATGCAAATTACCAATATCAGGAATGAAACAGGGACTGTCACTACAGACTGAAGAAATCAAAAGGATAATAAGATAATATTATGAACAACTCCATACACAGAAATTTGACCACTTGGAAGGAATGGATCACAAAACCACACATCATCACAACTCACCCAATGTGAAATAACATGAATAGCCAGATAACTAGTAAGGAATTGAAATCTGTAAGTTTAAAAGTCCCTCTCCGTAAACTAATATGTAGACTTAATGCAGTATCTATCAAAATCCCAGCAAAATTCTTTGTAGGTAGACAAGACTATTCTAAAATTTATAATGAAAGGCAAAGAAACTAGAATAGCCAAAAAAATTTTTGAAATATAAGAATAAAGTGAGAAGCATCAGTCGACTCTATTTCAAGACTTATTTATGTAGCTACAGGAATCAAGACTGCATGCTAACAGAGACCCCAGAAAGAGAGCCACACAAACACGCTCAACTGATTTTTGATGAAAGTGCAAAAGCAATTCAAGAGAGGACAGATAGCCTTTCCAACAAATGCTGGAGCATCCATAAGCCAAAAATGACCCTTGACCTAAGTCTTGTATCTTATACAAAAATTAACTCAAAATGGGTCATAGGTTCAGATGTAAAACAAACTATAAAACTGTTAGGAAAAAAATTAGAGAAAACCTTTGGTATTTTGAGTTAGGCAATGGATTCTTAGACTTGACACAAAGGTACAATCCGTATGATGAAAAACTGATAAAATGGATGTTATCAAAACTTTTAAAAATGTTTGCTCTGCAAAAGATTCTTTAAGAGGATGAAAAAAAACCTACAAAGAATGAGAAAAAACATTTGCAAGGACTGGTGTCTAGAATATATATTTTAAACCACATAGCAAGGGCTGGTGTCTAGAATATATATTTTAAAAACATCTAAAATCAGCAGTAAAAAAAAAATCCAATTAGACAATGTGCAAAAGAAATGAAGAGACATTTCACTGAAGAGAATATACAGATGGCAAACAAGCACATGAGAAAAATGCAAGTTAAAACCCCAATATATCATTACATACCTATCGGAAGGTCTAAATAAAAAAACAGGAACACCAAGCGCTGGGGAGGATGTGGAAAAACTGGTCTTGCGTACATTGCTGACGGGAATGAAAAACGGTGCAGAAACTCTGGGAAAGAGTTCGGCAGTTTCTTATGAAACTAAACATGCAACTGTCATGTGAATCCCGGAGAACTGACGACTTACACCTTCCTCATGCTACATTACTAAAGCAGCTTTATTCATAACAGCCCAACACTGGAAACAACCTAGGTGTCCTTCAAAGTGTGGTATATCCACCCCCTGGAATACTACTCAGCAATTAAAAGGAACAAACTAATGATACTTGCGACACCTGAATGAACCTCCAGAGGACGCTGCTGAGTGAAAAATATCCAATCCCCAAAGGTTACACACTGGGTGATCCCATTATATATCATTCTCGAAATGACAAACTCATAGAAATCACAGACTGCAGTAGTTGCTAGGGGCTAAGGAGGAGGTGGAGTGGAAAGGAATTGGCTGTGGCTACAAAAGGGCAGCGACGGGCCCTGGGGCGAAGGAGAGCCCTGTCCTCACACAGCAGAGTCAGTGTCCTGGGTGTGCTCTTCACTGTGGTTGGCAGCGTGTTACTATTAAGGAAGACTGGGTAAAGGGTGCTGGGGAATTCTGTTACTTCTCACAGTTGCACAAGAATTTACAATTATCTCAAAAAGTTTAATTAAAGGTAAACTTATTGCAAAATAAGCACAGCAACTGACAAGAAATCCACCATCAATTAAATGATTAAACTCTCTCCAGCCCAAGTTTAATTCTGAAGACTGAACTTCACTCTGAACCAAAGAGTTTAAAACACATTTTCCTCACCCACACGTGCACACAAACACAGCAACGGTAACAAGGCAGTCCAGACAGGAAAGCTGAGACCTCCCTAACGACAGGACACAGATGAAAGAGACCTGGGCTGAATCAGGACAAAAACCCTCCTCCAGGCTCTATCAAACTAACGGGCTGTGTGACTTGGGAACATCACCCAACCTCTCAGGTCCCCACAACCTAAACTTTTAATCTGGGAGACTGCTTAGACCAGCACTTTTCAAACTTTTTGGTCTCAGGTCCCCGAAGAGTTTTTGTTTACAAGGATTACGACCACTGATATTTGTAGTATCAGAAATTAAAACAAAATTTTCAAAAGGCAAGTGGTCCTTCCACAACTTATAGCGTCTGGAAAACTCCACGGCACTCACAAGAGAATGAGAGTGAAAAGGGCAAGGAACAGCTTGGAATGGCCGAGGACACAACTGTGACCATCCCACGGCTTACTCTGAAATGAGATCAGTGCATAAAAGGGACTTGAAAGGTAGAAAACACCGAACAAATCAGCCACATCAGTTCTTTTAACAGAAAAGGGCGCCAAGGCGGGAGAAAAAGGCTCCAATCCCAAGGAGGTCGATACTGGGTAAAATGGGGGGCTTCTGAAGGCCTGGGAGGCCGAGTCAGTGGGCCAGCCCGCCACCGGCCCGCTCTCGCGCGTTCGGGACCGTTACAGAAACCGCCCCCGCTTCAGACTCAACTTCAGGGAAGACGGGAAGCCCCGCGAAGCCTCGGCCACCGGGAGGGGCCGTGGCAGGAAGGCGGGGGTCCCGGGGAGGGGGGGCGGGGGACTCACCAGGTGCCGCGCCACCTCGGAAGACATGGTACGAGCGGGTCTGGGCGGGCGGACGGCCAGCGATGCGGCTGCAGCCGGCCGGATGGCGCGTCCAGCGGCTGAGGGACGCTGGGGGCCGGACGGGACGGGGCGGGGCGGGCGGGAGGGAAAAAGGGAGGAGCGGCGGAGAGGGGTCCGGCGGCCTCAGTGACGTAGAGGGCCGGGCGGGATAGCGCGGGGCGGGGTCCGGTCGGGAAAGGAGGGGAGCTGAGGGGAGGGGTCCCGCGGCCTCAGTGACGTGGGGTCCGGGCGGATGGCGCGGCGGGCAGGGGTCCAAGAGGGAGGGGAGGGGAAATGAGAGGAGGGGTCCAGCGGCCTCAGTGAGCTGGGGGGCGAGGCGGGCTGCGCGTCTCCACCGCGCCCAGATGCCGCGCGCGCGAAGCGGGCCTGTCACAGGAGTGCCCGGACCTTTTAGAGAACGACCAGTTAGTGCCGGGGAGGGAATGGAGCACACTCGGGACGCGAGGAGAAAGACGCGCGGAAAAGCGGACACTGCTTTTCCGACAGCCGGGGCGGGGCTGGAGCACAGATTGCGGCCGGAGCGGGCGCCGGAAGTGGGCGGGGTCTGGGCGTGTCCCCTGGCAGGAGCGGCCATTGCGGACCGCTCACGGGCCGGAAGTGGGTGGAGCCAGGGCGTGTTCTCCGGGGAGAGCACTGATTGCGGCCTGCGCGGGGACTGAAAGGGGGCGGGGCGGACAGGAGCTGGGCCCGCGGGAGCTGTAAGGCGGCCAGTGCGAAGGCCGGAAGTGGGCGTGTCCGTCCGGCGGGGGCGTGTCCGCGGGCGCGGCCGGGGGGCTGTGGCGGCTAGTCAGGCCGCTGCGGCGCCCGAGGAGCCTGAGGAGGGGTCAGCCGCGTCGGTGCGGCGCCGGCCAGGTGCGCGGCCACGGATGGAGGGTCCAGTGGAGTGCGGGGCCCGGGACCAGGCCGAGCTGGAGCAGCCCATCGGCGGCGCCCTGGGCGGGACGCCCGAGCAGCGCGCCAGCGGCCGCCTCAGGGAGCCGGGGCACTCGGCGGCAGACCCCGCCGACCCCTCCGACCCCGCGGACGAAGCCCCGAGCGCGCCCCCGGGGAGGCGGCCCCGCGGCGGCCCCGCGGAAGAGGGCGCGCGGCCCGAGGTGCCTGGCGATGCGCCGCGGCCCGGCCGCCCCGCGCCCCGGGAGGCAGCGGGCAGCTCCCCGCAGCTGCGGCGCGGCCCCGGGGGCGCGGACGGCGCGGCGGCAGAGGAGGAGGGCGCGGGCGCGCTGACGCTGGACCCGCTGGAGCACGCGTGGATGCTGTCGGCCGCCGACGGCCGCTGGGACAGCCTAGAGGGGCTGCTGGCCTGCGAGCCCGGCCTGCTGGCCAAGCGCGACTTCATCACCGGCTTCACCTGCCTGCACTGGGCGGCCAAGCACGGCCGGCAGGAGCTGCTGGCCCTGCTGGTGCGCTTCGCGGGCCAGCACCGGCTGCCGGTGAACATCAACGCGCGCACAAGCGGCGGCTACACCGCACTGCACCTGGCGGCCATGCACGGGCACGTGGAGGTGGTGAAGCTGCTGGTCGGGGCCTACGACGCCGACGTGGACGTGCGCGACTACAGCGGCAAGAAGCCTTCGCAGTACCTGAGCCCGAGCACCGCCGAGGAGATCCGGACCCTGGTGGGCGCCCTGGACGAGGACGAAGCCGAGAGCACGGCGGGCAGCGGGGGAGGGCGCTGGAGGCTCTCGAGGGTGCTGCCCTCGACCCTCATCTCCGGCAGGCTCTCGCACGCTCTGGAGGACGGCGGGGACCACCACCACCATCACCATCACCTGGCCGAGGGATTGGCTGCGGGCAAAGCGAAGGAGCCGGGTCGCAAAGCCTCGGGCAGCTCTAGTGGGCGGATGAAACCCAGACTCAACAAAATCCGCTTCCGAACCCAGATCATCCACACCGCACCCTCTTTCAGAGACCCGGAGCAGCCCCTTGAGGAGGGGGAGGACGAAGAGGAGGACCGGTCTTTTAAAGGCCACTCATCCTCATTCAAACTGAGACCCAAGTCCAATGTATTCGGGTAAAAATGATTTCTTTTAGAACGTTCTAAGACTTGTTTGTCGTCTTAGGAATAGGGTACTAGGTGTAGACAAGGAAGTGAGACCACAAAAGACTTAAGCTAAATGCTGCATTCTTACTTCGGGGGGTTGGAAAGGATGGGGAGGAATTCTCCTTAGCAGTATGGCTGCAGTGGATTTCCAAGCGATTCCTCAAACCTTGACCTAGGCCTCTTTTCCCCCTGCCACCCTTCTGCGCTGCAGTCCCTGTTTCTAAGGACTGAAAGTGTATCAAAATCAGGTGCAGAGCTGATGACTGAGGGTCCCTTTGATTGAAACATTGCCGGCTACCATGCAGAGTAAGGAGCATTGCACATTCGTATCTGTTTTTAATAGTGGCGACTCTTCCAAGAGCAACAGGAAATGCAAATTGTAATGAAGCTGGTAGTGTTTGTAAGTGTGAACAAACCGACATACTACCCTGTGTTTTTACTAATGGCATTTGATTTTAAGATGCTACTGAAGGTCAGGTCAGAGTTGAAATGCACAAATAATAATTAGAGAATAATGTGAATACAATTGGAAATCTCTTGGTACCCTACTTGTAAGTAGTGTTCACCTCTTTTCAAAAGCAATTTCAGCTTGGGTCACTGAACTAAAGAAATAGGCAACATTCACTTTTGAGTTAATCTGTTGTGTGGTTTCCTCTTAATTATCTCTAATACCACTGCACTTAGTATTACGGTACATTATTAATAACTACATAAATTTTTATTTAAAGAAAACACTTTTTAGCAACCTATGGTACTTTTAAGTAAATGTTACCTCTGGTTCTGATTCTTACTAACTTGTTTTGCTTTTCCAAAAGTCTGAATTTGTCTGAGTTTTTATTCTGGGGGTAATTTAACTGTTGGTTCTACTTGGCATGACCCTGTTTGACAGTGCTTAGAGTTGAATTGCCTACAGAAACTGTTTCTGGTTTAGATTATTAACAAAAATTGACATAAATGTTAATGAACTGATGCTTCTGTGAAGTAATTATTAAATCAACTTAATATTTTCACATAAGGTACACTTTTTTTTTTTTTTGCGGAACGCGGGCCTCTCACTGTTGTGGTCTCTCCCGTTGCGGAGCACAGCCTCCGGACGCGCAGGCTCAGCAGCCATGGCTCAGGGGCCCAGCCCCTCCGCGGCATGTGGGATCTTCCCGGACCGGGGCACAAACCCGTGTCCCCTGCATCGGCAGGCGGACTCTCAACCACTGCGCCACCAGGGAAGCCCAAGGTACACTTTTTATTTTACTAATGAAATACATTCATAGTCTCAATACTTTGTAGCAATGTTTTGCAAATGTTTAAAGTACTCAATCTTTGCAGTTTTCCAGTGTTTCCTTGAATCTATTAGAGACATGGAGTGAAGTTATTGGAAAGCTGGCTAGTAAATCTACCCAGTTAAAAATAGCACTTTATAAAAGGGAAAAGAAAATAGACGGGACTATTTCTATATTTAAATGCTGCTGGTTATTGAATCCCTTCACATATAAGTGAAAAAATATTGGTCATTAAAATTAAAGACTCGTTTAACTGTGGTTCTTAATTATATTTCGTTCAAATATGTTAGGGTGAATGTCTTTATAATTATTGTTCAATTTAGCTCACAGGCATATTAAATTCACTTGTAACAAGATTCAAAACGACTTGTGGGAGACTAATTCCAAAACGTCCTCCTCCCTTGGTCTTTTTGGTCTCCTAGTTGCTGCAATGTAAGTATTGCATACTGTAGTGATGACAGAGTTAACAGATTTCAGAGTGAATGAACCAATACATGAACTGCACAGAACTGGTGTTTAGAGAGTTCTTAGATCTTTAATTTCCAAAGTTGTAGAAATTTGTAACAAGTTGGTCACACCTCTCTAGACAGCAATTGATTTTGTATAAAGACTAACGAAAAACATTCACATAAAATATATAAACCATTGTCCATTGGTGTGCCTTTACTTTTGTTTTAGGATTATGGAAGTGGGATATGTACATTTGAGAAGCACTTTTATCCATACGTGTGGGTGAAAATCTAATTTTGTATAAATCAAAATTAGGTTCCTTGAAGGTGAAAAGCAGTCATTTGTTCCGGATCATAACCACATTGCCTGTATCTAGTGTGGGATAAGTTGTAACTTCTCACTGAGTCTAAGGTTTCAAGGGCGTGTGAAGCCAGAGTGAACCATAAGAACACTGCGGAGCCACCTCCAGGTCCCACTGAACAGTGTTAATCTCTCAAATGTGTATGTTAGGGCCTAATTGCACAGAATCTGTAACTTGCTAGATCTTTAGGGATTGAGTCAATACTTAACTTGCTTTTCACATTAAAGAGTTCAACTTTTCAGATAAAATATACTTTGAAATTTCAAAAATCATTCCTGGGGGAACTTTTAGCATTCCTTGCCATGAGGTACTTGTGTGCAGTAAGTGCAGCATCTGCAGCTGCTTAACTCTGTTCCTCTTATTTTTTCAATTTCCAAATTGAGATTATAAAAAGCAAGTGATTTGTGTAATTTGATGTTTGTGGAGTTGTGCCTACCATTAATGGAAATATGCACGTCAGTTACTCAGAGGTCGTTGATGTGAAACTGCGGTTAGAAATTCCAGGTGTGTCGGTGTGTTTCTTACAGGTGCACTGGACACTAGTGAATTTGTCACAGCTCTCTTCGCTTTCATGGTGTATAAAGTACAGCTAGCTTATAAAACTTGAGAATATGGCACTAGTCTATTCATGCCTGAAATCTTGGAGTCCAGGATGCCTTGTCTCTTACTTTTCAACTAAGTGAAACTTTGGGAGTTTAGAATGTAAAATTTGTAAAGTTTGTTTTGTCAAAATAAAACGTTCACACTAGATTTTTCCTCTGAATTGTCTAAATCGCTATAGTTCTTTATATTTTTACCTGTCTGGGGTTTTACATTTCACACAGTGCTTTTTGAAATTTGCATCTATTTGATCCTTTTTCTATCCCTTAAATCACTGGCCATATATCCTTAATTTACAGATAAGGGAATGAAGGTTGATGCTGTTCAGGGTCACAAAGTCAATGGCAGTAAGATCTCAAGACTTGATGCTTTTCCACAACATTATCTTTCCTGCACTTTGAATTGCCAAATTTTGGCAAAGGTGCTGCAGCTGGGCACCAGTAGTGGAGGAATCAGCTTGGGGAGAGGGTAGTACCTCTACCACTACCTTAAAAAAAAAAATTCAAATGAAAGGACCGACAAGGGATTAATCTCCAAAACATGCAAAGAACTCATAGAGCTCAATATCAAAAAATAGGTGGAAGATCTAAATAGACATTTCTCCAAAGAAGATATATAGTTGGCCAAAAAGCATATGAAAAGATGCTCAACATCACGAATTATTAGAGAAATGCAAATCAAAACTACAGTGAGATATCACCTCACACCAGGAAGAATGACCATCATCAAAAAATCTACAAATACATGCTGGAGAGGGTGTGGAGCAAAGGGAACCCTCTTACACTGTGGGTGGGAAGGTAAATTGGTGCATCCACTATGGAGAACAGTGTGGAGGTTCCTTAAAAAACTAAAAATAGAATTACCATACGACCCAGCAATCCCACTCCTGGGCGTATAACTGGAGAAAAGTGTAATTTGAAAAGATACACGCACCCCAATGTTCATTGCAGCACTATTTACAATAGCCAGGACATGGAGGCAACCAAAATGTCCATCAACAGAGGAATGGTTAAAGATGTGGTACATATATACAATGGAATATTACTCAGCCATAAAAAAGAATGAAATAGTGCCACTTGCAGCAACATAGATGGACCTAGAGATTGTCATACCGAGTGAAGTAAGTCAGACAGAGAAAGACAAATATATGATATCCCTTGTATGTGGAATCTAAAAAGAGGGGTACAAATGAACTTATTTACAAAACAGAAATAGAGTCACAGATGTAGGAAACAAACATGGTTACCAAAGGGGAAAGGAGGGGGATAAATTGGGAGATTGGGATTGACATATACACACTACTATATATAAAATAGATAACTAATAAGAACCTACTGTATAGCACAGGGAACTCTATTCAGTACTCTGTAATGACCTATATGGGAAAAGAATCTAAAAAAGAATGGATGTATATATGAGTGTAACTGATTTACTTTGCTGTAAAGCAGAAACTAACACAACATTGTAAATCAACTATACTCCAATAAAAATTAATTTAAAATAATTCTTAAAACCCATGGCTCAAGCACACATCAGCTACCATAAACCCTCCCTTCCCGGACTGGAGCTTAAGGAAGATGGGAATGCCTTTTTCTATTTCCTTTAATATCTATCAAACATTGGATATTAATGAATTTACTTCCTCATCAAGGTTACCTTTGATCTTTGTTTTAACCAAGTTCAGCAGGTGGCAGAGGGACTTGTGAATCTTTGCTGTAACTGTCCGCCATTGGTCCCTCTCAGGCTTTTTGTTGTTGCTGTTAATTTAGGACAGCTTATAAAACAAGGTAAGTCTAGTTTCCGTTTCTAGAATGACTTCTTTCCTTAGAAGTACTTATCTTAAAAGGATTCATTGAGGAGCCCCCATGAAGATATCTTTAATTTTTCCTAGTGAAAGTATTTTTTGTTTTGCTAAATACATGGTATTATTTAGAGTTTCTTGTAAATTAATCCTAAAAGTACTTGGGAATTTGCTGCAAACCAGTGTTCCTTCAATGATGAGTCAAATAACTACTATTAGAGGGCTGGAAGGTGACCCTTCCTGAACCTGTTTTTCAAGATATAGCAGCAGAGTTGTTTGCAACACTATCAGATTTCTTTTTTCTGAAGTATACTGCTTTCATGTTACCAAACTTTTTTCTCCTCAATCTTCTCTTCAAATGTCAGTTTTGTCTCAGGAAGTGACTTCCCCATTCAGCTAATAAAGTGTCTGCTCTTCCATATTTATCGGGGAATGAATGACAAGTGTCCCCACTGGCACAATGCCTGGCATGTCGAAGGTACACAATAAGTGTTTTGTTTTAATGGAAAACACTAAGGAAATTTTTCATAATGTTGCATCACATGGATAATTTCAACAATATGCATTCATTCCAATTGAATAAAGGTAAGAATTTTTCCTACAATGTGGCTGTACTGCCAGCCAGCCCCTGCATCTGCAGCCCAGCCCAAGGAACAATCTATTCCAATCCTGGAGGTAAAATCGGCTTTGTTAGGATTTTACTTTGTAAGCAACTTAAGAGATTTTCAGCAGTAAATTTGATTATAAGAAGTTTTACCTTACAAGTTTATTCAAGTACATAATCCCCAGGAGAATCTGCTTTAACTGGCTTTAAATATTCTAAGTATTATCATGCATACAAATGACTACTTATTCTGTGAAACCATAAAAAGCAAGAGAATAGGGAGATGAAGTTTATTTCAGCTTAGAGAACTTTCTAATAATCATTTTGAATATGCCATGGACTGTCACATAAGGTAGAACACTCAGCCTTTGGAAATATTTGGTCAGGGGTTACATGAGGACCTGAAAAGCTAAAATGGATCATTTTAAAGCACCCCTGTGACTGATGCAGTATTGAGAAACATCGCTCTAGGCCTTCCGCTCTGACCAAAGTTTCAGCCCAAATTTGGCTGACTTAGAATGAAGCTTAATAGTAAAGTAGGATCATAAAAGTTGGTTGTTTTTTTTTAAACCAAACTTTACGCCGCTCTGATCAAAGAACCTGGAAGCGCCTGTTAGAATATTCTTCTGGGTCTCTAAGAAACTTCGAGCTAAATAGTCTAGAAAGATAATTGAGAATCCTTGACATTTGTCCAGAAGTTTCCAATATTGATGAATGTGATCTTCAAGTTTTGTCTTCATCCATTCGGCCTGCTGAAACAGAATCCCATAGACTAGGTGGCTTGTAAACAACAGTTACAAGTTGAGTTTGTTTTTCCACAGTCATGGAAGCCGGGGGCACAAGATCAAGGCCCCGGCAAATTTGGTGTCCAGTGAGGGCCCACTTCCTGGTTCACAGATGGCCGGCTGTTCCCTGTGTCCTCCCACTGTCGCGTCAGAGGGTCTCTGGTAAGGGCACTAATCCCGTCATTAGATGAAGCCCTCCAAAAGGCCCCACTTTCTCACACCATCAGCTTGGGGTTTGGGTTTCAGCACGAATTCTGGGGGACACAAACCTTCAGTCCATGACGAGCTTGCATTCACCAGGCAGTTACTTAGTTGCAGTAAGCAGTTCCATGCCCTGCTGCAGGCTGAGTCAGCACCGAGGGAGTTGAAAGCTGGCCAAGGGTGTTCTTTGGCTGTAAACACCGTCAGTTCTCCCAGGAGGCAGGCTGTGTACGCCAGGCAAGGTTTTAAGCACTTTATGAAAAGTAAGCTGTTTAATTCTCCCACCTCCCCCTGCCCCAAATCTAGCATCTATGTCTCGTTGATGAGGAGTCCATGGCAGAAACTGGCTGTTTGCCCAAGTTCACAAAGTGAGTTGGCAGCAGAGCCTGGCCTTGAACTCAGGCAGCTGGGTGCCAGGCCGCACGGTGACCACGAGCTGTGCCACTTCTCTGGGAGCACAGAAGGCAATGCTACCACCCTGTGATGCAGAGAACGCACTGTCCCTGTGGAAGAAGAGACCAGACAAACCGCAGACAAGCACTAATGGGCGAGACAGATTGGACTTGCACATTTAATATTGCTTCCGCACAGGAAAAGAATAGAACTGGACTTTTGGGTGTTTGGTCCTTTCCATCTCACCTAGGGTAAAATTCATCTGTGGTGGGAAAGAACATCTCCTTAGCTCCCAGTGGTGGAGTTGCTAAAATGTGCAGTGTGTGGTTACATTTCTCTCTTTCCTGTCCAACCTCCACCGACTTGTCTGAGCAATTGGGCTCTAGTGGAAGGGCCCATTCTGCATAATCCTGGGATTATAGGTGGACCTGGAGGAGAACCACCAACACGGCAACCACTTTCCTTACCATAAATTTCTAAATTTGTAACCCACTAATTCCGAATTTTGGAATCTAATTTTGGAATAGGCAGACGCTTGCCTTTGCTCTACTACAAAGGGTGATGGTTGAAGATGGTTGAATGTCTTTAAGAACATAATCTCTTTTTTTTGAAGTTAATTTTCTCTCTTTTTTTTTAATAGATTTATTTAATTAATTAATTTAGTTTTTTGGCTGCCTTGGGTCTTCGTTGCTGCATGCTGGCGGCGAGCTGGGGCTACTCTTCCTGGCTGTGCGTGGGCTTCTTATTGCGGTGGCTTCTCATGTTGCAGAGCACAGGCTCTAGAGCGCAGGCTTCAGTAGTTGTGGCTTGAGGGCCCTAGAGCGCAGGCTCTGTAGTTGTGGCGCACGGGCTTAGTTGCTCCACGGCCTGTGGGATCTTACCGGACGAGGGCTCGAACCGGTGCCCCCTGCGCTGGCAGGCGGATTCTTAACCACTGCGCCACCAGGGAAGTCCCAAGGACAGAATCTTTAAGGATATTTGCTCATTGCTTGCAAACTACTCTTAAAAAATGTTACTCCCTACAGCTTTGATACCCAATTAACTATGCATGAACTTCAAATGAATAAAAATGCCTTGCTTTAATTTATTTACTATTTTTATATTTTAAAAAGTGTATGCTCGTGGACAGTTAGAAGAAGAAAGGGCGGAAAGTAAAGACTACTCATTTCTCTGCCATTTGCATCTCCGTGTAACTCCAGCTAACGGTTCCTTCTATACTTTTGGGTATTGGACTTTTCTTTAATTCACGCTGGCCTCTCTCCTTGATTTAAAATGATTTACCCAGTTTCTGCTGGGTTATATGGAATGCAGACATTGAAGAAGTGAGAAAAAGCTGGTATTGGGTTTCCCGCCCCGGGGCGCCCTTGCAGCGGGAGGCGTGCGCACGCCCGCCCCAGGGCTTCTGCCACCGCCGCCCGCGCCGGCTTCCGGTCTCCTGTCTCGCTTCCAGCCCTTTGCTGCCCACAGCAGGCCCTCTCCAGGCCCGGCACCCTTCTCCGAGATGCGCAGGCAGCGGGGTCGCTTCCTGCGGCTGCGCATTCCCTGCCTCCGTCCCCAACCCTGACCAGTTGACAGTTTGCCGCTGCGCGCCCCCGGCTCCCGGGGCCCTGGTTTTCTGGCCCCTGTCTGTTCCCAAGAGCAGGTGTCTTCGTCTCGCCCAGCCACCCTGAACGTGCTTCCTCTCAGGAGCTGTTTAAAGACTGAGGAATGAACGGCTCTTCTGGCCGCCTGGCCCTCCCGCCATCTATACTTTGCCCACAGCTTTCAGATCTCCAAGAAGGGGATGCATCTGGAGCTGCTTTTCCTCAGACCTGTGCTGAGTGGCGCTGGTGGAGAGCTGCTAGGAGGTGAGTCTGGGGTCTGTGTGAGGCCATGTTGTCCGTTTAAAAGCCATCCCACCCTGGTTATCTTCCCCAAGGCCTTGCCCAATGCCTGTTCCTGGCAAAGTTCCTTCCAGGAGAGGTAACACGTTAAACCTTAATCGCCACTAAAAAACCGTGCATTCCTTGACCAAAAAGCTGGAAAACCACCTTCAAACAAATTTAGCGTCCTGAAAAAACTCCACGGCAAGATTGGTATGGTTGGGGTGGGGAGAGGAAAGAAGGGAGAGAGGACCCAGGAGAGCCTGCGGTGGGGAGCACCGGATGGCCATCTTCTCCTGCGTCATCTTTGTGCCCGTTTAAGTCTACAGAAATATGATGGTCGCCTTTCTGTGCACCATCAGGGCTCGGCGTCCCCTGTCAGTCTGCAGGCTCCAGGAGGGAGGCTCTGCATCCCCTGCTCTGGCGGCTGTTTGCATCAAAGTGTTCAAAGGAGACCATGGGGGCCTGGATGTGGTCTGAGGCTAAGATGAAAACACTGCCATGGTTCAGCCCATCATACAAAACTGTTTTGCGGGAACCTCCCCTATGTTCCTGGAGGTCAGCTCCTCCTTCCTCCCTGGCGGGGATAATAGACTCTGCACCGGGTGACCCTTCTGCTTGCGGTGGGTTCCACGCACTTCCTGCCGACTCTTGCTTGAACACAGGTATCTGTTTATTCAGGTGTGGGCTGTGTTGCAATTAAGCCCTTAACTAACTGTGGAGCAAGTGAACAGAATAAACGAGTATTTAAGCGAAATGTTGCTGGGGGCGAGGGGGACTTTAAACCACCACCGTGTGCCTTTCATTCGAGGCTAATTCTGCCACTAGTGCAGGATATTGAAGAGGGAATTCCTAACACCAGTGGAAAGTCGGGCAGGCTAGACCTTGAGGTCATTTTAATTAGAAACTCGTGTGATATGGATGCTTGTTCTCCTGCCCCAGAAACCTAGCTGTAGGTCACGCTACGTGTTCGCTAACCCCAGGGCCTATGGTGAAGCAGACATTTGTCAGCCAAGTTTAAGTTTGCTAAATAGAAACGAACTGCACTTGTCACATCTTATAATTCAGATTTTTTATCAATTCATGTTGATCTCACCCTCAATTAGTATTGCTTTTAGTATTTTAAAATACTTACTTAGATATAATTGACTCATGAAAAACCTCGATTACTTTCTCCTTGAAAGCGACCACTATTTCTTTACAACTGGAAAATTGATCTGCCATTTACTTGCTATTTAAACCTAGGCAGCTATGTATTTTGAGTTTCAGTAGTTCATCTATAAATTGGAGGTGATAAATGCTGTATGTACAGCGCATCACACTTAGTGCTTTTGAGATTCAAATGATATATCGTGAGGATGGTTTAAAATACTAAATAAAGTACTGAGCACATAACAAGTGGAATTAAAGCAGGAGTTCTTTCTTCCTCTTTTCTCACCAAATCAGGCTGTTTTCTTCCTCTTCTAAAATCATAAAAAGGCATAGGGTAATGTATACCACATTTAATCTGATCTTTACCTCTGGGGAAAAGGAGAACGAAGTGGAGAAACTTAACTGTATCTATGGAGTTTTGTTTCTTTAAAAAAATCTGAATCAAGCATAGCAAGATGTTTATATATGATAAAGCTGGGTGATGGGTAGACATTTACTATATTTTTCTATATGTTTGGAATATTGCACAAGGGAAAAAAGAACAAGACAGGCATTCTTTGGTCTTCTGTGTCACGGCACTTCCGTTCTCCCTCACTGTGCTGCTTCTCTGAACTCATTCACGATAAAAATCTAAGTGATAAAGCATGACTGTCCCTGAGACGCGGCGAGATTGCACGGAAGAGGCCACGGCAGGAGCACCAGGGAGCAGAAGGGGAGTGGGCTGGTCTGCAGGCGGTCACACGACTCCATCGCAGCCCCGTCCAAGCCTCATGTCTCTCCCACTCACAGCTACGCCTGTCAGACCCGCAAATCTGGGAATTTTACTTAGACTGGCTTCCAAACTGCTGCTCTCAGGTTAGAGAGATCAAAGTGAGGTGTGGGCTGCAGTGCTGTGTCACCCACAGGCAGGCTGGCCGTGGGGTTCCTCCGGGAGCAGAGTCTTGGTGTGGTCCTTAGCCTTGGGATGCTAGAGCCGTGCGGAGGCACCCATCCCTGGTGTGGACGCGGCTGGGGCAGTGTGGGCCTGGATCCACAGCTGAGGCAAAAACCCAGACTTCTGTATGGAAGTGAAGAAAATGCATACGGAAAGCACTCAATTCTATGTACACACTGATGACTTTTCAATAAACTCATCACAGCAGCTGTGTAACGGGTCACCCAGAATGAGACACAAGGCGATACCAGCCCTAGAAAACCCTCTCATGCCCCTTCCGGTCCCTGCCCTCCTTACAAGGGAGACCCTCTCCTGGCCCGTGACTCTGATGGCAAAGGTTCATTTTGACTGTTTCGTACTCCTTGTGTCTGACTCTTTTGCTCAACAGTATTTGTAAGATTCGTCCATGTTCTCACTTATGGTGGTAATTGTTTACTCTCCTTGCTGTGTAGTTGCGTGACTGTAACAGTTTCTCTCTTCTCCTGTTGATGTCGATGCGCGCTTTTGTTTGGGGCCTCTTGAGCTGTGCTGCTGTTCGCGGGCGGCTGTGTGATGTGAAGCGCTGGTCCTGGTGCGGCGGCGGCGGGGCCTGACTTCCTGCTTCTCCGTCTTCGGGGTGGTGAAGACGGGGCGGGCGGCCCCGTGGCCCTCTGTTTGGTGGTTTTCTGGGAGGGTCCTCAAAGCACGGCCTGCGGTTGCCCCCTAACACTCACGAGACCCGGGGGACGGCAGGGGTCCCGTCTCCTGGTTTCTGTCCCAGGCAGCTAGCTAATCGCTAACCATTAAAAAAGGGTGTTTCCTATTTTCCCGAATGTGGCCACATCAGTTTACACGTGTACGCTTCCCTCACTTATGTCCACATTCGTATTCTAATAATTTCTGCTAAACTCATCCTTTTCTCCCCAAAGCTGTCTGCGTTTTTTTTAATGTGCTAATTATTTTGTTTTAAATTACACGGAATAGATTTTCTTTTTTTTCCTTATTGAAGTGTAGTCGATTTACAATGTTGTGCCGATAGCTGCCGTACAGCAAAGTCTGTCTGCTTGCTTTATACCTTTTTCCGTTTCACTCGTTTCACCAACATGACGACATGCTACCTTTGCACAGCGGTACAGCTCAGGTGGTACATTCAGTCTACTTTTAAACAGTATATATTTTTAAACCGTAAAAAATTTAAGTGAGATCATTATTCCTTTCCCTTTAGAGGAATCTCATGTTCTTGGCAAGCAAGTTGGCAATTATGTGTCCTACTAAATATAAATCCTACTGAGTAGCCACTAGCAAATACAAACATTACTTGCCCTAAAGTAGTTTTTGAAAAATAAATTATATTGATTTTTATTTTACTGGGCCTTATTTCCACAAGCTTGAAAAATGATAAATCTCTACCTTAATATAAAAATTAGCTTTATAAATATTTACTAAATATTTTAAAATCTCAATCCCACTTGGTACCAATTTGAGTGTTAAGTATGGAAATATTTGTATAAGTGTGTGTGTGTATATATATATTTGCTGATATTTGTTCATTAAAAGTCACTCTGATCTCATACAAGGAGAGCAGCAGTGTTCTTCCCCCATTGAGGAAACAGTGATCCAGGTCCCAGGCTCTGCCCTTAAGAGACCCAGTCAGAAGTGAAACAGAACGTGCCCCCAAATAGCTGCAGTGCAGGAACGAACAAGAAAAACATCTGTGTGGCTTATACAGACAAGGTGATGCTGAGGTTTAGAATGTTGGCTGAAAAAATTACACAACCTAAAAGTTGAGAGTTCTGTTTTATTCGGCAGATATTCTTAGGACCTCAGACCTGGGAGGCAGCATCTCAAGTAACCCTGAGAGAACTGCTCCAGGGAGGGGAGGGGAGAGCCAGGTTATATAAAAGTTTTGCAACAAAGGGCAGGTAGCCTGAACGTGAAAAGATTATTGTTAACTAGAGAAAACCAGATATCTCAATGAATTTAGAGCTTTTCTCTGTATGGGAAGTTGCAAGAGTCTGGGCTCACTGAAAGCATTCCTTTGATATGCACCTCAGCTATCTGGGGCCAGTATCCTGTGTTTTCACATCCCGAGTTTCCTCAAGGCTCACCAGAGTGGCTGCAGTCTGATGGCTGCTAGATGGCAGGTGTTCTTTGTTTCCTTCCTGAGTCCCCTCAGGGCTCACCAACTCGTGGTTGGAGGGGTGCAATTGCTGATGACTGTGACATCCTTTCTTTACTGATATGGCGGGCGATATTTTATTTCTCAAGGAGATGAGATCATTTCCATCTGGAGGATCAGGGAAGACTTGTGGGCTAACAGCTAAAGATGTATAAGGATGGAAAGTTTCCAAGATTAAACACTTGAAATAAATATTTTGAAAATACCCTGAGAGCACCGGTTCTCTGAAGGTTGTGTGAACTGTTGACTCGTGGTCATCATCGAATTGCAGTACCATCTCTTCCAGTTCTTGCTGTCCACATATGATGTTAATGCAAGTTCATGTGCCCGATGTACACTGAGGCCAGACAAACTGAAACGTCAGAGTTCGGAGCAGAGAAAGGTTTATTGCAAGGCCATACAAGGAGACAGGTGGCTCTTGCCCTGAAAAGCCTCGAGCTCCCTGAAGGGTTTCAGCAAAGCCTTTTTAAAAGGCCAGGCCGCCCTGACCGTGGGGCCCACGCTGACCCCTGTGGCTGGAACTGGGTGTGGGCAGCAGCCAGGTGGGAGGAAACAGGTGTCACGTTATCTCTTCAATACGTGCTGTCCAAGGTGAAGTACACAGGTACCATTTTGGGTTTCTTTCCATTCCAGTTCCTTTCGGCTCCAAAATCTTAATAAGTTGCCATAAACTTAACTGTCGTTCCTTTTTATTGTGCTAATGCTCTGTGGAAACCGGTTTGGGAGAACTGCGTCGGGGCGGGTCCTGGCAGCAGTCAGAAGGCACATTCAGCTAAAATTTTGGGAAAGACTTTCAAATGAAGTAATGATTTTTAAAAGAATAGACAGGAGGAAGGGAACCAGCAGGGACGGCTGAGGCTCCCAGGGAAGCTGCCCCCCACCCCGGGCCTGCCCCCCAGAAGGACATGTCACTGCTGTCCAGCCCTCGTCTACCTCCTGCCGCGATTCTCAGGGGTGGGTGGCGGTGAAGACAAGGCTAAAAAGGAAACTTGGCTAGAGAATGAATCTGGGGGCAAACGGATGATACCTAACAGCACAGAAAATGGGTGTCGGACTCAGCCTAAGAGGCAGCTAGCTTCCTAGACTCCCACCGACTGGCTGATTTTCAGAGTCAGCGGACATGTGCTTCTCCTATAGCTGAGAGTTGATTCTCTTTAATTCTCTTAAAAATCTAGTTTGTGCAGCAGCTGATACCATATGAACGCCATTGTAGAAATATGGATTAACTGGTGGTTTTGATTGCAGTTTGTCACTTTTTCTGGGAAGCTTTTGATGAGCTGGCTACATTATATGTTGCGTGTTCCCTGTTGCGTTTCCCCTGTGATGCTGTGATTTAGTTTTTCTACCTGCCTATTTTCCTACTACATGGTAAGCTTTTTCAGGGCGTGGATTTTCTCATGTTCCTTTCTCAATAGTCAGCACAAAAATGTGAACAAGTAACAAGAGACTGTAAGTTGAATAAGATTACTTGAAAAAGAATTAAAATGTTCATAAATAAAATGTATAATAATTGACATTTAAACAAAAACTAAACTTAAGGGACAGCCTTACACCAGGAGAGAAAAACAATCAACTGGAAGACACATTTGAAGAATTTTTCTAGAATATAGCTCAGAGAGACAGATTTTATTCTAGTGTAAAAAAGAAGTTAAGACACAGAAAGGAAAGGATGACATCAAAGATACATGCATTTAGGATTTCAGTAAGAGAGAATAGAGAGAAAGAAGAAGCAATATTTAAAGAAATAATGGCTGGGAATTTTCCCCAGCTGATGGAAAAACACCAGTCATCGACCAGGAAGTCCAACAAACCACAAAAACCCAGGCCTAGAGACACACTTAAACTGACGAACATGAAACAAAGAGAAGACATTAAAACAAACCAGAGAGAAAAGACAGATCATCTCTGGAAAATGGACAGCTAGGCTGAGAGCTGATGTCTTGATAGCACAGTAAGCCCCAGAAGGTGGGGGATGATGGCTATAATATTAGTTATTTGCAAATAATATAAAGTCACAACAACAAATGAGTATCCATGAAGAAATAAAAAACTGGTGTCCATGAAAAATTAATCAGTCGATCTAGGAAAGAAATGGAAGATTTTATTTATTTTATAATCTGGGAAGAACATCTCAGAAAGCTCTGAGAATTCTTCCACCCGTTAGAAGTCAAGGTACAGTCAAGTTTTTTGAGAAAGTGGGCTGTACATCAAATGACATTATTTATTTATTTATTTTTATTTTATTTCACTTGGCTGACCCGCGCGGCTTGCAGGATCTTCCCGAACAGAAATCGAACCCAGGCGCCTGCAGTGAAAATGTGGAGTCCTAACCACTGGATCTCCAGGGAGTTCCCTTCCAGTGACATGTCATTGACAGTTTACATAATCCAGGTCTAAGCACAGTCCTGGTGGGCCACGTGAGCGCTTACAAGGTCAAGAAGGAGCGTTGTCTTTTAAGGAGTTGTCTTGCTGAGCTGGGAGAATGTTACTCTTTATGGTTGAGCAGGTATTTCTGCTGATGGGGAGCTTTGGTGGATGCCTAATACAGATACACAATGCTCAGTAAGGGGAGAGAGGAGGCCAAAGGGCAGAGAAGAATTTTTTATGTTTAAATTTTTCTTGTCTTGCCATAAAATATGAATTTTATTTCACACTGGTAAACAGTCATGATCATTTCTTTCTCGTTAAATATTGCACTGCTGGTACGTTTACTTATTTTGTCATGTGCCGGCGCCCACTTGCACGTGGGCTGTGGCAAGAGCCTAAATGTTATTACCAGTTTATGGAGAATCCTGAAACTGATGATGTTTTATCCTAAGTTTCTCTGAAATTGCAAAAAGAACAGTTTTTGACTGTTTGTGATCTAGTTCTTTAGTCCACTTTAAACAACTTCAGTGTTTGGCAGAAGCGAGATAACTATTTGGCATATCGTATTTTGAAGATTTTTTTTGATGTGGGCCATTTTTAAAGTCTTTATTGAATTTATTACAGCACTGCTTCTGTTTTATGCCTTGATCTCTTGGTCCCGAGGCATGTGGGATTCCAGCTCCCAGACCAGGGATCGAACCCTCATCCCCTGCACTGGAAGGCAAAGTCTCAACCACTGGACCACCAGGGAAGTCCCTCAAATTTTTAATCGTTTATTTTTCAGTGATCCGACCTTGTCAAGTGGTGGGTGAGGAAGTTTTAGCCACTGCTCACCAGTGGAGCCACACAGCACATCCTGGGAGGCAGCTGCACCTGGACTGGACTTCCTGACCCTGTCTGAGCTGAGGAAGAAACGGAGATGGGGGGAGACAGTGGAAACCAAAAGGAAAGATGGGCGGTTCTCATTCCCATGGTGGGTGCCAACTGGAGGTCATGCCCTTCACTGCTGCTAAGTCATAAACGTGGATGAGACCCAGTCTCTACTCTCCCTACGACTGGAAATTGATACGTAATCAAAGAATCATACTACAGTTATTATGAATCCAATGATAGTTTAGAATTCTTATGGTTTCTTATTTCGCTGAGAAGGGCATACCAAGATACAGTTTTCCTGTTAACAGTGATTATACGTCAGCTCCTGATATGTTGCACTAGAAAAACATGGCTTCTATGAAATCTCTGCCAAAGGTGCGTGACCTGAACGGAGTCATTAGGAAACAGCCGACCAACCCCGGAGGGACTTTCTACAGTGTACTGAAATGTAGTCTTCAAAACTGTGAAGCCTGTGGAAGACAAAGACTGAGAGCTGTTCCAGGTTAAAGGAGACTCAAGAAATACGACAGCAAGTGCAGTACAGGAGCCCGGCTTTTCTTTTGCTAAGAGGACGTGATTGATGCTGAAAGCTCAGTTTCAGCGTGCACCGGTGCTGAATCAAACCTCGGAGAGAGTTTTGGGTGAAATAGAAAAGGAGAGCTTTATTACTTTGCCAGGCAAAGGGGGACACAGCGGGCTTCTGCCTTGAAAAACTATGTGTCCCCCTCCTTGGAGAAGATAGTGAGAAGTTTTATAGTAATTGTTCAAAGAGGGCGTGGTCTGCTCGTGGACACTCTTCTGATTGGCTGGTGGTGAGGTAATCGGGAGTCGGCATCATCAACCTTCTGGTTCCAACTGGTCTGGGGTCTACATGCTTGTGGGCAGCAGACAGTTAACTTCTCCCACCTGGAGGGGGTTTCGGTATCTGCAAAAGAGTTCAAAGATATTGTTGTGTCTATCTGTTGATGGGGAAACAGGACCCTGCCCCACGGCTGCTCTTGACTGTTTCTCCCTGGTTTCACATCCCTTCCCTCCCCTAATTAACAACTGCTTGAATCTGCCCATTGGAACTCAGGGAAGGTCACGGGGGCTGGAAGAAGTCTGTTTCCTGTGATCAAAGAAATGGTGGCGGGGGGGGGGGGGGGGGGCCTTCCCTGGTGGCGCAGTGGTTAAGAATCTGCCTGCCAATGCAGGGGACATGGGTTCGAGTCCTGGTCTGGGAAGATCCCACATGCCATGGAGCAACTAAGCCCATGCGCCACAACTACTGAGCCTGCGCTCTAGAGCCCTCGAGCCACAACTACTGAGCCCACATGCCGCAACTGTGAAGCCCACGTGCCTAGAACCCATGCTCCGCAACAAGAAGCCACCGCAATGAGAGGCCCCCGCTCACCACAACTAGAGAAAGCCCGCGTGCAGCAATGAAGACCAAACACAGCCAAAAAAAAAAACTATTTGAAAAGAAAAGAAAAGAAATGGGGGACACAGAAAGGCTTTGTGCCCAGGAGCCCCACAGGGCCCTGCTCAGGATCATTATTAAGCTAAATTGGCCAAATCTGAATAAGGCTTGTAGATTATAATGGTATTGTGTGATGATAATTTCCTGGTTTTAGTCTTTGTTCTCTGGTTATGTAAGAGACTGTCCTTGCTTCTGGGAAATACACACTATCTGCACTTAAGGACATCACGTCTGCAACTTACTCTCATATGATTCAGGGAAAAAAGCAAGAGACAGAGAAGGTCAGGGCAGGTGTGGCAAAATGTTAACATTTGAAGAATCAGGACAAAAGATGCATGGAAATTCTTTGTGCTCTTATTGCAACTTACCGTTTTTTTAAAAAGGTAACAGAATAAAACTATTATTCAACTATTATTCAAAGTAAGATAAAGCATTTCAGGTATTGGTAGCACTCACTAGAAGCAGGTTAAGTCCATTTAAAGGGGAAGACACTGGGTTGCTCTCTGAAAACATGAGATTTAATAGTCCCTGGAACTTCCTTTTTTATGTCCCATAAATGCAAACTCAAGTTCCAAATTCCCCACCAGGTGTGCAAGTCATGTGTTTGGACTGAGTGTTTTGTTATTGTTTTTCCTGAACCTGCTTTTGAAGGCACCTCTAGAGTGGGACTAAGCCACCTGCCAAAGGTAGCAGTGACAGGGCTGGGCCTTCTGTGCAACCTCTTCCGTTGACTCGTTTAAAAATCAGTCCAGTTAGACTTAGCTTTCACAAATGTGTTAATCAAATCAATTCCTGAGTCCCCATGTACTGTATAGTAGGTTTGCACAGTAATAAAAAAATGTTTTAATGGAATCTCAGCAACGGGGTTTCCTTTGTTTAATTCTCATTTAGATTCTTTTAAAATTTTTTTACTTTCTTTTTTAATTGAAATATATTTGACATATAACATAAATTTAAGGTGTACAACATGTTACTTTGATACATTTATACATTGTAGTGATAATTAGCACCTCTATCACATTGCATAATTATCTTTTCTTTTTAGTAGTAGTATTTCAGGATCCCTTTCCCCAAAGCAGGTAAACTCCAGCCAGGGTGGAGCTGATGACTCACTGTGGTCCACAGCAGGGCTTTTTAGGAGTAGTTGAACTTAAGAATCATTTAGTTCTTGGCAGGACTGATGGTTATAATACACTATTGCTGTCTGTTAGATTCCTTTAGTGGCTCATTTATGAGGGCATGGTCTCAGCTACTAGGACTGGTTCTCCTAAAAAGCACTAAACTGTTAAAAACTACTAAAACTGTTAAGAAACAGTTCAAATGCCTAGGGTGTTGCATTGTTGAGATGATGTTCTTGTAAGACTCCCTGTTTCTTCTGCCAACCCTCTGCGATGGTGTTTCTTGCTGTAAATAGAGGCTGGAGACTTCTTCCCACCTCCAGTGGTGCTCCGGCCATGTTCCAAACAGAGCCTGGGCCCAGCAGATGACGCTGCTGGCCAAACCCCTCTCCAGCAGACACGGAGCATCTAGCACAGCGCCCTGGGTTTCCTCTCCAATATTCTTGGAAAGAGGAGCTTGTTGCCCAGTGCCTAGGATGCTTCTGTCGTCACATCGACCGTTCGTGTCAAAGTGGTTTCATCTGCAGCATCTCCCCCTTTGTAGGGATTCATTCAGATTTTTTCAAGTGCACTTGTTCTCTACCTTCTGAATTCAAAGAGTATTTGTACTCAGTGATGGATTTAAGCATTAGGCCAAGTCTGCTCGAAGAGAAAACCAGACATTTCTCCAGGGTTTTCTGCAGCCTTCAGTGAAACAGTGATCTCACTTCGGAAACTCTGTGAGGGAATCAGTTGTGATCTAGAGGCTCTGACCTGCCTTTTACAAAAGGTCATTTATATTTTCTAACAGTGCAAGGTTAAGAGGGAAAGAGAACCCAGGGAACTCGCTGCTCTTTGTTGTTGTTATTGGGTGGGTGGGTGTGCCAAATCCAGCCTGATGGCTGAGCCTTTTTTTAAAAAATATAAATTTATTTACTTATGTATTTTTGGCTGTGTTGGGTCTTTGTTGCTGCGCTCGGGCTTTTCTCTAGTTGCGGCGAGCAGGGGCTACTCTTTGTTGCGGTGCGCAGGCTTCTCATTGCGGTGGCTTCTCTTGTTGCAGAGCACAGGCTCTAGGCACGTGGGCTCAGTAGTTGTGGCTCGTGGGCTCTAGAGCGCAGGCTCAGTAGTTGTGGTGCATGGGCTTAGCTGCTCCACGGCATGTGGGATCTTCCCGGACCAGGGCTCGAACCCATGACACCTGCATTGGCAGGTGGATTCTTAACCACTGCGCCACCAGGGAAGTCCCTATTTATTTTTTTAAATTAATTTTTATTGGAGTATGGTTGCTTTACAATGTTGTGTTAGCCTCCACTGCATACCAAAATGAATCAGCCATACACATACAGATATCCCCTCCCTTTTGGACTTCCCTCCCATTTAGGTTACCACAGTGCATTAGGTGAGTTTCCTGTGCTAACATCATGTTCCCATCAGTTGTCCATTTTATCCATAGTGTCAGTGAGGAACTTCCTGCTCTTAAAGGGCTGGGAATTTTCTTTTTTCCTGCCCTCTATTTTTTTCTGAAAGGGTGCATTAAGCATAATGGAGGGTTCACAGGAATACTTAGAAATTATATGATTCCTTGTGTTTTCAAAGCCCGAATCTCCTTTTTTTTTTTTTTGTCGGTACGCAGGCCTCTCACCGTTGTGGCCTCTCCCGTTGCGGAGCACAGGCTCCGGACGCGCCTGCTCAGCGGCCATGGCTCACGGGCCCAGCCGCTCTGCGCGGCATGTGGGGTCTTACCGGACCGGGGCACGAACCCGTGTCCCCTGCCTCGGCAGGCGGACTCTCAACCACTGCGCCACCAGGGAAGCCCTCTGGGTGGTTTTTATGTTGTTAACTTTGCATTTTGGAAAATGTTAAAAATAAGGGAAGGTATGTGAACCCCAGTGTCCCCACAAACCAAGTTCCACAGTTATCAACGTTTTGGTGAAACTGTCTTTCATCTATTCACCTACCCACTTTCCCCATCTCATGTTATTGGGAAGTAAACCCAGACATCAAAAGAGTGTTCATAAGCATTGTTGAAATGTCTAAAGTTGCATCTGGTAATTTTGTAATATAAATTTGCCAGTTTTCTACAGATAGTAAAAATAAAAGAGCTTGCTGTGCTGCCAGGTCACACGCCACGAGGGCGTGGGAATGGGAAGGACACGGGCATGTGTAGTTTGGAAATTCCTGGTCCTCTATGAAATGTTTGGATTTTTAAATTCTTACTAAAGCTCAAGATTGAAAAGATGCGTTTGTGTGCATGTGTGTACACACACAATCGCAATACTGTTACGTCTAAAGTACTGGCAAGAATTCCTTCATGTCATCAGATACTCAGAGTGCTCAAATTTCTCCAGTTTTCTCATATTTCTAAATAGTTTGGTTGTTTTAAAAATTAGGTTCATGCATTTGAATCAGTCATTATCATTATGTCTCTTAAATCTCTTTTAACTGATAGGTTCCCCCAGTTACCCGTCAACATTTTTTTTTTTTTTGATGTTGAAGAAACTGGGCCATCTTTGCTGTTGAGCTCCCACAGTCTAGATTTTGCAAACTGCATCCCCATAGTGTCATTTAACATGATCTTCTGTCTCCTTATTTCCTGAAAATTGGTGTCCTATCCAAGGCTGAGTCACACTCAGGCTCCATTTTGGCAAGAAAACTTTTAACAGCAGACCCACAAGAGCTGTTGTTTGTACGTAGCGGGTGTGGAAGATCAGTGCCTGCCCGGATCCGTTATTTCATTAGAGGGTCAAAATGTTGACCTTCTAATTGTGTCATTCCTTCTTCAATTGTTAGCTGGTCTACTCCTGTAAAAGGAAACTTCTTCTCATCAATTATTTGGTTACCCTGAGGTATAGTTCATATAGGAAAAGAAGGGTACATGCCTGGGTTTCCCCTTTATTTGCAGGTTTTCCAAACAACAAAATGGTTTCCTAGCGTCTTCCAGAGGCGACCAGTGATCTGTACAAAGACATCACGATGAGTTCTGAGCTTTAACACATTTACTGGGCTTCTGCCCTCTGAAATTATTTTTTATGCTCTAATTTTCATATTATAAGCTAACTCGAGAGGGTTTGTCTAACCTTTGATTGGCTCTCATATTGGCTGATAACACCTTTGACACAACTCTTTTCTTTCCCAATATGACAATATCTTCCAAGTTCCTTGGTACACTGTCTTCTGCATACCTGGAATTGGACATTTCTCTAAGGCAGCCTAGTTTTTTGTTGAGGAATGCTGTAAGGACCTCTAAGGTGCTCACTGCTATTGGGCTTATCATTGTTTCTAGATCTTTCAGAGGACAGTGCTACAGAATTCTTTTTTTTTTTAAATTAATTTATTTATTTTTGGCTGTGTTGGGTCTTTGTTGTGGTGCGCGGGCTTCTCATTGCAGTGGCTTCTCTTGTTGTGGAGCACGGGCTCTAGGTGCGCAGGCTTCAGTAGTTGCAGCACACGGGCTCAGTAGCTGTGGCTTGCGGGCTCTAGAGCACAGGCTCAGTAGTTGTGGCACACGGGCTTAGTTGCTTCGTGGCACGTGGGATCTTCCCGGACCAGAGCTCGAACCCGTGTCCCCTGCATTGGCAGGTGAATTTTTAACCACAGTGCCACCAGGGAAGTCCCAGAATTCAATTTTAGAAATAAAATATATTACTAGCTGTAAGACTTAGATCAATATGATTTACTTCTCTGAGCCTCAGTTTTCTCATCAGCAAAGTAAAGATGAGTGATCCCTACCATCTCATAGGCTTGTTACAGGAACTTAACAAGGTAGCACATGCTGCGATTAACTCAGATGTCCCTCTGCACAGCTCGGAATGCAAGTCACAGGCTGTAGTTTGATTTTAGACCAGTTGTGCGTAAGTTCTTACGTGCTCTTGGGAGGTGATAGCCTCGAAGTGCAGTCTATCTCCTTCCTTTCCTTCCTGCCCCTCCCTCTTAGTGCACACAGGATACCCCTCATAATAGGGGTCCTTAGGGGAGTCCCATCGACCTGTCTTCTTTGGGGTGCAGCCTGCAGTGGGTGGTCAGGAAGACGTGAAGGCTGAGAGCGCCGGCCCTGCCACGGCCCCTCCTAAACGCAGAGCTACCACCTCGCCATCCCCAACTTCTCGCTGACCAGCACTCTCTTGACAGCTTTTTCTTAAACTCTCAGAACTCAAAAGGTTGTTTCATCATTTTCCTAAAATATGCGAGGGTTGCCTGGTCCACTCTTGTGAGACCTGGATTTTTCAGTCCTTGCGAAGCAGCTGGCATTTTCTCTTTAAAGTAGAAAGTAAAAGCCAGTGTGATGCCTGGCGCAGCCCCTTTCCAGCAGAGGCCCTGCTCCAGGAGGCCAGCACAGAGCCAGGGGCTGCTTCGTGGGGGGGGTGGTGGTGGTGGTGAGGGCCAGACCTGGCCCCTCAGGACCGTGTCCACTCAGTACGTGATCCCAGCAGGGAGACAAGTGGCCTGCGGTTTTCAGACGCCTCACCTCCAGGTCTCAACCCCAGCCCTTATCTTCAACCCATCCACCTACTGTGTAGGCTCTGGGCTTTGATTCCCAAATAGAATTCCCATAGAATCTGTAAAGTTAGAGCACCATTTCATTAATTTTGATTTGGAGTTCTGAATTTTAGACTATTTAAAATTAAGTAAGACACTTGAACCCACAGGTCAACCATAGCTTCACTAAAACTGGGGCAGTAGACCCTGTACCCCTGGGTGAGGCACTAGGAGGCTTTCAGCACCACTTACCTATAGTCTGCTGGAAAAAATGGAACCTAATCTCATCGAGCCTGTAATACTAACTGCCCCTTAGGGAATGGCAGGGACAGTGAAACAATTTAAATGACATCATGAGGATGTCGTCAGTCAATGCAGAATGTGGAAAACTCCAGAGGACAAGCGACCAGGTCCTCCCCAAATTAATGGCATAAAAAGGGAAGGGAAAGATGGTTACAAAAGAGACTTAAGGGACAGATTAGCCAAATATACTATGTGGAATTTGTTTGAATCCTGATTCCACCAGAGCAATTGTAAGAATAGGTTCTTAAGACAATATGTACAATATGAAAAAAACTTAATTTTGTGACATATGATAATAGTATTGTGGGTATGTTTCTTAAAAACTTTTCATCAGTTACAGAGGCATACTACAGTATTTATAGGAAGAAAGGCATGATATAAGAGATTTGCTTTAAAATATTCTGAAACAAAACAAAGTACCAGTGTTTGTGGGGAAGAAGTATAAAAATAACATGTGCAAGATGTTGATTTTTTGAAGCTGCGTGGTAGGTCTAAGGAGGTTTATTATATTATTCTCTCTGCTTTTTATATGTTTAAAACTTTCTATAACAAAAACGTTTTTTAAAGCAAAAAAACAGTAAAAATAAAAAAGTGAGAGAGGGAGAGGAAGGGAAGTTTTCACAATATGGTCTAGGTGGAGGCAGAGGTGCCTTGTACCCTGCTTCTATCCAGCCAGATGGCGAGAATTGATCAATTCGGGGTATATTTGGGAGGAGTAGAGAGCTGTTTTCTAGTGGTATTAGGAAAGGGGTGAGGATGAAGAATGTCGCCTGCCGTATCAGTAAACAAAGGATGCTGTGGCCATCAAGCCACCAGCCACTGCAGCCGCCTTGACTGTGCACCCTGAGGAGATCCAGGATGGAGAAAAGCAGGATATTGGCCCTAGATCATTAAGGTGCACGTCGAAGGAATGATTTCAATGAGCCCAGACTCTTGCATCTTCCCATACATAGAAAAGCTCTAAATTCCGTAACAGTAATCTTTTGATGTTCTGATGACCTGGTTTTTATTGCAAAAACTCCTATATATCCTGGCTCCGTTCCCCCACCCAAAACCTAGCCACCACTGCCTTGCCTCTACAGAGAAGCCCCTTAGAGCCCTCTGAGAGGCTGCATCCCAGGCTTAAGTCCTCAGAAGTCGGCCAAATAAAGCTTAATTCACAACTTTTAGGTTGTGCATTTGTTTCTGTCGACGGGGGAGAATTGATTATGATTCCTCAGTTTTTGGCTGCGGCGGCCAGAAGGATGGCCATAAACTTGTTGAAGAAAACTGGGAGATGGGAGAGGTAGGCAGAGCTCCAAAGTTTAGTTGTGGCCACACTGAGTCTGAGATGGGATTAGAAATCTCGGTCCCCAGGCAGACATCCAGCCCTGGGGCTCAGGGGAGATACACACTTAGGACTTATCAGCCAGAAGATAGCATTAAAACTAGGGGATTGAATAAGTTCACTAGGAGAGAGTATGGTTAAAGAAAAGTAGTTTGTGTAGCGCTAGAATTTTCCAGAATCTCCGAGATGAACACTAAGAAATCTGAGGCAAAAAGGAAAATCAGACTTCTGCAGTAACACATTCAAGCACGCATTCAGACCGCAGGCGCCTTGTGTTGGCTGGTGTCTCTACACCCACAGGCTTCGGGAACTCTCTCTGGGAAGTCACTGCGGTGCCGCCTGGATGCAGCCTGGGGTGGAATGTAAGCTTGCGGTCAGCACTCCACTTTCCAAAAAGCAATGCTGTCATCTAAACCTGGACCTTGTTTCCTGTCTGCTTCCCTGGCTGCTTGTCAGTATTTGATTTTCAGATCACAGGACCCCGTATTGCCAAACCCCAGGCCTGTCACTTAAAACAAACAGAAGAGGAAGTCAACAGGAACCGCGCTGATCGAGCTGTCCACTTGGGAAACTTGCCCTTGGTCCTTTGCTGCTGCCGGCCCCCACCCACCCCTAGGGAGAGCGGTGCAGTGCTAACTGAGCGGCTTTTGTTTGTTTCCCGACTCCATGGCCCCAAAGGACAATGCCACATTCACAAGCCAGTGGGACCCCAAGTGTCTGCAAATGCCCCACAAGGTTGCTGTTCAGTCTGTTGGCAAAGTTCTCCCTGGTGCGTGCCCGCACGGGCTGTGAATTTAATTCCCTGACCGCTGTCTCTTGAGCCTTGACTGCCAGGAGTGCAGGGTCAACCTTCCAAGGTAAAGAACTTTAGAGGCGGATTGGAGGAAGGAGGTGGGGTTCACATTGCAAATCCTCACCAGTTTAGTCGGTAATTTCAGCTCCTTCTCCTAGAGCAGCGGGTAGTCTGTGAATTGGCCGAGTGGGCAATCAGTCAAGGTCAGTGGGTGATGCCTCAAACTCACCCTTTTAGCCAGAGATTTCCTTCTCTGTGTAAAGCCATTAGTGAGTGAGACCGTGCCTTATTAAAATAAATCCAGGTCCCCCCAAGTTTCTATCTGAAAGGAGACCTTCTAGGTGAGGATGGTGGGGAGGTGAGGAGACAGCTAGGGCTGATCATGTAGACAGAGAGAAGACACGGGATGTGCAGACTTGGACCAACGTTCTAGGTCCTGGAAATTCCCCCACGAGGCTGCCTTGAGTTGCGTGATCTACTCGCCTGTCCTTATGCTCAAGTCCTCTTTTCCCCCTTCAGCTGGTGTAAGTGGATTTCTTTTTTTTTGGCCATACCACGTGGCATACAGGATCTTAGCGCCCCGACCAGGGATCAAACCCGTGCCCCCTGCAGTGGAAGCGCAGAGTCTTAACCACTGGACTGCCAGGGAAGTCCCGATTTCTATTACATAGAGTCAAAGAGTCCTTGATGCAGATTTGGTGAGTCAATTAGGACAATGGGTGTCACCTCACATTTCTGAGGCCACAGATGCTCCTTGTGCTGGCAGGGCTGGGGAGGAGAGGAGACCCCAGTCTCAGAAGAGGCCCCAGGTATGTGGGGAGCCCTGCGGGACCTGCCAGGGACAGCCAGCAGGTTCAAACCTCCAGTCTGTGCACCAAGCACAACCATTCTGTTTCATGACTTTAGTGGGAACACCTACACCACAGTGCGGGGCTTCTCCACGTTCAATGCGAATGTGCATCACCTGGGAGCCTTGTTGAATGCGGATTCAGTAGGTGTGTGGTGGGGTAGACACCCCTAACTCCTAACCAGCGCCCAGGTGACCTAAGAGTAGAGTAACCTGGCCAGGTCACCTTGGCCCGGACCTGCCTCTACCCTAATTAGAGCCAATAGGCTTCTGCTGCTTCACTTAGAACCATGCTTGTTAACTGCTACTTTCACCCCATAAACAAGAAGGTAAGACACACTGCTTACCAAAAAATGAAAATCTTACAGCTTTTGTTGAGAACTAGAAAATAAACACCTGACTACCTAAGCATTCAAAAAGGGGGGCGGGATGGGAATTCCCTGGCGGTCCAGTGGTTAGGACTTTCACTGCCTCGGCCCTGGGTTTCAGCCCTGGTAGGGGCACTAAGATCTGCAAACTGCAGTGCGGCACAGCCAAAAAGAAGGGGCGGCGGAGGGAGGCTTCTTTCAAGCTGGGAGCAGAAAGCTTGGAGACGGCCTGGAAAGGAGAAATTTACCTGTCTCCTTGCCTCAGCGGAAGAGTCCTAGGGATCAAGGGTTCCTCAGAATGGTGCTTGAAATGCATCACAGGGGTTCAGTGTTTAAAGGTATTGTGAATTTTATACTTACCTAAAATAATTTGTTTTCTTTTTTGGTAAAGCATCTGACTAATTCCTCATTTATCTGTTCTAAAATTCCAAGCTTTTTTATATTCCATTTTCTAAGAGCTGAATTCCAGAACACAAATTTCCTTTATGGAAATTCCCCCCCTTGCGTGTTTACTTGGGCAGAGATGAACTTGGGGACCCGTGACAGCCCATGGGGGCTGTGACCCCGCCCTCACAGCATGTCACACTGATATGATGACATGACATGCAACTGTTTGTTGCAAAACAGTTGTGCTCTTTTCTTAGGGCAAGGCTGCAATGATCCTGAAGCTTCCCAGAACAGTCTCGGTTCTGGATGTGCCTTGCAGGGCACTGCTGTGTGTGGCTTTGATTTTTCAATTGATTCACAAACATTTGTGCTTGTTTGGATTTTGTGGGAAGCAGAAGTCAGGGAGATGGTGGAAATTCATTACACATTCTAGTGGTGTGACGGCACACATGGTAGCAGCCAGGCTCAGGGACCGGCCTAAACTGTACAGATTGACAGTGGGAATTCGATCTGGGGAATTTGGAGCAATGTCTGAGGAAGCCCGCAGAACACGGTGGAAGGCAAGCTGTCCCAGACATTAGCCATTTCAGGAAAGGCAGAAAGGACACTGAGAGGGGGTGAATCCAGGTGTCCAAGAGCAAGGACCACCGAGTGAGCTGGAGCCACCGGGGCTGCCTGGTGGGGCTGGGGCCCTGGGGGAGGAGCTGCCCCGCCGGAGCTGCAGCACAGATGAGACACAGCCAGAGGAGCAGGGGGGAGGGGGAGGGGAGGGGCCCTGCCTCCCTCCTCCTCCTGCCAATCTCCTGCCAGTCCCTCCCACTGTCCAGTCCTACCTGGAAGCAGACGGCAAATAGCTGGCACTCATTTGTGGCTCAGCATCTGTTCTCTTGTATCCGCCTGTATTTGACTCCTGTTTGATGACGTCATGGGTCGAACCACCAGGAATAGCTCTCCTTAATGTACCCTCTCCCGCCAAGTGGAGAGACACAAAGTCCCAGCAATCTCTGGATCCATCTCAAATTCCAGGATCTCTGGTGATGCACAGCCCCCTTCGTCGGATCCAGATGTGGCTTCAAATGTGGTCTATGAACTGTGCGGGTTAAGTACCACCCATTTTCCTTGTCTAAAATAATAAGCAAGAGATAAAGCGGAAATATAGGTGCGTGTGTGTGTGTAATTTTAACACTTACTGACGTGTTATGTTTTATGTTTATTTATTCATTATATTTTACTCTTTAAAACTACTACAGTTCTCATTTCTGTAACCGTCACTGGGTTGATATGGTCACTTTTTTGTTTTTCACCCCCCATTCCAAGTTCCCTTTGCCATCGTATGGTTGACATTCTCTAGCTGGTGGGATGACAGAAACGTTTGCTTCTGAGTAGTTCGACGCGTCTGTGGTCCTGCCTGTAGTTTTCCCTTAGATTTTACTTTGGGACATGGAGGTATTAAGAAGGACCCACTAAACCCCTGGACGCCCCAGCTGGTCCTCTCTTGTCCCCATGATCTAGGGCCAACTGCCTATCCCCAGGGAAAGCCAGCTCAGCATGTCCCCTTCTCTGTCTGCCTGGTGGGTCAGTGGCGTGAGGAGCCCCAAGTAGCCAGGTCTCAGCGTGAGTCAGTGGCACCTTGTTGCAGCCTCGGACGAAGACTCCCCCCCTTGACGACCAAGAACTCTAGGCCTGCAGATCCAGTTTTCAAGGCTGGAAATGGTTTACCAGGTGGTGGTGAGAGGGTCCCTATCATCTCTACCCTGACCCCCGGACCTGTGAACCCTGCTGTGGAAGAAACAGCACATATACCTTCCTTGGCGCAAAGCATTCAGGGGCAGCACCCAGCCTTGCTTCCCAGCTGGTTCCTTAACCAACCATTTGTAAGATTGGGCTCAGGCAGGTCCAGGAGGTTAGGGTCCCATAACAGCTCCTGCTGCATTGCCCTCCCTCCCTCACCCAAACTCAGGCCCTTGTGGAAGCTCCTTATGTCCATATGAGAGGACAGAAAGGCTTGGGTCTGGTTTACAGATGCTTCTGCACAGCCTGCTGGACCAGCACGGAAGGGACTGTGGCTGCACTCAGACCCTCTCCAGGGCCTCCCTCGAGGACAGCGTGGAGAGAGACCTTCCCGGTGGACGGAACTGTGGGCACCTTGCCCAGCTGGAGAGGGAGCCGGAGGTAAGGATCTGCACTGGTTCGTAGATGGCGGCTCATGGCTTGGCTGGTTGGTTGGGGGCTCTGACAGGGAGCCTGGGGAGTGGGCAGAGCACGTGATGTCTGTGTCTCCTGTGAGAGCTTCCAATGGCATCCACTACAGAGGAGGCTTTCAGAAGTCAGGTGGACAAGATGACAGTGTGTGAATGTTAGCTCCCCACGCCCCCACTTGCTCAGTGGCCCCCTGTGCAAAGTGGTCATAGCGACAGGGATGAAGCCTGTGCATATGGACAACCCCTCCCCAAGGCTGGTCTGGACACTGCTGTTGCTGAGCGCCCAGCCTGCTGGTGGCAGAGCCCACGCTTCTTCCCCGAAAGGGTGCTGCTTCCAAGAGGGGGTGGTGACGGGCCAACTACGTGGTCGTAGGTTGGTTGCATTGGACCCCTTTCCTCCATGGACAGGGTGGCAGTTTGTCCTCACTACAACAGACAACTGTTCTGGCTGTGGACTTGCTTCTAACCCCACTATTCTTGGATTCAAAGAGTGTTCTATTTACCATCATGGCAAAACCTTACTCTGACCACGGGACTCTCATGCATCAAAAGAAGTAAGTCGTTTTCACTTGGATGATTCCTGCTGTGCGTGCACAACCGTATGGCCTGGTGGCTCACACGGCACCCAGTTCATGATGGCAGCTTGAGTGCCCGCTGATCTGGTGTCCCCTGGTCAACTTTTCAGTCTCTAGACAAGCCCAAGAGGAAACCTCCAGCTGTTTCTCAAAAACATGGATTACAGTTCTTGGTAGAATAAAATCGATTTGCACTGGGTGGTAGAAACAGGGGTGTTTTGGCTTTCCAGAGGTTCACGTTGACATATTTCAGTGCTGACTCAGCCCTCAAAAGTCTGGTTGTTTCCTTTCCTAGATGTACAGTCACCTGGTAACTGACCTCAGGTCCCTTTGGGGAGGGGTCTGAGGAAGACTCGTAGATTATTGTATTTCTCACGGTGCTGAAGATTCCTTCCTAAGAGGACCTGACCTCCTCTTCATCAGGGTTTGGGGCTCCTGTGAGCTGACAAAGGTCTGGGAGTCAAAAGAGAAATAACTTGCTTTTTTGGTCACTCAGTCATGCTGACCTAGAACTTTTCTGCTTGTGTGGATGAAGTAACCTTAGTCGGGTGCCCTTCCATTTCAGATCTCTGTAGTTCAGACAGTCTTCTCCCCTTTTGCACATCACAGTGATTGCACCCATTTGTCTGCTGGACCCATTGCTGCAGGACGCCGCCATTCCTGCTGATCAGAAAGCCCATTTCAGTGCAGAGGCTCCCGCTGTCATTCGCACAGGGCTTTTCAAGGCTGCTGGTCCTCTACTCACCAAAGCATCTCTCAGAGCCTTAATAAAGGGAGTCTCCAGGTCCTCCTGGGAGACAGTCAGGTGGTGAGGAGGTGGGCTGCACAAAATAATTTCTTTTCAACTTTCTCATATTCCTAAATCTTTGGATTCCTTCCTTGACATTATCCCAGGGAAGTTCTGGCCTCTCTTGTTAAATGTAGACTACCGTCAGGCCCACATTTCAGTCAACCAACCAACCAGATTGTTAGAGCCAGCGCACAAAGTCCAGGGTCTTGAATAATAGTCCCCATTATCCAGTGCAACATTTCTTTCCGTCTCAGGTGACTGTGGACATAAACTTAACAAAATCTTGAGTTGTTTTGGGTTATAAGTTATCTGGGAACAGACCTAGGATGCACGGGTCCGACTGGAACTATGGGCTTGGAAGTAATGAGCAGAGGTGAAAGTAAGTCTTCAGGAGAATAGGCATTTCCTTAAAAGACACTTACCTCAGGTGAGTGGCTTCAGGTGCTGTGGAAGGCATGTTGCTACTGGTAAGGAAGTCTCGGTGGATCTGGGGTACGAGGTTGTCAGACTCTTACAAACCCATCCAGATGTCCTCATCTCGATCTCAAGGTCCTACATGCCATACTAACAATTTCCAACCCTTAACATAAGAGAATTTACAAGGCTGAAGGTGGAACTCTCTTGTGACTCAGAAGCTTGAACAACTAGATTTTGGGTCTAGTCCTCAACCTGTGACATAAAAATAAGAAATTCTGTTTGGGCCTCCATGGGAGTTCTGTTCCTTTGACCAGGCCTTGCCTTGAGCCAAGAGTTTAAAGCCCTGAGCTTAGTTTTTTTCTCTTCCTGAGCCCTGTAGTGCAACATGAAGAAACCAGTCCTTCTTCACTTCTACCCTAACCATCATTGCTACCATCATCAACATTACTACCACCAGCACTACCCTAACTATCATTGCTACTGCCATTACTACCCTAACCACCATTACTACCTCCATTACTACCATCACCACCATTACTACCACCATCACTACCCTAACTACCATTGCTACTGCCATTACTACCCTAACCACCATTACTACCATCACCACCATTACTACCACCATCACTACCCTAACTACCATTGCTACTGCCATTCCCTAACCACCACTCCTACCATCACCACCATTACTACCACCACTACCCTAGCCATCATTGCTATCACCATTACTACTACCACCCTCGTTACAACCATAGCTATCAAGTATATTAGCTGCTTCATGTCCCAAAGTCTTGCTTTCCACTGGCCTTTTACCTTGAGTCAGCACAGATGACATTTAAGCTCAAATAGGTAAGCAATCACAGAATTCCTGAATCTCAGAATTCCTGGACCGCTTCTGGGGTCACCTGGGAACCCATCTAAGCCCGAGCAGATGCGTTTGTGGTGTGGTGATGGGGTGCAGCATTTGTCCTTGATGATGAACTAGCTGTATGACTTCTCTGGGAGGCTCTGGTTTGTACCCTGGAGCTGTGTCATTTCTGTACCACCGCACTCCTCTGAGTGGCCGGGAGCCGAACTTCCCGACTCCCACTGCTTCCAGCCACAGTTCTTTGGAACTGGGAGGACACCGGAGCAGCAGCTTATGAATGGCTGGCAGTGAAGGGCTCTGCCCAGATAGAGTCAAGGCTCCCGTTGGAGAATTAGGATGAGGCCGGCCCTGCAGCTCCTAGGGACGTTTGGGGTGCCGAAGAAGGAGAGGATGAGAAGGATGAGAAGAGTAGAGGTGGAGGCTGGGGAGACTGGCAGGAGACGGAGCTTCACTGGTGCCAGCATCCCACCCTACCTCCCACCCCGCGCGCATGGGTTCCCTGAGGGGCCCCCGTAGCCTTAATTTAAATCGAAAGCAAGCAAGCAGAAGCAAAGCCAACAAAACAAAACTCTGCCTTTCACCTGAACTGTTTGCATGGTCTTGTCCTGGGGAAAAAAGAACACCTCTGGTGGCGCAGTGGTTGGGAATCTGCCTGCCAGTGCAGGGGACACGGGTTCGACTGGTCTGGGAAGATCCCACATGCAGCGGAGTGGCTAGGCCCGTGCACCACAACTACTGAGCCTGCGCTCTAGAGCCCGTGAGCCACAACTACTGAGCCTGCGCTCTAGAGCCCGTGCACCACAACTACTGAGCCTGCGCTCTAGAGCCCGTGCACCACAACTACTGAGCCTGCGCTCTAGAGCCCGTGAGCCACAACTACTGAGCCTGTGAGCCACAACTACTGAAGCCCATGTGTCTGGGGCCTGTGCTCCGCAACAAGAGAAGCCACCGCAATGAGAAGCCCGCGCACCGCAACGAAGAGTAGCCCCCGCTCGCCACAACTGGAGAAAGCCCGCACACAGCAACGAAGACCCAACGCAGCCAAAAATTAAATAAATAAATTGTTTTTTAAAAAGGGAAAAAAGAACACCCCTCATACACTGTTGTGTGTATCTAGACTGGAAAAAGACTTGTTTTCAGAATCAGATAGCTCATGGTTCAAGTTCATGGCCTTGGGTGGCTTAGCCTCCCTGCACCTTGGTTTCCTCAACCGTAAAGTGAATAATTCCATTTGGAATGCCCTTCCAGACCTACCCATGTCCACTTGCCAGTCCATTCTTCAAAGAAGCTCAATTGATACCCACAGCCCTTCTAAGTCCTATGGCGTCACTGGCCTCCGTAGATCCATCCTACTCCACCTTGTACACGCATTTACACGCCTTCCTATCGGGGCCGCGTCCAACCTTCCTTTGCCCCAGCAAGCACAGCAGAGAGCCTCTTGGGGAGCAGGTGTGGAATGAGTGAAGCGTCCACAGTCCGTTAGAGCCACTTTATTTCCTTTAATTTTCAACTCCGTTTCTTAAAAGTAAAATCCCAAAGGAAGCCCGGCTTCATTTGTCCAGGTGCCTAACATATACAGTCATTTCTGAAGTGTATCTCATGTGATCATTAGTTAGCAATTGTAAAGCTCATTTACACTCTGGCGTTAATTAATGTCATGTGAGTCTTCTGGGTTTTCTTCAGCTCACATTTTAGTGAATGAAGAATAAAGTCTGAAGGGGATGGAAAAAGATAAAACATGGTGTATGATTCTGTTAAGAAAATGGAAAGAATTTAGAAAAGTAGGAAGATTCGTAGAAGGAATCAAGATCCCCGATGGAGAAATAAAAAGGCAGATGGTAAAAATTAACTATAGGCTGAGGTTGATCTTTGGTCCAATTATTTCAACATTGGGGCCAAGAAAATCCACGATGTGTTTTGAGAGAAGTCATTTCAGCTAAATTAGAAACACCCTCTGGATAGCCTGCTCTCATGAATGGCCCAAAGCTAGACCTCACCTACCCGGTGACGGTTAATGGCCAGCCCTGTGGGGACATGCAGGCACCCCTGCATCTCAAATGCCAGACAGATGTTTGTTATGTGGAATGGGACACACCTATGTTCTTTCTCTATATTTCCATAGAAAGAACATCATACATGTGTGCAGAGGGATGTCCAACTTGAAATAAATGTTTAAATTGGTTATAACTTCATGTCTGGTGTGTGTGACTTTTAATAACTAAGAATGGCATTGTATTACAGAAGAGGAAGAATGCACTCTCAGAAGGGAATCCAAGTTGACTGAGGTCTCCAAAGGCATGATTAGCCCTTTGTCATTAGTCACTTGACGTAAAGTCTTACCCAAGTTCATAACTTTGAAATTAGCACAAATCAGAATTCATGTTGTATAAGCTGATTCGCACTTTCTCTCCTGAATAAAATGATTTCATTTCTAACAAATATAAATCAGAATCGCACTGTTCTCTCCTTATTTAAACAGACACCGTGATATCTAGTGCTAAGAGTCTTTGAGAATAATGTTGAGTCACAGTGAAAGGATCGTATTAAAGCTGTTCAAATATTGAGCAATGGGGGCTTCCCTGGTGGCACAGTGGTTAAGAATCCGCCTGCCAATGCAGGGGGACACGGGTTCGAGCCCTGGTCCGGGAAGAGCCCACGTGCCGTGGAGCAACTAAGCCCGTGCGCCACAACTACTGAGTCTGCGCTCTAAAGCCCGTGAGCCACAGCTACTGAGCCTGTGTGCCACAAATACTGAAACCTGCGCGCCTAGAGCCCGTGCTCTGCAACAAGAGAAGCCACCGCAATGAGAAGCCCGCGCACCGCAACGAAGAGTAGCCCCCACTCGCCGCAACTAGAGAAAGCCCGCACGTAGCAACAAAGACCCAACAAAGCCAAAAAATAAATAAATAAAATAAATAAATTTAAAAAAATATATCGAGCGGTGACATCAGCGATATCCCAAGAAGGCAATTAGATAAAATCAAATAAGCTCGTGTAACAGCCACGCAGTGGCCTTGGCTCCAGTTCAGAAGTGAATGTGACGAGTACCGGAGTCGTGTCTTCTGACTTATCCTTGGGCAGCTGTGAGTGTGGCCAGAGGCTTGCTGCTGGCTGGCTGGCTGGACAGAGGGAGGGGCTGGGAGAGGGATGCAGGCGGCCTGGCATGGTGGGAGCTCTACCACAAGGGGGGCAGAGGGGCCAGGGCACTTGAATGATGGGTCTGCCTGTCCTTGGTACCCAGGAGGAGGACAGCAAGTCAGTTGGGGGGCACTGATATTCTGGGTGGATTAGTTGGACAGGGCACTTGGGGCTGGGGTCCCGACCACGGCCCAGTTATGAGAATGGGGGCCCAGGGTGGGGCTGAGTCTCAGGCACAAGCAGGTGGACAGATGGCTGAACTGGGGTGCCAGGTGGGGGCATGGGGGGAGCAGCAGGGGCTCAGCTCTTGTCTCGGATCAGGGCTGGTCCCAGGAAATGAAAGGCGGAATGGGCTGAGCCACATTGGGGAGCAAGCTGTCCCCAGACCCAGGCAGCCAAGGGTGGGGTCCGGCTGGCCAGACTGTCGAGGACCCGAGCAGCAGAGTGCCTGTTCTGGTTCTGCCCCAAATGATGTTAAACCAAGCTCCCAGAGACCCGTTTCCTCTTCTGAAAGAACAGCAGTGCTAGCAGCTCCGCCTCCCGACATCTGGGCCAAGACCTCCTTCTCCTTCCCCGACTCCTTGCCAGCCACCGGCCCTGGGTGCAGAGAAGGCGGGAAACCGTGTCCATTCTCTCCTTCCAGGCTCTACCTGAATGCCCTCATCTGTTCCTTCAGCTGTATCTTTGGCCTCTTCCTTGGAGCTCGGTGCACCAGGTAGGGTCCATTAGGCTACTTAGGGCTGGCTTATCTGCTGAAATACATAGATTTATAAAAAATGGGGACTGGCCTGAGCACAGCAGGTAAACAGCCCTAGTCATGCCGGGCAGGCAGAGTGGCTTTGTTCCACGCGGTCATCCAGGGACCCGGGTTGAAGGAGGCTCTGCCACCTTCAGCATGCGGCTTGGCACTTGTGCTGTCCGTGCCCTGGCGGAGGGGAGGGGAACGAGGGAGCACAAGGAGTGAAGGTGGCACCCACTTCTGCTTCCGTTCCCCTGCCTCGTGCCCGGTCGCGGGGCTGCCCTGACTGCAGGGAGGGCTGGGCGTGCAGGCGGGTGGTGAGCCCCCGGGGGCGTGGTCGGCGGGGATGTGGGTTCGTGGGCAGCTGCCATCACCCTGCTTTCCCACTCTCATCCCTCGGATGCCCCCCAGGATGAGGGCTAAATCTGACCAAGGTGAAGCTCACTAATGTCCCCAGTAAATCGTGTCCCTTCTGCTACCTTCCTTCCTCTCCGACGCCCGCTACAAAGTCAGGTGCGGTGGTGGCCATGAAAACCACAGCTCGTACCTTCTCCTCGGGAGCGTGACTGGCCGTGGCCCCGGCAGCTGAAGACCCCTGCTGGGTCTGTCTCTGTGTTTGCACTGAACCCACACTTCCCCGCTGTGGCTGAGTGGCCCGGCCGCCCCTCCTTCGGCTTGAGGATGCCCCATCCTCCCGCGGAAGCTTCTCAGACCTGTCCTTCCTTTTCTCTCTGCACCGGGATCACCTCTGCTTTGTCCAAGGCTCTCCCACCTTTGCCTTTCGCAGGCGTTTCCCGCAGTAAATGTCTTGAGTTCAGTCTGTTCTGCTGGCCTGTACGTTTCAGAGTTGCCCTCCTTCGCGCCCACTGCCACCGCCCGATTCAGGCGTGCCTCCTTCCCCACGAACTACTGCAGAAGCTCCCGATGGCCTCCCGGCCTCCAGTCTCTTCTTTTCAAACGAGTGTCCAGACTGCCTCAGTGTCCGTTTCCAATGCAGGTATTAACACGTCACTCTTCTGGCCAAAGGCCTTCAGTGGTTCCCACCTGCCACCTAGGGAATCCCCCTACATTTCTTAGAACCTGGTTCAAAATCCTTCACCGTCTCTCCGCGGCCCCTCCTCCCACTGTCCTTTCTGCACCAGGAACACGTCCTTCCCTTGAACCTGTACTGTCCCCCTTGGTCTGGGCTCCTCCCTCTACCTGAAACGGCTTCCACCTTTCCCATTCTATCAAAATCCGCTTCATTCGTGAGAGCCCAGCTCAAAACCCTTCCTGATCCTCAGAGACCTATTTTTTCCCCTTTTCTGGGATCTCACAGCACTTTGCACAGACCCCTTACCTTGTGTCTCTTTACTTTAGGTGCATGTCTGTCTCCTCCTATAGTGGAGAAACCTGAAGGCAGGGCGGTGTTTCATTCATTCATTCATTCAGCATCTACTGTGCCCCAGTTCTTGTCCTGGGAGTTGGGGATAAATCAACAAGACAGATGAAAGCATCCCTTTCCCTGTGGAGTTTCATTCTAGTTTAGACCCTGTGTTGAGTGGCGCTCTCGCGTATGGACAAAGTGCCTCACTGGTAAATACTGAAAGGACATCGTTATTTAAAATAACCTACTGAAGAAATACATCGGTAATGGCGGTGCTGAAACACATCTCTCTTGGGAGGAAGAAAATGGGATTATGGCTCACAATGTCTGCAGAAATCTCGTAACTACACCAACAAAAGTGAAATGAGCCATAAATATAGGCCAAGAGCACTTGAGACAGAAGTTGGAACGGTTGACGGGACACCCAGAATGAAGGGGACAGCCTTTGCGATGATGCTGATGAGCCCACGTGGCTGTCCAGGAACCATTTCCTCTTGGCTTTGGGGGAAAGGCTCTGTGCCATTGGGCCACCTCCCCAGGGTCACTGGGCAGCAGCTGACCTGAGCACGGTCATGGACCCAGACACGTTGACTCTGAGAGCTGGGGCAGCACGAGGCGAAAAAGTCCCCAAAGACGAGCCTTCATTCTCTTCTGCTTGGGCACTTCCTGTGAGCTGACCATCCTGCCCTGGTGCGGGGCAGGCCTTGTTACGTTTATTCCTCTTCTGATAACATCTTGGTTTTTTCCCATCCTTCTTGTTGGGCAAGATCTCTGCTTGTAGCAAAATGCCATCATTATATTTCTGTAGAAATGATGTGTGCATTTAGAAATTCAAGCAATAGTGCAAAATTTAAAATCACCCCAAATCCCCCACCCAGAAAGCACCTTTATGAATATTTAGTGAATATTCTTACAGAAATCTCTCAGTAAATACTTAAATGTAGGTAAAATTAAGTATACCAAAACGAGATACCACAATCCTACTTGTAATTTTTAATTTTATTTTAAAACTTTGTTTTTAAGTATGGCATACATACAGAAAAGGGAAAAAAATCAAAACTGTAAATGCAACAGATTATCCCAAGATGAATACATCTGTGTAACTTCCGCTTAGGTCAAGAAATAGAATCAGCATTCACAGAGCTCCACTCCTGCTTCCCCCATAAGAGTCCTCCTAATCGCTGTTCTCTCCTTCTTCCCCCAAGTACCACTGTCCTGACTTCTAACATCATAGCTTAGTTTTGCCTTTTCTCTTTAACTTTTTTTTTTTTTGGCCACACCTCACGGCATGCGGGATCTTAGTTTCCTGTCCAGGGATCGAACCCGTGTCCCCTGCAGTGGAAGCGCAGAGTCCTAACCACTGGACCACCAGGGAAGTTCCTCTTTTTAACTTTTTTATGAAAGAAATCATTTGTTCAGCATTACTTTGTTTCTGGCTTCTTTGGCTCAAAATTATGCTTGTGAGGGACTTCCCTGGTGGCGCAGTGGTTAAGAATCCACCTGCCAATGCAGGAGACATGGGTTCGATCCCTGGTCCGGGAAGATCCCACATGCTGCGGAGCAACTAAGCCCGTGCGCCACAACTACTGAGCCCACGAGCCACAACTACTGAAGCCTGCACGCCTAGAGCCTGTGCTCCACAACAAAGAGTAGCCCCCGCTCGCCGCAGCTAGAGAAAGCCTGTGTGCAGCAATGAAGACCCAATGAGCCAAAAGTAAATAAATTAATTAATTAAAAAAATTATGCTTGTGAAATTCATCAACATCAAGGTATGTCTCTGTAGCTGGTTTTCATGGCTGTCTAGTATTCCGTTGTATTACACAAATCATTCAGTTGTCTGTGGACACTTGTGTATTTCAGTTTGGGACTGTTATAAATAATGCTGCTCTAGATATTCCTGTCCATGTTTCGGCCTGTGTGTACACACTTTTTAAAAAAAAAAATATATATATATATTTTTTTATTTTTGGCTGCGTCGGGTCTTAGTTGTCACACACAGGGTCTTAGTTGTCACACACAGGGTCTTCGTTGTGGCTCGCGGGCTTCTCTCTAGTTGTGGCGTGCAGGCTTAGTTTCCCCATACATAGCATGTGGGATCTCAGTTCCCCGACCGGGGATCGAACCCACCTCCCCTGCATTGGAAGGTGGATTCTTAACCGCTGGACCGCCAGGGAGGCCACCGTGTGTGCACACTTGTGTTAGATATTCCCAGGAGTGGAGTTGTTGGGTCATGGAGCACGCACGCTCCACTTTAGTCAGAAAGGCCACTTTTCCAAGGCAGTGGCATCCGTTCAACCTTTACGGACAGTGCACGAGGGTTCTAGGACCCCCAGCCTTGTTTGACCTCAACGTGGCTTGGTGTCCTTTCTTCATTTTAGCTATTCTGGGAGTAAAGTAGTAGCTCGTGTGGTTTTAATTTGCATTTTACTGAAGACTGATGAGGTTGAGTGCCTCTCCGTGCATTTATTGCCTGTTCGCGTGTCTGTTTTGTGAAGTGCCTGTCTGAGTCTTCTGCCCAGTTTTCCTGCTGGGCTGTCGGCCTGCTTCTCACTAACGTGTTAGGATGGTGTTGTAGATACTGCCTCACGCTCTGTGTGAGATACTTTCACTCTCTTAATGCTGCTCCATGACGGTAAGCACAGCCATCCTATTTTAATTCATTCATTAATTAGGCTGTACCAGGTCTTAGTTGCGGCACGCAGGATCTAGTTCCCTGACCCAGGATCGAACCCGGGCCCTCTGCATTGGGAGCGCAGAGTCTTAACCACTGGACCGCCAGGGATGTCCCCAAACATCCTCTTTTAAACATTAAATATTGAGTCACTGTACTTCAATTTAACAGAAAAAAAACGGAAGTAAAATGGAAGGAATTGCTGAATTTCAGATAGATCTTTCCTCACCATAAAAAATACTGGTTTCTAAAATAAAGCTGCTAGAATTAAGACAAGGGCTACGGAAAGCGTTAATAGGCAGCGGTTACTTTTGTCTGTCTGTTTGCTTTGGCTGCACCACGAGGCATGAGGGATTCTAGGTCCCCGACCAGGGACTCCGCCCCTGCACTGGAAGCTCGGAGTCTTAACCGCTGGACTGCCGGGGAAGTCCCAGCATTTATTTTAAAATAGCTTTGTTATAACTTTGGATAGTATCTACCAATGCCGTGATTTGAAGAAGGAGATTAACTTCTCACGTGTCCTTTCCTCCTCTCTCCCAACCTCCTGAGTTTGCCAGATTTATGCCGTCGAGGTTTACGTTTTATTCTGAAACCACACTTTCTACCGTGGAACAGTCTTCACTCTTTGTTTACGTGGAGTCATCCTCTTTGCCAGTCTTTTTACCGTGGCCCCTCCCTCCCTTAGTTTTCTATTTTGATTCAGCTCTTGGTTGTTTACACTTCATTTTCAGTGACATTTTTAACTGCCCTCAAGTGCCGATTTCTTCTGATGCTGGAAAACGGCTGCTACCTTCAAACTCGAAGGACTAGGTGGCGAAGCCGTGACCCGAGTACGTCCTGCAGCGTCTGCCCACCAGCGCGGGGCTCAGCCTGCCCGCCTCTGCGAGGGCTTTGAAGGCTGTGTAGGAAAACGGTCCCGCGGATCGCTGGCCCTCGGGCACCCGTCAGGCTCCAGGCAGCAGCCCTTCCGTGTCGCTGGGAGCGGGCTGCTTTGTTCCTATGGGAACGCAGGCGTCTGGGCGGGGCAGGGGGACCACAGGGGCCGAGGAGGAAGACTACGGCTGCTTCTCCTTCCACAAACATTTACAAACGAGGAGGTTCCACCACGGAACAACCGTCAGAGTCCCGCTTCTTGTGCGGAGTGCTCTGGAGGGCCTCCGGCAGGCTGGAGGGACCACGCCGGACGGCGCTCCGTCTCCCATCCAGCCCTGGTCCCTCCTCCACCTTCCTCTTCCCACCCGTGAGGCCCTGGGCGCTCGGGTGAAAGCGGGGCAGGCTCTTCCTCAGCATCTCAAGGCCCTTTGCGGGACGCCCTTCCCCAGCATCACCCCCTTACTGGGCGTGCCCTGCCCTCCCTGCCCTCCCTGCCCAATTCAGTCAGTAACTGCTGAGCGCAGGTTAGCTGTGGCTCTCACGGCGAAGCAGGGGATCCGCGGGCGGGTGTGGGCAGGCACATCCAACACACCCGGCCCGGAGTCCGGGCCCTGCAACGTCGTCGCAACAGCACAAATTTTCTACCTATTCAGCACAGCCGGGGAGGAAGCACCGGTTTTGCCCTAAGCCCTGAAATTACCTTTGTCAGAGCAGAAGCCAGAGAACTGACGTGACCTGAGAGGCTTAGGAAATTCCAGCTAAAGGAGAGGTCGTGAGCCTTCCTATGGGAAGAAAAGGAAGCATTTTTCCTCCAAAAATAAGGAAGCCGGCAAGCTTTTACCAACACGAGCACGTGCACACTGCCTTACGCCCCTCGGTGTTCATCCTGTCTTTGCAGGGCGGCTGATTCTCCTGTGAGCCCTGGACTCACCGCCCACCGTGGAGGCTGCCCTCTGGGCATCTGGGGACTCGCGCTTGCGGAGACGCAGCCTCGTTTCTTTGGCGTCAGTCTCTCTCATCTTCTCTGTGAGATCTGAATCCTGGCAGAGGGGGCAGTTGTCTTTCAGAAGCTAAGATGTCAGCTCTGCATTTCTCTACCTCTGCTCTGCTCTTCACTAAATGGGGCCCCATCCCTTTATGGCACATTCTCCGTTTTCCGAGGCAAACACTCCGTTTTGCGGACGGCCTTTGCGCACGCCCTTCTCATCGGCACCCGCACTCCTCCGTCGGGAGCTCTCCCGGGCGGCAGCCCCTCTGGGCACCTTCCCTGACTCGTCCCTCACCTGCGCTGCAGGATGGCCCACAGGACGGCAGGCCCTCACCACCCCAACACCTGGATGCAGCACTCAGGTCCCGTCACCCAGCTTTCAGACTGCACCCGGGCCCCGCCCGAGCTTTCTCTGAATCGGTCGTCTCAAGGTCAAGCCTAGCCGGTTTCCAGCCTCGGCCCCGCGGTCTGCTCTTTCTCTCCGAGATGTGGCTCATCCTTCACCTCTGCCCTGATGTCAGCATGTAAGAGTCAAGGCCTGTCCTCTCCACGGTAACAGCGAACCGAATTCTGCCAGGAGCAGCAGAAAGTTTCCTGAAGGTTTATGGGTCACAGGAAGTGCTTTTAAAAGCAAAGCACTTAGATCCACATGGCTCTTGAGCTGGGCCTCAGCCAGGACTTCCGCAGCTGAATCCCTGTCCTCCCTCCCGTCTCTTCTCCTCTTTTCCACAAACTCCCTCCCACCCCTGGACTGTTCCCCAGGCAGCCTCCATGCCCTCGTGCGCCAAATCCTGACCCAGAAGTTTTACCAAGTCATTTTCGCAGATAAAGTCAGTTTCCTCCCAATGAAGAACTCTGGTGTCAGCTGTGTAGATGAAGCAGCTTTTATTTCCTTACCAGAGCAACTGCTGCTCTATCGTTTCTGTGTCTCCCTCCAAAACCAGGCTGGGCTCTCCTCTTTCGATCCATGCGTCCCCAGAACCTGGCAGGGGGACTCGTAAGCACCCAGTAAGTCCAGCTGCTGAGAGACACAGAATGGCTGACCAGAGGACAGCCTCAGGGGATGCACCGCGGGGTTCCTGTCCAGCAGGAGCCTGCGGCTGGGGATGAGGGGCTTTGGGGGGATGTGCAGCGTTGCCTAGCAACAGTTCCTCACTCTCCTGTCACTCAGAACGTACAGACCAAACGATTCTTAGGGCAAGACTAGCTCTTTGGTCTCACTTAAAAATAGGTACGATCTTTCCTTTTGTCTCCGCTCAAAATCCATAATTCTTAAAGGACCCCAAGGGTGAAAAGTATTGAGGACCTCAGATATTCACACCCAAGAATCTACTTCATCAGAGGGTTAACTGTGTCAGAGGATACTGGGAGGCCATCCAGGGGCCCACAGCCTATCTTCCGCTACCTGAGGGACAAATCCCGCCCGTGGTGGCGGGTGTGCTCCGGCCTGGAGTTGAACCGAGTGCTCACGTGGTCTGGCCTGGACCGGGACAGAAATGCCTTCTGGACGGGCTTACGCAGCCCAGGAAGAAAACTTCCAGAACCTTCCTGCGAACTTAAGTTCCTTGAAGATTTGCATCGAAAATGTTGCACATGAGTCAAATAGTAGTAAGGAATGACCGGATTTCCCTGGTGCCGGAGACACAGTAAACACTTGGTTTTTCCTTTTCCTCTTTCCTTTGGGCTCCCAAGGGAGCCTGGACTCAGGCTGCGGAGTGGGGCCCAAGGGGCTCTGTGAGCTTGTGGGTGCAGGGAAAGCCCCGCTGCCCCGTAGCTCTGGAGTTGCAACCCACCGAGAGTGGCACCCCCAGGTGGATCCAGCACACAGTAAGAGCACAGCCTGTGAATAAACCTGGAACCTTCCACCACTCAGCTCTCAGCCAGCAGCTGCTGAGTGCCCTCCCTTTGCTGACCCGGGAGTGACAAAGGCAGAGGTCCTCCCACACTCGGTCTGGTCGGCCGCACAGCCTCCGTGGCCGGCCTGTTCTGGAAACTGGCTCATTGCCCCAAGGGAAGTACAAGGGCAGGTTCAGTGACACAGCACTTTCATCAGCGAATCAACACATAACCTTGTTTTGTGCGCTTCTGTTTAATTCACACTTTTAAATTAATTAATTTTTGGCCGTGTTGGGTCTTCGTTGCTGCACGCGGGCTTTCTCTAGTCGCGGTGAGCGGGGGCTGCTCTTCGTTGCAGTGCGCAGGCTTCTCATTGCGGTGGCTCCTCTTGTTGCGGAGCACAGGCTCTAGGTGTGTCAGCTTCGGTAGTTGTGGCACGTGGCCTTCCGTAGTTGTGGCTCGCGGGCTCTAGAGCGCAGGATCAGTAGTTGTGGCGTATGGGCTTAGTTGCTCTGTGGCATGTGGGATCTTCCTGAACCAGGGATCAAACCCATGTCCCCTGCATTGGCAGGTGGATTCTTAACCATGGCGCCACCAGGGAAGTCCCTGTGCTTCTGTTTAAAGACACCTTATTTAATATAAATTGTTGATTCATTAACACTGAACTCTCAGTGACAGCCCCGTAACTCGGGCCTGAAGGAGACTCATCCCACACGTGCATCTTCTCCCTGCAGTGCATCCCAGCCTTCCTGCCCTTAGAAGCCCCAGACAGCACCCCAGCAGCATGCTTGGGGCCGTTTCCAACAGCATGAAATGTTAAAAACATGTGGAAACTAAATAGGCCACAGAAAGGGCACTTGCTGACAGTGCGACATGAAACAAAGTAGAGCCCTGTTTGTTTGACCTCTGCTGGGAACGTGCAGGCAGGTGACAGATTTCTCTCCACTCTGAGCATGTGGACAAATGCCCACGAACGCATGGTGAGCGTTGATTCTGGGTTACAAATTGGTTTTGGAGTGAATTCAAAATACAAATTGGTGAATTCACAAATACAGAATCTGTGAACAACAGGATCGACTGTGTATGTATGTACGGATGTATGTGGCATATCTATCAAAGTGGGACATCTACGCATGGGTACATGTGACAACCGTATGCATGTGTTTGTCTTTAAAAAGTAAAGCTTACACTCTTTGTACCACCCACCTCACGATGAGGAGGCATGGCCCTAAAGGTGGCCTCCATCAGCTGATTGGAGCAAAGTTCTGGTTACTTGGTTTTCCCAGAGAAATTTCCAAATCTAACCGTCCCACACCATCTCAATCAGACTAACCCTGCTTGTATCCTGACTTAGTGAAACAGAATCAGGTTTCACTAAGTCCTAGAGCCCAGGAGTGTGAAGGCAGATTTTACAGTTTTCAAAGTTCACAGTTTGAGAATCACCTGTGAAGGTTCCCAGACAGTGGGAGACGTCAGCCTGGAAACTTTGTCTGACCCCGGGGGCAAGAGGAAAGCCACAGCCCTTCCTCACCACTCCCAATTTGTGAGCAGATGAAACCAGTCTGAATTTGGCTCCGGGAGACAAGAATGTCGTAGGACTGGGAAGACAGCCGCAGCTGCATTTGGAGCTGGGTGACCTGTGTCACACACAGGTGCTAACATTCACTTCCCTAAGGAACTGGGCCAATTGTCTGACGTGGGCATAGTCTAAGAAGACACGGGCCTTTAAGACACACTGAAAATTGTTTTTCATTCATCAACTTTACTACACTTGACCTACCAAAGTGACAATTATTTAAAACCTGTTTTAAAGAGTTCTCCAGACGTTTATTTTAAAGTGTAATGTAAAAAACTGTATAAAGAACTAGATTTTGGGCTTCCCTGGTGGCGCAGTGGTTGGGGGTCCGCCTGCCGGTGCAGGGGACTTGGGTTCGTGCCCCGGTCCGGGGGAATCCCACGTGCCGCGGAGCGGCTGGGCCCGTGAGCTGTGGCCGCTGGGCCTGTGCGTCCGGAGCCTGTGCTCCGCAACGGGAGAGGCCACAGCAGTGAGAGGCCCACGTACCGCAAAAAAAAAAAAAAACAAAACTAGATTTTATAATGGATTTGTGAATAAAATAATACCCAAGGTTGTTGCACTGAATAAATACCTTTCTGATAGTTATATACACAAATATGCAACTATGTGAACTTTAATTAGCAGCTCTCTTCTTTTTTGTTTTTCACTGGCTTTTTTTTTTTTTTTTTTTTGTGGTGCACGGGCCTCTCACTGTTGTGGCCTCTCCCGTTGCGGAGCACAGGCTCCGGACGCACAGGCTCAGCGGCCATGGCTCACGGGCCCAGCCGCTCTGCAGCATGTGGGATCCTCCCGGACCGGGGCACGAACCCGTGTCCCCTGCATCGGCAGGCGGACTCTCAACCACTGCGCCACCAGGGAAGCCCTTCACTGGCTTTTTACTTGGTGCTTTTACTTGTGTTGCACTGATGGTGTGTGTTCTGTGAACAAAGTAAATTAACAAGTTTTAACAGTATGAGTACTAGGATCTTACTTTTGCCAACTATGACAGAAGAATACTGTAACCTTGAAAGGCATCCAAACAGTTTTACAGACCTAATTCTATAAAACTCAGGTTGAAGAAACCCAGAGAGCAAGCTTCTAAAAAGTCTTGAGTATATGTATACGTTTGACACAAGTGCCCTGAGCTCCAAACCATCATTATGTCAACGTGGCATAAGCGGGGCGGCACGTTCTTCACCCTTCAGTACGTTCACCCCAAGTCAAATGCAAGAGCAGCATTAGTAATGACCACACTAGGAGCAACCGGGGCATCTGCTGACGGTGGAGCGGGCACGAGTGCTGGGACACCCACGCAGCAGGGACCGCACAGCCCTCGGGTCAGGAAAGAGACACCCTGTGGAGCTCCGTTTGCATGACACGGGGGAGAGGGGGACAGGCAAGCCTGTGATGTTACAGGCCAGGTGGGGTCCCCTCGAGGGCCACTGAAGACAGGGAAGGAGAGACAGGAGGGTCTCCGAGTTTTTGGGCGTTTGATCCTGTGCTGCTTGTCCATGTGTCTGTACCTCGTGAAAACTTTAGTTGTGTGCTTACTTATGCACTTTACGCAGTTAGTATTACATTTTTAAAAATTTTATTTTATTTATTTTTGGCTGCATTGGGTCTTTGTTGCTGTGCTTTGGCTTTCTCTAGATGCAGCGAGCAGGGGCTACTCATCGTTGTGGTGCACGGGCTTCTCATTGCAGTGGCTTCTCTTGTTGCGGAGCATAGGCCCCAGGCACGCGGGCTTCAGCAGCTGTGGCATGCGGGCTCAGTAGTTGTGGTTTGCGGGCTCTAGAGCACAGGCTCAGTAGATGTGGCGCACGGGCTTAGTTGCTCCACGGCATGTGGGATCTTCCTGGCCCAGGGCTCGAACCCGCGTCCCCTGCATTGGCAGGCGGATTCTTAACCACTGCGCCACCAGGGAAGCCCGTGTATTACATCTTATAAAAATTTACTCAGAAAAGAAAGGCAGGGCTGTGAAGAAGTGTGTGGCTGGAAGCAGGGATCGATGTCAAAGATGGAGAAAAATCAAGTGGCATTAAAGAGGAAGGGAAGTCAAGGACTGTTCACTGTGACAATTTTGAAAGATGAAACCCAGAAACTCTGGAACTCATAGAGGCTGACCTGGAGAGTCACAGCCAGGGTGCATGGCCCTGGCGCCCCAGAGTGACCGCAGGGGCCCCGCCGTCCTCCATCATGTGCTTGGGGAGGCTCGTATGGCTGTGGTCTGCTTCCCAGGGACGCGTCTTCCTTTGTTTGGCCATCAGAGGTTCACGGAGCTCTTCCTCCTTACTCCTTCCATCCACCTCAAGCCCGGTGGAGACAAGACATCCCTGGGGGGATGATCTCTTCTGTTCTGTGAGCAGAGATGGCCTTTTTCCCAGTGCTCCCCAGACCTGCCTGTCCTGGGTCTTAGGATCACCAAGGTGCTTGCCAAAAACATACTCCCAAGGCCGTTTCCTGGAGACTCTGATTTGGTTGGTCTGGGGTGGGATCCAGGACCCCAGGCTCTTCTTCCAATCAGACAAGTTTAGGAAACAGTGCTGGTGCAAAGGACATTCTTTGGAAAAGAATAAACACATTACTGTAAATAGTGAGATGACGTTTTGAAAATCGTCCAAGATATTGTAATGATTTTACAATTTCCTGTAGGGGAAAAGGAGAAGGGGAGTCCTGCCAATGCATGCAGCAGTAAAGTTGCTACATAAAAATACAGGCTGCCCAGTTAAACTTGAATTTCAGAGGAACGATGAATAATATTTTAGTAAGGTATGCATGAGATGTTCTTAGACTGTTTATCTGAAATTCAGACTTAGCTGGATGCTCGGTATTGTTATTCGCTAGATCTGACCACCATCCAGGAGAGGGTTGAGGACCCCGAGGATGTTTGCTGGGGCCATTGCAGAAGGGAACCGGCAGGTTGGGTGGGGTCAGAGGGGCAGTCAGAGGCTCGTATGATAATGGGAACATTGACTGACTGTTATGTAAGCACTTCACATTATATAGTGGATTTACCGCTTCCCCTAACCTATGATGTTAGGTTTATCCTTATCCCCCTTTTACAGATGGGAAACGGGGCAGATAGCTGTAACTTGGTCCAAATCGCGGCAGTGAGGAATCCAGGCAGTGTGATCCGTGCCCTTGGACCAGCTGCCAGCCTGGCCGCCACCAGGGAGAGGCCAGGGTTCTCAGAAATGGGTTTCTCCACTGTGCGTGGTCCCTGCCCCAGCCCCGTCCGTCCTGTGTTTGGCTAATACTGACTGTGTACCTGCCGTGTGCTGGCCCAGGGCTCACAGTGGTGGGGCAGGGGTGCTGGTTCTAGAACTTCGTCAGAGATTCTGATCCCTGAATTCCGCCCCCTCCGTGGAAGGTGAGGCCCCACTGGTCTGGCTCCTCTCCCCCAGGATCCTTCTCAAACCTCCGGCTGCCTTGCGCAGGGCTGGCCACCCTCCCGTCGGCTCGCACTGTGTCTCATCCGTGTGTGCTTCTGCGACCGACCTGACAACTCAGCAGCACTCGGTCAGGGAAGCAAGCGGCGTCGGCCAGCCCCCTCCCGCCGGCAGTCTGAGGACTGAGGAGGCTCCCTGGAGCCCACTGAAGACCTCACAGTGGGCGTCAGTTTGGCACAGAGGCATATCTGGGAGGACTTGGCGCCCAGCAGGACACTAACCATCCCCGGGAAGACTTTCCACCTTTTCGGAAACGCGAGACATCCTCCTGGCAGCGGGGGTCTTCCCAGTTTCATCCCTGCCTTTACAGAGACTGGTCTTCCTTCACCCTCCCTCCCTCGAGCCCCACCCAGGCAGCGAATGAAGGCACAGCATTAAAACATGACTCTTACAGGATCGTAATGAAGGAAACACAAATCACAGCCGTGGGACTGTTTTTCACGCGTCAGGCTGACGAGCATGTACCAGAAGTGAGGCCCGGCAGTGCTGGTGGTGATTTGAGGGACAGGTACTCTCACACCCCGGGAGAGGGTGACTCGGAACACATTATTGGAGGGCCTTTTGCTAACATCTATGAAAAGTAAAAGTGCACGCACCCTTTGACCCAGGTCTCTTGGAGGAAGTCACCATACGGCATAACCCAAAATACCTGCCTAAGGGTGTTTACTGCAGCACTAGGTGTGACAGTAAAACAGCAGAAACGATAAACCTCCGTGTCTGTCAATGTGGGAATGGTTCAATAGTCTGTAGTTTCTTTGCAAAATCAAATTCCACTTAAGTATTAAAAGGAATGAGCTAGAAAGCTCCCCAAAACACCTTCCTTCTTTTCTGCATCTGCCCTTGAGGAATTCATCCCACAGTCACCATAATTACAACGTTCTGGTCACGGTGCTGGGGAAGAAGCAGTTAATCCCAAGAGCCGCAAAAGCAGACACGGGGAAAGTCAAGGAAGGTTTAGAGAAACGTGAAAACTGTGGAAACTGAGAGAAGTGAGGTGGCGGATGGAGGTGGGTGAGGGGACTGCAAGATCCATTTTGAGTGGGAGAAACTTGAATATGGAAAAGCCACAGGGCAGAATTCAGCTGCAGTGTGCCATTAAGTTAAAAACAATAGCCACAAATGTGTGTATACACACGTGTCTGTAGAGTGTAATAGGGCATGTATAGTTTGATCCCATTTGTGTAAAAGTTTAGAGGCTAGTCATGATGGTATATGCATAAACATCTTCTGGAAGGACACGTAAGAAATTATTAATATTGGTAACCATTGTTAATTATTATTTTTTTGTTTGTTTTTTTTTGCGGTACGCGGGCCTCTCACAGTTGTGGCCTCTCCCGTTGCGGAGCACAGGCTCCGGATGCGCAGGCTCAGCGGCCGTGGCTCACGGGCCCACCTGCTCTGCGGCATGTGGGATCTTCCCGGCCCGGGGCACGAACCCGTGTCCCCGGCATTGGCAGGCGGACTCTCAACCACTGCGCCACCAGGGAAGCCCCATTGTCAATTATTAATAGTGGTAACAATTATTATCTTTGGGGAGAGCTGTTGGGGTGGAAGAGAGGTGTGATTTTTCTTTTTATTTCATACTTCTGCACTCTCTTCTTCCTCCCCCAATCAAAATTCTAATTTTCAGGGTGATTGATGTCATCTTAGTAGGACGAGGAAAGCAATTCTAGTGAAAGGAATCCAAGGAACCCAAGCTAAGAAGTAAAGTGTAAATAACCCCCACTCACCCCAGTAAACTGTGCTGAATCCCAAAGCAGGGGGAATTTTGGGAATGTGGCCCATCCCTCCTCTTCCTGGGTGCTGGTGTCACTGTGACTTGTGCCCAGATGAGCATCCAAATAATCCGGGGTCACCTGCAGGGTGAGGTTACCTGGGGACCTTCAAAACCACTAATGAGCTGTTACCACACCTGATCAGGTAAACCCATGGGTGGGGCCCAGGTGTCACCATTTTGAACACGACTCTCAACCCAGCTGCCTGTGAGAATCACTTAGGGAGGGAGAAATGTTAACATCTGTATCAGTCTGCTCGGGAGGCTGTAACAAAATACCACAGATTGGGTGGCTTAGAAACAGAAACTTATTTTCTCATGATTCTGGAGGCTGGAAGTCCCAAGATCAAGGTGTGGGCCGGGTCGGTTCCTTCTGTGGCCCCTCTCCTCGGTTTGTAGACGGCCGTCCTCTCCCTGCGTCTTCAAATGGTCCTCCCTCTGTGTGTCTGTGTCCTAATCTCCTCCTCGTATGAGGACCCCGGTTTTACCGGATTACATTCTGCCCTAAAAACCTCACTTAACTTGGTCACCTCTTTAAAGGCTCCATCTCCAAATACAGTCACATCCTGAGGTCCTGGGGGTCAGCTTTGACATATGAATGTTCGGGGACACAGTTCAGCCCATAACACCGTCCGAACTGCATCCTAGGCCGGCTAAGTCAGAATCTCTGGAGGTGGACATGAGTGTGTTTTCAACCACAGGTGATTCTGATGTGTAGCTGAGGCTGAGGTACGCTGACCCACAGGGTGACAGGGTGACAGGCACAGGAGGTGGGCTCAAGGGACCAGCAGGCAACCGCACTTTGTAACCGGCAGGTGCGTCCCCAGCGAGAGCCTGGATGGTGCTGTTTAGCGTGGCCGTCGGAATCGAGGGGCTATAGCTGTCCCCCCACCAACTGCGTCTTTAACTCCATTTTGTCATCTCCTCCCAGCTTGGAATTCAGTCTTGGAGGAGCTCAGTGAAGCGTGCTCTTAATCAGAGTTACCAGATCGAATTCCCTGAGGCCAGAGTGATCAAAATATAAGTGAGTTTCAGATAAGCTAATGACATCACTGAAAAGAGCCAGGGCACGTGACAAGTCCAGAGAGTTGACTTCCAGAAGCGAGGTGAGTTGACTTCCATACCCCAGGCAGCGTGCCCCTGCCCCGTCCCATTGCTGCCGAGCCCCATGGACCTGTCCATGTGAGGATGTAGTGCCAGGAATCGGGGCAGAGGCTGATGAGGTGAGACGGACCCTCCCAGCGCAGAGGTGGTGATGCCATCGCTTCCGGGAGGTAAACCAGCCCCAGAACTGCTCCACCTTTGAACTTGTAGTTAGAGGACGTAAGACATTTCTTAGGGTTTAAACTGTTGACCTGGGATCTTCTGTTTCTTGCAGTCCAGAGCGTCCTAGCCTGACACAGCTAATTACTGCCAGGTAGTGGTTCTCAGTTACAGCGGCTGAAAATTACACCCACTTGGTAGCTGTGAAGAAAACAGAACAAAACAAAATCCCACTGGTTTCTGAGTTCCACTTCCAGAGATCCTGATTTAATTGGTCTGGAGGGAAGTAAAGGCACTGGGAATTTGAAAGGTGGGATGGGGCTGAGAACCACTACGCGAACGTCAGGAAATTTATACGAATGGGGATCCAGAAGCTGCCTCGGAAACTCTCAAGCCAAAAGCTGAGCAAAGATGGGGTGAAACAGAAGGTGGGCCTGTGCCTCTTGTCCTGGGCTGCTGTCAGGGCCGAACAGGAACAGCTTACGCCCGTGCAGTGGGCAGTCCACAGGGAGCTGCCACAGAGCTGCCTAGGGCAGGTGTGGACCCAGGATCTGGATAAAAATGACCTCATTTCCTCATCAGTCGGAAGAGCCAGTGTGTGTGGTCTGCGTGTGCATATGTGTGATACACATGTGCATATGTGTGCTGTATGCGTGTGCTGGTGATGGCGAGATGGGGTTTGCACTTTATTTGGAACTGGGGAAGCACAGGCTTTCGGGAAGGAAAACCAGAGGGCATTGAAGGCGCGACCGTGGTGTGAGCCTGCACCAAGCCTGACCCCAGGTGGCTGGTGTGGGATTGTGTGTGCGTGGAGGGGCACTGAGGTCTCCCCCAGCTCGGGAGTGAGGTGGGCTCCGCTCCTAACTCTGAGACCATGGGATGGCTATGTGCCATCTGCAGACACAGCAGGGATGGGGACACACAATGGGACCTTGGGGACAGGAAAAACCAACATCCCAGAAACAGCTCTGGCGCTGTGTGGTGGGAGTGGAATTTTCACCGTCAGTCTAGACGGTGGCCATTGCTGTCAGTGGGATGTCGACCTGTAGGTCAGAGGCGGGTCATCATCGGGAGGACCTGGTCGTCTCATTTCCTTGGCAGGCTGCCTCTAAGGATTTTGACCAGGACAGATCACCCTTTCCTTTATTTTCCTAGTTAGATAAGAAGCAAACAGTGCTTTCTCTTTAAATATCCCTTTAAGGGTTGCCCACGGGATGGCCTGGGTGAGGACGGCCAAGGCTGACTTGGATGGTGATGAGCAGGAAGGGGAGATGAAGTCATTTGATTGTTGGAAAAGTCCTGAGTGGGAGGCTGGTAAAGCGTGGAATAACATCGTCCCTGCCCTCAGAGAGCTCATAACTCATTAGGGAAAGCGGACTGAGATGGAGAAGGGTACCAGGAGTGGTTAGAGGTCCAGCTGTGTGACCCTCAGAACAAAACCCCTGAGCTGGGAGGCCTGGAGGGGGAAGCTCCTTGCTGAGCAGGCCCCATGGGGGGGGGGTGACAGGTGCAGGGCCTGGGCCAGGGGTGGGGCGGGGGTGAGCTGGGGCCGGGGAGGACAGCGGGCGGACAGCCAGCAGGGCCACGGGTGGTGCGGTGGGCGTGGGGTGGCCGGGATGCGGGAGGGCCTCAGGGAAGGTCAGAAACCAGCTCACACACCCAAGGCCAGGCAGCCCCTCCCTCCTCTGTGTCAGCCTGACCTGCAGAGTCAACATCGCTTCCAGAACATTGACCTGGTCACCTCTGTGTCCTGTTAGGCTGTTGGCCTCGAGCCCTGCAGTCGGTGACCGTCCTGCCAAAGTGCCGGCAGATTGAGCAAATGCACGGCTTGCGAGGCAGAACTCGGCTGGCTGGCGTCCAGCTGAGCTGGCCGGGCTACCCCCAGGACCCTCCGGCTCCTGTCCACGACCTGACCCCTGGGGGACCCTGCTGGGGACCACAATGGCCCTTTCCCTCTGAGTAGAGACCATGTCGTGTTCTTCTCTGTGTCTCTTCGGGATAAGCGCCAGGCCCATGGGGTTAAATTCAGTAACCTTTCACTTCCCCCAACTTTATTAGAGACAAAACTATACATATTTTTAATACTTTAATTTTTTGAATAGGTAAATATATACATGAACAAAATTGTAAAGTTACAGTTTTGGGGAGAAAGAGAAAAGCAGGTTTCCCTCTCTCCTCGGCTTTTCCTTCCTCCTAGTTCCCTCAGGCAACTGCTACTAGGCTTCCTGGGAACCCTACGAGAAACATCCGTGTTTATGGGCTTCTGTGAACACGTATTTTTCTCGCTAACGGCATGACGCTCAGCACGTTGCTTCTGTCACTTACCAGACACCCTGCGGCTTTTCTGTACCAGCGCACCTAGTCCTGCTGCTTTCTTTTTGACAGCTGTGCGCTGGTCCACGTGCAGAGGCACGGGATCTATTCAACCAGGTGACCACTGGTGAGCCTGTAGGGCAGATGACGTCACACTGAATAGCTTTTAAGACATAGTTTTGTACCTGCACCAGTGAAGGATAATCACGGAAGAGAAGTCCTGGGCCTCAGGATGTGTCTCTTTCAGATTTGGGCGGTTAGTGCTGCATTGCCTTTGTAGAGGCCACACCAAGTTACGTGTAGTTTTCAGAAGCCGGGCAGGGTTTTTGGTCTTACCAGGCCCCCATAGCGCTCTGCTCGGGCTGTGGGGGTGGGACCCCTGAAAGCCCCTGTGGCTCGACAGGCTGGCCCTCTGGCGGGACGCCCCTCCCCCACCCCGGAGATCAGCAGTCGCACGTCGATGGGTCCCAGGGGCCTGTCAGGCTAGGCGCCTGGGCGCTGGGTTCTGGTCTGTTTGTGGGAAGGGTCATCTCAGGGTCACAGAACAGGGGGAAACGGTTCCCAGGGCCAGGAAGGGACGGTGAAGGAGGGAGGAGGATGGGAGAGGGGTGACGGGTGCTGGCCAGCGGCGGGGGGCGGCGGGGGGAACTCTGGAGAGCAGATCAGGTCTGGGGCCGGGGAAGCCTAAACCATGGGGGGAATTTGGCGTTTTAAAATTCCTGAAGAAATATCACAGAAGAGTAATTTTTTAGAGGGATTCATGGTTAATTTTGTGAATTTTGGGATTTCCTTGTCTCCCAGCCTCTGGCCTTCACATCTCAATACTTGTTTTTCGATGGTTTCACCAGTTTTGCTCAGTCCCGTGGTAACTGGGTGTCTGTCTCAGGGCTTTTGCAGTGTTAGAGGCAGCCTGTGAGAAGGGTTCCAGGGGCCCTGGATTTTTGCTAGAGCAAGTCAAGGCCCTGAACCAGTGACCTCCGGACGGTTGTGAGGAGACAGAATGGCTTTTTAGGAGCAATCCAGCGTCAAGCGCAAATCTTATTAAGCGAACCGGTTTCGGTGCTTAAATGTAAACACACCCACAGGTGATGCCGATAAGCCTGCTTCGTTTCTAACCTGAAACCTGCTGGTTTGAACAGGAAAGAGCTTGTACCGGGGCTGTGCCTGTGTGAATAAAATTGCTCACAGGCTCCTCAGTGTTTGGCAGCAGACGGCTACTCTTTATTTATTTATTTAATTTTATTTTTTTAGCATCTTTATTGGAGTATAATTGCTTTACAATGGTGTGTTAGTTTCAGCTTTATAACAAAGTGAATCTGTTATACATATGCATATGTTCCCATATCCCTTCCCTCTTGCGTCTCCCTCCCTCCCACTCTCCCTATCCCACCCCTCTAGGTGGTCACAAAGCACCAAACTGATCTCCCTGTGCTATGCGGCTGCTTCCCACTAGCTATCTACCTTACATTTGGTAGTGTATATATGTCCATGCCTCTCTCTCACTTTGTCCCAGCTTACCCTTCCCCCTCCCCGTATCCTCAAGTTCATTCTCTAGTAGGTCTGCATCTTTATTCCCATCTTGCCCCTAGGTTCTTCTGACCTTCTCTTTTTTCTCTTTTTTAGATTCCATATATATGTGTTAGCATACGGTATTTGTTTTTCTCTTTCTGACTTACTTCACTCTTTATGACAGACTCTAGGTCCATCCACCTCACTACAGATAACTCAATTTCATTTCTTTTTATGGCTGAGTAATATTCCATTGTATATATGTGCCACATCTTCTTTATCTATTCATCTGTTGATGGACACTTAGGTTGCTTCCGTGTCCCGGCTATTGTAAATAGCGCTGCAATGAACATTTTGGTACATGACTCTTTTTGAATTATGGTTTTCTCAGGGTATATGCCCAGTAGTGGGATTGCTGGGTGGTATGGTAGCTCTACTTTTAGTTTTTTAAGGAACCTCCGTACTATTCACTGTGGTGGCTGTATCAATTTACATTCCCACCAACAGTGCAAGAGGGTTCCCTTTTCTCCACATGCTCTCCAGCATTTATTGTTTCTAGATTTTTTGAGGAAACCATAAACAAGACCAAAAGACAACCCTCAGAATGGGAGAAAATATTTGCAAATGAAGCAACTGACAAAGGAATAATCTCCAAAATTTACAAGCAGCCCATGCAGCTCAATAACAAAAAAACAAACAACCCAATCCAAAAATGGGCAGAAGACCTAAAAAGACATTTCTCCAAAGAAGATACACAGACTGCCAACAAACACATGAAAGAATGCTCAACATCATTAATCATTAGAGAAATGCAAATCAAAACTACAATGAGATATCATCTCACGCCGGTCAGAACGGCTACCCCTTAGAAGCAGCCTCCCCTCCTGTCCAAGGACGTGCAGCCTGTGTGCCTGGCCCTCTTTAGGCTCAGCACATGCGCTTAAGTTACTTGCTTGGCTGTTTGTTTACATTGGTGTGGACTCCAGAATGCTTATTTTACAGGCTCACAGTCCAGAATTATCACTATTTACTCGGCTGCTGACATTGGCCCTGCAGGGGTTCCCTCAGGTCGACTACCCCTCCTCACCTTTCCTTTCAGCAGCACATGCTGTTTAGGGTCATCTGGTCGTTTCCTTGACCCATCTGTGGAATCAGCCCCATCTCCAAGAAGCCCTGGTTCCGTCTGGTGGAGAATGGTGTCTCTAAGTGTCTCTAACATTTCTTTTCAAATCCATTTAGGACAAAACTACGGGTTGGAACGTAAATGTAAGCCGTTCATCTTTATCTTGCAGTGCTAGCACTCGGGTCAGCAGGCCCGGAAGAGGGGAAGGGTCAGCAGGAAATCACTCGCGGAGAGATTTTTAAGTAGCTGTAGCATATTTTCAAACCTGCTTTTCATTAGCAGTGACAAAATCCAGCCACACCCTGGACCTGGCGGCATTGCCTCTTCAGTCTCCTGAAAGCCCTCTCTTTCCCCCCTCCCCCATCTCTGCTCCATTCCTAAAAGTATGTTCTTGTACTTACAGGGAAATTTGATCCATATGGGCTGGATCATCTACACGTAACTCATAAAAACTGCTCTTTTATAAGAGTTATCCCACTGCCAAGTGTCTGTGAACAACAATAAAATGTTTTCCCAAGAAAAAGTGACGGCTGAACTCCCAAAATTCACCCTCTCTCCCTGACCCAAAATTTCGTTCAATTTAACCAGCATTTATAAAGTGTCCTAATCTGTATCGGGGACGCACTGGGGTGTAAACATAAAGGCCATCTGGTTCCCGGTCTCCAGGACCGGGAACTAATTCGGCTAATGAGGGAGAGAAATGTGACGATGATAAGACCCTAATGGAGCTGCGGGAGGTCCTGGCGCAGGGACAGAACCTCGGTGGCACCTGAGGCCGGCGATGAGCTAAGGGTGAAGCAGCGAGCGGGCGACTGAGCCCCTCCGAAGCCCGGCCGCCTGGCGTCCGCCTGCGGCTCCCCAGCGGCAGGGCACCCATCCGGGACCGCGCCCTGAGCGCCGTGCGGGAGCTGTGCCGCCCCACCTGGCTCTCCTCCCTTCACCCACCTTCCCCCTTCCTGCCCACGCAGCGACCAGCGGGTTCTCACCAGTGCTTTTGCGACTGTCCCTCCCCAGCTCAGCCTTCGCTTTGCTCTTTGCCCGACTGTTGCACCAGAGCGGGGCCCCTCCCCAGGGCAGACGGCATCCGGTTCTGCAAGTTTTACAATGTTCTGAGCCACCAGCAGTGTCCCGCCGAGCAGAGGCCTGGGGTCTAAGCGTTACAGCAGCTCTGCCAGAAGCCCAGCAGATGTGTTTAAAAAAAAAAAAACAGACCTACTATCCAGCAGCAGAACCAGCCACAGTCAGCTCTCGAGGACTGGGAGAGAAACTTCCCTGAGACAACACCTGACAACGGTGGTTTCAGCCTAAACGCGGGGACCTGGGGGAGAGCCACCCGGGGGCGTGGTCCTGTGATCAGTCACTGCCGAGGGCATAAATGAGCTGAGCGGCTCCTGCAGGACCGCGCCAGGCGGGGCCGGTTTCCAGCCTCTGCTCTGAGCTGGACCAAAGCAGGAAAGCTTAGTTGACCTAACACTTGGCAGGGCTACTGAGCCTTAGGCTGGGACCAGTTCAGGTCTGGAGCGATCCTTGTGGAGCATTTTCCAAGTTCTGCCAGCCCCGGAAGTGGGACTCGTGGCTGCCTCAGTGGTCTCGGGTCCCAGCCTGTGGCTCCTCCTGCGCTGCCCCTGCCCCTGGGTCAGGGGCGGGTGGAGATGGGGCCAGTGCAGCCCCAAGGAAAATCTGTACCGTGAAACGGAGCGGTGGTGGGTATCCTGGGGAACACAGCCTTATTTCTGGAACTGAGTCCGCCTGAAACCGAGTTTCCCCTACTGCGTTTATGATTAATCTCTCTGTCCATAACTTTATTCCCTTTCTTGTCCCCTCTGACCTCAATCCTGTGCTCACTGAACACTAATCGACCAAGGTCAGGTGACTAAGGTTGCTGGCGTTGATAAGATCGTACCTAACAATCGTACTAATGAAAACTGCTGGGACTTCCCTGGTGGTCCAGTGGCTAAGGCTCTGCACTCCCAGTGCAGGGGGCCCGGGTTCGACCCCTGATCAGGGAACTAGATCCCATATGCCACAACTACGAGTTTGCATGCCACAACTAAGGATCCCACGTGCTGCAATGAAGATCCCGATTGCCGCAACTAAGACCCGGCGCAGTCAAATAAATAAATTAAAAAAAACCTGCTGCTGTCGATATATCATCATTAACATACACATTTAGGTTGTTTCTCCAGGGCCAGGTGAGCTAACAGAGCCATGAGCCACCGTAGACATCTTGACCCCTGAAACCATGATTAAGTAATGTCACAGAAATGTCACAAGATGATGAGCAATCCCAGCCTCTTTGTTCTTCCCCTTTAAAACACCCCCAACTCAGAGACCAGGCTGGAGTGGAACTGAGGCCTGTCTCCCGCTCCTTTGGTTGGTGTCCTGTTAATAAATCCTTGCTGCAAACTCCTGTCATCACAGTTCGGCTTTCTGCGCTGCAGGCACAGGAGCCCTTGCTTACTTACAAATCCACCCCCAAGCTCAAGCATCCTGGAGAGTTTGTGATCAGTTTTCAGTTTCCGCCTCTCAAGCCCAAATCCACCTCCTGAAGGCTTACTGCCCGGGGAAAGTGGCCTTTCTCTTCTGGATCAGGTGCTGGTCAAATATGGCCACAGAAAAAAGCCAGCACGGTGGCAGGTGGTGCACAGCCCCACTTCTGTTCGCATGCGGAACAGGCAGATCCACAGGGATGGAGAGAGAGCCTGGGTGCCTGAGGCTGGGGGTTCCAGTGAAGGGGGGTGCAGTGTCTTCCTGGGGGTGGGTGCACAAGTCTGGGCATAGACCAAGACCCACTCAACCGCACACTTCAGAAGGGTGAACTTTATGGCACGTGGATTACATCTCAGTAAAAAACAAATGTGACAGCAGCACCAAGAGACACACACTGGAAGCCGAGCACCTCGTGGCTCTCCTTGTGGGAAAGTCCCTGAGTTTTGCTCTTGCTTTTGGCTCAGCTGGAGGCCACTGGCCACGTGGGAGAAAAGCCTATAACTCAGGAGGGACGGGTGCCTCTCCCTGTGCTGGCTCCTTGCCCTTTCTTCTTCCCTAAGTCAGAACCTGGGTTTCTTGGAAGCTGTGAAGTGGCTGCCTGAGTTAATTCGCCTCCAGAGCTGCAGCACAGGGGCTCTGTCTGTCCTTCAAGGCCCTTTAACTCCCGTCGTTCATCCAGGTTTGGGCCAACTGTGTGCGACTCACTGCTCTGGGCACTTGGGATACGTCAGATCCCACGGTAGTCAAGAAGACAGAAACACAGTAAACATTTAAGAAAGCAAATCATGGGGCATATAAGAAGGTGTTAAGTGCTAGAAAAAAGCAAAGCAGAGCAGGGTAGGGGGTTGGGAGCCAGGGTAGGGGTGCAAGTTTAAACCACTGGGTGGGCGGAGCAGACCCACTGAGAAGGTGTCATCCGAGCAAAGAGCATGAGGAGGCCCGAGAGAGCCCTGCAGGGAGCTGGGGAGGAGCTGTCCTGCCGAGGCTTGGCCCCAAGGCAGAAGCTTGCCAGGCGGCTGAGGTGCAGCCAGTAGGCAAGGAGGCCAGGAAGCCAGCGGAGGGCACCGCTCAGGGAGGCACCACAGGTATTAACCGTGTCTTCCTTATTCTGTGTTTTTGATGCTTTGACATCTTGGGGCCTTGCTGACCCTGGAGGGACTGCTCCTCTCAGGTCAGCTAATCCCCAGAGACAATAAATCTGCGAACCACCCAATTCAGAGCCCACTCCCAGCCCCTCCTGCATAGACTCTCACTGTCCAGGCCACTGCTCCCCTGCCCTGCTCACCCCAAGGCCAGGAACCAGAAAACTAGGGGCAGCTTATTCAGTTATTCAAACCACCCAGTCCCTACACCATTACCAGCCTTGCCTGCACCCTCCTGGGGAAACCACATATGCCTCTTCCAGGTGAGAGATGGAGAGGAGATCAGTGGTTTTCGCTTCAGCTATCAAGTCTTTGCTCAGCCCTGCTGACACTACCTTGGAAGGGGATAGGCATGCCACCTGTGTCTGCTGGGTGAAGATGGAAGCCTAGCGCCCCGCTCAGCGCTGCTGGCACCACCCTGAAGGAGACCAGAGCATTGCTGCTGCTTCCAAAGGTGGGGGGTTGGTGGTGGGGAGTGAAAGACCAGCTTCCTACTCAGTCTTGCTGAAGCTGCAGTTGGCAGGGACGTTTTCCATTGAAGTTTGGCTGGAGTACGGTGGGTATTGCCAAAAGTTCTTTTCTGTTATTAAGCTATCTTTTTCTCAGACTTTGGTTAGAGATAACAGGCTTTGCTTGAAGGTTTTCTTTTTTCGATGACTGTTGTTAGTTCTAGGTTGGAGGCTTCTATAGCTTTTTGTCCAGTGTGTATGGGACACATAAGGAAACCCAGGGAACTTCCCCGCATGTTACCCCTCAAGTGCTGAGGTCCCCAGGCAGGCCATCTCTACTTTCCACTGTTCAGGGTCTTCCTATGCTTTTTGGTTGTGTCATGCCCAGTGTTTTTTAGTTACAAAACAGAGGACCTGGAAGGAATGGAGCTACTCCACCATATCCAGAACTAGACAACAAACTTCTTTTTAATTTATTACTTTTAACTTATTTTTTTAAAAATTATGAGTCTTGCCAACCTAAAACCTACTGCTATATCATGTGCCACTCAGCCATTCTTTTGTGTTTGGAAGATAATTTGCAAAAATGAAAAGTATTGGGCTTCCCTGGTGGTGCAGTGGTTGAGAGTCCGCCTGCCGATGCAGGGGACGCGGGTTCGTGCCCCGGTCTGGGAAGATCCCACATGCCGCGGAGCGGCTGGGCCCGTGAGCCATGGCCGCTGAGCCTGCGCGTCCGGAGCCTGTGCTCCGCAACTGGAGAGGCCACAACAGTGAGAGGCCCACGTACCGCAAAAAAAAAAAAAAAAAAAAAAAGTATTACAGTGATAGCATAGTGAGGATGTGAATAAATTTAATCAATTTTATTGTCATATAATTTCTATCCAACCAACGTCACCCATTTAAAGTGTATGACTTGATGACTTTTAACAGGCACATACAATTGTGTAACTACAACCATAATTAAAATATGGAATATTTGCATCAACCCCAAAAGTTCCTTCCTGCTCCTTTTCTGTCAATTCCCTCCCCCATCCACAGCCCCTGGCAACCATGGATTGGCTGTCGTTGTAGCCTTCAGAACCGCACATATGTGGGGTTACCCAGCATATGGTCATTCTGACTACAGCTTCATTTACTCACCTTGATGCCTTTGAGATTTATCCACGTTGTTGCATCTGTCCTTTTTGTGCCTTTTATTGCTAATCAGTATTTCTTCGCATGAATGTACCTCAGTCTCTTTATTTATTCACCAGTTGATGAACATTTGAATTGTTTCCAGCTTTCAGCTATTTTGAATAGAGCTTCTATAAACATGTCTGTAAACGTTATTTTTTCTGGTATGATATGTTTTAATTTCTCTTGGTTAAATATAATACGTAAACATCAGATTGCCAGAATCATGGTAGGTCAACACATGTTTAATTTTGTGACAAACTGCCAAAGTGTTTTCTAGGCTCACTGTACCATATTTAGTCTCCGACAGTGTATGAGGAATCTGGTTGCTTACCATCTTTTCCAGCATTCGCTATTGTCTGTCTTTGAAATTTTAACCGTTCTATTGGGTGTGACGTGGTAGTTTATTGTGGGTTTAATTTGCCTTTTTCCAATGCGAGTCTTTTAATGTACTTATTTGCCACTTCTCCATCTTCTTTGGCAAAGTGTCTATGGAAATATTTCATTATTTTGAGTTGTTCGCCTTCTCATTAATGAGTTGTAAGTGTTCTTTATGTATTCAGGATACCAGTCTTTTATCCGATATATGCTTTGCAAATGTTTCCTCAGGCTTACATATTTATCTTTTTAAAAAATATTTATTTATTTATTTTTGGCTGCATTGGGTCTTCGTTGCTGCGTGCAGGCTTTCTCTAGTTGCGGCGAGCGGGGGCTTCTCTTCGTTGTGGTGCGCAGGCTTCTCATTGCGGTGGCTTCTTTTGATGTGGAGCACGGGCTCTAGGCGTGCAGGCTTCACGTAGTTATAGCACGTGGGCTCAGTAGTTGTGGCTCACGAGCTCTAGAGCACAGGCTCAGTAGTTGTGGCTCACGGGCTTAGTTGCTCCACAGCATGTGAGATCTTCCCGCACCAGGGCTCAAACCCGTGTCCCCTGCATTGGCAGGTGGATTCTTAACCCCTGCACTACCAGGGAAGTCCCCCAAAGTTTTAATTTTGATGAAGTTCAATTTGCCCATTTTTTAGTGTGATCCTTGCTTTGTGTATTCTCTCTGCAAAAACCCTTTCCCATCTCATGGTCATAAAGATTTTTTTTCTTGGATTTTCTTCAGCAGTTGTATACTTTTAGCTCTTATATTTAGGTCTATGATCGATTTCAAGTTAAGTTTTTACACGTGTGAAGGGTTGAGGTTCATTTTGTTTCCTTATAGATATCTTATTTGTTCATGACTGTTTGTTGAAAAGATGATCTTTCGCCGATTGTATCACCTTGTCACCTTACATCAAAGATTAATTAAACATGTGTGAGCCCATTTCTGGACTCTTATTCTGTTCCATTTATCTACATGTCTATTTTTTGCCATTTCCAGTCTAGGCTACTTTAGTTTGTAGTCCCAAGACTGAGTAGTAAAATATTCTCTAATGTTCTTTTTTAAACTTGTTTTGACTATTCTAGGTCTTTTGCACTTCCATATGAATTTTAGAATTAAATTAAAACCTGCTGAGATTTGATTAGAATTATATTGAATCTATAGATCAGTTAGGGGAGAATTTACATCTTAACAATAGTGAGTTTTGTGATTCATGGATATGGCATACCTCTTCATTTATATAAATCTTTAAAAATTTTCCCTCAGTGATATTTTGTAGTGTTCAGTATATAAGAATTGTACTTCTTTTGTTTATTTTATTCTTAAGCACTTTGTATTTATCTGTGCCAATATAAAATGTACTTTTTCCCCTGAACTTAAACCTCTGAATGTCTGCTGCTTGTTTATAGAAATGTAAATAAGTTTTGTGTAATGACCTTGTATCCTGTGACTTTGCTAAACTCAGTAGTTTTACTAGCTTTTTTCTGGATTCTTTGAAATTTTCCACATGGAAACAAATTTACTTCTTTCTTTCTGATCTGGATATCTGTTGTTTCTTTTCTTTGCCTTATTGCACTAGCTAGGACCTTTAGTACAATATTAATGAGAAGCAGTGGGAGCAGACAACCTTGCCATACTCCTTATTTCAGGAGGAAAGCATTTATTATTTCATGATTAAATATGATGTTAGCTCTAGGTTTTTTTTTTGTATATCCTTTAACAGGTTGAAGAAGTTCCCTTCAACTGCTCATTTGCTGAGTTTCTTTCATGAATGGGTGTTGAATGTTTTGAATTTTTCTCCATCTAAATATATGTTTTTTTTTCTTTTTTTAGTTTGATAATATGGTAAATTATATTAATTGACTTCTGAATGTTAGCCCAACCTTGTATTTCTGGTACAGACGCCACTTGGTCATGTTATATATGTTGCTTGATTTGATTTTCTAATATTTTGTTAAGCATTTTTACAGATATTTTCATGAGGGTTATTGGTCTGTACTTTTAAATTTTGTTTTAAAATCTTTGGTTCTGGTATCAAATGTTTTGGTATCAAAACATTGGCCTCATAAAATTATTTGGAAAGGATTAACTCCTCTATTTTCTGGAAGCATTGGCAGAGTATTGGCATTATTTCCTCCTAAAATGTTTGGTAGATTTCACCAATAAAGCCATTAGGGCCTGAAGTTTTCTTGGTGCAATGTCTTTATCTGCAGATTCAGTGTTTAAACTAGATAGAAAGCTGTTCAGCTTATCTACCTTTTCTTGTGTGAGCTTTGGTAGTTTGTGTCTTTCAAGGGGTATGTAATGCCATCTAATTTGTTGAGCTTATTGGCATAAAGGTGTTTATGACATTGCTTTATCATTTTTGTAATATCTATAAGATCTGTGGGGATAACTTCTCTATCATTCCTTATACTGGTAATTTGTGTGTTCTTTATTTTGTTTTCTTGATCTGTCTGGTTAGAGGTTTTTCTACACTATTGGTATATTAGGTATACCTGTAAGGCGGTGCGTGGGCTTCTCATTGTAGTGGCTTCTCTTGTTGTGGAGCGCAGGCTCGAGGTGCGCAGGCTTCAGTAGTTGTGGCACACGGGCTCAGTAGTTGTGGCTCATGGGCTCTAGAGCACAGGCTCAGTAGTTGTGGCACACGGGCTTAGTTGCACCGCGGCATGTGGGATCTTCCCGGACCAGGGCTCGAACCCGTGTCCCCTGCATTGGCAGGTGGATTCGTAACCACTGCACCACCAGCGAAGTCCCTCCCCGCCCTGCCCATTTAATCATCCTTTTCTCCTAAAATGCAAAGCTCTCTGGTCTCATGGTTTTGAAGTGTTCAAAAAAATATTTAAATGTTCACGTGTAAATAAAGCAAACAAAAACTTCTTGGTTTGAGCCTCTCAGACAAGCCAGGCTCTCCATATCTCTGTGCAGGGGCAAAGCCGAGCTGGGGTGTCCCATCGAGAGTAGCTCAGGACAGCCCTGGGCATCTCGTACCAGGCACCAGCGGTGTGAACACCCTTGTGTGAAGGCACTTAGGTCTGGGCTTAGAAAAACCTCCTTAGCATCAGTTCTGAGAAGCCCTTCTTTGTGTCTCCAAAGCAGGACCTCAACCCCTCTGATTCCCGCAGACGCCCATTTGCCTGGGCCACTCTCAGTTTATACCTGTCCTCTCGGCTCAGTTATTAATAGCATCCCTCTCAGTCTAAGAAGGACCCCAGTTCAGAAGAACATTTTACAGTCACCACACTTATTCCTCACTGCCTCCCTGGGTCTGGAGGAGGTGGTCACTGCTGATGTGCTTAAGTCCACTGATGGTGAAGAGAGAATTTATTACAAACCCTTGGTTCCACACGTTGACCTTGAGAACACGTGCAGGATCTCCAGGCCATTTGCCAAGCCTCCTGCAGGATCACAGGACCGTTGAAGCTGTGTTGGGAGATTTGTGACCATCCATTCTCACTGTCAGAGAGGAATCTGTGGATCCCTAGCTGTTTGCCCACCGTTGCCACCAGTCCCTCCCCAACCTAAAACCAAGCAGGACCCTGTAGGGGTCCTGTAGGACCTTCCCCCAGTGTCACCTGCCTCTTGTTTATAGAAAAGCTTTAGCCACCTAGACCTTCCCCAAGTTTCAAAGAGCAAATTTAACCAGAGAAGTGAAAAAAAAATACAGAAACAAAGGAAAGCAGTCAAGCAAGACAAAATAATAATAGTTTAGCCATAAAACAAAGTCAAGGACCTTTAGTTCCTCCTCAGGGGCTGTAGATAGTAATGTCCTTGAGCTGTTCTGCCGATACTAAAACCCCTACCAGGTGGAGGAAGTTAACCCACCAGCACGGAGACCCCAGACCAGCTGGAGCTTAAGGATTGATAACACTAACCCCTGTGACCTCACCTGGTTACCTCACCAAGCCACCAATCAGAAAATTGTGCACGAGCTGATCACATGCCCTGAGATCACACACTGTCTTTAAAAAACCTTCCCTGAAAGCCATCAGGGGGTTCGGGTCTTTTGAGCATTACCTGCCCATTCTCCTTGCTTGGCTTCTGCAATAAACTCTAGTTTCCTTCATCACGACCCAGTGTCAGTAGACGGGCTTTCCTGCACACGGATGAACAGACCCAAGTTTGGTAACAAACCCAACTCCTGTTAAGTGTCACCTAATGAATTCCAAAAAAAAAGGTAGTTTTTTAAACCTTTTGTTATTTTCTGAAAAAAAAGTGCTCATGGCAAAAAATTATAAAAGAGATGAAGAGAAAACAATATGTTAGTAATCACCCATAATCTACATTCTATAAGACAGCTGGGCTGGAATGTTCCAAATGTCATGTCATTGTTCCATGACAATGTTTCACTGTCATGGGGAAAAAGTGGAGTGATTGTTTCTAGATTGAAAAAGATTAAAGATTACCTAGTAACCAATTGAAGTTGGTTTGGGGGGGCATTTCGAATATGGATAGGTAACCATTATTATGGGGTTATTTTAAACATTCTTAGATGTGATAATGGAACAAAAATGTGTGCACACACATGCACACATACACACATGCGCACACAAATATGGCAAAAAGTTAACTTGTGGTGAATCTGGTTAAAGTCCATATAGGTATTCATTATACTGTTCTTTTAAACTTTCTTCCTCATTTGAAACATCTCAAAATAAAAAGCCAGAGCTATATCTACCCATAACCATTCCACTGAAAGGTAGCCACTGTTTTATATACCTACATATATCACAGATATATGTTTTAAGTAAAATTCAGTTGCATGTACATAATTTGGTAACCTCTCTAGAGCAATGTCTACATTTTATTTTTAAATAATTAAAAAAATAAAATTGAGTAACACAATTTTGAAATCTCTTATTCTGACTCTTTATTGTAAGCATTTTCTGCCACTAAATATCTGTAGAAAACATAACTCTCAATGCTGCCTAATATTCTGCCATGTGATTATGTCATAATCTACTCGACCATTTTCTGATTAAGTTGGCTCCCACACTAATAAATAACTCATTATAAACAACTTCACATAAATCTTTGTTTGATTTTGTTTATAGTCTGTACTTGACAGAATGCAGGTGGCCACTGTCCTTTCTAAACCCATGGTAGAGTTGCCTTTATCAATACACAGTTTCTTTTTTTTTTTCCGAACAGTTTAGATTTAAAGTTAAATTAGGAAGATTGTACAGAGACTTCCCATACACTCCACACTCAGTTTCCTCTATTATTAACATCTTACACTATTAACATTTGTTATGATTTATGAACGAATATTGACATATTGTTATTAACTATGTCCATAATTTTTTTTTGATTTCTCTACTTTCTCCCTAATTTCCTGTGTCGTTGGCAGGACTCCAAGTCTGCTCTGAGCTGTGACAATTTCTCTCAGTCATTTCTTCTTCTTGGTGACACTTTTGAGGATACTGGTCAGGTATTTTGGAGACTGTTTCTCAGTTGAGATTTATCTGATGTTTCTCTCTTTTTTTAAAAATAAATTTATTTATTTATTTTTGGCTGTGTTTGGTCTTCATTGCTGCGTGTGGGCTTTCTCTAGTTGTGGTGAGCTGGGGCTACTCTTGGTTGTGGTGCGCGGGCTTCTGATTGCGGTCGCTTCTCTTGTTGTGGAGCACGGGGTCTAGGCACATGGGCTTCAGTAGTTGTGGCACGTGGCTCAGTAGTTGTGGCTCGTGGGCTCAGTAGTTGTGGCTCACAGGCTCTAAAGCACAGGCTCAGTAGTTGTGGTGCACGGGCTTAGCTGCTCCGCGGCATGTGGGATCTTCCCGGACCAGGGCTCGAACCCGTGTCCCCTGCATTGGCAGGCAGATTCTTAACAACTGCGCCACCAGGGAAGTCCTGATGTTTCTCTCTTTATTAAAGGTGGATTTTGAGTTTTGAGGAGGAAGACCACAGAGGTAAAGTGCCATTTTCATCACATCATATCATATCAAGTGTACATTCTATCAACATGACTTATCACTGTTGATATCGACCTCAACCACCTGGCCAAAGAGAGTGTTTGTCAGGTTCCTCCACTGTGAAGTTACCCTCCCGTTCCCTACCCTTTCCACACTGTCTTCACTGGAAGGAAGCCTCTCTGCAGTCCATCCTTAAGGAGTGGGGAGTTAAGCTTCACCTCCTTGAGGGTGGAATATCTACATACAATATTTTTAAAATTTTTATTTAAAAATTTTTTATTTTATAATATATTAGAGCATAGTTGATTAACAATGTTGTGTTAGTTTCAGGTGTACAGCAAAGTGATTCAGTTCTACATATACATGTATCTATTCTTTTTCAAATTCTTTTCCCATTTAGGTTATTACAGAATATTGAGCAGAGTTCCCTGTGCCATACAGTAGGCCCTTGTTGGTTATCTGTTTTAAGTATAGTAGTGTGTATAAGTCAATCCCAAACTCCCAATCTATCCCTCTCCTCTCTTCCCCCTGGTAACCATAAATTCTTTCTCTCAGTCTGAGTCTGTTTCTGTTTTGTAAATAAGTTCATTTGTATCATTTTTTTAGATTCCACATATAAATGATAGAATATGATATTTGTCTTTTTCTGTCTGACTTACTTCACTTAGTATGAGAATCTCCAGGTCCATCCATGTTGCTGCAAATGGCGTTATTTCATTCTTTTTAATGGCTGAATAATATTCCATTGTATATATGCACCACATCTTCTTTATCCATTCTTTGTTGATGGACATTTAGGTTGCTTCCGTGTCCTGGCTGTTGTAAATAGAGCTGCAATGAACATCGGGATGCATGTGTCCTTTTGAACCATGTTTTTCTCCATATATGTTTCCAGGAGTGGGGTTGCTGGGTCATATGGTAGCTCTATTTTTAGTTTTTTAAGGAACCTCCATACTGTTCTCCATAGTGACTGTATCAATTTACATTCCCACCAACAGTGCAACCAACAGTTCCCTTTTCTCCACACCCTCTCCAGAATTTACTGTTTGTATATTTTTTGATGATGGCCATTCTGACTGGTGTGAGGTGGTAGCTCACTGTAGTTTGGATTTGTATTTCTCTAATAATTAACGATGTTGAGCATCTTTTCATGTGCCTGTTGCCCATCTCTATGTCTTCTTTGGAGAAATGTCTATTTAGGTCTTCTGCCCATGTTTGATTGGGTTGTTTGTTGTTGTTGTTGAGTTGTATGAGCTGTTTGTATATTTTGGAAATTAAGCCCTTGTTGGTCACATCATTTGAGGAGCTGTTTTTTTTTTTTTTTTTTTTTTTTTGCGGTACGCGGGCCTCTCACCGCTGCGGCCTCTCCCGTTGCGGGGCACAGGCTCCGGACGCGCAGGCCCAGCGGCCATGGCTCACGGGCCCAGCCGCTCCGCGGCACGTGGGACCCTCCAGGACCGGGGCACAAACCCGCACCCCCTGCATCGGCAGGCGAACTCCCAACCACTGCACCACCAGGGAAGCCCTGAGGAGCTTTTAAAAACTGATGATGCCTGGGCTCCAAGCAAATGGAAGCCAAATCTCTCTGGGGGTAAGACCTGGGTATCTGAGTCCCACAGGTGATTGTAGCACCACGAGGGCTGAGAGTCACTCTCTAGGTAGCGAGATGACACAGTTCCCCCACTAAACTCAAGTTCTGTGAGAATCTGGCATCCCAGGGATCCAGACACTAACTGATGCGGTTGTGGTATAGAGTTCTGATGGGATGTAATCCATCATCTAATCCAGTCTCTCTAGTTTTCAGCGGTGTAACTAACCCCAAAGATGTTACATTCTTACCAAGGTTGCCTGATTTTGCTCTTGTGCCCAGATGACTGGGGAGATTCCTTAGTCTGGGACCCTGTGCCAGGGGACTGTGTTCCCTCCCGTTGACTGTCACTAGACCAGCCGCCAAAGAGGCGGCTGTTCCAGGACAGGTCATGAATGTGCTGCCTTTGCCTCTCCTCCACTGACCCTGATACCTCGCTCACATTTGATAAACACCCGTCAGGTTACACACACTGGCCCAGGAGGGCTAATGCAGATGCAGTGACATTGCACAGAATTTGCCACCCGATCAAAATGCTGGCTGCCCTAAAACAAAATGGGGGAAATAAATGCCTGAAATATTAATTAATTTCATTACTAGCACTTCTTCACAAAGACTTTTGAGTGGATGTTGGATGATACTTGAAAGGATATTTAAGTCCTGCTGTGGAAATGGGAACTTTCTTTTTCTTTTTCCTCACTTCAGCTTTTTCCTTTTGCTGCTTCCTTTGAAAGAGGCACAAGCAAACATGTTTCTTCAGCAGCTACAAGCTGTCATACCAGAAATTCCGCCCCTGAGGCTTATGGAACATGAAACGTGCAACTTGTTTCCAAGGCAGAGATTCATAAAAGCAAAATATTGTGCAGGGACACACTGGTAAGAGTAGCTGACCTCAGCAAAGACCCATCACAGAATGACTGCCCAGCGGGCACCTTTTCTAGTCCACTTAGTCCCAGAGATAAGAGCAGTGTTGACAAGCTAGAGCTATAGACCCTGGATGGATCTCACTACCAGTGCTTCTCCCGCAACTATCAACCACCTTTATTTTATTCTCCATTTTTTCAGTATGTACTTTACTTCGTATATAAAATATGTTCCCCACAGTAACATGTTCTGGGCACCCACTGGCATCCCCCAGTCTCGCGGACGCAGAAGACATGGGCCACCATCATAACTGAGAGTCTCCTTGGCAGCCAGCCGGCCCCCCTGGTTCTTGCCAGGGAGGACCGCCCCCAGCTTATCCCAAACTCAGCCTTTCTCCCAGGGCCAGTCTCACCATGCAACCCATTCAAACTCAAGAATCTTGTGCAGACAGATAGCTCACAGAGTGACCCTTTAGAGGCAACTGCCATGTTGTTTTCCACAGTGGCTGCAGCTTTTTACTTTATTATTTTATATGGCAGAAAGACGTGGCAGATTTTGGATACACCCCACTTGGTTTATCTTTTCACCCACTGATGGATATTTGAATTGTTTCTAACTTTTGGCTGTTGTGAACAGTATTGCTATGAATATTAGTGTGCAATTGTTTGTTTGGACACATGTTTTCAATTCTTTGTGGTATATCTAAGAGTGGAGTTGTTCAGCCATATGGTAATTGTATTTTTATTGTTTTGAGGAAATCACAAGCTATTGTACCCATAGGCTGTACCATTTTACATTTCCAGAAGCAATGTGTAAGGGTTCCAATTTCTCTACATTGTTGCCAACATTTGTTATTTTTAGATTTCTTTATTATAGGCATTCTAGTGTGTTTGAAGGAGTATGGCATTATGGTATTAATTTGCATTTCCCTCATGACTAATGATGTTTGATACCTTTTCATGTGTTGTTGACTATTTGTTTTATCTGGAGAAGTGTCTATTCAAGTCCTTTTTGCATTTTAAAAATTGGGCTGTTTGTCTTTTTGTTGATGAACTGTAAAAGTGCTTGATATATTCTGGGGAAAGACTCCCATCAGATATATGATGTGGAAATATTTTCTTCCATTCTGTGGGCTGTCTTTTTACTCTCTGGGTAGCATCTTTGGTGTGCAACTGTTTTTATAATATTCTTTTTTCTTTTTTTTTTAAACCCCACATTTGTTTATTTATTTATTTTTGGCTGTGTTGGGTCTTCATTTCTGTGCGAGGGCTTTCTCTAGTTGTGGCAAGCGGGGGCCACTCTTCATCGCAGTGTGCGGGCCTCTCTTGTTGAGGAGCACAGGCTCCAGACGCACAGGCTCAGTGGTTGTGGCACACGGGCCTAGTTGCTCCGAGGCATGTGGGATCTTCCCAGACCAGGGCTCGAACCCGTGTCCCCTGCATTAGCAGGCAGATTCTCAACCACTGCACCACCAGGGAAGCCCAACACAACTGTTTGTAATTTTGAGGAAATCCAATTATCTATTTTTTTCTTTGTTGCTTGTGTTTTGGGGTCAGATCTAAGAAAATTGCTAAATCCAAGGTCATGATTATTTATCCCCATGGTTGTTTTAAGAGTTTATACAATCATTCCTTGGTATCTGTGGAGGATTGGCTCCAGAACACCCTGTGGACACCAAAATCTGTGGATGCTTAAGTCCTTTATATAAAAATGGTGTAGTATTTGCATATAATCTAAGCACATCTTCCTGTACTGTTTAAATCATCTCTAGATTATGTATAATAAACATATTACAATGTCAAAGATATGTAAATAGTTGTGAAGGAAATAAAAATACTATGGAAATAATTGCTGGCATGTGGCAAATTCAAGTTTTTTTAATGGAACTTTCTGGACTTGTGTTTTGTTTTGTTTTCCATCCAGAGTTGGCTGAATCTGCTGCTGTGGAACCCACAACAAGGAAGGCTGGTTTTCCATCTTTCCTCATTGCTCTGCATAGAGGTGCCAGTCCAATATTGAGTAACAGTGATGAAAGCCAGCATCAGGGTTTTATTCTTGATTGCAAGAGTAAACCTTTAGTTCTTCAACATCAAGCATGACGTTTGCTGTGGGTTTTGTGTAATGTTCTTTATCATATTGAACAAATTTCCTTTTACTCTTACTTTCTTGAGTGTTTCTATTAGTATTGGATTTTGTTTAAAGCTTTTTCTGCACCAACAGATATGACGTGTTTTTACTTCCCATGATTATTGTGGTCTATGACATTGCTTGGCTTTGATATGTTGAACAACCTGGAATTCTGGTGTAGAGACACTTGCTTATGGTGCGTAATCCTTTGGATGTGCTGTTGGCCTCATATTGCTATTATTTTGTCGAGGATTCTTACATCTATATTTAGAAGGGATTCCTGGGCTGTAGTTTTCATTTTTTAAGATGTATTTGTGTGATTTGATTAGATTGGTGTTGGTGTTAGTGGCTTAGAGGGTTAGGGCTAGGGCTGAGGCTGGTGTTAAGGGTTATGGTTAGGATTTATTGTTAATAGTTTTGGTTATGATTTCTACTTTCTGGTATCTGGTTATGGTCGTGATTCTGTTTCTGGTTTCTAGTTTCTAATTTCTAGTTTTGCTTCCATGTTCTGGTTCTGGTTCAGTTTCAGGTCTCAGGATTGGGAAAGGGCTTGGTGTTAAGGGCTAAGGGCTAAAGGCTAGTGGCTAGGGTCAGGGCTCAGCTCAGAGCTTGGCCTTGGGCTTGGGCTCAGAATAGGGTTTGGGAATTAGGCTTAGGACTCTTGTTGGGTATAGGGGTTTGTGGTTCAGGGTTAGGTTTACAAGTTAGGGGCTTCAGAGTTCAAGGTTTGGATTCAGGGTTCAGGTTCGGACTTTAGTGTGTGGGTTTGGGTTCCATTACAGGTCCTCTTGCAGGGTTAGGGTTAAGGGTTAAGGGTTAGGGTTAGGGATAGGATATTAGTTTGGGTTATGGTACGGCTTAGGGCATGAGTTAGGGTATGGGTCTGGGCTAGACTGAGGCTAGTGTTTAGGTCTGGGATTGGGGTGAGGGTTTAGGGTTATTGTCAGAGCTGTAGAGTCAGGGTGACGGGGTTAGGGTGAGGCTAAGGGTCAGGGTTTAGACTTTACAGGTCAGAGTTGAGAGTCTCAGGGTCTGGGATTAGGGTAGTTAGGGTATAGAGTTAGAGGTTGGGAATTAGGGTTCTAGGTGAGGGTGTTAGGTTTTGAGTGTTAGGGTTAGAGTGAGCTTTAAGCATCACTGGTCTCTTCCTCCTCTTTCCTCTCCTTTTCCCTGAAGCCTCCTGGATGGACATGATTTGCCCAGGGTCACACATGAGTCAGAGAGTTCAGCTGGATGTCTGTTTCTCTGCCTCTCAGTCCCAGGCTCCGTAGAAGAATGAAATGTCTGTTCTGGTCACTGACTGTTTCAAATCCAACTCAACCTTAGTCAAGGGTTGTGAGGCCTCAGAGGTCAGGCAGAGTTTTCCTCCACCCTCTCATCTGAGAAGGGTGGAGCTGACCCCACTCTGTCTGGGCAGCCCAGGTTTCAGCACAGCCCTCACCCTGTTCTTTCCCTGTCCCAGGAATGAAAACCCCAGAGTAATGAGAGGAGAACCAGCAGAGGAGAGAGGTCCCTGGATGGCTAATTGGTTTGTGTGTATGTATTTATTTTAGGGTCCATCTGGTTAATGTGTGTTTTCACTAGGAAATCGCCCATTTCCTCTTGGTTTCCAGTTTGATGCAATAGTTTCTCTTATTTGACTTTTATTTTCTCCTCCCTAGTTTTCTACACAATGGTGACATTAATGGATAAATAAATATCGATACCTTACTATTAACTGAAGTCCATATTTCATTTGGGTTCCCTTCATTCTACCCGTTTCTGTTCCAGGGTTCCATCCAGGGTATTATATAACATTTATTCATCACGACCCCTGAGGCTCTTCTTGGCCCTGACAGTTTCTCAGACTTCTCTTGTTTCAGTGACCTTCCAGGAGGAAGTCACTCTGCGGAGCCCACACCTCAGGAGGGCGGGCTTAGCTCCACTCCCTGGTGGACGGCCAAGTGTCGCTATCAATTATTGGGAATTCTCTTGCATAGGAGATTTCTGTTCAATCCCATTTATAAAGAACCTATGCCGTCGTTTATTTTTACCAGCGTGGACACCTGGATAGTTACTTTAAGGTTTTGGTTATAATTCAGCACTACGGGTATTTGGTTGTTGACACCTCTTCTCATTGGCTCCTGTCTCCTTTGACATCACTCCTCACTCCATCTATGGGTTTTTTTTTTTTCTTGGTACTTCCTTACTTTCTGATAAAAGATTCAAGATTATCTTGGCATGTATATCTACCATCTCAGTCTTAGCATCAGCCATTTCTTCAAAGAGCTCTGATTCCTTTTATTAGAGGATGGTGTTAAGAACTTACATTTGGGAGCTAAATGTGCTCAGTGACAATGCAAGGAAATTTATGCATGTATTCCAACCTATGTGCATGGCTGTCGCTCAGGGAGTGCCACTCCAAAATATGCCACAATGGCATAGTGATTGTTTTTTTACTGGAGTATAATTGCTTTACAGTGTTGTAAAGCATTTCTGCTTTACAGTTTCTGCTGTACAATGAAGTGAATCAGCTCTATGTATACATATATCTCCTCCCTCTTGGACCTCCCTCCCACCCCACCATCCCACCCCTCTAGGTCATCACAGAGCACTGAGCTAAGCTCCCTGTGCTATGCAGCTGGTTCCCACTAGCTATCTGTTTTACACATGGTAGTGTATATATGTCAAACTTAATCTCCCAATTCATCCCACCTTCCCCTTCCCCGCCATGTCCACATGTCTGCTCTCTACATCCGCATTTCTATTCCTGCCCTGCAAATAGGTTCATCTGTACCATTTTTCTAGATTCCACATATATGCATTAATATCCGACATTTGTTTTTCTCTTTCTGACTTACTTGACTCTGTATGACAGATTGTTTGGAATTAAAGTTATTTAAGAAATGCACAGAGCAAGAGGGACCCTCCTCTCTATCTCCCGAAAAGCAGGAAATAAATCTCCCATGTGAAAGGTGCAGAGCCTATGTAAACAAAAAAATGTTACTAGTACCCTGATCCCAAAACCGCAGGATTGCTTCAGGCCCTATTCTGGTTCCGGGGCGGCAGGCTGAGCCTTTGGTTAATTCTTCTTCCTGATGGGAAATTAGAGTGAAATGTGCCTGTCGAAACACCTACAGCTAGTCTCTCATTGGTTCCCCCTCTTCCCGTTCATCCTCCGGACAAATTGCAAACTGTGCAAAACAGGAGGTTAAAGGCGCTGATTCTCCAAGTGGGGAGATTGTTAGTAAAGCGGCTGGAATGGCGAACCCGAGCACCAGGAGAGGAAAAATGAGGTGCGTTTTAGAAACCTTTCCCGATCACACGGTGTACCATCCTCTGGGTTTCCCATGCATGTTTTAGCTGTAGGAAGATTCCCTTGAACCTGCAGATTTGGGACCCATGGAATGGGTACCAGGCAGTATTACTTTAAAGGGTCTGCGTTTCCTCACCCAACCTCACTAATTCTCTTAGCGTGAACAATTTCCAGCCTTATGTCTCATCCTGCTTTGGGTCTAGATGTGTTCAATCCATGTTGCATCACAGCCCCTGAGCAAAAGTTGTAAGAATTTTTCTCTGTCTCACTGTCTTTTATTTTTTTAATTTATTATTATATTGGTTACAGCTGATTTTCAATGCTGTTTCTTGCTGCTGTATATCCACTTGATTCACGTACAGAGAGACATCAATAAATTGTTTTTCAGATTCTTACCAGTCGTATACATTCTTTTCCGCTGACTTCAGTGTGCTGAGTGCAGTTCTTTGAGGTACCGTGTAGGCCTTGTCGATTATCAATTTGGTATTTGGAACGGTATCTTTGCTAATTTCAACCTCCTAGATAATGCCTCACCCCTCCCCACCTTTCCCCTTTAGCAGCCTTATGTGTGTTTTCTACATATTTGACTATGTTTCTGTTTTGTAATTTATTTCATGTGTAGCCATTTTTGATTCCATCTTTAAATGATATCTTATGATATGTCTTTTTCTTTTTGACTTATGTCACTTAGAATGATCGTACGTAACTCCTCCGGAGTTGTTGCAACTGGCCTTATTTCATTGATTTCCAGGCTGAGTAATATTCCACTCTACATAAGTATCGCTCCCTTTTCTCCTCGCCCTGTCCTGCATTTCTGGTGTTTACACTTTATGAGGATGGCTCTTCTGACTGATGTGAAGTGATGCCTTTTGTAGTATTGATTTCCAGTGCCCACCTGTTTGGTTGGCTAAAAAGGGTGTATGCTGGGCTTCCCTGGTGGCGTGGTGGTTGAGAGTCCGCCTGCCGATGCAGGGGACGCGGGTTCGTGCCCCGGTCCGGGAGGATCCCACATGCCGCGGAGCAGCTGGGCCTGTGAGCCATGGCCGCTGAGCCTGCGCGTCCGGAGCCTGTGCTCCGCAACGGGAGAGGCCACAACAGTGAGAGGCCCGCATAACGCAAAAAAAAAAAAAAAAAAAAAAAAAGGGGTGTATGCCCTTTTCTTGAATATATTCAGAAAAAAAGCATATGCCCTTTGTGGCCAACTGCATCGTTGGCGATGTTCAGCCCCTTTTCTTGTGCTTAATGGCGAGTCCTGTCTACCCCTTCAAATCCCTTTCCTGCCATTCTCCCTAGCTTACAAATCCTTTTAGGTGACTTACCTTAAGACATTTTTTGACGATAGATATTTTCAACTCTGCAGTTTCGTGAATTTTAGTGCCCCTGAGTTCCATTTTTCAACTTGTGTTTTTGGGAACTGGCCACAAAACAGCGTGATTTCCTCAAGCCCTATTCTGTTTCCGTGGGCAATTCTAGCCTTTGGTCAATTCGTCTTCCTGATTGGAAATTAGAGTGACATGTGCCTATGCAAACACCTAGGACTTGTCTCTCATTGTTCCTCCTCCTTCCGCTTCATCCTCTGGACAAATTCCAAACTGTGCACAACAGGATGTTGACGGTGCTGACATCTCCAAGTGGGGAGATTGTTAGAAAAGTCTCTGGAGGGGTGAACCCGAGCACCAGGAGATGAGGAGATGTGGTGCCTTTTCCAAACTCTTCCCGATCAAATGGTGTACCATCCTCTGGGTGTGACAGGCATGTTTTAGCAGTAGGAAGGGTCCAGTGCACGTAAGGAGAACACCAGGGATTTTTCCAAATCAGTGTCTTCCCGAACACAAAACTTGGTAATTTTTAAGCTACGGCTACACGTATATTCACTAAGGGCCTTGGGCAGTAGGCAGAGTCTGAACTTTAGATGATTGAAGTCTTCAGGGTCAGAAGAGCTCACCATCGGCCTCCCTTAGGTTACATTTTATCTGTCGTCGATAGATGATGTCGATAAAAATATCTATTCTTTTTCAGATTATTTCCCCTTATAGGTTATTGCAAAATATTGAGTGTAGTTCCCTGTACTATACAGTAGTTCCTTGTTGATGATTTATTTTATACATAGCAGTATGTGTTAATCCCAAACTGTTAATTTATCCCTCCTCCCAACTCTCCCCTTTGGTAATAATAAATTATAAGATTTTACACTTCTCAGAAATGGGGGAGTTGAAAGAGAGGTATCATTTTCAATGGACAAGCATTCAAAACAAGATTGAAGCTTCAACCAAGAATATTAGATGTACATCCTTGGAAAGAAATCACTTCGTTTCTCTAATATTGACCTGACAAATAGGACAAACCTTTTCACTGAACTTGCTTATAATAAAGTGATGGAAATATGCAATGGAAGTGTTAGAAACATCTTATTTTACCCGAGCCTTATACACTGATCTATGTTAATTACAGTTTGGCTCACACATCTGTTCATTGAAGTTACAATTTCTGTTACTGATCCTCCAGAGCGGGCCCCAACAAGGGTCACCCTGCCCAGTGTCATTGGAGCCAACAGAACGAGACTGAGTTTGGTTCAGAAGCAAAGGAAACTTTATATTTTGACCAGAGAATGGAGAGATGAGAGCGTGCGCTCCCCCGCGGGCTGTGAGCGGGGCTGCTGTGTAGGGATTCCCCCCCCCCCCCCGCCCCCCACCCCGCAGCCTCAGCGGGAGGGAGGGGGTGGAGCTCTCGAGGGCCGGGTTGGCTGCAGCTCAGGCTCTATGTCGCGGAGTGTGCATGGGGCCCCGGGAGCTGAAGTGTCGACCCAGCCATTCTGCATTAGGAAATCGGGTCTGAAGTGCCGGGTGTGGGACCTCTGCATGCGGAACCCTAGGAGCACGTGAAATTAGACAAAGCACAGAGGAATAAATGTTAGACTATATTTTATTGCCCAGATTCTATTTTTATCTCCCAGGAATTTTTCATGGGCTTTGCCGGTGACAAACCCCTCCTCTGCCTTTTGTCCCCTTCCTCATTCTTGGGGCGCTGTGGGTGCAGACCCCTCTTCTGTAACTGCTTCGTGCTGAGTTGGGAGTCCTCATACCCGTGGGCGAGGGTCAGAACTTCTCCCCAGCAGCCTCCAGGTGAGGTTGATTGTCCCCAGGCCTCCTGCCTCCCTGCTCGTCCGCCTGAGCACCGGCATTGGAAGTGTTATAGATTCTAATGACCTTTAGGGGTCCAGGAAAGAGATGCGCAGAGACGCTGGGGGCGGGGGGGCCGGTTTTACCCCGCCCCACATTTGTTCGTCCACCTTAGGCTGACGGTTTCTGCCAGCCTAGATGCTCTGACCAGTAGTCTGTGCTTTCTTCAGTTAGGCCCCTGAATTAACGTACAAACAGCACCAGGTGTCAGAGCCCTGCCCGCTCAACTCCCAGGCAGTCCAGGGCCGGTGGTGATCCAGGACCATGACGGCCACTGAGTCAACGGCCTTTTGAAGTAGCCAGGAGTCCAGCCGGTCTCACTGGCCGCCGTCACCGCGGTGTCTGTAGGCTTTCCTATGGTGACAGCGTGATATACGGTTCCCCCGCCAAGCTTATTAGCTCCCCTCTGGGTGCAGTAAGTCCTGCAAGCAGTAGTCTGCTCTTTTGGGGCACACTCTTGTTGTTTTCTGAGAGAAACTCCAGGTCAAGTGATGGTCACACGAGTCGTCATGGGGGCCCGTTGCCCCCGGTTGTCTCTCTGGAGGTTGGAGTTGGAGGGCCTCCTCACTCGAGGTCAGTGTGCCCACGGAGCGACCCCTGCAACTTCAGGGCATGGTGGGTGGTTAGGATCACCACGTGGGGTCCTTTTCCCTTAGGAGGGAGCTGGATTTGTGGGCTGCTGATTTCCAGGTTTTTAGATATCCCCAGTACCCTGGCTGGATGGGGTGGCGGGCCAAGCCATTGGTGACCGTAGTTTATCCTACCTGGAGGGCATTCTTGCGTTGTTCCATTTCAAGTGGTCCCGGTTTTTGCACTAACACTCCAAGGGCGATTCACATTCTATGGGGATGTAACGTTCAAAGGGTTTAGCTAAATTAGGGAGTTCCAGGGTGAGTGTCTGAATTGACTGCTCTTTCCATTCTTGAAAGGCCACTTCTGGATTCTATTCAAAAGGATCATCATCTTTTCCTTTCAGTGTTTCATATAGAGGCCCAGCTAGTAGACTGTAGTTAGGGATCCAGAGGCAGGAAACCCTGGCTTCCCCAGGAACCCCTAAGCTGTCTTCAAGTTTTAGAAGGGGGTAAGGCTGCAAATGGCTTCTTCCCTTTCCTGGGATGGGCTTCTCCAACCTTCTGTGAGAATGAAGCCCAGGCAGGTCACCTTAGTCTGTGAGATTTGAGCTTTTTCTTCAACACCTTCTATCCTTTATTGGCTAGGTAGTTCAGAGGCCTCCTTAGTAGGGCTGGCGATCAGAATGTCTGTATACTGAAGGAAGGTTCCCTTTTGCAGAGGTAGAACTTTTAGGTGTTTAGCTAACATTTCCCCAGAGATGGTGTGGGAAGTTTTGAACCCTTGGGGCAGGATGGCCCAACAGTATTGTTTTTGTTGTATGTTGAGTCCTGCCACTCACAAGCCAAAATTTCTTGTGACTCTGGGACTAATGGAATACAGAAGAAGGCATCATTGAAGTCTAATACAGAATACCATGTCCTGGTGGATGGTAGAATGACCAGTAGGGTGTAGGAATTAGGAACTACTGGATGTATATCCTCAGTGGCTTCACTGACTGTCCTGACATCCTTTACCAGGTCCCCAGCAGCCCACGGGGCTCTCGTGGTCAGGCCAATCCCAGGATATAGAGCTCATCTGGGCAGGTCCCCAGCAGCCAACAGGGCTCTCGTGGTCACGCCCCTCCCAGGATATGGAGCTCACCTGGGAAGTTCCCCAGCAGCCCACGGGGCTCTCGTGGTCAGGCCCCTCCCAGGGTATGGAGCTCACCTGTGCAGCTACCCAGCAGCCCATGGGGCGCTCGTGGTCAGGCCCCTCCCAGGATACAGAGCTCCCCTGGGCAGGTACCCCGGCAGGGCTGAGCATACAGGAACCGTGCACATAGCCCTCATTGCAGACCACCCCCAGCTCACCTGTCGCTCAGAGCTGACACAGAGCACCTCAGAGCAGGAACTGAACTAACAAACAGCAGCTCCGATAGGTCTGTGACCCTGGGCATCACTCTGTGTGGCCTCCCTCCGCCTGGTCTTCCAGAGACTTCCACTGCACCCGGGGCACCAGGCCTCTGTCTCCACCCACCACCCCTCCTCTCCCTGACTCCTGGGCTTCTCTCATTAGGAGAGGGTCTTCTTGAAGTTGTCTCCCACTCATGGGCCAGATATAATGATTAGAAAACAAGCTAGAGCTGCAGCCCCTTGTCTATCCTGACTCTCAGGAGCCCACACCTGTTCCTTGGACCCGGCTGGTTCAGCAAGGTCCATTCGCTGCAACTGTGAGCCTCTGAGGGGTGAGGATTGGCTGACCTGGGCAGCCTGACCATGCGGGCCAGCCCTCCCCAGGTGTGCCTGGGTTGAGGTCAATATAAACACCCCTCCAGGCAGCAAGAGCCCCTGCAGCTGTGCCTGACGCCATATTCTTTGCCCCGTCAGCAGTGTCAGGGCTGGGCTGGTGGGTGGGAGTGAGGGTGAGGGGCCACGGCTTTGTGGGTGGCCCGGTGTGAGTGGGGCTCTGCTGGACTTTCTGCAGGAGTTGCCAAGCTGCCATCTGCTAAAGAAGAGGATGTGTCACCCATAACTGCTGCTGGAATTTCTCCGCGGGCAGAGGTGAGGAAGGAAAAAAGCAGTGGGGGCCTGGACAGGAGGGGTCTTTCAGGCAGGGAAATGGAAAGCTTCCAGGAGAGTGCCCGGGGCCAGGACAATCCTGGCTGGCCTGCAGGCACCAAGGCCTGCAGGCACCAAGTCGGCCGGTGAGCTGTCGCTGGTGTGGCTCCACGGCCCTTCCTGTAGGCTTTCAAGTCCTTGTACATATTCAGGTGTTTTACCTGGGAAGGGTGGGAACAGTTCAGCAGCAGCTGGCCTGGGGCTCAGCTCACGTTTACTCACAGACGCCTCGGCTTGGTCCCCCAGCTTTGCAATGAGGACGCTCCTTGCGGTGTGGGGGGCTGCTGGCTGCATGCGAGACGATTCCCCACCTCTGACCAACTTCAGAATTGTTTACCACTGGAGCAAGTGCCCTGATAGGGTTTTCATCTGTGTAACTGGTGGGTTCTGTTTTTTTTTTTCTTTTTTGGTTCAAGGTAGATTTTATTCCTCTTTTTTGTACTTATAGATATAAGCATGGAAATAATTCATTCATATAAATACATATATGTGAGGGGAATAACTTTTTTCTGTTTTTTGAAAATTTTTATTTTTAAATTTTATTTTATTTATTTTTTATACAGCAGGTTCTTATTGGTTATCTATTTTATACATATAAATGTATACATGTCAATCCCAATCTCCCAACTCCTCCCACTGCCAGCCCCCCACGGCTTTCCCCTCTTGGTGTCCATACATTTGTTCTCTACATCTGTGTCTCTATTTCTGCTCTGCAAACCAGTTCATCTGTACCATTTTTCTAGGTTCCACATATATGCATTAATATACAATATTTGTTTTGCTCTTTCTGACTTACTTCACTCTGTATGACAGTCTCTAGATCCATCGACGTCTCTACAAAGGACCCAGTTTCATTCCTTTTTATGGCTGAGTAATAGTCCATTTTATATATGTACCATGTCTTTATCCATTCTTCTGTCTGTGGGCATTTAGGTTGCTTCCATTACCTGGTTATTGTAAATAGTGCTGCAGTGAACATTGTGGTGAATGTGTCTTTTTGATTTATGGTTTTCTCTGGGTATATGCCCAGTAGTGGATTGCTGGATCATATGGTAATTCTATTTTTAGTTTTTTAAGGAACCTCCATACTGTTCTCCATAGTGACTGTATCAATTTACATTCCCACAAATAGTGGAAGAGAGTTCCTTTTCTCCACATCCTCTCCAGCATTTGTTGTTTGTAGATTTTCTGATGATGCCCATTCTGACTGGTGTGAGGTGATACCTCATTGTAGTTTTGATTTGCATTTTTCTAATAATTAGTGATGTTGAGCAGCTTTTCATGTGCTTCTTGGCCATCTCTATGTCTTATTGGAAGAAATGTCTATTTAGGTCTTCTGCCCATTTTTGTATTGGGTTGTTTGTTTTTTTAATATTGAGCTGCATGAGCTGTTTATATATATTGGAGATTAATCCTTTGTCCATTGATTCGTTTGCAAATATTTTCTCCCATTCTGAGGGTTGTCTTTTCGTCTTGTTTGTAGTTTCCTTTGCTTTGCAAAAGCTTTTACGTTTCATTAGGTCCCATTTTTTTAGTTTTCTTTTTTATGGCATTACTCTAGGAGGTGGATCAAAAAAGATCTTGCTGTGATTTGTGTTAGAGTATTCTTCCTATGTTTTCCTCTAAGAATTTTATACTGTCTGGTCTTACATTAAGGTCTCTAATCCATTTTGAATTTATTTTTGTGTATGGTGTTAGGGGGTGTTCTAATTTCATTCTTTTACATGTAGCTGTCCATTTTCCCCAGCACCACTGATTGAAGACACTGTCTTTTCTCCATTGTATAGTCTTGCCTACTTTGTCATAGATTAGTTGACCATAGGTGTGTAGGTTTATCTCTGGGCTTTCTTTCTTTCTTTTTTTCCTTTTACACCTTCATTGGAGTATAATTGCTTTACAATGGAGTGTTTGTTTCTGCTGTATAACAAAATGAATCAATTATACACATACATATATCACCATATCCCCTCCCTCTTGCATCTCCCTCCCACCCTCCATATCCCACCCCTTTAGGTGGTCACAAAGCACCGAGCTGATCTCCCTGTGCTATGTGGCTTCTTCCCAGTAGCTATCGATGTTACATTTGGTAATGTATATATGTCCATGGCACTCTCTCACTTCATCCCAGCTTACCCTTCCCCCTCCCCGTGTCCTCAAGTCCTTTCTCTACGTCTGTGTCCTTAATCCTGTCCTGCCCCTAGGTTCTTCATAAACTTTTTTTTCTTTAGATTCCATTTATCTCTGTTAGCATACAGTATTTATTTTTCTCTTTCTGACTCACTTCACTGTGTAGGACAGACTCTAAGTCCATCCACCTCACTACAAATAACTCAGTTTCGTTTCTTTTTATGGCTGAGTAATATTCCATTGTATATATGTGCCACATCTTCTTTATCCATTCATCTGTCGATGGACACTTAGGTTGCTTTCATGTCCTGGCTATTGTAAGTAGAGCTGCAATGAAAATTGTTGTATATAACTCTTTTTGAATTATGGTTTTCTCAGGGTAAATGCCCAGTAGTTGGATTGCTGGGTCGTATGGTACTTCTATTTTTAGTTTTTTAAGGAACCTCTATACTGTTATCCCTAGTGGCTATATCAATTTACATTCCCAGCAGCAGTGCAAGAGCATTCCCTTTTCTCCAGTAAATGCCTCTCCAGCATTTATTGTTTGTAGATTTTTGGATGATGGCCATTCTGACTGCTGGGAGGTGATACCTCAATGTAGTTTTGATTTGCATTTCTCTAATGATTAGTGATGTTGAGCGTCCTTTCATGTGTTTGTTGGCAATCTGCATACCTTCTTTGGAGAAATGTCTATTTAGATCTTCTGCCCATTTTTGGATTGGGTTGTTTGTTTTTTTGTTATTGAGCTGCATGAGCTGCTTGTAAATTTTGGAAATTAATCCTTTGCCAGTTGCTTCATTTGCCAGTATTTTCTCCCATTCTGAGGGTTGTCTTTTGGTCTTGTTTATAGTTTCCTTTGCTGTGCAAAAGCTTTTAAGTTTCATTAGGTCCCATTTGTTTATTTTTATTTCTTTTTCTCTAGGAGGTGGGTCAAAAAGGATCTTGCTGTGATTTATGTCATGGAGTGTTCTGCCTATGTTTTCCTCTAAGAGTTTTATAGTGTCTGGTCTAACATTTAGATCTCTAATCCATTTTGAGTTTATTTTTGTGTATGGTGTTATGGAGTGTTCTAATTTCATTCTTTTACGTATAGTTGTCCAGTTTTCCCAGCACCACTTACTGAAGAGACTGTCTTTTCTCCATTGTATATCTTTGCCTCCTTTGTCATAGATGAGTTAGCCATAGGTACATAGGTTTATCTCTGGGCTTTCTATCTTGTTCAGTTGATCTATATTTCTGTTTTTGTGCCAGTACCATATAGTCTTGATTACTGTAGCTTTGTATACTGTAGTATAGTCTGAAGTCAGGAAGTCTGATTCCTCCAGCTCTTTTAATTTCCCTCAAGACTGCTTTGGCTATTCGGGGTCTTTTGTGTCTCCATACAAATTTTAAGATTTTTTGGTTCTAGTTCTGTAGAAAAAGCCACTGGTAATTTGATAGGGATTGCATTAAATCTGTAGCTTGCTTTGGGTACTATAGTCATTTTCACATTATTGATTCTTCTAATCCAAGAACATGGTTTATACCTCCATCTTTTATATAATCTTTGATTTCTTTCAGCAGTGTCTTATAGTTTTCTGAGTATAGGTCTTTTACCTCCTTAGGTAGGTTCATTCCTACGTAGTTTATTCTTTTTGTTGCAATGGTGAATGGGATTGGTTCCTTAATTTCTCTTTCTGATCTTTCATTGTTAGTGTATAGGAATGCCAGAGATTTCTGTGCATTAATTTTGTATCCTGCAACTTTACCAAATTCATTGATTAGCTCTAGTAGTTTTCTGGTGTCATCTTTAGGATTCAGTATGTGTAGTATCGTGTCATTTGCAAACAGTGACAATTTTACTTCTTCTTTTCCAATTTGTATTCCTTTTATTTCTTTTTCTTCTCTGATTGCTGTGTCTAGGACTTCCAAACCTATGTTGAGTAATAGTGGTGAGAGCGGACATCCTTGTCTTGTTCCTGATCTTAGAGGAAATGCTTTTAGTTCTTCACTATTGAGAATGATGTTTGCTGTGGGTTTGTCACATACTGCCTTTATTATGTTGAGGTAGATTCCCTCTATGCCCACTCTTTGGAGACTTTTAATCATAAATGGGTGTTGAATTTTGTCAAAAGCTTTTCCTGCATCTATTGGGATGATCATATTTTTATTCTACAATTTGTTAATATGGTGTATCACATTGATTGATTTGTGTATATTGAAGAATTCTTGCATCCCTGGGATAAACCCCACCTGATCATGGTGCATGATCCTTTTAATGTGTTGTTCAATTCTGTTTCCTAGTATTTTGTTGAGGATTTTTACATCTATATTAATCAGTGATATTGGTCTCTAATTTTCTTTTTCTGTAGTATTTTTGTCTGGTTTTGGTATCAGGTTGATGGTGGCCTCATATAATGAGTTTGGGAGTGTTCCCTGAAAATTTCTGAAGAGTTTGAGAAGATTGGGTGTTAGCTCTTCTCTAAATGTTTGATAGAATTCACCTCTGATGCCATCTGGTTCTGGACTTTTGTTTGTTGGAAGATTTTTAATCAAATCAAGTTTCAGTTTCATTACTTGTGATTGGTCTGTTCATATTTTCTATTTCTTCCTGGTTCAGTCTTGGAATGTTATACGTTTCTAAGAATTTGTCCATTTCTTCCAGGTTGTCCATTTTATTGGCATAGAGTTGCTTGTAGAGGTCTCTTAGGATGCTTTGTATTTCTGTGGTGTCTGTTACAACTTCTCCTTTTTCATTTCTAATTTTATTGATTTGAGTCCTCTCCCTCTTTTACTTGAGTCTGGGTAAAGGTTTATCATTTTTGTTTATCTTCTCAAAGAACCAGCTTTTAGTTTTATTGATCTTTGCTATTGTTTTTATTTCATTTATTTCTGCTCTGATCTTTATGATTTCTTTCCTTCTATTAACTTCGGGTTTTGTTCTTCTTTCTCTAGTTCCTTTAGGTGTGAGGTTACATTGTTTATTTGAGATCTTTCTGGTTTCTTGAGGTAGGCTTTTATTGCTATAAACTTCCCTCTTAGAACTGCTTTTGCTGCATCCCATAGGTTTTGGATCATCGTGTTTTTGTTGTCATTTGTCTCTAGGTAGTTTTTGATTTCCTCTTTTATTTCTTCAGTGATCTCTTGGTTATTTAGAAACGTATTGTTTAGCCTCCATGTGTTTGTGTTTTTTACGTTATTTTCCCTGTAATTGATTTCTAATCTCATAGCATTGTGGTCGGAACAGCTGCTTGATATGATTTCAGTTTTCTTATATTTACTGAGGCTTTATTTGTGACCCAAAATGTGATCTATCCCGGAGAATGTTCCATGTGCCATTGAGAAGAACATGTAATCTGCTGTTTTTGGATGGAATGTCCTATAAATATCCATTAAATCTGTCTGGTCTATTGTGTCATTTAAAACTTGTGTTTCCTTATTAATTTTCTGTCTGGATGATCTCCATTGGTGTAAGTGAGGTGTTAAAGTCCCCTGCTATTATTGTGTTACTGTTGATTTCCTCTTTTATAGCTGTTAGCAGTTGCCTTATATATTGAGGTGTTCCTATGTTGAGTACATATATATTTATAATTGTTATATCTTCTTGGATTGATCCCTTGATCATTATGTAGTGTCCTTCCTTGTCTCTTGTAACATTCTTTGTTATAAAATCTATTTTATCTGATATGAGTATTGCTACTCCAGCTTTCTTTTGATTTTCATTTGCATGGAATATATTTTTCCATCCCCTCACTTTCAGTCTGTATGTGTCCCTAGGTCTGAAATGGGTCTCTTGTAGACAGCATATGTATGGGTCTTGTTTTTGTATCCTTTCAGTGATCCTGTGTCATTTGGTTGGAGCATTTAATCCATTCACGTTTAAGGTAATTATCGATATGTATGTTCCTATTATTATTTTCTTAATCGTTATGGGTTTGTCTTGGTGGGTCCTTTTCTTCTCTTGTGTTTCCCACTTAGAGAAGTTCCTTTAGCATTTGTTGTAGAGCTGGTTTCGTGGTGCTGAATTCTCTTAGCTTTTGCTTGTCTGTAAAGCTTTTGATTTCTCCATCAAATCTGAATGAGATACTTGCTGGGTGGAGTACTCTTGGTCGTAGGTTCTTCCCTTTCATCACTTTAAATTTATCATGCCACTCCCTTCCAGCTTGTAGATTTTCTGCTGAGAAATCAGCTGTTAACCTTATGGGAGTTCTGTTGTATGTTATTTGTCATTTTTCCCTTGTTGCTTTCAATAATTTTTCTTTGTCTTTAATTTTTTCAATTTGATTACTTGGCATTTTTCTCCTTTGGTTTATCCTGCCTGGGACTCTCTGCGCTTTGTGGACTTCGGTGGCTATTTCTTTTCCCATGTTAGGGAAGTTTTCAACTATAATCTCTTCAGATATTTTCTCAAGTCTTTTCTCTCTCTGTTCTCCATCTGGGACCCCTATAATGCGAATGTTGTTGCGTTTAATGTTGTTCCAGAAGTCTCTTAGGGTGTCTTCATTTATTTTCATTCTTTTTCTTTATTCTGTTCCACGGCAGTGATTTCCACCTTTCTGTCTTCCAGGTCACTTATCCGTTCTTCTGCCACAGTTATTCTGCTACTGATTCCTTCTAGTGTATTTTTCATTTCAGTTATTGTATTGTTCATCACTGTTTGTTTGTTCTTTAATTCTTCTAGGTGTTTGTTCCTTAATTCTTCTAGGTCTTTGTTAAGCATTTCTTGCCTCTTCTCAATCTTTGCCTCCATTCTTTTTCTAAGGTCTTGGATCATCTTCAGTATCATTAATCCGAATTCTTTTACTGGAAGGTTGCCTATCCCCACCTAATTTCGTTGTTTTTCTGAGGATTTATCTTGTTCCTTGATCTGGTATGAAGTCCTCTGCCTTTTCATTTTCTCTATCTTTCTGTGAACGTGGTTTTCCTTCCACAGGCTGCAGAATTGTAGTTCTTCTGCTGTCTGCTCTCTGGTGATTGAGTCTATCTTAGAGGCTTGTGCAAGCTTCCTTATGGGAGGGACTGGTGGTGGGTAGAGCTGGGTGTTGCTCTGGTGGGCAGAGCTTTAATCTGCTTGTCTGTGGATTAAATAAAAGTTTAATAAAAAGTTTAATCTGCTTGTCTGCTGATGCATGGGGCTGGGTTCCCTCCCTGTTGGTTGTTTGGCCTGAGGCGACCCAGCACTGGAGCCTACCTTGCTCTTGGTGGGGCTAATGGTGGACTCTGGGAGGGTTCACACGAAGCAGTATTTCCCAGAAATTCTGCTGCCAGTGTCGTTGTCCCCATGGTGAGCCACAGCCACACCCCGCCTCTGCAGGAGACCCTCTAAAACTAGCAGCTAGGTATGATCATTCACCTATGGGGTGACTGCTCCTTCCCCTGGGTCCTGATGTGCACACTACTTTGTGTGTGCCCTCCAAGAGTGGAGTCTCTGTTGAGACTCTGAGTCTCTGAGTGCAGTTGAGACTCTGAGACTCGGAGGAGTCACACAGACTCTGGGTCCTGTGAAGCTTCGATGATTTGTGGTTCTAGAAATCCTATAGGAGGCGGTCCACAGCAGGTGAAGCTAATGCTGTCAGTAGAGGCAGTGAAGCCAAAGATCCGCAGTTCTGACTAGAGGTGCTGATGTACATACAGGACAAAATCATCTCGTGTGAATGTAGTTCAGGCACGTTTAAGATGAATGCAGTCATGTTAATGTCTAACATCTTCTATCTTGTGCCTCTCCTCAGGGACCCCCTCCTCAGTTCCTGTAAGTCATGTACAGGGGAATGGAGAGTGGGCTCTGTCCAGTCTGAGCCCTGAGTTACCCTGTGTGTATCTTAGGATACTTTGTGCTTCTGTGGTGGCTCTTGTAACATCATCTCTTTCATTTCTGATTTATTTGGGCCCTCTCTTTTTTTTAAAAAAAAAATACTACTGTTGTCTTTTATTCTTTACAGAAGTATAATAAGTGTTTGATCTACTACCTTTACTCTATGTATACTTTTTGCTGTGAGATTTTTACTTTTGTTTGTTTTCTTGTTACTATCAATAATTAGTGAGACTTCTTTTAAGGTACATTCAACATTGCTTATAAAGCTGCTATATTAGTGATGACAGAGCTTTAATGGAAGTCGTGTTCTGGTTGTAAATTAGAATGCAATGTGCCAGCAAAAGCCCCTTAAGTTTATGTCTCATTACTTCTTGTTCTTTTTTTTCTCTCTTTTTAAAATTTTTATCAGAGCAACTTTGATTAAAATGTTTTGTTTGTTCTAGGTGTGTAAGATGTGGTTCTTTTACACATATACATGTATCTATACTTCTTCAGATCATTTTCTCATGTAGGTTATGACACAATGTTGAGTAGTATTCTTTTGGTATTCCGTAGGTCTTTGGTGATTATATATTTCACGTGTGTTTTTATATCTATGTTAACCCCAATATCCTAATGTATCCAGTCCTCACACCTTCCCATTTGGTGAACCATAACTTTGTTTAATGAATCTGTGATTGCCTTTCTCTGTGGAAATATCTTCATTGGTATCAATTTTTAGCTAACAGCTACAAGTGATATTATAGGATATGTGTCTTTTGCTGTCTGACTTAGTACAATTTGCCTGATTACCTCTAGAATCATCTACGGTGCTGCAAATGGCATTGTTTCATATTTTTCCCTAGCTAATATTCCATCTGTACATGTACCAGTTCTTCTTTGTCCACTCACCTCTTGATGGACTTTTTGGTTGCCTCCATGTCTTGGCTATTGTAATACTGCTGCACTGCACATTTGCCTGCCTGTGTCTTTCCAATTCCGTCTTCTTATGTTATAGGCCCAGGAGTGGGCCTCCTGTATCATATGGTATCTCAGGGTTTACCGTTTAAATGCACCACGATTCTGTGCTCATTAGTGGCTCTTTCCAGGTTACATCCCACTTAAAGTTGAGGGTATGCATTTCTCCACAACACCTTCAGCATTTATTTATTTATTTATTTTTAACATCTTTATTGGAGTATAATTGCTTTACAGTGGTGTGCTAGTTTGTGCTTTACAACAAAATGAATCAGATATACATATACATATGTTCCCATATCACATCCCTCTTGCGTCTCCCTCCCTCCCACCCTCACTATCCCACCCCTCCAGGCGGTCACAAAGCACCGAGCTGATCTCCCTGTGCTATGCTGCTGCTTCCCACTAGCTATCTACCTTATGTTTGGTAGTGTATATATGTCCGCGCCTCTCTCTCCCTTTGTCACAGCTTACCCTTCCCCCTCCCCATATTCTCAAGTCCATTCTCTAGTAGGTCTGTGTCTTTATTCTTGTTTTACCCCTAGGTTCTTCATGACATTTTTTTCTTAAATTCCATATATATGTGTTAGCATACGGTATTTGTCTCTCTCTTTCTGACTTACTTCACTCTGTATGACAGACTCTAGGCCTATCCACCTCATTACAAATAGCTCAATTTCGTTTCTTTTTATGGCTTCATCATTTATTGTTTGTAGTTTTCTTGCTGATGGATATTCTGACTGGTGTGAGCTGATACCTCTTTGTGGTTGAATTTGCATATGACTCACAATCCTTTGAAATTGAGCTTTAAGCCATGTCCTTTTTATTTTTCAAACTGTGATTACAGCTTAGCTCTTCAAAGTGTTTTCTTAAAGTATGTGTTACATTTTGAAATTTATTGACCATTACCTCCCTCAAGACATTTTGAGGGCAGATTTCATTTACAGCCCTGCAGTACTTGTTCACATGAAGTGACCATTAGCACAGGCTTTAAAGTTGCTTTTGCAGGTAACGGCCAGAATCCGGCAGCCTTTCTTTGTTCCCCATGCTGGTACTAGGGAACAGACTTTCCGACCAGTGGTCTTCCTCGGTTATAAATTAGAGTGGAATGTGCCCGGATAAACCCCCAAAAGCTGATGTCTCCTTACTTTTGTTTGTTTTTAAATTTAATTTATATTTTTATTGGAGTAATATTCCATTGTGTATATGGACCACTTCTTGGTGCATTCCTCTGTTGATGGACATTTTCGTTGCTTCCAAGTGTTGGCTATATTAAATATTGCTGGAGTGCAAGATTGCCAGCCTGTGACTTTTTGATTCTCATTTTCTCAGGTGATAGGCCCAGCAGTGGGTGTGACTGATGCTCAATGTTTACCTTTTCAAAGCACCTCCACTGTGTTTTTATTAGTGGCTCTTACCATGTCCCCCTTAGAACCAAGGGTACGAATTTCTCCACAATCCCTTCAGCATTTATAGTTTGCAGCATTTTTGCTAGTGGCCGATCTGACCCTGTGACCTGATAGGTTTTTGTAATTTGAGTTTTCATGTCTTTAAAAATTCCTAAAATTCATCATTTTCCACGCCTTTTTCTTTTCTGTTAAAAATAAAGTGTGAGGGGCTTCCCTGGTGGCGCGGTGGTTGGGAGTCCGCCTGCCGATGCAGGGGACGCGGGTTCGTGCCCCGGTCTGGGAGGATCCCGCGTGCCGCGGAGCGGCTGGGCCCGTGAGCCATGGCCGCTGAGCCTGCGCGTCCGGAGCCTGTCCTCCGCAACGGGAGAGGCCACAGCAGTGAGAGGCCCGCGTAACGCATAAAAAAAAAAAAAAAAAAAAAAAAAAAATAAAGTGTGAGTACAATATATCTCTTGAAGCTGTCTTCTTGGAAGCTTGCCCTCTTTTGAATTTTTGGTCGATATTCGACCCCAGGATTTTTTTGGAGGGCAGATGTCATTACAGAACTGCAAGTTTGGTGAATATTTAGTGACCATTAGCACTGGGTTTAAAGCTGCTGTTGTGGGAAACGGCCACAAGGAGGCAGCATTTGTCCTTTCCCAAATCTGGGTACTAGGGCAGCAGAGCCTTTCTGGAAGTCGTGGTCCTAGGTTGTAAGTTAGAGTGGAATGTGCCAGGAGGAATGCCCATAAGTTTATGTCTGATTACTTCTTCTTGGTTTTTAAAATTTATTTAATCGGGGTAATGATTAGATATTGTTTGTCCAGATGTACACAATCTGGTTCATTTGTACAATATATATGTCTATTCATGTTCAGATCGTCTTCCCATGTAAAATATTACAGAGTGTTCCGTAGACCTCCCTTGCTATACGGTCGGTCTTTTTGATATATGTTTATAATATGTATTTGTATACGTATGGTAACGCTAATCTTAATTTATCCATTCTGCCCACCTTTCCTTTTAGATAAGCACACTTAATTTCTAAGTCTGTGAGTGTCTTTCTCTGTGGAAATATGTTCATTTGTGTTAGTTATTAGATAACGCCTATAAGTGATATCATAGGATATAGGTCTTTTGCTTTCTGACTTACCTCATATTCTGTGATTATCTCCAAGCTCACCTATGGCGACTCAAATAGCAGTGTTTCATTGTTTTCCATGGCTAATATTCTATTGTGAACGTGGACCACTTCTTCTTCATCCATACATCTGTTGATGGACACTTTGGTTGCTTCACCGTCTTGGCTATTGTGAATAAGGCTGCAGTGCAGCTTTTGCAGCCCAGGTCTTCTCGACTCTGGTCTTCTCAGGTGAGAGGTCCAGTGGTGTGACTGCTGCATCGAATGGTAGCTCAATTTTTACTTTTAATCGTAATTCCTTTCTGTTCTCATTATTGGCTGTTACCACTTTACATCTCACCAGCAGCTAGAGGGTACACAGTTCTCTAAAACCCCTTCAGAATTTATTGTTTGTAGACCTTTTGCTGATGGTCAGTCGACTGGTGTGAGTTGAAACCTTTTTGTTGATTAGATTTGCATGAGTCTAATAATTCCTGAGGTTGAGCTTTCACCCATTTTCCTTTTTTTAAACAAGAGAGTGAGTCAAACTTACCTCTTCATACTAGCGTCTTGAAAAATTTGCCAGTTTTGAATTTTATGTCCATTCCCTACCTCAGCACAGTTGTTTAGGGAAGGTGTCCTTTGCAGCCCTGAGTCCTTGTGAATGTTAAGAGACCATTAGCTGTGGGCCTAACGCCGCTCTTGCGGAAAACGGCCACAAGGCAGCAGAATTTCTACATTTCCAACTCTGGGTTTTTGGGCAGCAGAGCCTTCCTGGAAATCGTGTTAGTAGGCTGCAAATTAGAGTGGAATGTGCCAGCGCAAACCCCCAAGAGCTTATATCTCCTTACTTCTTGTTTGTTTTATAAATTTAATTTTTATTAATGATCAGAGCAAACTTGATAAAAATATTTTGTTTCTCCTAGGTGTACAGAATCTGGTTCATTATATCAATGTATCTGTCATTTATCTTTGCATTCTTTACCGTGTAGGTTATTACAGAGAGTTGCCTAGACCTATCTTGGTATTCCATAGGTATTTTGTGATTATATATTTCATATGTATTAGTACATGTCTGTTAACACCCATATCCTAATTCACACATTCCTTACACTTTTCCATTTGGTTAAACATAATTTTTTTTCTTAATCCATGCTTTTCCTTCTCTTGGAAATAAGTTCATGAGTATCAACTTTTAGGTAACACCTAGAAGTGATGTCATAGGATATCTGTCTTTCACTTTCTTTCTTACTTCAAGTTGGGTGATTATCTCTAGGTCTTTATGTGGTGGTGCAAATGGCACTGTTTCATTGTTTTCCATGGCTAATATTCCATTGTGTACATGGACCACTTCCTCTTTGTGCATTTTTCTGTTGATGGACATTTTGGTTTCTTCCAAGTCTTGGCTATGTTAAATGTTTCTGCAGTGCAGGATTGCCAGCCTGTGTCTTTTCCATTCTGCTCTGCTCAGGTGATAGGCGCATCAAAGGGCCTACCAGATCACATGGTAGCTCAACTTTTACCCTTAAACGCACCTCCATTATGTTCTCACTACTGGCTGTTACCAGTTTATATCCCCCCAGCAGCTAGAGGGTACACAGTTCTCTGAAACCCCGTCAGCATTTATTCTTTGTAGACTTTTTGCTGAAGAACATTCTGACGGCTGTGAGGTGCGCATTTCTGTCATTGGATTTGCATGGCTTTATTCATTGCTGATGTTGCGCATTTTCAATTCCCTTTTATTTTAAAGAGAAAAAAGAGAAAAGAAAATGTGCGTAAAATATGCCTCTTGACATTGTCTTCTTGAAATGTTGACGTCTTTTGAATTTTCTGGCCGATTACGACCCCCGGACATTTTTTGAGGCCCGGTGTCCTTTACAGTGCTGCACATATTCTGAATATTAAGTGACCATTACCTCTTGGTTTAAAGCTGCTGTTGTGTGAAACAGCCACAAGGCGGCAGCATCTCTCCTTTACCAAATCTGGTTACCGGGGCAACAGAGCCTTAATGGAAGTCCTGTTCTAGGTTGAAAATTAGAATGGAATGTGCCAGGAAAAATTCCTTTCAGTTTATGTCTCATTATTTCTTGTTCATATTTTTAATTTAATTTTTATTTTTTATCGCAGCAAATTTTGATTACAATGTGTTTTTTTGTTCTAGGTGTACAAGATGTGGTTCTTTCACACATATACATATATCTATTCTTCTTCGGAACCTTTTCCCAGGTTGGTTATGACACAATGTTGAGTAGTCTTCTCTTGGTATTCCGTAGGTCTTTGGTGATTATATATTTCACATGTGTTTGTATATCTCTGTTAACCCCAATACCGTAATGTATCCAATCCTCACACCTTTCGATTTGGGGAACCATAAGTTTGTTTAATGAATCTGTGATTGCCTTTCTCTGTGGAAATATCTTCATTGGTATCAATTTTTAGGTAACACCTATAAGTGATATACGTTAGGTGTCTTTCACTTTCTCACTTACTACAAGTTGCACGATTACCTCTAGACTCACCTATGGTGCTGCAAATGGCATTGTTTCATTTTTTTCCCGAGCTAATATTCCGTCTCTACATGTAACAGTTCCTCTTTGTCCACTCATCTGTTGATGGACTTTTGGTTGCTTCCATGTCCTGGCTATTGTAATACTGCTGCAGTGCAGATTTGCCTGCCTGTGTCTTTCCAATTCTGTCTTCTTATGTTATAGGCCCAGGAGTGGGCCTGCTGGATCATATAGTAGCTCAATGTTTACCTTTTAAAGGCACCTCCACTCTGTTCCCATTAGTGGCTCTTAGCAGGTTACATCCCACTTCAAATTAAGGGTATGCATTTCTCCACAACCTCTTCAGCATTGATCGTTTGTAGTTTCTTTCCTGATGGTTATTCTGAATGGTGTGAGCTGATACCTCTGTGTGGTTGGATTTGCATGTGTCTCATAATCCTTTGAAATTGAGCTTTCAGGCATGTCCTTTTATTTTTCAAACGGTTATTACAGCTTAGTCCTTCAAATGGTTTTCTTGAAATATGTGCCACATTTTGAAATACTTTGGCCTTTACTTCCCTCAAGACATGATGAGGGCAGTTTTCCTTTACAGCCCTGAAGGACTTGTTCATATGAAGTGACAATTAGCATAGGTTTTAAAGCTGCTTTTGCAGGTAATGGCCAGAGGGTGGGGCATTTCATAATTCTATGAAATGTAACTGAACACACAATATATATTTTTCTTTTAAATTTCCATTGTTACTTTTTAAAATTACAATTATATTTTAAGTTCTTTGTAACAAGTGAAATTTTAAAAATTAAAGGAAAAGATAATATTTTACCACTTGCCATCCTTTCCCATTTACTGAAACGACCAGCATAATGTGTAGATTTCTCACTTTATCCAGGTGTTCTATACATCTGGAATATCATCCCTCTCACTGTAGAAAAACAGACTTAGCTCTCACACTTTTTATAGGCTACATAACAGTCCATAGAACAGAAGTACCAACTATTTCAGACTTAGGTTTTTGAGGGACACTCAGGTTACTTTCTGTTTTATTTTGTTGTTCTTTTTTTGGGGGGGGGTAGGAGTTTATTATTTATTTATTTATTTTTGTTGTGTTGGGTCTGAGTTTCCGTGTGAGGGCTTTCTCTAGTTGTGGCAAGTGGGGGGCCACTCTTCATCTCGGTGCGCGGGCCTCTCACTATCGCGGCCTCTCTTGTTGCAGAGCACAGGCTCCAGATGCGAGAGCTCACTGGTTGTGGCTTACGGGCCTAGTTGCTCCACGGCATGTGGGATCCTCCCAGACGAGGGCTCGAACCTGTGTCCCCTGCATTAGCAGGCAGGTTCTAACCACTGCACCACCAGGGAAGCCCCCTATTTTGTTGTTCTGCTAGTTTGTTTTAACCCAAGAAAATATTTTTTTTTAATACAAAAAAACCAAAATTAAGCTAGGGGTAAGGATTAGGGTTTAGGGTAAGGTTTAGGGTTAGGATACGGGTTAGGATTATTGTACGGCTTAGAGTATGGGTTAGGGTTATGGTACGGGTTAGTGTTAGGGTACAGTTTAGGGTATGGCTATGGTTTAGTGTTAGGGTATGGGTTAGTGTTAGGGTATGGGTTAGGATTAGGGTACTGTTTATGTTCAGGGTTATGGTTAGGTTTAGTGTATGGGTTAGTGTTAGGTACGGGTTAGTGTAAGGGTTAGGGTTAGGTTTAGTGTTAAGGAACGGGTACAGTTTAGGGTACAGGATAGGGAACAACAAAGGGTTAGGGTTAGGGTACGTGTTAGGGTACAGTTTAGTGTTAGTGTACAGGTTAGGATTATGGTACGGGATAGTGTAAGGGTTAGGGTTAGGGTTAGGGAATGGGTACGGATTAGGTTACAGGTTAGGGTATGACAACGGGTTAGGGTTAGGGTATGTGTTAGTGTATGGGTTAGGGTTAGGGTACAGGTTAGGTTATGGGTTAGTGTTAGGGGATGGGTTAGGATTAGGGTACAGGTTATGGTACGGTTTAGGGAAAGGGTTAGGATAAAGTTTAGTGTATGGCTATGTGTTATTGTTAGGGTACATGTTAGCATATGGGTTAGTGTTCGTGTACAGCTTAGGGTAAGGGTTAGGGAACGGGTACGGTCTCAGGTACAGGTTAGGGTACGGTAGCGAGATAGGGTTAGGGTACGTGTTAGGATGAGACTTCTTTGTAGTGCAGATTTGAATTTCCTGCTTGCTTGGTTGGCCAAAAAGTGCATATGCGTTTTATCCTGAATATATTCAGGAAAAAACGCATATGCACTTTTTGGCCAACCGCATCACTGTCGAAGTTCTGTTGCTTTTCATGTGATTTAAAGGCGACTCCAATCGACCTCTCGAAATCAGTTTCCTGCAATTCTGCCTTGCTTTCGAATCCTCTTCTTTGCCTTAACTCAATATATTTTAAACCGATAGTTGTCGTTTATGACTCTGCAGGTTTGTGAACTGCAGTGCCCCTGAGCTCCATTTTTCAACTCCCTTTTCTGTGAGCTGGCCACAAAACTACAGGATTGCTTCAGGCCCTATTGTAGTTCTGGGGTGGCAGGCTAAGCCTTTGGTTAATTCTTCTTCCTGGTGGGAAATTAGAGTGAAATGTGCCCGACCAGACACCTACACCGAATCTCTCATTTGCTCCCCCTGTTTCCTTTCATTCTCCGCACAACTTGCACACTGTGAGAAATAGGAAGTTAAAGGCGCTGACTCTCCAAGTGGCGAGGTTGTTAGTAAAGAGGCTGGAATGGTGAACCCGAGCACCAGGAGAGGAAAAATGACGTGCATTTTAGAAACCTTTCCCGATCACACGGTGGACCATCCTCTGGCTTTCCCATGTATGTTTTAGCTGTAGGAAGATTCCCTTAAACCTGGAGAGTTGAGACCCATGGAATGGGTAGCACGCGGTATTACTTTAAAGGTCTGCATTCGCTCACCCAGCCGCACCAATCCTCTCAGTCCCAAGTGTCCAGCCTTATGTCTCACCTGGCTGTGGGTGTAGATGTGGTCAATCCGGGTTGCATCACAACCCCTGAACGAATTTTGTAAGAATTTCTCTCTCTTTTGCTGTCTTTGTGGTTTTTTTTTTTTTTTTTTGCGATACGCGGCCCTCTCACTGCTGCGGCCTCTCCCGTTGCGGAGCGCAGGCTCCGGATACGCAGGCCCAGCGGCCATGGCTCACGGGCCCAGCCGCTCCACGGCGCGTGGGATCTTCCCGGACCGGGGCATGAACCCGCGTCCCTCGCATTGGCAGGCGGACTCTCAACCACTGCGCCACAAGGGAAGACCCTGTGTCCAGCCTTATGTCTCACCCAGCTGTGGGTGTAGATGTGGTAAATCCAGGTTTCATCAGAAGCCCTGAACGAATTATTTAAGAATTTCTCTCTCTTTCACTGTCTTTGTGTTTTGTTTTTGAAATTTATTTTTATCATGGGGTTTAGCTGATTTTCACTGCTGCGTTTATGCCGCTCTACACACCCTTGATTCCCTTACGAAGACATACGAATACATAGGTTTTAAGATTCTTACTAGTCAGATATATTCTTCTGCGGTGAATAGGGGGTGTTGAATCCAGTTCGTTGAGCAAGGAGTAGGTCTTGTCTATTACATATTTGGCTTATGGAACCATATCTGAGCTAATTTAAACTCTGGTTTTATGCGTCACCCCAACTCACCTGTCCCCTTAAGCAGGCATAAGTTGTTTTCTAAATGTGAGACTGTTCTGTCTTGTAATTCAGATCATGTGTAGCCATGTTTACATTCCCTCTAGTAGTGATATGTTATGACAAGTTCCTTTTTCTGTGTGACTTCTTTCACTTAGAATCATCGTACGAAAATCCACTCATTATGCTGCTACGGACATGATGACATTGATTTCATGGCTGAGTTATATTTCATTGTACATAAGTACCACAATTTCTTTATCAATTTTTCTCTTTCGGGGATATTTAAGTTGTACAGTAGTCGAGGTTTTTGTAAACACAGCAGTCCTAAACTTTGGGCTGGCTGTGTCTTGTTGATTTTTAGTTTTCCCAAGCTATAGGGCCATGAGAGGAAGTGCCCTAGGCTCTGTAGCTTTGCTTTTCAGATGTGACAGTAAGCACCATACACTTCTCCAGGGGGGCTGTTGGCAATTTACATCCCGCCCATCAGCATGACATGGCTCCCTGTTCTCCACGGCCTGTCCTGCCTTTCTGGTTATTACACATTTTTCGGATGACCCTTTTGACCGGTGGGAAGTGAGACTTCATTGTAGTGTGGATTTCCATTGCATGCTTGCTTGGTTGGCCAAAAAGGGCGTATGCGTTTTTTCCTGAATATATATGTATATTCAGGAAAAAACGCATACGCCCTTTTTGGTCAAGTGCATCATTGTCGACGTTCTGCCTCTTTTCCTATGCTTTAAGTGCAATTCCAGTCTACCTCCTGAAATCGGTTTCCTGCAATTGTGCCTTGCTTTCAAGTCCTCTTCGCAGCCTTACCTCAATATATTTTTGGACGATAGTTGTCCTTTATAACTCTGCAGGTTTGTGAATTGCAGTGCCCCTGAGCTCCTTTTTTCAACTCGCTTTTTGTGAGCTGGCCGCAAATCAACAGGATTGCTTCAGGCCCTATTCTGGTTCCGGCGTGGCACGCTGAGTCTTTGGTTAATTCTACATCCTGGTGGGAAATTAGAGTGAAATGTGCCCGTCCAGACATCTACAGCTAGTCTCTCATTGGTTCTCCCTATTCCCGTTCATCCTCCGCAGAATTTGCAAACTGTGCCAAACAGGAGTTTAAAGGCACTGACTCTCCAAGTGGGGAGAGTGTTAGTAAAGCGTCTGGAATGGCAAACCCGAGTAGCAGAGGACGAATAATGAGATGCGTTTTAGAAACCTTGCCCGATCACACTGTGTACCATCCTCTGGGTTTCCCACGCATGTTTTAGCTGTAGGAAGAATCCCTTAAATCTGGAGAGTTGGGACCCATGGAATGGGTAGCACGCAGTACTACTTCAAAGGGTCTGCATTTGCTCACCGAACCTCACCAATCCTCTCAGCCCCAAGTGTCCAGCCTTATGTCTCACCCAGCTGTGGGTGTAGATGTGGTAAATCCAGGTTTCATCAGAAGCCCTGAACGAATTATTTAAGAATTTCTCTCTCTTTCACTGTCTTTGTGTTTTGTTTTTGAAATTTATTTTTATAATGGGGTTTAGCTGATTTTCACTGCTGCGTTTATGCGTCTCTACACACACTTGATTCTCTTATGGAGACATACGAATACATAGACTTTAAGATTCTTACTAGTCAGATATATTCCTCTGCAGTGAATAGGGGGTGTTGAGTCCACTTTGGTGAGCAAGGAGTAGGTGTTGTCTATTACATACTTGGCTTATGGAATGGTATCTGTGCTAATTTCAATCTCTGGTTTTATGCAGCACCCCAACTCATCTTTCCCCTTAAGCAAGCATAAGTTTGTTTTCTAAATGTGAGACTCTGTTCTGTTTTGTAATTCAGTTCATGTGTAGCCAAGTTTACATTCCCTCTATAAGTGATATCTTATGATAAGTTTCTTTTTCTGTGTGACTTATTTCCTTAGAATCAGCCTACTTAAATCCATTCATTATGCTCCTATGGGCCTGATGACGTTGAATTCATTGCTGAGTGATATTCCATTGTACGTAAGTATGAAAACTTCTTTATCCATTTTTCTCTTTCTAGGATATTTAATTTGTACTGTAGTCAAGGTTCTTGTAAACAGAGCAGCCCTAAACTTTGGGGTGGTTGTTTCTTGTTATTTTAATTTTCCTGAGCTATAGGGCTATAAGTGGGTTTAGGGTTAGGGTTAGGGGATGGGGACGGTTTAGAGTACAGGTTAGGGTACGACAACGGTTTAGAGTTAGCGTACGTGTTAGGGTATGGGTTAGTGTTATTGTACGGCATAGAATTAGGGTACGGGTTAGGGTAATGCTTCGGGTTAGGGTTACGGATAGGGAACGGGTATTGTTCAGGGTACAGTTTAGGGTACCACAACGTTTTAGTGTTAGCATAAGTGTTAGGGTACGGGTTAGTGTATGGGTTAGAATTAGGGTAATTGTTAGGGTAAGGCTTTGGGTTAACGTTAGGCTACGGAATGGGTATGGTTTAGGGTACAGGTTAGCGAACAATGGTTTAGGGATAGCGTATGTGTTAGGGTAGGTGTTAGTTTTAGTGTACGGGTTAGGATGAGGGTACAGGTTAGGGTAAGGCTTGGAGTAAGGGGTAGGGTTAGGGTTGGGGGCTGGGACAGTTTAGGGTACAGGTTAGGGTACGACAACGGTTTACGGGGGGCGTATGTGTTAGGCTTAGGGTTAGTGTTAGCATACGGGTTAGGATTAGGGTATGGGTTAGGGTAAGGCTTCGGGTAAGGGTTAGGGTTAGGGTACCGGTGAGGGTACGACAACGGATTAGGGGAAGCGCACGTGTTAGGGTATGGGTTAGGGTTAGCGTATGGGTTAGGATTAGGGGACGGGTTAGGGTGAGGCTTTGGGTAAGGGTTAGGGTTAGGGGACGGGGGCGGTTTAGGGTACAGGTTAGGGTACGACAACGGTATAGGGTGAGTGTACGTGTTAGGGTATGGGTTAATGTTAGCTTACAGGTTAGGATTAGGGGACGGGTTAGGGTAAGGCTTCGGGTAAGGGTTAGGGTTAGGGATAGGAGACAGGGACGGTTTAGGGTACAGGTTAGGGTACGACAGCGGTTTAGGGGGAGCGTACATGTAAAGGTACGGTTAGTGTTAGCGTACGGGTTAGGATTAGGGGACAGGTTAGAGTAAGGCTTCGTGTAAGGGTTAGGGTTAGGATTAGTGTTAGGGGACGGGGACGGTTTAGGGTACAGGTGAGCGAACGACAACGGTATAGCGTGAGCGTACGTCTTAGGGCACGGGTTAGAGTTAGCGTACAGGTTAGGATTAGGGGACGGGTTAAGGTAAGGCTTCGGGTTAGGGTGAGGGTACGACAACGGTTTAGGGTGAGTGTACCTGTTAGGGTACGGATTAGTGTTAGCATACGGTTTAGGATTAGGGGACGGGTTAGAGTCAGGGTTAGGGTTTAGGGTTAGGGGTTGGGTTCGGGTATGGGTTAGGGTTAGGGTACGGGTTAGGGGTTAGGGTTAGGGTTTAGGGTTAGGGATAGGGTTAGGGGTTAGGGTTAGGGTTACGGTTAGGGCTAGGGCTAGAGCTAGGTTTAGGGATAGGGTTAGGGTTTTAGGGTTAGGGTAAGAGTGTTAGGGTTAGGGTGTTAAGGTAAGGGTACGGGTTAGGGTACGGGTTAGGGTTAAGGGTTAGTGTTAGGGTACGGGTTAGGGTAAGGGTTAGGGGTTAGGGTTAAGTTTAGGGTTAGGGTTAGGGTACGGGTTAGGGTAAGGGTACGGGTACGGGTTAGGGTCCTAGGGTACTGGTTAGGGTACGGGTACGGGTACAGGTTAGGGTTAGGGTATGGGTTAGGGTTAGGGAACAGTTTAGGGTAAGGGTTAGGGTACGGGTTAGGGTTAGAGTTAGGGTACGGGTATGGGTTAGGGTTAGGGTACGGGTTAGGGTACGGGTTAGGGTTAGGGTACAGGTTAGGGTACGGGTTAGGGTTAGGGTATGAGTTAGGGTACGGGTTAGGGTACGGGATAGGGTTAGGGTACGGGTTAGGGTTAGGGTACGGGTTAGGGAACGGGTTAGGATAGGATTAGGGTTAGGGTTAAGATACGGGTTAGGGTTAGGGTACGGGCTGGGTACGGGTTACGTTTAGGGTTAGGGTACAGGTTAGGGCTAGGGTACGGGTTAGGGTACGGGTTAGGGTTAGGGTATGGGTTAGGGTTAGGGTTAGGGTACGGGATAGGGTACGGGTTAGGGTAAGGGTTAGGGTTAGGATACGGGTTAGGGTATGGGTTAGGGTACAGGTTAGGGTAAGGGTTAGGGTACGGGTTAGGGTTAGGGTACAGGTTAGGGTACGGTTTAGGGTTGGGGTACATGTTAGGGTACGGGTGAGGGTATGGGTTAGGGTTAGGGTACGGGATAGGGTACGGGATAGGGTACGGGTTAGGGTTAGGGTACGGGTTAGGGTTAGGGTACGGGTTAGGGTACGGGTTAGGGTTAGGGTACGGGTTAGGATATGGGTTAGGGTACGGGTTAGGGTTAGGGTACGGGTTAGGGTTAGGGGTTAGGGTACGGGTTAGGGTACAGGTTAGGTTTAGGGTGAGGGTTAGGGTACAGGTATGGGTTAAGGTTAGGGTTAGAGTTAGGGTCAGGGGACGGGGACGGTTTAGGGGACAGGTTAGGGTACGACAACGATTTAGGGTGAGCGTACGTGTTAGGGTATGCGTTAGTGTTAGCGTACGGGTTAGGATTAGGGGACGGGTTAGGGTAAGGCTTAGGGTAAGGGTTAGGGTTAGGTTTAGGGTTAGGGGACGGAGACGGTTTAGGGGACAGGTTAGTGTACGACAACGGTTTAGGGTGAGTGTACGTGTTATGGTACGGGTTAGTGTTAGCGTACGGGTTAGGATTAGGGGACGGGTTAGGGTAAGTCTTCGGGTAAGGGTTAGGGTTTGGGTTAGGGTGAGGGGACGGGGACGGTTTAGGGGACAGGTTAGGGTACGACAACGGTTTAGGGTGAGCGTACGTGTTAGGGTACGGGTTAGTGTTAGCGTACGGGTTAGGATTAGGGGACGGATTAGTGTAAGGCTTCGGGTAAGGTTTAGGGTTAGGGTTAGGGATAGGGGTAGGGTTAGGGGACGGGGACGGTTTAGGGGACAGGTTAGTGTACGACAACAGTTTAAGGTGATCGTACGTGTTAGGGTACGGGTTAGTGTTAGCGTACGGGTTAGGATTAGCGGACAGTTTAGGGTAAGGCTTCGGGAAAGAGTTAGAGTTAGGGTTAGGGGACGGGGATGGTTTAGGGGACAGGTTAGGGTATGACAATGGTTTAGGGTGAGCGTACGTGTTAGGGTAAGGGTTAGTGTTAGCGTACGGGTTAGGATTAGGGGACGGGTTAGGGTAAGGCTTCGGGTAAGGGTTAGGGTTAGGGTTACAGTTAGGGTTAGGGGAAGGGGACGGGGACGGTTTAGGGGACTGGTTAGGGTATGACAACGGTTTAGGGTGAGCGTACGTGTTTGGGTACGGGTTAGTGTAAGCGTACGGCTTAGGATTAGGGGACGGTTAGGGTAAGGCTTCGGGTAACGGTTAGGGTTAGGGTTAGGGGACAGGGACCGTTTAGGGGACAGGTTAGGGTACGACAAAGGTTTAGGGTGAGTGTACGTGTTAGGGTATGGGTTAGTGTTAGTGTACGGGTTAGGATTAGGGGACGGGTTAGGGTAAGGCTTCGGGTAAGGGTTAGGGTTAGGGTTAGGTTTAGGTTACGGGGACGGTTTAGGGGACAGGTTAGGGTACGACAACGGTTTAGGGTGAGCGTACGTGTTAGGGTACGGGTTAGTGTTAGCGTACGGGTTAGGATTAGGGTACGGGTTAGGGTAAGGCTTCGGGTAAGGGTTAGGGGTAGGGTTAGGGGACGGGGATGGGGACGTTTTAGGGGACTGGTTAGGGTACGACAACGGTTTAGGGTGAGCGTACGTGTTAGGGTACTGGTTAGTGTTAGCGTACGGGTTAGGATTAGGGTACGGATTCGGGTAAGGCTTCGGGTTAGGGTTAGGGTTAGGTTTAGGGTTAGGGTTAGGGCTAGGGGATGGGGACAGATTAGGGGACAGGTTAGGGAAAGACAACGGTTTAGGGTGAGCATACGTGACAGGGTACGGGTTACTGTTAGCCTACGGGTTAGGATTAGGGGACGGGTTAGGGTAAGGCTTCGAGTAAGGGTAAGGCTTCGGGTAAGGGTTAGGGTTAGGAGTAGGGTTAGGGTTAGGGGACGGGGAGGGTTTAGGGGACAGGTTAGGGTACAACAACGGCTTAGGGTGAGCGTACGTGTTACGGTACGGGTTAGTGTAAGCGTACGGTTTAGGATTAGGGTACGGGTTAGGGTAAGGCTTCGGGTAAGGGTTAGGGTTAGGGTTAGGGTTAGGGTTAGGGGATGGGGACGGTTTAGGGGACAGGTTAGGGTACGACAACGGTTTAGGGTGAGCGTACGTGTTAGGGTACGTGTTAGTGTTAGCGTACGGGTTAGGATTAGGGGACGGGTTAGGGTAAGGCTTCGGGTAAGGGTTAGGTTTAGGGTTAGGATTAGGGTTAGGGGATGGGGACGGTTTAGGGGAAAGGTTAGGGTACGACAACGGTTTAGGGTGAGCGTAGGTGTTAGGGTACGGGTTAGTGTCAGCGTACGGGTTAGGATTAGGGGACGGGTTAGGGTAAGGCTTCGGGTAAGGGTTAGGGTTAGGGTTAGGGGACGGAGACGGTTTAGGGGAAAGGTTAGGGTACGACAACGGTTTAGGGTGAGCGTACGTGTTAGGGTACGGGTTAGTGTTAGCGTACGGGTTAGGATTAGGGGACGGGTTAGGGTAAGGCTTCGGGTAAGGGTTAGGGTTAGGGTTAGGGTTAGGGGACGGGGACAGTGTAGGGGACAGGTTAGGGTACGACAACAGTTTAGTGTGAGCGTACGTGTTAGGGTAAGGGTTAGTGTTAGCGTACGGGTTAGGATTAGGGGACGGGTTAGTGTAAGGCTTCAGGTGAGGGTTAGGGTTATGCTTAGCGTTAGGGTTAGGGTTAGGGGACGGGGACGGTTTAGGGGACAATTTAGGGTACGACAACGGTTTAGGGTGAGCGTACGTGTTAGGGTTCATGTTAGTGTTAGCGTACGGGTTAGGATTAGGAGACGGGTTAGGGTAAGGCTTCGGGTAAGGGTTAGGGTTAGGGTTAGGGTTAGGGGACGGGGACGGTTTAGGGGACAGGTTAGGGTACGACAACGGTTTAGGGTGAGCATAGGTGTTAGGGTACGGGTTAGTGTTAGCGTACGGGTTAGGATTAGTGGACGGGTTAGGGTAAGGCTTCGGGTAAGTGTTAGGGTTAGGATTAGGGTTAGGGGACGGGGACGGTTTAGGGGACAGGTTAGTGTACGACAACAGTTTAGCGTGAGCGTACGTGTTAGAGTACCAGTTAGGGTAAGCATACGGGTTAGGATTAGGGGACGCGTTACGGTAAGGTGTCGGGTAAGGGTTACGGTTAGGGTTAGGGTTAGGGTTAGGGGGCGGGGACGGATTAGGGGACAGGTTAGGGTACGACAACTGTTTAGGGTTGGCATACGTGTTAGGGTACCGGTTAGTGTTAGCGTACGGATTAGGATTAGGGGACGGGTTAGGGTAAGGCTTCGGGTAAGGGTTAGGGTTAGGGTTAGGGGACGGGGAAGGTGTAGGGGACAGGTTAGGGTACGACAACGGTTTAGGGTGAGCCTACGTGTTAGGGAAAGGGTTAGTGTTAGCGTACGGGTTAGGAGTTGAGGACGGGTTAGGGTAAGGCTTCGGGTAAGGGTTAGCGTTAGGGTTAGGGTTCGGGGACGGGGACGGTTTAGGGGACAGGTTAGGGTACGACAACAGTTTAGGGTGAGCGTACGTGTTAGGGTACGGGTTAGTGTTAGCGTACGTGTTAGGATTAGGGGACGGGTTAGGGTAAGGCTTCGGGTAAGGGTTAGGGGTAGGGTTAGGGGACGGGGACGGGGGCGTTTTAGGGGACTGGTTAGCGTACGACAACCGTTTAGGGTGAGCGTACGTGTTAGGGTACGGGTTAGTGTTAGCGTACGGGTTAGGATTAGGGTACGGGTTAGGGTAAGGCTTCGGGTTAGGGTTAGGGTTAGGTTTAGGGTTAGGGTTAGGGCTAGGGGATGGGGAAAGTTTAGGGGACAGGTTAGGGAAAGACAACGGTTTAGGGTGAGCATACGTGACAGGGTACGGGTTACTGTTAGCGTACGGGTTAGGATTAGGGGACGGGTTAGGGTAAGGCTTCGGGTAAGGGTAAGGCTTCGGGTAAGGTTTAGGGTTAGGGGTAGGATTAGGGTTAGGGGACGGGGACGGTTTAGGGGACAGGTTAGTGTATAACAACGGTTTAGTGTGAGCGTACGTGTTACGGTACGGGTTAGTGTAAGAGTACGGGTTAGGATTAGGGGACGGGTTAGGGTAAGGCTTCGGGTAAGGGTTAGGTTTAGGGTTAGGGTTAGGGGACGGAGACGGTTTAGGGGACAAGTTAGGGTACGACAAAAGTTTAGGGTGAGCGTATGTGTTAGGGTACGGGTTAGTGTTAGCGTACGGGTTAGGATTAGGGGACGGGTTAGGGTAAGGCTTCGGGTAGGTGTTAGGGATAGGGGACGGGGACGGTTTATGGGACAGGTTAGGGTACGACAACGGTTTAGGGTGAGTGTACGTGTTAGGGTACGGTTTTGTGTTAGCGTACTGGTTAGGATTAGGGGACGGGTTAGGGTAAGGCTTCGGGTAAGGGTTAGGGTTAGGGTTAGGGTTAGGGTTAGGGTACAGGGACGGTTTAGGGGACAGGTTAGGGTATGACAACGGTTTAGGGTGAGCGTACGTGTTAGCGTTCAGGTTAGTGTTAGCGTACAGGGTAGGATTAGGGGACGGGTTAGGGTAAGGCTTCGGGTAAGGGTTAGGGTTAGGGTTAGGGTTAGGGGATGGGGACTGCTTAGGGGACAGTTTAGTGTATGACAACAGTTTAGGGTGAGCGTACGTGTTAGGGTACGGGTTAGTGTTAGCGTACGGGTTAGGATTAGGTGACGGGTTAGGGTAAGGCTTCGGGTAAGGTTTAGGGTTAGGGTTAGGGGACGGGGACGGGGACGGGGATGGTTTAGGGGACAGGTTAGGGTACTACAACGGTTTAGGGTGAGCGTACGTGTTAGGGTACGGGTTAGTGTTAGCGTACGGGTTAGGATTAGGGGACAGGTTATGATAAGGCTTCGGGTAAGAGTTAGGGTTAGGGTAAGGGGATGGGGACGGTTTAGGGGATAGGTTAGGGTACGAAAACGGTTTACGGTGAGCGTACGTTTTAGGGTACGGGTTAGTGTTAGCGTACGGGTTAGGATTAGTGGACGGGTTAGGGTAAGGCTTCGGGTAAGGGTTAGGGTTAGGGGACGGGGACGGGGACGGTTTAGGGGACAGGTTAGGGTACGACAAAGGTTTAGGGTGAGCGTACGTGTTAGGTTACGGTTTATTGTTAGCGTACGGGTTAGGATTAGGGTACGGGTTAGGGTAAGGCTTCGGGTAAGGGTTAGGGTTAGGGTTAGGGTTAGGGGACGGGGACGGTTTAGGGGACAGGTTAGGGTACGAGAACGGTTTAGGGTGAGCGTACGTGTTAGGGTACGTGTTAGTGTTAGCGTTCGGGTTAGGATTAGGGTTCGGGTTAGGGTAAGGCTTCGGGTAAGGGTTAGCGTTAGGGTTAGGGTTAGGGGACGGGGACGGGGACGGGCATGGTGTAGGGGACAGGTTAGTGTACCACAACGGTTTAGGGTGAGCGTACGTATTAGGGTAAGGGTTAGTGTTAGCGTACGGGTTAGGATTACGGGACGGGTTAGGGTAAGGCTTCGGGTAAGGGTTAGGGTTAGGGTTAGGGTTAGGGTTAGGGGACGGGGACGGTTTAGGGGACAGGTTAGTGTACGACAACGGTTTAGAGTGAGAGTACGTGTTAGGGTACGGGTTAGTGTTAGCGTTCGGGTTAGGATTAGGGGACGGGTTAGGGTAAGGCTTCGGGTAAGGGTTAGGGTTAGGGTTAGGGTTAGGGTTAGGGGACAGGGATGGTTTAGGGAACAGGTTAGGGTACGACAACAGTTTATGGGTGAGCGTACGTGTTAGGGTATGGGTTAGTGTTAGCCTACGGGTTAGGATTAAGGGACGGGTTAGTGTAAGGCTTCGGGTAAGGGTTAGGGTTAGGGTTAGGGTTAGGGGATGGGGATGGTTTAGGGGACAGGTTAGGGTACGACAACGGTTTAGGGTGAGCGTACGTGTTAGGGTACGGGTTAGTGTTAGCGTACGGGTTAGGATTAAGCGAGGGGTTAGTGTAAGGCTTCGGGTAAGGTTTAGGGTTAGGGTTAGGGTTAGGGGACGAGGACGGTTTAGGGGACAGGTTAGGGTACGACAACGTTTTAGGGTGAGTGTACGTGTTAGGATACCGGTTAGTGTAAGCGTACGGGTTAGGATTAGGGGACGGGTTAGGGTAAGGCTTCGGGTAAGGGTTAGGGTTAGGGGTAGGGTTAGGGGACGGGGACGGTTTAGGGGACAGCTTAGGGTACGACAACTGTTTAGCGTGAGCGTACGTGTTAGGGTACGTGTTAGTGTTAGTGTACGGTTTAGGATTAGGGGACGGGTTAGGGTAGGCTTCGGGTAAGATTTAGGGTTAGGTTTAGGTTTAGGGTTAGGGATAGGGGACGGGGACGGTTTAGGGGACAGGTTAGGGTACGACAACGGTTTAGGGTGAGCGTACGTGTTAGGGTACGGGGTAGTGTTAGCGTTCGTGTTAGGATTAGGGGACGTGTTAGGGTAAGGCTTCGGGTAAGGGTTAGGGTTAGGGTTAGGGTTAGGCTTCGGGGACGGGGACGGTTTAGGGGACAGGTTAGGGTATGACAACGGTTTAGGGTGAGCGTACGTGTTAGGGTACGGGTTAGTGTTAGCGTACGGTTTAGGATTAGGGGATGGGTTAGTGTAAGGCTTCGGGTAAGTGTTAGGGTTAGGGTTAGGGTTAGGGGACGGGGACGTTTTAGGGGACAGGTTAGGGTAAGACAACGGTTTAGGGTGAGCGTACGTGTTAGGGTACGGGTTAGTGTTAGCGTACGGGTTAGGATTAGCGGACGGGTTAGTGTAAGGCTTCGGGTAAGGGTTAGGGTTAGGGTTAGGGTTAGTGTTAGGGGAAGGGGACGGTTTAGGGGACAGTTTAGGGTACGACAACGGTTTAGGGTGAGCGTACGTGTTAGGGTACCGGTTAGTGTTAACGTACGTGTTAGCATTAGGGGACCGGTTAGGGTAAGGCTTCGGGTAAGGGTTAGGGTTAGGGTTAGTGTTAGGGGACGGGGACGGGGACGGGCACGGTGTAGGGGACAGGTTAGGGTACGACAACGGTTTAGGGTGAGCGTACGTATTAGGGCAAGGGTTAGTGTTAGCGTACGGATTAGGATTAGGGGACGGGTTAGGGTAAGGCTTCGGGTAAAGGTTAGGGTTAGGGTTAGGGGACGGGGACGGTTTAGGGGACAGGTTAGGGTACGACAACGGTTTAGGGTGAGCGTACGTGTTAGGGTATGGGTTAGTGTTAGCCTACGGGTTAGGATTACGGGACGGGTTAGTGTAAGGCTTCGGGTAAGGGTTAGGGTTAGGGTTAGGGTTAGGGGACGAGGACGGTTTAGGGGACAGGTTGGGGTACGACAACGTTTTAGGGTGAGCGTACGTGTTAGGGTACGGGTTAGTGTTAGCGTACGGGTTAGGATTAGGGGACGGGTTAGGGTAAGGCTTCGGTAAGGGTTAGGGTTAGGGTTAGGGGACAGGGACGGTTTAGGGGACAGGTTAGGGTACGACAACGGTTTAGGGTGAGCGTACATGTTAGGGTTCGGGTTAGTGTTAGCGTACGGGTTAAGATTAGTGGACGGGTTAGGGTAAGGCTTCGGGTAAGGGTTAGGTTTAGGGTTAGGGTTAGGGTTAGGGGACCGGGACGGTTTAGGGGACAGGTTAGGGTACGACAACGGTTTAGGGTGAGCGTACGTGTTAGGGTACGGGTTAGTGTTAGCGTTAGGGTTAGGATTAGGGGACGGGTTAGGGTAAGGCTTCGGGTAAGTGTTAGGGTTAGGGTTATGGTTAGGGTCATGGGATGGGGATGGCTTAGGGGACAGGTTAGGGTACGACAATGGTTTAGGGTGAGCGTACGTGTTAGGGTACGGCTTAGTGTTAGCGTACGGCTTAGGATTAGGGGACGGTTTAGGGTTAGGCTTCGGGTAAGGGTTAGGGTTAAGGTTAGGGTTAGGATTAGGGGACAGGGACGGTTTAGGGGACAGGTTAGGGTACGACAACGGTTTAGGGTGAGCGTACGTGTTAGAGTACGAGTTAGTGTTAGCATACGGATTAGGATTAGGGGAAGGGTTAGGGTAAAGCTTCGGGTAAGGGTTAGGGTTAGGGTTAGGGTTAGGGTTAAGGTTAGGGGACTGGGACGGTTTAGGGGACAGGTTAGTGTACGACAACGGTTTAGGGTGAGCGTACCTGTTAGGGTACGGGTTAGTGTTAGCGTACGGGTTAGGATTAGGGGACGGGTTAGGGTAAGGCTTCGGGTAAGTGTTAGGGTTAGGGTTAGGGTTATGGTTTGGGTTAGGGGGCGGGGACGGTTTAGGGGACAGGTTAGGGTACGAGAACGGTTTAGGGTGAGCGTACCTGTTAGGGTACGGGTTAGTGTTAGCGTACGGGTTAGGTTAGGGGACGGGTTAGGGTAAGGCTTCGGGTAAGGGTTAGGGTTAGGGTTAGGGGTAGGGGACGGGGACGGTTTTGGGGACAGGTTAGGGTACGACAACGGTTTACGGTGAGCGTACATGTTAGGGTACGGGTTAGTGTTAGCGTACGGGTTAGGATTAGAGGACGGGTTAGTGTAAGGCTTCGTGTAAATGTTAGGGTTAGGGTTAGGGTTAAGGGTAGGGGATGGGGACGGTTTAGGGGACAGGTAAGGGTACGACGACGGTTTAGGGTGAGCGTACGTGTTAGAGTACGAGTTAGTGTTAGCATACGGATTAGGATTAGGGGAAGGGTTAGGGTAAAGCTTCGGGTAAGGGTTAGGGTTAGGGTTAGGGTTAAGGTTAGGGGACTGGGACGGTTTAGGGGACAGGTTAGTGTATGACAACGGTTTAGGGTGAGCGTACGTGTTAGGGTACGGTTTAGTGTTAGCGTACGGGTTAGGATTAGGGGACGGGTCAGTGTAAGGCTTCGGGTAAGGGTTAGCGTTATGGTAAGGGTTAGGTGTAGTGGACGGGGACGGTTTAGGGGACATGTTAGGGTACGACAACGGTTTAGGGTGGGCGTACGTGTTAGTGTATGGGTTAGTGTTAGCGTACGGGTTAGGATTAGGGGACGGGTTAGTGTAAGCCTTCGGGTAAGGGTTAGGGTTAGGGTTAGGGGACGGGGACGGGGACGGTTTATGGGACAGGTTAGTGTACGACAACCGTTTAGGGTGAGTGTACGTGTTAGGGTACGGGTAAGTGTTAGCTTACAGGTTAGGATTAGGGGACGGTTTAGGGTAAGGCTTCGGGTAAGGGTTAGGGTTAGGGTTACGGGACGGGGACGGTTTAGGGGACAGTTTAGGGTACGACAACGGTTTAGGGTTAGCGTACGTGTTAGGGTACGGGGTATTGTTAGCGTACGGGTTAGGATTAGGGGACGGGTTAGGGTAAGGCTTCGGGTAAGGTTTAGGGTTAGGGTTAGGGTTAGGGTTGGGGTTAGGGTTAGTGTTAGGGTTAGTGTTAGGGGACGGGGACGGTTTCGGGGACAGGTTAGGGTACGACAACGGTTTAGGGTGAGCGTACGTGTTAGGGTATGGGTTAGTGTTAGCGTACGGGTTAGGATTATGGGACGGGTTAGGGTAAGGCTTCGGGTAAGGGTTAGGGTTAGGGTTAGGGATAGGGGATGGGGACGGTTTAGGGGACAGGATAGGGTAAGACAACGGTTTAGGGTGAGTGTACGTGTTAGGGTATGGGTTAGTGTTAGCGTACGGGTTAGGATTAGGGGACGGGTTAGGGTAAGGCTTCGGGTAAGGGTTAGGGTTAAGGTTTCGGTTAGGGTTAGGGTTAGGTGACGGGGACGGTTTAGGGGATCGGTTAGGGTACGACAATGGTTTAGGGTGAGCGTACGTGTTAGGGTACCGGTTAATGTTAGTGTACGGGTTAGGATTAGTGGACGAGTTAGAATAAGGCTTCGGGTAAGGGTTAGGGTTAGGGTTCGGGTAAGGGTTAGGGTTAGGGTTAGGGTTAGGGGACGGGGAAGGTTTATGGGACAGGTTAGAGTACGACAACGGTTTAGGGTGAGCGTACGTGTTAGGTTAAGACTTAGTGTTAGCGTACGGTTTAGGATTAGGGGACGGGTTAGGGTAAGGCTTCGGGTAAGGGTTAGGGTTAGGGGACGGGGACGATTTACGGGACAGGTTAGGGTCCGACAACGGTTTAGGGTGAGCGTACATGTTAGGGTACGGGTTATTGTTAGAGTACGGGTTAGGATTAGGGGATGGGTTAGGGTAAGGCTTCGGGTAAGGGTTAGGGTTAGGCGTAGGGTTAGGGTTAGGGTTAGGGAACGGGGACGGTTTAGGGGACAGGTTAGGGTACGACAACGGTTTAGGGTGAGCGTACGTGTTAGGGTACGGGTTAGTGTTACCGTACGGGTTAGGATAAGGGACGGGTAAGAGTAAGGCTTCGGGTAAGGGTTAGGGTTAGGGTTAGGGTTAGGGGATGGGGACGGTTTAGGGGACAGGATAGGGTACGACAACGGTTTAGGGAGAGCGCACGTGTTAGGGTATGGGTTAGTGTTAGCGTACGGGTTAGGATTAGGGGACGGGTTAGTGTAAGGCTTCGGGTAAGGGTTAGGGTTAAAGTTTCAGTTAGGGTTAGGGTTAGGGGACGGGGACGGTTTAGGGGACAGGTTAGGGTACGACAACTTTTTACGGTGAGCGTATGTGTTAGGGTACAGGTTAGTGTTAGCGTACGGGTTAGGATTAGGGGATGGGTTAGGGTAAGGCTTCGGGTAAGGGTTAGGGTTAGGGTTAGGGTTAGGGGACGGGGACGGTTTAGTGGACAGGTTAGGGTACGACAACGGTTTAGGGTGAGCATACATATCAGGCTACGGGTTAGTGTTAGAGTACGGGTTAGGATTAGGGGACGGGTTAGGGTAAGGCTTCGGGTAAGTGTTAGGTTTAGGGGTAGGGTTAGGGTTAGGGGACGGGTACGGGGACAGTTTAGGGGACAGGTTAGAGTACGACAACGGTTTAGGGTGAGCGTACGTGTTAGGGTACGGTTTAGTGTTAGCGTACGGGTTAGGATTAGGGGACGGGTTGGGGTAAGGCTTCGGATAAGTGTTAGTGTTAGGTTTAGGGTTAGGGTTAGTGGACTGGGATGGTTTAGGGGACAGGTTAGGGTACGACAACGGTTTAGGGTGAGCGTACATGTTAGGGTACGGTTTAGTGTTAGCGTACGGGTTAGGATTAGGAGACGTGTCAGTGTAAGGCTTTGGGTAAGGGTTAGCGTTAGGGTTAGGGTTAGGGGACGGGGACGGTTTAGGGGACAGGTTAGGGTACGACAACGGTTTAGGGTGGGCGTACGTGTTAGGGTATGGGTTAGTGTTAGCGTACGGGTTAGGATTAGGGGACGGGTTAGTGCAAGTCTTCGGGTAACGGTTAGGGTTAGGGTTAGGGGATGGGGACGGTTTAGGGGACAGGTTAGGGTACGACAACGGTTTAGGGTGAGCGTACGTGTTAGGGTATGGGGTAGTTTTAGCGTACGATTAGGATTAGGGGACGGGTTAGTGTAAGGGTACGGGTAAGGGTTAGGTTTAGGGTTAGGGTTAGGGTTAGGGTTATGGTTAGGTTTAGGGTTAGGGTTAGGGGACGGGGACGGTTTAGGGGACAGGATAGGGTACGACAACGGTTTAGGGTTAGCGTACGTGTTAGGGTATGGGTTAGTTTTAGCGTTCGGGTTAGGATTATGGGACGGGTTAGGGTAAGGTTTCGGGTAAGGGTTAGGGTTAAGGTTTCGGTTAGGTTTAGGGTTAGGGGACGGGGACGGTTTAGGGGATAGGTTAGGGTACGACAATGGTTCAGGGTGAGCGTATGTGTTAGGGTACTGGTTACTGTTAGCGTACGGGTTAGGATTAGGGGAGGAGTTAGAATAAGGCTTCGGGTAAGGGTTAGGGTTAGGGTTCGGGTTAGGGTTAGGTTTAGGGGACGCGGAAGGTTTAGGGGGCAGGTTAGGGTACGACAACGGTTTAGGGTGAGCATACATGTTAGCGTACGGGTTAGTGTTAGAGTACGGGTTAGGTTTAGGGGACGGGTTAGGGTAAGGCTTCGGGTAAGTGTTAGGTTTATGGGTAGGGTTAGGGTTAGGGTTAGGTGCCGGGGACGGTTTAGGGGACAGGTTAGGGTACGACAACGGTTTAGGGTGAGCGTACGTGTTAGGGTACGGGTTAGTGTTAGCGTACGGGTTAGGATTAGGGGACAGGTTAGGGTAAGGCTTCGGGTAAGGGTTAGGGTTAGGGTTAGGGTTAGGGTTAGTGTTAGGTTTAGGGTTAGGGGACGGGGAAGGTTTAGGGGACAGGTTAGGGTACGACAATGGTTTAGGGTGAGCATACGTGTTAGGGTACGACTTAGTGTTATCGTACGAGTTAGGATTAGGGGACGGGTTAGGGTAAGGCTTCGGGTAAGTTTTAGGGTTAGGGTTAGGGTTAGGGGACGGGGACGATTTAGGGGCCAGGTTAGGGTACGACAACGGTTTAGGGTGAGCGTACATGTTAGGGTACAGGTTAGTGTTAGAGTACGGGTTAGGATTAGGGGATGTGTTAGGGTAAGGCTTCGGGTAAGGGTTAGGTTTAGGGGTAGGGTTAGGGTTAGGGTTAGGGAACGGGGACGGTTTAGGGGACAGGTTAGGGTACGACAACGGTTTAGGGTGAGCGTACGTGTTAGGGTACGGGTTAGTGTTAGCGTACGGGTTAGGATTAAGGGACGGGTAAGGGTAAGGCTTCGGGTAAGGGTTAGGGTTAGGGTTAGGGTTAGGCTTAGGGGACGGGGACGGTTTATGGGACAGGTTAGGGTACGACAATGGTTTAGGGTGAGCGTACGTGTTAGGGTACAGGTTACTGTTAGCGTACAGGTTAGGATTAGGGGACGGGTTAGGGTAAGGCTTCGGGTAAGTTTTAGGGTTATGGTTAGGGTTAGGGATAGTGTTAGGGGACGGGGTCGGTTTAGGGGACAGGTTAGGGTACGAAAACGGTTTAGGGTGAGAATACGTGTTAGGGTACGGGTTAGTGTTATCGTACGGGTTAGGATTACGGGACGGGTTAGGGTAAGGCTTCGGGTAAGGGTTAAGGTTAGGGTTAGGGTTAGGGTTAGGGGACGGGTTAGTGAAAGGCTTCGGGTAAGGGTTAGGGTTAGTGTTAGGGGACGGGGACGGTTTATGGGACAGGTTAGTGTACGACAATGGTTTAGGATGAGTGTACGTGTTAGGGTACGGGTTAGTGTTAACGTACACGTTCGGATTAGGGGACAGTTTAGGGTAAGGCTTCGGGTAAGGGTAAGGGTTAGGGTTAGGGGACGGGGATGGTTTAGGGGACAGTTTAGGTTACGACAACGGTTTAGGGTTAGCGTACGTGTTAGGGTACGGGGTAGTGTTAGCGTATGGGTTAGGATTCGGGGACCGGTTAGGGTAAGGCTTCAGGTGAGGTTTAGGGTTAGGGTTAGGGTTAGGGTTAGGATTAGGGGACGGGGACGGTTTAGGGGACAGGTTAGGGTACGAAAACGGTTTAGGTTGAGCGTACGTGTTAGGGTACGGGTTAGTGTTAGCGTAAGGGTTAGGATTAGGGGACGGGTTAGGGTAAGGCTTCGGGTAAGGCTTAGGGTTAGGGTTAGGGTTAGGGTTAGTGTTAGGGGACGGGGATGGTTTAGGGTACCGGTTAGGGTATGACAATGGTTTAGGGTGAGCGTATGTGTTAGGGTACGGCTTAGTGTTAGCGTACGGGTTAGGATTATCGGACAGGTTAGGGTAAGGCTATGGGTAAGGGTAAGGGTTAGGGTTAGGGTTAGGGTTAGGGTTAGGGGACAGGGACGGTTTAGGGGACAGGTTCGGGTACGACAACGGTTTAGGGTGAGCGTACGTGTTAGGGTATGGGTTAGTGTTAGCGTACTCGTAAGGATTAGGGGACGGGTTAGGGTAAGGCTTCGGGTAAGGGTTAGGGTTAGGATTAGGGTTAGGGTGAGGGGACGGGGACGGTTTAGGGGACAGGTTAGGGTACGACAACGGTTTAGGGTTAGCTTACGTGTTAGGGTACGGGTTAGTGTTAGGGTACGGGTTAAGTTAGGGGACGGGTTAGGGTAAGGTTTCGGGTAAGGGTTAGGGTTAGGGTTAGGGTTAGGGTTAGGGGACGGGGACGGTTTAGGGGACAGGTTAGGGTACGACAACGGTTTACGGTGAGCGTACGTGTTAGGGTACGGTTTAGTGTTAGCGTATGGGTTAGGATTAGGGGACGGGTCAGTGTAAGGCTTCGGGTAAGGGTTAGGGTTAGGGTTAGGGTTAGGTGACGGGGACGGTTTAGGGGACAGGTTAGGGTACGACAACAGTTTAGGGTGAGCGTACATGTTAGGGTACGGGTTACTGTTAGCGTACGGGTTAGGATTATTGGACGAGTTAGGGTAAGGCTTCGGGTAAGGGTTAGGGTTAGGGTTAGGGTTAGGGTTAGGGTTAGGGGACAGGGACGGTTTAGGGGACAGGTTAGCGTACGACAACGGTTTAAGTTCAGCGTACGTGTTCGGGTACGGTTTACTGTTAGCGTACGGGTTAGGATTAGGGGACGGGTTAGGGTAAGGCTTCGGGTAAGGATTAGGGTTAGGGTTTGGGTTAGGGTTAGGGTTAGGGGACGGGGACGGTTTAGGGGACAGATTAGGGTACGACAACAGTTTAGTGTTAGCGTACGTGTTAGGGTACTGGTTAGTGTTAGCGTACGGGTTAGGATTAGGGGACGGGTTAGGGTAAGGCTTCGGGTAAGGTTTAGGGTTAGGGTTAAGTTTAGGGTTAGGGTTAGGGGACAGGGACGGTTTAGGGGACAGGTTAGGGTACGACAACGGTTTAGGGTGAGCGTACGTGTTAGGATATGGGTTAGAGTTAGTGTACGGGTTAGTATTAGGGGACGGGTTAATGTAAGGTTTCGGGTAAGAGTTAGGGTTAGTGTTAGGGTTAGGGTTAGGGGACGGGGATGGTTTAGGGGACAGGTTAGGGTACGAGAATGGTTTAGGGTGAGCATACGTGTTAGGATACGGGTTAGTGTTAGCGTACGGGTTAGGATTAGGGGACGGGAAAGGGTAAGGTTTCGGGTAAGGGTTAGGGTTAGGTTTAGGGTTAGGGTTAGGGTTAGGGGACGGGGACGGTTTAGGGGACAGTTTAGGGTACGACAACGGTTTATGGTGAGCGTACGTGTTAGGGTACGGGTTAGTGTTAGCGTACGGGTTAGGATTAGGGGACGGTTTAGGGTAAGGCTTTGGGTAAGGGTTAGGGTTAGGGTTAGGGTTTGGGTTAGCGGACGGGGACGGTTTAGGGGACAGGTTAATGTACGACAACGGTTTAGGGTTAGGGTTAGGGTTAGGGGACGGGGACGGTTTAGGGGACAGGTTAGGGTACGACAACGGTTTAGGGTCAGCGTACGTGTTTGGGTATGGGTTAGTGTTAGCGTACGGGTTAGGATTAGGGGACGGTTTAGGTTAAGGGTTCGGGTAAGGGTTAGGGTTAGGGTTAGGGTTAGGGGATGGGGACGGTTTAGGGGACAGGTTAGGGTACGACAACAGTTTAGGCTGAGCGTACTTGTTAGGGTACGTGTTAGTGTTAGCTTACGGGTTAGGATTAGGGGACGGGTTAGGGTAAGGCTTCGGGTAAGGGATAGGTTTAGGGTTAGGGTTAGGGGACGGGGATGGGGACAGTTTAGGGGACAGGTTAGGGTACGACAACGGTTTAGGGTGAGCGTACGTGTTAGGTTACTGGTTAGTGTTAGCGTAAGGGTTAGGATTAGGGGAAGGGTTAGGGTAAGGCTTCAGGTAACGGTTAGGGTTAGGGTTACTGTTAGGGTTAGGGTTAGGGGACGGGGACGGTTTAGGGGATAGGTTAGGGTACGAAAACGGTTTAGGGTGAGCGTACGTGTTAGGGTAAGTTTTAGTGTTATCGTACGGGTTAGGATTAGGGGACGGGTTAGGGTAAGGCTTCGGGTAAAGGTTATGGTTAGGGATAGGGTTAGGGTTAGGGGACGGGGACGGTTTTGGGGACCGGTTATGGTATGACAACGGTTTAGGGTGAGCGTACGTGTTAGGGTATGGGTTAGTGTTAGCGTACGGGTTAGGTTTAAGGGACGGGTTAGGGTAAGCCTTTGGGTAAGGGTTAGGTTTAGGGTTAGGGTTAGGGTTAGTGTTAGGGGACGGGGACGGTTTAGGGGACAGGTGAGGGTACGACAACGGTTTCGGGTGAGCGTACGTGTTAGGGATGGGTTAGTGTGAGCGTACGGGTTAGGATTAGGGGATGGGTTAGGGTAAGGCTTCGGGTAAGGGTTAGGGTTAGGGTTAGGGTTAGGGTTAGAGTTAGGGGATGGGGACGGTTTAGGGGACAGGTTAGGGTACGACAACGGTTTAGGGTGAGCGTATGTGATAGGGTATAGGTTAGTGTTAGCGTACGGGTTAGGATTAGGGGACGGGATAAGGTAAGGCTTCGGGTAAGGGTTAGGGTTAGGGTTAGGGGATGGGAACGGTTTATGGGACAGGTAAGGGTACTACAATGGTTTAGGGTGAGTGTACGTGTTAGGGTACGGGTTAGTGTTAGCGTACGGGTTAGGATTAGGGGACGGGTTTGTGTAAGGCTTCAGGTAAGGGTTAGGGTTAGGGTTAGGGTTAGGGGGCGGGGACGGTTTAGGGGACAGGTTAGGGTACGACAACGGTTTAGGGTGAGCGTAAGTGTTAGGGTATGGGTTATTGTTAGCGTACGGTTTAGGATTAGGGGACGGGTCAGGGTAAGGCTTCGGGTAAGGGTGAGGGTTAGGGTTAGGGTTAGGTTTAGGGTTAGGTTTAGGGGACGGGGACGGTTTAGGGGACAGTTTAGGGTACGACAACGGTTTAGGGTGAGCGTACGTGTTAGGGTACGGATTATTGTTAGCGTAAGGGTTAGGATTAGGGGACGGGTTAGAGTAAGGCTTCGGGTATGGTTAGGGTTAGGTTTAGGGTTAGGGTTAGGGTTAGGGGATGGGGACGGTTTAGGGGACAGGTTAGGGTACGACAACGGTTTAGGGTGAGCGTACGTGTTAGGGTACGGGTTAGTGTTAGCGTACGGTTTAGGATTAGGGTACGGGTTAGTGTAAGGCTTCGGGTAAGGGTTAGGGTTAGGGTTAGGGTTAGCATAGGTGACGGGGACGGTTTAGGGGACAGGTTAGGGTACGACAACTGTTTAGGGTGAGCGTACGTGTTAGGGTACGGGTTAGTGTTAGCGTACCGGTTAGGATTAGGGGACGGGTTAGGGTAAAGCTTCGCGTAAGTGTTAGGGCTAGTGTTAGGGTTAGGGTTAGGGGATGTGGACGGTATAGGGGAAAGGTTAGGGTACGACAAATATTTACGGTGAGCGTACGTGTTAGGATACGGGTTAGTGTGAGCGTACGGGTTAGGATTAGGGGACGGGTTAGGGTAAGGCTTCGGGTAAGGGTTAGGGTTAGGGTTAGGGTTAGTTTAGGTGACGGGGACGGTTTAGGGGACAGGTTAAGGTACGACAACGGTTTAGGGTGAGCGTACGTTTTAGGGTACGGGTTAGTGTTAGCGTACGGGTTAGGATTAGGGGACGGGTTAGGGTAAGGCTTCGGGTAAGGGTTAGGGTTAGGGTTAGGGTTAGGGTTAGGGGACGGGGACGGTTTAGGGGACAGGTTAGGGTACGACAACGGTTTAGGGTGAGTGTACGTGTTAGGGTATGGGTTAGTGTTAGCGTACGGGTTAGGATTAGGGGACGGGTTAGGGTAAGGCTTCGGGTAAGGGTTAGGGATAGGGTTAGGGTTAGGTTTAGGGTTAGGGGATGGGGACGGTTTAGGGGACAGTTTAGGGTACGACAACGGTTTAGGGTGAGCGTATGTATTAGGGCACGGGTTAGTGTTAGCGTACAGGTTAGGATTCGGCGACGGGTTAGGGTAACGCTTCGGGTAAGGGTTAGGGTTAGGTTTAGGGTAAGGGGACGGGGACCGTTTAGGGGACAGGTTAGGTAAGACAACCGTTTAGGGTGAGCGTATGTGTTAGGGTACGGGTTAGTGTTAGCGTACGGGTTAGGATTAGGGGACGGGTTAGGGTAAGGCTTCGGGTAAGGGTTAGGGTTAGGGTTAGGGGACGGGGACGGTTTAGGGGACAGGTTAGGGTACGACAACGGTTTAGGGTGAGCGTACGTGTTAGGGTACGGGTTAGTGTTAGCCTACGGGTTAGGATTAGGGGACGGGTTAGGGTAAGGCTTCGGGTAAGGGTTAAGTTTAGGGTTAGAGTTAGAGGTTAGGGTAAGGGGACGGGGACGGTTTAGGGGACAGGTTAGGGTACGATAATGGTTTAGGGTGAGCGTACGTGTTAGGGTACGGGTTAGTGTTAGCGTACGGGTTAGGATTAGGGGACGGGTTAGGGTAAGGCTTCGGGTAAGGGTTAGGGTTAGGGTTAGGGTTAGGGTTAGGGTTAGGGGACGGGGACGGTTTAGGGGACAGGTTAGGGTACGACAACGGTTTAGAGTGAGCGTAAGTGTTAGGGCACTGGTTAGTGTTAGCGTACGGGTTAGGATTAGGGGACGGGTTAGGCTAAGGCTTCGGGTAAGAGTTAGGGTTAGGGTTAAGGTTAGGGTTAGGGTTAGGGGACGGGGACGGTTTAGGGGACAGGTTAGGGTATGACAACGGTTTAGGGTGAGCGTACGTGTTAGGGTATGGGTTAGTGTTAGCGTACGGGTTAGGATTACGGGACGGGTTAGTGTAAGGCTTCGGGTAAGGGTTAGGGTTAGGGTTAGGGTTAGGTTTAGGGTTAGGGGACGGGGGCGGCTTAGGGGACAGGTTAGTGTACGACAACTGTTTAGGGTGAGCGTACGTGTTAGGGTACGGATTAGTGTTAGCGTACAGGTTAGGATTAGGGGACGGGTTAGAGTAAGGCTTCGAGTATGGTTACGGTTAGGGTTAGTGTTAGGGTTAGGGTTAGGGGATGGGGACGGTTTAGGGGACAGGTTAGGGTACGACAACGGTTTAGGGTGAGCGTACGTGTTAGGGTACGGGTTAGTGTTAGCGTACGGTTTAGGATTAGGGTACGGGTTAGTGTAAGGCTTCGGGTAAGGGTTAGGGTTAGGGTTAGGGGACGGGGACGGTTTAGGGGACAGGTTAGCGTACGACAACGGTTTAGGGTGAGCGTACGTGTTAGGGTATGGGTTAGTGTTAGCGTACGTGTTAGGATTAGGGGACCGGTTAGGGTAAGGCTTCGGGTAAGGGTTAGGGTTAGGGTTAGGGTTAGCGGACGGGGACGGTTTAGGGAACAGGTTAGGGTACGACAACGGTTCAGGGTGTGCGTACGTTTTAGGGTACAGGTTAGTGTTAGCGTACGGTTTAGGATTAGGGGACGGGTTAGGGTAAGGCTTCGGGTAAGTGTTAGGGTTAGGGTTCGGGTTAGCTTAGGTGACGGGGACGGTTTAGGGGACAGGTTAGGGTACGACAACTGTTTAGGGTGAGCGTACGTGTTAGGGTACGGGTTAGTGTTAGCGTACCGGTTAGGATTAGGGGACGGGTTAGGGTAAAGCTTCGGGTAAGTGTTAGGGCTAGTGTTAGGGTTAGGGTTAGGGGACGGGGACGGTATAGGGGACAGGTTAGGGTACGACAAATACTTACGGTGAGCGTACGTGTTAGGATACGGGTTAGTGTGAGCGTACGGGTTAGGATTAGGGGACGGGTTAGGGTAAGACTTCGGGTAAGGGTTAGGGTTAGGGTTAGGGTTAGTTTAGGTGACGGGGACGGTTTAGGGGACAGGTTAAGGTACGACAACGGTTTAGGGTGAGCGTACGTGTTAGGGTACGGGTTAGTGTTAGCGTACGGGTTAGGATTAGGGGACGGGTTAGGGTAAGGCTTCGGGTAAGGGTTAGGGTTAGGGTTAGGGTTAGGGGATGGGGACGGTTTAGGGGACAGTTTAGGGTACGACAACGGTTTAGGGTGAGCGTATGTGTTAGGGCATGGGTTAGTGTTAGCGTACAGTTTAGGATTCGGCGACGGGTTATGGTAAAGCTTCGGGTAAGGGTTAGGGTTAGGGTTAGGGTTAGGGGACGGGGACGGTTTAGGGGACAGGTTAGGGTACGACAACGGTTTAGGGTGAGCGTACGTGTTAGGGTACGGGTTAGTGTTAGCGTACGGGTTAGGATTAGGGGACGGGTTAGGGTAAGGCTTCGGGTAAGGGTTAGGGTTAGGTTTAGGGTAAGGGGACGGGGACTGTTTAGGGGACAGGTTAGGTAAGACAACCGGTTAGGGTTAGCGTATGTGTTAGGGTACGGGTTAGTGTTAGCGTATGGGTTAGGATTAGGGGACCGGTTAGGGTAAGGCTTCGGGTAAGGGTTAGGGTTAGGGTTAGGGGACGGGGATGGTTTAGGGGACAGGTTAGGGTACGACAACGGTTTAGGGTGAGCGTAAGTGTTAGGGTATGGGTTATTGTTAGCGTACGGTTTAGGATTAGGGGACGGGTCAGGGTAAGGCTTCGGGTAAGGGTGAGGGTTAGGGTTAGGGTTAGGTTTAGGGTTAGGGTTAGGGGACGGGGAAGGTTTAGGGGACAGGTTAGGGTACGACAACGGTTTAGGGTGAGCGTACGTGTTAGGGTACGGATTATTGTTAGCGTAAGGGCTAGGATTAGGGGACGGGTTAGAGTAAGGCTTCGGGTATGGTTAGGGTTAGGTTTAGGGTTAGGGTTAGGGGATGGGGACGGTTTAGGGGACAGGTTAGGGTACGACAACGGTTTAGGGTGAGCGTACGTGTTAGGGTACCGGTTAGTGTTAGCGTACGGTTTAGGATTAGGGTACGGGTTAGTGTAAGGCTTCGGGTAAGGGTTAGGGTTAGGGTTAGGGTTAGCTTAGGTGACGGGGAAGGTTTAGGGGACAGGTTAGGGTACGACAACTGTTTAGGGTGAGCGTACGTGTTAGGGTACGGGTTAGTGTTAGCGTACCGGTTAGGATTAGGGGACGGGTTAGGGTAAAGCTTCGCGTAAGTGTTAGGGCTAGTGTTAGGGTTAGGGTTAGGGGACGTGGACGGTATAGGGGAAAGGTTAGGGTACGACAAATATTTACGGTGAGCGTACGTGTTAGGATACGGGTTAGTGTGAGCGTACGGGTTAGGATTAGGGGACGTGTTAGGGTAAGGCTTCGGGTAAGTGTTAGGGTTAGGGTTAGGGTTAGTTTAGGTGACGGGGACGGTTTAGGGGACAGGTTAAGGTACGACAACGGTTTAGGGTGAGCGTACGTTTTAGGGTACGGGTTAGTGTTAGCGTACGGGTTAGGATTAGGGGACGGGTTAGGGTAAGGCTTCGGGTAAGGGTTAGGGTTAGGGTTAGGGGACGGGGACGGTTTAGGGGACAGGTTAGGGTACGACAACGGTTTAGGGTGAGTGTACGTGTTAGGGTATGGGTTAGTGTTAGCGTACGGGTTAGGATTAGGGGATGGGTTAGGGTAAGGCTTCGGGTAAGGGTTAGGGATAGGGTTAGGGTTAGGTTTAGGGTTAGGGGATGGGGACGGTTTAGGGGACAGTTTAGGGTACGACAACGATTTAGGGTGAGCGTATGTGTTAGGGCACGGGTTAGTGTTAGCGTACAGGTTAGGATTCGTCGACGGGTTATGGTAAAGCTTCGGGTAAGGGTTAGGGTTAGGGTTAGTTTTAGGGGACAGGGACGGTTTAGGGGACAGGTTAGGGTACGACAACGGTTTAGGGTGAGCGTACGTGTTAGGGTACGGGTTAGTGTTAGCGTACAGGTTAGGATTAGGGGACGGGTTAGTGTAACGCTTCGGGTAAGGGTTAGGGTTAGGTTTAGGGTAAGGGGACGGGGACCATTTAGGGGACAGGTTAGTTAAGACAACCGTTTAGGGTGAGCGTATGTGTTAGGGTACGGGTTAGTGTTAGCGTACGGGTTAGGATTAGGGGACGGGTTAGGGTAAGGCTTCGGGTAAGGGTTAGGGTTAGGGTTAGGGGACGGGGACGGTTTAGGGGACAGGTTAGGGTACGACAACGGTTTAGGGTGAGCGTACGTGTTAGGGTACGTGTTAGTGTTAGCCTACGGGTTAGGATTAGGGGACGGGTTAGGGTAAGGCTTCGGGTAAGGGTTAAGTTTAGGGTTAGAGTTAGAGGTTAGGGTAAGGGGACGGGGACGGTTTAGGGGACAGGTTAGGGTACGATAACGGTTTAGGGTGAGCGTACGTGTTAGGGTACGGGTTAGTGTTAGCGTACGGGTTAGGATTAGGGGACGGGTTAGGGTAAGGCTTCGGGTAAGGGTTAGGGTTAGGGTTAGGGTTAGGGTTAGGGTTAGGGGACGGGGACGGTTTAGGGGACAGGTTAGGGTACGACAACGGTTTAGGGTGAGCGTAAGTGTTAGGGCACTGGTTAGTGTTAGCGTACGGGTTAGGATTAGGGGACGGGTTAGGCTAAGGCTTCGGGTAAGAGTTAGGGTTAGGGTTAAGGTTAGGGTTAGGGTTAGGGGACGGGGACGGTTTAGGGTACAGGTTAGGGTACGACAACGGTTTAGGGTGAGCGTACGTGTTAGGGTATGGGTTAGTGTTAGCGTACGGGTTAGGATTACGGGACGGGTTAGTGTAAGGCTTCGGGTAAGGGTTAGGGTTAGGGTTAGGGTTAGGGGACGGGGACGGTTTAGGGGGCAGGTTAGCGTACGACAACGGTTTAGGGTGAGCGTACGTGTTAGGGTATGGGTTAGTGTTAGCGTACGTGTTAGGATTAGGGGACCGGTTAGGGTAAGGCTTCGGGTAAGGGTTAGGGTTAGGGTTAGGGTTAGCGGACAGGGACGGTTTAGGGGACAGGTTAGGGTACGACAACGGTTCAGGGTGTGCGTACGTGTTAGGGTACAGGTTAGTGTTAGCGTACGGTTTAGGATTAGGGGACGGGTTAGGGTAAGGCTTCGGGTAAGTGTTAGGGTTAGGGTTCGGGTTAGCTTAGGTGACGGGGACGGTTTAGGGGACAGGTTAGGGTACGACAACTGTTTAGGGTGAGCGTACGTGTTAGGGTACGGGTTAGTGTTAGCGTACCGGTTAGGATTAGGGGACGGGTTAGGGTAAAGCTTCAGGTAAGTGTTAGGGCTAGTGTTACGGTTAGGGTTAGGGGACGGGGACGGTATAGGGGACAGGTTAGGGTACGACAAATATTTACGGTGAGCGTACGTGTTAGGATACGGGTTAGTGTGAGCGTACGGGTTAGGATTAGGGGACGGGTTAGGGTAAGGCTTCGGGTAAGGGTTAGGGTTAGGGTTAGGGTTAGTTTAGGTGACGGGGACGGTTTAGGGGACAGGTTAAGGTACGACAACGGTTTAGGGTGAGCGTACGTGTTAGGGTACGGGTTAGTGTTAGCGTACGGGTTAGGATTAGGGGATGGGTTAGGGTAAGGCTTCGGGTAAGGGTTAGGGTTAGGGTTAGGGTTAGGGGATGGGGACGGTTTAGGGGACAGTTTAGGGTACGACAACGGTTTAGGGTGAGCGTATGTGTTAGGGCATGGGTTAGTGTTAGCGTACAGGTTAGGATTCGGCGACGGGTTATGGTAAAGCTTCGGGTAAGGGTTAGGGTTAGGGTTAGGGTTAGGGTTAGGGGACGGGGACGGTTTAGGGGACAGGTTAGGGTACGACAACGGTTTAGGGTGAGCGTACGTGTTAGGGTACGGGTTAGTGTTAGCGTACGGGTTAGGATTAGGGGACGGGTTAGGGTAAGGCTTCGGGTAAGGGTTAGGGTTTGGTTTAGGGTAAGGGGACGGGGACCGTTTAGGGGACAGGTTAGGTAAGACAACCGGTTAGGGTGAGCGTATGTGTTAGGGTACGGGTTAGTGTTAGCGTACGGGTTAGGATTAGGGGACCGGTTAGGGTAAGGCTTCGGGTAAGGGTTAGGGTTAGGGTTAGGGGACGGGGACGGTTTAGGGGACAGGTTAGGGTACGACAACGGTTTAGGGTGAGCGTACGTGTTAGGGTATGGGTTAGTGTTAGCGTACGGGTTAGGTTTAGGGGACGGGTTAGGGTAAGGCTTCGGGTAAGGGTTAGGGTTAGGGTTAGGGTTAGGGTTAGAGGTAGGGTTAGGGGACGGGGACGGTTTAGGGGACAGGTTAGGGTACGACAACGGTTTAGGGTGAGCGTAAGTGTTAGGGCACTGGTTAGTGTTAGCGTACGGGTTAGGATTAGGGGACGGTTTAGGCTAAGGCTTCGGGTAAGAGTTAGGGTTAGGGTTAAGGTTAGGGTTAGGGTTAGGGGACGGGGACGGTTTAGGGGACAGGTTAGGGTACGACAACGGTTTAGGGTGAGCGTACGTGTTAGGGTATGGGTTAGTGTTAGCGTACAGGTTAGGATTACGGGGCGGGTTAGTGTAAGGCTTCGGGTAAGGGTTAGGGTTAGGGTTAGGGTTAGGTTTAGGGTTAGGGTTAGGGGACGGGGGCGGCTTAGGGGACAGGTTAGTGTACGACAACTGTTTAGGTTGAGCGTACGTGTTAGGGTACGGGTTAGTGTTAGCCCACGGGTTAGGATTAGGGGACGGGTTAGGGTAAGGCTTCGGGTAAGGGTTAAGTTTAGGGTTAGAGTTAGAGGTTAGGGTTAGGGGACGGGGACGGTTTAGGGGAGAGGTTAGGGTACGATAACGGTTTAGGGTGAGCGTACGTGTTAGGGTACGGGTTAGTGTTAGCGTACGGGTTAGTGTTAGCGTACGGGTTAGGATTAGGGGACGGGTTAGGGTAAGGCTTCGGGTAAGGGTTAGGGTTAGGGTTAGGGTTAGGGTTAGGGTTAGGGGACGGGGACGGTTTAGGGGACAGGTTAGTGTACGACAACGGTTTAGGGTGAGCGTACGTGTTAGGGTATGGGTTAGTGTTAGCGTACGGGTTAGGATTACGGGACGGGTTAGTGTAAGGCTTCGGGTAAGGGTTAGGGTTAGGGTTAGGGTTAGGTTTAGGGTTAGGGGACGGGGGCGGCTTAGGGGACAGGTTAGTGTACGACAACTGTTTAGGGTGAGCGTACGTGTTAGGGTACGGATTAGTGTTAGCGTACGGGTTAGGATTAGGGGACGGGTTAGAGTAAGGCTTCGAGTATGGTTAGGGTTAGGGTTAGTGTTAGGGTTAGGGTTAGGGGACGGAGACGGTTTAGGGGAAAGATTAGGGTACGACAACGGTTTAGGGTGAGCGTACGTGTTAGGGTACGGGTTAGTGTTAGCATACGGGTTAGGATTAGTGGACGGGTTAGAGTAAAGCTTCGGGTAAGGGTTAGGGTTAGGGTTAGGGTTAGGGTACGGGGACGGTTTAGGGGAGAGGTTAGGTTACGAGTACGGATTAGGGCGAGCGTACGTGTTAGGGTACGGGTTAGTGTTAGCGTACGGGTTAGGATTAGGGGACGGGTTAAGATAAGGCTTCGGGTAAGGGTTAGGGTTAGGGGTAAGGTTAGGGTTAGTGTTAAGGGACGGGGACGGTTTAGGGGATAGTTTAGGGTACGACAACGGTTTAGGGTGAGAATACGTGTTAGGGTACGGGTTAGTGTTAGCGTACGGGTTAGGATTAGTGGACGGGTTAGAGTAAAGCTTCGGGTAAGGGTTAGGGTTAGGGTTAGGGTTAGGGTTAGGGGACAGGGAAGGTTTAGGGGACAGGTTAGGGTACGACAATGGTTTAGGGTGAGCGTACGTGTTAGGGTACGTGTTAGTGTTAGCGTACGGGTTAGGATTAGGGGACGGGTTAGGGAAAGGCTTCGGGTACGGGTACGGGTTAGGTTTAGGGTTAGGTTTAGTGTTAGGGGACGGGGACATTTTATGGGACAGGTTAGGGTACGACAACGGTTTAGGGTGAGCATACGTGTTAGGGTATGGGTTAGTGTTAGCATACGGGTTAGGATTAGGGGACGGGTTAGGGTAAGGCTTCGGGTAAGGTTTAGGGTTAGGGTTAGGGTTAGGGTTAGGGTTAGGAAATGGGGAAGGTTTAGGGGACAGGTTAGGGTATGACAACGGTTTAGGGTGAGCGTACGTGTTAGGCTACGGGTTCATGTTAGCGTAGGGGTTAGGATTAGGGGACGGGTTAGGGTAAGGCTTCGGGTAAGTGTTAGGGTTAGGGTTAGGGTTAGGATTAGGGTTAAGGGACGGGGACTTTGTAGGGGACAGGTTAGGGTACGACAACTGTTTAGGGTGAGCGTACGTGTTAGGGTACGGGTTAGTGTTAGCGTACTGGTTAGGATTAGGGGACGGTTTAGGGTAAGGCTTCGGATAAGTGTTACGGCTGGCCTAGGGTTAGGGTTAGGGTTAGGGGACGGAGACGGTTTAGGGGACAGGTTAGTGTACGACAACGTTTTAGGGTGAGCGTACGTCTTAGGGTACGGGTTAGTGTTAGCGTACGGGTTAGGTTTAGGGGACGGGTTAGGGTAAGGCTTCGGTTAAGGGTTAGGGTTAGGGTTAGGGTTAGGGTTAGGGTTAGGGGGCGGGGACGGTTTAGGGGACAGGTTAGGGTACGACAACGTTTTAGGGTGAGCGTAAGTGTTAGGGTATGGGTTAGTGTTAGCGTACTGTTTAGGATTAGGGGACGGGTCAGGGTAAGGCTTCGGGTAAGGGTGAGGGTTAGGGTTAGGGTTAGGTTTAGGGTTAGCGTTAGGGGACGGGGACGGTTTAGGGGACAGGTTAGGGTACGACAACGGTTTAGGGTTAGCGTACGTGTTAGGGTACGGATTATTGTTAGCGTAAGGGTTAGGATTAGGGGACGGTTTAGGGTTAGGCTTCGGGTATGGTTAGGGTTAGGTTTAGGGTTAGGGTTAGGGTTAGGGGATGGGGACGGTTTAGGGGACAGGTTAGGGTACGACAACGGTTTAGGGTGAGCGTACGTGTTAGGGTACGGGTTAGTGTTAGCGTACGGTTTAGGATTAGGGTACGGGTTAGTGTAAGGCTTCGGGTAAGGGTTAGGGTTAGGGTTAGGGTTAGGGGACGGGGACGGTTTAGGGGACAGGTTAGCGTACGACAACGGTTTAGGGTGAGCGTACGTGTTAGGATATGGGTTAGTGTTAGCGTACGTGTTAGGATTAGGGGACCGGTTAGGGTAAGGCTTCGGGTAAGGGTTAGGGTTAGGGTTAGGGTTAGCGGACGGGGACGGTTTAGGGGACAGGTTAGGGTACGACAACGGTTCAGGGTGTGCGTACGTGTTAGGGTACAGGTTAGTGTTAGCGTACGGGTTAGGATTAGGGGACGGGTTAGGGTAAGGCGTCGGGTAAGTGTTAGGGTTAGGGTTCGGGTTAGCTTAGGTGACGGGGACGGTTTAGGGGACAGGTTAGGGTACGACAACTGTTTAGGGTGCGCGTACGTGTTAGGGTACGGGTTAATGTTAGCGTACCGGTTAGGATTAGGGGACGGGTTAGGGTAAAGCTTAGGGTAAGTGTTAGGGCTAGTGTTAGGGTTAGGGTTAGGGGACGGGGACGGTATAGGGGACAGGTTAGGGTACGACAAATATTTACGGTGAGCGTACGTGTTAGGATACGGGTTAGTGTGAGCGTACGGCTTAGGATTAGGGGACAGGTTAGGGTAAGGCTTCGGGTAAGGGTTAGGGTTAGGTTTAGGGTAAGGGGACGGGGACCGTTTAGGGGACAGGTTAGGTAAGACAACCGGTTAGGGTGAGCGTATGTGTTAGGGTACGGGTTAGTGTTAGCGTACGGGTTAGGATTAGGGGACGGGTTAGGGTAAGGCTTCGGGTAAGGGTTAGGGTTAGGGTTAGGGGACGGGGACGGTTTAGGGGACAGGTTAGGGTACGACAACGGTTTAGGGTGAGCGTACGTGTTAGGGTACGGGTTAGTGTTAGCGTACGGGTTAGGATTAGGGGACGGGTTAGGGTAAGGCTTCGGGTAAGGGTTAGGGTTAGGTTTAGGGTAAGGGGACGGGGACCGTTTAGGGGACAGGTTAGGTAAGACAACCGGTTAGGGTGAGCGTATGTGTTAGGGTACGGGTTAGTGTTAGCGTACGGGTTAGGATTAGGGGACGGGTTAGGGTAAGGCTTCGGGTAAGTTTTAGGGTTAGGGTTAGTGTTAGGGTTATGGCACGGGGACAGTTTAGGGGACAGGTTAGTGTACGACAACGGTTTAGGGTCAGCGTACGTGTTAGGGTACGGGTAAGTGTTAGCGTACGGGTTAGGATTAGGGGACGGATTAGGGTAAGGCTTCGGGTAAGGGTTAGGGTTAGTGTTAGGGTAAGGGTTAGGGTTAGGTGATGGGGACGGTTTAGGGGACAGGTTAGGGTACGACAACGGTTTAGGGTGAGCGTACGTGTTAGGGTACGGGTTAGTGTTAGCGTACGGGTTAGGATTAGGGGACGTGTTAGGGTAAGGCTTCGGGTAAGGATTAGGGTTAGGGTTAGAGTTAGGGTTAGGGTTAGGGGATGGGGACGGTTTAGGGGACAAGTTAGTTTACGACAACGGTTTAGGGTGAGCGTACGTGTTAGGGTACGGGTTAGTGTTAGCGTAAGTGTTAGGATTAGGGGACGGGTTAGGGTAAGGCTTCGGGTAAGGGTTACGGTTAGGGTTAGGGTTAGGGTTAGGTTTATGGGACGGGGACGGTTTAGGGGACAGGTTAGGGTACGACAACGTTTTAGGGTGAGCGTACGTGTTAGGGTACGGGTTAGTGTTAGCGTACGGGTTAGGATAAGGGGACGGGTTAGGGTAAGGCTTCGGGTAAGGGATAGGGTTAGGGTTAGGGTTAGGGGACGGGGACGGTTTAGGGGATAGGTTAGGGTACGACAACAGTTTAGTGTGAGCGTACGTGTTAGGGTACGGGTTAGTGTTAGCGTACGGGTTTGGATTAGGGGACGGGTTAGGGTAAGGCTTCGGGTAAGTGTTAGGTTTAGGGTTAGGGTTAGGGTTAGGGTTAGAGTTCGGGGATGGTTTAGGGGCAGGTTAGCGTACGACAACGTTTTAGGGTGAGCGTACGTGTTAGGGTACGGGTTAGTGTTAGTGTATGGGTTAGGATTAGGGGACGGGTTAGGGTAAGGCTTCGGGTAAGGGTTAGGGTTAGGGTTACGGTTAGGGTTAGGGTTAGGGGATGAGGACGGTTTAGGGGACAAGTTAGTTTACGCCAACGGTTTAGGGTGAGCGTACGTGTTAGGGTATGGGTTAGTGTTAGCGTACGGGTTAGGATTAGGGGTCGGGTTAGGGTAAGGCTTCGGGTAAGGGTTAGGGTTAGGATTAGGGTTAGGGGACGGGGACGGTTTAGGGGACAGGTTAGGGTACGACAACGGTTTAGGGTGAGCGTACGTGTTAGGGTATGGGTTAGTGTTAGCGTACGTGTTAGGATTAGGGGAAGTGTTAGGGTAAGACTTCGGGTAAGGGATAGGGTTAGGGTTAGGGTTAGGGGACGGGGACGGTTTAGGGGACAGGTTAGGGTACGACAAAGGTTTAGGGTCAGCGTACGTGTTAGGGTACGGGTTAGTGTTAGCGTACGGGTTAGGATTAGGGGACGGGTTAGGGTAAGGCTTCGGGTAAGGGTTAGGGTTAGACTTAGGGTTAGGGTTAGGGTTAGGGGATGGGGATGGTTTAGGGGACAGGTTAGGGTACGACAAAGGTTTAGGGTGAGCGTACGTGTTAGGGTACGGGTTAGTGTTAGCGTACGGGTTAGGATTAGGGGACGGGTTAGGGTAAGGCTTCGGGTAAGGGTTAGGGTTAGGGTTAGGCTTAGGGTTAGGGTTAGATCACGGGGACGGTTTAGGGGATAGGTTAGGGTACGACAACAGTTTAGTGTGAGCGTACGTGTTAGGGTACGGGTTAGTGTTAGGGTTCTGGTTAGGATTAGGGGACGGGTTAGGTTAAGGCTTCGGGTAAGGGTTAGGTTTAGGGTTAGGGTTAGGGTTAGGGTTAGAGGACCGGGATGGTTTAGGGGACAGGTTAGGGTACGACAACGGTTTAGGGTGAGCGTACGTGTTAGGGTACGGGTTAGTGTTAGCGTACGGGTTAGGATTAGGGGACGGGTTAGGGTAAGGCTTCGGGTAAGGGATAGGGTTAGGGTTAGGTTTAGGGGACGGGGATGGTTTAGGGGACAGGTTAGGGTACGAGAACGGTTTAGGGTCAGAGTATGTGTTAGGGTACGGGTTAGTGTTAGCGTACGGGTTAGGATTAGGGGACGGGTTAGGGTAAGGCTTCGGGTAAATGTTAGGGTTAGGGTTAGGGTTAGGGTTATGGCACGGGGACAGTTTAGGGGACAGGTTAGTGTTCGACAACGGTTTAGGGTCAGCGTACGTGTTAGGGTACGGGTAAGTGTTAGCGTACGGGTTAGGATTAGGGGACGGATTAGGGTAAGGCTTCGGGTAAGGGTTAGGGTTAGTGTTAGGGTAAGGGTTAGGGTTAGGTGATGGGGACGGTTTAGGGGACAAATTAGTTTACGACAACGGTTTAGGGTCAGCCTACGTGTTAGGGTACGGGTTAGTGTTAGCGTACGGGTTAGGATTAGGGAAATGGGTTAGGGTAAGGCTTCGGTTAAGGTTTAGGGTTAGGGTTAGGGTTAGGGGACGGGGACGGTTTAGGGGACAGGTTAGGGTACGACAACGGTTTAGGGTCAGCGTACGTGTTAGGGTAGGGGTTAGTGTTAGCGTACGGGTTAGGATTAGGGGACGGGTTAGGGTTAGGCTTCGGGTAAGGGTTAGGGTTAGGGTTAGGTTTAGGGTTAGGGTTAGGGGACGGGGACGGTTTAGGGGACAGGTTAGGGTACGACAACGGTTTAGGGTGAGCGTACGTGTTAGGGTAAGGGTTAGTGTTAGCTTACGGGTTAGGATTAGGGAACGGGTTAGTGTAAGGCATCGGGTAAGTGGTAGGGTTAGGGTTAGGGTTAGGGTTAGGGTTATGGGACGGGGACAGTTTAGGGGACAGGTTAGTATACGACAACGGTTTAGGGTGAGCGTACGTGTTAGGGTACGGCTTAGTGTTAGCGTACGGGTTAGGATTAGGGGAAGGGTTAGGGTAAGGCTTCGGGTAAGGGTTAGTGTTAGGGTTAGGGTTAGGGTTAGGGTTAGGTGACGGGGACGGTTTAGGGGACAGTTTAGGGTACGACAACGATTTAGGGTGAGCGTACGTGTTAGGGTATGGTTTAGTGTTAGCGAACGTGTTAGGATTAGGGGACGGGTTAGGGTAAGGCTTCGGGTAAGGGTTCGGGTTAGGGTTAGGGTTAGGGTTAGGATTAGGGGATGGGGACGGTTTAGGGGACAAGTTAGTTTACGACAACGGTTTAGGGTCAGCGTACGTTTTAGGGTACGGGTTAGTGTTAGCGTACGGGTTAGGATTAGGGAAACGGGTTAGGGTAAGGCTTCGGTTAAGGGTTAGGGTTAGGGTTAGGGTTAGGGGACGGGGACCGTTTAGGGGACAGGTTAGGGTACGACAACGATTTAGGGTCAGCGTACGTGTTAGGGTAGGGGTTAGTGTTAGCGTACGGGTTAGGATTAGGGGACGGGTTAGGGTAAGGCTTCGGGTAAGGGTTAGGGTTAGGGGTAGGTTTAGGGTTAGGGTTAGGGGACGGGGACGGTTTAGGGGACAGGTTAGGGTATGACAACGGTTTAGGGTTAGGGTTAGGGTTAGGGTTAGGATTAGGGCACGGGGACGGTTTAGGGGATAGGTTAGGGTACGACAACAGTTTAGTGTGAGCGTACGTGTTAGGGTACGGGTTAGTGTTAGGGTACTGGTTAGGATTAGGGGACGGGTTAGGTTAAGGCTTCGGGTAAGGGTTAGGTTTAGGGTTAGGGTTAGGGTTAGGGTTAGAGTTCGGGGATGGTTTAGGGGCAGGTTAGCGTACGACTACGTTTTAGGGTGAGCGTACGTGTTAGGGTACGGGTTAGTGTTAGCGTACGGGTTAGGATTAGGGGACGGGTTAGGGTAAGGCTTCGGGTAAGGATTAGGGTTAGGGTTAGGGTTAGGGTTAGGGGATGGGGACGGTTTAGGGGACAAGTTAGTTTACGACAACGGTTTAGGGTGAGCGTACGTGTTAGGGTACGGGTTAGTGTTAGCGTAAGGGTTAGGATTAGGGGACGGGTTAGTGTAAGGCTTTGGGTAAGGGTTACGGTTAGGGTTAGGGTTAGGGTTAGGTTTATGGGACGGGGACGGTTTAGGGGACAGGTTAGGGTACGACAACGTTTTAGGGTGAGCGTACGTGTTAGGGTACGGGTTAGTGTTAGCGTACAGGTTAGGATAAGGGGACGGGTTCGGGTAAGGCTTCGGGTAAGGGATAGGGTTAGGGTTAGGGTTAGGGGACGGGGACGGTTTAGGGGATAAGTTAGAGTACGACAACAGTTTAGTGTGAGCGTACGTGTTAGGGTACGGGTTAGTGTTAGCGTACGGGTTTGGATTAGGGGACGGGTTAGTGTAAGGCTTCGGGTAAGGGTTAGGTTTAGGGTTAGGGTTAGGGTTAGGGTTAGAGTTCGGGGATGGTTTAGGGGCAGGTTAGCGTACGACAACGTTTTAGGGTGAGCGTACGTGTTAGGGTACGGGTTAGTGTTAGCGTACGGGTTAGGATTAGGGGACGGGTTAGGGTAAGGCTTCGGGTAAGGGTTAGGGTTAGGGTTAGGGTTAGGGTTAGGGTTAGGGTTAGGGGATGAGGACGGTTTAGGGGACAGGTTAGGATACGACAACGGTTTACGGTGAGCGTACGTGTTAGGGTATGGGTTAGTGTTAGCGTACGGGTTAGGATTAGGGGTCGGGTTAGGGTAAGGCTTCGGGTAAGGGTTAGGGTTAGGATTAGGGTTAGGGGACGGGGACGGTTTAGGGGACAGGTTAGGGTAGGACAACGGTTTAGGGTGAGCGTACGTGTTAGGGTACGGGTTAGTGTTAGCGTACGGGTTAGGATTAGGGAAACGGGTTAGTGTAAGACTTCGGTTAAGGGTTAGGGTTAGGGTTAGGGTTAGGGGACGGGGACGGTTTAGGGGACAGGTTAGGGTGCGACAACGGTTTAGGGTCAGCGTACGTGTTAGGGTAGGGGTTAGTGTTAGCGTACGGGTTAGGATTAGGGGACGGGTTAGGGTAAGGCTTCGGGTAAGGGTTAGGGTTAGGGGTAGGTTTAGGGTTAGGGTTAGGGGACGGGGACGGTTTACGGGACAGGTTAGGGTACGACAACGGTTTAGGGTTAGGGTTAGGGTTAGGGTTAGGGTTAGAGTTAGGGTTAGGGCACGGGGACGGTTTAGGGTATAGGTTAGGGTACGAAAACAGTTTAGTGTGAGCGTACGTGTTAGGGTACGGGTTAGTGTTAGGGTACTGGTTAGGATTAGGGGACGGGTTAGGTTAAGGCTTCGGGTAAGGGTTAGGTTTAGGGTTAGGGTTAGGGTTAGGGTTAGAGGACGGGGATGGTTTAGGGGAGAGGTTAGGGTACGACAACGGTTTAGGGTGAGCGTACGTGTTAGGGTACGGGTTAGTGTTAGCGTACGGGTTAGGATTAGGGGACGGGTTAGGGTAAGGCTTCGGGTAAGGGATAGGGTTAGGGTTAGGGGACGGGGATGGTTTAGGGGACAGGTTAGGATACGACAACGGTTTAGGATCAGAGTATGTGTTAGGGTACGGGTTAGTGTTAGCGTACGGGTTAGGATTAGGGGACGGGTTAGTGTAAGGCTTCGGGTAAGTGTTAGGGTTAGGGTTAGGGTTAGGGTTATGGCACGGGGACAGTTTAGGGGACAGGTTAGTGTACGACAACGGTTTAGGGTCAGCGTACGTGTTAGGGTACGGGTTAGTGTTAGCGTACGGGTTAGGATTAGGGGACGGGTTAGGGTAAGGCTTCGGGTAAGCATTAGGGTTAGGGTTAGGGTTAGGGTTAGGGTTAGGGGATGGGGACGGTTTAGGGGACAAGTTAGTTTACGACAACGGTTTAGGGTGAGCGTACGTGTTAGGGTACGGGTTAGTGTTAGCGTAAGGGTTAGGATTAGGGGACGGGTTAGGGTAAGGCTTCGGGTAAGGGATAGGTTTAGGGTTAGGGTTAGGGTTAGCGTTAGAGGATGGGGATGGTTTAGGGGACAGGTTAGGGTACGACAACGGTATAGGGTGAGCGTACGTGTTAGGGTACGGGTTAGTGTTAGCGTACGGGTTAGGATTAGGGGACGGGTTAGGGTAAGGCTTCGGGTAAGGGATAGGGTTAGGGTTAGGGTTAGGGGACGGGGACGCTTTAGGGGATAGGTTAGGGTACGACAACAGTTTAGTGTGAGCGTACGTGTTAGGTTACGGGTTAGTGTTAGCGTACGGGTTTGGATTAGGGGACGGGTAAGGGTAAGGCTTCGGGTAAGGGTTAGGTTTAGGGTTAGGGTTAGGGTTAGGGTTAGAGTTCGGGGATGGTTTAGGGGCAGGTTAGCGTACGACAACGTTTTAGGGTGAGCGTACGTGTTAGGGTACGGGTTAGTGTTAGCGTACGGGTTAGGATTAGGGGACGGTTTAGGGTAAGGCTTCGGGTAAGGGTTAGGGTTAGGGTTAGGGTTAGGGTTAGGGTTAGGGGATGAGGACGGTTTAGGGGACAAGGTAGGGTTAGGGTTAGGGTTAGGGTTAGGGTTAGGGTTAGGGGATGGGGACGGTTTAGGGGACAGGTTAGGGTACGACAAAGGTTTAGGGTGAGCGTACGTGTTAGGGTACGGGTTAGTGTTAGCGTACGGGTTAGGATTAGGGGACGGGTTAGGGTAAGGCTTCGGGTAAGGGTTAGGGTTAGGGTTAGGCTTAGGGTTAGGGTTAGGGCACGGGGACGGTTTAGGGGATAGGTTAGGGTACGACAACAGTTTAATGTGAGCTTACGTGTTAGGGTACGGGTTAGTGTTAGGGTACTGGTTAGGATTAGGGGACGGGTTAGGTTAAGGCTTCGGGTAAGGGTTAGGTTTAGGGTTAGGGTTAGGGTTAGGGTTAGAGTACGGGGATGGTTTAGGGGACAGGTTAGGGTACGACAACGGTTTATGGTGAGCGTACGTGTTAGGGTACGGGTTAGTGTTAGCGTACGGGTTAGGATTAGGGGACGGGTTAGGGTAAGGCTTCGGGTAAGGGATAGGGTTAGGGTTAGGGTTAGGGGACGGGGAAGGTTTAGGGGACAGGTTAGGGTACGACAACTGTTTAGGGTCAGAATATGTGTTAGGGTACGGGTTAGTGTTAGCGTACGGGTTAGGATTAGGGGACGGGTTAGGGTAAGGCTTCGGGTAAGTGTTAGGGTTAGGGTTAGGGTTAGGATTATGGCACGGGGACAGTTTCGGGGACAGGTTAGTGTACGACAACGGTTTAGGGTCAGCGTACGTGTTAGGGTACGCGTAAGTGTTAGCGTACGGGTTAGGATTAGGGGACGGATTAGGGTAAGGCTTCGGGTAAGGGTTAGGGTTAGTGTTAGGGTAAGGGTTAGGGTTAGGTGATGGGGACGGTTTAGGGGACAGGTTAGGGTACGACAACGGTTTAGGGTGAGCGTACGTGTTAGGGTACGGGTTAGTGTTAGTGTACGGGTTAGGATTAGGGGACGGGTTAGGGTAAGGCTTCGAGTAAGGATTAGGGTTAGGGTTAGGGTTAGGGTTAGGGTTAGGGGATGGGGACGGTTTAGGGGACAAGTTAGTTTACGACAACGGTTTAGGGTGAGCGTACGTGTTAGGGTACGGGTTAGTGTTAGCGTAAGGGTTAGGATTAGGGGACGGGTTAGGGTAAGGCTTCAGGTAAGGGTTACGGTTAGGGTTAGGGTTAGGGTTAGGTTTATGGGACGGGGACGGTTTAGGGGACAGGTTACGGTACGACAACGTTTTAGGGTGAGCGTACGTGTTAGGGTATGGTTTAGTGTTAGTGTACGGGTTAGGATAAGGGGACGGGTTAGGGTAAGGCTTCGGGTAAGGGTTAGGGTTAGGGGTTGGTTTAGGGTTAGGGTTAGGGGATGGGGACGGTTTAGGGCACAGGTTAGGGTACGACAACGGTTTAGGGTGAGCGTACGTGTTAGGGTACGGGTTAGTGTTAGCGTACGGGTAAGGATTAGGGGACGGGTTAGGGTAAGGCTTCGGGTAAGGGTTAGGGTTAGGGTTAGGGTTAGGGTTAGGGGATGGGGACGGTTTAGAGGACAAGTTAGTTTACGACAACGGTATAGGGTGAGCGTATGTGTTAGTGTACGGGTTAGTGTTAGCGTACGGGTTAGGATTAGGGGACGGGTTAGGGTAAGGCTTCGGGTAAGGGTTAGGGTTAGGGTTAGGGTTAGGGTTATGGGACGGGGACGGTTTAGGGGACAGTTTAGGGTACGACAAAGTTATAGGGTGAGCGTACGTGTTAGGGTACGGCTTAGTGTTAGCGTACGGGTTAGGATTAGGGGAAGGGTTAGGGTAAGGCTTCGGGTAAGGGTTAGTGTTTGGGTTAGGGTTAGGGTTAGGGTTAGGGGACGGGGACGGTTTAGGGGACAGTTTAGGGTACGACAACGGTTTAGGGTGAGCGTACGTGTTAGGGTACGGTTTAGTGTTAGCGAACGGGTTAAGATTAGGGGACGGGTTAGGGTAAGGGTTCGGGTAAGGGTTCGGGTTAGGGTTAGGGTTAGGGTTAGGATAAGGGGATGGGGACGGTTTAGGGGACAAGTTAGTTTACGACAACGGTTTAGGGTCAGCGTACGTTTTAGGGTACGGGTTAGTGTTAGCGTACGGGTTAGGATTAGGGAAACGGGTTAGGGTAAGGCTTCGGTTAAGGGTTAGGGTTAGGGTTAGGGTTAGGGGACGGGGACGGTTTAGGGGACAGGTTAGGGTACGACAACGGTTTAGGGTCAGCGTACGTGTTAGGGTAGGGGTTAGTGTTAGCGTACGGGTTAGGATTAGGGGACGGGTTAGGGTAAGGCTTCGGGTAAGGGTTAGTGTTAGGGGTAGGTTTAGGGTTAGGGTTAGGGGACGGGGACGGTTTAGGGGACAGTTTAGGGTACGACAACGGTTTACGGTGAGCGTACGTTTTAGGGTATGGGTTAGTGTTAGCTTACGGGTTTGGATTAGGGGACGGGTTAGGGTAAGGCATCGGGTAAGGGGTAGGGGTAGGGTTAGGGTTAGGGTTAGGGTTATGGGACGGGGACAGTTTAGGGGACAGGTTAGTGTACGACAACGGTTCAGGGTGAGCGTACGTGTTAGGGTACGGGTTTGTGTTAGCGTACGGGTTAGGATTAGGGGACGGGTTAGGGTAAGGCTTCGGGTAAGGGTTAGGGTTAGTGTTAGGGTAAGGGTTAGGGTTAGGTGATGGGGACGGTTTAGGGGACAGGTTAGGGTACGACAACGGTTTAGGGTGAGCGTACGTGTTAGGGTACGAGTTAGTGTTAGTGTACGGGTTAGGATTAGGGGACGGGTTAGGGTAAGGCTTCGGGTAAGGATTAGGGTTAGGGTTAGGGTTAGGGTTAGGGTTAGGGGATGGGGACGGTTTAGGGGAAAAGTTAGTTTACGACAACGGTTTAGGGTGAGCGTACGTGTTAGGGTACGGGTTAGTGTTAGCGTAAGGGTTAGGATTAGGGGACGGGTTAGGGTAAGGCTTCAGGTAAGGGTTACGGTTAGGGTTAGGGTTAGGGTTAGGTTTATGGGACGGGGACGGTTTAGGGGACAGGTTACGGTACGACAACGTTTTAGGGTGAGCGTACGTGTTAGGGTATGGTTTAGTGTTAGCGTACGGGTTAGGATAAGGGGACGGGTTAGGGTAAGGCTTCGGGTAAGGGTTAGGGTTAGGGGTTGGTTTAGGGTTAGGGTTAGGGGATGGGGACGGTTTAGGGGACAGGTTAGGGTACGACAACGGTTTAGGGTGAGCGTACGTGTTAGGGTACGGGTTAGTGTTAGCGTACGGGTAAGGATTAGGGGACGGGTTAGGGTAAGGCTTCGGGTAAGGGTTAGGGTTAGGGTTAGGGTTAGGGTTAGGGTTAGGGGATGGGGACGGTTTAGAGGACAAGTTAGTTTACGACAACGGTATAGGGTGAGCGTATGTGTTAGTGTACGGGTTAGTGTTAGCGTACGGGTTAGGATTAGGGGACGGGTTAGGGTAAGGCTTCGGGTAAGGGTTAGGGTTAGGGTTAGGGTTAGGGTTATGGGACGGGGACGGTTTAGGGGACAGTTTAGGGTACGACAAAGTTATAGGGTGAGCGTACGTGTTAGGGTACGGCTTAGTGTTAGCGTACGGGTTAGGATTAGGGGAAGGGTTAGGGTAAGGCTTCGGGTAAGGGTTAGTGTTAGGGTTAGGGTTAGGGTTAGGGTTAGGGGACGGGGACGGTTTAGGGGACAGTTTAGGGTACGACAACGGTTTAGGGTGAGCGTACGTGTTAGGGTACGGTTTAGTGTTAGCGAACGGGTTAAGATTAGGGGACGGGTTAGGGTAAGGGTTCGGATAAGGGTTCGGGTTAGGGTTAGGGTTAGGGTTAGGATAAGGGGATGGGGACGGTTTAGGGGACAAGTTAGTTTACGACAACGGTTTAGGGTCAGCGTACGTTTTAGGGTACGGGTTAGTGTTAGCGTACGGGTTAGGATTAGGGAAACGGGTTAGGGTAAGCCTTCGGTTAAGGGTTAGGGTTAGGGTTAGGGTTAGGGGACGGGGACGGTTTAGGGGACAGGTTAGGGTACGACAACGGTTTAGGGTCAGCGTACGTGTTAGGGTAGGGGTTAGTGTTAGCGTACGGGTTAGGATTAGGGGACGGGTTAGGGTAAGGCTTCGGGTAAGGGTTAGTGTTAGGGGTAGGTTTAGGGTTAGGGTTAGGGGACGGGGACGGTTTAGGGGACAGGTTAGGGTACGACAACGATTTACGGTGAGCGTACGTTTTAGGGTATGGGTTAGTGTTAGCTTACGGGTTTGGATTAGGGGACGGGTTTGGGTAAGGCATCGGGTAAGGGGTAGGGGTAGGGTTAAGGTTAGGGTTAGGGTTATGGGACGGGGACAGTTTAGGGGACAGGTTAGTGTACGACAACGGTTCAGGGTGAGCGTACGTGTTAGGGTACGGGTTTGTGTTAGCGTACGGGTTAGGATTAGGGGACGGGTTAGGGTAAGGCTTCGGGTAAGGGATAGGGTTAGGGTTAGGGTTAGGGGACGGGGATGGTTTAGGGGACAGGTTAGGGTACGACAAGGGTTTAGGGTCAGAGTATGTGTTAGGTTACGGGTTAGTGTTAGCGTACGGGTTAGGATTAGGGGACGGGTTAGGGTAAGGCTTCGGGTAAGTGTTAGGGTTAGGGTTAGGGTTAGGGTTATGGCACGGGGACAGTTTAGGGGACAGGTTAGTGTACGACAACGGTTTAGGGTCAGCGTACATGTTAGGGTACGGGTAAGTGTTAGCGTACGGGTTAGGATTAGGGGACGGATAAGGGTAAGGCTTCGGGTAAGGGTTAGGGTTAGTGTTAGGGTAAGGGTTAGGGTTAGGTGATGGGGACGGTTTAGGGGACAGGTTAGGGTACGACAACGGTTTAGGGTGAGCGTACGTGTTAGGGTACGGGTTAGTGTTAGCGTACGGGTTAGGATTAGGGGACGGGTTAGGGTAAGGCTTCGGGTAAGGATTAGGGTTAGGGTTAGGGTTAGGGTTAGGGTTAGGGGATGGGGACGGTTTAGGGGACAAGTTAGTTTACGACAACGGTTTAGGGTGAGCGTACGTGTTAGGGTACGGGTTACTGTTAGTGTAAGGGTTAGGATTAGGGGACGGGTTAGGGTAAGGCTTCGGTTAAGGGTTACGGTTAGGGTTAGGGTTAGGGTTAGGTTTATGGGACGGGGACGGTTTAGGGGACAGGTTAGGGTACGACAACGTTTTAGGGTGAGCGTACGTGTTAGGGTATGGTTTAGTGTTAGCGTACGGGTTAGGATAAGGGGACGGGTTAGGGTAAGGCTTCGGGTAAGGGTTAGGGTTAGGGGTTGGTTTAGGGTTAGGGTTAGGGGACGGGGACGGTTTAGGGGACAGGTTAGGGTACGACAACGGTTTAGGGTGAGCGTACGTGTAAGGGTACGGGTTAGTGTTAGCTTACGGGTTAGGATTAGGGGACGCGTTAGGGTAAGGCTTAGGGTAAGGGTTAGGGTTAGGGTTAGGGTTAGGGTTAGGGGATGGGGACGGTTTAGGGGACAAGTTAGTTTACGACAACGGTTTAGGGTGAGCGTACGAGTTAGGGTACGGGTTAGTGTTAGCGTACGGGTTAGGATTAGGGGACGGGTTAGTGTAAGGCTTCGGGTAAGGGTTAGGGTTAGGGTTAGGGTTATGGGACGGGGACGGTTTAGGGGACAGGTTAGGGTACGACAAAGTTATAGGGTGAGCGTACGTGTTAGGGTACGGTTTAGTGTTAGCGTACGGGTTAGGATTAGGGGACGTGTTAGGGTAAGGCTTCGGGTTAGGGTTAGGGTTAGGGGTAGGTTTAGGGTTAGGGTTAGGGGACGGGGACTGTTTAGGGGACAGGTTAGGGTATGACAACGGTTTAGGGTGAGCGTACGTGTTAGGGTACGGGTTAATGTTAGCTTACGGGTTAGGATTAGGGGACGGGTTAGTGTAAGGCATCGGGTAAGGGTTAGGGTTAGGGTTAGGGTTAGGGTTAGGCTTCTGGGACGGGGACTGTTTAGGGGACAGGGTAGGATACGACAACGGTTTAGGGTGAGCGTACGTTTCAGGGTACGGCTTAGTGTTAGCGTACGGGTTAGGATTAGGGGAAGGGTTAGGGTAAGGCTTCGGTTAAGGGTTAGTGTTAGGGTTAGGGTTAGGGTTAGGGGACGGGGACGGTTTAGGGGACAGTTTAGGGTACGACAACTGTTTAGGGTGAGCGGACGTGTTAGGGTACGGGTTAGTGTTAGCGAACGGGTTAGGATTACGGGACGAGTTAGGGTAAGGCTTCGGGTAAGGGTTCGGGATAGGGTTAGGTTTAGGGTTAGGATTAGGGGATGGGGACGGTTTAGGGGACAAGTTAGTTTACGACAACGGTTTAGGGTCAGCGTACGTGTTAGGGTACGGGTTAGTGTTAGTGTACGGGTTAGGATTAGGGGACGGGTTAGGGTAAGGCTTCGGTTAAGGGTTAGGGTTAGGGTTAGGGTTAGGGGACGGGGACGGTTTCGGGGACAGGTTAGGGTACGACAACGTTTTAGGGTGAGCATACGTGTTAGGGGACGGTTTAGTGTTAGTGTACGGGTTAGGATTGGGGGACGGGTTAGGGTAAGGCTTCGGGTAAGTATTAGGGTTAGGGGTAGGTTTAGGGTTAGGGTTAGGGGACGGGGACGGTTTAGGGGACAGGTTAGGGTAAGACAACGGTTTAGGGTGAGCTCACGTGTTAGGGTACGGGTTAGTGTTAGCTTACGGGTTAGGATTAGGGGAGGGGTTAGGGTAAGGCTTCGGGTAAGTGTTAGGGTTAGGGTTAGGTTTAGGGTTAGGGTTAGGGGATGGGGACGGTGTAGGGGACAGGTTAGGTTACGACAACGGTTTAGGGTTCGCGTACGTGTTAGGGTACGGATTAGTGTTAGCGTACCGTTTAGTATTAGGGGACGGTTTAGGGTAATGCTTCGGGTAAGGGTTAGTGTTAGGGTTAGGGTTAGGGTTAGGCTTAGGGGATGAGGACGGTGTAGGGGACAGGTTAGGGTACGACAACGTTTTAGGGTGAGCGTACGTGTTATGGTACGGCTTAGTGTTAGCGTACGGGTTAGGATTAGGGGACGGGTTAGGGTAAGGCTTCGGGTTAGGGATAGGGTTAGGGTTAGGGTTAGGGGACGGGGACGGTTTAGGGGATATGTTAGGGTACGACAACAGTTTAGTGTGAGCGTACGTGTTAGGGAACGGGTTAGTGTTAGCGTACGGGTTTGGATTAGGGGACGGGTTAGGGTAAGGCTTCGGGTAAGGGTTAGGTTTAGGGTTAGGGTTAGGGTTAGGGTTAGAGGTCGGGAATGGATTAGGGGCAGGTTAGAGTACGACAACGGTTTAGGGTGTGCGTACGTGTTAGGGTACGGGTTAGTGTTAGCGTACGGGTTAGGATTAGGGGTCGGGTTAGAGTAAGGCTTCGGGTAAGGGCTGGGTTAGGATTAGGGTTAGGGGACGGGGACGGTTTAGGGGACAGGTTAGGGTACGAAAACGGTTTAGGGTGAGCGTACGTGTTAGGGTACGGGTTAGTGTTAGCGTACGTGTTAGGATTAGGGGACGGGTTAGGGTAAGGCTTCGGGTAAGGGACAGGGTTAGGGTTAGGGTTAGGGGACGGGGACAGTTTAGGGGACAGGTTAGGGTACGACAACGGTTTAGGGTCAGCGTAAGTGTTAGGGTACGGGTTAGTGATAGCGTACGGGTTAGGATTAGGGGACGGGTTAGGGTAAGGCTTCGGGTAAGGGTTAGGGTTAGGCTTAGGGTTAGGGTTAGGGTTAAGGGATGGGGACGGTTCAGGGGACAGGTTAGGGTACGACAACGGTTTAGGGTGAGCGTACGTGTTAGGGTACGGTTTAGTGTTAGCATACAGGTTAGGATTAGGGGACGGGTTAGGGTAAGGCTTCGGGTAAGTGTTAGGGTTAGGGTTAGGCTTAGGGTTAGGGTTAGGGGACGGGGACGGTTTAGGGGATAGGTTGGGGTACGACAACAGTTTAATGTGAGCGTACGTGTTAGGGTACGGGTTAGTGTTAGCGTACGGGTTAGGATTAGGGGACGGGTTAGGTTAAGGCTTCGGGTAAGGGTTAGGTTTAGGGTTAGGGTTAGGGTTAGGGGACGGGGACAGGGACGGTTTAGGGGACAGTTTAGGGTACGACAACGGTTTAGGTTGAGCGTACGTGTTAGGGTATAGGTTAGTGTTAGCGTACGGTTTAAGATTAGGGGACGGGTTAGGGTAAGGCTTCGGGTAAGTGTTAGGGTTAGGCTTAGGGTTAGGGTTAGGGTTAGGGGACGGGGACGGTTTAGGGGACAGGTTAGGGTACGACAACGGTTTAGGGTGAGCGTACTTGTTAGGGTACGGGTTAGTGTTAGCGTACGGGTTAGGATTATGGGACGGGTTAGGGTAAGGCTTCGGGTAAGGGTTAGGGTTAGGCTTAGGGTTAGGGTTAGGGGACGGGGACGGTTTAGGGGATAGGTTAGGGTACGACAACAGTTTAGTGTGAGCGTACATGTTAGGGTACGGGTTAGTGTTAGCGTACGGGTTAGGATTAGGGGAAGGGTTAGGGTAAGGCTTCGGGTAAGGATTAGGGTTAGGGTTAGGGTTAGGGTTAGGGTTAGGGGATGGGGACGGTTTAGGGGACAAGTTAGTTTACGACAACGGTTTAGGGTGAGCGTACGTGTTAGGGTATGGTTTAGTGTTAGCGTACGGCTTAGGATTAGGGGACGGGTTAGGGTAAGGCTTCGGGTAAGGGTTAGGGTTAGGGGTAGGTTTAGGGTTAGGGTTAGGGGACGGGGACGGTTTAGGGGACAGGTTAGGGTACGACAACGGTTTAGGGTGAGCGTACGTGTTAGGGTATGGGTTAGTGTTAGCTTACGGGTTAGGATTAGGGGACGGGTTAGGGTAAGGCTTCGGGTAAGAGATAGGGTTAGGGTTAGGGTTAGGGGACGGGGATGGTTTAGGGGACAGGTTAGGGTACGACAACGATTTAGGGTCAGAGTATGTGTTGGGTACGGGTTAGTGTTAGCGTACGGGTTAGGATTAGGGGACGGGTTAGGGTAAGGCTTCGGGTAAGGGTTAGGGTTAGGGTCAGGGTTAGGGTTATGGGACGGGGTCAGTTTAAGGGACAGGTTAGGATACGACAACGGTTTAGGGTGAGCGTACGTGTTAGGGTACGGCTTAGTGTTAGCGTACGGGTTAGGATTAGGGGAAGGGTTAGGGTAAGGCTTCGGGGAAGGGTTAGGATTAGGGTTAGGGTTAGGGTTAGGGGACGGGGACAGGGACGGTTTAGGGGACAGTTTAGGGTACGACAACGGTTTAGGTTGAGCGTACGTGTTAGGGTATAGGTTAGTGTTAGCGTACGGGTTAGGATTAGGGGACGGGTTAGGGTAAGGCTTCAGGTAAGTGTTAGGGTTAGGCTTAGGGTTAGGGTTAGGGTTAGGGGACGGGGACGGTTTAGGGGACAGGTTAGGGTATGACAACGGTTTAAGGTGAGCGTACGTGTTAGGGTACGGGTTAGTGTTAGCGTACGGGTTAGGATTAGGGGACGGGTTAGGGTAAGGCTTCGGGTAAGGGTTAGGGTTAGGGTTAGGCTTAGGGTTAGGGTTAGGGGACGGGGACGGTTTAGGGGATAGGTTAGGGTACGACAACAGTTTAGTGTGAGCGTACGTGTTAGGGTACGGGTTAGTGTTAGCGTCCGGGTTAGAATTAGGGGACGGGTTAGGGTAAGGCTTCGGGTAAGGATTAGGGTCAGGGTTAGGGTTAGGGTTAGGGTTAGGGGATGGGGACGGTTTAGGGGACAAGTTAGTTTACGACAACGGTTTAGGGTGAGCGTACGTGTTAGGGTATGGTTTAGTGTTAGCGTACGGCTTAGGATTAGGGGACGGGTTAGGGTAAGGCTTCGGGTAAGGGTTAGGGTTAGGGGTAGGTTTAGGGTTAGGGTTAGGGGACGGGGACGGTGTAGGGGACAGGTTAGGGTACGACAACGGTTAAGGGTGAGCGTACGTGTTAGGGTACGGGTTAGTGTTAGCTTACGGGTTAGGATTAGGGGACGTGTTAGGGTAAGGCTTCGGGTAAGGGATAGGGTTAGGGTTAGGGTTAGGGGACGGGGACGCTTTAGGGGATAGGTTAGGGTACGACAACAGTTTAGTGTGAGCGTACGTGTTAGGGTACGGGTTAGTGTTAGCATACGGGTTTGGATTAGGGGACGGGTAAGGGTAAGGCTTCGGGTAAGGGTTAGGTTTAGGGTTAGGGTTAGGGTTAGGGTTAGAGTTCGGGGATGGTTTAGGGGCAGGTTAGCGTACGACAACGTTTTAGGGTGAGCGTACGTGTTAGGGTACGGGTTAGTGTTAGCGTACGGGTTAGGATTAGGGGACGGGTTAGGGTAAGGCTTTGGGTAAGGGTTAGGGTTAGGGGTAGGGTTAGGGTTAGGGTTAGGGGATGAGGACGGTTTAGGGGACAAGGTAGGGTTAGGGTTAGGGTTAGGGTTAGGGGATGGGGACGGTTTAGGGGACAGGATAGGGTACGACAAAGGTTTAGGGTGAGCGTACGTGTTAGGGTACGGGTTAGTGTTAGCGTACGGGTTAGGATTAGGGGACGGGTTAGGGTAAGGCTTCGGGTAAGGGTTAGGGTTGTAGGTTAGGCTTAGGGTTAGGGTTCGGGCACGGGGACGGTTTAAGGGATAGGTTAGGGTACGACAACAGTTTAGTGTGAGCTTACGTGTTAGGGTACGGGTTAGTGTTAGGGTACTGGTTAGGATTAGGGGACGGGTTAGGTTAAGGCTTCGGGTAAGGGTTAGGTTTAGGGTTAGGGTTAGGGTTAGGGTTAGAGTACGGGGATGGTTTAGGGGACAGGTTAGGGTACGACAACGGTTTAGGGTGAGCGTACGTGTTAGGGTACGGGTTAGTGTTAGCGTACGGGTTAGGTTTAGGGGACGGGTTAGGGTAAGGCTTCGGGTAAGGGATAGGGTTAGGGTTAGGGTTAGGGGACGGGGAAGGTTTAGGGGACAGGTTAGGGTACGACAACGGTTTAGGGTCAGAATATGTGTTAGGGTACGGATTAGTGTTAGCGTACGGGTTAGGATTAGGGGACGGGTTAGGGTAAGGCTTCGGTTAAGTGTTAGGGTTAGGGTTAGGGTTAGGATTATGGCACGGGGACAGTTTCGGGGACAGGTTAGTGTACGACAACGGTTTAGGGTCAGCGTACGTGTTAGGGTACGCGTAAGTGTTAGCGTACGGGTTAGGATTAGGGGACGGATTAGGGTAAGGCTTCGGGTAAGGGTTAGGGTTAGTGTTAGGGTAAGGGTTAGGGTTAGGTGATGGGGACGGTTTAGGGGACAGGTTAGGGTACGACAACGGTTTAGGGTGAGCGTACGTGTTAGGGTACGGGTTAGTGTTAGTGTACGGGTTAGGATTAGGGGACGGGTTAGGGTAAGGCTTCGGGTAAGGATTAGGGTTAGGGTTAGGGTTAGGGTTAGGGTTAGGGGATGGGGACGGTTTAGGGGACAAGTTAGTTTACGACAACGGTTTAGGGTGAGCGTACGTGTTAGGGTACGGGTTAGTGTTAGCGTAAGGGTTAGGATTAGGGGACGGGTTAGGGTAAGGCTTCAGGTAAGGGTTACGGTTAGGGTTAGGGTTAGGGTTAGGTTTATGGGACGGGGACGGTTTAGGGGACAGGTTACGGTACGACAACGTTTTAGGGTGAGCGTACGTGTTAGGGTATGGTTTAGTGTTAGCGTACGGGTTAGGATAAGGGGACGGGTTAGGGTAAGGCTTCGGGTAGGGGTTAGGGTTAGGGGTTGGTTTAGGGTTAGGGTTAGGGGATGGGGACGGTTTAGGGGACAGGTTAGGGTACGACAACGGTTTAGGGTGAGCGTACGTGTTAGGGTACGGGTTAGTGTTAGCGTACGGGTTAGGATTAGGGGACGGGTTAGGGTAAGGCTTCGGGTAAGGGTTAGGGTTAGGGTTAGGGTTAGGGTTAGGGTTAGGGGATGGGGACGGTTTAGAGGACAAGTTAGTTTACGACAACGGTATAGGGTGAGCGTATGTGTTAGTGTACGGGTTAGTGTTAGCGTACGGGTTAGGATTAGGGGACGGGTTAGGGTAAGGCTTCGGGTAAGGGTTAGGGTTAGGGTTAGGGTTAGGGTTAGGGTTATGGGACGGGGACGGTTTAGGGGACAGTTTAGGGTACGACAAAGTTATAGGGTGAGCGTACGTGTTAGGGTACGGCTTAGTGTTAGCGTACGGGTTAGGATTAGGGGAAGGTTTAGGGTAAGGCTTCGGGTAAGGGTTAGTGTTAGGGTTAGGGTTAGGGTTAGGGTTTGGGGACGGGGACGGTTTAGGGGACAGTTTAGGGTACGACAACGGTTTAGGGTGAGCGTACGTGTTAGGGTACGGTTTTGTGTTAGCGAACGGGTTAAGATTAGGGGACGGGTTAGGGTAAGGGTTCGGGTAAGGGTTCGGGTTAGGGTTAGGGTTAGGGTTAGGATAAGGGGATGGGGACGGTTTAGGGGACAAGTTAGTTCACGACAACGGTTTAGGGTCAGCGTACGTTTTAGGGTACGGGTTAGTGTTAGCGTACGGGTTAGGATTAGGGAAACGGGTTAGGGTAAGGCTTCGGTTAAGGGTTAGGGTTAGGGTTAGGGTTAGGGGACGGGGACGGTTTAGGGGACAGGTTAGGGTACGACAACGGTTTAGGGTCAGCGTACGTGTTAGGGTAGGGGTTAGTGTTAGCGTACGGGTTAGGATTAGGGGACGGGTTAGGGTAAGGCTTCGGGTAAGGGTTAGTGTTAGGGGTAGGTTTAGGGTTAGGGTTAGGGGACGGGGACGGTTTAGGGGACAGGTTAGGGTACGACAATGGTTTAGGGTGAGCGTACGTTTTAGGGTATGGGTTAGTGTTAGCTTACGGGTTTGGATTAGGGGACGGGTTAGGGTAAGGCATCGGGTAAGGGGTAGGGGTAGGGTTAGGGTTAGGGTTAGGGTTATGGGACGGGGACAGTTTAGGGGACAGGTTAGTGTACGACAACGGTTCAGGGTGAGCGTACGTGTTAGGGTACGGGTTTGTGTTAGCGTACGGGTTAGGATTAGGGGACGGGTTAGGGTAAGGCTTCGGGTAAGGGATAGGGTTAGGGTTAGGGGACGGGGATGGTTTAGGGGACAGGTTAGGGTACGACAAGGGTTTAGGGTCAGAGTATGTGTTAGGTTACGGGTTAGTGTTAGCGTACGGGTTAGGATTAGGGGACGGGTTAGGGTAAGGCTTCGGGTAAGTGTTAGGGTTAGGGTTAGCGTTAGGGTTATGGCACGGGGACAGTTTAGGGGACAGGTTAGTGTACGACAACGGTTTAGGGTCAGCGTACATGTTAGGGTACGGGTAAGTGTTAGCGTACGGGTTAGGATTAGGGGACGGATAAGGGTAAGGCTTCGGGTAAGGGTTAGGGTTAGTGTTAGGGTAAGGGTTAGGGTTAGGTGATGGGGACGGTTTAGGGGACAGGTTAGGGTACGAAAACGGTTTAGGGTGAGCGTACGTGTTAGGGTACGGGTTAGTGTTAGCGTACGGGTTAGGATTAGGGGAAGGGTTAGGGTAAGGCTTCGGGTAAGGATTAGGGTTAGGGTTAGGGTTAGGGTTAGGGTTAGGGGATGGGGACGGTTTAGGGGACAAGTTAGTTTACGACAACGGTTTAGGGTGAGCGTACGTGTTAGGGTACGGGTTACTGTTAGCGTAAGGGTTAGGATTAGGGGACGGGTTAGGGTAAGGCTTCGGTTAAGGGTTACGGTTAGGGTTAGGGTTAGGGTTAGGTTTATGGGACGGGGACGGTTTAGGGGACAGGTTAGGGTACGACAACGTTTTAGCGTGAGCGTACGTGTTAGGGTATGGTTTAGTGTTAGCGTACGGGTTAGGATAAGGGGACGGGTTAGGGTAAGGCTTCGGGTAAGGGTTAGGGTTAGGGGTTGGTTTAGGGTTAGGGTTAGGGGATGGGGACGGTTTATGGGACAGGTTAGGGTACGACAACTGTTTAGGGTGAGCGTACGTGTTACAGTACGGGTTAGTGTTAGCTTACGGGTTAGGATTAGGGGACGGGTTAGGGTAAGGCTTCGGGTAAGGGTTAGGGTTAGGGTTAGGGTTAGGGTTAGGGTTAGGGGATGGGGACGGTTTAGAGGACAAGTTAGTTTACGACAACGGTATAGGGTGAGCGTACGTGTTAGGGTACGGGTTAGTGTTAGCGTACGGGTTAGGATTAGGGGACGGGTTAGGGTAAGGCTCCGGGTAAGGGTTAGGGTTAGGGTTAGGGTTAGGGTTAGGGTTATGGGACGGGGACGGTTTAGGGGACAGTTTAGGGTACGACAAATTTATAGGGTGAGCGTACGTGTTAGGGTACGGCTTAGTGTTAGCGTACGGGTTAGGATTAGGGGAAGGGTTAGGGTAAGGTTTCGGGTAAGGGATAGAGTTATGGTTATGGTTAGGGTTAGGGTTAGGGGACGGGGACGGTTTAGGGTACAGTTTAGGGTACGACAACGGTTTAGGGTGAGCGTACGGGTTAGGGTACGGTTTAGTGTTAGCGAACGGGTTAGGATTAGGGGACGGGTTAGGGTAAGGCTTCGGGTAAGGGTTCGGGTTAGGGTTAGGGTTAGGGTTAGGATTAGGGGATGGGGACGGTTTAGGGGACAAGTTAGTTTACGACAACGGTTTAGGGTCAGCGTACGTGTTAGGGTACGGGTTAGTGTTAGCGTACGGGTTAGGATTAGGGAAACGGGTTAGGGTAAGGCTTCGGTTAAGGGTTAGGGTTAGGGTTAGTGTTAGGGGACGGGGACGGTTTAGGGGACAGGTTAGGGTACGACAACGGTTTAGGGTCAGCGTACGTGTTAGGGTAGGGATTAGTGTTAGCGTACGGGTTAGGATTAGGGGACGGGTTAGCGTAAGGCTTCGGGTAAGGGTTAGGGTTAGGGGTAGGTTTAGGGTTAGGGTTAGGGGACGGGGACGGTTTAGGGGACAGGTTAGGGTACGACAACGGTTTAGGGTGAGCGTACGTGTTAGGGTATGGGTTAGTGTTAGCTTACGGGTTAGGATTAGGGAACGGGTTAGGGTAAGGCCTCGGGTAAGTGGTAGGGTTAGGGTTAGGGTTAGGGTTAGCGTTATGGGACGGGGACAGTTTAGGGGACAGGTTAGTATACGACAACGGTGTAGGGTGAGCGTACGTGTTAGGGTACGGCTTAGTGTTAGCGTACGGGTTAGGATTATGGGAAGGGTTAGGGTAAGGCTTCGGGTAAGGGTTAGGGTTAGGGGTAGGTTTAGGGTTAGGGTTAGGGGACGGGGACGGTTTAGGGGACAGGTTAGGGTACGACAACGGTTTAGGGTGAGCGTACGTGTTAGGGTATGGGTTAGTGTTAGCTTACGGGTTTGGATTGGGGACGGGTTATGGTAAGGCATCGGGTAAGGGGTAGGGGTAGGGTTAGGGTTAGGGTTAGGGTTAGGGGACGGGGACGGTTTAGGGGACAGTTTAGGGTGCGACAACGGTTTAGGGTGAGCGTACGTGTTAGGTTACGGGTTAGTGTTAGCGTACGGGTTAGGATTAGGGGACGGGTTAGGGTAAGGCTTCGGGTAAGGGTTAGGGTTAGGCTTAGGGTTAGGGTTAGGGTTAGGGGATGGCGACGGTTTAGGGGACAGGTTAGTGTACGACAACGGTTTAGGGTGAGCGTACGTGTTAGGGTACGGGTTAGTGTTAGCGTACGCGTTAGTATTAGGGGACGGGTTAGGGTAAGGCTTCGGGTAAGGGTTAGGGTTAGGGTTAGGCTTAGGGTTAGGGTTAGGGGACGGGGAAGGTTTAGGGGTTAGGTTAGGGTACGACAACAGTTTAGTGTGAGCGTACGTGTTAGGGTACGGGTTAGTGTTAGCGTACAGGTTAGGATTAGGGGACGGGTTAGGGTAAGGCTTCGGGTAAGGATTAGGGTTAGGGTTAGGGTTAGGGTTAGGGTTAGGGGATGGGGACGGTTTAGGGGACAAGTTAGTTTACGACAACGGTTTAGGGTGAGCGTACGTGTTAGGGTACGGGTTAGTGTTAGCGTAAGGGTTAGGATTAGGGGACGGGTTAGGGTAAGGCTTCGGGTAAGGGTTAGGGTTAGGGTTAGGGTTAGGGTTAGGGGTATGGGACGGGGACGGTTTAGGGGACAGGTTAGGGTACAACAACGCTTTAGAGTGAGCGTACGTGTTAGGGTATGGTTTAGTGTTAGCCTACGGGTTAGGATTAGTGTACGAATTAGGGTAAGGCTTCGGGTAAGGGTTAGGGTTAGGGGTAGGTTTAGGGTTAGGGTTAGGGGACGGGGACGGTTTAGGGGACAGGTTAGGGTACGACAACGGTTTAGGGTGAGCGTACGTGTTAGGTTATGGGTTAGTGTTAGCTTACGGGTTAGGATTAGGGGACGGGTTAGGGTAAGGCTTAGGGTAAGGGTTAGGGTAAGGGTTAGGGTTAGGGTTAGGGTTAGGGGATGGGGACGGTTTAGGGGACAAGTTAGTTTACGACAACGGTTTAGGGTGAGCGTATGTGTTAGGGTACGGGTTAGTGTTAGCGTACGGGTTAGGATTAGGGGAAGGTTTAGGGTAAGGCTTCGGGTAAGGGTTAGGGTTAGGGTTAGGGTTAGGGGACGGGGACGGTTTAGGGGACAGGTTAGGGTACGACAAAGTTATAGGGTGAGCGTACGTGTTAGGGTACGGTTTAGTGTTAGCGTACGGGTTAGGATTAGGGGACGTGTTAGGGTAAGGCTTCGGGTTAGGGTTAGGGTTAGGGGTAGGGTTAGGGTTAGGGTTAGGGGACGGGGACTGTTTAGGGGACAGATTAGGGTATGACAACGGTTTAGGTTGAGCGTACGTGTTAGGGTACGGGTTAGTGTTAGCTTAAGTGTTAGGATTAGGGGACGGGTTAGGGTAAGGCATCGGGTAAGGGTTAGGGTTAGGGCTAGGGTTAGGGTTAGGGTTCTGGGACGGGGACTGTTTAGGGGACAGGTTAGGATACGACAACGGTTTAGGGTGAGCGTACGTGTTAGGGTACGGCTTAGTGTTAGCGTACGGGTTAGGATTAGGGAAGGGTTAGGGTAAGGCTTCGGTTACGGGTTAGTGTTAGGGTTAGGGTTAGGGTTAGGGGACGGGGACGGTTTAGGGGACAGTTTAGGGTACGACAACGGTTTAGGGTGAGCGTACTTGTTAGGGTACGGGTTAGTGTTAGCGTACGGGTTAGGACTAGGAGACGGGTTAGGGTAAGGCTTCGGGTAAGGGTTAGGGTTAGGGTTAGGCTTAGGGTTAGGGTTAGGGGACGGGGAAGGTTTAGGGGATAGGTTAGGGTACGACAACAGTTTAGTGTGAGCGTACGTGTTAGGGTACGGGTTAGTGTTAGCGTACGGGTTAGGATTAGGGGACGGGTTAGGGTAAGGCTTCGGGTAAGGATTAGGGTTAGGGTTAGGGTTAGGGTTAGGGTTAGGGGATGGGGACGGTTTAGGGGACAAGTTAGTTTACGACAACGGTTTAGGGTGAGCGTACGTGTTAGGGTACGGGTTAGTGTTAGCGTAAGGGTTAGGATTAGGGGACGGGTTAGGGTAAGGCTTCGGGTAAGGGTTAGGGTTAGGGTTAGGGTTAGGGTTAGGGGTATGGGACGGGGACGGTTTAGGGGACAGGTTAGGGTACAACAACGCTTTAGAGTGAGCGTACGTGTTAGGGTATGGTTTAGTGTTAGCGTACGGGTTAGGATTAGTCGACGAATTAGGGTAAGGCTTCGGGTAAGGGTTAGGGTTAGGGGTAGGTTTAGGGTTAGGGTTAGGGGACGGGGACGGTTTAGGGGACAGGTTAGGGTACGACAACGGTTTAGGGTGAGCGTACGTGTTAGGGTACGGGTTAGTGTTAGCTTACGGGTTAGGATTAGGGGACGGGTTAGGGTAAGGCTTAGGGTAAGGGTTAGGGTTAGGGTTAGGGTTAGGGTTAGGGGATGGGGACGGTTTAGGGGACAAGTTAGTTTACGACAACGGTTAAGGGTGAGCGTACGTGTTAGGGTACGGTTTAGTGTTAGGGTACGGGTTAGGATTAGGGGACGGGTTAGGGTAAGGCTTCGGGTAAGGGTTAGGGTTAGGGTTAGGGTTAGGGTTAGGGTTATGGGACGCGGACGGTTTAGGGGACAGGTTAGGGTACGACAAAGTTATAGGGTGAGCGTACGTGTTAGGGTACGGTTTAGTGTTAGCGTACGGTTTAGGATTAGGGCACGTGTTAGGGTAAGGCTTCGGGTTAGGGTTAGGGTTAGGGTTAGGGTTAGGGTTAGGGTTAGGGGATGGGGACGGTTTAGGGGACAAGTTAGTTTACGACAACGGTTTAGGGTGAGCGTACATGTTAGGGTACGGGTTAGTGTTAGCGTAAGGGTTAGGATTAGGGGACGGGTTAGGGTAAGGCTTCGGGTAAGGGTTAGGGTTAGGGTTAGGGTTAGGGTTAGGGGTATGGGACGGGGACGGTTTAGGGGACAGGTTAGGGTACAACAACGCTTTAGAGTGACTGTACGTGTTAGGGTATGGTTTAGTGTTAGCGTACGGGTTAGGATTAGTGGACGGATTAGGGTAAGGCTTCGGGTAAGGGTTAGGGTTAGGGATAGGTTTAGGGTTAGGGTTAGGGGACGGGGACGGTTTAGGGGACAGGTTAAGGTACGACAACGGTTTAGGGTGAGCGTACGTGTAAGGGTACGGGTTAGTGTTAGCTTACGGGTTAGGATTAGGGGACGGGTTAGGGTAAGGCTTAGGGTAAGGGTTAGGGTTAGGGTTAGGGTTAGGGTTAGGGGATGGGGACGGTTTAGGGGACAAGTTATTTTACGACAACGGTTTAGGGTGAGCGTACGAGTTAGGGTACGGGTTAGTGTTAGCGTACGGGTTAGGATTAGGGCACGGGTTAGTGTAAGGCTTCGGGTAAGGGTTAGGGTTAGGGTTAGGGTTATGGGACGGGGACGGTTTAGGGGACAGGTTAGGGTACGACAAAGTTATAGGGTGAGCGTACGTGTTAGGGTACGGTTTAGTGTTAGCGTACGGGTTAGGATTAGGGGACGTGTTAGGGTAAGGCTTCGGGTTAGGGTTAGGGTTAGGGGTAGGTTTAGGGTTAGGGTTAGGGGACGGGGACTGTTTAGGGGACAGGTTAGGGTATGACAACGGTTTAGGGTGAGCGTACGTGTTAGGGTACGGGTTAGTGTTAGCTTACGGGTTAGGATTAGGGGACGGGTTAGTGTAAGGCATCGGGTAAGGGTTAGGGTTAGGGTTAGGGTTAGGGTTAGGGTTCTGGGACGGGGACTGTTTAGGGGACAGGGTAGGATACGACAACGGTTTAGGGTGAGCGTACGTTTTAGGGTACGGCTTAGTGTTAGCGTACGGGTTAGGATTAGGGGAAGGGTTAGGGTAAGGCTTCGGTTAAGGGTTAGTGTTAGGGTTAGGGTTAGGGTTAGGGGACGGGGACGGTTTAGGGGACAGTTTAGGGTACGACAACTGTTTAGGGTGAGCGGACGTGTTAGGGTACGGGTTAGTGTTAGCGAACGGGTTAGGATTACGGGACGAGTTAGGGTAAGGCTTCGGGTAAGGGTTCGGGATAGGGTTAGGTTTAGGGTTAGGATTAGGGGATGGGGACGGTTTAGGGGACAAGTTAGTTTACGACAACGGTTTAGGGTCAGCGTACGTGTTAGGGTACGGGTTAGTGTTAGTGTACGGGTTAGGATTAGGGGACGGGTTAGGGTAAGGCTTCGGTTAAGGGTTAGGGTTAGGGTTAGGGTTAGGGGACGGGGACGGTTTCGGGGACAGGTTAGGGTACGACAACGTTTTAGGGTGAGCATACGTGTTAGGGGACGGTTTAGTGTTAGCGTACGGGTTAGGATTAGGGGACGGGTTAGGGTAAGGCTTCGGGTAAGTGTTAGGGTTAGGGGTAGGTTTAGGGTTAGGGTTAGGGGACGGGGACGGTTTAGGGGACAGGTTAGGTTAAGAGAACGGTTTAGGGTGAGCTCACGTGTTAGGGTACGGGTTAGTGTTAGCTTACGGGTTAGGATTAGGGGAGGGGTTAGGGTAAGGCTTCGGGTAAGTGTTAGGGTTAGGGTTAGGTTTAGGGTTAGGGTTAGGGGATGGGGACGGTGTAGGGGACAGGTTAGGTTACGACAACGGTTTAGGGTTCGCGTACGTGTTAGGGTACGGATTAGTGTTAGCGTACCGTTTAGTATTAGGGGACGGTTTAGGGTAATGCTTCGGGTAAGGGTTAGTGTTAGGGTTAGGGTTAGGGTTAGGCTTAGGGGATGAGGACGGTGTAGGGGACAGGTTAGGGTACGACAACGTTTTAGGGTGAGCGTACGTGTTATGGTACGGCTTAGTGTTAGCGTACGGGTTAGGATTAGGGGACGGGTTAGGGTAAGGCTTCGGGTTAGGGATAGGGTTAGGGTTAGGGTTAGGGGACGGGGACGGTTTAGGGGATATGTTAGGGTACGACAACAGTTTAGTGTGAGCGTACGTGTTAGGGAACGGGTTAGTGTTAGCGTACGGGTTTGGATTAGGGGACGGGTTAGGGTAAGGCTTCGGGTAAGGGTTAGGTTTAGGGTTAGGGTTAGGGTTAGGGTTAGAGGTCGGGAATGGATTAGGGGCAGGTTAGAGTACGACAACGGTTTAGGGTGAGCGTACGTGTTAGGGTACGGGTTAGTGTTAGCGTACGGGTTAGGATTAGGTGTCGGGTTAGAGTAAGGCTTCGGGTAAGGGCTGGGTTAGGATTAGGGTTAGGGGACGGGGACGGTTTAGGGGACAGGTTAGGGTACGAAAACGGTTTAGGGTGAGCGTACGTGTTAGGGTACGGGTTAGTGTTAGCGTACGTGTTAGGATTAGGGGACGGGTTAGGGTAAGGCTTCGGGTAAGGGACAGGGTTAGGGTTAGGGTTAGGGGACGGGGACGGTTTAGGGGACAGGTTAGGGTACGACAACGGTTTAGGGTCAGCGTAAGTGTTAGGGTACGGGTTAGTGATAGCGTACGGGTTAGGATTAGGGGACGGGTTAGGGTAAGGCTTCGGGTAAGGGTTAGGGTTAGGCTTAGGGTTAGGGTTAGGGTTAAGGGATGGGGACGGTTCAGGGGACAGGTTAGGGTACGACAACGGTTTAGGGTGAGCGTACGTGTTAGGGTACGGTTTAGTGTTAGCATACAGGTTAGGATTAGGGGACGGGTTAGGGTAAGGCTTCGGGTAAGTGTTAGGGTTAGGGTTAGGCTTAGGGTTAGGGTTAGGGGACGGGGACGGTTTAGGGGATAGGTTGGGGTACGACAACAGTTTAATGTGAGCGTACGTGTTAGGGTACGGGTTAGTGTTAGCGTACGGGTTAGGATTAGGGGACGGGTTAGGTTAAGGCTTCGGGTAAGGGTTAGGTTTAGGGTTAGGGTTAGGGTTAGGGTTAGAGGACGGGGATGGTTTAGGGGACAGTTTAAGGTACGACAATGGTTTAGGGTGAGCGTACGTTTTAGGGTACGGGGTAGTGTTAGCGAACGGGTTAGGATTAGGGGACGGATTAGGGTAAGGCTTCGGGTAAGGGTTACGGTTAGTGTTAGGGTAAGGGTTAGGGTTAGGGGATGGGGACGGTTTAGGGGACAGGTTAGGGTACGACAACGGTTTAGGGTGAGCGTACGTGTTAGGGTACGGATTAGTGTTAGCTTACGGGTTAGGATTAGGGGACGGGTTAGGGCAAGGCATCGGGCAAGGGTTAGGGTTAGGGTTAGGGTTAGGGTTATGGGACGGGGACAGTTTAGGGGACAGGTTAGGATACGACAACGGTTTAGGGTGAGCGTACGTGTTAGGGTACGGCTTAGTGTTAGCGTACGGTTTAGGATTAGGGGAAGGGTTAGGGTAAGGCTTCGGGGAAGGGTTATGGTTAGGGTTAGGGTTAGGGGACGGGGACGGTTTAGGGGATAGGTTAGGGTACGACGACAGTTTAGTGTGAGCGTACGTGTTAGGGTACGGGTTAGTGTTAGCATACTGGTTAGGATTAGGGGACAGGTTAGGGTAAGGCTTCGGTTAAGGGTTAGGGTTAGGGTTAGGTTTAGGGTTAGGGTTAGGGGATGGGGACGGTTTAGGGGACAAGTTAGTTTACGACAACGGTTTAGGGTGAGCGTACGTGTTAGGGTACGGGTTAGTGTTACCGTACGGGTTAGGATTAGGGGACGGGTTAGTGTAAGGCTTCGGGTAAGGGTTAGGGTTAGGGGTAGGTTTAGGGTTAGGGTTAGAGTATGGGGACGGATTAGGGGACAGGTTAGGGTACGACAACGGTTTAGGGTGAGCGTACGTGTTAGCTTTCGGTTTAGTGTTAGCGTACGGGTTAGGATTAGGGGACGGGTTAGGGTAAGGCTTCGGGTAAGGGTTAGGGTTAGGGTTAGGGTTAGGGTTAGGGTTAGGGTTAGGGGATGGGGACGGTTTAGGGGAAAATTTAGTTTACGACAACGGTTTAGGGTGAGCGTACGTGTTAGGGTATGGGTTAGTGTTAGCGTACGGTTTAGGATTAGGGGACGGGTTAGGGTAAGGCTTCGGGTAAGGGTTAGGGTTAGGGTTAGGGTTAGGGTTATGGGACGGGCGGGTTTAGGGGACAGTTTAGGGTACGACAACGTTTTAGGGTGAGCGTACGTGTTAGGGTACGGTTTAGTGTTAGCGTACGGGTTAGGATTAGGGGATGGGTTAGGGTAAGGCTTCGGGTAAGGGTTAGTGTTAGGGGTAGATTTAGGGTTAGGGTTAGGGGACGGGGACGGTTTAGGGGACAGGTTAGGGTACGACAACGGTTTAGGGTGACCGTACGTGTTAGGGTACGGGTTAGTGTTAGCTTACGGGTTAGGATTAGGGGACGGGTTAGGGTAAGGCATCGCGTAAGGGTTAGGGTTAGGGTTAGGGTTAGGGTTAGGGTTATGGGACGGGGACAGTTTAGGGGACAGGTTAGGATACGACAACGGTTTAGGGTGAGCGTACGTGTTAGGGTACGGCTTAGTGTTAGAGTACGGGTTAGGATTAGGGGAAGGGTTAGGGTAAGGCTTCGGGTAAGGGTTAGGGTTAGGCTTAGGGTTAGGGTTAGGGTTAGGGGACGGGGACGGTTTAGGGGACAGGTTAGAGTACGACAACGGTTTAGGGTGAGCGTACGTGTTAGGGTACGGGTTAGTGTTAGCGTACGGGTTAGGATTAGGGGACGGGTTAGGGTAAGGCTTCGGGTAAGGGTTAGGGTTAGGGTTAGGCTTAGGGTTAGTGTTAGGGGACGGGGACGGTTTAGGGGATAGGTTAGGGTATGACAACAGTTTAGTGTGAGCGTACGTGTTAGGGTACGGGTTAGTGTTAGCGTACGGGTTAGGATTAGCAGACTGGTTTGGGTAAGGCTTCGGGTAAGGGTTAGGTTTAGGGTTAGGGTTAGGGTTAGGGTTAGAGGACGGGGATGGTTTAGGGGACAGTTTAGGGTACGACAACGGTTTAGGGTGAGCGTACGTGTTAGGTAACGGGTTAGGATTAGGGGACGGGTTAGGGTAAGGCTTCGGTAAGGGTTAGGGATAGGGTTAGGATAAGGGGATGGGGACGGTTTAGGGGACAAGTTAGTTTACGACAACGGTTTAGGGTCAGCGTACGTGTTAGGGTACGGGTTAGTGTTTGCGTACGGGTTAGGATTAGGGGAAGGGTTAGGGTAAGGCTTCGGGTAAGGGTTAGGGTTAGGGTTAGGGTTAGGGGATGGGGACGGTTTAGGGGACAGGTTAGGGTACGACAACGGTTTAGGGTCAGCGTACGTGTTAGGGTACGGGTTAGTGTTAGCGTACGGGTTAGGATTAGGGGACGGATTAGGGTAAGGCTTCGGGTAAGGGTTAGCTTTAGGTTTAGGGTTAGGGTTAGGGTTAGAGGACGGGGATGGTTTAGGGGACAGGTTAGTGTACGACAACGGTTTAGGGTGAGCGTACGTGTTAGGGTACGGGCTAGTGTTAGCGTACGGGTTAGGATTAGGGGACGGGTTAGGGTAAGGCTTCGGGTAAGGTTTAGGGTTAGGGTTAGGGTTAGGGTTAGTGTTAGGGGATGGGGACGGTTTAGGGGACAAGTTAGTTTACGACAACGGTTTAGGGTGAGCGTACGTGTTAGGGTACGGGTTAGTGTTAGCGTACGGTTTAGGATTAGGGGACGGGTTAGGGTAAGGCTTCGGATAAGTGTTAGGGTTAGGGTTAGGGTTAGGGTTAGGGTTATGGGACGGGGACGGTTTAGGGGACAGGTTAGGGTACGACAACGGTTTAGGGTGAGCGTACGTATTAGGGTACGGGTTAGAGTTAGCTTACGGGTTAGGATTAGGGGACGTGTTAGGTTAAGGCATCGGGTAAGGGTTAGGGTTAGGTTTAGGGTTAGGGTTAGGGTTATGGGACGGGGACAGTTTAGGGGACAGGTTAGGATACGACAACACTTTAGGGTGAGCGTACGTGTTAGGGTACGGCTTAGTGTTAGCGTACGGGTTAGGATTAGGGGAAGTGTTAGGGTAAGGCTTCGGGTAAGGGTTAGGGTTAGGCTTAGGGTTAGGGTTAGGGTTAGGGATCGGGGACGGTTTAGGGGACAGGTTAGAGTACGACAACGGTTTAGGGTGAGCGTACGTGTTAGGGTACGGGTTAGTGTTAGCGTACGGGTTAGGATTAGGGACGGGTTAGGGTAAGGCTTCGGGTAAGGGTTAGGGTTAGGGTTAGGCTTAGGGTTAGTGTTAGGGGACGGGGACGGTTTAGGGGATAGGTTAGGGTGCGACAACAGTTTAGTGTGAGCGTACGTGTTAGGGTACGGGTTAGTGTTAGCGTACGGGTTAGGATTAGGAGACGGGTTTGTGTAAGGCTTCGGGTAAGGGTTAGGTTACCGTTAGGGTTAGGGTTTGTGTTAGAGGACGGGGACGGTTAAGGGGACAGTTTAGGGTACGACAACGGTTTAGGGTGAGCGTACGTGTTAGGGTACGGTTTAGTGTTAGCGAACGGGTTAGGATTAGGGGACGGGTTAGGGTAAGGCTTCGGGTAAGGGTTAGGGTTAGGGTTAGGGTTAGGGTTAGGGTTCTGGGACGGGGACTGTTTAGGGGACAGGTTAGGATACGACAAAGGTTTAGGGTGAGCGTACGTGTTAGGGTACGGTTTAGTGTGAGCGTACGGGTTAGGATTAGGGGACGTGTTAGGGTAAGGCTTCGGGTAAGGGTTAGGGTTAGGGGTAGGTTTAGGGTTAGGGTTAGGGGACGGGGACGGTTTAGGGGACAGGTTAGGGTGTGACAACCATTTAGAGTGATCGTACGTGTTAGGGTACGGGTTAGTGTTAGCGAACGGGTTAGGCTTAGGGGACGGGTTAGGGTAAGGCTTCGGGTAAGGGTTCGGGTTAGGGTTAGGGTTAGGGTTACGATTAGGGGATGGGGACGGTTTAGGGGACAAGTTAGTTTACGACAACGGTTTAGGGTCAGCGTATGTGTTAGGGTACGGGTTAGTGTTAGCATACGGGTTAGGATTAGGGGACGGCTTAGGGTAAGGCTTCGGTTAAGGGTTAGGGTTAGGGTTAGGGGACGGGGACGGTTTAGGGGATAGGTTAGGGTACGACAACAGTTTAGTGTGAGCGTACGTGTTAGGGTACGGGTTAGTGATAGCGTACGGGTTAGGATTAGGAGACGGGTTAGGGTAAGGCTTCGGGTAAGTGTTAGGGTAAGGGGTAGGTTTAGGGTTAGGTTTAGGGGACGCGGACGGTTTAGGGGACAGGTTAGTGTACGACAACGGTTTAGGGTGAGCTTACGTGTTAGGGTACGGGTTAGTGTTAGCTTTCGGGTTAGGATTAGGGGACGGGTTAGGGTAAGGCTTCGGGTAAGTGTTAGGGTTAGGGTTAGGGTTAGGGTTAGGTTTAGGGTTAGGGTTAGGGGATGGGGACGGTTTAGGGGACAAGTTAGTTTACGACAAATGTTTAGGGTGAGCGTACGTGTTAGGGTACGGGTTAGTGTTAGCGTACGGGTTAGGATTAGGGGACGGGTTAGGGTAATGCTTCGAGTAAGGGTTAGGGTTAGGGGTAGGTTTAGGGTTAGGGTTAGAGGATGGGGACGTTTTAGGGGACAGGATAGGGTACGACAACGGTTTAGCGTGAGCGTACGTGTTAGCTTACGGGTTAGTGTTAGCGTACGGGTTAGGATTAGGGGACGGGTTAGGGTAAGCCTTCGGGTAAGGGTTAGGTTTAGGGTTAGGGTTAGGTTAAGGGTTAGAGGACGGGGATGGTTTAGGGGACAGGTTAGGGTACGACAATGGTTTAGGGTGAGCGTACGTGTTAGGGTACGGGTTAGTGTTAGCGTACGGGTTAGGATTAGGGGATGGGTTAGTGTAAGGCTTCGGGTAAGGGTTAGGGTTAGGGTTAGGGTTAGGGTTAGGGTTATGGGACGGGGACGGTTTAGGGGAGAGTTTAGGGTACGACAACGTTTTAGGGTGAGCGTACGTGTTAGGGTACGGTTTAGTGTTAGCGTACGGGTTAGGATTAGGGGACGGGTTAGGGTAAGGCTTCGGGTAAGGGTTAGGGTTAGGGGTAGATTTATTGTTAGGGTTAGGGAACGGGGACGGTTTAGGGGACAGGTTAGGTTACGACAACGGTTTAGGGTGAGCGTACGTGTTAGGGTACGGGTTAGTGTTAGCTTACGGATTAGGATTAGGGGACGGGTTAGGGTAAGGCATCGGGTAAGGGTTAGGGTTAGGGTTAGGGTTAGGGTTAGGGTTATGGGACGCGGACAGTTTAGGGGACAGGTTAGGATACGACAACGGTTTAGGGTGAGTGTACGTGTTAGGGTACGGCTTAGTGTTCGCGTACGGGTTAGGATTAGGGGAAGGGTTAGGGTAAGGCTTCGGGTAAGGTTTAGGGTTAGGCTTAGGGTTAGGGTTAGGGTTAGGGGACGGGGACGGTTTAGGGGACAGGTTAGAGTACGACAACTGTTTACGGTGAGCGTACGTGTTAGGGTACGGGTTAGTGTTAGCGTACGGGTTAGGATCAGGGGACGGGTTAGGGTAAGGCTTCGGGTAAGGGTTAGGGTTAGGGTTAGGGTTAGAGGACGGGGATGGTTTAGGGGACAGTTTAGGGTACGACAACGGTTTAGGGTGAGCGTACGTGTTAGGGTACGGTTTAGTGTTAGCGAACGGGTTAGGATTAGGGGACGGGTTAGAGTAAGGCTTCGGGTAAGGGTTAGGGATAGGGTTAGGATTACGGGATGGGGACGGTTTAGGGGACAAGTTAGTTTACGACAACGGTTTATGGTCAGCGTACGTGTTAGGGTACGGGTTAGTGTTAGCGTATGGGTTAGGATTAGGGGACGGGTTAGGGTAAGGCTTCGGGTAAGGGTTAGGGTTAGGGTTAGGGTTAGGGGATGGGGACGGTTTAGGTGACAGGTTAGGGTACGAAAAAGATTTAGGGTTAGCGTACGTGTTAGGGTACGGGTTAGTGTTAGCGTACGGGTTAGGATTAGGGGACGGGTTAGGGTAAGGCTTCGGGTAAGGGGTAGGTTTAGGGTTAGGGTTAGGGTTAGGGTTAGAGGACGGGGATGGTTTAGGGGACAGGTTAGTGTACGAAAACGGTTTAGGGTGAGCGTACGTGCTAGGGTATGGGTTAGTGTTAGCGTACGGGTTAGGATTAGGGGACGGTTTAGGGTAAGGCTTCGGGTAAGTGTTAGGGTTAGGGTTAGGGTTAGGGTTAGGGTTATGGGACGGGGACAGTTTAGGGGACAGGTTAGGGTACGACAACGGTTTAGGGTCAGCGTACGTGTTAGGGTATATGTTAGTGTTAGCTTACGGTTTAGGATTAGGGGACGGGTTAGGGTAAGGCTCCGGGTACGGGTTAGGGTTAGGGATAGGGTTAGGGTTAGGGTTAGGGGCTGGGGACGGTTTAGGGGAGAGGTTAGTTTACGACAACGGTTTAGGGTGAGCGTACGTGTTAGGGTACGGTTTAGTGTTAGCGTACGGGTTAGGATTAGGGGACGGGTTAGGGTAAGGCTTCGGGTAAGGGTTAGGGTTAGGTTTAGGGTTAGGGTTAGGGTTATGGGACGGGGACAGTTTAGGGGACAGGTTAGGATACGACAACGGTTTAGGGTGAGCGTACGTCTTAGGGTACGGCTTAGTGTTAGCGTACGGGTTATGATTAGGGGAAGGGTTAGGGTAAGGCTTCGGGTAAGGGTTAAGTTTAGGCTTAGGGTTAGGGTTAGGGTTAGGGGACGGGGACGGTTTAGGGGACAGGTTAGGGTACGACAACGCTTTAGGGTGAGCGTACGTGTTAGGGTACGGGTTAGTGTTAGCGTACGGGTTAGGATTAGGGGACGGGTTAGGGTAAGGCTTCGGGTAAGGGTTAGGGTTAGGGTTAGGCTTAGGGTTAGTGTTAGGGGACGGGGACGGTTTAGGGGATAGGTTAGGGTACGACAACAGTTTAGTGTGAGCGTACGTGTTAGGGTACGGGTTAGTGTTAGCGTACGGGTTATGATTAGGGGAAGGGTTAGGGTAAGGCTTCGGGTAAGGGTTAGGTTTAGGCTTAGGGTTAGGGTTAGGGTTAGGGGACGGGGACGGTTTAGGGGACAGGTTAGAGTACGACAACGCTTTAGGGTGAGCGTACGTGTTAGGGTACGGGTTAGTGTTAGCGTACGGGTTAGGATTAGGGGACGGGTTAGTGTAAGGCTTCGGGTAAGGGTTAGGGTTAGGGTTAGGCTTAGGGTTAGTGTTAGGGTACGGGGACGGTTTAGGGGATAGGTTAGGGTACGACAACAGTTTAGTGTGAGCGTACGTGTTAGGGTACGGGTTAGTGTTAGCGTACGGGTTAGGATTAGTAGACGGGTTTGGGTAAGGCTTCGGGTAAGTGTTAGGTTTAGGGTTAGGGTTAGGGTTAGGGTTAGAGGACGGGGATGGTTTAGGGGACAGTTTAGGGTACGACAACGGTTTAGGGTTAGCGTACGTGTTCGGGTACGGTTTAGTGTTAGCGTACGGGTTAGGATTAGGGGACGGGTTAGGGTAAGGCTTCGGGTAAGGATTAAGGTTAAGGTTAGGGTTAGGGAACGGGGACGGTTTAGGGGACAGGTTAGGGTACGACAACGGTTTAGGGTCAGCATACGTGTTAGGGTACGTGTTAGTGTTAGCGTAAGGGTTAGGATTAGGGGACGGGTTAGGGTAAGGCTTCGGGTAAGGGTTAGGTTTAGGGTTAGGGTTAGGGTTAGGGTTAGAGGACGGGGATGGTTTAGGGGACAGGTTAGTGTACGACAACGGTTTAGGGTGAGCGTACATTTTGGGTACGGGTTAGTGTTAGCGTACGGGTTAGGATTAGGGGACGGGTTAGGGTAAGGCTTCGGGTAAGGGTTAGGGTTAGGTTTAGGGTTAGGGTTAGGGTTAGGGGATGGGGACGGTTTAGGGGACAAGTTAGTTTACGACAACGGTTTAGGGTGAGCGTACGTGTTCGGGTACGGGTTAGTGTTAGCGTACGGGTTAGGATTAGGGACGGGTTAGGGTAAGGCTTCGGGTACGTGTTAGGGTTAGGGTTAGGGTTAGGGTTATGGGACGGGGAGAGTTTAGGGGACAGGTTAGGGTACGACAACGATTTAGGGAGAGCGTACGTGTTAGGGTCCGGGTTAGTGTTAGCGTACAGGTTAGGATTAGGGGACGGGTTAGGGTAAGGCTTCGGGTAAGGGTTAGGGTTAGGGGTAGGTTTAGGGTTAGGGTTAGGGGACGGGGAAGGTTTAGGGGACAGGTTAGGGTACGACAACGGTTTAGGGTCAGCGTACGTGTTAGGGTACGGGTTAGTGTTAGCGTACGGGTTAGGATTAGGGGACGGGTTAGGGTAAGGCTTCGGTTAAGCGTTAGGTTTAGGGTTAGGGTTAGGGGACAGGGACGGTTTAGGGGACAGGTTAGGGTACGACAACGGTTTAGTGTCAGCGTACGTGTTAGGGTAAGGGTTAGTGTTAGCGTACGGGTTAGGATTAGGGGTCGGGTTAGGGTAAGGCTTCGGGTAAGGGTTAGGGTTAGGGTTAGGGTTAGGGTTAGGGTTAGGGGATGGGGACGGTGTAGGGGACAGGTTAGGGTACGACAACGGTTTAGGGTGAGCGTACGTGTTAGGGTACGGATTAGTGTTAGCGTACGGGTTAGTATTAGGGGACGGTTTAGTGTAATGCTTCGGGTAAGGGTTAGGATTAGGGTTAGGGTTAGGGTTAGGGTTAGGGGACGGGGACGGTTTAGGTGACAGGTTAGGGTACGACAACGGTTTAGGGTGAGCGTACGTTTTGGGTACGGGTTAGTGTTAGCGTACGGGTTAGGGTTAGGGGACGGGTTAGGGTAAGGCTTCGGGTAAGGGTTAGGGTTAGGTTTAGGGTTAGGGTTAGGGTTAGGGGATGGGGACGGTTTAGGGGACAAGTTAGTTTACGACAACGGTTTAGGGTGAGCGTACGTGTTCGGGTACGGGTTAGTGTTAGCGTACGGGTTAGGATTAGGGGACGGGTTAGGGTAAGGCTTCGGGTACGTGTTAGGGTTAGGGTTAGGGTTATGGGACGGGGACAGGTTAGGGGACAGGTTAGGGTACGAAAAAGGTTTAGGGTCAGCATACGTGTTAGGGTATGTGTTAGTGTTAGCGTACGGGTTAGGATTATGGGACGGGTTAGGGTAAGGCTTCGGGTAAGGGTTAGGGTTAGGCTTAGGGTTAGGGTTAGGGGACGGGGACGGTTTAGGGGATAGGTTAGGGTACGACAACAGTTTAGTGTGAGCGTACATGTTAGGGTACGGGTTAGTGTTAGCGTACGGGTTAGGATTAGGGGAAGGGTTAGGGTAAGGCTTCGGGTAAGGATTAGGGTTAGGGTTAGGGTTAGGGTTAGGGTTAGGGGATGGGGACGGTTTAGGGGACAAGTTAGTTTACGACAACGGTTTTGGGTGAGCGTACGTGTTAGGGTATGGTTTAGTGTTAGCGTACGGCTTAGGATTAGGGGACGGGTTAGGGTAAGGCTTCGGGTAAGGGTTAGGGTTAGGGGTAGGTTTAGGGTTAGGGTTAGGGGACGGGGACGGTTTAGGGGACAGGTTAGGGTACAACAACGGTTTAGGGTGAGCGTACGTGTTAGGGTATGGGTTAGTGTTAGCTTACGGGTTAGGATTAGGGGACGGGTTAGGGTAAGGCTTCGGGTAAGAGATAGGGTTAGGGTTAGGGTTAGGGGACGGGGATGGTTTAGGGGACAGGTTAGGGTACGACAACGATTTAGGGTCAGAATATGTGTTGGGTACGGGTTAGTGTTAGCGTACGGGTTAGGATTAGGGGACGGGTTAGGGTAAGGCTTCGGGTAAGGGTTAGGGTTAGGGTTTGGGTTAGGGTTAGTGTTATGGCACGGGGACAGTTTAGGGGACAGGTTAGTGTACGACAACGGTTTAGGGTCAGCGTACGTGTTAGGGTACGGGTAAGTGTTAGCGTATGGGTTAGGATTAGGGGACGGATTAGGGTAAGGCTTCGGGTAAGGGTTAGGGTTAGTGTTAGGGTAAGGGTTAGGGTTAGGGGATGGGGTCGGTTTAGGGGACAGGTTAGGGTACGAAAACGGTTTAGGGTGAGCGTACGTGTTAGGGTACGGATTAGTGTTAGCTTACGGTTTAGGATTAGGGGACGGGTTAGGGTAAGGCATCGGGTAAGGGTTAGGGTCAGGGTTAGGGTTATGGGACGGGGTCAGTTTAAGGGACAGGTTAGGATACGACAACGGTTTAGGGTGAGCGTACGTGTTAGGGTACGGCTTAGTGTTAGCGTACGGGTTAGGATTAGGGGAAGGGTTAGGGTAAGGCTTCGGGGAAGGGTTAGGATTAGGGTTAGGGTTAGGGTTAGGGGACGGGGACAGGGACGGTTTAGGGGACAGTTTAGGGTACGACAACGGTTTAGTGTGAGCGTACGTGTTAGGGTACGGGTTAGTGTTAGCGTCCGGGTTAGAATTAGGGGACGGGTTAGGGTAAGGCTTCAGGTAAGTGTTAGGGTTAGGCTTAGGGTTAGGGTTAGGGTTAGGGGACGGGGACGGTTTAGGGGACAGGTTAGGGTATGACAACGGTTTAAGGTGAGCGTACGTGTTAGGGTACGGGTTAGTGTTAGCGTACGGGTTAGGATTAGGGGACGGGTTAGGGTAAGGCTTCGGGTAAGGGTTAGGGTTAGGGTTAGGCTTAGGGTTAGGGTTAGGGGACGGGGACGGTTTAGGGGATAGGTTAGGGTACGACAACAGTTTAGTGTGAGCGTACGTGTTAGGGTACGGGTTAGTGTTAGCGTCCGGGTTAGAATTAGGGGACGGGTTAGGGTAAGGCTTCGGGTAAGGATTAGGGTCAGGGTTAGGGTTAGGGTTAGGGTTAGGGGATGGGGACGGTTTAGGGGACAAGTTAGTTTACGACAACGGTTTAGGGTGAGCGTACGTGTTAGGGTATGGTTTAGTGTTAGCGTACGGCTTAGGATTAGGGGACGGGTTAGGGTAAGGCTTCGGGTAAGGGTTAGGGTTAGGGGTAGGTTTAGGGTTAGGGTTAGGGTACGGGGACGGTGTAGGGGACAGGTTAGGGTACGACAACGGTTAAGGGTGAGCGTACGTGTTAGGGTACGGGTTAGTGTTAGCTTACGGGTTAGGATTAGGGGACGTGTTAGGGTAAGGCTTCGGGTAAGGGATAGGGTTAGGGTTAGGGTTAGGGGACGGGGACGCTTTAGGGGATAGGTTAGGGTACGACAACAGTTTAGTGTGAGCGTACGTGTTAGGGTACGGGTTAGTGTTAGCATACGGGTTTGGATTAGGGGATGGGTAAGGGTAAGGCTTCGGGTAAGGGTTAGGTTTAGGGTTAGGGTTAGGGTTAGGGTTAGAGTTCGGGGATGGTTTAGGGGCAGGTTAGCGTACGACAACGTTTTAGGGTGAGCGTACGTGTTAGGGTACGGGTTAGTGTTAGCGTACGGGTTAGGATTAGGGGACGGGTTAGGGTAAGGCTTTGGGTAAGGGTTAGGGTTAGGGGTAGGGTTAGGGTTAGGGTTAGGGGATGAGGACGGTTTAGGGGACAAGGTAGGGTTAGGGTTAGGGTTAGGGTTAGGGGATGGGGACGGTTTAGGGGACAGGATAGGGTACGACAAAGGTTTAGGGTGAGCGTACGTGTTAGGGTACGGGTTAGTGTTAGCGTACGGGTTAGGATTAGGGGACGGGTTAGGGTAAGGCTTCGGGTAAGGGTTAGGGTTAGGGTTAGGCTTAGGGTTAGGGTTCGGGCACGGGGACGGTTTAGGGGATAGGTTAGGGTACGACAACAGTTTAGTGTGAGCTTACGTGTTAGGGTACGGGTTAGTGTTAGGGTACTGGTTAGGATTAGGGGACGGGTTAGGTTAAGGCTTCGGGTAAGGGTTAGGTTTAGGGTTAGGGTTAGAGTTAGGGTTAGAGTACGGGGATGGTTTAGGGGACAGGTTAGGGTACGACAACGGTTTAGGGTGAGCGTACGTGTTAGGGTACGGGTTAGTGTTAGCGTACGGGTTAGGTTTAGGGGACGGGTTAGGGTAAGGCTTCGGGTAAGGGATAGGGTTAGGGTTAGGGTTAGGGGACGGGGAAGGTTTAGGGGACAGGTTAGGGTACGACAAAGGTTTAGGGTCAGAATATGTGTTAGGGTACGGATTAGTGTTAGCGTACGGGTTAGGATTAGGGGACGGGTTAGGGTAAGGCTTCGGGTAAGTGTTAGGGTTAGGGTTAGGGTTAGGATTATGGCACGGGGACAGTTTCGGGGACAGGTTAGTGTACGACAACGGTTTAGGGTCAGCGTACGTGTTAGGGTACGCGTAAGTGTTAGCGTACGGGTTAGGATTAGGGGACGGATTAGGGTAGGCTTCGGGTAAGGGTTAGGGTTAGTGTTAGGGTAAGGGTTAGGGTTAGGTGATGGGGACGGTTTAGGGGACAGGTTAGGGTACGACAACGGTTTAGGGTGAGCGTACGTGTTAGGGTACGGGTTAGTGTTAGTGTACGGGTTAGGATTAGGGGACGGGTTAGGGTAAGGCTTCGGGTAAGGATTAGGGTTAGGGTTAGGGTTAGGGTTAGGGTTAGGGGATGGGGACGGTTTAGGGGACAAGTTAGTTTACGACAACGGTTTAGGGTGAGCGTACGTGTTAGGGTACGGGTTAGTGTTAGCGTAAGGGTTAGGATTAGGGGACGGGTTAGGGTAAGGCTTCAGGTAAGGGTTACGGTTAGGGTTAGGGTTAGGGTTAGGTTTATGGGACGGGGACGGTTTAGGGGACAGGTTACGGTACGACAACGTTTTAGGGTGAGCGTACGTGTTAGGGTATGGTTTAGTGTTAGCGTACGGGTTAGGATAAGGGGACGGGTTAGGGTAAGGCTTCGGGTAGGGGTTAGGGTTAGGGGTTGGTTTAGGGTTAGGGTTAGGGGATGGGGACGGTTTAGGGGACAGGTTAGGGTACGACAACGGTTTAGGGTGAGCGTACGTGTTAGGGTACGGGTTAGTGTTAGCGTACGGGTTAGGATTAGGGGACGGGTTAGGGTAAGGCTTCGGGTAAGGGTTAGGGTTAGGGTTAGGGTTAGGGTTAGGGTTAGGGGATGGGGACGGTTTAGAGGACAAGTTAGTTTACGACAACGGTATAGGGTGAGCGTATGTGTTAGTGTACGGGTTAGTGTTAGCGTACGGGTTAGGATTAGGGGACGGGTTAGGGTAAGGCTTCGGGTAAGGGTTAGGGTTAGGGTTAGGGTTAGGGTTAGGGTTATGGGACGGGGACGGTTTAGGGGACAGTTTAGGGTACGACAAAGTTATAGGGTGAGCGTACATGTTAGGGTACGGCTTAGTGTTAGCGTACGGGTTAGGATTAGGGGAAGGGTTAGGGTAAGGCTTCGGGTAAGGGTTAGTGTTAGGGTTAGGGTTAGGGTTAGGGTTTGGGGACGGGGACGGTTTAGGGGACAGTTTAGGGTACGACAACGGTTTAGGGTGAGCGTACGTGTTAGGGTACGGTTTTGTGTTAGCGAACGGGTTAAGATTAGGGGACGGGTTAGGGTAAGGGTTCGGGTAAGGGTTCGGGTTAGGGTTAGGGTTAGGGTTAGGATAAGGGGATGGGGACGGTTTAGGGGACAAGTTAGTTTACGACAACGGTTTAGGGTCAGCGTACGTTTTAGGGTACGGGTTAGTGTTAGCGTACGGGTTAGGATTAGGGAAACGGGTTAGGGTAAGGCTTCGGTTAAGGGTTAGGGTTAGGGTTAGGGTTAGGGGACGGGGACGGTTTAGGGGACAGGTTAGGGTACGACAACGGTTTAGGGTCAGCGTACGTGTTAGGGTAGGGGTTAGTGTTAGCGTACGGGTTAGGATTAGGGGACGGGTTAGGGTAAGGCTTCGGGTAAGGGTTAGTGTTAGGGGTAGGTTTAGGGTTAGGGTTAGGGGACGGGGACGGTTTAGGGGACAGGTTAGTGTACGACAATGGTTTAGGGTGAGCGTACGTTTTAGGGTATGGGTTAGTGTTAGCTTACGGGTTTGGATTAGGGGACGGGTTAGGGTAAGGCATCGGGTAAGGGGTAGGGGTAGGGTTAGGGTTAGGGTTAGGGTTATGGGACGGGGACAGTTTAGGGGACAGGTTAGTGTACGACAACGGTTCAGGGTGAGCGTACGTGTTAGGGTACGGGTTTGTGTTAGCGTACGGGTTAGGATTAGGGGACGGGTTAGGGTAAGGCTTCGGGTAAGGGATAGGGTTAGGGTTAGGGTTAGGGGACGGGGATGGTTTAGGGGACAGGTTAGGGTACGACAAGGGTTTAGGGTCAGAGTATGTGTTAGGTTACGGGTTAGTGTTAGCGTACGGGTTAGGATTAGGGGACGGGTTAGGGTAAGGCTTCGGGTAAGTGTTAGGGTTAGGGTTAGGGTTAGGGTTATGGCACGGGGACAGTTTAGGGGACAGGTTAGTGTACGACAACGGTTTAGGGTCAGCGTACATGTTAGGGTACGGGTAAGTGTTAGCGTACGGGTTAGGATTAGGGGACGGATAAGGGTAAGGCTTCGGGTAAGGGTTAGGGTTAGTGTTAGGGTAAGGGTTAGGGTTAGGTGATGGGGACGGTTTAGGGGACAGGTTAGGGTACGAAAACGGTTTAGGGTGAGCGTACGTGTTAGGGTACGGGTTAGTGTTAGCGTACGGGTTAGGATTAGGGGAAGGGTTAGGGTAAGGCTTCGGGTAAGGATTAGGGTTAGGGTTAGGGTTAGGGTTAGGGGATGGGGACGGTTTAGGGGACAAGTTAGTTTACGACAACGGTTTAGGGTGAGCGTACGTGTTAGGGTACGGGTTACTGTTAGCGTAAGGGTTAGGATTAGGGGACGGGTTAGGGTAAGGCTTCGGTTAAGGGTTACGGTTAGGGTTAGGGTTAGGGTTAGGTTTATGGGACGGGGACGGTTTAGGGGACAGGTTAGGGTACGACAACGTTTTAGCGTGAGCGTACGTGTTAGGGTATGGTTTAGTGTTAGCGTACGGGTTAGGATAAGGGGACGGGTTAGGGTAAGGCTTCGGGTAAGGGTTAGGGTTAGGGGTTGGTTTAGGGTTAGGGTTAGGGGATGGGGACGGTTTATGGGACAGGTTAGGGTACGACAACTGTTTAGGGTGAGCGTACGTGTTACAGTACGGGTTAGTGTTAGCTTACGGGTTAGGATTAGGGGACGGGTTAGGGTAAGGCTTCGGGTAAGGGTTAGGGTTAGGGTTAGGGTTAGGGTTAGGGTTAGGGGATGGGGACGGTTTAGAGGACAAGTTAGTTTACGACAACGGTATAGGGTGAGCGTACGTGTTAGGGTACGGGTTAGTGTTAGCGTACGGGTTAGGATTAGGGGACGGGTTAGGGTAAGGCTTCGGGTAAGGGTTAGGGTTAGGGTTAGGGTTAGGGTTATGGGACGGGGACGGTTTAGGGGACAGTTTAGGGTACGACAAATTTATAGGGTGAGCGTACGTGTTAGGGTACGGCTTAGTGTTAGCGTACGGGTTAGGATTAGGGGAAGGGTTAGGGTAAGGTTTCGGGTAAGGGATAGAGTTATGGTTAGGGTTAGGGTTAGGGTTAGGGGACGGGGACGGTTTAGGGTACAGTTTAGGGTACGACAACGGTTTAGGGTGAGCGTACGGGTTAGGGTACGGTTTAGTGTTAGCGAACGGGTTAGGATTAGGGGACGGGTTAGGGTAAGGCTTCGGGTAAGGGTTCGGGTTAGGGTTAGGGTTAGGGTTAGGATTAGGGGATGGGGACGGTTTAGGGGACAAGTTAGTTTACGACAACGGTTTAGGGTCAGCGTACGTGTTAGGGTACGGGTTAGTGTTAGCGTACGGGTTAGGATTAGGGAAACGGGTTAGGGTAAGGCTTCGGTTAAGGGTTAGGGTTAGGGTTAGTGTTAGGGGACGGGGACGGTTTAGGGGACAGGTTAGGGTACGACAACGGTTTAGGGTCAGCGTACGTGTTAGGGTAGGGATTAGTGTTAGCGTACGGGTTAGGATTAGGGGACGGGTTAGCGTAAGGCTTCGGGTAAGGGTTAGGGTTAGGGGTAGGTTTAGGGTTAGGGTTAGGGGACGGGGACGGTTTAGGGGACAGGTTAGGGTACGACAACGGTTTAGGGTGAGCGTACGTGTTAGGGTATGGGTTAGTGTTAGCTTACGGGTTAGGATTAGGGAACGGGTTAGGGTAAGGCCTCGGGTAAGTGGTAGGGTTAGGGTTAGGGTTAGGGTTAGCGTTATGGGACGGGGACAGTTTAGGGGACAGGTTAGTATACGACAACGGTTTAGGGTGAGCGTACGTGTTAGGGTACGGCTTAGTGTTAGCGTACGGTTTAGGATTATGGGAAGGGTTAGGGTAAGGCTTCGGGTAAGGGTTAGGGTTAGGGGTAGGTTTAGGGTTAGGGTTAGGGGACGGGGACGGTTTAGGGGACAGGTTAGGGTACGACAACGGTTTAGGGTGAGCGTACGTGTTAGGGTATGGGTTAGTGTTAGCTTACGGGTTTGGATTGGGGACGGGTTATGGTAAGGCATCGGGTAAGGGGTAGGGGTAGGGTTAGGGTTAGGGTTAGGGTTAGGGGACGGGGACGGTTTAGGGGACAGTTTAGGGTGCGACAACGGTTTAGGGTGAGCGTACGTGTTAGGTTACGGGTTAGTGTTAGCGTACGGGTTAGGATTAGGGGACGGGTTAGGGTAAGGCTTCGGGTAAGGGTTAGGGTTAGGCTTAGGGTTAGGGTTAGGGTTAGGGGATGGCGACGGTTTAGGGGACAGGTTAGTGTACGACAACGGTTTAGGGTGAGCGTACGTGTTAGGGTACGGGTTAGTGTTAGCGTACGCGTTAGTATTAGGGGACGGGTTAGGGTAAGGCTTCGGGTAAGGGTTAGGGTTAGGGTTAGGCTTAGGGTTAGGGTTAGGGGACGGGGAAGGTTTAGGGGTTAGGTTAGGGTACGACAACAGTTTAGTGTGAGCGTACGTGTTAGGGTACGGGTTAGTGTTAGCGTACGGGTTAGGATTAGGGGACGGGTTAGGTTAAGGCTTCGGGTAAGGATTAGGGTTAGGGTTAGGGTTAGGGTTAGGGTTAGGGGATGGGGACGGTTTAGGGGACAAGTTAGTTTACGACAACGGTTTAGGGTGAGCGTACGTGTTAGGGTACGGGTTAGTGTTAGCGTAAGGGTTAGGATTAGGGGACGGGTTAGGGTAAGGCTTCGGGTAAGGGTTAGGGTTAGGGTTAGGGTTAGGGTTAGGGGTATGGGACGGGGACGGTTTAGGGGACAGGTTAGGGTACAACAACGCTTTAGAGTGAGCGTACGTGTTAGGGTATGGTTTAGTGTTAGCCTACGGGTTAGGATTAGTGTACGAATTAGGGTAAGGCTTCGGGTAAGGGTTAGGGTTAGGGGTAGGTTTAGGGTTAGGGTTAGGGGATGGGGACGGTTTAGGGGACAGGTTAGGGTACGACAACGGTTTAGGGTGAGCGTACGTGTTAGGGTATGGGTTAGTGTTAGCTTACGGGTTAGGATTAGGGGACGGGTTAGGGTAAGGCTTAGGGTAAGGGTTAGGGTAAGGGTTAGGGTTAGGGTTAGGGTTAGGGGATGGGGACGGTTTAGGGGACAAGTTAGTTTACGACAACGGTTTAGGGTGAGCGTACGTGTTAGGGTACGGGTTAGTGTTAGCGTACGGGTTAGGATTAGGGGAAGGTTTAGGGTAAGGCTTCGGGTAAGGGTTAGGGTTAGGGTTAGGGTTAGGGGACGGGGACGGTTTAGGGGACAGGTTAGGGTACGACAAAGTTATAGGGTGAGCGTACGTGTTAGGGTACGGTTTAGTGTTAGCGTACGGGTTAGGATTAGGGGACGTGTTAGGGTAAGGCTTCGGGTTAGGGTTAGGGTTAGGGGTAGGGTTAGGGTTAGGGTTAGGGGACGGGGACTGTTTAGGGGACAGATTAGGGTATGACAACGGTTTAGGTTGAGCGTACGTGTTAGGGTACGGGTTAGTGTTAGCTTAAGTGTTAGGATTAGGGGACGGGTTAGGGTAAGGCATCGGGTAAGGGTTAGGGTTAGGGCTAGGGTTAGGGTTAGGGTTCTGGGACGGGGACTGTTTAGGGGACAGGTTAGGATACGACAACGGTTTAGGGTGAGCGTACGTGTTAGGGTACGGCTTAGTGTTAGCGTACGGGTTAGGATTAGGGAAGGGTTAGGGTAAGGCTTCGGTTACGGGTTAGTGTTAGGGTTAGGGTTAGGGTTAGGGGACGGGGACGGTTTAGGGGACAGTTTAGGGTACGACAACGGTTTAGGGTGAGCGTACTTGTTAGGGTACGGGTTAGTGTTAGCGTACGGGTTAGGACTAGGAGACGGGTTAGGGTAAGGCTTCGGGTAAGGGTTAGGGTTAGGCTTAGGGTTAGGGTTAGGGTTAGGGGATGGGGACGGTTTAGGGGACAGGTTAGGGTACGACAACGGTTTAGGGTGAGCGTACGTGTTAGGGTACGGGTTAGTGTAAGCGTACGCGTTAGGATTAGGGGACGGGTTAGGGTAAGGCTTCGGGTAAGGGTTAGGGTTAGGGTTAGGCTTAGGGTTAGGGTTAGGGGACGGGGAAGGTTTAGGGGATAGGTTAGGGTATGACAACAGTTTAGTGTGAGCGTACGTGTTAGGGTACGGGTTAGTGTTAGCGTACGGGTTAGGATTAGGGGACGGGTTAGGGTAAGGCTTCGGGTAAGGATTAGGGTTAGGGTTAGGGTTAGGGTTAGGGTTAGGGGATGGGGACGGTTTAGGGGACAAGTTAGTTTACGACAACGGTTTAGGGTGAGCGTACGTGTTAGGGTACGGGTTAGTGTTAGCGTAAGGGTTAGGATTAGGGGACGGGTTAGGGTAAGGCTTCGGGTAAGGGTTAGGGTTAGGGTTAGGGTTAGGGTTAGGGGTATGGGACGGGGACGGTTTAGGGGACAGGTTAGGGTACAACAACGCTTTAGAGTGAGCGTACGTGTTAGGGTATGGTTTAGTGTTAGCGTACGGGTTAGGATTAGTGGACGAATTAGGGTAAGGCTTCGGGTAAGGGTTAGGGTTAGGGGTAGGTTTAGGGTTAGGGTTAGGGGACGGGGACGGTTTAGGGGACAGGTTAGGGTACGACAACGGTTTAGGGTGAGCGTACGTGTTAGGGTACGGGTTAGTGTTAGCTTACGGGTTAGGATTAGGGGACGGGTTAGGGTAAGGCTTAGGGTAAGGGTTAGGGTTAGGGTTAGGGTTAGGGTTAGGGGATGGGGACGGTTTAGGGGACAAGTTAGTTTACGACAACGGTTAAGGGTGAGCGTACGTGTTAGGGTACGGTTTAGTGTTAGCTTACGGGTTAGGATTAGGGGACGGGTTAGGGTAAGGCTTAGGGTAAGGGTTAGGGGTAGGGTTAGGGTTAGGGTTATGGGACGCGGACGGGTTAGGGGACAGGTTAGGGTACGACAAAGTTATAGGGTGAGCGTACGTGTTAGGGTACGGTTTAGTGTTAGCGTACGGTTTAGGATTAGGGCACGTGTTAGGGTAAGGCTTCGGGTTAGGGTTAGGGTTAGGGTTAGGGTTAGGGTTAGGGTTAGGGGATGGGGACGGTTTAGGGGACAAGTTAGTTTACGACAACGGTTTAGGGTGAGCGTACATGTTAGGGTACGGGTTAGTGTTAGCGTAAGGGTTTGGATTAGGGGACGGGTTAGGGTAAGGCTTCGGGTAAGGGTTAGGGTTAGGGTTAGGGTTAGGGTTAGGGGTATGGGACGGGGACGGTTTAGGGGACAGGTTAGGGTACAACAACGCTTTAGAGTGACTGTACGTGTTAGGGTATGGTTTAGTGTTAGCGTACGGGTTAGGATTAGTGGACGGATTAGGGTAAGGCTTCGGGTAAGGGTTAGGGTTAGGGATAGGTTTAGGGTTAGGGTTAGGGGACGGGGACGGTTTAGGGGACAGGTTAGGGTACAACAACGGTTTAGGGTGAGCGTACGTGTAAGGGTACGGGTTAGTGTTAGCTTACGGGTTAGGATTAGGGGACGGGTTAGGGTAAGGCTTAGGGTAAGGGTTAGGGTTAGGGTTAGGGTTAGGGTTAGGGGATGGGGACGGTTTAGGGGACAAGTTATTTTACGACAACGGTTTAGGGTGAGCGTACGAGTTAGGGTACGGGTTAGTGTTAGCGTACGGGTTAGGATTAGGGGACGGGTTAGTGTAAGGCTTCGGGTAAGGGTTAGGGTTAGGGTTAGGGTTATGGGACGGGGACGGTTTAGGGGACAGGTTAGGGTACGACAAAGTTATAGGGTGAGCGTACGTGTTAGGGTACGGTTTAGTGTTAGCGTACGGGTTAGGATTAGGGGACGTGTTAGGGTAAGGCTTCGGGTTAGGGTTAGGGTTAGGGGTAGGTTTAGGGTTAGGGTTAGGGGACGGGGACTGTTTAGGGGACAGGTTAGGGTATGACAACGGTTTAGGGTGAGCGTACGTGTTAGGGTACGGGTTAGTGTTAGCTTACGGGTTAGGATTAGGGGACGGGTTAGTGTAAGGCATCGGGTAAGGGTTAGGGTTAGGGTTAGGGTTAGGGTTCTGGGACGGGGACTGTTTAGGGGACAGGGTAGGATACGACAACGGTTTAGGGTGAGCGTACGTTTTAGGGTACGGCTTAGTGTTAGCGTACGGGTTAGGATTAGGGGAAGGGTTAGGGTAAGGCTTCGGTTAAGGGTTAGTGTTAGGGTTAGGGTTAGGGTTAGGGGACGGGGACGGTTTAGGGGACAGTTTAGGGTATGACAACTGTTTAGGGTGAGCGGACGTGTTAGGGTACGGGTTAGTGTTAGCGAACGGGTTAGGATTACGGGACGAGTTAGGGTAAGGCTTCGGGTAAGGGTTCGGGATAGGGTTAGGTTTAGGGTTAGGATTAGGGGATGGGGACGGTTTAGGGGACAAGTTAGTTTACGACAACGGTTTAGGGTCAGCGTACGTGTTAGGGTACGGGTTAGTGTTAGTGTACGGGTTAGGATTAGGGGACGGGTTAGGGTAAGGCTTCGGTTAAGGGTTAGGGTTAGGGTTAGGGTTAGGGGACGGGGACGGTTTCGGGGACAGGTTAGGGTACGACAACGTTTTAGGGTGAGCATACGTGTTAGGGGACGGTTTAGTGTTAGCGTACGGGTTAGGATTAGGGGACGGGTTAGGGTAAGGCTTCGGGTAAGTGTTAGGGTTAGGGGTAGGTTTAGGGTTAGGGTTAGGGGACGGGGACGGTTTAGGGGACAGGTTAGGTTAAGACAACGGTTTAGGGTGAGCTCACGTGTTAGGGTACGGGTTAGTGTTAGCTTACGGGTTAGGATTAGGGGAGGGGTTAGGGTAAGGCTTCGGGTAAGTGTTAGGGTTAGGGTTAGGTTTAGGGTTAGGGTTAGGGGATGGGGACGGTGTAGGGGACAGGTTAGGTTACGACAACGGTTTAGGGTTCGCGTACGTGTTAGGGTACGGATTAGTGTTAGCGTACCGTTTAGTATTAGGGGACGGTTTAGGGTAATGCTTCGGGTAAGGGTTAGTGTTAGGGTTAGGGTTAGGGTTAGGCTTAGGGGATGAGGACGGTGTAGGGGACAGGTTAGGGTACGACAACGTTTTAGGGTGAGCGTACGTGTTATGGTACGGCTTAGTGTTAGCGTACGGGTTAGGATTAGGGGACGGGTTAGGGTAAGGCTTCGGGTTAGGGATAGGGTTAGGGTTAGGGTTAGGGGACGGGGACGGTTTAGGGGATATGTTAGGGTACGACAACAGTTTAGTGTGAGCGTACGTGTTAGGGAACGGGTTAGTGTTAGCGTACGGGTTTGGATTAGGGGACGGGTTAGGGTAAGGCTTCGGGTAAGGGTTAGGTTTAGGGTTAGGGTTAGGGTTAGGGTTAGAGGTCGGGAATGGTATAGGGGCAGGTTAGAGTACGACAACGGTTTAGGGTGAGCGTACGTGTTAGGGTACGGGTTAGTGTTAGCGTACGGGTTAGGATTAGGTGTCGGGTTAGAGTAAGGCTTCGGGTAAGGGCTGGGTTAGGATTAGGGTTAGGGGACGGGGACGGTTTAGGGGACAGGTTAGGGTACGAAAACGGTTTAGGGTGAGCGTACGTGTTAGGGTACGGGTTAGTGTTAGCGTACGTGTTAGGATTAGGGGACGGGTTAGGGTAAGGCTTTGGGTAAGGGACAGGGTTAGGGTTAGGGTTAGGGGACGGGGACGGTTTAGGGGACAGGTTAGGGTACGACAACGGTTTAGGGTCAGCGTAAGTGTTAGGGTACGGGTTAGTGATAGCGTACGGGTTAGGATTAGGGGACGGGTTAGGGTAAGGCTTCGGGTAAGGGTTAGGGTTAGGCTTAGGGTTAGGGTTAGGGTTAAGGGATGGGGACGGTTCAGGGGACAGGTTAGGGTACGACAACGGTTTAGGGTGAGCGTACGTGTTAGGGTACGGTTTAGTGTTAGCATACAGGTTAGGATTAGGGGACGGGTTAGGGTAAGGCTTCGGGTAAGTGTTAGGGTTAGGGTTAGGCTTAGGGTTAGGGTTAGGGGACGGGGACGGTTTAGGGGATAGGTTGGGGTACGACAACAGTTTAATGTGAGCGTACGTGTTAGGGTACGGGTTAGTGTTAGCGTACGGGTTAGGATTAGGGGACGGGTTAGGTTAAGGCTTCGGGTAAGGGTTAGGTTTAGGGTTAGGGTTAGGGTTAGGGTTAGAGGACGGGGATGGTTTAGGGGACAGTTTAAGGTACGACAATGGTTTAGGGTGAGCGTAAGTTTTAGGGTACGGGGTAGTGTTAGCGAACGGGTTAGGATTAGGGGACGGATTAGGGTAAGGCTTCGGGTAAGGGTTACGGTTAGTGTTAGGGTAAGGGTTAGGGTTAGGGGATGGGGACGGTTTAGGGGACAGGTTAGGGTACGACAACGGTTTAGGGTGAGCGTACGTGTTAGGGTACGGATTAGTGTTAGCTTACGGGTTAGGATTAGGGGACGGGTTAGGGCAAGGCATCGGGCAAGGGTTAGGGTTAGGGTTAGGGTTAGGGTTATGGGACGGGGAAAGTTTAGGGGACAGGTTAGGATACGACAACGGTTTAGGGTGAGCGTACGTGTTAGGGTACGGCTTAGTGTTAGCGTACGGTTTAGGATTAGGGGAAGGGTTAGGGTAAGGCTTCGGGGAAGGGTTAGGATTAGGGTTAGGGTTAGGGTTAGGGGACGGGGACAGGGACGGTTTAGGGGACAGTTTAGGGTACGACAACGGTTTTGGTTGAGCGTACGTGTTAGGGTATAGGTTAGTGTTAGCGTACGGGTTAGGATTAGGGGACGGGTTAGGGTAAGGCTTCGGGTAAGTGTTAGGGTTAGGCTTAGGGTTAGGGTTAGGGTTAGGGGACGGGGACGGTTTAGGGGACAGGTTAGGGTACGACAACGGTTTAGGGTGAGCGTACGTGTTAGGGTACGGGTTAGTGTTAGCGTACGGGTTAGGATTAGGGGACGGGTTAGGGTAAGGCTTCGGGTAAGGGTTAGGGTTAGTGTTAGGCTTAGGGTTAGGGTTAGGGTACGGGGACGGTTTAGGGGATAGGTTAGGGTACGACAACAGTTTAGTGTGAGCGTACGTGTTAGGGTACGGGTTAGTGTTAGCGTACGGGTTAGGATTAGGGGACGGGTTAGGGTAAGGCTTCGGGTAAGGATTAGGGTTAGGGTTAGGGTTAGGGTTAGGGTTAGGGGATGGGGACGGTTTAGGGGATAAGTTAGTTTACGACAACGGTTTAGGGTGAGCGTACGTGTTAGGGTATGGTTTAGTGTTACCGTACGGCTTAGGATTAGGGGACGGGTTAGGGTAAGGCTTCGGGTAAGGGTTAGGGTTAGGGGTAGGTTTAGGGTTAGGGTTAGGGGACAGGGACGGTTTAGGGGACAGGTTAGGGTACGACAACGGTTTAGGGTGAGCGTACGTGTTAGGGTATGGGTTAGTGTTAGCTTACGGGTTAGGATTAGGGGACGGGTTAGGGTAAGGCTTCGGGTAAGGGATAGGGTTAGGGTTAGGGTTAGGGGACGGGGATGGTTTAGGGGACAGGTTAGGATACGACAACGGTTTAGGGTGAGCGTACGTGTTAGGGTACGGCTTAGTGTTAGCGTACGGGTTAGGATTAGGGGAAGGGTTAGGGTAAGGCTTCGGGGAAGGGTTAGGATTAGGGTTAGGGTTAGGGTTAGGGGACGGGGACAGGGACGGTTTAGGGGACAGTTTAGGGTACGACAACGGTTTAGGTTGAGCGTACGTGTTAGGGTATAGGTTAGTGTTAGCGTACGGTTTAAGATTAGGGGACGGGTTAGGGTAAGGCTTCGGGTAAGTGTTAGGGTTAGGCTTAGGGTTAGGGTTAGGGTTAGGGGACGGGGACGGTTTAGGGGACAGGTTAGGGTACGACAACGGTTTAGGGTGAGCGTACGTGTTAGGGTACAGGTTAGTGTTAGCGTACGGGTTAGGATTATGGGACGGGTTAGGGTAATGCTTCGGGTAAGGGTTAGGGTTAGGCTTAGGGTTAGGGTTAGGGGACGGGGACGGTTTAGGGGATAGGTTAGGGTACGACAACAGTTTAGTGTGAGCATACATGTTAGGGTACGGGTTAGTGTTAGCGTACGGGTTAGGATTAGGGGACGGGTTAGGGTAAGGCTTCGGGTAAGGATTAGGGTTAGGGTTAGGGTTAGGGTTAGGGTTAGGGGATGGGGACGGTTTAGGGGACAAGTTAGTTTACGACAACGGTTTAGGGTGAGCGTACGTGTTAGGGTATGGTTTAGTGTTAGCGTACGGCTTAGGATTAGGGGACGGGTTAGGGTAAGGCTTCGGGTAAGGGTTAGGGTTAGGGGTAGGTTTAGGGTTAGGGTTAGGGGACGGGGACGGTTTAGGGGACAGGTTAGTGTACGACAACGGTTTAGGGTGAGCGTACGTGTTAGGGTATGGGTTAGTGTTAGCTTACGGGTTAGGATTAGGGGACGCGTTAGTGTAAGGCTTCGGGTAAGAGATAGGGTTAGGGTTAGGGTTAGGGGACGGGGATGGTTTAGGGGACAGGTTAGGGTACGACAACGGTTTAGGGTCAGAGTATGTGTTGGGTACGGGTTAGTGTTAGCGTACGGGTTAGGATTAGGGGACGGGTTAGGGTAAGGCTTCGGGTAAGGGTTAGGGTTAGGGTTTGGGTTAGGGTTAGGGTTATGGCACGGGGACAGTTTAGGGGACAGGTTAGTGTACGACAACGGTTTAGGGTCAGCGTACGTGTTAGGGTACGGGTAAGTGTTAGCGTATGGGTTAGGATTAGGGGACGGATTAGGGTAAGGCTTCGGGTAAGGGTTAGGGTTAGTGTTAGGGTAAGGGTTAGGGTTAGGGGATGGGGTCGGTTTAGGGGACAGGTTAGGGTACGAAAACGGTTTAGGGTGAGCGTACGTGTTAGGGTACGGATTAGTGTTAGCTTACGGTTTAGGATTAGGGGACGGGTTAGGGTAAGGCATCGGGTAAGGGTTAGGGTCAGGGTTAGGGTTATGGGACGGGGTCAGTTTAAGGGACAGGTTAGGATACGACAACGGTTTAGGGTGAGCGTACGTGTTAGGGTACGGCTTAGTGTTAGCGTACGGGTTAGGATTAGGGGAAGGGTTAGGGTAAGGCTTCGGGGAAGGTTAGGATTAGGGTTAGGGTTAGGGTTAGGGGACGGGGACAGGGACGGTTTAGGGGACAGTTTAGGGTACGACAACGGTTTAGGTTGAGCGTACGTGTTAGGGTATAGGTTAGTGTTAGCGTACGGGTTAGGATTAGGGGACGGGTTAGGGTAAGGCTTCAGGTAAGTGTTAGGGTTAGGCTTAGGGTTAGGGTTAGGGTTAGGGGACGGGGACGGTTTAGGGGACAGGTTAGGGTACGACAACGGTTTAAGGTGAGCGTACGCGTTAGGGTACGGGTTAGTGTTAGCGTACGGGTTAGGATTAGGGGACGGGTTAGGGTAAGGCTTCGGGTAAGGGTTAGGGTTAGGGTTAGGCTTAGGGTTAGGGTTAGGGGACGGGGACGGTTTAGGGGATAGGTTAGGGTACGACAACAGTTTAGTGTGAGCGTACGTGTTAGGGTACGGGTTAGTGTTAGCGTCCGGGTTAGAATTAGGGGACGGGTTAGGGTAAGGCTTCGGGTAAGGATTAGGGTTAGGGTTAGGGTTAGGGTTAGGGTTAGGGGATGGGGACAGTTTAGGGGACAAGTTAGTTTACGACAACGGTTTAGGGTGAGCGTACGTGTTAGGGTATGGTTTAGTGTTAGCGTACGGCTTAGGATTAGGGGACGGGTTAGGGTAAGGATTCGGGTAAGGGTTAGGGTTAGGGGTAGGTTTAGGGTTAGGGTTAGGGGACGGGGACGGTGTAGGGGACAGGTTAGGGTACGACAACGTTTTAGGGTGAGCGTACGTGTTAGGGTACGGTTTAGTGTTAGCGTACGGGTTAGGATTAGGGGATGGGTTAGGGTAAGGCTTCGGGTAAGGGTTAGTGTTAGGGGTAGATTTAGGGTTAGGGTTAGGGGACGGGGACGGTTTAGGGGACAGGTTAGGGTACGACAACGGTTTAGGGTGACCGTACGTGTTAGGGTACGGGTTAGTGTTAGCTTACGGGTTAGGATTAGGGGACGGGTTAGGGTAAGGCATCGCGTAAGGGTTAGGGTTAGGGTTAGGGTTAGGGTTAGGGTTATGGGACGGGGACAGTTTAGGGGACAGGTTAGGATACGACAACGGTTTAGGGTGAGCGTACGTGTTAGGGTACGGCTTAGTGTTAGAGTACGGGTTAGGATTAGGGGAAGGGTTAGGGTAAGGCTTCGGGTAAGGGTTAGGGTTAGGCTTAGGGTTAGGGTTAGGGTTAGGGGACGGGGACGGTTTAGGGGACAGGTTAGAGTACGACAACGGTTTAGGGTGAGCGTACGTGTTAGGGTACGGGTTAGTGTTAGCGTACGGGTTAGGATTAGGGGACGGGTTAGGGTAAGGCTTCGGGTAAGGGTTAGGGTTAGGGTTAGGCTTAGGCTTAGTGTTAGGGGACGGGGACGGTTTAGGGGATAGGTTAGGGTATGACAACAGTTTAGTGTGAGCGTACGTGTTAGGGTACGGGTTAGTGTTAGCGTACGGGTTAGGATTAGCAGACTGGTTTGGGTAAGGCTTCGGGTAAGGGTTAGGTTTAGGGTTAGGGTTAGGGTTAGGGATAGAGGACGGGGATGGTTTAGGGGACAGTTTAGGGTACGACAACGGTTTAGGGTGAGCGTACGTGTTAGGTAACGGGTTAGGATTAGGGGACGGGTTAGGGTAAGGCTTCGGTAAGGGTTAGGGATAGGGTTAGGATAAGGGGATGGGGACGGTTTAGGGGAAAAGTTAGTTTACGACAACGGTTTAGGGTCAGCGTACGTGTTAGGGTACGGGTTAGTGTTTGCGTACGGGTTAGGATTAGGGGAAGGGTTAGGGTAAGGCTTCGGGTAAGGGTTAGGGTTAGGGTTAGGGTTAGGGGATGGGGACGGTTTAGGGGACAGGTTAGGGTACGACAACGGTTTAGGGTCAGCGTACGTGTTAGGGTACGGGTTAGTGTTAGCGTACGGGTTAGGATTAGGGGACGGATTAGGGTAAGGCTTCGGGTAAGGGTTAGGTTTAGGTTTAGGGTTAGGGTTAGGGTTAGAGGACGGGGATGGTTTAGGGGACAGGTTAGTGTACGACAACGGTTTAGGGTGAGCGTACGTGTTAGGGTACGGGCTAGTGTTAGCGTACGGGTTAGGATTAGGGGACGGGTTAGGGTAAGGCTTCGGGTAAGGTTTAGGGTTAGGGTTAGGGTTAGGGTTAGTGTTAGGGGATGGGGACGGTTTAGGGGACAAGTTAGTTTACGACAACGGTTTAGGGTGAGCGTACGTGTTAGGGTACGGGTTAGTGTTAGCGTACGGTTTAGGATTAGGGGACGGGTTAGGGTAAGGCTTCGGGTAAGTGTTAGGGTTAGGGTTAGGGTTAGGGTTAGGGTTATGGGACGGGGACGGTTTAGGGGACAGGTTAGGGTACGACAACGGTTTAGGGTGAGCGTACGTATTAGGGTACGGGTTAGAGTTAGCTTACGGCTTAGGATTAGGGGACGTGTTAGGTTAAGGCATCGGGTAAGGGTTAGGGTTAGGTTTAGGGTTAGGGTTAGGGTTATGGGACGGGGACAGTTTAGGGGACAGGTTAGGATACGACAACACTTTAGGGTGAGCGTACGTGTTAGGGTACGGCTTAGTGTTAGCGTACGGGTTAGGATTAGGGGAAGTGTTAGGGTAAGGCTTCGGGTAAGGGTTAGGGTTAGGCTTAGGGTTAGGGTTAGGGTTAGGGATCGGGGACGGTTTAGGGGACAGGTTAGAGTACGACAACGGTTTAGGGTGAGCGTACGTGTTAGGGTACGGGTTAGTGTTAGCGTACGGGTTAGGATTAGGGACGGGTTAGGGTAAGGCTTCGGGTAAGGGTTAGGGTTAGGGTTAGGCTTAGGGTTAGTGTTAGGGGACGGGGACGGTTTAGGGGATAGGTTAGGGTGCGACAACAGTTTAGTGTGAGCGTACGTGTTAGGGTACGGGTTAGTGTTAGCGTACGGGTTAGGATTAGGAGACGGGTTTGTGTAAGGCTTCGGGTAAGGGTTAGGTTACCGTTAGGGTTAGGGTTTGTGTTAGAGGATGGGGACGGTTAAGGGGACAGTTTAGGGTACGACAACGGTTTAGGGTGAGCGTACGTGTTAGGGTACGGTTTAGTGTTAGCGAACGGGTTAGGATTAGGGGACGGGTTAGGGTAAGGCTTCGGGTAAGGGTTAGGGTTAGGGTTAGGGTTAGGGTTAGTGTTCTGGGACGGGGACTGTTTAGGGGACAGGTTAGGATACGACAAAGGTTTAGGGTGAGCGTACGTGTTAGGGTACGGTTTAGTGTGAGCGTACGGGTTAGGATTAGGGGACGTGTTAGGGTAAGGCTTCGGGTAAGGGTTAGGGTTAGGGGTAGGTTTAGGGTTAGGGTTAGGGGACGGGGACGGTTTAGGGGACAGGTTAGGGTGTGACAACCATTTAGAGTGATCGTACGTGTTAGGGTACGGGTTAGTGTTAGCGAACGGGTTAGGCTTAGGGGACGGGTTAGGGTAAGGCTTCGGGTAAGGGTTCGGGTTAGGGTTAGGGTTAGGGTTACGATTAGGGGATGGGGACGGTTTAGGGGACAAGTTAGTTTACGACAACGGTTTAGGGTCAGCGTATGTGTTAGGGTACGGGTTAGTGTTAGCATACGGGTTAGGATTAGGGGACGGCTTAGGGTAAGGCTTCGGTTAAGGGTTAGGGTTAGGGTTAGGGGACGGGGACGGTTTAGGGGATAGGTTAGGGTACGACAACAGTTTAGTGTGAGCGTACGTGTTAGGGTACGGGTTAGTGATAGCGTACGGGTTAGGATTAGGAGACGGGTTAGGGTAAGGCTTCGGGTAAGTGTTAGGGTAAGGGGTAGGTTTAGGGTTAGGTTTAGGGGACGCGGACGGTTTAGGGGACAGGTTAGTGTACGACAACGGTTTAGGGTGAGCTTACGTGTTAGGGTACGGGTTAGTGTTAGCTTTCGGGTTAGGATTAGGGGACGGGTTAGGGTAAGGCTTCGGGTAAGTGTTAGGGTTAGGGTTAGGGTTAGGTTTAGGTTTAGGGTTAGGGTTAGGGGATGGGGACGGTTTAGGGGACAAGTTAGTTTACGACAAATGTTTAGGGTGAGCGTACGTGTTAGGGTACGGGTTAGTGTTAGCGTACGGGTTAGGATTAGGGGACGGGTTAGGGTAAGCCTTCGGGTAAGGGTTAGGTTTAGGGTTAGGGTTAGGTTAAGGGTTAGAGGACGGGGATGGTTTAGGGGACAGGTTAGGGTACGACAATGGTTTAGGGTGAGCGTACGTGTTAGGGTACGGGTTAGTGTTAGCGTACGGGTTAGGATTAGGGGATGGGTTAGTGTAAGGCTTCGGGTAAGGGTTAGGGTTAGGGTTAGGGTTAGGGTTAGGGTTATGGGACGGGGACGGTTTAGGGGAGAGTTTAGGGTACGACAACGTTTTAGGGTGAGCGTACGTGTTAGGGTACGGTTTAGTGTTAGCGTACGGGTTAGGATTAGGGGACGGGTTAGGGTAAGGCTTCGGGTAAGGGTTAGGGTTAGGGGTAGATTTATTGTTAGGGTTAGGGAACGGGGACGGTTTAGGGGACAGGTTAGGTTACGACAACGGTTTAGGGTGAGCGTACGTGTTAGGGTACGGGTTAGTGTTAGCTTACGGGTTAGGATTAGGGGACGGGTTAGGGTAAGGCATCGGGTAAGGGTTAGGGTTAGGGTTAGGGTTAGGGTTAGGGTTATGGGACGCGGACAGTTTAGGAGACAGGTTAGGATACGACAACGGTTTAGGGTGAGTGTACGTGTTAGGGTACGGCTTAGTGTTCGCGTACGGGTTAGGATTAGGGGAAGGGTTAGGGTAAGGCTTCGGGTAAGGTTTAGGGTTAGGCTTAGGGTTAGGGTTAGGGTTAGGGGACGGGGACGGTTTAGGGGACAGGTTAGAGTACGACAACTGTTTACGGTGAGCGTACGTGTTAGGGTACGGGTTAGTGTTAGCGTACGGGTTAGGATCAGGGGACGGGTTAGGGTAAGGCTTCGGGTAAGGGTTAGGGTTAGGGTTAGGGTTAGAGGACGGGGATGGTTTAGGGGACAGTTTAGGGTACGACAACGGTTTAGGGTGAGCGTACGTGTTAGGGTACGGTTTAGTGTTAGCGAACGGGTTAGGATTAGGGGACGGGTTAGGGTAAGGCTTCGGGTAAGGGTTAGGGATAGGGTTAGGATTACGGGATGGGGACGGTTTAGGGGACAAGTTAGTTTACGACAACGGTTTATGGTCAGCGTACGTGTTAGGGTACGGATTAGTGTTAGCGTATGGGTTAGGATTAGGGGACGGGTTAGGGTAAGGCTTCGGGTAAGGGTTAGGGTTAGGGTTAGGGTTAGGGGAAGGGGACGGTTTAGGGGACAGGTTAGGGTACGAAAACGATTTAGGGTTAGCGTACGTGTTAGGGTACGGGTTAGTGTTAGCGTACGGGTTAGGATTAGGGGACGGGTTAGGGTAAGGCTTCGGGTAAGGGGTAGGTTTAGGGTTAGGGTTAGGGTTAGGGTTAGAGGACGGGGATGGTTTAGGGGACAGGTTAGTGTACGAAAACGGTTTAGGGTGAGCGTACGTGCTAGGGTACGGGTTAGTGTTAGCGTACGGGTTAGGATTAGGGGACGGTTTAGGGTAAGGCTTCGGGTAAGTGTTAGGGTTAGGGTTAGGGTTAGGGTTAGGGTTATGGGACGGGGACAGTTTAGGGGACAGGTTAGGGTACGACAACGGTTTAGGGTCAGCGTACGTGTTAGGGTATATGTTAGTGTTAGCTTACGGTTTAGGATTAGGGGACGGGTTAGGGTAAGGCTCCGGGTACGGGTTAGGGTTAGGGATAGGGTTAGGGTTAGGGTTAGGGGCTGGGGACGGTTTAGGGGAGAGGTTAGTTTACGACAACGGTTTAGGGTGAGCGTACGTGTTAGGGTACGGTTTAGTGTTAGCGTACGGGTTAGGATTAGGGGACGGGTTAGGGTAAGGCTTCGGGTAAGGGTTAGGGTTAGGTTTAGGGTTAGGGTTAGGGTTATGGGACGGGGACAGTTTAGGGGACAGGTTAGGATACGACAACGGTTTAGGGTGAGCGTACGTCTTAGGGTACGGCTTAGTGTTAGCGTACGGGTTATGATTAGGGGAAGGGTTAGGGTAAGGCTTCGGGTAAGGGTTAGGTTTAGGCTTAGGGTTAGGGTTAGGGTTAGGGGACGGGGACGGTTTAGGGGACAGGTTAGGGTACGACAACGCTTTAGGGTGAGCGTACGTGTTAGGGTACGGGTTAGTGTTAGCGTACGGGTTAGGATTAGGGGACGGGTTAGGGTAAGGCTTCGGGTAAGGGTTAGGGTTAGGGTTAGGCTTAGGGTTAGTGTTAGGGGACGGGGACGGTTTAGGGGATAGGTTAGGGTACGACAACAGTTTAGTGTGAGCGTACGTGTTAGGGTACGGGTTAGTGTTAGCGTACGGGTTATGATTAGGGGAAGGGTTAGGGTAAGGCTTCGGGTAAGGGTTAGGTTTAGGCTTAGGGTTAGGGTTAGGGTTAGGGGACGGGGACGGTTTAGGGGACAGGTTAGAGTACGACAACGCTTTAGGGTGAGCGTACGTGTTAGGGTACGGGTTAGTGTTAGCGTACGGGTTAGGATTAGGGGACGGGTTAGTGTAAGGCTTCGGGTAAGGGTTAGGGTTAGGGTTAGGCTTAGGGTTAGTGTTAGGGTACGGGGACGGTTTAGGGGATAGGTTAGGGTACGACAACAGTTTAGTGTGAGCGTACGTGCTAGGGTACGGGTTAGTGTTAGCGTACGGGTTAGGATTAGGAGACGGGTTTGGGTAAGGCTTCGGGTAAGTGTTAGGTTTAGGGTTAGGGTTAGGGTTAGGGTTAGAGCACGGGGATGGTTTAGGGGACAGTTTAGGGTACGACAACGGTTTAGGGTTAGCGTACGTGTTCGGGTACGGTTTAGTGTTAGCGTACGGGTTAGGATTAGGGGACGGGTTAGGGTAAGGCTTCGGGTAAGGATTAAGGTTAAGGTTAGGGTTAGGGAACGGGGACGGTTTAGGGGACAGGTTAGGGTACGACAACGGTTTAGGGTCAGCATACGTGTTAGGGTACGTGTTAGTGTTAGCGTAAGGGTTAGGATTAGGGGACGGGTTAGGGTAAGGCTTCGGGTAAGGGTTAGGTTTAGGGTTAGGGTTAGGGTTAGGGTTAGAGGACGGGGATGGTTTAGGGGACAGGTTAGTGTACGACAACGGTTTAGGGTGAGCGTACATTTTGGGTACGGGTTAGTGTTAGCGTACGGGTTAGGATTAGGGGACGGGTTAGGGTAAGGCTTCGGGTAAGGGTTAGGGTTAGGTTTAGGGTTAGGGTTAGGGTTAGGGGATGGGGACGGTTTAGGGGACAAGTTAGTTTACGACAACGGTTTAGGGTGAGCGTACGTGTTCGGGTACGGGTTAGTGTTAGCGTACGGGTTAGGATTAGGGACGGGTTAGGGTAAGGCTTCGGGTACGTGTTAGGGTTAGGGTTAGGGTTAGGGTTATGGGACGGGGAGAGTTTAGGGGACAGGTTAGGGTACGACAACGATTTAGGGAGAGCGTACGTGTTAGGGTCCGGGTTAGTGTTAGCGTACAGGTTAGGATTAGGGGACGGGTTAGGGTAAGGCTTCGGTCAAGGGTTAGGGTTAGGGGTAGGTTTAGGGTTAGGGATAGGGGACGGGGAAGGTTTAGGGGACAGGTTAGGGTACGACAACGGTTTAGGGTCAGCGTACGTGTTAGGGTACGGGTTAGTGTTAGCGTACGGGTTAGGATTAGGGGACGGGTTAGGGTAAGGCTTCGGTTAAGCGTTAGGTTTAGGGTTAGGGTTAGGGGACAGGGACGGTTTAGGGGACAGGTTAGGGTACGACAACGGTTTAGTGTCAGCGTACGTGTTAGGGTAAGGGTTAGTGTTAGCGTACGGGTTAGGATTAGGGGTCGGGTTAGGGTAAGGCTTCGGGTAAGGGTTAGGGTTAGGGTTAGGGTTAGGGTTAGGGTTAGGGGATGGGGACGGTGTAGGGGACAGGTTAGGGTACGACAACGGTTTAGGGTGAGCGTACGTGTTAGGGTACGGATTAGTGTTAGCGTACGGGTTAGTATTAGGGGACGGTTTAGTGTAATGCTTCGGGTAAGGGTTAGGTTAGGGTTAGGGTTAGGGTTAGGGTTAGGGGACGGGGACGGTTTAGGGGACAGGTTAGGGTACGACAACGGTTTAGGGTGAGCGTACGTTTTGGGTACGGGTTAGTGTTAGCGTACGGGTTAGGATTAGGGGACGGGTTAGGGTAAGGCTTCGGGTAAGGGTTAGGGTTAGGTTTAGGGTTAGGGTTAGGGTTAGGGGATGGGGACGGTTTAGGGGACAAGTTAGTTTACGACAACGGTTTAGGGTGAGCGTACGTGTTCGGGTACGGGTTAGTGTTAGCGTACGGGTTAGGATTAGGGGAAGGGTTAGGGTAAGGCTTCGGGTACGTGTTAGGGTTAGGGTTAGGGTTATGGGACGGGGACAGGTTAGGGGACAGGTTAGGGTACGAAAAAGGTTTAGGGTCAGCATACGTGTTAGGGTATGTGTTAGTGTTAGCATACGGGTTAGGATTAGGGGACGGGTTAGGGTAAGGCTCCGGGTAAGGGTTAGGGTTAGGGTTAGGGTTAGGGTTAGGGTTAGGGGCTGGGGACGGTTTAGGGGAGAGGTTAGTTTACGACAACGGTTTAGGGTGTGCGTACGTGTTAGGGTACGGGTTAGTGTTAGCGTACGGGTTAGGATTAGGGGACGGGTTAGGGTAAGGCTTCGGGTAAGGGTTAGGGTTAGGGTTAGCGTTAGGTTTAGGGTTAGGGTTAGGGGATGGGGACGGTTTATGGGACAAGTTAGTTTACGACAACGATTTAGGGTGAGCGTACGTGTTAGGGTACGGGTTAGTTTTAGCGTACGGGTTAGGATTAGGGGACGGGTTAGGGTAAGGCTTCGGGTAAGGGTTAGGGTTAGGGGTAGGTTTAGGGTTAGGGTTAGAGGATGGGGACGGTTTAGGGGACAGGTTAGTGTACGACAACGGTTTAGGGTGAGAGTACGTGTTAGGGTACGGGTTAGTGTTAGCGTACGGGTTAGGATTAGGTGACGTGTTAGGGTAAGGCTTCGGGTAAGGGTTAGGTTTAGGGTTAGGGTTAGGGTTAGGGTTAGAGGACGGGGATGGTTTAGGGGACAGGTTAGGGTACGACAATGGTTTAGGGTGAGCTACGTGTTAGGGTACGGGTTAGTGTTACTGTACGGGTTAGGATTAGGGGACGGGTTAGGGTAAGGCTTCGGGTAAGGGTTAGGGTTAGGGTTAGGGTTAGGGTTAGGGTTATGGGACGGGGACGGTTTAGGGGACAGTTTAGTGTACGACAACGTTTTAGGGTGAGCGTACGTGTTAGGGTACGGTTTAGTGTTAGCGTACGGGTTAGGATTAGGGGACGGGTTAGGGTAAGGCTTCGGGTAAGGGTTAGGGTTAGGGGTAGATTTAGGGTTAGGGTTAGGGGACGGGGACGGTTTAGGGGACAGGTTAGGGTACGACAACGGTTTAGGGTGAGCGTACGTGTTAGGGTACGGGTTAGTGTTAGCTTACGGGTTAGGATTAGGGGACGGGTTAGGGTAAGGAATCGGGTAAGGGTTAGGGTTAGGGTTAGGGTTAGGGTTTGGGATATGGGACGGGGACAGTTTAGGGGATAGGTTAGTATACGACAACGGTTTAGGGTGAGTGTACGTGTTAGGGTACGGCTTAGTGTTAGCGTACGGGTTAGGATTAGGGGAAGGGTTAGGTTAAGGCTTCGGGTAAGGGTTAGGGTTATGCTTAGGGTTAGGGTTAGGGTTAGGGGACGGGGACGGTTTAGGGGACAGGTTAGAGTACGACAACGGTTTAGGGTGAGCGTACGTGTTAGGGTACGGGTTAGTGTTAGCGTAAGGGTTAGGATTAGGGGACGGGTTAGTGTAAGGCTTCGGGTAAGGGTTAGGGTTAGGGTTAGGCTTAGGGTTAGGGTTAGTGGACGGGGACGGTTTAGGGGATAGGTTAGGGTACGACAATAGTTTAGTGTGAGCGTACGTGTTAGGGTACGGGTTAGTGTTAGCGTACGGGTTAGGATTAGGAGACG